>NC_133158.1:140612236-143039111 GCF_040802235.1 Manis javanica
CTTTAGTATTTTCTATTCTTTAGTTTTAGTTATGAATTATAATTGTATCAGGTTTTTAGACTAATTTTCTAATAAGTGACTTAGCTGGCAATCCTCTCAGGCAAATGATATATGATTAGAAAGTGAATTTGTAACATAACTGGAATAGGTTGATTTCTAGGTGAATTTTTACAGGATATCTTGTGAAACCTAGGATATTCATTATGCCATTATTATTTTCTTCTAGTAAATATGCACTAGTTATTATAAAATGTTAATAAAACAAGTCAGAGAATATGCTGTTTTTTAAAAAATTTTGGTATCATTAATCTACAGTTACATGAAGAACATTAAGTTTACTAGGCTCTCCCCTTAACCAAGTCCCCCCCACATACCCCTTCACAGTCACTGTCCATCAGTGGAGTAAGATGCTGTAAAATCACTACTTGTCTTCTCTGTGTTGCACAGATGGCTGTGTATTTGCTCATCTCCACTTTAACCTGATTTATGATGGGACTTGGTAATAACTGAAAGTGCAGTATAATGACAAAAAAGATACCATGTATTTAAAAGACTGAACAAGTTTGGGCTTTACTTTTCCAGCACAAGTAAGTACTCCATGTAGTCACATGGAATATTAAAATGGAAGTAACACAAGTTATTTTCCTTCATCTTTACCATTACTGGGCTATCACCATTTTTTCAAATCTACTGCTTAAATGCAGGAATACGTAGTCACACAGAATTGGAGACATGAACTGCAGGAGGATCCAAGGAGCCACAAACTTGCTCTGGAAACAAATCCATGTAGCTGTGTGGTGGCTGTATTGTATAATACAACTTCTACAAATCACATTCCATGTAGAATATAGTATTTGATAAAAGAAAAGTGACCAAATGCACTAATTTGAAGCTTGCATATACTACATATAACTAAACCTCACCTGTAACCATAACAATTGGTTTGTGTTGTTCTCAGCTTTTATTTATTTCCTTTTAGTTTGAGGAGTTGGGAATTTAAAGGCTACATATCACAGACATCCCCACTGCTAGCTTTCTGTATGCTACTACGTTCCAGTGACAGCAGCACTTGCATGAAACTTAAAAGTGAGAAAGAAGGCGGAGAGCATTTTGGTCTCCCCTTTTGTCTTTCTCGTGACAAGCATGATTGTGTAAATGAGAGTTCTCTGCAAAAACACTACAATTTCTGTACTCCAATATCCTTAATGACAAACGGTAGTTTGGTGCTGATAGTGGCTTCTTGATTTTCCAATAAGACTTCTCAATCTGAGTAGCAGACACAGGTGTACAATCTCTAGCTTCCTGGCGATGAGAAGAAGTTGCAGTCTTAGCACTGGCAGAGTTTGGTTTCAGTGTAATTTCCTGGTGGAATTTGCCCTGGTGGAAGTGCAATTGCCCTCTAGTTCAGTTCTGTATTGTTCTGGTGTATTTTCTGGAGTCCAAGTCTCACCCTACTCCTTTAAACTTGCAGTATTTCTATACACACCAATACTTACATAAAATCACTAATGTTTAAAATACTTTAAGTGGTTTCTGTTTCTTCTATTAACCACAATAGATACGCATATTGTTTTTAGACATTTCCCTATAATTATTATATCTGTTTTGCTGAAACACCTTATATTGTAAAATATGCATTAAAAACATCAGAGCTTTTGGGGAGATTACATTACAAAACGACCAACCAAACTTAGGCAAACTTATTCTTCATGATAAGACCACTGGGAAAAGCAGTAACAGTACTAATAAAACACCAATATGATTTAAAAGATATTTTGTATTTTTAATCAATACAGAAGTACTATAAAAAGCACAACTCTATCTATTGACAACAGTCACTTTAATTAGTTGGAAATTTTGAGAAGGTCAAGGGTTGTCATACTCATCACAAGATTCAGGTGAAAAGGCAGTTAGAGGCTTTCCTGAAATGATTTCATGCACCACATAGATAACTGATTCATATTGTGTCATATTTATTTATAAAGTTCTTCCAAGATAGAGCTTGTAGCCAAACTGAGTCAAGTGGAAGACTATGGGGTAAGTGATTATTGTGTACACTATCGTACTCTGTGCCTTCTAGAATATTAATGTATTTTATATTTGTTTTTATTATTTGATGGTATAAGCTTTAATTTGCTGGAAGAAATTATGCTATACTGACTGATACATATTAGTAATCATGCCTGAGCTACTTTTCATTATTGCAGAGCAGATGATGAATATAGTTTCATTTTAATTATTTCTATTTTCCCTTTTGTATTATTTAAAAAACATATTGATTACTGGATATGTGAGTGTGAGTATATACAAAGTTTATCTCAAGGATTATTGTTACAGAATATTTATTAGAATATTAATATTTTCCAGAGCAATACCACTGACTTACATTACCTAATTTAATCCTGAACTAACAACAGCTTTCATTTTATAGAAGAACAAATAGCCTTCAGGATCATAGATCTTTTATGAGACAAAATCTGGACTCAAATCTAAATTAACTTTGTCAATATGCTTTTATCATGGCATGATTCATCTTGATTATTACTGCTTTATTAATAATTTTGAAATGACTAAAAATATGTCTTCTCTCACTTGCTCTCATCATTCCTTTAACTTGAAAAAATACATTTCATTTTTTAAGTAAACATATCATTCTCCTAGGTACATATTTTAAGTATATTGAATTCAATAAATCAAGTGCTATTGTTTCAAAACCTTTGGGTCCAATAGCTCACAGGATGAATGAAATAAAAATGATAACTATTACTTTAGTGGCATCTAGGTAAATTTCATGGGCTCATCAACGTACACAATTCAGCTAGTTACTTCTACACTTCTTACAGCATATCTAAGATTATCTCAAAACTCAAAGAAAATGTTATCTTACTGCAGAGATCACTCAACAGAAAAATGGGCAAGAGCTGAATTGCCACTTCACAAAAGAAATATGAAAGTAACTTAAATAATTAAACCTAATTAACTTTACTAATCAGGAAAATGTAAATGCAGTTAAGACACAAGAATGGCTCAACTAAAAATGGAAAAAAAATGAGTAACAAACTGGTCAATAGCTATTTCCTATTGGAGATTCTAATATTAAGTAACACACAAACCCTAAATATATGTAGAAACATTATTTAAGGTAATATATATATATTTAATTATAACCTCTGTGTCACTTATTAAATTCCTTCACGTGCTTTGAGTCTACTTTAAAGTAAGATATTTCCTATGAGGTATTTCTTAAATTATCTAGCCCATAACATTCACTCATTCCTCTGAACATCATTTTACATTTCCGTAAAATACATTTTGCCAATTAATATGTACAATCATTTTATTACATTAGGTTGATTTCTCTCATCTATGAGATTTTATAGTCTGTGAGCTACTCAAGATTCATCCTGTGCTGTTACTGTAGCTTCATTAATACAATCTGGGTATTAAATATTTGGTCAAATATGTTTTTGACTGATTGATAGTTTTCCCTGTATTCAAGCAAAAACATTTACAATGTAAAGTGCATTGCCTTCATTAAAAAGATTATCTATAAAAAATAGTGTATGTGCTTTCATCTGCCATATCAACCCTTAATTTTATAGGTGGGAAATTAGAAATTTATAGCAGATAATGAGTTTGTCCAATATCACATAGCAAGATAGTGCAAAATTATAACTTGGATACAGGTCCACTGAATTTTAGCCCACTGTACCATGCAATTAAATAAATAACTGGGAAAAAAAAGAGAATTTGAAAAAAAATCAACTTGATTTTAACTCCCGAAATCAAATTTTCTTTCCTAAATGAAAGCTGCTATTTGATGTCTATGTCCTTTTATGACATAATGGTACTGAATGCTATTTGACAAACTTAGGTGAAGAAAAGAGGTTGTAAGTGACACAAGAAAAATAAAACATAGGGATTGCAATATTTCTTTGTGGGATAATACAAATGGAAAGAATCTCTGATAGCCAAAAGGATAATAGATGCTTATAGCCATCTGGAATACCACATGCAGGCATCCAGAAATAAGGAAAACAGATGGGCATTTTATCTTCTATATTGTATTCCCAGAACCACAAGAGCCTTCTTGAATGACCAAGTGTACAGTAACCTGATCTCATGGCAAAACACGTCATAACAAAAGTAAAATAGAGAAAAAAATTTTCTGTGGTAAAAAATAAAGTGTAATCAGAACTTCTTATTAAGAAAGAATGAAGATGATAAGAGAAAAAGAAAAATTTATATGTGACAGAATTGCCAAATAAATTTACTGTCTTATATTTTAACAGAATTTTTGCCATTGCTTTCCAAAATCATGAGACTGTTTTTTTTATTCCCTTAACTATAAATGGCAGAAAATCATTTAGTCTTTTGTTGCTATAGGTAAAATTTATTTTGAATTACTTTATTTAATACATACTTTTCAAATAGCGGATATTACAGAATTCATTTTTCTTCTTTTGTTTCTATTTGACTTTAAAATCATTATTGCAAAGACTGACTCAAATGGTAGTTAATCAAAACAAGTATTCCTTTTTAAAGTTTTTTACTGTATGTAAAGTATACCTTGATATACTTTTTTCAAAAAATGAAAAAAAAGTTATAACCCCCCAAAAATGAACACTTTGTAACCAAGGGGTTTTGGGCAATAAATATTGATTAAGAGGTTTTTAAGCAGTAAATCAAAAGAGAAATTACACCCTTGAGTGCATGAAACTTAACAGGATATGACTGATTTTATCATCAGTTGAGGTAGAAATGGCCTAAACAACTCAAAGAGATAGAACAATATTCACATCATCCACATGGGAAATAGGAAAGATGTATTTATTTTTTTAACAAATATACATATGGGACTGAAGATGTACTGTATCGTTTTAAAAATAAAAACAAACAGAAGTTGATAAGATCTAATTCTTTGAGATTATCAGTAAACTGAAAGGCTAAAAAAAGCATAATTGTTACTTTTTCCATCTTTAAAATGAAGTTCCAATTGCTTGCAACTATAAAATGGTTAATTCCCCATTTTGACATGCCTTAATATTTTAGTTGCTAGCAATGAGTATGCATATGGTTGAAACAATACATAATTTAATGTTTAATTCTAATTTAGTTATTCTTTTGTTTCCTTTTGTGCTAGATTGCTTTTTCCTTTTTAGGCCTGTTATAATGTGTATCCTTCATGTTTTTTATGAAGTAGTGTTTATTTTTTCACCCATCGTTGCTATCTGGATTGGTATATATTGTGACTAATTCTTTCGTAGGTCACTGGACCAATTCTTTGAGACTAAGATACTTTGGGTGAGCAGTTAAAACTCAACTTAATATTTTTCTCTTTTTCTTCCAATTAGAGAAATAGACAGATAATGTCAATTTTAATGGATTACTATAGTGACATTTGTCTTAGATTGATGATTTACTGACAGCTTGTATATTTATTGACAGACTGAGGCAAGTTTCCAGAAAGTTTTTTTTATGTAATCTGTTAGGAAGAAGTTTGGGAAGAAGAATGGATTATAATTTTGCCTAAAAGGTTGAAGAGATAATGATTAATCAGAAAAGAACTTAAGTGAATATTAATATATTTAGGAGAAAAAGGCCAAAGGAATGAAAGGAGACAGGTTTCCATGACTCTAAAATAAAAAATAAATTAAAAAGAAAAAACATAGTAAGTATCTAGATGAATAGACCAAACAGCAAATTAACCATGTGTTTTAAAGTAACAACCCTGCACATTTGCGGTTGTAGGTCTATGTAGATTTCAAATCAAACAAATTTAAACTATCACTTTGCTATATAATTAATTTTTTTAATTTAAACCTCTCATGTGGCTTGCACTGCATTATCAATAATTCCATTAATAATCAATAATTCCATTCCATTAATTGATATTTATAATGATGTATGTAATATTGTTCTTTTTTTGCCAGTTCTAGTGTCTCCAAGTTTTAATGACTTTTATTTTCAAGTTTGAAGTTGTCATTGATATTTGGACATATACTGGAAAACTCATTTTTCACAACAATGTTAGCAAGATTTAACTTTTTAATATTATTGTTTCATTAGATGGTAAGTCAGGAAAAAAACAAAACAAAACATGTCTTCAGTGCCACTGTTAAGCTCATTCCCTTCTAGCATAACTTCAACAATTACATTTGAGGAAAAAGAAAAAAAGCTCTTTGTGATTACCAACGGTTAAACAGAATTATAAGATTCCAAATAAAAAAGGAGGAGGGATGGCCATTGAAAAATATTATCAACATACAAACTAAGCCAAAAGATATAAACAATTTTATTTCCAGACTGCTAGATTTTGAATAAAATGCAGAAAGCTTTAAGTGTGTGGTCTGTATCAGACTAGTACAACCTCTCGTCAGGAAAAATTAAAATCATAATAATTATTAAGTGACTAGCCCAAGGCATACTTCTAATTTTGAAACTGGTGCCATTTTAAAAAGTATTTTTATTTGACTTAACCTTATCTATGTTTACATTAACTTTTAATTTAATTTTTAATTCCTTCTTAATTCGTGGAAACAATTTAGCATTCCCCAATTATAGTTTGATAAAGTTATTTCTAAGCCTTTATCCCCAAAACCTCCACAATCTTGACATTTGCTATTTTGAATTATCCAGGAGGCTTCTTCATCTCCTTTGTCCTAGTAAGACAGAATTTTTAGCCAAGGAAATGCCTGGATTCTACCTTAGAAATAATAAGAAAGTAAGCTCAGGGATGCTATCCAAGTTTTTTTTTTTTTTGTTTAGATGATAAAATAGTATAATCTGTTGATTCCCTATTACCTTGAACTGCCAGAAAGAAGCACTCTGACTGTCCTTTAGTCCTTTAAGGATAACTAACTTGACAACCTTAAGTCCAGACAACAAAAAATATATATTTTGGCAAGAAATTGGAGAAACAACATTATAATTTGCTTAGACTCAATAATTAATTAGCTGACAGAAAGTTACAGCTTTCCAGTTATGGTCATCTGTTATCTGATGCACATGGAAGTCGGAGTTAGTGTCTATAGTTCTAAACGTCACCAGGAGGCCAGGACCTTTTGGTTTCCATTCTTGGCTGTACTGTCAAGTATGTATACCTACACTCAATGTATAAGCAATAGAACAGGGTCTTCTGAAAAGAAACTATGACTTAGGGCTGATAACTCTGAGTTTATTTCTGGTTTTAATTAACCCATTTTGTTGAAAAGAGCTGAAGGAAACCAGATTACGTCACTCCAAAATACTCCTCTTTGACATAAAAACTGTTGAGATGCAGGCAATTATAAAAGGAGCAAATGCAAAAAAAAAAAAAAAATCCCCTTCTACTCTCTTCCTTTTCTGCTTAAAGGCAGGATGTAAATTCTCCTTTACCGGAGATGGCTCTACACGCAGCCCAGGGACGGCACCACGGGACTGCGTAAACAAAACTTACTCCCATATTATTTACCTTCCCCGAGTTGGGTGTCCTTCGAAGCCTAAAACTACTCTTCTTTGTTCTGTCACTTTTCAATTAATTGTTCGTTGTTGAAGATTCTATAAGCTTGAATTCTAAGTCATCACTTTGAGATACACTTTCCCTGAGTCTCTCACATGTATATATGAGATATACAAGTTAATAAACTTGTTTGTTTTCCTCCTGTTAAAATGTCTTTTGTTATGGGGCCCAGGCTGAGAACTTCAAAGTATAGATGGAATACGATATTTTCTTCCCTACAGGACATTGCATCTTCTTTTACTGAGGGTTTTAATTTTTTGAAATTCACGAAATTTGAACATTTACAAGCTAAAAATAAAAAAAAACAAAACCAAAGGCAAAGACACTCAGTCTTAATAATGAAATTGAGCGGTGAAAATCAATGCTTTTTAATAAAAAAGTAAATTATCAAATAAATTAATTCCATACATATTTCAAAATTAAAGAGAAAATCCCATAATATTTCCAAAAGGTAAGCTTAATTACAACAATGCTTTGTTTTATCTAGTTAGAAAAAAGACACTTTTTAAAGTTGATAAGGAAATAACAACTAAGAGTATTTTTTTTAATGCATGGATCATTACTTATGTACTTTTTAATTTATGGGTCATTATCCATTTCCTGTTTGACCTCTGGATGTTTTCCTTGTGTAAAAGATCTTCTTCCACTGTTGGGTTTTGTTGTCCCTTTTTCATAGTGTGGATTATTCTCAAATGTTTGGTGCACTCATTTTTTTAGTTAGAATTCCTTTACATCAACTGCCTAATCTAGTTCAGTCTGTCATAGGAAGAATGCACTGGGTGTTGATTGGACCTACTACGTTGTGTCTTGCACATAAACTTGTTCTATGTGTCCAACAGAAAGGATGGAAGCATGGAAGGGAGGGTGGAAGCATGGAAGGGAAGGTCATGCCTCTACAGAGTTCCCCTCAGGGTAGGCTTAATTCCTACTGAGTGATGCCAGCTAATTGAGAAATTACTTTTTACATCAACAATCTCAAACTAAACTGTACTTCTCTTGGACAGAATCAGATACTTTCTTTTTTACTGCTTTATACCTAGTTTCTGGAGTTGCGTTGGAGATAGGCTGTTTCAGCATAGAGCCCTCTAATTAATCACACAGCTCTCCATGTGGTTCTACTACTCATTCATATAGTTCTTTTTCTCTCATCCATCTTGGGCTATGAATTCCTCCTTCATTAGCAATCTACTTATGTTCTTTCTTTGCAAAATTCTCCATTGTCTATATACTACAAATACTCATCTTCCTACATATGACTTAGGTTTCTATTTGATTGTTTTTAGATTGTATTGAATATATTTAGGGATTGGGATATGATGGAGAAGTTGTAACATATCCTCAGCCTTTACTCATGAAATAGATGTCCTTTAAAGCCCATGGCTTCCTTCCATTTGTCCTTTAACTAAAATATTAATTAAACAAACACTGCATCTCAGTTCTCCAACCATAAGAAGCAGCACTACACTGAACTGTGTCTTTTATATTCCTTTCCTTTTTAACATACTTGTATATTTGATTTTTTAATACTTCTTTCTACTTTTATTTGTCACTCATTTAATTATTTTAAAAATAGGTATGTTTTTTCTCCATGATGAAGATCTGAGAAATACATCCTTTTGGTTCTGGCAGGGGAAGGAAAACTAATCATTGTGAGATATTTCCAAGTTCACAGTGAACTAAAAAGCCACAGTGGGAGAAAAACACCACAGACTATGCATGTGGGAGATAGGGTATTTGTCCTAATAGAGTCTTCTAATAGCCTATTTTGCTTGAGGGTAACAAAAATTATAGGTAACAGGAGTTAGAGCTTCAAGGAAATAGATTAGGTACATTTTAACTGTGGATGGGAATAGGAGAAAGGAGGAAGGGGACCACTGGGAAACATATATGAAGTCTGCAGCCCAGAGATGGAACTCACCAAAAAGAGTGAACTATATGGAAGCCCCTTCTCTCCCAGACCTCACCATCACACTAAGAGGGTTCCAGTTATAGTGAATTACAATTGAAAGAGCTAGAAATTAGGACCTTCATACATTGCTGGCGGAAATGTAAAATGGTGTAGCCACAGTGGAAAACAGTTCCTCTATGTTTCATAATTATATATATGATAATATATATATATATAACTCCATATTTAATAATTTAAAAATATTAAATACAGAATTACCACATGACCTTATGATTCTATTCCTAAGTATATACCCAAGAGTATTTGAAACATTCTTTCACACAAAAAAACTTGTACCAGAATGTTCATAGTGACATTGTTTATAATCACCAAAATTTGGATACAACCCAAATGTCCATTAACTGGCGAATGGATAAACAATGTGTATTATATTCGTACAATTCAATACTATTCAGTCATAAGAAGGAATGAAGTATTGATAGACGCTACAACATGGATGATCATTGAAGACTTTATGCAAAGTGAAAACAGCCAGACACCAAGGCCACAGATTTTTGAAATTCCATTCATATGAAATTTCCAGAATAGACAAATGCAGTTGCACAGAAAACAGATCAGATCAGTGGTTGCGAGGGGATATAGGGTAGAGAAAACTGGTTGTAACTACAATAAAAATGAGTTGCTTTTTGGTGTGATGGAAATGTTCTGGAATTAAATAGTGCTGATCATTGCACAATATTGTGAATATACTAAAAAACATTGAATCATACACTTTAAGTTAGTGCAGTTCAATAATAATATGAATTGTATCTTGATAAAATGATTTTAGAAATCTGATCCTCAGCCAGGTGACCTACTGCTACAGATTAGATAAAAAGTGATGTCATGTTGGTAAAATGTACACTTGATACTATGATAAGAAGCATTTTACTTCTCTGCTCTTTACCCCTAAAACTTATATTCTCAGTCTAATCATGAAAAAGACATTAAACAAATTTTCAATTGAGGAAAATTTTACAAAATTCCTGGCCGACGCTCCTCAAAGCCTTCAGAGTCACCCAAAATAAGAAATATCTTAATAACTGCCACAGCCAAAAGGAGCCGCAAAAGACATAAGGACTAAATACAATGTGGCATCCTGAGTGGATCATGACACAGAAAAAGGACTAAAGAAATCTGAATAATGTGTGGAGTTTTGCCTAAAAAAAATGCATTAGTTTAGTAGTTGTAACAAATAAACCATACTAATGTAAGATGTAAACAATAGAGGGGAATAAGAACTGGGTAAATAGGAACTCTATTATATCCATAATTTTTTTGCAAATATAAAACTATTCTAAATTAAAAGTTTATAAAATATATATTACATTATTCACTATCCTCTTAAATATTTTGCATTCCTTTTGTATTTAGAAACCCACAGACATCATTTGCAATCTAATTTTAGATTTCTACTTAATATGCACTGAACTATAGTTTCTTTCATGTTAACAATTTACAGAAGAATCTCATTTGATTCCTAATTCTGGGTTAAAGTTTTTGATAACTAAACATGTAGAGGTAACCATAAAATGCAGACCAGTCATCAGCATAGCCTACTGGCTAAATGAAACCAGGGGAGTTTAATTCTAACAACAATAGATAGATAGATAGATAGATAGATAGATAGATAGATAGATAGATAGATAGATAGATAGATAGATTTTATAATTCACAGAGAATTGGGAGATTTGATCCTCAGTTGGCTGTTGTGATTCCCATTTGTCCGACACCAAATGCAGTGGTGTATTTTCTCCCTACATATGTGTATAACAGTAACAATATTAAACACAGCAGTAATCAATAGTAGTATAACTCCATTTGGGTTCCCGAACCTGATTACAACCTGTGTAAGTTTGTGGGAAGGGGTCTTCCCACACATTAACACCAAGCAATTCTCCAACACCAGCAGGGTGCTGGAGAACTCAACTAAATTCTGAGGTTATCTGCCTGGAAACAGCACTAGATTCCCCAGGTTAAGGGCTCCATGGTACAAGACTGCCCTCTACCTCCAATTCCAGATGCCAGTTGCAAGCCCCAGCAGTTAGTTCCCTGTGCTTCTGACCTATGGCTACAGATTGGAGGCTCCAACCACCTCCCCCTTAGATTCGATTAATCTGTTAGGGCTGGTTGCAGAACTCAGGAAAATGCTTACATTTATCAGTTTAATAAAAGATATCATAAATAATACAAGTTAACAGCCAGATGACGAGATACATAGGGCAAGGTCCCAAATAAAGTAGCTTCTGTCCTGGTGGAGCTCGGGGCCTGGCCCCATGGCAAGTGGAGGCTTTCAGGTTCCCCGAGTGTAGTAGAAGCTCTCCCCAACAGAGAAGCAGGATCCAACCGAGCAGAGCAGAGGAGAGAGAGCACAGAGGGAGAGAGAGCAATAAGCTCTTCCCAGGGGTTTTCGTGATGGTTTTACTGCATAGTCAGGATATTAAACCATCGGCCACTGGCTGATTCAGCCTCCAGCAGTGCATGAGGTAACTAATTCACGAAGAAGTCAGAAGGGAATGGGAATTGAGAGAATAAAGAAAAGGAAATATATAAAAGATGTGTTATTAAATAGAGGGCCATTTTAGACAATTACAACTCAGGGAGAAAGAGTAGA
The DNA here is from genome assembly GCF_040802235.1 of Manis javanica. Taxonomy (NCBI): domain Eukaryota; kingdom Metazoa; phylum Chordata; class Mammalia; order Pholidota; family Manidae; genus Manis; species Manis javanica. The sequence continues at coordinate 140,624,300 of NC_133158.1, forward strand.
AAGCACTCCAGAACTTTCCTAAACAAAGAGAAAACAAAGACAAGAAAGTAAGCTGGCAGTGAGATGAAGGGGGTACTACTTAGAAATCTGAGGAGATTGGACAAGGGACTTCAAGAGTGGATATGCAATATTTCTTGCAGAGTGGGAGATAAGATATATTAGGCAGATGGAGTAAGAAAGCCAAGTTGAAGCCATTAATAATGATTATGTAAGTTTATATAAATATTGAGAGCTAACTCTTTTTCGCATGAATATATAATTTACATTTTTCTGGATGTCTGAATCATTAAAAGCATCAATTATGTTGATATGTATGTGACTCACATTCTTTTTTTATGGATTCTCAAAATAAGAACATATATGTCAGCCATTACCTTCATTTTTAACAATATTAATTTCATCATACATTTAGCATGCTTTAATTTGAGGATCCTCTATCCCTTAACCAGAAAATTAACTTTCTATTTCTCATGTATTTCACAAATGTTTATTTCTCTTGATGTTATTTTTATAGCAATCGACCATTGTATATTTTCTCTTCTTTTTCTCTAGCTGCTTAGGATTATTTTCTCTTTTGTTACCTCTATATTAACATGTTGGAGCAAAAGGAATATAAAGCGAATTAATGCAATTTCATTAAAATAGCTTGTACAGCTTTCCTAATAAAAGTGGAGTAAAGAGCAATACTTAACTCAATGATTTTTCAAAAATATTTTACTGGATTTTCTGTAACTATCAAATTTATCATAATTAGCTCAGGTTTGACTTTAATTATTTTCATGTTTTGTATTTTGCACATTTATTATTGTTTTTAACAATTTGTACATCCTACAGTTTAGTTTGGACAGATAATGCTAAGTGTCACTTCATTTTGAACTATTTTTTTTTCCATTAACAGTACCATCTACTTTATTCTCCTGCTATGATTCATCAGCCTTCTAAGCATAATAAACTGAGATATGAGTAAAGCTTAATTTTAAATAGCTCAGAAATCCTTAATTTTTAAAATGTTTATTTTTGCTCTTAAATTTCTGCTTGAGTTTTTAATCACATTTCATTCAAATGAATATTTCAAAAGCATTCAGATATATTTTTCTTCAAATTCAATAATTTAAAGTACAGTTTTATTTTCTTTCTTTATGGATTTGCTTTATATATTAGCTATGTACAAAAAGATATGTCCTAAACATGTACCTGGTCATGAATTAAGTGCAGTTTGTTTCTATACAGAATCAGAAAGTATGTTTTTATTTCTTCTTCTCTGCTTCACTTGTTTTCACAATCAATAAACTATACAGAGGTGTTGACAAAAGGTTGGAGGGAACACTGTGGAATGAATTGTGTGGGTTCCTGTGGCTTCCCATTTATTCAAACAGAAAAGCCACAGGGCCATTGGGCTTTCGCTGAGATACCACGGAAGCACACTGCTAAAGGTACCAAAGGTCAAGAGGCAGTAAAGATCTTTCTTTTGTTGTTATTAAAACAGTACTGGCTAAAGTCTCTGAACTTCAGCAAGATGACACTTGGAACTATTCAGGGTGATTATATATATGAAACAAACTCAGAAACTACAAGGTTACAAAATTGTACACTGAGATCATGAAATATTATGTAAAGCTGTCAAATTAAAAACTGTACCTACTGCTCTCTTAGAGCTCTCCTTATGTGCCAGTTACTGAGCTAAGTACTGTTACTATATTTTTCTAATTTAACTTAGAGCAGATTCTTATGAGAAACACTGTAAACAATTTTACAGGTTTAAAAAAAGCAGCTCTCAATAAGTAAATAAGTTGTCCAATTTATAATTGTTATAGCAGGAAATAAAATATACATTTATGTAGTTATAAAACATATTAGAATGTATCCATCTCTTTTCCCTTTTATTTTCAAGTACTTTTTAAAGAGAATGAATCAAAATAAAATATAGCATTTTAAACATAGTACAGAGTCTTATATTGTGTTGAGTATTTAAAATGTTCTGAGTATTTAAAATTATCATAGATTAAAAATTTCAGAAAGGTTTATGATAAACTTGAAATTAAAGTTATGATAGCATGACTGTTTTACAAAAATTAATCTAGATCTTATATGGCTTTAAAACTTCTTTCTCTTTTATAAAATTGTGTTTTTTATTTCTATTCAGTATTTTGTTCTATAAAAATCAGAAAAATTTTGTGATCATAAAGTTAATTGGCATCTTAATTTAATCAAAAGCATTTTATTTTTTTTGGATCTACTACAGAGGTGTTCAAAAACAGAATCCAAACAAAGTTACCTTAAAATTTTCTAACTAATAGAATTGCTATACTAGATTTCTTAAATTAGCCCATAATTTTAGCTTTTAGGAAAAATAAAAAGCTCCATATTTTTACTTCTCAGGCAACAGAGAAACACACTAATAAATTTTATGATAATTATAGTAAAAATATTATTGTTTGTGTGACAAATTAATGGCTTCATTTTCTCAAACTCTATATTATGAGCCACCAGAAATAATCTAAGTTAAATTCAAATATTATTTTAAATATAGTACTTAGCAAAAACACTGTATTTACAGTGTTATTTCTATACCAATACATCAATAAAAACTAAAATATTCTTCTTGACTATCTTTTTTTAATGTTAATAGGAAAGGAACTGATGAGATTAGTAATATACTTAGGCAAAGGAAACTGACTTTTTAAAATACGTTATATTTATATGCAATTTTGTATGATGAAAAGTTCCCTTCAGAACTTTATAAACCATGGGTAAGTGACTAAAATAATGAAGAGCTAACAGGTCACAGAGTTAGTACAGTATATAGAATACTAATCTGGTGATCAAAACAATTTCTATCACTAACATGTACAGGATCTGATCATGTCATATAACACTCTGCCTTCTCTGTACCTAATATACAATTTGGAAACCTAGCATGCTCATGAGAAGGATCTAGTAAAAAGGGAAAACTGATGCTGCAGGATATAAAGAGAAAATTTACAAAAACCAGTGTTCTTGAATAAGCGACAATGAAGGTCGAGTTTATATAGAAGGTTTGATGTTGGATTGAAAAGTGAAACAGTGTAATAGAAAAGAAAGCAAAATCAAGAAAGCACATACAGGTAAAATGACACAGGTAAATGAAGATTTTTATTTAATTCTGTATTGTTTTCTATAGTATACAGTCTAGGATTGAACTATGGGATGAGAGGCTGAGATTAGGATTAGAGGACAGTATCAAGGAATTGGAAAAACAAGAGTGGCTGAACCACTGCTATCTCCCAATATTAAGGCAGAATTTGTGTAAGAAAGATATATAATGGTCCATGTGCTGGCAAGAGTTGCCATAGTCTGAAAGCATGAACATCAGTGGTGCTAAAACATTTTGAGGAGTTTATTAGCTGTTATCACTGGTTAGGAAGCAGCAGCAAGCAACCAGTAAAGTGGAAGAAATGTATTTTAACCTGCAGGCGATAAACAAATGTCAATAGTTATGATTGATGTTGGCCTTCCTGTCTGTACAATGGAACTGCGGTAATTAACAAGTAGTATCTTTTAATCTCTTAAATTCTACCATTGTTATTTTGAATTTTTCTTATTGTTTTCTCTCCCATCATTCCTCCTATCTTAGTGTCTGCCTCTGTTTAAAACCCCTTAAACAGGGTTGGCTTTACTTCACAATTTCAGTCCAATACTTGCCCTAGCCTAGGTTAAAAGTTGTGAAATTGGCTTCACATTATAATAACTTACAGAACTTTAAAATAATAACAAAAAGCTAGTGCCCAGATCTCCCCTCTGCCAAGATGCTTTTTGAATTGGTCTAATATAGGGCTCAGTCTAGGTATTTCTAAAAGATTCTCAATGTGACTCCAAAGTGCTGCAAAGTAAAAAAGCCCAGCCCTGGAGGAGACAACAAAACAGCATCAGCAGCCCCGGGACCCTGGTTATTTTAACAGTGCAGAAGTAAAGGTAGGAGTTCGTGTGTCTTTTCCAATCAGGGTTTTATTTTCTTCAGAGAAATTCCTAGAAGTGGTATTACTGGGTCATATGGTATTTCTATTTTTGGTTTTCTGAGGAACTGCCATACTGCTTTCCACAGTAGTTGGAGCAACTGACATTCCCACCAATAGTGGGGGGAGGGTCCCCTTTTCTCCGTATCTTCACCAACACTTGTTATTTCTTGTCTTTGGATAGTGACCATTTTGACTAGTGTGAGATGCTATCTTTGTGGTTTTGATCTGAATAGTAGTACAGCATGGAGAATTTAATCAGTGATTCTGTAACATCTTCCTGTGATGGCAGATAGTAACTGTACTAACGTGGGTGAAGACCTAATAATATGGGTAACTGCCGAACCATCATCAACCTAAAAATTAGAAAACAATATGTTATGGCTTCTTGCCCCTACCTTTAATTTCTTGCCTTCTGCTCTTATTCTTACCAGATGTTATTGCCAAGCACCCCTGCAGATCACATTTTGAATAATTCATATATAAATATTGCAAATTATTATTGTACCCACTCTTTTGAGCCCCCTTTCTTCCTCCCTTCATCCCCTTCCTTTCTCTCTTCTTTCTATATATTTCAGGAAAATTCCTGTTTTAAACTATATTTTAATTCAAATTGTCAGAAACATGAAACAAGAGCCCTGAAACTGCTCTTTGTGGATACTTCTGTCCCCTTTTAAACTAATACATATATTATCTGGCATTTGGATCCTAACTCTTTTGCCTGGCCTTCTAATCTGCATCCCGAACAGCTGAGTTGGCATACAGATCTTTAATTAAACCTGAAGAAGTCAAATCAGTTTAAACTTACATATATGTTACATTTTCAAGCATTCATTTAAAAAATAAATTTATTCTACCTTAAATGTATAATGTTTGTCACAAAGCTCTGGTTGTTGCATTTGAATAAGGACTGCATTTAATATTTTAAAATATTAATGTAAAACCTCATTAAGATATTTAACATTAAAAAATTGACTTGTATTTTTTTCACTCAGTTTTTTGTTTGTTTATTTTCCCTAGAATGCCATTGTATCTTCAGAGAAAGGAGAAGTCATCTCTGGCATGTCTCTGGCCCTTGAACACATCTCTCACCAGAGGACTGGAGATGCCAGTGTAGAGCCCCTTGATATTTACTAAATCTACACTTAACATTTTGCTCTTGACCAAAGGGTGTGGCTGTCATAACAAAAATGTTGAAGATCACTGGCTCCTAACAGTGTTGTTTGGGTACTCTTGCTCTAGGTATTTCTATGGCATGGAGGGACTATTTAAGAACTCATATTGATGTTAATTTCAATAGGAAGAGTAATGTCATTAACATCATTCTTGCTGTGGATTTTCCATGAAATACTCATTTCATCAAGGTGGATAGGGAGGTATTCCCTAGTCAAAAAGTAATTACAATGATGAATTTTCACACATTTAACTAAGTGGTAATTGCATCATAAAAAGAATCAAGTATTCGTTTAATGTTAAAACAAGACAACATACATAGATCATGAAGAATTTGCTGAGTATCAATAACAGACATGTGTATGTGTGTATGTTTGGGTGCAGTCCTAAGCTGTGATATTTCTGTTATGAATTCCAGGTATTTTTAAGGTTTATACAGCATAGATATTTATCATTTTCCTTATAATTTGTACACTTATGAATTGCTCTCTCTTTTTATCCTGAGGGAAAGCAGAAGGATGAGGTATCCATGAAGGAAGCAGAGAGAGAAAAAAAAAACAGTTGAATGTTTTAATCACAGAGCTGTTTTGGGGAATTGGCCAATGTACCTGTTCCCTCATGAGTGGAGAGCAAGAGGGAAACAACTGATGCTTGGTAATGGATGCCACTGTGAGCATTTCGTGGGTTCTTTGCATGCCAGTACCCAAACAAGTTAACACTAGTTTTCAAAATAAAGAAAGAAAAATTTGTGATGGAATTTTGAAACAATGCTGAGTCTATTATTTTGGCAATAATTGAATAGATTTTGACAGCAATTGTAAAGTTAATATAAAGTTAGTTCTAGCTTGATAGAGCATATAAACCAGGAGCTTAAAGTAGCCACCTAGAGAAATTCATTTTTTCAGGGAAAAAAGAGTTCAGGCACTCTGGTTTATCTATGGACAAGTAGAATTTAAGTTCAAGAAAAGAACAGTTTCTGGAATATTAGAATACTCCTGAAAGGAGAAAGTCTTTAAAAATTTGTTTAAGGTTATTGTTATTTATAAGATGTACTCTAGTCTAATTATGAAGGAGATTTTAAGTCCATGTTAATTTTTTTGCCATCCAGCATGTACTTGAAGATATGTAATTTCCATTGTGACACTAAGCAAAAGACCTACCTAGAGGGAATAAAATTATTTTTTGATAAAATCAATATAGGAATACTGTGTAATAAGTGAAATATTATGGTGATAACCTATGCATAAACTGCTGTACAATTCAACTCTAACACTTTATCCAAGTTAGCATATATGTATAGATAGAAAGATACACAGATACAGATATAGTATACACACACACACACACACACACACACACAATTTACATAGAGCCCTGGTAAGCATAACATTCTTATTCACTTCATAGACAAAACAGGTATAAGATGACTGACTCACTCTCTTGATATCAGAAAATATTCATAGGAAATATGAGACTCCCATGGAAACATAATTCTGGGTAAAAATCAAACTTCTATGTATTTGATACTTAGTTGGAGGAGTTGACATTTAGGGCACATGTGTTTGAAAGCACAGGCATGAATATATGCTTGTTTAAGAATTTTAAAAACTGCATAGGAGAAAATAAGAAGAACTGTCTGCTCATATTTCAAGAGAATTATTCTAATCTATTGAAGAATCTGCTAGTCAGAACTGTAGGACACAAAAAAACATACACACTGATGATAAAACCCTCTCAAGCATGCACATCTAAGGTAAGTATGCCAAGGGTAGATCAACTCATCAGCTAATGGACAACATTATGAAATTTGGATTGAAAGAAGCTTACTATGTTGTCCTAAAAATTGTAGATCATTAAAAGATCAAGAATAGGAGCCTGTAATATGATGGAAGTATAATAAAATGAATGAGAACCTAAAAGTACCAAGAAGTTTCTGTTCTCCTTTAACTGCTTGGGAATGGAAGTAGAAAAAAAAATTTTGTTCACTCAACATCAACAGATATGATTTTGTGTATCTTAATGTTGGGATATTGATCATTTCCCTCATAACATCATATACCTTCAGCTTCTTGACCAGGATATTGTACATACATCCAATACGTACAAAGATCACATGCACTCTGACTATATTGAGCTAGTGTGAGGAGGTATTGAATGAAAATACATCATAATGAAGTATTAGATCAAGTGAGGTCTGAAACACTAATTGTCAAGAGCTCCAAGGAAAGAAATACAATTTTTTCACACGATAACCTCTTAAAGCTCTTAAAGATGAAATATGTTGTTTATAAGATAGCAGATTGTAAAATTATTGAGTATAATGCTTAAACTGAATTAGAAGAGTCGATTCACAGACAACAAGGGAGGAGATGTCAGGAGGTCTTGGAAATGTAGTTTAAAGTATCAACATTAATATGATCATCATGCTTCAGTTTAAAGGGATGAAGAAATATATGGTTCTATTGCAAGGAAGACTATTATCACCAGAGATGTGTGTGTGTGTGTGTGTGTGTGTGTGTGTGTGTGTATGTACGTGTGTAAAACATACTATACTAGAACTGACTTTCAGAACTCATACTGTCTTCTGTTTGAGCATGTGTTTTAATGATTTTTGCATAATTACTTTTCAAATTAAAAACCACCAGGTTATTATTTGTGTTTTATTTAGTCTCTCCTACATTATGCTATAAATTTACATTTATATCCATGATTATTTTATTCATGGGTACCTTTTCTGTTAGACAGTATGCTCCAGAGAGTAGGCACCAGGTCTACTGCAGTTCACCATTTGTCCCTAGTCCATAACTGATATTTAAAACAATTAAAAAATAATAACTGAATACAGGAATGTGAAGTGAATGTTGACCATGCTCTCAGTATTCTCTATTTGATTAGAATTCATACACTGTAAATTTCATGTTGTCTATAATTAAAAATATTCAGTTAGTGAAAGAATATATATAGAATTGTCTTTGAATTAATTCCACAAAAACAAAAAAGTCATTCCACTAAAAAAATTCTAAATGTATCTGCCAATATCCACTTAAAGACACATAAGCATTTATTCCAAATTTACACTAAATAAAGACCATAATAAACATTTCTAGTTGACTGTATGCTTATAGATTTTTTTCATTTCCATTAAAAAGCAAGTAAAAACATTTAAGAGGAAAATTTATGGACATTGAACCTAACCAAACAGATTCAAGTCTTTGCCTCCATGGCTAAATATCTTAGGATAAATTATTTTTTTTTGAGAGTCAGTTCTGACATTAATACAGTAGGATAAATTTAAAATCCCTTACAGAATTATTGGGGTAATTTAATAATAAATCATGTATGTTGAGAACAAAGCAAACATGCACACAAAACAAAACAAAAAACTTTACTTTTTATAATCCAATTTTTTTACTACCACTCCTTAAGATTTGGAAAAATAAACTAAAAGCATATGAGGATCCCATGCTCACACCATGTACTTGGGGGAGTTACTATGATCCTGGAGGCTTACTAGTGCTACATATTAGAGAAATGAGATGGAGAAAAGGGGAAGAATACTCTTGATTCCCCACTACCACTGTCATTGAAGTGACTGACCTCTAATGAAGCTCTACTTTTTTCTCCATGGGTTCTATTTCTAAGGTACAGTTCAGGATCACAGGAAAGATCCTGCTTCTTCTATAGCATTTTAAGAGCTTAGAAACACTTTTGCACTCTCTGTTCTCTTGTTAGCCTAGACACCCAATGCACAAAGATTTTTAAACTATTCTTGTATAGGCAGGAGTCATTCGTTTTCCTGTTTCCTACCCTGGCGTGTGAAAAGTACTTAAGGCAGCTTAAGGACATGCCATCCTAGATCTGTAGTTCTTCTTAACTTGGCTTCATAATAGAATCCCTGTGGCAATTTTAAAACAGTCTATGCTTAGACAATTTCCTAGAAAAACTGAATCATAATCTCTGGGAATTTGCTCACACTTTGGTTGTTTTCAAAGCTCCCTTGATTATGAAGTCAAGCCAAGCCTAAAAATCTAGGTCTAGTCATACAACTTACTTGTTCCCTGAAGTTATTACCCTCTTCCCTGATTTGGGGTCCATTCTTATCCTAGATTTAAGTTTTTTAAACTTAAGTTAAAGTTCATTTGCTGTCTCAGGAGTGTTGGTCTTTGCAAGTAGTGGTGGTGGAGGGAGAGGGCCTTGGTCAATCCTAGGGACTGACCAATATGTAAACTCTTACCTACATCTGTATAGGAGTTTGCAGAGGTTTACTTTAACTCATAACATATGGTTCCCAAATCTCTGCACCCTCACCATTTAATTTTCTTTCCTGAGATCCTGGACCATTGAAGTGCAGAAGGTAAGATTTGACCATTTCACTCTGATTTGTAACTTCATCAGTTCTCTGAGACAAACACACAGAAAGGCCAACCAAGTGACTGAACTGAAAGGAGAAAAAAACTAAATACCAGAAAAACAAGCAACAACAAATCCACCCAACAGTTACATTTTCAAATATGATACATCTATATTAAAGTATTATTGATATACACTCTTATGAAGGTTTCACATGAAAAAACAACATGGTTACTGAATTTACCCATATTATCAAGTCCCCACCCACACCACATTGCAGTCACTGTCCATCAGTGTAGTAAGATGACACAGATTCACTGTTTGCCTTCCCTGTGCTACACTGTCTTCCCATGATCCCCCCTACACCATGTGAACTAAACATAATACCCCTCAATCCACTTCTCCCACCCACCCTCCCACACCATTGCCCTTTGATAACCGCTCGTCGCTTCTCGGAGTCTGTGAGTCTGCTGCTGTTTTGTTCCTTCTGTTTTGCCTCATTGTTATACTCCACAAATGAGGGAAATCATTTGGCACTTGTCTTTCTCCACGTGGCTTATTTCACTGAGTATAACATCTTCCAGCTCCATCCATGTTGCTGGAAATGGTAGGATTTGTTTCTTTCTTATGGCTGAACAGAATTCCATTGTGTATTTGTACCACCTCTTCTTATTTCATTCATCTACTGATGGACACTTAGGTTGCTTCCATCTCTTGGCTATTGTAAATAGTGCTGCAATAAACACTGGGGTGCATATGTCTTTTTTAATCTGAGAACTTGTATTCTTTGGGTAAATTCCAAGGAGTGGGATCCCTGGGTCAAATGGTATTCCTATTTTTAGTTTTATGAGAAAACTCCTTATTTATTTCCATACTGGTTGAACTAGCTTACATTCTCACCAGCAGTGTAGGAGGGTTCCCCTTTCTCCACATTCTCACCAGCATCTGTGGTTCTTAGTCTTTTCTATGTTGACCATCCTGACTGGTGTGAAGTGAAGTGATATCTCCCAACAGTCATGTAAGTTCTCTAACTGGATTGATTCTCTCTTCTGAAGGGGTGCTCTGGGGTCCCTGATAAGTAAGCATAAAGCCCACCTTCCACCTGTTAGCATTGGTGGCCCCAAGGTGAGGGAGTCAATAAAGACTGAGTTGGACATTAAAAAAAAAATTTAATTTGCATTTCCCTGATGATTAGTGATGTGAAGCATCTATTCATGTATCTGTGGCGATCTGAATTTCTTCTTTGAATAATTGTTTCTTCATATCCTTCACCCATTTTTTAATTGGTTTATTTCCTTCTTGGATGTTGAGGTGAGTGAGTTCTTCACATATCTTGGATGTTAAACCCTTTTCAGATATGTCAATAAAAAAATATATTCTCCCATATTGTAGGATGCCTTTTTGTTCTGTTGATGGTATCCTTTTCTGTACAGAAGCTTTTTAGTTTGATGTAGTCCCATGTGTTAATTTTTGCTTTTGTTTCCCTTGCTCAAGGAGATGCATTCATGAAAAAGTTGCTCATCTTTGAATTAAGGAGACTTTTGCCTATGTCGTCTTCTAAGAGTTTTATGGTTTCATGACTTACATTCAGGTCTTTGATCCTTTTCGAGTTTACTTTGCCATATGGGGTTAAACAATAAATCCAGTTTCATTCTCTTGCATGTAGCTGTCCAGTTTTGCCAAAATTAGTTGTTAAAGAGGTTGTCATTTCCCCATTGTACTTCCATAGCTTCTTTGACCATATATGCTTGGGTTTATATTTGGGCTCTCTAGTCTGTTTCATTGGTCTATTATTCTGCTCTTGTGCCAGTACTAAATTGTCTTGATTACTATGGCTTTGTACTAGAGCTTGAAGTTGGGGAGTGTAACCCCCTTTATTCTTTATTCTTCCTTCTCAGGATTGCTTTGACTATTTGGGGTCTTTTGTGATTCCATATGGATGTTAGAACGGTTTACTCTAGTTCACTGAAGAATGCTGTTGGTATTTTGATAGGAATTGCATTGAATCTGTATATTGCTTTAGGCAGGAGGGCCATTTTAACAATATTAATTCTTCCTATCCATGAGCACAGGGAGTGCCTCAAATAATATATTGGTATTTTCTTTAATTTCTCTGAATGTCTTGTGGTTTTCAGAGTATAGGTCTTTCACTTCCTTGGTTAGGTTTATTCCTAGGTATTTTATTTTTTGATGCAATTGTGAATGGAATTGTTTTCTTGATTTCTCGTTCTGCTAGTTCATCATTAGTGTATAGCAATGCAAGAGATTTCTGTGTATTAATTTTGTATCCTGCAACTTTGCTGAATTCAGATATTAAATCTAGTAGTTTTGGACTGGATTATTTAGGGATTTTTATGTACAATACCATGTCATCTGCAAATAGGGAAAATTTAACTTCTTCCTTGCCAATCTGGATGCTTTTATTTCTTCATGTTGTCTGACTGCCATGGCTAGGACATCCACAACAATGTTGAATAAAAGTGGGAAGTGGGCATCCTTGTCACATTCCCGATTTTGAAGGACAAGCTATCAGCTTCTCACTAGTATAATGGAGGGTGTGGGTTTGTCATATATGGTCCTTATTCTGTTGAGGTACTGGCCCTCTATACCCATTTAGTTGAGACTCTTTATCATGAATTGATGTTGAATTTTGTCAAATGATTTTTAGCATCTATGGAGATGATAATGTGGTTTTTGTCCTTTTTGTTGATGTGGTGGATGATGTTGATGGATTTTCGAATGTTGTACCAATCTTGCATCCCTGGAGTAAATCCTACTTGATCATGATGGATGATCTTTTTGATGTATTTTTGAATTCAGTTTGCTAATATTTTGTTGAGTATTTTTGCATCTATGTTCATCAAGGATATTGGTCTATAATTTTCTTTTTTTGTGGGGTCTTTGCCTGGTTTGGTATTAGAGTGATGCTTGCCTCATAGAATGAGTTTGGGAGTATTCCTTTTTCTTCTATTTTTTGGAAAACTTTAAGGAGGATGGTTATTATGTCTTCCCTAAATGCTTGACAAAATTCAGCAGTGAAACCATGTGGTCCAGGGTTTTTGTTCTTAGTTAGTTTTTTGGTTACCAATTCATTTTCCTTGCTGGTCCATTTCTTCTAGGTTATCTAGTTTGTTAGCATATGATTTTTCATAGTATTCTCTCATAATTCTTTGTATTTCTGTGGTGTCCATGGTGATTTTTCCTTTCTCATTTCTGATTCTTTTTGTGTGTATAAACTCTTTTTTATTCTTGATAAGTCTGGATAGGAGTTTATTTATTTTGTTTATTTTCTCAAATAACCAGCTCCTGCTTCCATTGATTATTTCTATTGTTTTCTTGTTTTTTATTTTATTTATTTCTGCTTTAATCTTTTTTATGTATATCCTTCTACTGACTTTGGGCATCATTTGCTCTTCTTTTCATAGTTTCATTAATTGTGAGTTTAGACTGTTCATTTGGGATTGTTCTTCTTTCCTAAGGTAGGCCTGTATTGCAATATACTTCCCTCTTAGCATGGACTTTGCTATATCCCACAGATTTTGCAATGTTGAATTATTGTTGTCATTTGTCTCCATATATTGCTTGATACCTGTTTTTATTTGGTCATTGACCCATTGGTTATTTAGGAGCATGTTGTGAAGTCTCCATGTTTTTCTGAGATTTTTCATTTTCTTTGCATAATTTATTTGTAGTTTCATACCTTTGTGGTCTGAGAAACTGATTGGTACAATTCCAATCATTTTGAATTTACCAAGCCTCTTTTTGTGGCCTAGGATATGATCTATTCTTGAAAATGTTCCATGTGCAGTTGAGAAGAATGTTTATTCTGCTGCTTTTAGGTGTAGAGTTCTGTAGATGTCTGTTAGGTCCATCTGTTCTATTGTGTTGTTCAGTGCCTCTGTCTCCTTACTTATTTTTTGTCTGGTTGATCTGTCCTTTGGAGTGAGTGGAGTGTTGAAGTCTCCTAGAATGAGTGAATTGCATTTTATTTCCCCTTTTAATTCAGTTAGTATTTGTTTCACATATGTAGGTGCTCCTATATTAGGTGCATAGTTATTTATAATGGTTATATCTTCTTGTTGGATTGACCCCTTTATCATTATGTAATGTCCATCTTTGTCTCTTGTTACTTTCTCTGTTTTGAAGTCTATTTTGTCTGATACAAGTACTGCAACTCCTGCTCTTTTCTCCCTATTAGTTGCATGGAATATCTCTTCCCATCCCTTCACTTTAAGTCTGTGTATGTCTTTGGGTGTAAAGTGAGTTTCTTATAGGCAGCAGCATATAGATGGGTCTTGTTTTTTATCCATTCAGTGACTCTATGTCTTTTGATTGGTGCATTCAGTCCATTTACATTTAGGGTGATTATTAATAGGTATGTACTTATTGCCACTGAGGCTTTAGATTTGTGGTTACCAAAGGTTCAAGTTAACTTCCTTATTATCTAAGAGTCTCACTTAGGGTGCTATTACAAACAAAATCTAAAGATTCTTTTCTTTTTCTCCTCTTTTTTCTTCCTCCTCCATTTTTTATATATTAGATATCATGTTCTGTACTCTTTGTCTATCCCTTGATTGACTTTACAGGTAGTTGATTTAATTTTGAATTTGCTTAGTAATTGCCTGTTCTACATTCTTTACTGTGATTTTATTACCTCTGTGACAGCTGTCAAACCTTAGGAATACCTCCATCTATAGGAGTCCCTCCAAAATACAATGAAGAGGTGGTTTGTTGTAGGTAAATTCTCTCAGCTTTTGCTTATTTTGAAATTGTTTAATCCCTCCTTCCAGATAAAGTATTCTTGGTTCAAGGCCCTTCTATTTCATTGCATTAAATATATCATGCCACTCTCTTCTGATCTGTATGGTTTCTGCTGAAAAATCTGATAATAGCGTGATGGGCTTTCTTTTGTACATTATCTTATTTCTCTCTTTGGCTGCTTTTAATAGTCTGTCCTTATCTTTGATCTTTTTCATTTTAACTATCATATGTCTTGGTGTTGTCTTCCCTGGGTACCTTGTGTTGGGATATCTGTGCTCCTTCATGGCCTGAGAGACTGTCTCCTTCCACAGACTGGGGAAGTTTTCAGCAATTACCTCCTCAAAGACACTTTCTATCCCTTCTCACTCTTTTTTTTCTGGTACCCCTATAATGCGAATATTGTTCCACTTGGATTCATCACACAGTTCTCTCAATAATCTTTCATTCTTAGAGATCCTTTCTTCTCTCTGTGCCTCAGCTTCTTTGTATTCCTCTTCTCTAATTTCTATTTCATTTATCATCTTCTCCACTATATCCAATCTGCTTTTAACACCTTCCATTTTCTGTTTCATTTCTGATACTGTGTTCCATAGTGTTTGTATATCTGACCAGAATTCATTCCTGAGTTCTTCAATATTTTTCTGTACTTCCATGAGCAAGTTTATGATTTTTATTTTGAAATCTCTTTCAGGAAGGTTCATGAGATCAGTTTCATTTGATTCTCTACTGTATGTATGATTTGCTTTGAACCAGGTTCCTTTGACATTTCATATTTGTATGTAGCAGCCTTTAGTGCCCAGAAACTCTACTCTCTGGAGCTGCTCAGCCCCTGGAGCAATGGGGTTGCAGGGGAGCAGTGTTGGTGCCTGGGGGGAGGAAAGAGCTGTTTCCTGCTTCCCGGCTGCTATGCCTGTCTCCACTTCTGAACCATTGGGCTGAGCACACAGTTATAAGCCTCTATGCTTTGCATTTGTAGCTGCTGTAGGCAGGGCTTCCCTCTGGATGGAGTGACACCAGGGCAGACTTTGCCAGTTTGTGAACCAGGTGCAGTCTGGCCCAGGGGAAGGCACAGAGGGGGGCCTTAGAACTGTGTAGCCAGCCAGGAGCTGGAGCACCTGAAGATTTAGAAAATTCCCAACCTGCTGGGCAGAGTGCACCCAGAGAATTTTGTCTATGTGTCCTTTCTCCTGAGCAGTAAGCTCTGTGCAATCCTTGCCCCTTTAGCAGTCCTCTTGCTGTTAGGAAGTCTCTCAGACTGCCTGCCTTTCTTTTATTCCAGAGCAGCCAGATATGGATCCCTGCTTTCCACAAGCAGAAGGATTCTCAGTCTCTCCAGGTATATTGCCTGTCTTACCTTTCCAGCCCCTCTAATCATGAAAGCACCGAGAAAGCACCATGTGCTCTCAGAGCAGATCTTCAGAGTTAGTTGTTTAGCAGTCCTAGGCCTCCACTCCCTGCTTGCTCTGTTTCTCTTCCTCCCATTGGTGAACTAGGGTGGAGGAAGGGCTGGGGTCTCATAACAAGGCCCCGGCTGTGATACATTATCCTGTTTTGTGAGGTCTATTCTTTTTACCAGGTGTATGCAGTCTGGCACAGCCCTCTTTCCTGTTGCTCTTTCAGGATTAATTGTATTAAATATATTTTCATATTATAGGTGGTTTTAGGAGAAAGCCTCTGTTTCACTTCTCACACTGCCAGCTTTTTCCTACTCATCTATATTTTTAATATATCGAATGTATAGAAGCAAACATTTGCCAACCCTATTAGTTTGAAAAATTTTGGTTATTCAGTTTTCTCAACTATAGCATTTGAAAGATACCTCCAAATTATATCTAGCATTCTAAGTGAAATAAAGTGTAAAAAGAAATAGGACAGGTTTTTATTTCTCCAACATTGTTACATACTTTCAGGAATAGTGTTTCTATTTTTTTCCTTGATGACTGATAGTTTTATTTTTTGTTACATCTCCTGTTTGCAAAAAGCCTGGGTCAACAACTGGCCACAAATCTTTGCTTGACAAGTGTTGATTGTCTTTTGTTGTGGTGGTGGTTCTCCTGTGACTAAGTGTTGGTGTTTATATTCTATCATGTTTTTATTTCTAATTTTTTTGTCTCTATTGACAATTAGATGCATACAACAAGAATGTGCTTACTAAGGTGGGTGTCTCTTTTAAATCTGTTCCTTTCAAGGTTCTACAGTTTTTATCTAAATAACACTTTATGAGATATGATTTTAAATGACGGGCATTTACTTCACCAACTGCAATTAATTATTGTAACTAATAAACATTAAAATAGACCCATAAAGACAGAGAACAGGCTATTGAATGCCATAGGGGGATGTGTGAAAGAGGTGAAAGAGAAAAATAATTAATGAGAATACTTGATATCCTGATCTGGGTGATGGTTACATGAGTGTGCACACCATGTCAAAATTCATAATGCATTTTTGTGTATTTTATTGTATGTAGCTCAATATAAAAACAAATATGTAAAAATAGATCATATTTTTTACTTTACTAGTTAAAAGATTCAGCACACTATTAATTTTATGCCTTTGAAATCTGCATATTGAAATATTGATGTGTTTTATTGTTTCAGTATAACTTTTAAGTAAATGCATAGATACTTATAATTCCAAAATTGCATAAAACATAGTGTGTGTGTATGTGCATATACTTTATCTGAATTATTAACTTTGTCTTAATCACACCATATAATGTGCTCAGGTGGAGGGAATCCCAATGCAAGAGAATGAGCCAGTATTACTAAATTCTATGTGTTTAGACTTTATGAGAACGTTTGAAAAATAGTACATATACTCCCACAACTGAATTGATTGTTCAACTTATATTTAGAAGGATTCTTTTTTATAATTGTTAAATATTAGAGGAAAAACAGAAAAACTATTTCTACATTCAGTCTTTCTTCTAGATTTGGTCATGCAATATACATGTAAGTACTCATGACAAAGCATTTATTCTTCAACTTCTGCAACTGTGCATCAAGTATTTTCCCTCTGTTCTTATGCTATGTTGTTTTCAATTCAATGATGCTAACAGATGCACCATGTAAATTTACTTTTTGTCTATCTAGTTCTAGGGATTTCAAAACTAAGAGCACAGTCATACAGTGGTCCAGCTCACAGAAGTGTCATAGGTCTATTTATAATCTGGAAAGCTTCTTTGTGGTCATCAATCCCTTCATTTTGATGACTTTAATTAGGAAAGAGAATGAACATATTTTTGGTGTGTTGGCATTGTTAGGAAGCTTGGTCCAGGTCATAATAATAAACAAGAATATATGTATATTTGGAAAAATGCATGCATAGTTCATCTTCATTTCATATATAGATGAATAGCATAAACTGACACATTGAAGATTTTGCTAGATCTCTATATTTCTAAGATACTCATTTAATTTCTTAGAAATCTCATTATATTATTCTTACTCTTTTGAAGTTATGTTTCCAGGGGAATTACATTAAATAACCTTAAACAAGATATTCCATGATGCTGACATAGTTTCTTTCCTATAAAATTTGAGTTTCCCAATCTAAATTACAAAAAGCAACTACAAATAATTTAAGAAGAGAAATAGTATACTGTAATAGTAAGTTACCATGTCTATTGAGGATAAGGGTAATAAACAATAAACATAGCTTGAGTTACTTATATGCTGGAGTCAAATTATATTCCAACATGTATTGTCCTTAAAAAACAAACACCTAGCAGCTATTATTTTTCCTAATTTATATATGATATACCATAGTTTGATAAAGAATCAGTAATCTATTGACAGTCTCAGGGCTTGTAAGATAAGGAGCTGACATTTGAATTCACTTCTGTCAGATTCCATACCCAAGTTCTTTCCACTACATCATGCTGTTATTTTAATAATGCAATCCTGTGATTCTCAATCATTTCCTTCCTGTTTCTATATAAACAATGATAAAATTAATAATTGCCTTGGTGAAATGAGGGCTGGTAGAGAATAAAGCGTTTAATATACCTTAGAATAAAAGCTCTCTTCTTCATGTTTTCCTTCCTATCTCTCCCAAGAATTATAAACATTGAAAGGAATATTCCTTAGTGTAAATTACTTGTGTAAAAATTTGAGAATATGTTTCAAATTAGCTTTTTTGGTTTAAAACCAAAAATGAAGATACATTGCCACCTTTTATAATCTGTCAACAACTCAATCTCTATTATCATTCATTACTGAATGGGTCTTTAATGTTAGATGTGTTGTATAGGCTGCATAGATATTAATGCTTAATCCAAATTGGAAAATTGCACTCTAGAAGTCAAATCTGGTTTAAATAAATATAATTTAAATATCACTTTGGGATATATTATATAGGTCTGTGTTTTTGGTATAAATCAAGTGTAAAAACAATGTAGATACAGAAGCACAGTAATTTCTTGTATCACACTTATGCTATGAATAATTCAGGAAAATATTTACTTAGTTAAAAATGATCAAACCTAGAGAATAATCTGAAACTTCTATGATGTCTTTCAGTGTACTGATGGATAAGAATTGAGTATAAACTCCCCTAGTGAGATTCATCATAAAAAAGCACTTTGAATTGACTTTAACTTTTGATTTATTTAAACTATGTAGAAGCAAATATTAAACTCATGTTAATATTTAACTTTTGACAAATAAAAATATGATAGAAAGACAAGGGAAAACATAGGCAATGATGTCCATTTAAATCAGGCTGTCATGAAGTTTCTATATTGAAGGAGACTATTTCCACCCAGGGACAAATGCGCCAGGCGGACCCACCTTCCTCTATCTGCGTGAATGCGCAGCGTGTGCAAGAAGTTTTGTTGTTGCTGTTTATAAAAGTTCTTCACTTCTAAAGGTGAAGGTAAAACTAAAATTTCCCAGATTGCCAGAGAAAGTCATTTCAGCAGTTAATTTGCTTTCATCGACTTCCAAGGTTTCCTACTGGGAAATTTCCTGGCTGGTCTTCTTAAAATTGTAGTAAATGTCTTCATCTTCACTCATTCCTCTGAAGTTAAAATATGGTTTTCAATCTCCTCCTTGAGGTTTATCAACGTGTTATCTTTCCCATAAACTCAAAGTATGTGCCATTCAACACCTCCAAAATTTGAAATGCATATTTTGTTAGTTCTCCCTGCCTGAACCTGTCTGGGACAAACTATTTATATATACACAAACTATACACACACACACACACACACACACACATTTGTAGGTATTAATATGTATATATACATATATATGTATACTTATTTATTTAAAAATAAATTAGTTATCATTTGTTTTGTTTGCTCCTCCATGAAAAATAAAAAGTTCTACATACTGGATTTAGGGCCAACATGGCCTTATTATTGACATCTGGAAGCAGACCACTGGTTTTGGCAATTAGAACAACAGTGGTGGAGGTGAAGGAGATTGTAACAAAACCAACAGAGGAAAAAGATCAGAAAGAGGCAAGAAGGTAGTAATCATGCTGCTTTAGTGAGAAAGTGTCCACTAAAAAGAGATTCTGTAGATTTTTTCATTAGCAAATAATTGATAATAAAATATTTTTATTTTTGTTACATTTTATTGACAAATCTAACATAAAGCAAATTAAGAGAACAGATCACTACTCATATTAAATCATAATGCTCTATCTTCCTAGTAGAGACTTCAATTTTTGGAATACACTGTGTGACACACATGACTAGAGAAAGTGGATCTTCAACAGAATTTCAACTGACACTTAAAATCACTATCATTCCCTTTTCATTTGGTAAGTAGCAATGATTAAAAATAATAGGACAGACTTCCACTTCTAGGAGGACAGAGTAGATGTAATTTTATCTATTTTTCGGGAATAAGTACAACTAAACAAACCTAACAGTCTGACAAGGAGTTAGACCAGCTAGGGCTGGTCTAACTAGAGAATAATCTGAAACTTCTATGATGTCTTTCAGTGTACTGATGGATAAGAATTGAGTATAAACTCCCCTAGTGAGATTCATCATAAAAAAGCACTTTGAATTGACTTTAACTTTTGATTTATTTAAACTATGTAGAAGCAAATATTAAACTCATGTTAATATTTGGAGACCCAAAGGATTTCTTGGTGGTGAGTCCCTGGATTGCTTTACGCCTTATATATCTCAGACTTGGAGCTAAAGAAGCCAACCTCCTGGAAACAGCCATGGGAGAGGCCAAAACACTAATCAAACAAATGAGCCCCTAAGATGTGCTCTATCTAGTCCATGAACCAAGAAAGGTGAAGTCTATCATGAGAGAAAATATTTAGAAAATAACTGTTCTAACCCAATATTGAAAAACTGGACTATAGTAGAATATTGAGATGTATTTCAAAATCCCATTTATAGTACATTAATTACTTAATTAATTACAAGTAATATTTCCCTATATAACCACATAATTTTTTTAGTTAGGCAGATAATTTATTTTACCTAGTAATGTGAAATTAATTTTTCAAAAGCAACCTACATTATAATAAATAACGTTTTTAGTCACTCCATTTTAATGTTTCTATTTGGCTGACAGATTTCTCTGCTGCTGACAGTTCATTTCTCTAGGATCAACAGCTTGTAGAAAAAAGAACATTATTCTCTCTGCACTACCAGGTACATAAGTAAGATGTCAAATGCAGTGAACACTTCTCTATCTTGAATGTGTTCTTAAAATTTTTAGTGTTAAGTCATATAAATATTCCTTGGATTACTATTTTACTACCAAAGATATCTCTCAATTATATACTTACCCTATGAGCTCTATAGAAATTTTATGAAGGCAGTTCATTGGAAAATGTCGTGAACTATTTTACTTAGTCAATCTCTTTTTTTCTATCTATTGTGGCAATATTTATGACATCAAATATAACAACGATATATAAGAACGCAAGTTTATTTTGAATCATTCATTGTTAATATTTCTGGGATTTATGGAATAAAACTGTTGAACACAGTCAAATGGTTGCTGGATTGCTTTTCTGTTAAGCCTCTTTCTTCTGTATTTCAAAAATTTTCCAAAATTTACAAAGTAGAGAGAATAGACTCCATTTCAACCCCAGAATTCAACACTTAACATTTTTTCATACTCCTTTAATTTACCCCACCTATTTTCCTA
Source organism: Manis javanica (assembly GCF_040802235.1). NCBI lineage: Eukaryota > Metazoa > Chordata > Mammalia > Pholidota > Manidae > Manis > Manis javanica. The sequence continues at coordinate 140,645,706 of NC_133158.1, forward strand.
CCTATCTCTCTCCTTCCTTTGTTTCCTTGACTTTTCTTTCAATTGAAAAATGGGTACATAATCTCCCCAGCACTTTATGGACTGTACTTTTCAGTATGATTATGCAACTGTTCCCATCAAGAGGCCTACTCTCTTTCTTCACATGACAAATCGGGGCTTTACCAGTGATATGTTTTGTCCAGTGAGTGGGATGTTTGCAAACAAAACTCAGGCAGAGTCTTTACAAGAGCTTGCATATTGGACTATGTCTTATTTTGTTGTATTTGGAATCCTGAGACCAGATGTCAACAAAACTCAGCTAGACTAATGCAGGAAAACCAAGTCCAACAAACCGCCTGCCAACTGCTAGGACAAATGTAACCAGTCAAGGTCATTCAGCCATCAGCTGACCTGCAGCCCACCACTGGATATCAGAGGGACCAGCAAATCCAAGCTGCACTGGCCCAGGCAAGAACAGCACAGCTCCTCTGCAAAACTGTGAGCAAAGTCGATAAGCTCGTTTTAAGTTATGAACTAATATGTTTCCTTCCTTCCTTCTCTTCTTCCATCCTTTATTCCTTCCTTACTCCTTCTTTTCTTATTTACTTGCTTTTTTCTGTCATGTAATATTTTTATAGAATTCTAGTCATGCCATTTTCCTCAAAAGTGTTTCTGTAAATATCTTATTAAGAGTATTTTAATAACTGTAATACCATTATTTCACTTAATATGAACAATGATTCCCTAACTACTAAAATATAACCAATATTTAATGTTCTCCAATTCTTTCAAAATTTTATTGCTTTTTACATCATTACTATATTAATGATCAAATATTGTTAAATAATTATTTTGGATAATTAACCACTCTAGCAACTTGGTCTGAACTCTAATATCTCTTCAGCACTGTATTACCTCTGAAATTTTTGTTCACCCTCACCCACCAGCAGCTTTATTATTCCTTTTAGAGTCTGCCATGCACATGTGCAGTTCAGAGTACAGACAAGCACATGAGGGGGACCCCTAAACAGATTACCAGGGCTCTTTCTTTGCCTTTCCTTCATTCCATCCCTGGAACATGCCCCGCAAATCCCAGTCCCCTTAGCAAGACAGTTCCTCTCCATTCAGGCTCTACTTTCCTGCATAGCAATTTAACATTTCCCACTAGAAGGCCAAACCATGGAGTCTGGACATTGCTCAGCAGTGATATTGTAGACTCTCTTCAAGGTTGTTAGCTTTTTGATTTACTGTCAAATGTCTAGGTCAAAGGCTTTGCACTGTTTACTGTGCTTATAGGGAAGCAATATGCTCTCACCTGTAACTGCTCTGTCAGGCCTGTGAGTTTCCATTTATGTCAGTTTAGGGTGTTTTTCCGTGGTCATATCTGGCCAAGGCTCATAACACTATGAAAGTGTATACAGTTTATATGCACACATACACTGGATTTTTACCATAAAACATATTTGCTTTAATTTTGTTTCATTACTGATGACTTCAGTTGATAATGGATTAGTTTAGAGAGAGAGTGAGTTAGTTACAATGTTCAATATATATATATATATATATATATATTATAATTAATTTGGCTATTGCACTAGAGCCAGAATCAATATATTCCACCATAGAACTCATTAATGCAAATGGGTGAATTGCTATTCTGGGATCTTGGCCATGGACATGCAGATTAGTATTTGCAGGACAAGTTCATAAACAAAACCACAGACTAATAACTTTCATACCGTGAAGCAGGCTGGCTTGATCTAGTTCATCTTTCAGTTTTAATGTTATCATTAGAATTTTCTAAATTAAAATGACATACTTGGGGAAAATTATCTTCTAAAACAATTTATGATAGATCCATAGCTTAATAGTATGGATGGATCCATATCCATATGGATAGATCCATAACTTAAAATAGTACCCAATTGTTAAATACATTTTCCACTTTTATATTCCATTTTTAATACAATATTCCACTTAAAATATAGTGCATTTTCAACTATTCATAACATTAGGGTTTAAGAATAATAGTAGAAGATTTTGATTATAAGCTAAATGTTTAATTGCTATGCAAAAATGCATCTGGATTTTCATTTAAAATATACTATTATGGTTAAAACTAACATTATTTATTGATCTGTGCAATGCCAGAGTTAAACATTCTTATTTGAAGCTGGGGTGCTATTGTAGATAGATTAGATAAACTAATTTCCTTACTGAAATTGGTCAAACATAACATAAGCAAAGATCTAAAATTGCCAAGTAATATATAAGTATGAATAATAATACATACATAGCTATTACTTACCTTGCTATTATCTTCTGTTATGGATCTTTATCCCCTCAGCAGATCCATGTGTTGGAGCCCTAACCTCCAGAACGTCAGAATGTGACTCTATTTGGAGATCAGAACTTTAAAAAGGTAATTAAATTAAAATTAGGCCAATAAAGGGGGCCCTAATTCAATCTGGTGTCCTGATAAGAACAGGAGATTAGGACAGACAAAGGGAGACACCAGGTGCACCTGTGTACAGGGGGATGACTGTGGGGATGACTATGCAGTGAGAGGCCTCAGAGGAAACCAACCCTCCCAGTGCCTTGATCTTGGACTTATGGCTCCCAGAACTTTGAGAAAACAAATTTCTGTTGTTTAAGCCACCCAGTCTGTGGTATTTTGTTACAGCAGCCCTATCAAACTAGCACATTTCCTTATATGATAACTGTTAAGTGACTAGGATGTTTTCTACTAAGAAGCATTTGCAACTTTTAAAATACCTGAACAACAATAATAGCTATAGATTAGATGCACTGGAAATGGAGGTATGAAGACACTGAAAGAGATAATACATCTGCAAATAGCACAATAACTGTGGAACTTTTAAGAGATCTGTTATACAAAATACAGGTCTTCTGCAGCCTATCTCTAAGTTTACCCATTTAATTTAACAAACATTGTCACTTAGTTTTCAGAAGTCTGCAAAGTGAAGAGTATATCTCATCCATTCAGCTGGTCTAGTGTGACTTCAGAAAAGCAATAAAGGGCTTTATGTGATGGACCAAGATAACTTGAACAAAAACATAAAAAAAAATCAATAGTGAGAAAAAGGAAAAATGTCTTTAAAAATTAAAATTTACATTGCATATTATTTTCTAAGATTGGGTCACAAATGTATTCATTGAAAACTTTCTTCTATGATTTTTTTTTGCCCAGTTTTAAAATAAGTTGTACATATCTTACTATTGAGTTTTGAGATTATCTAAAAAATACTCTGGATATAAATCTTTTTTCAGATATATCATCTGTAGGTATGTCTTAGTCTGTAGCTTAACCTTTTTAAAAAATATTCTTTTAAATATATCTTTCACATAGCAAAATTTTAAAATTTTTATGAAGTTCAATTTGTCATCTTTTTCTTTTATAGATCATGCTGTCAGGATCATGTCCAAGAACTCTTGCCTAACTGCTGGGCACAAAGGCATTAGGAGTGAAAGAAGCCAGCTGCAAAAGGTTACCCACTGTATAAGTCCATTTATATGACATTCTTGAAAAGATAGAACTGCCGCGACGAAGATCAGTGGCTGCCAGAGGTGGGGAACGGTGCGACTATGAAAGGGTGGCATGAGGAGCTTTGTGGGGTGATGTAACTGTTAGATATTCTTCTGGTGACAGTGGTTAAACACATCTATACATAGTAATGCTCACAATTTTGTGATTCCTCCAAAAACGATGATTTTACTCTTTTCAAATGAAAACACAAAAAAGTACATGGATAAAAATAAATAAAAATAAGTTTTACAACAGTGTAAGCATATTTTATAGTAGATACTCCTGAAAACTATGAGGGACAATTATCAATAAGAAGCCAGAGTGGGAAATTAAAATCAAAATTGATTAGGTGACTGCCACACACAAGAGGACCAATTAAGACAGTTTTCACTCTCAAAGCTCAATTAATATGTTCAGTCATAAATTTATGAAATTGATAGATATAATGTAAATATTAAACACCATTATTTACTAAACACTACTTTTTATTGCTTGACAAAGTATAGCTAATGGAAATATTCATTGAACAGGTGGCAGTACTGGTATCAGAAAGTTCTCAATTAATTGAACAAACATGCAAGATTATCAATGAAAAAGAAAAAAAAAGTCCTGAAAATGTGAACTATAACCATCCCATATAACAGTAATTAGATGGTTAGTACTTACTAGCCTTATTTATTTCATTATCAGCTACAAGTCAAACCTATTGTTTAGAAAGGCCTAAGAGAACTGAGCTGCATAAAGGCAGTATATAGGGTATATTTTTGTTAATACCTGTGTATTCAGTAACTCATAGCTTCTTGAAAGAATGGATCACAGTCAAGTTATTTGTTAATTTGTTTAGCTCTATATTCAATACAGAACGAACAAATCATAAACCTAGATTAAACCTAACAATTTTTCCTTACTACCATTTTCTTAACTCATTTGTGTTTTGGTTTAAACAAATAATCGGGTCAGTGAATGTATGCAGACAATCCCTAAGTGTTCTATCTGTCAAGAGAGCATACAAACCCCTCTCCTTTAATTTTTTCTCCATTTCAGCACGGTATTGCTATAAATCAGGAGATTTTTTTACTAAGGATTCTTCTAAAATTTTAAGGTTAAAAAAAGGCTCTAATCTTAACAGTAAAAGAAAACAGAAAAGCTTCCAAAGATAAAATAAAAAAGAGAAGCAGAAAATTTTCTATTGGCAGAATGGCTAAAAAAGATGTAAATTGTTTTGAATTCATCAGAGGATAAGGAGTGATACAAAAATAGGCTGCTAATGTATAATGGAATGCTATAAATAAATACATCTAACATGACTGATTTACTGAAACTACTTGTACAACTCATTTTTAAGAATAAGAGTGGGAGAAATTTTAGGAAGTAATGACAACATTGCAAGAACTGCTATTGACAAAACACAGGGAGAGGAATACTTGAATATTTGAACATACCCAAATGAGCAAATTTGTATGACTTGTTTCCAAAGGCACAGAGCAAGTTAGTTGCATCTTACAGCATCTTACATCTCTTTCTACCAATCATTGACTCAGCAATAACAAAGATGTAAAAATCATGTTGAAACATCCACCTATTTAGATATATCAAGTCACATTTTCTCAGTTATGTTAGACACAGTACTTTTGATACAGTATGTGTCTTTCAATATAATACAATCTTTCCAGACTTCCAAATAAGAAATTGGGTACTTCTGTTTGTTTTCCAGTTTTGTCAAAACAACAGTAGTTGAAATAAAAGAGAAAATACTTTTGATTTAAAAGAACTGAATGTTGATGAAAAAGACAGAAAAATCCAATGTTAAGGGGATTGAGTGCTGTAGAGTATTTTTGTCCCTCTCTACAGGAATAGCAAGGAACTACTTTCTAGAAGATAATATTTAATCTCAACATAAAATATGAGAAGATCCAACCATATGAAGAATTAAGGTAAGGTCATCCCAGAAGAAAACAGTGTACCAAAATCTTGGGGTGAAAAATATTTTATATTAAAGAAAGGTAAGAAAGTCTTCTTGGCTGGATTTTACTGCATGTGGGTGACAGAGGAAATACAGCAAATAATCGGCATTGTATATGGATAGTCAGAATAGAAAAATGTGAAGTTAAACATGCAATTCAAATATTTAAACATCTCTAAATGAAAATCATTTTACATTCTGTTTCCACTGAAAGAAAACCCAGTGACTAAGTTATATTAATATGGCAGAATGGATTTATAAATGAGACAAAATGATGGAAATAGATTGACAGAACAAAGCCAAAAGAAAGCTATATATATATATAATGAATAATCTAAATCCCTAACTAGTAAAACTAACAGAGCTACCATGAGAAACTGAGTTCTCCTATAATAGGAATTATCAAATCGTTTTTTTATACTACACAATTAATCTGATTAGTATAAATGCTTTTTCATTTTATAGACAACTAATGGATTTTTAAAAAAGGTGGCATGCTCTTTTCATTTTATTGTCATCATAGTGAATATTTTAAAGAACTATAAACATGGAGTTGAACATAGCTTGCAATTAGCTCTAGTAGATCTTATTTCACTTGGAATCAAAATACATAAATATTTTAGTAGCTCCTGTTTGGAGATAATGCTGACTATCCCACTCTTTACTTTTAGTGTCAAGCAGGTTAGGTCAAAGGTGGTTTAAAATGCTGGACCTTGCTTCAAACACTATTATTTACAGAAATGTTAACTCTGCAATTTTTATAGATACCCAATGCACATTAGTCCACTAGTGGTATGAGAATCTATATATATACATATTTTTTTAAACTGTACAGAGCATTATCATATTGGCCCTTTTACATCCTCTTCTTCTCTCTTGTTTATTATAACAAATACAATTAATGATATTTGGAGAATGGAAGACGTAATGAAAAAAAGACCTAAACAAGGATTCAGGACCCTGATTTCTCATACTAATCAATCTCCTTCTCACAGTTTGTTGAACATGTGAAAGTAATTGAGCATCAAAACCTTCATATGTGAAACAAAAAAAATTATAGTCAGGAGATACAGCACAAATCTTGTAATCAGAGACATTTTTGTTTGTTTCTAAAGTATTAACACTGCTCCTGATTTCTAAGGCCCTGGATGGTTATTTTATTTCCATTAACTGACTCCATAAACTTTTTCCTCGTCAGGAAAATAAGGGTAGAAATGCGTTCTACACATATTTGAGCTATAGTGCCATGAAGTGCAATGTAAATGTATATATTCATAGAGGAGAGGTCCTTATCTTCCTTGAAAATAAATGTGTTGCAAACAGTTTACTATTTCTCATGCATTGAAGAATCCTTTAAAGGAGAGGTCAGAAATAATAAAATAAAACATTATTTTCCATCCTTTACTTCTATGCCAGTTAAGAACTGGCCTCTCAGTTCCAAATCTACTCTTTTTATGATACAGGAGCTGAATCCTTCAAATCTTCTTTGCTGGCTGCCACAGTTAGCTTCTGTCCGCAGAGAGCAGTGGATGGACTTCAAAACGAAGGGGATTCTCTTCCTGTTCCAGTGGTTCTTTGTTTCCTCCTACAGTGTGACGCGCAAACTAGTTGCCTCCCAGCAAATCTTACTGGCAGGCTCCCAGGGAGTTTCAAGAACACCCTGCCTAGAGGTTTCTTACTGTTAACGCTGACCTGCGGCACCTCACCGAAACTCTCCACCATACAGAGAACTGGGGCCCCATGTTCTCCAATGTGGGGTGAGTGTGCATGTGTAGGCAGCCACTTTCTTTCAAGTTTGTGTCTTTCTTTAGTATTCTCCTCCCACCCTAGAAATAGTGACTCCTCCTTACTTCTACTGTTACTGTGTTCTTCAGAGTTCTCTCTAGCCTCTTAATAATCAATCCTCTGTTACTGGTTAATAATTACTTGTATTAAAATTTCCCTCATGTTACCGGTATGATTTCTGATTCTTGAACAGACCCTGACCTTTTCATACTCAAGATTATATCAAGTGTAATTCAAACTTGGCATTAGACTAAAAACTATAAAGCACATAAATTTTACAAATCTGTGATTGTAGTTCTTAAAACTGTATACAGCTTCAAAAAATTGAATTTCACTAGATAAAAATGAACTTGAAGTTTATAAAAGATTTCAAAACCATTTCACATTACATTGGAAAATAGCAGTGGAATATCAAATCTTTGAATGAGTTGAAAACACTGAAGAAAACAAGGAAGAGTATATAAAAAGAAGTACAATGTTGTTGAAGTCTTCATCCTGTTCTTTAGAGAGAGATTTCTAGGTATTTTTTTTAAATTTTCAGACATTATGTCATACTATGAATAAACTTAGTAATTTTTATATATAACTAGCATGTATGTATACAGTTACACACACACATACACAGTTTGATACTATTTATATTTCTGTGTTCTCAACAATACTCTCTAAACCTCTTGAGAAACTAATGAAATATCCTTTAAATTGATTTACAATCTTCCAAATTTGTGTTCTACGGTAATTTTCCATATGTTTCTCAGCCTGCATAGAAACTAATTCCTCTTTAACTGTCTTGTGGTGCTTGCTAAATACTAACCCAATTTAATAATTACTATTTTATCCCACATGGTAACCTGTAAGTTAATAATTAGAATAAATTAATTTTCTGCTTCTAAACTGGAGAAAATTTGCTAAATTGCATTTTTCTGAGCATTTGAAAAGTACTTAGTATAAATAAACTTAGTTATTGCTAACAAACGCAATGACAGCTTCCTGGCGGCTCCCCCTGAAACTCAGACACAGCAGACTGTCTGGTAGAGTGCAGTGTTTGTGAACATTAGCAATTACATATGCAAATTTTACTTCCATTTCTAGATTAGTCCATTGTTTTTAAGTCCATCCAATTTAATGAATTTTGATTTATGTGTTTAAATATTATCATTAAGAAATAATGATTTGCTCAACCTTACTCTAGAATTTAAGAAGATGCAAAATGATTATTACATGAGCATACTTTCTGAGTTCCACGTTAATTTGCTCCAGTAAGAGTGATAGGATTTACATATGAGGAAAGGAGGTATGATTTTATCCTAAAGTATTTCTCAAAATGAAAATAGTCTCTGACTGCTCAATAAAGAGAAATGGTAAATTATAAAGAATGGGTTTTATTTCTTGATCAGTGATCTGACTCTCATAAATCCCTGGCATATACATAATTCAAATAAAAGAATATATTATGTATTATATATGTAAAATTAAATATTATATATATAAGCATATGCACATATAAAATATCAAGGAGACATCTTCTATTATTTTTTGGCTAATAATATACAAAGGTAATATAAATGAGTAAAAAAAGTAAATTTTAAATAATTTCAAAAATATTTTTTATACTGAGATATAGTGGTATTGTATATAATTGTTTTAAAGGATTTATATGCACATGGAAATGTGTTCATTGTATATAGATAAGTTAAAAATTATACAAAAGTAGCTATTGTGTGATCACATACATTTTAAATAAAAGTAGATGTTTAGAAGGCTAATCACCAAAACTCATAAAAATTATCTCTGGGATCTGGTGTTACAGGGCAAAGATGTGAAGATAAATTCATTTTCTTATTTATACTTTTTTCCACAGTGTTTTATACTTGATATGTAATGCAGTCATAATAAAATATTTAATGGAATTTTTAAACAGAAGGAATATCATTTAATATTTTATTTAATATTAAAATATAATTAAATATGTAAAATATAATATAAATATATAACTATGAAATTTAATGGCACTAAATATAAATATTTAATAGAGTAGCAATAAAATTTAGTTCAATTGCAACTAAATACGATGCCAACAACTGGTAATTTTTTTACACCATTTTTTATACCATGTTGTCAAAGAAATAATCAATGATACTCATTTTTAAAATAAACAGACCTCTAACTAGTTTATTTAATCAATTATAGATATCACATTTAACGGGCTTTTATAATTTGTTTCTATCATTTTTATAGCAACAATGTTTTATTTATACTGCTGTATATATATATTGCTTACATTTATAAGAAATTCCCTACAAACTTAGTACATAGTATATCATTTTGTTCTCTTGATTTCTTGTCCTGAAATATTCCTCAGAATTTTTTCTTGACAGTTATGCAAATGTTTTGAATGAGTTTATGCACACATGGAAGGAGATACTGGGAGATATTAATACATATCCATGAAAGAGTTCCTACCTCCTAAAATTCTGTAGAATAGATAAAGTATATAACTCTTCACATACCATATATAAAGCTCTAAATATCAAAAAGATGATACAATGGTATATGAGCTGTGGATGTCAGTAAGAATAAGTGAGTTGACATCTGGGATGCATTTTGTAGGATTCTCATAGATGGTGTTAGGGATAAATGGCAGTACATGTAGAAAAATGACAAGAATAAAAGCTAAGGTGCATTTGGAGCAGTGTAAATACATCCGATTTGCTGTAGCTTACTATAGAATTAATATAAAGGCTAGAAAGAGAGTCTTGGATGTTAGCTGAATGGTTTGGACTTCATTGCCTACCCTGCAGTGTGAACAGTACAAATGAAAAATAAAAACATATAAATGAAATCTGTAAGTGAAGACTGCACAGAGTTTGGCAACAGGATGTGAAGAAGAAATGAAGGCATCAAAATAACTATTGAGATGAGAGAACCAAGATGGCAGCATGAGTAGAGCAGCAGAAATCTCCTCCCAAAACCAAATATATTTTTGAAAATACAACAAATACAACTAATCCTAAAAGAGAGACCAGAAGACACAGGACAACATCCAGACCACATCCACAGCTGCGAGAACCAAGCGCCTCACAAAGGGAGTAAGATACAAGCCACAGCCTGGCGGGACCCAAGCACCCCTCACCCCAGCTCCCGGCGGGAGGAGAGAAGTCAGAGTGCAGAGGGAGAGGGAGACCAGGACTGCTGAACACCCAGCCCCAGCCATCCGGACCAGGGCGCAGACACAGTGCATGCGTGGGGTGCTGGATACTAGGGAAACAGGACAGTAGGACCTGTGAGTGGGTCCCCACAGCTGGTGCCCCTGGGACAAAGAAAAGTGAGTGCTTTTTGAAAGTCTTAAAGGGAAAGGGACCCCACAGCTGTACGGAAGTGCCCTGGGACACTTAGCCCAGCAGCTGCGAACCTCAGGGAGCTCTGGGTGCCTGAACCCCCACAGCGCAGCTTGGAGGCCCCTCACTGTGATAAACAGCCTCCTGCCTGTTCCTATGCAGCTCCGCCATATAGGAGCAGCAGCCTGAGGCCGGCCACACCCACAGCAACTGCAGAGCTAAATAAATTCCATAGTGGCTGGGCAAGATCAGAAGCCCGGTCTGCATGCAGCTGCCCAGCACAAGCCGCTAGAGGCCGCTGTTCTCCCAAGAGAGGAAGGCCATAAACTGGCAAGAAGGGACTTTCTCTTACCCAACACACAGACCAGCTCCCCACAAATATATCTATCACCATGAAAAGGCAGAAGAAATTGATACAGACCAAGATCTCAGAGGCAAACCCTGAGAAGGAGATAGACCTAACCAGTCTTCCTGAAAAAGAATTAAAAATAAAGCTCATAACCACACTGATGGAGATGCAGAGAAATATGCAAGAGCTAAGGGATGAAGGAGATTACAGACATCCGGAGGGAGATTGCAGACATCTGGAGAGAGATTACCGAAATGAAACAATCTCTGGAAGGATTTATAAACAGAATGGATAAGATACAGGAGGCCATTGATGGAATAGAAACCAGAGAACAGGAACGCATAGAAGCTGACACAGAGAGAGATAAAAGGATCTTCAGGAATGAAACAATATTAAGAGAACTGAGTAACCAATCCAAAAGGAACAATATCTGCATTATAGGGGTGCCAGAAGAAGAAGAGAGAGAAAAAGGAATAGAAAGAGTATTTGAAGAAATAATTGCTGAAAACTTCCCCAAACTGGGGGAGGAAATAATCGATCAGACCATGGAAGTGTACAGAACTCCCAACAGAAAGGATCCAAGGAGGACAACACCAAGACACATAATAATTAAAATGGCAAATATCAAGAACAAGGACAGAGTTTTAAAGGCAGTTAGAGAGAGGAAAAAAGGTCACCTACAAAGGAAATCCCATTAGGTTATCATCAGACTTCTCAACAGAAATCTTACAGGCCAGAAGAGAATGGCATGATATACTTAATGCAATGAAAGAGAAGGACCTTGAACCAAGAATACTGTATCCAGCACAACTATCATTTAAATATGAAGGAGGGATTAAACAATTCCCAGACAAGCAAAAGTTGAGGGAATTTGCCTCCCACAAACCACCTCTACAGGGTATTTTAGAGGGACTGCTCTAGATGGGAGCACTTGTAAAACTAAACAGATGTCCCAGAGAAAATGAAATCACAGCAAAGAAAGCAGACCAACCACATACTAACTAAAGGCAAAAAATAAAATCAACTACCCACAAAAGCAGTTAAAGGAAGCACAAAAGAGCACAGAACAAAACACCCAACATATGAAGAAGGGAGGAGGAGGAATAAGAAGGGAGAGAAATAAAGAATCATCAGACCGTGTTTATAATAGCTCAAAAAGTGAGTTAAGTTAGACAGTAAGATAGTAAAGAAGCTAACCTTGAACCTTTGGCAACCACGAATCTAAAGCTTGCAATGGCAATAAGTACATATCTTTCAATAATCATCCTACATGTAAATGGACTGAATGCACCAATCAAAAGACACAGAATAATAGAATGGATAAAAAAGCAAGACCCATCTCTATGCTGCTTTCAAGAGACTCACCTCAAACCCAAAGACTATAGGAACAAAGAAAGACTGAAGGAACAAAACAGCAGCAGAATCATAGAACCTAAGAATGGACTAACAGTTACCAAAGGGAAAGGGACTGGGGAGAAAGGGAGGGAAGGGAGGGATAAAGGTGGAGAAAAAGAAAGGGGACATTACAATTAGCATGTATAATGTGGGGAGGGGGGCATGGGGAGGGCTGTGCAACACGGAGAAGACAAGTAGTGATTCTACAGCATCTTACTACGCTGTGGACAGTACTGTAATGGGGTTTGTGGGGGGATTTGGTGAAGGGGGGACCCTAGTAAACATAATATTCTTCATGTAATTGTAGATTAATGACAACAAAATAAATTAATTAATTAATAAAAAAATAATAACTATTGATATTGGATAAACAGGAATATGGAAGAACTGAAACAAGAAGGTTGGATGAAAAGCTAGCTTAGGGGAAAGAAGTGTGGTGTAGTATTCACCATGTTAAATCTGACACACTTGCAACTTGACCAAAAGGTCAAGGTAGACACAGAAATGGCTGACTTGAACATAGATTAGAGGCCAGGTAAGGACACACTGATTGAAGAATCATTTTGCTTGACTTGGGCTCCCTGTTGCTAGCTGTTATGGGAGGCAGCCTGACAGAGGTTTCTTGTTTTGATGTATTTGTATCAGCGTGATCAGTATGTATAATATACAAATATGTTTTTATTATATAAATAGAATACTTATGTACAAAGTGTCTTTAAAAACCATCTCCTTATAAGTTTTTCAATTTCATTTGTGAAATAAAATGCCAGGATAATATAAGAATAAAAAAATAATTTCAGATATATTCCAACTAAAGTATACATTTTCCACCAAGATTATAATGCTTTAAAGAAACTGAAATGTTCTAATTAATTTTACTCTTATATAGTGACAATGACAAATATACTCCAGATGTAAGAATTCAATATATTTGATGTTTAAAATACAGTTATGTGATATTTTCTGCTATGCTGTTAATTTTTGGAAAGTTAATGCTGAATGTTATGAGTTAATGTCTAAATCCCTTGCATAAGAAGCAAAAGAAAAAAGAAAAATGAGAAGAGTTATTGGTGGATATTGTAAAAATGGCTTTGCTGGCTTTTAAAATTCCTCGTTTTTATGATTTAACAACACTTTTTGAAATGAGGCTGAATAAATAATCAGGGACATGCACTATCTTTCCTATTTAATTTTTATTTTTGATAATACCTACTTGAATAAAATATTCATTTTTAAATACTCATATATTAAATTACATTTGAGTATACATTTGAGTTACCGAGCCAAAGAGTAGGACTGGAAATCCTATTTTGGTTCTGATTAATAAAATATAGCATACTGATATAAAAGTGAATCTAAGAGATGATTTTAAAATGATCAATTTCAACAAAAGATTTAAGGCAATATTTGGAGGTTGTGAAAAAATAATTAGGAATTTAGAAAGGCTATCATTGTAACACAATATTTTTAGAAAAAGTATTTTAAATAATATAATAGTATGATGGTAAATTTAACCACTTAGAAATAGCTACCATTAATTTTTGGTAAATATCCACAAAGGTATCAACATTCATAGACATAGTAGGTTATCAATTAGCATAAATTTGATTAAACTCTATTTTTTTCTGTAACTGTCTATTTTCTTTAAATGACATATCATGGATACCATATGAATACCATCATGTGTGTGTGTGTGTGTGTGTGTGTGTATATATATATGCAGAGAGAATTTTAGGTGTTGCACAACTCATGGTTGCTCTAGATGGATTAAATGACACAATAAATGAGAAAATACTTAAAATACTGCCTGATTCATAATAAACGCTGAATAAATGTTACCTAGTAATATTATCACCATCATGACTATTTCATTGTCCTGCACTGTTTGACATTTGGGTTGTTTCAATTTCGACATTAAAATCGTATTTTAAGAGAAGATTTGTGTGCCTAAATACGTTCACACTTTTCTGATGATATCCTTGTTATAAATGCCAGTAAGAAGGACTGATAGACAAAAGGGTATATCAACTTCTTATTTTAATACCTATTGTGATGCTATATTCCTGACAATCAGATGGATCTTTCTCAAGAGAGTGTGGGACCTCACATTCTCCCTCACAGAGGGTATTTTCAGTCTTACATCTTTATCAGTGTGTAGGCCCAGATATGATTGCTGTTTTTGATGTGTATTGCTTTGGTTATTCAACATGCTTATTTTCTTCTCTTCTCAATTCCACTGATGTAATTCAACTTTTTAAAAAATATTAACCTGATTCTTTTTTTTTTTTTTTTGGTACTAGCTAGGGAAATGAAATTTTTCTCTGATATGTCATATTACATCCTTTTCTTTAAAATCTTTAAAATCTTCAGTTCATTAAAAAAATTTAAATTCAGTCCATTAAAAAAAGTTTGTATTATTTGCACTATATTTTATAAGTATAAGCACACAGATACCTTAGATTGTTTTTTACCTCTTATTTTCTATTTTAATTTTCATGTTTAATTATTTATTTATCTCAGGGATTTTTTTGTGTGTTTTATTTAAGGATGCAATTTTGGTATGCACATGTATGTCTCTGTAAATATGCTTACCAAATTACTCACCAATTTATCCCATATAATTTATTAACTCATCCATATATTCCTCACTGTTTTTGATGAAAATGTTATGAGATACATATATCTCTGCTCTTCTGTTCTGTTTGATTACTTTTTCCTACTCCAGGACACTGTTTCTTTTAAATTATTGCTGTATTCATATTTACTACCTAATATAATTATGGATGATCTCTTAACACAGCCAGTTGCCCATTAATCTTGGTTTTTTTAGATTGTTTTCATGCCATCATTGCATTAATATTATTCTACATTTTCCATACACTTTATAACTGTTTTGTCAAGTTACAAATGAGAGCATTTGGAGTAAATACATAAAATTCAAATAATTAACACCTTCAATATAAGGAATAGCTAATTATTATAACACAAACTGAGGCACATAACTTTGTCATGTGATTTGTACCAGAGATTATACAAATAAAATCAAAGGCTGTGAACATTGTTTAATGGAAAAAATTAACTCTCGCTCTTAAGCCCACACGTAAAGACATCATAAGTGACTAAATGAACATTTTAACAGGGATAAAGGTAGTGGGTAATACAGTGATCGAAGATTAAATAGGAAAAAATGCTATAAACACACATACATTCATAAACATCCACATATATTTCATATACTCAATTTTAGTGACCACTTATGAAAATTTCTAAATGCCCATATCTACAAAAATTATATATAACATAAGTAAGTTTGTAATATAAATATATATAAATGTACTTAAGTATGTAACATAAGTATGTATGTGTCTGTGTGTATATACATATATATATGTATATACACACACACACATGAACACACACACATTAGAGAAGGATACACCTTTTTTTAGACAAGGTAGAATGAAACATGCAAGACTTCCTTTCAGTACATTGTTAATTATTATTCATGCACCTCATGTAGTATTTATAGTGTAAAAATTCCAATGTCTCCAGTTTCGCATATGAATATAACACAAATCCAAAAAATAGCAAGGTAAGTAATTCTGTGATCCTACTCCAATTCTTATGATATAAATCATCAATATACATTTTAGACATCTGGACTTTTACAGGTTCCAGAGCAAGCTGGAGAAATATGCTCAGAATCACCTTCTGCTTTTAAGTCCCTCAGTATAATAAGGTATGTGTTTTAGCATTATACAAAAGAAGCATAAAAAATGACTAAGAGTTCTGAATCTGAAACCAGACTCTAGCATGGTAGGTACTCTTGGACAATTTATTTAACCTCCTCCTAACTCCCCCCTCCCCCAATTTTACAGTTAGGGTTACAAAAGCTAGCTTTTACAATTATAATTGTAAATATTTAAAAGGATGAAAATCAACTTTGATTTTGCTGATATAGATCAATAACCTCAGGGAAAAAATTAATATACATAGAATATTTCTCTGTTTCCTTCCAATCTGACAATGTTCTATAATTTTATGAAATAATACATAGTATTTGAATAAGCAAGGAAGATGGAGTCAGAAGCTTTGTTATTACATTTAGCTGTTTACAATAGGGTATTCTAAGAGAAGAATATTAGATTACTCACGAAAATTTTTGAAACAAAGCATGGTAAAAGGAAAAACAAGTTTCAAGTTGTGCCTCTACTAGTACATTGTTCTGTTAATTATTATTTTTTTGTAAAATCTCATGTGTAAACAATGTCTAGAATCTGCTTGCAAGTTGTCCAGAAAATTGATTTCATTTGAATGAGCAGCTATTGTGAGAGTGAAATAATTTTTTCAGGCATTTTCTATCTGTGGTTCCTATTTCTTTCCTGTAGTGATATAAGTATTTATTCAATCTTCAATATTTAAAGTGTTCCATATATAATTTATGTAGATATTTTTTAAATTAAAGTTCTCTGTTTCTGCCACAAAAATCAATAATAAAGTGGAAATGAAAATGATAATAATTAATAGGTATAAGACAACATTTTGAGTATTTTTAACAGTACAGTTAATACTTTCTTGTCAAGATAGGCATTATACATGATATTTGATAGTAGTAACATACTGAATGTATATATTCTGAAAATAAGGTTTCTATAGAGCAGGAATACACTATTTAAGGACAATTACAGAGGTAAATAAATCGGAAAAAAATACAGCATTTAAAAAGTAAAGTCAAGGTAAAACAACAGAATTAATCTTTAAGATATATAACAGGAAAGGAAGATAGGAACCTAAATGAGGAGACAGTAAAAGACAAACCGAGTTAGCAAAGCAAAATACTATGAAAAGATGAACTCAAAAGTAAGGAACTGTTGCAAAGTCAAGAAAAGGATGAAATTTGTAGGATAAGAAACTGCCTAATAATAGTTAAGCCTGTAATGACCATTCAGTACCACATGATAACACAATGACAACCAAAGACATCTAAAATTTGGTATTGGCAGTATTATCAGCTTTGGGGGAAAGCAGATGTACCATCATTCCATGCTTGGGGATATTACAAAAAAGATTGCATAATTGACTAAGAATGATGTCAAGGGAAGAGAATTAGATAAACCAATTATCTTCAGCCTTCATTCCTATCTGAATATTAAGATTTTTTCTTTCTTTTTTTTTCTCTGATATTAGATTTTTGAGAATAATAACTCAGTCACCTTCACCAACATGTAATTGAGATCTAGATTAACCTTATAGGTAGTATGTCTCTGCTGCACCTATGAGAAAACACTAACACCTAACAATGGAATTTTCTACTACTCATATGCCAAGAAATTTGGTGACGAAAATGAGATATTGATTAACATTACTGTATTTTCTATTTGAAATAATGGGATTTTTGAATAAACTCACAATTTTAAAAGAATCCACTCAATATTTTTATTTTTTAGTAACCTGTTATCCAGATTTTAAGACAGAAGACAGAGGTGGAAAGAGCCTGAAGAAAGGAAAGTCTAAGACAAAGGGGAACAGGAATTCCAAGAGCCAGGAAGTGTCAGCCTTATAAAACAATATTAGAATAGGAGACATAACTCTGTGAAAGAAAAGGAATCAATATAAAAATATGCCCCTGCCCCTTGAGGACTTCTGATTTTTCAACAGCCAGCTGATGTGGAAATAGAAGAGGCTAAAAGGTATTTATGAAGGGCACAAATAAGGACTTTTCTACATTGATCTATAGTTTTCTTCCAGTTTGGATTTTTATTTCTGAAATTCTTATTAGGAGTGCAAAGTGGGTCCCATTACCCCCACGATACAAGTCCCAGCAACACTGCACAGCAGCTGGCACTGAGAAGTGAGGTGAATGAAATGTGCAAGAACTAAAGATGGGCGTGTCTGAGGACATGTGGGGATGCACACTGGTTTGGTTACCCCAAGCCGGAGAATAGTACACTTAATACATCATGTAGGTAAAAATTTGGTGAAAATTAGAGGTTTCTAGCAACTTAAACTTTCTCATAATCTCTTTGATCCACCCAGAAGTTCGTACTCTAGGATGCAGAGGATGAAAT
The DNA here is from genome assembly GCF_040802235.1 of Manis javanica. Classification (NCBI taxonomy): domain Eukaryota; kingdom Metazoa; phylum Chordata; class Mammalia; order Pholidota; family Manidae; genus Manis; species Manis javanica. The sequence continues at coordinate 140,664,130 of NC_133158.1, forward strand.
CATAATCTGAGAAGAATAAGAAGAAAAAAACCCCAAAAACCTTAATTGCTCCAGGAACCAAGAGTAGCTTATAGCAATGATGAAAGAAGCAGAAAGCTTAAGCTTGAGGTCCAAGTTGGAATGTATAACCACATTGAACAACTATATGGAGATAATTCATGTAAAGTAAAAATATTATTTTAAAAGATCCTAGGGTAGATATGAGAATATTTAATATTCTCATCAAAGTCTGAATCAAATAATACTGAAAATAAAATGAATATGTTTATATTTTGGATACTGTTAATACAGGCTACAACTGAGTCACCAGCACTCCAAACCAACACTCTACTGTGGTTTTTAAGAGCAATCTTTTATTTAATCACACATAGTACTGTAATTTCATTATCTCCATCACATAGATGGTTAAATTGATCCATAAAGATTGAGAAGTTAAGTGCCATAGCCTCTCCATTTACAAAAATTAGAATAGGTTGAATAAGTTTTCATCAGACTAATTTTTTTAATATTTGAGAGAGTATTTTGCAGGATTTGAGGGAGCTTCTAAATTTGTTTAGAGATACTAGAAAGTCAGCAAACAGTAGTCATTTGTTACTCTTTAAGAGCAGGTATTATAATATTCCATATCTGTATAATATATGTGCTATGTCAGACTTTGCAATGTATTTGTTCATATTGCATACATAATCTGTAAATATGATAATATAGGAGAATTAGGAAAAAGTTTTGACAAAACAATACACTCTATTTATTCCAGCCCAAAGGATGTGGGTTTTTGAGTCAGGAAGATAGTCAAGACTAGGCAGGAAAGTCAGCCACCATCTAATGCAACAGGATGTCCACTATGCTTCCTCCCTTCCTCTACCCATGGTCTCCCTTTTTTGGCTCATGTGTTAAGGGAGGAAACACTTTCTATTTCCATCTAAGCTAGAGGGATCTCACAACCTCAGGAAAGTGACATATTGAATAAGTGGATGATGAAAAATCACTCTCCTTTTGGTTAGTGAGTTTTGAATAGATTTGAAGTCTAAAATATGAGTACTCACTGCATGTTTATGTCTAATATGTGTTATCATCTAATCTTCAAAGCAAATTCTAAAGAAGTGTCCCCATTTTTTTTTAAACTCAAAAGTTTATTAATATTTAAGGCTCTTGATACATATTGCCAAATTACCTTTTAAAAGTACACAGAACACTTGCCTTTCTACATTAGGTTCTGCTGTTTAAAAGACAAATGACAATTTAAGTATTTGCATTTCTTAGGTTACCAGAGGTTGAAACGTCAGAAACTGCCATTTCTGTGAACTATCCATATTTTCTATGTGATTTATGTAAAAGTAGTAATAATCGCTTTTAATTACCATTTTAAACATATTAATCATTTCCCTTGTGACTTTTACATTTATAGTGTTTTCCTATCTCCAGAACCAAAATTTATACTTTCACAAAATCCCAGACTTTTCAAATACTAGTTTTTCTCTGCCTGTATTAAATCACACTGCTCACACTTGAAGGGCACACCTAGAGAAACTTTTGGTTAACATTCCAACATGGAATTTTCACTTTCTATCTCATCTGTGGTGGCTCCACTTAAAATCTTACTCCACATCTTTAGGGTGCTTTCTCAAGCCTATGTACTTAGTTCCTTTAGTTATTTCTAATATTATTAATATTAAAATTTTATTTTGAAAGATATATCCTGCAGCATACCTAGGATATAAAATATTTGGTAATCCCACATATACCCCAGATTTATGCATTTAGTTTGTGGCTAATCTGATTAAGTTTTTATTTTAAAAAGATAAAGAACACTTATTTATCCTCATTTAACATGGAGAGCTAACTGTTGGTTCTCATTAATTCCTGACATCTTTTAACATGGAGAGCTAACTACTGTTTCTCATTAACCCCTGACTAGCTAGCTGGCAATAGATACAGAGCATGTTAATTTCTACAGGCACCTTTCTGAATTCAAGTAAAAGTTTTGGTAGACAAGGATTTACAACTTAAATGTCACTGACATAGTATGAATACTGAGTACAAATATTGCTCACCCATTTCTGCATTCTTTAAATTATTTTACTTTGAAAATTTAAGAACTATGATTAAGTTATTAGTAACACAGGTTTTCATTAAAGAATATGGAACTGTGAAAATATAAGTCTAATTAAGTTAAATTTTGAACACATATAGAGCCAAATATTTCAAAATTGCAGTTTAATTTCAGAAAATGTGTTAAAATATATATTTATACATCAATTTCTGACATACACTTAATGTGTTAGTATACACAAAGTGATGCTTTCTCTTGAAACTGTATTTATGAAATGTACATTTTAATTTAAATACTCAGTATAAACTGCACTCAATCTGCATGTTGCATCTATTAAATACATTAAAATTTTGCAGTGTAACAAAACGTTTTCTGCATATGAAATTCAAAACACCATTTTAAATGAACAAAAGATGGCTCACTTCATTTTTTTTTTTTTACAACTAGTGTATAGTACAGTAGCTCAGCTCCACCATACTACCTGTTTGTTCTTTTTTATTTGACATTGTTCACAGACTAGTACATATTACAATAAGAGTGCTGGATAAAAACATGAGGTATGAAAGTGGTTCAAAGATTATAGGTCATGCAGATCATGCTAGACAGCAAAGAAAATTGTGACCGAGAAAACACTAAATAAAAATACATAAAGAATGTGCATTATAAAAAAAAAAAAGAACTCCATTGCACAGCTTTGCTTCTTTGGTTACAAAGTAGGTTGAACAATTTCACAGCTTTTTATTCCCACCCGAAAAAAAAAGTCATACGAAATGTCAAAAAGCAGAGGAATTGTGGCAATTTTTCTATAGAAAGTAGAAACAAATGAACAAAGTTTTCTTCATCAAAATAGCCCAATTATTCATTATATCACTATAACTGGTGACTACCTGTACAGTTGCACTATGTTCTTCATACTTACACTATACAAAATTTACATTCAAGCTGGGTCTTAACTACTAAAAATAAATAATGAAGGTAAATTGCCATTAGTGTTAGAAATATGCCAGGATTCTTTTGTTCAATTATTGCCTAAACGTTTTATCTATTAAATGCAATCCTGTCTTTCAACTCCTTTACTGATACATGTAATTATTCAAAAACTTAAAAAAGTTCTGTGACATTGTTCATGTAATTATGAAAATAGCAGCCCTGTAATAAAACACAAATAAATGAAAAGTTACGTAGGCAAATTGTACTGATATTGAAAGAAAAGTGGCTCTTTAGATGAACTGTTATTTATAATGTGATAGGAAGGCTCAGGGTATATCCCTGGGTAATAGGAAACATGGGAGAGCCACCAAAGCTCTTAAACACCCCACTCATGTGCACCAGGTAAATGCAGACTTTGCTTGCTATAATAAACCCCAGCTATTATTCTCCTTGTGTACTCATGATGTGAAACTGGACATCAACAATGCTGCACGACATCTCAAAGAGAGGAAAAGCTCTTGTAGAATGATTGTCTAACACTGAAAAGGCCAAACACACAACCAAAGCATGGCTACTCGCTTTCATATAAAGTGGAAAGAACACCAGTGGCACACAAGGATAGATTGCTTTCAGTTTTTTCTTAATGAGGAAAGCAAGCTCTATGCTGAGGAGACATTCGGCTGCTGTGGAGGTTGCGTTGGTTGTGGAAGCTGTGCTATCACTGCTTGCTGTTGAGAAGTGCTACTAGGATTGGCCTGTTGGGCTGGAAGTTGGGATAATTGATCATTATTTGAAAGAGATTTTAACAGTGCATTTTCACGTTCAAGTAAAGAGTTTCTTTCAACTAATTTCTTTATTTGTTCCTTTAGAACTTCCACTTCTTCTCTTACTGCATACATCAAATGGCTTTTCACCAGATCCATTGCTTGTTCTATTTTGTTGTCAATGGCTACACCTCCTCCCCCAGATGCACTATCCCAGAGGTTCTTTGAATCCTGAAACGTGTTCAAATGGAACGCTTGGTAGAAAGCAGTTGAAGGATTCTCTGACCAGAGGGCTGAATCGGCAACAGATGCGCCGGCGGTAGCTGAGTCTGGTGATACGCGAACTGCTGGGGCTGCTGCGTTGCAGAAGTGCCGACCGCTATGCCCGGCTGCGGAGGCAGAACCATGCCGGGCTGCACCAATGTTACATTCGTCAGCGGCAGACCCTGTCCACTGGGCGTCTGGGGACCGACGCCGGGCCCAGTTCCCTGGGGCTGGTTTGGCTGCGCGACTGCCATCATTTGCGGCTGCCCGGCCAGGGCTCCAGGGAACGGCCCCTATTTTATAATTAAGGAAATTGAGGTTTAGGGAAATATCGTAATTGCCTAAAATAACCGAACTATTGAATTAGTGAACAGTTTTTGAATTTGAGTCTCTCTGACTCCAAAAATTATGGTATTTTCCACTTTGTTATAAATTACATTCAACAGGAAGTTAATTGAAACAAAGGCTAAATAATGGAATTAATGCAAAGCTATTTTGTTGTCACAGTGATAATAATCTGGCTTAATCTATTTTTCCAATAATTTCTTATAGTTGAACAATTTTTTAACTTTACTAGAATCCCAGTTCTAGAAAACATTTGAGAATGATAAGCTCAAAACTACTACTTGTAATACTACATAAAATATTAATATTTGTAGATTTCCCCCCATAACTCACCACCAGTGTTGCTTAATGAACAATAGAGAAATTTGATGAGTGCATCCAAGATTCAAATGATAATCATTTTTCTACAGGGGGATCCCTAAGGATCTCCAAGTCACTGTAACTATATATCATTACTGCACACCAGGCATGGAAGTTCCAAATTAGCAGAGCCAGTGCATCACAAATGTGCCTTCAGGTCATCTTCTTCACCATGATACGTATGAATCAGGCTGACATCGCCATAGAAGTAAAATGCTTGGAAATGAATGATTCATTCTCATAGTAGCTGTTCTTGGTCATAATGCATACAGTCTTGCAAAGCAAACCCCTTCCTGCCCCTCACCGCCATTCCTTTTTTTGGTTTTGTTTTACTCCAATAATGCACTATGAGATATAAATATTGTATCTACATATACAATCATATGCCAAGGAAATTCATTATTTCTTCTCTTGCACAAAAGTGACAATAATACAAGTATGTTTCAGAGACCTGGACATAGAATTAGACATTGGTAATCTCAAGCAATTATTTGTGACACTTGACAGTAAATTGAGGACTTCAATGATTCAGAATGACTGAAAAATTATAAATTTCAAAAATTGATTATACATATATATATATTTATAATAAGTAACCATCCCTGATTCGTCTGGAACTGATAGGGTTTCCTGGACACAGACTTAAAACTGTGACAGACAAGAGCAAAACTGGATGGTTGGTGACCTTATTACTGGCCAAAAATTAACAAAGCCTTTTATTTGGGATATCCAATATGATGATTAATACATTATTTTCATTTACAAATATTAGTTGCCCCACGTTGATCTGCTGGTCCCATAGAGGACTAAGTATTTCCTTAGGTTCTGGGAGCAGACTGGGCCTCTAAACACTTGCTGTAACTAGCACTGATACAAAGTTTCAGAGACTTCCAACCTCACGGGACTGTGATTCCTCAGGGAAGGTTCTTGTACTGATACACCTTTACTTTAGAATTATGATAGAAATATGATGGTGAGTTAATATAACTTCTTACAAGCATCCTGCCCTATCTCTTCTAATCTCCTTTGCAAACACTGAATCCACTTTTCATGTGATGCTAATATTATTAATAATAATGACTCTTCTCTGAACTTAGATACTGATGTTATTCATTTATACAGACATAATATTTAATAATAGTTTATTCATCTTGTTTGTGACTAATCTTTATTTAAACATGATTTGTGTTTCCTCACACCAAATTCCCATGAAACAATAAAAAACAGGCACAAATTTTAAAAAGGTAAACTAAATTAAACCCGTGTCAGCCAAGCAACCAAAGACATACAGCTTCCCCAAACTGCTCCTTCAGAGCCACTACATCATTTAACTCTAATCACTGGTACTCCTTTCACAGTTCAGATTTTTTAAAAGAATTACTTATGTTACTTAGCAATTGAATATTCTAACTAATAAAATGTGCATCACTTTTGTTTTTGCATTTCTCCTTACAATATTTTGCTATTTCTTTACCAAAGTATTGAGTTGTGTCTTTCGTTGTCAAATTCAGTGCACACCTTTAATTAGAATGAAAAAAGAAAACAGACACTATCAACCAAATTGCCGAAGACTGCAAGAACTAATTTCAATAGATTACAATCGAACCAAAATTCCTATTTAAGATGCAGACAATCAGTTATTAAAGGAAAAACAAGCAAGGGTCCATGTAGTAAAATAAAAGGTAACACTGCTTCTAAAGTACTCAAATTTAGAATCATGCAGGGAAGACATATGTTAAATTGAGAAATAACCTTAAGAAAAAAGACAATATATCTGAAGCAAAGGAGAGAACAGCCCTAAAAGTCAGATTAGCATGGCTCACGAAGTCTGCTTTGCAGGTAAGTAGTTGTAAAAATAAACTGTGGCAAATATAAAATTAGGGGACCAATTTCAAAATTAGAGCCTTTTAGTGTTTTCCAAAACTGGATCATTTAGGTTGCAGAATAGAAAAAGGCAAGAAAAATTCAAACCAAGAGATTTCTAGTTCTGAAAATAAGAGCCATACTACTTGAGAAATAATCATTTGTCCCTAAATACATTAAAGAGGCAATACCTCCAAATGTTTTCTATATGTTAATAAAATGACAGATAAAGTCATCCCTTTCCTATGATTATGAATGCCTGTTGAGTTATTCAAAGTCAGATGGGATGTATTGCTTCTACTTCACACACAACATGCACACATAGGCACTTGCATGCACACAAAACACACACACACACACAGATGTTGCCCACTGTCATGAAAATGCTGAGGGACCTCAGAAACTGTTGCCAGCAGGGAAAAAGCCCCCCTAAAATGCCTGTACCCTATTGCTCATAATCTGAAGATGTTACCTTACATGCCAAAGAGGATTTTGCAATGTAATTAAATTAATGATGATGGGGGGTAATTATCATGAATTCTCAGAGTGGGCCCACTGTAATCAAATGGTCTTTGTAAGAAGAAAACAGGAGCACCAGAGTCAGAAAAAGCACATATTACAAATGATGCAGAGGTTGGAATGATGCGCTTTGAAGAGGGAAGGAGCCCTGAGCTAAGGAATACAAGCAGCCTCTGCAAGCTGAAAAAGGCAGGGAAATACGCTCCCCTGGAGCCCCTAGAAAAAATGCAGCCCTACCAGCACCGTGATTTTAGCCCCATAGTACTCACTTCTGACTTCTCACCACAAGAAGGGTCAGGTAGTTTGTGTTATTTTAAGCCAGTAAATTTGTAATAATTTGTTAAAGCAGAAGTAGGAAACTAATACAAATACAAAATAAATAGCACTGTTGAACAACAAATGAAATAGACTTTTAAAATGGAACTGTTCCATTCCTTCTGAAGAAGTTTTCTAGTTTCCACTTTTGCTAATATCACTGATAGAGGAAGGGATGTTTCATTTAGTTTTCCTGTACTAGCTCTCATGTAAAATGCAACTATTTGAAGAACCAATTAGTGAATTTTTTGTACCTACAATGCATTTTATGAAACTAGTATTAGAAATAGCAATGAAATTAGGATTATGTATTACCTTCACAGACATCAATGTTTTCTTCTTTAAATGTTCAGATAAAAAAATCTGAAGGATTTTATACCCAGGAAAACACATAAGATAACTAATATCCCTATGATCCTAGGACTAGATAAATGTATGTCAACAATAGACTTACCTTTTTTAACAAAATGAGAGATAATAAAACTCCACACTCTTTAAAAGAAATTTTATAACTGATATTATTGATTTTGTCTGTTGCCTTGAGATATGCTATTCATTACTAAAATAATCTACTTACTGAGAATTCATGATTACCTGGTTAGGTCTTAATTCATATTAAGAAAGTGGGCTCTATTATTTGTCAAATGGCTTCAGAACCACTACATTCTTCACAGTAATGAATGTAATTCATGGGCTGGCAAAGACTCACACTTAATACCCAGGGAAGAAAATGATGGCATGAAATATGCATATCCATTGAGTAGACAGCTCCCATTACAATCTATTGACTAAAATAACAGCAAATATCTGAAATCAGAAGCTACTTAGACTACTTAATACTTGGCTATAAATATTCATTGAAGTGTCCACAATAGATTATTTATCTCAGTTGCTGCCACTACATTGGCATTAAAAATTAGAACGTTTCTGAATATGGTGGGAAGAATTTTCTGGCAAGTTTTATTAGGATGCATTCTCTTTATTCATTGATACTGATTTTTTATTTATGTATTAGAAACAAAGTAAATCAGGGTTAAAAATTTAAGGATCTCAATTCTACTCACTCATTTTAAAAGTAATTTCCTCTATTTACTGGCCCTATAATGCAATTGAAACAAGTTCTTCAGGCTTATCTATACCTTGATCTCCTCCTCCTTCTCTGATCACCACTCAGGCACATCTGATTTAACATTTTCTTTTTTAATTAAATTTAAATTTGCCAGATTTTGAATCTTCCAAGAGATGCTACACATGTAAAATATTTTCCATCCTGATGAGATTATCAAGAATTTCTCTACAAATCAGTATTTTTTTAATTAATTTTTTTTATTAAGGTATCACTGATATACAATCTTATGAAGGTTTTACATGAAAAGGATTGTGGTTACTACATTCATCCATATTAGAGAATTAAAAATCATATTCTAAAGTTTAAAACTGGAAAATAATTACATGCAGTTTAAGATATAAATATATTTTAAAATACAGAGAAACGATAAACACCTAAGTCATGATATGGATACTACCTGGGAGGGACGTGCAAGAGTATACCAACATGAAGGCATTTTCAGTGGATATTAACAGTACTTATTTTATTTTTAAAAACTTAGATTTCTCCATCTTAAATTCTATAGCTTAGACATCCAAATTAAATTAAATTAACTCCCTTCTAGGCTAGTAGGAAGAAACTCAATCTTAGTCATTGCAGCCATCACTCCTACTAAGGTTTGCAGGAGAATCTGTTGCAAGCTGTCTCTAGACAAAAATAAAACTCCTTTATCTGCCCAACCTTACTTTTTGTCATTCCCCCCTTGTTCACTAATGTCCTGACACATAGTCCTCATATACAGTTCTCACCTCTACCAAGGAAGACCTTACTGATGTGATTTGCACTTGGTGTTTTCTCAGTCTAGAAACACCTAGCCCTAGAGAGTATCTGCATGATTGCTTACCTCAACCCCTTCAAGTCTTGGCTTATATGCTACCTTAGAAAAGCTTTCTTTTTGTCAGACTGCTAAAGTATCAATTCTCCACATTTGTGTTCTCTATCACTCTTTATTCTTTTAACTGTTTTTCCTCACTGGACCTATTTCTAATATACCACATAGTTTAATGATTTGTTTATTGTCTGCCCCCGGTCTTTTAGGACAACAGGAGTTTTTGTCCATTTTTCTTTCTGCTGAAACACGTGGTAGATACTGGGCATATTTTTTAAATGAAATGAAAGGCTTCTGACTCAACTCTTAGATGCCAGATACTCAGATATATGATGTAGAAGCCAAGAGACTGGTAAATTCCTTCAATTCTGTTGCTCTCATGTTTGGCAAGGTGAAAGGAAAGGTGTGCCAGGTGCCCAGAATCCAGTCTCCCAAGGTGTCTGATGCAGCCTCCTCCCATATTGTGGGATTTCAACATCTATTAGGATTCTTCCAATGAACCCTGTACCTGTTCTTCCTATCACTTATGCATTCAACTATCAATTTCTTTTTTAGACATTTGGTCTCTTCTTACATCTCACATTCTCCATCCCTGTGAAATGCATTAAACTTAATCTCTTCAAAAAGATTGCCTGTAGTGAGTTTCAGGAATATAATAAAAATCTACATTTGTCCTGAATATACAAATCTCTGCCAAGAAAAAGTGGCAGAAAAGTGACCAACTATCTTCTTGCAGTGAAGAAAAATAAAATACAAAAGGGGGAAAATGTCATCAATTAACAGTTTTGTTTTTTTTTATTACAGCAATATAGAGAGTGCCACAACTGGTCACCATTAAGCTCTTAGTCTTAAAAATGACTTTTTTTGCTTATATTTATTAAAGATGGAGTTGAAGTTTTTTTTCCCAGTAATCACCATGAATTTTGGAAACATGTATGCACTCCATTGTATCTCACCTTTGTGCACACAACATATTTTCATGTAGTTTCTTAACCTCAAATTGGCCTTATTAGCCCAATGGTTTAAACAACATAGCTGCTTTTCCATACAAAATTATTTTAAATTGTCTAAATTGTATTGAATTAAGCAAAACAGAGACAAATTATACTCAAAAGTAAAAGATGTAAAACCTAATTATATGTGTCAATATAAATATTCAAAGAAGAACAACTGCCATTATTCAAGGAATATTATACAGAATAGCTCAATTTTAGAGGAAAATCTACATTTTGTATGTGAGTGATATAAAAAATACATGCCATTTCTCTTTAGGTGCAAGTTTAAGTACTTGCTTCTGTACAAGACACACACAAAAGAATAAAAGATTCAAATTCAATTACATGCTTTGTTCATTATTTTTATGTTATACCAGATATCTTAAGAATAAAAGAATATCTGAAATCTTCATTGTAGTGTCCTGCTTTTGTTTCAAGAGTATTAATTATTCTTGTAAGTGGAAGAAAAGCTAAGGCATGATGATTATAGGAGTCTCCCAATCAATTGATTATCCAGAGTTCACATGACTTAATTATAGGTTATAAAAAAGAGAAGTGAATGACTTTTTCTATTTGCATTATTTGTTCAAATGTACCATGAATTTTAGTCTTTTTTCTTCAAAGGAAGAAAACTTCTACTTATTTTTAGTGAAAATTATTTTTTAAAAATTCTGTCAATGGTTTGGCATATCTAATGTATAATTCTGACAGGAAAAATATACCTTATTTCTAGAAATAAAAACAAGTTAAGTACTATGAATAAATATAAATTACTTCTAGGAAGTTCAATCATATTATCAAAGTGTTTCCTAAATTACAGGATTAGAAACTCTAATTTTCTATCCCCATTTTCCTTCAATATGGTGTCAAGAGAAGGTTAACAATTTGAGGCCTGCAGTGAAAACGATGTGGTTAAGTGATCAGGAGAATTTTAAGAAGAAACTGGGGTAATATTTTAATAAAAAAGAATGTCAGTCAGACTAAATTTGTAATGTTAGTGGGAAAGGGGAAATCAGTATACTTATATTTACTAGGAGGTCATGATTAAAAAAGACTTCAAGGGTTGATTTTAATATTTGCAAGGATGTATATGAAACTGTGTATATAGATTTTCACAAGCCCTCACCTAAATTACACCTCAAGAATTAGATAAAGAAGAACAAACTAAGCCCAGAGTTAGCAGAGGAAGAAAATAAATATTAGAGTAGAAATAAATCAAATAAAGAATAGAAAAACAATGTACAAATCAACAAAACTAAGAGTTCATTTTTTGAAAAGCTAAAAATAAACAAACCTTTATATAAACTAAGAAAAAAAGAGAAGACTCAAATAAAATCTCAAATTAAAAACATTGTAACAGAAGATGCAGAAATAAGAAAAAATCATGTAGGGCTATTATGAGCTATTATTATGCCAACTGGACAGCCTAGAGGTGACAGATAAATTCCTAGAAACATACAATCTACCAACACTGAATGAAGAAGAAATAGAAAGCCTGAATAGACCAGTAACAAACAAGGAAACTGAATCAGTGGGTAAAAAACTCCGAAAAACTAAAAGTCCAGAATGAGATAGCTTCTACCAGACATTCAAAGAGCTAATGTTTTAAACTCTTCCAAAAAAGTAGAAAAAGAGGGAACACTTCCAAACTCATTTTGTGAGTTCAGCATCATACCCATACCAAAACTAGCAAAGACAGCACAAGAAAAGCAAACTACAGGTCAAATGCCTGATGAACAGTCATGCAAAAATTCTCAATAAAATATTAGCAAAAAAAATACAACAACACATTAAAAAGATCATATACCATGACCAAGTGGATTTATCCCAGGGATGCAAGGGTGGTTCAACATATGCAAATCAATCAATATGATATACCAAATTAACAGAATGAAGGAAAAAAAACACACATGATCATCTAAATAGATGCAGAGAAAACTACTTGACAAAGGTCAACATACATTCATGATTTAAACTCTCAGCAAGATAGGTAGAGAAAAAATTTACCTCAACACAAGAAAGGCTACATATGAGAAGCCAAGAGCAAATGTCATAATAATCAATGAGGAGAAAATGAAAATGTTCCCTCTAACATTCAATACAAGGCAAAGATACACATTCTCACAACTTCTTTTCAACATAGTACAAGTAATTCCCGTCACAGAAATTAGATATGGAAAATAAATAAAGGTCATCCATATCAGAAAGGAAAATGTAAAATTATGTGTTTGCAGATGACATGATCATATACAAAGAAAACCCTAAAGACTCAACATAAAAATTGTTAATTTTTCACAAAGTTCCAAGATACAAAATTAACATACAGAATTTAACCACATTTCTATACACACAAAAAAAACTATCCAAAAATGAACTTAAGAAAATAATTCCATTCACAACAGCAACCAAGCATATAAAATACTTCGGAGTATATAAAGAGGTGAAAGATTGTACTCTGAAAATTTTAAAACATTGTTCAAAGAAATTAAAGACAGATAATTGAAAGTATCTTGTGTGTGCTCATAGATTGGAGGAAATAATATTGTATTGTTACCCAAAGTGATCTATAGATTCAGTGCAATTACTGTCAAAATCCCAATGGCATTCTTTCCAGACACAGAAAAAAAAACATCCTAAATCATAAGGAATCACAAAAGATCCTGCATAATCAAAGAAATACACACATACACACACACACACACACACACACACACACACACACACACACACACACACACACACACACACACACTGGATTGTAATTCAGGCTTAAAAAGAAATAAATCCTGCCTTTTGAAACATGAATGAACCTGGGGACCTTATGCTATGCAGAACAGAAAGACAATACTACATGATTTCACTTGTATGTGGAATCTAAAATAGTCAAATTCACAGAAGCAGAGAGAAGAATGGTAGTTGTCAAGGGCTGGAGGCGGGCAGAATGGGAAGATGTTGGACAAGGAGTACAAAGTTTCAGTAATTAAAGATGAATTTCTGAAGAAGAAAATAGAGCAATGAGAAATATGCTCAGGGGGTAGATCTTAAAGTGTTCTCATCACCCCAAAATATATATTTTTAAAAAAGGAAATAAAATTGTAACTATTAGCTTGATTGTTCTATGTCACAATATATATATATATATATATATATATATTGTTCAAAGAAATTAAAGACAGATAATTATTATATATATATATAAATACATGTTTAAATATATATAATTTTTATTTGTCAGTTATACCTTGTCAGTAGGCCTAATACATATTGTGGCCTGTTTTTCTACTATTTGTGAGTTAAAATATTTTTTTACATTTTAAAAAGGAATGGTGTGTCCATAAGTAGACACATTTACACACACATTCGTAAGTGACCAACTGATTTGACACAAGGTGCAACAGCCATTCACAAGTGACTTTGGAACATATGATTTATGGAACAATAGATTATCCACAATTGCTAAAAAATAAACCAAAATTAATATTTCTTGCTTAAAAAGTAACTCAAAATTAATCAGAAACCAATAAAACTCTAGAAGAAAATGTAGGAGATCTTTTAACTTTGTGTTTGGAAAACATTCTAATATATAACACCAAAGGGATGACCCACAACAGAAAGGTTGATAAACTGGACTTCATAAAAATTAAGAACTTGCTTTTCAAGACATTATGTTAAGAAGATGAAAAGGCAAGCCAGAGACTGGGAGAATATATTTGCAAAACTTGTATCTGATATGAATTGATCCTAGAGTATACTGAAAATTCTAAAACTCAATTGGTAAGAAAATAAAAATGGGGAACAAATTTGGAGATACATTAGCCAATAAGGACATAAAATAATCCCTAATTAATCATTAGGAAAGCAAAATTAAACCACAATTACATACCACTACTTATCTTTTAAAAGGTTACCAGAAAAAACAAACCCGAAAACCTCAGCTGCTGGCAAGAATAACTTAACGAGCACTGATTCATAGCGCCAACTTGAAATCCTGATACAGAAGATGCTAGTTTGGGATCAATAATTTGGTACTGTAACAAGCTCTCATTAGATAATGATGATCACTGCACAAGTAAAATAGTTGGAGTAACATTGAACTACAGTGTTTTGAGGTAACTTAGGAATTTCATTGCCTGTAAGCATAATATGAAAATAGTATTAGAGGGGTCTACAGTAACTAAAATACCTTCTCCACAAATATCCTGATATCTGTATTAATGAAAAACTTGTTATAAATTTCTTAGATTTTTATTGCTTATCTTTGTAATGCATGTATTTTTATACATTTTCATAATTATTTTTGATATTTTAGTTGCAATTGAAATAAATATATTTTGTGTGTAACCTAAGCAAAATTTGCGCCAAGGAAACTAAAATTAGTTCATAATCAAAGGAAGAGTTTCAAGGATCTAGGTCAGTTTTGGATGAGTTTGGATCTAGAGCTTGGCAAATGTGCCTTTTCACATTGTTTCTCTCTGGCTTTCAGATGCATTTCTCCATGATTTTACATTTTAGTGCACACCGTGATATACTGCTAACATTTTCCCCTTCAGAAATAAATGGAATATTTTGCCAGCTGGTGGGAAGCTCTACTGACCAATAGCCCTCAGCCATCATTGAAATTGCCTCAGCTAGAGGGAATCACCCACCCAAAAGTGCTTCCTGGAGAAGTCTGCATTTAATAAGTTTGACAAGGAACAGAGAGCCCTGGCCTCTTTACCTCACCTTTGAACAAATCTGCAAGGTTCTTTGTTCAGATGGCCTGTAAGTTTGACTGAGGTACTTCATTGAGATGGCATCACAACCCAGTCCTTCCTCTGCCCAAGCTTACTTCCTTCTCTTATTCTAGCTGTGATCCCTAATGTACTTCTTTCATTCGACCAGAACAGTGCTACCTTCCAAAGATATTTTTTACCTCCTATACACTGGATCACTGGACTCTCTGAATATTACCTTATATGTCAAGAGTAGATATTATATTATGTGCCAAAAGATGTAATTACATTAAACATCTTGAGAGGAGTTTATACTGGATTATCATCTGTGCTATCACATGTGTCTTTGTAAGAGAGCAGTTATAAACAACGTAACTATGTGACCTGATGGATGTGTTAACTACGCTTGTTGCAGCAATTGTTTTGCAATATATACATATCCCAAATGATTATGTTATACAGCTTAAATTTACACAATGTTATATACAGATTGTATCTCAATAAAGCTCGGAAAAAAAAGAGAGCGAGAAATAGAGGGACTTTGGATACAGACAGACACAAAGGAAAAGATGATATGAAGACAGAGCAGAGAGAGAGAGCCACAAACCACAAACACCATAGACCACCAAAAGCTGTAAGAGTCAAACAATGCATTCTTCCTTAGAGTCGCTTCTGGAAGGACACAGGTAGATAGAGCTAGACTTCACACCTCTGGCCTTCTGCCTCTGAGAGGATAAAGGCAGTTCAAGCCATGTGGTTTACAAAGCAACAAAAACTCATAACCTCTTTTCATGCTAATTTCTATCTTAAAGTCTTAACTAGGGAGCCCAAACTGAGACAGGCATGGCTGTCAGAAATTCTGGAATCACAAGTGACATCACAAACAGAGATGAAAGGATCCTTCTCTACTAGGAATGTGTTCTGTTTTTTCCTGTGTTGGAAAATTAGTCCCAGAACTGGACCATTTCACATATTGAAGAGAGTAAGGTGCATTTGTATCATGTGCTTACTCCTTATATGAGCAGAGCAGATACTATATGAATAAACACTCCTGCCCCAACCCCACAGCCACATGAGTGAGTAAGACACAAACCACCCATGTACCACCCCAAGAAGGGCAGAGGAATGAGTCCTGGTGGACAAAATAAATGTGCTTTGACACATCTTTTCCTCACAACAAATTCCCATTATCAGATTATACACTCTAAAGTGGAAATGAATTAATACCAATTTTTTATACTGTGGTACCTATTAGTACAGGGGAATCCCAATATAACTTTCACTAATTTCATTAATATACATATTGGTTAAGATATCATAATCTAGAAACTCCAATGACTTGTCATGGGCTGAATTGTATTTCCCCAAATTTTTGTATGGTGAGGTCCTGATCCCTAGGGCCTGACAATATGACTATCTGGATATCAATTGTTTAAAGTAAATAGGTCGTCCATAATTCACTATGACTAGCCTCCTTATACAAAGAGGAGAGTGAGATGCAGACAGACACAGGCATAAGGGCATGTGAAGACACTGGAAGATGGCCATCCACAAGCCACGTCAGGAGGCTGCAGTATGAAACCAACCCTGCTGACATCCTGATCTCAGCCTTCTAGCTTCTAGGATTGTGAGGAAATAAACTTCTGTTTAAGCCACTCGGTCTGTGGCATTGATCATGGCAGCCCTAGCAAACCAATTTATTACTGGAAGATGATATTTGTAATACATCAAACTTAAAGGCAAACAGTAATTTGCAAATAAGTAAAAGTAATTATTATCAATATCTAGAGTGCTTTCATGTATAAATCTATGAGTAGTATTATTAAGATGCATGTTATGATTTATATGGGTATTTATAAATGCTTCACTAGCTTTGCTTTCTAAAGAGTATTTATTATAAGAAAAAGTCAATCATATTCATTGAGTTTGTACAAATGAATGATTGATATACATTCATGAATATAACCATTTTAGAATACACTCAACTAGAAAACTCCTGTTCATCTTCTGTATAATTAAATATTACATTAAATAATTTTGAACACTTAACCTTACATGATGCAAATAGGGATGATGCAAATAGGGAATGGTAAATGTACTGTTTTCAAAATTTTATTATGTTTAATGCATTAAGTAATGCATTATGATGATGGCAATTCATTTCAGTTTAATGTACTGATTGACACATGTGAAACTATTGTGAGCACTATGGAGGTGACACTGCAATATTCTAGGGAAAAAATACACTAAATTTCAGACAGACTGTGGTAGTTATAATTTTTTCTATCAAAAATTAAACTGCTTGCATTTAACTACTGAAAATGTTTGAGTTCTTTCTTACTATTGCATAACCTAGCCCATTCAGGCTGGCACACATATAATCAGTGATGGGCAATAGACAAAACACAGTCTAAAATATGGGCATTGTTTTAAAGTCTGTTGGGTAGCAGCATGGGGATAATTACCTGATGTTGGAAAGATGGTAACCCATCATATGTAAACAGCAATTGTTCCAGTAAAATTGTTGCCTTATGCTGTGTATGAAGTAGACCAGCTATGATAAAGCCTGTAGCTCTAGGGGAAACGTTGGCAATTAAGGTAATATCAGATAATAGTTAATGGTGACTGCATTTAATCAGATTTTGCAAGAAGGATGTGAGTTACAAAAAATGGAAAGATTTCAATTACTGGTCAGAATGTAGAAGGTAGTGACAGGAGAGATTATTTCTCAAATTATAAGAAAACAGATTAGAGGATTTTTTAAAAAATGTACATATATATATATGTGTGTGTGTGTGTGTATTGAACCTTTGTAAATATGAAATGTTCTACTTTTTCTAACAATACTTAAAAAACTTTAAATATTTCATATAGAAATTTTGAGAACAAAGAATTAATATGTTCTTCATCTACATTCTTAAAATGTTACTATTTTAAATTAGTTTAATACCCTACATATATGTATATTCTTCAATGTTACCTCAAGACTACCTTCCAGTTAACCAGTTACTAACTTTTGGCAACAATAATGTGCAAGTGATATTATGTTCTTCTAAAAGTGCATCATGTTAGGGAAATCATGGTATTTATATGATCCCATACCGGTGATGTTGATTTATTCACAAAACTAAGGTAGAGCTTGGGAAGTTCATTTAATGGAAAGTTACTATTTGTTTCTTTTGTAGTTCACATTTATCTTTGGAGAGATACTTTAATACTAAGTAATATACTCTTCAAACTGTCAGCCACTAGTTTTAGTATTCATGATGATTCTTGTCTAAATTATGTTTCTGAAGTAGTTATTTCCTAATTTAATCATTTGTTAATTTCTTATTGAGTTTTTGCCTTTTTACTGTGAGGAAAGTCTTTCCTTTCTCATTATTTCTTTATATCAGGGTAGACTCAGAAATTCCCAGTTTATTCAGCGGGTCATCATCCTTTATTTGTGGCACAGTCACCTCATACTGAGGGAGGACCCTTCAAGCTGGTTCTTTTGTCTTTCAGCTGATCCCTGTCAGCCCTTCAGCACTTTCTTACTTTCCAGACAACAAAATATCCCAGATTCATCTTGAACATCTGCTGCTCTACCCTGGAGTCAGATATTCTCCCAAGGAGTCTTAGTTCTATTTAGCAAAGAATGGTATGTATAAAACATGACTTGGGTATGAGTTGAGTTCATGGATGACAGAAAATCATTGTTGTTAACTGAATATATATACACACACACACAAATACATACATATGATACATATGCACATATGTGTACATACAGAGATACATCTGTATCCATTTTGAAATTTAGCTACATTTAAAACTACATATTTATTCCTACACATATCTGTATCTTAATATGTATCAGTATGTGTTTCTGCATAAACACAGGAGCTCACACTGACATCTCCCATGCCAATCCAACTGCAGAAGCTTATTCTATTCTTCTCTTGTTCTATATTTATAACTTCCATCTCCACAGTGAGAAACCAAGCTCCAAATATCCACAATATCTTTATATAATCGCTCAATCTTTGAATACACAAAGATTAGATTCAGAATTACTAATTATGTCTCCATGAAAAATAAACCTAGTAACTGTAGAGTTCAATATTTTTAGAGTTCTTCTTTCTTAGCCTGAAAATGTATCATCCAAATGATGATTAAAAATCACTTGGATTAGTACTCTTCCATGAATTTCACTGTGGTTATGTTATTTATTTGAAATATAGTTCTGTTCATTTGTTTCTGTTGGCATTCTATTTTGCATTTTCTACTCCTTTATTTTCTTTTATTTTTATGTGAATACTAACATTCTTAAGTCAGAATTATATAGAAAGTTACATATTTTCTGAATAATTCTTAAGGTAGACAAAAGAGAATCTTATTGCTTCTGAAAATATTGATAGAACATTAATTGGGATGAATATATTAACAAGTTAAATAGTTTTCCTATTAAATATATTACCTAAAATAGCAGAGGTTCTGTGATATGTATTTTGAGAACTAATCATATTAAAATAATTCCAAACCCCAGTCTCCCCACACCATAATAACCACCTGCAGGATTTTCCTCCCTTGGTAGATTTAGTATTCCACTATTTTGTCTGTCCTCAAACTACTATTTCAGGTTCTCTCCACATCTTTATAATTCAATAATTTCTCATTTCCATCTATCACATCCTTAAAATGTAAATCTAAATGATTAAAGACAAACACAATGGAGGATAATCAAACAAATTCTTCAGCAGAAAAAAGCAAAGAGAAACATTATTAAAGGCTGACTGAAATCATGGAGAAAACTTTCTGAATAATATGAAATAGTATGAATAAAATGAAATCGACTCCATAGCTGCATGTCTAAGGTGATGCTATGCTTCAGAAAGCTTGATTATTGGCTTTTTTTAGTTAAAGTAAATGAAGAGAGAGTGTAGAAAATATTTTATTGCATTAAAATTTTCAAGTATTTTCTGAGTGATTTAGCACTCTTTCAAGTACCAAGTTATTCTATGATGTTTCTATAAACATCCCAGTTATATTTTATGGCTAATTATATGTAGGTAAATTATATAATTTTTAAAGTGACAAGAACTGAGCATATGTAACACTAGTCCCTTACATTAATATTACAAAGCCTAATATTTTATTATTAAGTATAAATAAAATCAGAAGACAATAATCCAGTACAAATCAAATATTAACCTATGTACAATTAAAAAAAACATACACTTTTCACTTTCTTGAGGGAGATGAGAGAATAATTTTGGACACTCAAATTTTAATTGTTTTCATTTCAATTCATGTAATCATGGGTTAAAATACCTAATAATTATTTGCTTTTAATATTAAAAGTTATATTTAAATCATACATTAACATATAATATCATCATTATATATTATGTAGTATATATTAAATTATGGATATATTTTATTTCATATATGTGTGCATATATCTATACCTATATCAATATCTATATCCATATCTCTATCTATTTATCTATCTACAGAGTGAGAGAATCTTGCTAAGTAATTTATTTGTCCAAAAGCTATTGAATTCTCTTTTCCAAGATGAAGATGAGAAACAGAGAGAGGGAGAAAGAAAGAGGATATAAGCAGATAAAAAGAGACATAAGAACAAAATGATACAGGAAAGTAATTGACTTCAACATTATGTTTCGATTTTCAAAGTAAAAACTGTTCAAAAGATAAAAATAAATGAAAAATTTCTATACAGTTTTTACAAAATCCATAACATTAATTACTGATAAAATGCTTTGATAGTCATTCTTTGAAGTTTTTGAAGACCCAGGGTAAAATAACAGAACAACAAAGCAAATTGATGACCGTCTAATAACTCTCTCAAGTTTCCTGTACAAGTAATTTCTGTCTTTGAAGTGTGTAATAAATGATTGGAAATATTTAAGTTATGTTATACTATGTTTCTGATTTATCTACTTCCATAAAAATTTAATGAGCTGGATATACCAAAATTTTAAAATTTTACTCACAGAAAGGGAGAAACATGTCAGGTTGTGGAAGTTTAGATGTTCTCATAAGCACCGTCTTTTCTACTAAAGATAAGTTAAAAATTAAGTATTATATAATTTCTAATAAAGTATATGAGAAAAAAGAATTCTGAAACAAAAAATGTATCAGATTTTTTACACTCAGATCTTTCATTTTCTCTAAAAAGTAGAATTGTTATCCACTTTCATCCTAACATAGAACAAATATTATTAAGTATCTGAATAAATACTTAAAACAAATAAATGAGTAAGTGGTAGATCGTGTGTTTTGGATGAAATCCAAAGGAAAGAAATTTAAATTAGCTCATATGAGTAGACTGAGTTACAATAATTATAGTATCCATATCAATAGTAATAACTTTAAAAAAACTGTCAAATTACTTCTTGATTTATGAGTACTATCTAATTAATTGGATTCTGCTTATGCCATGAGGAATTATATAGCAAATACAAATAATAACTACTCTTTCTCAAAAAATATATAAACACTGGTGGAAAAATGGCCAAAAATTAGATATCTGTTTATAAGCACAAATTAATTCAATTTCCTAAATCTTACATTCAGACATCTTTATTTTAATCCATTTTTTCTGCAAATACTTACTGAGCATCTACTTTGTGAAGATATAGCAGTGAACAAAACAGATTCAAAATGTCTGTGCACTTGTGGCTAGAGTTTAGTTAGTCTGTGGGGAGGTACAGTAAGATTTTTTAAGAAGTATATTTAAATTACATGTTATGTTAGATGATAAGTCTTTTGAAGAAAATTAAGAAGGAGGGAAGATAAGAATATTTGGGGTTAAGTGGTTATAATTTTAAGTTGTGTGCTTAAGGAAATTTGTAGAAAGTGTATTAATCAGGTAGCTATATTGCACTTAAATATCAGCTCTTAAATTCTTATTGTTTAAGCATATATTTGACTCACACAATCCTCTGCAGATCTGGCAGCTGTCTATGGTAACTTCTTTCTAAGTGGTTAACACAAGGATTCAAATTCATGGCTCCATCATAATAAACTAAGACTTTCATTTTGCTGGAATGGGAATAAGCAAGCAGTATATTGGTTTTGGATTTATCACTGCCTCTGTGACATGACTGCCTCTAGACATGATACTCTACTTCTCATCAACACAAGCCCAAACCAGTCATATAATCCCAATCCCACTCAGCTGTAACTGGATTGGGTACTGTGGTTTTCTGTGTATTAGGAAAAATAAGGAAATACAGATATTTATGAGCACTAATGGGATTATTACAAAAGCTTTACTAGAATGATGACATTTGTTAAAGACTTTGGGAAAGTGAAGGATTAATCCATTTATATATCAAAAGGATGAATAATCCAGACAGAGGGAAAAACAAATTCAGATGGCCTGGGATGCTGTATGATAAACTGAGTCAAGGAAACATTGTGAGGGAGATTATACCTAGATAAAGAGTTAGGCTGCCCCAAGATAAGAGAAGGTAAAAACATCCCTAAATTAGAATAATAGTAGATACATACTAATTCTGAGAGTAGTTGAGGTCACCCTTCTTCTTTACAGCTCTTGCAGATGCTGTGGAACATGCAGGGAGAGCATATTATCCTAGGACTTCTTTGACCACAGTTAATTATATGTCCCAAAGTGGAAAAGAAGCTCAGAACCCCAAAGGTTTCAGGGAGATCAATTCTATTATGGTATCAGGTTAGCCAAAGACCGGAGGGACCTATCCTGTGGAAGAACTGCAATATTTGGTTCAATAGTTGCATTATGATGGGAACTTTATGAATTAATTTCCATGTCATTAATTAAATTCTATGTCCTATTGCTCTGGAGGGGGCAAATATGATCCCACCCAAAGGCAAATAACCTTAGAAGCTGAAATCATTCAAAGGGAGAAATATAGTGGAAAAAATCCATTTATTGCTTACAAGCAGTCATCCACTTCTGCTGGTCTGGGTCTCTTGCTGCCAACTGCAAAAGGACCCCACCAAACCCCTCCAGTACAGATATGCCCTCACTCCCCCACCCCTTGGAAATACCTATTGATATGGAGATGCACTAAGGCCATGTGAAAGATTCTGAAAATAATGCAATTTTACCCACATCTATTTTCTAAAACAGCAACTTAAGTAGTTCACATATTACACTTACTGAATGCTTTCAAACAAAGGGATAAACTGCATCCAGGAGTCTGGCCATGAAGTTTTCTGTGAAGACCAAGTGGCCATGTGCTTATGTCCTTACCCTAAAACCCTTCTTTGGGCAGTTTACACATTGCTTCAGTGAAGGGTTGTGTATCATCACAATTGTGTTTTGGAGACACAGGAAGAATAACTTTGTATCCTTACTCACTTGGGGTTTTCCTTCCTGGACTCTTCACAGTCAACACAGAAATGAGCACCTTTTACCTTAGACAATCTACATTTATGACTGTCTTTCCCTGACTCCCTTGACCATTGCTAATCTATAATTACTTTGCTGAATGATGAATTTGTGGGTCAAAAGTCTTCTTATAAAGCTTATAATTGATTTGCCAAAATTCCTTTCAGAGAGATTGTATTATATGATATTCCAACCCTTTATGCGGTTTGAAAGAAAAATACATCAATCTTTGAGTGATACAGTATATATTCTTTAAAAACATACCACTTTGACAGAAGAAAAATCTAATTATAAGAAAAGTTTGACAATTGGCTTTATTAAACAATTCATGAATCAGACAGCATCCCATCTAGCAAGTAGAAAGATGCTACAAGGAGGTGTACAAAATGAAAGGTATTTATAGGCAGGAGGTAGAGCAAGGAATTTATTACCAAAAGAAAAGACAGGATTGTTTCAGCATGGACAGCTACTTTTGGGAGGGGTAAGGAGGTGGGAAGGGACCAGCAAATTTTTTTTTTTTTAGTCATGCATATACCTCACTAGTACTGTTCAGGAAATTTCAATATTGACTGTTAAAAGGTTACATTACTGGGACAGGTTGAATTGACAATTAAGTCTTGGTTTGTTATTGTGGGGGACAGCTCCATTTGGGTTTTTTTCTTTTTTAACACTCCATACTCAATGTTATAGTGTTTGATTTATACAATCAGGATGTAGTTTTCTTGGGTTTGAATATTGGCTCCACAATTCACTCTGTGAGATCTTGGACAAATAACTCAATGCCTCAGTTTCTCATTTGTATTATAGTAAAATAGGAAGACAAATTTTAAAAGGCCATTTCACAGAATTAAATGAGATAATGTGTATAACAAGTCAGCAGAGTGATTCTCCAAAGTATATGCTGGAAAAATGTTAACTAGTCTTTTATATAATTATTGCAGAAAGCCCCACAAAAACAAAACAAAAAAAGGCAAAATTCTGATTTTTTGAAGTAAAAAAATTAGTAAGTGTGAATGATTCATGCAGAATCTATTAAGCCTTTCACCCAATTAATTGGGAGGTTTTTATTGAAAAAGTAATTTTAAAAAACATTTTCTCATTTACTCTAAAACTTAGTTAAAAGGTGCTTTATTTTCAGCATATTTTCATGTAAAAGTATTTGTTGTTTCCATGATTTTTATAACACTACCTAATTTAAATGTTCCATCTGTTTTTGTGCCAAAGGACAATAAACTTTATACTACTCTTAGTATAGCTCTAAAACTGATCACTAAAATGAAAGTAAGTGGGTTTTTCAACTAATTTAAACCCACCTACATTGTTTGGCAAAAGCATGCTGTCTCTGTAATTGAAATAACTAATTTTACTGAACAAGCTCCCCTTGCCAGTCCCTCACTTACTCTGCAGAGGTCAATTAAGGATTCTTCAAAGTGGCCAGTATCATTTTGAATTCTATGAGACATTTTTATTGTTTGCTTTAATGATATGTTTATAATTATGCTTATGGGCTTGACTTGTTTTTTGGGAGTTGTTAAAATTAGTACTTGTGGATACAAAAGGCATTTGCACAAATAATTATTTGTTGAATAATTGTCATTGGCAATAATTTTGAAATAGCCTAACTTTGGTTAAAATGTTCAAGTATCCTATTAAATAAATTTAATCTTTATTAAAATTGTTTTCACAAAGAAAACTAGAAGGCTTCATCAGTGAATTCGAATGAATACAGAAAACCAAAACCTCAAACTACCAAACTTACAGAAACTCTTCCAAAAACAGAAAAAGAGGAAACATTTCCTAAGTTGTTTTTTGGGACCAGTAAAATTTGATACCAAAATTAAAAGGACAGAAGAAAAATTATAATCCAATCTCATTCATGAACATAACTGTAAAAAATCCTAAACGAAGTATGAGCAAATGGAATCCAATGACATATAAAAAGTGTCATAAATCACTGACAAATTGGTTCTGAATAGGTATGCAATGTAGTTTAACACGTAACAATAATATGTAATTTGCCACCTCAGTAGTGTAAAAGAGAAAAATATGATTATCTCAATGCTGAAATTTTATCATATGTATTTTTCTCCGTCATTAGTCACAACTGATCTGAGTATATATGTAGAGAGGCCAAAGGATCAGATTATCATAATCAAGTATACTTCTATATCAACTACAGCTCTAAACCAATTATACCTCTGCCAGCCAACAGAAAATAAAACTTTATATTTACCAATTATAATAGCTTCAAAAAGTATTAAGTACCTGGGATTAAATATACTAAATATATAGAATGTGTCTGCAAAAAATTATAAAGCATCATTCAGAGACCTTGGGACCTAAGTAAACGAAGGGAAATACAATGATAATAGTTTAGAAGACTCAATATTATAAAGAACTTAATTCTCAAGCTAATCTATCAATGCAAAAAATTCTAATAAGAATCTCAATAAAGGGGAATATTTATTCTACTGGATACCAAAACTTATTATAACAGTAGACTACTAAAGACAATTTGGATTTGGTGCAAAGATAGACATGCAGACTAGAAGAAAAAAATAGTTTAGAAATATACCGTGCACATAAGGGTACTTCATTATGACAAAAATGACACTGGAGAGCAATAGGGAAAAATGCTCTTTTCAAAAATTGATACTAGGTTAATGGATATCTATATGGGGGGAAAGAAACTTAACCTCTACCTTATAACAAGCACAAAATTCAGTTCTAAGTTTAAATGTGAGAGGAATAATGGTAAAGCTTCTACAACAGCACTGTACAACAGAACTTTCTGTGATGACAGAATGTTCTGTATCTGCACTGTCCAATACGGTAGCCACAAGCTGCAATTCACTTGAATAGTGGCTAGTGCAACTGAGGAAGTCAATTTTTATTTCATTTCAACTAATTTAAATTTCAAAATAAAGAGCTATGGCTAGTGGCTACTGTACTGGACAAAAAGGTTCTACAAGATAACAGAAGGTAATATATTTATGAATCTGGAGCAAAGATTTCTCTCTCTCTTTTGAATTAGTCTCTGCTAAATTCAACATGTAGCCTACCTCCAAGTTGGTTTCTAAAGACTACTTTAAAAAAAAAATATGGTCACATTTTCCTGTTTCCTGTATGTCTAATATTTTTGTTTTTGCTTTTTAACTGTTGTAGGCAACACAATATAGAGATTATGGATTCTTTTATCTTTTTCTAAAATGGTTGATTTTTGTGTTAATAGGCAGTTCAATTACTAACTGCCCACTATAGGCTTGATTTTGTGCTTTATTAGGGTAGATAAGTAGAAACCACGGTGTTTCCCAAACCCTTCTCATTTAGTGGGCCTCAATCTCCAGACTGTTTTCTCTGAAGGTTTCTGCAAGGGGTGGATCAGGGGTGGGTCTAAGTACAATAGGCCTTACTCTATTTAGGACATGGTCCTTAATTCTAAAGTTTGGCTTTTGTCTCAGCAGAAGTCCAAGTGTTACCAAGGTGTTAATAAGGTCTTACCCCTCTAGCTGGACCAGAACTTTAATAAGAGCCCAGCACTGCTTGCCCTCTACATCATTACTAACACCCTAATAAATGTGAAATTAATGGCTGTTAATAACAACAACAAAAATGTTCAAGCATCCTAACTTTTTATTTAAAACACAGTTAAAATCACCTGACATACTAAGAGAAGTTTTGAAGAAATGAAATCATTTTTAAAATTAATGACGTGGTACATTCATGTGTTACCCTTCCTAGTTAACCTTACTGTGTTGTTAACAATCCAAACATTCAGGCACTCAAATCTGTAAATTACTAACAGGCAGAGATAAATAAGAGACTCATTTTGTTAAATATGTTTCATATGTCTCAGTTTTAAATGATGTTAAGAGAGAAAATATTAAATGTGAAGGGTTTAGCTGCAAATAACTATATGAGCCTCAGAGATTTTCCAGTGAAAAACATTCTAACTCTTCAAGTTTACTAGTGGTTTGCATAAACAATTTCATACATTTTTCTACAATTACTATTGATTTGCTGATTTACACTTCAAAAGGTTATGTTTCCAGGCAATGTCACTCAACCTGAAAGAAAGACAATAAAATAAGTATTTTGGCAAATTCTCCAGTGATACAGCTGAATTTCAAAGAGCTCTATGAAGTTTCCTAAAGCCAACACCCAGTGGATACTGAAGGCATTACAACAGCATTAAAATCGGCAATCACTTTTCTCCTTCTCTCCACACCACTGCCACTGGGATCTTTTAAAACATGTATCAGATCATGTTTCTCACTCAGACTGAAATAGAAAATCCTTACCATTCCCTCTAAGTTTCACATAAAACAATTATCTATGTGTATGATATCTTGTATATTCCTTGACCTCTATTGTTCTCTGCTCTAATAATACTGGTCTCTTTCTGGGTCCTCAAATAAGCAAGCATGCTATTATTTCAGATTCTTGGCACTTGCTGTTCCTTCTGCCTGGAACAGTTGTTCCCAGATTGTCACATTACTCAATTTTATTTTAGTCTCTTATCAGTGACAAAGAAGCCTTCTATAACCACCTATGAAGAACAGCCCTACAACTCTACTCCTATCTATCTTTATTTTTTTCCTTCATAGTGCTTACCACTGTTGTTTATTGTTACATAATTATATGCAGATGTCTGTTCACTTCTGTATTGCAGAGTTCTGGTTCCCTGAAGGCAAATGCTCTTACTGGAAATGTGTGTTTGGCTCAGCTGTTGGTTCTTCTATTCCTTTTTATTTTGTTAGAATAGTTCCAAAACTTTAAATATCCTAGAACATGATAACAGTGCTGACACACTTCTCAAGGATATTGTGATTTAAACATCACCTTAAACAGCCCCTGTCAAGTTAGAGCAAGATAAGGGCCCCGGGCAGGGCAAATGAGATGCTTACTAAAGACCTTAGGAATGTGAAAAACAGGAGGCTTGCAGTTGAAACAATGCAACAAGATATAAGAAGGTTCCCACCGAATGTCTGTGATGAAAAACCATTTTACTGACTTTAAGTCACAGAGCTCACATAGCTTGACCAAGGCATATTAGCTAAAAATTGAAATGACCTTTAGTATGATTGGCTAAAATACAGCTGGCACTCTGATGGGAACCTACAGAAAACAAACAGCCTCTCTCCCTAGTCAATGCTACAGTCATAAAACCCCTAGACTGAGTCCATGAATGGCAGCCTTGCCCCCTACCAGTATATTCCTGGGAGTTCTGTATCTTCACTTCTCTCTATCAACAAAAAGCCTCTTGTTTGTTTATCTACCTTGAGCATTTGCGAAGTTCATTCTTCACCTCCATAAACAATAACCCCGGTATCGTCTTTTTGGGGCTTGTCCAGGATTCTCCCTATTCTCAGCCGCCTAGGGGGCAGCTGTCATTCCCTACTACTCAAGCTTTAACGAATTCCTTTCTTTCCTATACTCGTCTGGCCTGTTGAAGAATTCTTTCTTGTCCAGAATCAAGAACCTTCCCCCATCCAGGTTGAGGCTTCTCCTAGCGCTTCACCTAGCGCTCAGGGAGAGACCCCCCCAGATGTAGCTGCCTGGCAACAATATCATATATTTGTAATTGATCAATTAGAATTATTTTAAAGGCTGAGTATTTTAAGATTAGATCTCATATGAGCACTCACTTTGTGAATTGGCAATATGAAGATATTGATTCCTCCACCTCATGGGCCACACATATTTGAACCTACTATGGGTACCAACCTGATAAGTACCTGATAAGCTATATACTAAAGTTATGTCTTAACTCACCTGCTACTGAAGCATCTTACAAGAAATACCTCCACTTGGAGAGGTATCCAGTTACCACCTAAACAAGGCCTTTTGTCTCTGTACACACACAATGGTTTATACCTACATTCTAGACCTGACAGGCTCTACAACTTTCAAGGTTTTATTTAATTTACCCACACAGAAATATAAACACACAAACACATACACTCATACACCCTGAGGGAGAATTCTATGCCTTCCATCTGAATGACTGAATATTTGGTCCTAAGTTTTCTTGTATCACACTCCTTCATGTCAAATTACTAATAACTTACTATCCATAGTTTAGAGAGAGACACAATTTATTTCAACATCAGGTTCATGGAAAACATGAATAGAAACATTCAAAAACAATTCTATTCTTATTTATGCTTAGAAGTGTTTGAAGTGAGATGTAATGGAAGTGACATATATTTGAATGATGAATGACACAATGTGAAAAGTTGTGAAATATATTCAACATGCAAAAATATTCAACTCCTACTCTCCAATTCAAAATAATAATTAAACTACCAGTTTTCTATCACACAGTATAATTATCTTTCCAGTATTCATGTTACTCTTGGTGACATCATACCACAGGCACAGTTTTCCTCCCAGTGTCCTAGGGGCACTGCCACAGAAAAACCCCCTCGGGGCCTACCTACAGATTCTGTTCACTTTCACACCTGCAATCATCTACATGGATTTGTCTTTGGTCCTGGAATCCCTTCCCTCTCAGCAGGAGACAACTGGAAGTGTCTGAGAGTTTACAGCGAGTGACTCAGGTACAAATGACTTACTGATAAGATTATATAAAATGTCAACTGTTTTTCTAAAATTTGGAAGAACTTTGAGATAGGATTTATGAGGCCAAGTTCACTACGAAATCAGGCAGGGCCTGGGAATTCCTCTTGGCTCCTTACCCTTTCCTGTCTGTTCACCCCTCCCTCGTTGGTATTTCTGCATGTACTTCTTTAATAAAGTAGTTGTATATGGGTTCCTGTCTCAAGAGCTCCTTATGGGAAACCTAACCTCAAATAGCACTGTGGTATTTCAGTGCTTCAGTTGTCTAATGCAGTCATTAGTGAGGTCACACTGCTCCCTGGCATTCCTAATGCCTAGACAGCTGTGCCCTCAAGTCAAATAAGTCTTTACTCCAGAATCTTCAAAACCCTGTCTGCCTTGGTCGAATCCCTTAAAAATCCCCTTCCAAAACCTGTTACTTAGGACATCAACACATGCAAATGGGCTTCTATGAAATCGAGTAGCATGATCTTTCTAGTTCATTCCTGCTTTTTAGAATTCTGTTAGCTATTTTCACAATTTAACAAATTTGAATATAGGCTGTAGATTATGTATAATCATTACATCAAAGTTAAGTTTACTGATTTTTAAATTTTTAAAAATAGAGCTTATTTTATAAATTATTCTTGTTTTTAGAAATTACATACCAAAGTATGTAGGCACAGTGATCATGATTTCCTCAATTATTTTTAAACATTTCAGAAAAATTAGTATATTTCTAAGCTATCCATACAAATCTTCATATTAATATGATATAGGTGTTGACCCACAAAAAGATATCAAAAGAGAGAATGATAACTGATATGCACAAATGTGAATAGCTGATGAATTTTAGTAAAATGTATATGAGGGCTCACTAAGTTTCTTAAGCCTTTTTTCTGTTTGAAATTTTGTTAAATTAAAAAGTGACAGAAACTTATACCATCAACTTTAAGTACCTGCAGGAGAAGTTCTGATAATGTCAAATTTAGTATTTTTACTTTTACTGGAATTTGGGGCTCTTTTTGTGACATACATTGATTATACTATTAAGTTTCAAATGACACTTGTTTTGTATATATATATATATTTTCAAAGGAAACCTTTATGCCCCAAATGTGTTTCAAATGGGTAACAGTTATATATTCACTTAGTATGAGATTTAGTGGATAACAATGAAAATTTAAAACAGCTTTTCTTTTATATTTATAGAAAACACTCCTTCTAGTTAAACTTAGTGTCACTTTGGTAGTTTTAGCAGCTTTCTCAAGGTGTGAGATTTTGCTCTTTTTGTTTCAAAATTGACTTTTTATTTAAAGAAAAAGAGTGTTTTTGGTAGTTCAAGATGTTAGGACCAAAATAGATCCCTTTAAAAGTGGTTGTGCGTGACGTTATGCAACCTAAAAGGGAATTATAACTACGATAACTAGGAAACAGGATTTATATCACATTTAATCTGAACTGACATTGCCTTTGCCGGTTATACAAAGGTCAATTTTTGTAAAATGAACCACGCTCTTATCTTCATTTTTTTCTATAATATGATTTATTACACATTTTTAAATTTTTATCTGTCTAAAAACATACATAAGTATTAATTGCTCTTTTCTATGTACAGTCTCAGGACAATGATTAGAGATACTTTTTGTCCTCAGGATTGGAATTCTTTTTTAATTATTATTTGTAAAGTAAAAAGCTATGTTGTTTTAAGTAGTGTTCTATCTCAGAACACTTATCATATTTTATGTAATAATACGCATAATGCGTATTGCTTCAATCAAAATTAGAAGATAGATTTTAAACATCAAAGTTACACACAAAGATATTTTAAATGAATATGAAGATGGATGGCATTCAATTACTACTATCTGAATGCATCGTTGTATGTGATCCATCCTTATAAAGCAATGACTTTAAACCCTTGCTTTGGCCAGTTCTCCCTAGTATTTATACAAACTAGTTCGCCTTGCCACCCAGTTCTGGTTATTTCTGGATTCCTTTCCCCTCAGCAGTCTGAAAGTCACCCCGTATCACAGTGCTTTCTAGTTCTCGTGCATCCTGTTATAGGTTGAATGTGTAGCCCCAAAGTTCATATGTTGAAGTCCTAAGACCTCAGAATGTGACCTTACTGGAAAATACATTCATTACAGGTGCACTCAGTTAAGCTGAGGTCATACTGTGATACAGTGGGCCTCTACTCCAAACCGGTGTCCTTGTCAGTGGGGAAATTTGGACACACACACACGGGAAGAATTTCATGTGAAGATTGGAGTTATACTGCCACAAGCCAACAAGAGACCTGAAGAAGCTAGAGGAGACTTCTCAACAAATCTTTCCCTGGCACCTCCAGAAGAACATGCCGGCTGTTACCATCTTGTACTAGAACTGTGACAAAATACATTTCTGTTGTTTTAGCTGCAGAGTCTGTGGTAGTTTGTTATGGCAGCCTTGGAAACTAGCACCAATGTTAATACTGATACTGATAATCCCTTGTTCTACCGATCCATTTAGACATACTTTCCTGGCTTAGATTTCAATAATTTTGTTCTATAAAATATTGATATTCACATTCCAGCCTAATTTATCATTTTCGTTTTAACCTGATTGCATCTTCCAAGGTCCTATTTCCAAATAAGGTCATGTTCACAGGTTCTAGAGGACATGGTTTTTTGAAGGATATTGTTCAACTAGTACAAGTACTAGAACTCAAGCAATATTTAGTACTATGCATACTAAAGGGTCAACCTTGGGATCACTTAGCCCAGAGACTATAGAAAGCTACCTCTAAAAGGCAGTAAGTCAATGCAGGGGAAAGTTCACAGGGCCCAGGACGTAGGCAATTAATGAGTAGTTGCTATGGTTGTTATGGTTCTTTTTCTTTTATCATCATTGCTAAACTTCCAATGCTCACAGTGTATTCCTGTTATTATTTAGTCCTTCCAATATATAATATTTCTGTCTATTCTATTAAATATGAGCAACATCACAGCTGTTCTGATTTTCTGTCATAGGAAAATCTGACACCTGTGCTCCGAACTCTGAAGAGTTGGCTAACTCCCTTGCTCAGATTCTCTCAGATATTCTCATATGGGATGTCTAGATAATTTCATAGGGATCTGGGAGTTTAAAAGATATAATATTTTCATGGCGTGATAGACCTCTAGATAAATACGAAAATATTATTACTGCCTTTTTGGACAAATACGTACTTCAAACCTATAAAAACATTAGACTAAACTGGTTGCAATGAAACAAGTTGAATCACATAGTTACTTTGCTATTTTGTCTGTGTGGTGTTTTTTGAAATTCCTGGATTTGCGGTTTTCAACTCTGATTCACTGCTACTATGCTGTTGGTGTTCTGGCAGGGTCTGTGGAATCAAAGGTAGTGTATGATCTTCTGACTAAATCTCAGACTTCTAAGTAGCCTGTGTCTCAGGTCTGTGACCCTCAAAGGTGTTTCTTAAGTAGTATAGTTTTTTTTTCTCCTGAGTCTCCCATTTCCTCTTCAAAAAACCATGTCCTCTAGAACCTGTGAACATGACCTTATTTGGAAATAGGACCTTGGAAGATGCAATCAGGTTAAAATGAAAATGATAAATTAGACTGGAATGTGAATATCAATATTTTATAGAACAAAATTATTGAAATCTAATCCAGGAAAGTATGTCTAAATGGATAGGTAGAACAAGGGATTATCAGTATCAGTACTGATAATCTGATTGTCTTCAGTGATCCAAATATATCTCCTTAAAGCCATGACTCCTGTGAAATATTTTTCCCTCATCATGTGAGACAGGAATACTAAATGGATCTAGAGACAATTCCCTCCCCTCAAGTTGGAGAAGTCTGCAGCAATATTCTAGATCTCAGGGGTGGGGAGTGAACATTGTCCTGCAATATCAGTTCTATGATGAGTTTCAGAAAAGCACTGGTTTTCAGTTTGTGTTTAAAAAAATTTTTTTTAAGGCTACAAGGAACAACTCTCAACTTCTTTATATGCTGGACCTACAATCTGAGGGTTTTTAAATTTTATTTTAAAAATAATTTTAATTGCAAGTTGCAAAAGTAGTACATAGAGTTCTGTGTATCATTTACCCAACTTCTTCCAAAACAAACATCTTGTGTGTGTGTGTGTGTGTGTGTGTATACATATATGTATACTGATTGTCAAAATCAAGAAATTTATATTGGTACATATAATTAAAGAAAATGGATTTTATTTTGATTTCAACAGTTTTATATTCAATTCTATTTTCCTTATTTTCTTTTTTGTATATTTGTATGAAATTGCATCATACATATGAATTTGTGTCACTTTCACAAGAACTCAGGATACAAAACTTTCATTACCACAAAGAAACTCCATGTTACCACTGTATAGTTATATCCTCCCACATTCAGAGTTATATAGAATCACTGTAATATTTTCATTCCGAGAGTTACATAAATGGAACCATTCAGTAAGTAATCTTGGGAGATGGTACTTTTTTATTTAGAATAATACCTTTGAGACTGACTCAAATTACTACATGTAATAATAGTCTGTTCCTTTTTATTACTTAGTACTATTCCATTATATAAATGAATGTTTTTTATGTATATATTCAACAAAGGGTATCTGTGTTGTTTTTAGTTGTTGCTATTCCAAGTGAAACTATTATAAACATGTGTATATAGTTTTTTGTGATCATAAGCATTCTCTTCTTTATAAGTATGCTAGAATGCAATTACTGGGTTGTATGGGAAGTATGTTTAATTTTTCAGGAAAATGCCAAATGGTTGTCTTGAACAGCTGTGCCATTGTGTATTTCCAACAGAAAGTTTGAGATCCAGATGCTCCACATTCATACCAGCACTTGGTATTGCCAGTAAGCTTTTGTTTTTTTTTTTAAATGTTTTACCATTTTTATTTATGTGTAGTGATATCTCATTGTGCCTTCAATTTATATATTCAGTGCATTTTCTGTTTTTTGGGTTGTTTTTAGTATTTATCTATTTGTAAGTACATTGATTATCTTCCTTATTTCAAATATACTATTTGGTTTATCTAGTGAATCTTTTCAGTTTTTGTTCTTTTCACCTCTAAAATATCCATTCCCTCTTCTATCATTTCTATTTTTCAATTGATATTTTGGACTTTTTAATCATATTATTCCTCTTTAATTATTTGAATATATTATCCATTAGTTATTTAAACATGTTTATAATAGTGTTTTTGAAGTTTTTTTCTTTGAAATCCACACCCACCAAGTTAGTTCCTATATGTGATTAACTGATTTATTGATTGATTGATTGGTCTAGTATGGGTCGCAATTTCCTCTTTCTATGCATGTCTAGTTAATTTTGGTTGACTATTGGATTATTTTAGATAATGTATTATAGCAAATGGGGATTTTATTTTTCTGAGTTTTGTTTTAGTAACCCAGAATTAAACTGTTCATTCTTTGTCCTTTACTGTGCTTATTGTACTGATAATTCTGCCCACTTCTTTATTACCTTTTTCCCTCTTCCTGTTCCTTTTCCTCTTCTTCTCTTTTTTCTTCTTTCTCCTCTTCTACTTTCTCTTCCTTCCTCTCCTCCTTCTTTTTTGCTTATATTACACTTTAGCTTAGTTCCTTAGGGCTATTAATTCTGCATGTAAAACTCTAAATAAACTGCCAATGATTTGAGTAGATGTGCTCAAATACCCCATGTATAAGGCTTCCACCCTCTACAGATGGCTCTGTGGATGGATTGCAGAATAAAATAAAAGTTGTAGTCAGTTCTCAAGTTTCCTCTCACTTTCACATTTTTGCCAAACTTTTTAGTCTCAATTAATTTGCGTACTTTCCTTGCAACCCAGTGAAGTGTGCAGACCTCATATCAATTTCACAGTATCCTTGGTAATGATCTACTGTATGCCCCAAACAAGTCTGAAGGCAGGCTAGCAAATCTTTTATTTTCTCCTATTCATCCCAAATTTTTATTATGCAAAACCATACTCTTCTTGTCAACCTTTGCCCTGAATCAACATCACTCTCTCTTGGGAAATAAAGCTATTGTTTTTCTTGGCTAGCACCAAACTGGTAAAGCTACCGTTCTCACCAAGTGAGCTGCCGGGTGGCAAAGTGAACAACAGTAGATCCAAATAAGAAGGCACAGATCTTTGCACGTCTTACCAAACTCTAGAAGGTTTTTAAGAATGAATTCTCCACTTGTTGTCTCTTATTGATGTTTCCAATTTCCTAAAATGGCTGTTTTTGTGAACTTTGTCCAGTTTTTAACCTTTTATTTGTGGAAGCAAATTGCAATTCTCATGTCATCATTTCTGTCCAAAACTAGTACTTACTTCTCAGTGCACAAATACATGTTATACTGCACTAAAATGTTAAATTCAGGATTTTTAATGACTTTCACCTGTGACTATATAATGGGTAACTTTCAAAACTATTAGTTAAAACAAGGTCACCTATTTTCTCCTGCTATTCATTATTATTTGAAATTAACTTCATCTTAAAAACTTCTAAGTTTCTGTGCACTTGAAATTTTATTTCTACTTTGAGGAACTCAGTTCATATACATTTGTAGATACAGATATAATCTTATTTTATAAGGCAGTAAATTGTTCTGAAGATTTAGCTCAAGGAACAAATGAAATTTTCCCTATTATTAATTTCTTATAAATGCCCATTGAATGCATGTTTCTTATTAAACATTCCCTAACTTTCTATAGGAAATTCAGCTTGAATCTAACCCTGACTTCAATTCATGTATTTACTCTAGGATCTAACTGATCCATCTTCCTCTAAATTCTTTGTCCCCTCTTCTTTCTTACTTTTTTTGATTATGTATGTGTATGTGTTGTGTTTTCATGTTTGGATCAAATACTACTTTATTAAAAACAGATTTGTGTAATGATATTGTTTTAGAAGAACAACTTTTTTTAGTGGTTTGGCTCTATATGACCACCTAACATATCTTAATATTGCATCTATTAGCACATACATATACATATACCTCTATCTTCTAAAGCTATGGGTATGCCACTTTATTTTATTTTATTTTATTTTTGCCTATTAGACACTGAATTTTTAAAAAAATATTACAGCTTAATAAATTATTGGTTTAATTAGTTTCTAAGAATTCTTTCATGATACAAATAGGATGTCTTTACATCTTGGTTTTTGAAGAAAACTGAACCCTGTCACCTGAGATCTAAAAAAAAGAACAAAAGTTAAATTATACTAGGTTTTGGGTGAGGGAAGAATGATGATATTCAGAGCAACTAGAGTTGTCAGCATTTCAACTATTTGGAAAAATAGAAGAGACCATGCGTGCTAGTTCATCTGGATGTTAATGGATATGGTGATTTAAAGAGGAATTAATGTGTGTTTTGAAGCTAATTAAGGCACAGTTGTTAAGTGTTAGATCTGTTGTTAATAAAGCCTATGGTTTTAAGATTTATTCTTCCACAGATCTGGCATTTTTAACAAATATCTGCATATATTTGGATCTGGAGTGATTTGATTTTTTGTGGTTTATTGTAATTCAATATTCAGATGTAGATTTCATGAGAGAACCTTTAAAATATTTTTTGGGGAAATTTAAAATTAGATTATATTCTTGGACTAAAAAACTACTTACTAATAATTGTATCTAAATAAAAATTTTAATGTTAAAGACTATTCTAGGAATTAGAACATATTTCAATAATTACATATGTAGATATTTAATTTAATATCTGTGTCAAATAATTTGAGATCATTTTAATTGCATCATTTTAAGTTTCTTTTTTTTTGAGAGGGCATCTCTCATATTCATTGATCAAATGGTTGTTAACAATAATAAAATTCTGTATAGGGGACTCAATGCACAATCATTAATCAACCCCAATCCTAATTCTCAACAGTCTCCAATCTTCTGAAGCATAACGAACAAGTTTTTACATGTTGTACAAGTTCTTACATAGTGAATAAGTTCTTACATGGTGAACAGTGCAAGGGCAGTCATCACAGAAACTTTCGGTTTTGATCACGCATCATGAACTATAAACAATCAGGTCAATTATGATTATTCATTTGATTTTTATACTTGATTTATATGTGAATCCCACATTTCTCCCTTATTATTATTATTATTATTATTATTATTTTATTTTTTTTTAATAAAATGCTGAGGTGGTAGGTAGATGCAAGATAAAGGTAGAAAACATAGTTTAGTGCTGCAAGAGGGCAAATATAGATGATCAGGTGTGTCCTTATAGACTAAGTATTAATCCAAGCTAGACAAGGGCAACAAAACATCCACGGATGCAGAAGATTTCTCTCAAAACAGTGGGGGGGCTGAGGTTCTAATCATTTTAAGTTTTGATTTTTGATGAAAATTAATTTTTATCCTTCTATATCTATTTAATATGGATTTGACTTATATTGTCTTGGCTTTTGAGTGCATGAGAATTAACAGTATGAATCACATACAATATGAAATGCATAACAGATTGGATGAAATATATAAATGTTGTAGAAATTTTCCTGAAAATTTTAATTGAAGGTGCACATTTTAGGAGAATGCAGTTTTGTTTAAGTTCCATTATATTATCTTTCATTGTAAAAAGAAATTTGTCTAGTTTTCCTGTCTGCAATCTAGAAAGTTAAAACAATCTTCTACTTGACCTCTTTTCACATCTAATTTGAGAGCATTGTTTCTGTGGAGATAACAGTCTCCATGGTTACTGGTTACACAGAGACTTTCTAAATGTTTTAACAATGTTTGGGGAACTCATGGGCTGTTGCTTTGCATTTCAGCAAATAAGGACATTTGCCCTCTCAGACTGCACCTCTCAAATAATATGGATTAGATGAAGTGCACTGTAATGCTTGTAATATGTAACAGTGACTTATAAATGTGCATTTATGAGTGTTTATCCTATGAAGGACTAGGTACCTAAAATTGTAATTTGTCAAAGTAAATGCCTGATAATAGATAGAATCAGATTCTAGTGTCTAGACAGATGAGCATCACTGTGCTGTTCTAATACCAGAGATAACTCTCCAGTTGGAAGATCAGTGCTGTTATCTTTGAATATGGCAGAAAATGTCATAATCGCTACTATGAGGGAAGAGCAGAGGTGTCACTGAAGAAAATCAGTATTTTACAAAGGTATTATATACCTAGTCTAAAGCCTGATTAAAATGAATACAATTTTACATTTTTATTGGTAATTTTTGGAAGAAAACACCTGGGGGAGGCTGTGGGGCTGGTGGGGAGAAGAGGTAAGCATTTACTATTGTTGGGGGAGTTCAGTTAGGAGATGCAGGGAAGTCAGAGTCCAAGGTAAGGAGGGAATTCATTCAAATCAGAGTGTTGGGTAATGACAGAATAATAAAGCAAGTTCATTAAACTGCTACTTAGCATGGGGCATGTACCCTACTAACTCCTTAAGCCAGTGTCACCTGGCTTCCAGGGTTTGCTTGGATCTGCACGGCATGGGAACTGAGTCCCTACCACCCCAAGCTTTGGGGGAGCCTCAGAGCACTGGATGGATAGACATTATGTTCTGTGAACTTCCTATAGGTGAAGAAAGGAGACTTTCATGCGAGGCTACTAAAGAGCATGACTGTAAGCTGCAGGTCCTGTCACGTCACCTAGGGAACAGTAAATTGCAAGCCCAGATCTGAGCTCTCAGAGGGCCCTCCCTACTTGTCTTAGATGATAGGTCAGAGAGAGTGAAGGTTTAAACTGAAATACAGAGGATTAGAATGACAAAGCAAAGTAACAAGAATACTTAGCACTGGAAAAGCGCAGAGTTGAAGTTGAGCAGTGAGAAGTTTATTTAAGGCAAAAAGGAGCACACTGGGAAAAAGAGGAGCGAGGGCTGCCCCAGAGAAGAGGCGCTCCCAATAGGTTGGGAAAAAGTTAAAGATGCACTTACAAAGTGTGGGCCACCTCAGAGAGAGGAACACCCTGAAAGGTTTGAGAAAAAGTCTACACACTTAAAAGAGTGCAGGTGACCCTTTAAAGGATTTTTCAGAAATGTGACCAAGGTCTAGGGGGCACATACTTGTTAAGTAGTCTCTGAATATTTAAAATTAACTTAACACAAGAAATTTACTGCTCTCATTCCCTCCCAGTATAGTACCTTCCTGGTTTGGGAGCGTTTCAATTAAGACGGCCTGCCCAGCCCCAAGGTGGGCTGTTATTGGCTGTCTGCTAAAGAGTAAGTTAAGAATCATTTTCCTAGATTTTAAAATGCAATCCCAACTTTAAGATGGAATATTTCCTGTTTTTCACTATGATATTTATGCCTGGGTGTGCATGCTTAATACAATAAAGACCTGGGCTATGCTGAAGTACTCTCCTTCTTTATTTGGGGACTATTCAAACATTCCAGGCCAAGTTACTTTTGGTTTTTTGAGCTTCACCTGATTAACGCATTAACTCTGAGTCTTTTCTGGGTTTCTAATTTTAACTGGTTAACTTTTTGAGTCTCTTTTAGTGGGCTTTCCCCCGCCTTATTCTCTTTCCACCTACGTATCTATTTTCCTGCATAATATTATCACACAATTTAACATCTTGGCTTTTTCATCCACCATAGTTTTTTTCTAAAATGATCCATTCCTCAAGATACCAATTCTATATGCATATAGTTATATACTATATAAATGTATAAAAGGTGGGTATTATATGCTTGTAGTTAGATGAATAGAGTGGATTTTTTCCAGCCATGTAAAATGTTTGGTCAGTCTAAAGATTTTAATTGTATAAACCGTGGGAGAGATTAGCATGTATAAAACATAACTTTCATTCCCCTTCAGTATATTTGAATTGTGAAATTTTTAGCATTTGACATAAGTAATAAGCCCATAAATTATTCAATTCTATTACATACTTTTTTTCATTAGACACATTTTAGTCAATTCATTTGGGACTAAATATTGACTATTTGTGTATTGCAATGAGAGACCATAGCAACAAACTGAAAGAAATAGAGCATGGAAGTAATCCTGTGGAGTGTTGGTATTTTGTTTGAGAAGATTTATTCTATGCTCTGTTTCACCCATCCTCAGAGGTGGTCATGTTAATTCAAGAGCTTTGTGTGACAGACTTTAGAAAAATGTTTTTCCTATTAAAATAGAGCTACTTTAATCCCAAAGATTGGTCCTAGCTTCTTTTCCTTCCCTTATAAGATTTACAGAAACATATTTAATATAAATTTGTTTCACATGGAAATATCAATGAAGTCTATTTAAAATTGTTTTTGACTGTATTTTTAATATTTTAAACACAAAAATATTAAAGGAGATAGTAAAAGTTACTGTTACAGTTTGGTTGTATATGTGCTTTCTACTTTCAGTCTTATTATATGAACATCATTATCTGATTTATGATATGTTCTCATGAAGGAATTAAGTAACCATTAGTAATGATGTCCATAAAAGTGCTTATTAAATAAAATGTTATCTACAGTTAAAATTATGTAAAGAATACAAAATATACAGAATTTAAAAAACATGTGTATGCATATTCACTCTTGCACAATTTAAAAGAGAACTTCACAGTCTTTTGTATGTGTTCTTTACCATGTACTTAAAAAAGAGGTCTTTTTTTTTTTAATTCTCATTAAGCTATCAGTACAACGAATTCAGGCTAGGAGGCCTTATAGTTGGAAAAAAATGCCCAGGCAATATATCAAATTACCATGTAAACAAATATATATGATTCAAAGAAAATTTAAAACAATATTATACTTACCTAAAAGTATATAAAATAAACAGAATATGACTCAAGCATAAAGACCATGTTATATTAACGATCTTATGATTCTCAACCTAAAATATTATATAGATTAATCTAGAGAAGGTAAGTAAGATTATAAAAATTTTCAAAGGTTTTTACTTATAGTTTTAATTAGTAAAATAGTAATTCAATTTCTTAAGAATTTTTGGTAGACTATCAGAGATGTCTGTGTAGAAATACCCATCACAAATATATTTAAATAACAAAAAATAGCAAACATCTCAAATATCCTCTTATCTACCTAAGATATTTTGGTTAGGTCATTTGGTTTCTCTCTAAGATGACATGAATTCCACTTGTAAGATTCTTAAAAATGTATATGCCAGCTAGGATACACTACATAAATATTAGTTGTAGTTATTGCTCTAGTTTTACTGAGCTCACACAGAAATAATTTTAGAATCAGAGAGAAGGAAAACATTACTGAATGCAGACAATGGGCCAGAACTTTGCAAGCGATTTATAATTGTTTTGCAGGGACCATTGCCCTGTTCTCATATTGTCAATTCTATCTTTGTCACATTTTCTATTGACCATTCTTTTTTAATCTTCTCTCCTTCACTTGTATTTATCTTACTCTTAATTCCTCTCCATATTTTCCCTTCCTTTTTCAGCCTCTTATAATCTGTGGATAAATGTGAGAACTATTAAATCTATAGTGGAAATATAAGCCACAGATTAAGTTTTGCTCTGATCTATCCTCTTGTCTTCTTCATTAATTCTATTAGTATGTATATAAGCTTAGTAAATATGCCCTTCTTCATAAGTCAGAAGACACAGTATATTCAATATACTTTTTTATGTATTACATGTTTATATAAAATTTCTTAATAGCAGTATCTTGCAAATGCATGTTATTGCTTTGGGTCTGCTAATAACTAGGTTTTGATTTTGGACAAAACCTATCATATTAGTGAGCCTAAGCTATTCATTTTTAATATAGTAATGTTGGGATAAATATTTTCTAAAGTATGTTAATGTTTTACAGTTATCTATGATTTTGGTAGAAAATATCTATAAAAGTGAGTCCATTTTGTAATGGACAAATCAGGCATTGGGATGCAAATTGGTAAATAAAACTTGGATAAAGCTATCAAATGCAATCCAGAATTTAGATAAAGTCATATTCTCTGCCTATATTCTTATACCATCTGCTAGTTTACATATCCAAATGGGTAAATTTCATATGTTAACAATTATGTCCATATTTTTCTTTTCCTAATATTTCACACAAATCTTGTCCCTATCAACATATCTATTACATGTTAAACAAGATAGTATCTAATGGACATATGATAAAACAGTCATGGTTCATTCATCCATTTATTCACTCATTCAGTAGATATTTGAATGTGTACTATGGTCCAGGCAATGTGTGAAGCATTGGTAATAGAATAAAAAAGAGAGCTCTCCACAGTTATGGGGAGCACTCTGGGATATAAATAAGTGAAAGAAAATTAACAGCAAATTACAATATGCTTTAAAATGTCCTAAAGGAAGTGCTATGATAGAAAATAAGAGGGAATACTTTTTGGACAGTTCCTTTATTAAGGAGCTCTCTGCTAGTGATGGACATAAATCAGTAAAGAGAGAATTCCAATACCACATGATAACTATTTTTGGCAAGTAACACGCACAGTGTATCATGAGCCCACTGAATAAAAGGGTACTCTGGCACAGAGCTAGACCATAGCAAGGAAGTCTTCCTGGATGAGATATGGAATGAGCCAACTTCTCAGGTCTGAGTCCATGTTTACAGGATAAGGAAGAAGGTGGGAAGAGCAGGGAATAACGGGATCCAAAAGCAGTAAATGTATAGAAACAGCCATGATAGAAGACTGGTCTTATTAAAAATAATAAGTCATGTTTTGTCCAGTTTAAGTTACTCATCCTAATTTTCTTCTCTATTTTCTATCATGAAATACATAGTACTGCCTTTACTTTTACGAAATTATGACACAAAGGCTTCATTATCTGGAGATCTGAAGGGCATATGGACATGAAATAACCTCATTTTTAATAAACACTGTTTCCCCAAAATACAACAAATATACTAATCCTCAACCTAGAATTTCCCAAACTTATCAAACCACACCTCCCTCTCACTCTTTTTCTATGCCTCTTTTTATTTCCACATCAAAAATACATACACTTGTGAAATTTAAGTACATGCAAGTAATTACCATAGCATGTAAAATGTTTCAAGGATTTAAAAATTTACTTTGTTGGTAATTTAGATATAATAAGCTCAATTTTAATTCTACAGTTTGAATTTCTCAGCAAAATTGTATTTTTTAATTGTACATTTTAAGACCTTTTGACAGGTACATACATCCATATAACCATCACCATACCCAAGATACAGAATACTTTGGGGAGATAGAAATGGTATAATCGTAATTTTCATAGATCTTATAATCTAAAGCCAAATAACTATCTGCTAAAAAAGTCATGCTACTAATATTTATGTAATATGTAACATTAAAAGGGAACTAATAGGTAATGGAAATAATCTGTAAGATCTCTGAGGGCAGATCTGTTCAATGCCGTAACTGCCAGTGACATATGTTAGGTTCTCAACACACTTTCATTTAGCGATGAACCAGGAATAAATTACTTACACGGAAAACTGTATTTATTCATTACTTCCATTTGTAGTCTTTCTAATTTTTCACCACCTTTACTAAAATAAATTTTTAGTAGCCTCCTACTTGAATTCTCATCTAATTGTGTTATAGAATATAGATTTTGCTGTAAGAAATAATATCAACACTAATAGACACTGTGCCAAATTTAATATCTCTTATAAACAGATATAATTAAGCATTTCACCCTATGTAAATGTTCTCCCTTTAGTCTCAGTATGTTATTGTTTTTTAAAATACTTTTTATATCAACTAATCAAATAAATTTGATTTGATAAGCTATCCAATTTTAATTATACATTTGCTCAGCTTTATAATGATAATGGATATGCCAGTTTATATGATAATTACAAACATATTATTTTGAAGCATTGAAAACAATGGGTCACTGAAAAACAATGAGCCACGTTGAGATTATTGGCCAGATTTTTTTTCTTAGTAAAAGTTGTTG
This sequence comes from Manis javanica, assembly GCF_040802235.1. NCBI lineage: Eukaryota > Metazoa > Chordata > Mammalia > Pholidota > Manidae > Manis > Manis javanica. The sequence goes on from NC_133158.1 coordinate 140,709,004, forward strand.
GATTGCTAAGCAAACTTTATCATCCAGACATATATAATTGTCTTTAGTGATGGTAACATAATAAAAAACAATTCAAACACTTCTTAGCTCTACAAAAAGTTCTTTTCATTCCTGGACAGTTGCAGTTCTCCATGACAACAGTAATTTTCAGTGCCTGGAAAATCTATTTGACATACTAAGGTCAGGAGTTTTTATTTCCCAGTAACAGCAGGTGATTCTAACTTCATGGTCTCAGAAAAGATCTCAGCGATTATGATTGTTATGAAATTTTAGACAAGAGATATTTTCATTCCTTAGCAAAAGCATTCTCATAAAATAGCCTATTACATTCTTTTATAACCATTCTTCTCATGAAACTGTATACTCTTTTCTTTCCTCCTGCAAATGTTCTGTATACTTCTCTTCCATTCACTCGTGGCTCTCTCAAAAGGTTTGGCTTCTCTGACAGCCATGTCATTGCTCAGCCCTGTCACACCAGGTGCTGCTGCTCTTTCTGCTTCTGCACCACTTGTATCTGAGTTCAGATGCCCACCTGGCAGCCTGCAGCTTTTCATGCATTTATTTCAGTGGAGTGTACGCATGGCCGAGTTACTTTTGCAACAGGAAGCAAAACTAAACAAGTATCATTAGCAAAATTAACAAAAGAGCATAATTATAGTTTAAATATGTACTTGGTGGCTACCCTGCAATGACAATGAATGCCATCTTTTCTGAAAGTAAAAAAAAAAAAAGACAAATTAACTGATCTATGATAGCAGGTGGTTTCAAAATCAAGAAGAAAAATAATTTCTTTTGGACTGAAATACAATCCAATTCCTTTCGAAACTGTGCCCCTGGGGTTTTGGAATAATTTTAGTAGTATTTTAAAGAGCATTCTCTGGGCCTCAATCAAGAACAACTCAATTTAGAGGCATCCAGCAATTGCAGTTAAACTTCAGTGCACTGGGAAATCTCTTTACGAATGCAGGAGTTTCCAGCGTTCACTTTCACAGTATATTCAACTAAAAAGATGAGTCATTTATCTGTCTACAACTTTTGTGCTTATTTCATGGTAATGAAGCATGTCATCCAGTAGATCAGTGTAATGAATTGAGTACTGATGGACACAACAACACAACAAACCTTGCATGTTCAACAAAAACAACAGTAACAATAATACTTATTAATAACATTAGTCCAGACCAGCTATATTTTGTTAGAAAAGGATACAGATTCTCAAAATGTATATTGAGTATAAATTAATACCTGAAGGTATTGTTTTTTTCTTTAATGCAAATTTTTACATTCCAAATACTATATGAAATATAGAGATTCTGATTCTTTATTCACAAATCTATACTTTCATTGATCATTGCTAGTGTACATGTTTCATTATGGTATAATGAATAATTCATTAAAAACTACTATATATATATATATATATTTATAAAATTAAAAACCTAGGTTCTAACTATAGCTCATCTTACTTTTATGAAAAAAATTAATGGTTTTCCTGAATGGGGAAATGTGAAACTAATATAGACAATCAAGAGTTAAGAGTAACCTACCAAATAAAAATATATTTCATAGTAAGAATACAGTGTCAGAAAAATAAAAGCTTATAAAACAATAAATTTGGCCAAATGAGTATTACGATACCTTATAAATTGAAAATGTGATTATTAGGGCCAAAATATTTCTATCTACCGCTTGCTGTTTAGAAGATAATGTACATGATAGTAGAACCTCATTTGTACCTAGAGCAGATTTTCACACAGAGAAAGTGGTAAGTATATTTTGGTTAGTGACTAAACTCCTGAAAATGGATAAATAGTATATAAGTACTTAAAAATATATATATATAGGTCATTATAGAACAAGTTATGCCACACTAATTTGTATTTCATTTTAGATAGAATTATTGATTATAGAGAACACATTTAGTAAAGGAGAACCCCAAGTAAGAAAATTGTACAATTAACTAGATTTCAATCTTTGAGTATAGTCAGTCAAAACTTTAATCTGGACACACTTTACTTGTGACATTCCCTGGTGTCTTTTTTGACAGTTTCTTACTAAATTGTTTTATTACTTTGTAGGTGATAAGAGGTAGGGTTATGAAAATGTGATTAATATAGAGTGTGAAGAAGTTAGGAAGAGTGGTAGATTTATTTGTAAGCTTTTTTTAATAGACTAAAGTAATAGAAAAAATTTAATCTTAATGGGATAGAGCTTTTGGATTTAATTTATAAAAATTTGGTCGTATGGATTGAGTATAAGGAGAATTGATTTATTAGAAACTCATGTGAAAGGCATTAGTGAAAATTTAGTTGTTTTGAAGTGGAATTAGTATAAATGAAATATAAATCCAATGCAAGCTTATTTTTTCTTAATGGACATATGATGCCTATATTATTAACACTTAAGTGTGGCATTTAAGTGACAGAAGTCTGCATATGATCTCTTAGTCTTCCACATGGCATTCAATGTTCTTTAGATTTTAATAATTGTCCTATTTAATAAGTATATTATGTTTGAGAGATATTTATAGGGAAAAACAAGTTTATTTTTTCCAAATATTTTTTTACTTATTTCACATTTTACTACAGAAATATCTAATTAGGTAAACAAATACGGGCAACTCAAGTCATGGCTAAAACACAGAAGGAATTACTTTCAGGGGATTTTATTACATTAACAAATGTTTTAGTTAAATTTACTATATCCTGGGTAAGATATTGAAATCATATTTAAACATTCCTAAAGTATGTTTTCAAAATATTTCATTTAATTCAATTCTAGCATTAAAATGATATGGATAATGAAGATATATCTGGATATATGGATGTACTTATTTATGTAAATGCTAAATGTTTTTATAGTCTTTATTTGTACACCAGGGGTATATTTAGACAGAATCCCAGAAGCCAAAGAGTAGTATCCAATTAAATATGTTAAACAAGCAAAATCCACTTTAACTATTTCACTCAAAATTTTAATTCCACAGCGTCATTAAATACATCTACAATAATGCAGTTGGTAATTTATTAACTATTCATGATGACTCTGAATTGATTTGTTTTCCTTTCCAGTCATACTAAGAGTTTTTTAAGTCTATATATTTCCATTACTGATCACAAATGATTCCTTTTTTTTTCTGTGTTTGACTTCCCTCCATCCATAATTGCAAGAGAAATGTGGGGTCTGAGACTGAGGCTTAGAGCACTCCCATGTTGAGAATGGAAAGGAAACAGTAAATGAGAAAGAAAAGCACCCAGTAAATCAGAATTTACAACCAGGAGAATATAGTATTCTGTTGGCTAAGAAAAGAGCTTCAAGGAGGGAAGATTGAATCACTACTTTAAATGTCGCTAGACTGAGTTAGATGTGGACTGAAAATTGACCAATGGATGTAGAAAAAAGGAGATCAGTTTCTATGGAATGACAGGGATGAACACTTGATCTTTCAAGAAAGAATGAGTAGGGAATAGAGAAATGGAGTAGTGCTGGTGGTGGGCTTTTTTTAAAGGAAGAAGGCAAAGAATGTATGCATGCTGATCATATTTACCCAGGAAGCAAGGAGAGAATTTGTGAGAGGAAAGGAGAGGAAAACTGCTGGGGTGTTGCATTTAAAAACAAAAGTATTGAACCTTGTGAAAAAAATGAAAGGACTACTTTGGTAAGGAACTCAAACACTTTATCCATAGTAGTAAGTGAGAAGTTAGATATGACTGCAAAGAGAAGTGAATTATTAAATGTAATAGTTTTGAGAAACTCCCTTCTATTTTCTTTTTTCCCCTCTGCGGAATAAGAAGCAAAAATATCAGCTGAGCAACAGGATGGGAAAAATTATGATAGGGGTTTGAAGAATGGAAAAATGAAAGGGCAGGGTTTAAAATTATCTTAGAGAGTAGGGTAGGAATGGACTAGGAAAATATCATGATTGCAAAGCAGTACCAACTTGAATCTGGTGATTATAAGTTTAAAGGATGACCATTCAGCAGCATCTGGTATTTATTACTGTAGATACTTTCAACTGTAGAAATTCATGTGATGAGTAGGAAGCACTGGATTAAACCACATTTGTGGCAGTAAAAAAAAACAGGAAAAGGAATGTTGAGTTGAACTTAAATTGTTCATACAAATTCATTTTCCCAAAATGTAAAAAAAAGTCTAGATAGTCAATAGCCATGATTATATTTTTTTCTGCTTTGCTCCATCAAGACATACAGACTATACAATATTATAGAATCAATTCATACAATAGAAGAACAGTACAGGGCAGTGTGTGCAGAGGGATGGAGTAGAATATCATAGTTACAAGCACAATGGGCAGTTAAATTGGTCTAGGACAAATCCTAGTTTCAAAATTATTCTGGGAACTTGGATACTTAAATTCCCTCAGTCTCAGTTTCTTTAGTTGTTTATTTTAATTATAAGTTTGATGTGAGAATTGAATGAAACAATATATATATGGAAGGTTTAGCAATGCTTTTGCTGACATTAAGTGATCGATAATTTATAGTTTATTTTTATTAGAATTTGTTCTCCAGAAATAATCACGTTTTTTCTGCTTATCAGCCATCTTCCTTTTATCTTTGCTATATATTCTCCCAATCACCACATACCTTCACCACAGAATTGCCTTTATTAACACTGTACCCACAATTTCATGATATACCACTAGCTGCTCCTTGTTATGTTTTTACATCTGGCTAATTCCTGGGGACATTCAGATGTTACTTCCTAATACAGTAATAAAGGTTAGAGGACTCTTTCCTGACTTAGCTATTCTGACATACAAAATGTCACTTAAAATAGTTAACTTCTCAACAAATACATCAAGGTATAATTTTTTCTGCACATTGTAAATATATATTTATATTATGCAAATTAACTCATTTATCTCATAAAGATTTTTTATCTTTGCACATTCTATAAGAAATTCATATGAATAAATTTCAAATATAAGATTTTATAACATCATTCATTAAAATTTCCAAAGTATCAGTAAAGTTATTCTTTTATAGACTAAACTAACCTATCTATAAGTTAATAAAAATAGGTGTGATAGTCTACCCACAGAAAGTGACACTTGTAGATATTGCCAAAGGGGATTATATTCATTTTAATTAGGTTATTCTCATATTATACAGAATATTCTGAATAATTTGAAGAGCACCAGGACAATTGCTGGGTTTAAATTAAGTGTCATTTGATTTTAATAACTTATGAGGTGGGATAAAATTTATTTTTTATTTACAAGAATATTCTAAAACCGAATCCCTGTCATGTTCCCAGGGGATTTTATTCTCTCAGTTCCTAAACCAGCATCATAAGTAAGCTTGCTATTGAGTATCATCTGCTCCCCGTTCCAGTGTGCTGTGAGAGGAGCACAGTAACCCCACAGTCGGATACTTGAGGCAGGTATTGGCAAAGGGCTTTGTTCAGGGAAAGCAGGAAAGAAAGCAGTAAGTGGATAAGGTGCAGGCAGGTGAAGGTTAGATTCGCCCTCAGCAACAGAGCTGAGCATCCTGGGTCAGATGAGGAGAGGGAGGCCTTTCCTCTGATTCCCTTCAAAAACCAAAGCAGAATACTATTTCTCAAACACCAGACATCCCTTTTTCTTAAAGAAATTACCTATCCCTTCTCCCAGATGTTTGCAATATTGTTTCTGTAAAACATAGGACTTTTTAACATGTTAGAAATAAAAAGTGTACAAATAAAATATTTTTTGCATACCTATGTTCATTAGCATTATGTACAATAGTCAAGATATGGAAGCAACCCAAGTGCCCATCAATAGATGAATGGATAAAGAAGATGTGGTACATAGACATGATGGAATATTACTTAGCTATAAAAAAGAAGGATATCTTGTCATTTGCTACAATGTGGATAGGACTAGAGGCTATCATGCTAAATGAAATAAGTCAGAGGAAGACAAATACCATATGATTTCACTTATATGATCTAAAATACAAAACAAACAAAAATTGACTTTTAAATACTGACATCAGACTGTGGGTTACCATGGAGGGGTAGGGAGATGGATGAAATAAGTGAAGTGGATAAAGAGGTATAAACTTCAAAGTATAAAATAAATTAATCATCGGAATGGAATAGAGAATGTAACCAATATTGTAATATCTTGATTTGGTAACAGCATAAATACACTTACTGTGGTGAGCACTTAATAATGTATATAATTATTGAGTCACTATATTATACACCTGAAACCAATATAAGATTCTATACTAACTATGTTCCAATAAAAATTTTTTTAATAACAAACAACTTAAAGCTTACCATTTCTAAAACATCCTGCTTTAACTGGAAGTGGAATATGCTTCTATAACTAAAAATGCAAAGATTATGTGGAATGGAAGAGATAACTCACCTGGAAAAGGTCTTCATGAGCTGCACAATGTTACTTAGATCTTATATATTTCATCTCTATGTTGACAAAAAGAATTATGGTAAATGGGTTTCAGGTCCTGCCCAACTGTACTGAGAATCAGTTTCATGGGACCTCTGACTATAAGCATCTCCAAAGTAATTAAACTATAATAAAGTGTTACCCTTGTGAAAATCTATAATGTTGACAAACCCTTTCTCCTGAGGGTACTTAAAATGCTTTATTAATTATGTAATTAGACTGATAATTCTGAAATTAAAAAACACTTGGATGTACTTCAAAACTATTAGGAGACCATTATGCAAGGTATTTTCTGAATTTCTTTAAAAGTTTTGCTTCTAAGCTTTTTTTTTTTTTTCCTTTTGGTGATCTTGGGAATAGTCTTGATATGTAACTTATTGTGAAAACATTTTATAACTTAATTGTTCATAGTGACCTCAACACAATACACTCATGTAGAAATACATGAATGTTAAAAACCATGCTCCTAGTAAATTTTTTTGATGAATTATTGAATAGTTAGCAAGAACAAATAAGAAAGCATGTAATTGGATCTCTTACTCTATATACACGCACATACTAATATTATTTCAAAATAATCTTATCTGTAATGGCTCAAAATTAGTTAAATGCCACTGGAAGGCCGAAAAAATTAAGATACTCTCAAATTCTAGTCTGAAGATGCAGATCATGTCGGAGCATTGATGGATCAAAAAGATTGTAGAGTTTCCTTGGTATCCAAACAAAATTTGTTGAGTACTTGTTACAGTACAGGAAAAAATTGCGACCCAGGTAATTAAGAATTTGATATAACTGTTCATAAGACAAACTGCTTTCTCTTGAAATTTGCAATAATCTCTAGTAGTTCTCACAGGTGTGAGAATTTAGCTAACTTTGAAAGTTGTCAGCCAAGGTTCATTTTTTCAGATACAAATGTAAGTACTATGGATGATATAACATAGGTCTTACTATTTCAGTCATAATTGAAATGTATTGTCCTCTCCCCCGGCTATTTTCAGGGTCTGAAGCCCATATATCACATATCACAATATTTACAAGTTATATATCAATTTACACCCACAGCTGGCCTTCTTTTTCAGTCAGGGCTTCCTCCTCCTCTTCTCCCCACAGCCAACTGAGTCTTGGACATCGGCTTCTCCCATAGGAGACCAAAGGAGCAGAGCTTCCCCAGCAGTGGAGAGCCTGAGCGGCAGCCGGGGCCTGAAGGGGCAGACACCTGAGGCTTTGGCCTGTGGGGCAGGATTCTTGGGCAGTGGCGAGGACTGACCTGGTCAAGATCTCTTAAGAGAAGGGCAGGCAGGCTCCCCTTACCCACTTCCACTTGTTACTTTACTAACTAGTTTTAAGCAGCTGTGCTGAGAGGAAGGGAGCACAGGAATGCAGGGGATCTAGTTGGTGCGGACATCTACTTTGGGCGATTTAGGTGGCCTATTTAAAGTAAACGCATTCCCTCTCCTTGAATTTCCCTGTGTAGGCTTGATTATCTCCTTCTCTGGCATATACTCACGGGTAAATGTGAAAGAAAAAAAAATGCGCCAGAGTGAAACAGGTCAGGAAAACTACTCAAGGCCCTGCCAGAGGAACACTCAACTCCCCTGAAATAATAGGCAGAGAAATTTTAAATACTGGAGTGACCTAGTGGGAAAACACAGGAGCATGTTAGGGGACAGACTGATGAGTGTGGCGAGAGCATCTGTGTTTGCTGACTGTCGCTCACTGAAGTTGGGCTCCTACCCTTCCAAAAGAGACCGGGAGGAAAGGGCTCTGTCTCTGCAGGTGACTATTTCAAAGGATGGCTCCCAGCTTCTTGAGAAAGACAGTCCTGGGTAGTAAAATAAAAGGCTAAGAGAAAATTACATGTCAGAGGAGCACAGAAAGAATTAGCATTCGCAAGTTTCTTAAAGCAAATACTCCAAGAAATTTTTGTTGGAGGTCTAGCTAGGAGGAAGCCTGTTTAAAAGTTAGTCAAGCTGAGGCAAACATTAAGAGCATAATAGTCAAGGGCTTGTCAAATAAAGAAAAGCTGAGCATCATATGAAGGACCACAAAAATTGCTAAGGCCTAATTACTGAAGCTTTCATTTCCTCTAGGAGTCTCAAAATGGCCACCCATGAAAACTTAAACTTTCTAACTCTGTAATACTATCTGTTAATTAAGTAAAAGACTAAACAATTCGTTTCTGGAGTCCTGCTAAAAGATAAGCAAGAATGTTTGCCCTTCCTCCTAATTCCTCTCAGCACCAAGACATATATTACGCCACCCCCTTTCCTTGCATTGCATCTCTTATGTAAATGAAGTGTACCCCTTTTTAGTTGTGTCTTTTCTGTCTGACTCCTCTAGGATATAAAACCTTCCTATGATCACCTATGACTTTCTATGACTTAACCCTTGAAACAGTTTTTAAACCGATAGAAATTATGTTTCTGGGTCTAAATACTTGGTTTGGCTCAAATAAAACTCTGTCTTTATTTGATGGGATTATAATCTTTTCATCGACATGCTCAACTTTGGACACATTATTAGCACCTTGGCCCTGCACAAGAGTATCCCTTTCTTAAACTCTGTGCTTAACAGAACTCCATTCTGGTCCTGTTACAGCTATATACCTTCCATGGGATGAGGAGTACCTGAGCTTCCACTCCCACTCCCAGTTCATGTTCTGGATGCCTGGTACCTGGCTTCCTGCCCAAAGAGTTCCAAGTTTCATCTATAGGCATGCATCACAGTATGAGAGATTGCATCATACTACCTGAGTCCTGGCCAAAACATGATGTTTTTTAGGGGTGTGGATGGACCTGGTATGTGTAAGCTTGGGTGTCCACACACATTAGACTTAGTTTGGCCTGTTCTCGCTTCTTCAGCAGGTCAGGTGGAACACCCAGATGGCAACAGGTTCCAGCCATGGCTGTGGTTATGTGGAGGTCTTGACTACTAGTTCATGCAGCTTGCTCATGCACTTTGGTCCTGTTCATGCTTGATCCCAGTTGTACCATTTCCATCTGCTGCCAGCTTATTAGGCATTATAACTTAGCAGGTCATCAATACCCAGTACATAAAAGGTAATTCTGATGCATGGGAATTTAGTGTCCTATGGTTTATTGTTCTGTCTACAAAGACCACCTACTGCAATTCTTTGTGAGGTCTCTTTATAAACTGGAATGATTCCTCAGACTTTCTGTGTCTCTTGTGACCTTTATATTTCTGAAAGATGTAAGTCATTTATAGTAATATGGGATATTCCACACATTGATGTTTCCTTATAGATTTAGGTTGGCAAGTTTACTAGATCAGACTAGTATTAAAGTGATGTGTCCCTCTCAGTGGATCATAGCAGGAAGCATGTTATACTAATTTGTTCCAAACTTGGTAACATTTAATATGGTCACTTAATTAAGATTTGCCACCATCATTCCTCAGCACTTTCTTACTTTCCCTATACACATACCAGCACTGAATTCAGTACATTATTAAGGAAGCCTTGTTTCCTTTTAGTACTGAATGGTATTCAGAAACCAAGATCTGCATGGTAGGTATGATTAAGGATATCTTAAGTCTTTGTTTTAGGTCCTCTCATCATAAAAATCCAGAAAATGAATGGATATACTGGAGCTGTGAGTTTTGAAATTTTACTCTAATAGCAAATTAAGAAGATGGGCTGCACAGATTTGTAAGTACAGGCAGAAGACATAGATTCCCAGATTAGAGGACTTTATTCCTCCTGGTTACAAGAGGGATCAGGAGCTTCATGTTCCCATAGGTTCTTGTTGCCCTGTGAGCTCCACAGGGGTGATTGGAAGTGGGTCCAGATGGATGGTGTCCCTATAGTAGGTTCTGCATCACAACTGAGGAAACATGGCCTAAGGAAGTTTCCAATATTATAAGGAAGCTGCTAGCAAATCTGCCCAAACTGCCTTGGAGTGAGACTGATCAGAAAGCAGATCTGCCCTCGGCCTCAGAGGGAGCCAAGGAGACACTATGTTTATCTCCACCAAACTGAATGCTATAAAAAATTTCTTGGGATCCTCAGAAAATGGGCAAAAACACAAAAGATTCATGAAGAATTGTCTCCAACTAAATGTGTGGGATATGTGTGTATAGTGAGTTCACATGGCTAACTCTAATTCTCATCCAGAGTACATTCTAGTCTCTCTTACCATATTTGTAACTCTTTTTTAGTTCCTATTATTTTCTATGTATTTAATGCCTTGAATTTAGTGTATCTAATACCTTGAATATACAGAAAATACTTTCAGATTTGCCAGTATATACTACAGAAAAAAGGAAGGATACTAAATAAAATTCAGTATTTTTATAGTTCTTTTAAAAGGAATGTTTACATATTTTGCTGTATACATATAAAATGCATAATTTAATAATATTTTATGAATGCATATACATTTGTACCTTACAAGTAGCAATATACAGAATATTTCCATCACTCCAGAAAGTTCTCTTGGGGTAGAATCCTAATAGTAGAATAATATAACAGAAGATATTTGATTGATATTCCCATCTCATCTCAATTATTAGCTTTCTTTTCTGCTTTTCCTTCAATCTTTTGGTACATATAGTTCAGAAGAATGACAGGTAAATAAATATGTACTAAAATTTGCTCTGAACAAAGGAATAAGCAAAGAGTTATGGAAATAAAAGGAAAAGGCTTAAATTGTGAGTAAAAGAGTCAGGGAAGATATTGTGGAGTAACTGGCAATGGAAGACACACTTGATGGGCAGGCGAGAGTTTTACATGTGTGGGGAGATAAACTTGAAGAGGCTTCCATGCTGCAATAACAGAAGCAATAGATGTGTAGGGCGTAAAAGATCACAATAAATTTAAAAAGAGTGAGTGATTTAGCTCAGGAATGCATACTGCAGAAGAATGACCTTATAGATAACAATGAAAAGATCTATGGGGACTAAATTTGTATCTTTAAATATCATTTTTTCACATTGTTGATGCCTTTATTTTTATAAGCAGAATTTTTTTGGCCTTTTCTTTGCCCCTTGCTTTTGTCTAATATTGAACTAATTCTCCAAAAGATTAATCAGTGCTCTCACAAATAAAATGAGCTATTTTCTAGTCATTAAATATTCCTTTTCAATTAGGTTTGAACAATAATTTTATACTAATACACTGAAGTATATTATTTATGCTTTATATGTAGAGTTCTATACATACTAATTGCAATATAGATACATGTATATCTATATCCTATATTCTATTTGCTGAATATACATGAATTTGCTATGTGTTTACTGTTATTTGTAGAATTATCTATAAAATCACATGAAAATCAATGCCTGTGGACGTAACTGCAAAACGTTTCTTAACATTGTTAATAATGAAATCTTAAACTTTTAAAAACATTATTTTGGAACTTTAAGTTTGAAAAATATGTAATATTAGAGTGCCCTTATTATGTGATGCTTATGCCTTTATATTCAGTGTTGCCGAGGAAAGTGCTTCACTTCTAAGTCATCACAAAACCATATTCTTCCTACTTAAAATACTGTTTGGGTGAAATAGCATCCAGTCAGTTGGGATGTCTTCTCTCTTAAATATTCTCAATCTGAATTATTTGTCCTGTTAATGTTCATTACCTTCCTTGTTTTGTCTAACTTGTCTCAAACTCTGATCATTTTTTGCCAAATCCTCTGATCAACTCCACCTGAAGCTTTTCCCAAACTAATTCTTTACTGTCCCTCTGAACAGATCCATTAGTCTAAATGTATTTCATGCTAAACAAAATGTGAAATAAAAAATACCTTTCCTTTAGTTATTAACCAATTTCTTAAAACTCCTTTCTCCTCTCCACTTAAGACAATATAATGTCATACATTTATGTAAAATTATTTAAATTACCATTTTTTTCACCACTTTTATGTGAAGGATTTGTCTCTAATTAGGTTCATCTATCAGCTAGTTATACTCTAGAAGATGGGGAAAAAAACTTAATGGTCAAATCGATTTACCTAACGAAACATGTTCCATCTGTGTATAAATCAAAAATAGTGTGTTAACAATTAACAAAAATTGACTAACCATTGTCTCATAATTCAAAATTTTAGGGTGTTTTAGTCACACAGCTTTCTAACAATTGCCTTCCTGATGATCTTAAATAGCCACATTTTCATTTTGAAGGGCAGAACAATAAGGGAAAGGAGTGAAAAATGCTAAGTAAAAGTAAGAAACTTTCCTGAAGCCATTAAGAAGATATATCCACAATGAATTGCTAAACTTTAATTTTAAACCCTAGTGAATCTGAAATTGCTACTTTTATGATAGGTTCCTTGCAGGTTTCTATTTCCAGTGACAGCTATACTTCAGTAATCATGTAACTATTTGCTACTGCCATAAAGCTCTTGCTTAGCCATGATCACATGCTGTTTCAATTTTCTAGCACAAAATAAGATATAATGTTTCTGTTCAGTCATTTACAATACTCGTTTCTAAGGACCATAAGAATCAGAAAGCAGATAAGATTAAAGAGGGTGAACCCAAGACATATAGTTTTTATTAAACCAAAATAATTTGAAGCAGTTTTGAATCCATTTCCTCTATTATTCTGTCTTTTAAAGTTAACTGGAAATAATATTTCTATGCTTTACAGCATAATTGAAGCAACTACTGAATTGTTAAAAGTGGTGATATCTGTAAAACATTTTCTATGTCTGTCATATTTTAATAACATTCTAAATAGCAACAGAAATACTAGCCATCTTTTATTTGTGAATGCGTTAAATGTTTGTGCAACACTCAATGTTAGTTTAGGCAGAAATTAAAATGCATGTATATGTTTTAATTATGGAAAACTGACTCATATCAAATAAGTAAGTGAAATGAAATAATCTTTAGAAAAACCAACACATGATAAAGTATAAGTTGAAAAACTCATAAATGAGTAGATATGGAGATATTTATAAATAAAATGGCTTAACTAGCCAGTGCACCTGTGACAGTCCAACTAAGTATATAAGGCACAACCTACAATACAGAGGAGGAGAAAAAATACAAGAAAGGTTTATGAAAACTCTAGGTTAACCTGAGGCAGTGTCTAGACCGAGTATCTTCTCTAGTCCCAGGACTTGTACCATAAAAAAGTATGAGGGCACAAATAATGCTGTATGCTCCTGGTCCACTCCAGCTGAAATTCATTCCTTCGTATACACACCTGTTGATAAAGTGAAGGTTCCTGTGGCTAGGAACCTGAGCCTAAACTACTTGGTGATGTAACTGGCCTGCTGCTAGGCTACTGCTTCCACACCCTAGGCAATTAGCTATTATTGACTTAGTCACTATATAAAGAGCTCTGTCCCGTGGTCTGGGCAGAGGCAGAGAGAAAGGAGGATTACAGACCTGCAGACTGCTGGATGCAGATGTAATTCTAGTGCACAACCTATCGCCAGGAGAACAAGCGGGTAATCAACCCTTTCACCCCAAGAACATTCCATTGTCATTCCTTGGTTTCACTGAATCCATAGTGAACTTGCCTGGGGCTGAAACCCATTGGCAAGACAACACCTTTGACAACCTCCGACCACCATTCCTGGGTTAATTTTTTTCCATGCCTGTTTGCCTCTTACTTTTCCCTTTCTATTTTTCTGTGTGAACTGTTCTTCCATCACTTCTTTTTCTAACTCATTTCCACCTCCTAACCTCCCATAGCTGTTTTCTGTCCTGCCAAGGAAGACTTATGTTTCCTCTATCAGAATTAGCACCTGTCTTTGCTACTTAATGAGCCCACTATTTGGCTTTCCATAAACTTTTCTTAGGATCTGTTGCTCTCTGTACCCTGAAAAGAAAGAGATCTTGAGCCTGGTGTGAGTGGCAGGAAGTAAAAATCTGGAATATTAAGAAAGACCCTTCCAAGTCTCATCCGGTCAAGATGATTGCATTCATCTTTACATTTTTAATTTCCTACTCAGTTTCCATTTCTTTCTCCCTTCCCCTTTCTATCCTTAAATTTTAAACTGTTATGTTTTAGTTCATAAGGAATAGCCCTGAATTTCTTCAACTCCCAGCTTGCTAATAATTTCTATTACCTTTGAGCAACACCAACTAACTGCATTAATTTATTTATTCTGTCATCAAACTGCATATTAATAGGGACTGAGTATACTTTTATGCACATTATGTGAAAGATAATGACATATTTAAGCAAGTAAGCTCACTTTCTTATATAAAAATACTATAAAATTCATGGAAAGAAAGGGTGACAAAAATTCTGACCTTGGTTTGATGAGAAGGTCATGAAAGTTTTCACTAACAAGGAGGAAATGAAGCCAACCTTACAAGGTGGATAATAATTTGGCAATAGTTAGCATAAATTATTAGAACCATTCCAGACAGCTGACATAATATGGACATTGACTTTGGTCATAAGCTTGCAGTAGTATGGGAAACAGTTGGTTCAGTTGTATTAAAGTCAAGGTCAAGAATGGAGATATCAAAGTGTTAAACTAATAAAGCCTATTTTGGCAAGGATTTCCATAGAATTGACCTATTTTTCCATTAATTAGGATGCAATCAGTAAAGAAAACCAAATAGAAAATAAATGTTCATGAATTATAATGGGTATAACAATACTCTGTTAGAAAAATAGATAAAATGGATCTGTATATTTGGAAAAAGATCACATGAAGTCAGAAGAGGAGTTTCATTTCTGTTATGGGTCTTGGTCAAGTATTGACCACTCTAGTGTTCTGCTCTTCAACTCTAAACTTGAGATGCTCATATTGATAAATTCTGATTACTTTATAGATATATAATAAGAATTAAAAGATCACACATATAACCATACTTCTTATGTAAAGCTACTAAAAACAGCAGAACAATGGGTGGAGGAAAGCAGTTTCAATGCTCTAGAACTGATATGTAAATCCCAAAGAACAGTGATCTTTCCTTCTTCTAGTGGAACAGTACCCAAGGGTTGCCCACAAATGAATAAAAGTCAAATAATGTAACATATAAATTAATAAAAACTATGAACAGGTGATTCAAAACCATGAAATAAAAAGAGGTCTTAAACACTAGATGTTTAATACCAGTTACCAGAGAAGAAATAAAAACTAATGCCTGGGTTTCCTTTTTCACCCATTACAAAGGAAAAATCTGTAATGTTGAAAAAACATACACTAGTAACAGTATAGAAAAGTAAAAATTTACATTGCTTATGAAAGGTGTTGATCAATATAAACCCTCTTCATGGCAATTCAAAATTTCAATGCACGTATTTTTCAAGCCAACAAATTCCACCATTTAAGAATTACCCAAGAAACTTTGGCCTGTTTACTGGAATGTGAGCTAGATTCAGAAATAGGAGAACTTATTTCTTTCTTTTAAGCTTTTAATATGCACGTAACAATTTTATAACAAAATAATTTTTAAATTTGAAAAACAACAGGGGCAGAGCCAGGATGGCGGCGTGAGTAGAGCAGTGGAAATCTCCTCCCAAAAACACATAGAGCTATGAAAATATAACAAAGAAAAATCTTCCTAAAATAGAGACCACAGGACACAGGACAACATCCAGACCACATCAACACCTGCAAGAACCCAGTGCCTTGTGAAGGGGAGTGCTTTTTGGAAATCTTAAAGGGGCAGGACAGGTCACTTAGACCAGAGGCCGGGAATCTGGGGATCTCTGGGCACTCTAACCCCCTGGGCAGCAGGGAGCACAGAGGCCCCTTACGGAGATAAATAGTCTCCTGGCTGCTCCCCCTCCAACGGGGCTCCACCATATTGGAGGAACAGCCCCAGCCAGGCCAAGCCCACAGCAACAGCGGAGATAAACCCCAAAGAACCTGGGCAGGAAGCAGAAGCCCTGTCTGCGCACAGCTGCCCAGCACAAGCCACTAGAGGTCGCTATTCTCCCAGGAAAAGGCTACAAACCAACAAGAAGGGAAGCTCTTCCAGCGGTCACTTGTACCAGCTCTGCAAACTATCTCTATCACCATGAAAAGGCAAAACTACAGGCAGACAAAGATCACAGAGACAACACCTGAGAAGGAGACAGACCTAACTAGTCCTCCTGAAAAAGAATTCAAAATAAAAATCATGAACATGCTGACAGAGATGCAGAAAAAAATGCAAGAGCAATGGGATGAGATGCAGAGAAAAATGCAAGAGCAGTGGGATGAAGTCCAGAAGGAGATCACAGATGTCAGGAAAGAGATCACAGAAGTGAAACAATCCCTGGAAGGATTTATAAGCAGAATGGATAAGATGCAAGAGGCCATTGAAGGAATAGAAGCCAGAGAACAGGAACGTATAGAAGCTGACATAGAGAGAGATAAAAGGATCTCCAGGAATGAAACAACACTAAGAGAAATATGTGACCAATACAAAAGGAAAAACATTCGTATTATAGGGATACCAGAAGAGGAAGAAAGAGGAAAAGGGATAGAAAGTGTCTTTGAAGAAATAATTGCTGAAAACTTCCCCAAACTGGGGGAGGAAATAATCGAACAGACCATGGAATTATACAGAACCCCCAACAGAAAGGATCCAAGGAGGACAACACCAAGACACATAATAATTAAAATGGCAAGGATCAAGGACAAGGAAAGAGTTTTAAAGGCAGCTAGAGAGAAAAAGGTCACCTATAAAGGAAAACCAATCAGGCTAACATCAGACTTCTCAACAGAAACCCTACAGGCCAGAAGAGAATGGCATGATATACTTAATGCAATGAAACAGAAGGGCCTTGAACCAAGGATACTGTATCCAGCACGACTATCATTTAAATATGATGGTGGGATCAAACAATTCCCAGACAAGCAAAAGCTGAGGGAATTTGCTTCCCACAAACCACCTCTACAGGGCATCCTACAGGGACTGCTCTAGATGGGAGCACCCCTAAAAAGAGCACAGAACAAAACACACAACATATGAAGAATGGAGGAGGAGGAATAAGAAGGGAGAGAAGAAAAGAATCTCCAGACAGTGTATATAACAGCTCAATAAGCGAGCTAAGTTAGGCAGTAAGATACTAAAGAAGCTAACCTTGAACCTTTGGTAACCACGAATCTAAAGCCTGCAATGGCAATAAGTACATATCTTTCAATAGTCACCCTAAATGTAAATGGACTTAATGCACCAATCAAAAGACATAGAGTAATAGAATGGATAAAAAAGCAAGACCCATCTATATGCTGCTTACAAGAAACTCACCTTAAACCCAAAGATAAGCATAGACTAAAAGTCAAGGGATGGAAAAACATATTTCAGGCAAACAACAGTGAGAAGAAAGCAGGGGTTGCAGTACTAATATCAGACAAAATAGACTTCAAAACAAAGAAAGTAACAAGAGATAAAGAAGGCCACTACATAATGATAAAGGGCTCAGTCCAACAAGAGGATATAACCATTCTAAATATATATGCACCCAATACAGGAGCACCAGCATATGTGAAGCAAATACTAACAGAACTAAAGAGGGAAATAGACTGCAATGCATTCATTGTAGGAGACTTCAACACACCACTCACCCCAAAGGATAGATCCACCGGGCAGAAAATAAGTAAAGACACACAGGCACTGAACAACACACTAGAACAGATGGACCTAATAGACATCTATAGAACTTTACATCCAAAAGCAACCGGATATACATTCTTCTCAAGTGCACATGGAACATTCTCCAGAATAGACCACATACTAGCTCACAAAAAGAACCTCAGTAAATTCCACAATATTGAAATTCTACCAACCAATTTTTCAGACCACAAAGGTATGAAAGTAGAAATAAATTCTACAAAGAAAACAAAAAGGCTCACAAACACATGGAGGCTTAACAACATGCTACTAAATAATCAATGGATCAATGAACAAATGAAAATAGAGATCAAGGAATATATAGAAACAAATGACAACAACAACACTAAGCCCCAACTTCTGTGGGATGCAGCGAAAGCAGTCTTAAGAGGAAAGTATATAGCAATCCAGGCACACTTGAAGAAGGAAGAACAATCCCAAATGAATAGTCTAACATCACAATTATTAAAACTGGAAAAAGAAGAACAAATGAGGCCTAAAGTCAGCAGAAGGAGGGACATAATAAAGATCAGAGAAGAAATAAACAAAATTGAGAAGAATAAAACAATAGCAAAAATCAACGAAACCAAGAGCTGGTTCTTTGAGAAAATAAACAAAATAGATAAGCCTCTAGCCCAACTTATTAAGAGAAAAAGAGAGTCAACACAAATCAACATAATCAGAAATGAGAATGGAAAAATCACGACAGACTCCACAGAAATACAAAGAATTATTAAAGACTACTATGAAAACCTATATGCCAACAAGCTGGAAAACCTAGAAGAAATGGACAACTTCCTAGAAAAATACAACCTCCCAAGACTGACCAAGGAAGAAACACAAAAGTTAAACAAACCAATTACAAGCAAAGAAATTGAAACAGTAATCAAAAAACTACCCAAGAACAAAACCCCGGGGCCGGACGGATTTACCTCGGAATTTTATCAGACACACAGAGAAGACATAATACCCATTCTCCTTAAAGTGTTCCACAAAATAGAAGAAGAGGGAATACTCACAAACTCATTCTATGAAGCCAACATCACCCTAATACCAAAACCAGGAAAAGACCCCACCAAAAAAGAAAATTACAGACCAATATCCCTGATGAATGTAGATGCAAAAATACCGAATAAAATATTAGCAAACAGAATTCAACAGTATATCAAAAGGATCATACACCATGACCAAGTGGGGTTCATCCCAGGGATGCAAGGATGGTACAACATTCGAAAATCCATCAACATCATTCACCACATCAACAAAAAGAAAGACAAAAACCACATGATCATCTCCATAGATGCTGAAAAAGCATTTGACAAAATTCAACATCCATTCATGATAAAAACTCTCAGCAAAATGGGAATAGAGGGCAAGTACCTCAACATAATAAAGGCCATATATGATAAACCCACAGCCAGCATTATACTGAACAGCGAGAAGCTGAAAGCATTTCCACTGAGATCGGGAACCAGACAGGGATGCCCACTCTCCCCACTGTTATTTAACATAGTACTGGAGGTCCTAGCCACGGCAATCAGACAAAACAAAGAAATACAAGGAATCCAGATTGGTAAAGAAGAAGTTAAACTGTCACTATTTGCAGATGATATGATACTGTACATAAAAAACCCTAAAGGCTCCACTCCAAAACTACTAGAACTGATATCGGAATACAGCAAAGTTGCAGGATACAAAATTAACACACAGAAATCTGTAGCTTTCCTATACACTAACAACGAATCAATAGAAAGAGAAATCAGGAAAACAATTCCATTCACCATTGCATCAAAAAGAATAAAATACCTAGGAATAAACCTAACCAAAGAAGTGAAAGACTTATACTCTGAAAACTACAAGTCATTCTTAAGAGAAATTAAAGGGGACACTAATAAATGGAAACTCATCCCATGCTCATGGCTAGGAAGAATTAATATCGTCAAAATGGCCATCCTGCCCAAAGCAATATACAGATTCGATGCAATCCCTCTCAAATTACCAGCAACATTCTTCAATGAATTGGAACAAATAATTCAAAAATTCATATGGAAACACCAAAGACCCCGAATAGCCAAAGCAATCCTGAAAAAGAAGAATAAAGTAGGGGGGATCTCACTCCCCAACTTCAAGCTCTACTACAAAGCCATAGTAATCAAGACAATTTGGTACTGGCACAAGAACAGAGCCACAGACCAGTGGAACAGATTAGAGACCCCAGAAATTAACCCAAACATATATGGTCAATTAATATTTGATAAAGGAGCCATGGACATACAATGGCAAAATGACAGTCTCTTCAACAGATGGTGCTGGCAAAACTGGACAGCTACATGTAGGAGAATGAAACTGGACCATTGTCTAACCCCATATACAAAGGTAAACTCAAAATGGATCAAAGACCTGAATGTAAGTCATGAAACCATTAAACTCTTGGAAAAAAACATAGGCAAAAACCTCTTAGACATAAACATGAGTGATCTCTTCTTGAACATATCTCCCCGGGCAAGGAAAACAACAGCAAAAATGAGCAAGTGGGACTACATTAAGCTGAAAAGCTTCTGTACAGCGAAAGACACCATCAATAGAACAAAAAGGAACCCTACAGTATGGGAGAATATATTTGAAAATGACAGATCCGATAAAGGCTTGACGTCCAGAATATATAAAGAGCTCACACGCCTCAACAAACAAAAAACAAATAACCCAATTAAAAAATGGGCAGAGGAACTGAACAGACAGTTCTCCAAAAAAGAAATACAGATGGCCAAGAGACACATGAAAAGATGCTCCACATCGCTAATTATCAGAGAAATGCAAATTAAAACTACAATGAGGTATCACCTCACACCAGTAAGGATAGCTGCCATCCAAAAGACAAACAACAACAAATGTTGGCGAGGCTGTGGAGAAAGGGGAACCCTCCTACACTGCTGGTGGGAATGTAAATTAGTTCAACCATTGTGGAAAGCTGTATGGAGGTGCATCAAAATGCTCAAAACAGACCTACCATTTGACCCAGGAATTCCACTCCTGGGAATTTACCCTAAGAACGCAGCAATCAAGTTTGAGAAAGACAGATGCACTCCTATGTTTATCGCAGCACTATTTACAATAGCCAAGAATTGGAAGCAACCTAAATGTCCATCGGTAGATGAATGGATAAAGAAGATGTGGTACATATACACAATGGAATACTACTCAGCCATAAGAAGTGGAAAAATCCAACCATTTGCAGCAACATGGATGGAGCTGGAGAGTATTATGCTCAGTGAAATAAGCCAAGCGGAGAAAGAGAAATACCAAATGATGTCACTCATCTGAGGAGTATAGGAACAAAGGAAAAACTGAAGGAACAAAACAGCAGTGGAATTACAGAACCCAAAAATGGACTAACAGGTACCAAAGGGAAAGGAACTGGGAGGATGGGTGGGCAGGGAGGGATAAGGGGGGGGGAAGAAGAAGGGGGGTATTAAGATTAGCATGCATGGTGGGGAGGGAACAAGGGGATGGTGGGCTGCACAACACAGAGAGGACAAGTAGTGACTCTACAACATTTTGCTAAGCTGATGGACAGTAACCATAATGTGGTTGTTAGGGGGGACCTGATATAGGGGAGAGCATAGTTAACATAGTATTCTTCATGTAAGTGTAGATTAAAAATTAAAAAAAAAAAAAAAAAAGAAAGAAAGAAAGAAAGAAAAGGGGGATTACTCCTTAACAGGATAAAACTATTGGTAAATCAAAGATCAACGCATGCTTTAAATATCCTTAATGTTGATCACTTAAAGGGTGTCAGATGATCAGCTATGGAGGTACTCTTTTCTGATAATATTCCTTTCTCTTAATTAAAAAAAAAAAAAAAAAAGCAGTTACTGTGTGCTGACCTCCAATGAGTTCTGCACAGTGGTATAGAGGGCATGTCAAAGTGTGGGCAAAGGGTCTGTTTGTTTCTACGCAGAAGATCAAGGCCTAGCTTGGATACCCAGAAAATGAACTAAGATACGATATGAGGAGGAGCTTCCGGCATCAGCACTCTCTGGAGGACTCGTGCCGGGGGATGATCATCAAAAAGCCTCCACAGGGATCCGGACGATGCTGCGGTTGTGGCTGCATCCAGCCCACCGTCTCCTGGACTTGCCATAAGAAGGAGGAGGGAGATGTCTAGGCTGGCATGTGCATACAGTGAGACAACGAATTTGACTGGATCTGTACTGTTGGAACTCAACCAGGAGTTGGGAGGGGTGCAAGTTGTAGCACCCCAAAATCTCATGACTATAGACTATCTATGGTTAAAAGAACATATGGGATGTGAACAGATCCCAGAAATGGGCTGCTTTAATTTGTCTGATGGTTCAAGTACAGTTGGAAAATATCCATCATATCATAGATAAATTTTCACAAATGCCTAGGGTGCCTAAATGGTTTTCTTGGCTTCACTGGAGATGGCTGGTAATTATAGATTTGCTTTGTTTATGTCACCGTATTCCTATTATGTTAATATGTGTGTGCAAATTAGTTAGTAGTTTAAAACCTATACATACTTAAGGTACTATACAAGAAGATATGTCAAAGAAATAATCAATCCTCCCAAGTTTCCTTCATATGCTACATCTATAGCTTTTCTTCTTCCTTCCTAATTACAAACCTTAAATAGAATTCGTGCCTCATATCGAATTTACCGAGTATCATAATTCCTCCAGGTGGTAAAGATACCTCGAGACAAGTGCTGGGCATAGAAGCCACAGGGCATAAATCTGCAAAGAAGTAAAAAGCTAACCTTTGCAAACAATATGGCTTCTCTCTCACTTACCAACTTTACATTTCCCTGTATGGCCCCGGAAGATGACTGGTTAGCCAGAGACGGGTAAGATTCCTCAAGGGAGGAACAACCTAAGACAGGCACAGTCGCAGGGGGGCCATCAGGTGAGAAATTGGGGATCAACAGAGGTGAGGCTCAGAACCTCACCCCCCCTGCTTTGAGAGAAATCTTCTGCATCCGTGGATGTCTTGCTGCCCTTGTCTAGCCTGGATTAATACTTAGTCCATAGGCACACACCTGATCATCTGATCATCTACATTTGCCTTCTTACAGCACTAAACTATGTTTTCTACCTTTATCTTGCATCTACCTACCACTTCAGCATTTTATTAAAAATAAAAATAATAATAATAATAGGAGAAATGTGGGATCAACATATAAATCAAGTACAAGAATCAAATGAATATTCATATTTGACCTGATGGTTTATAGGTCATATTGCATGATCAAAACCGAAAGTTTCTGTGATGAATGCCCTTGTACTGTTCACCATGTAAGAATTTATTCACTCTGTAAGAATTCGTTCACCATGTAAGAACTTGTTCGTTATGCTTCAGAAGATTGGAGACTGACGAGAATTAGGCTTGAGATGGATTAATGATTGTACATTGAGCATTGACCCCCCTATACTGAATTTTATTGTTGTTAACAACCATTTGATCAATAAATATGAGAGATGCCCTCTCAAAAAAAAAAAAAAAATTTGAAAAACAATTAGGTATTACAAATATATAAAACTACTATAATGCAAATTAGTTTGTTTTGTTTTGTTTTGATCTACTTACTAGAATATATTCAAATGCAGGCCACTCTACTTTTATTTGATCTAATTCACTATGTGGTTATTTTCTCTTTGAGTCAAGACCCATTAAATTGGGCTTTATAGACAATCGTCTCTCATCCTACTTTTATTACTGATCATTTTGAACCTCACTGTGGTTTTGATGAATTCTGCCTAAGCGGGAAATAATTGTAGTAGTAAAATTAATTCACTCCCACTCCCCACTCAATGGGTAAAATTCCACAGTTTCTGACAAGAAGTAATCATAAGGGGTAATATCAGCCGGGTTAATCATCACGACTGTTTCATACTGTGATGCAAATTGGAGATACCAATTTTAGAAACATGCTGAGTCTATCTTTAGTGACTCTACATCTTAAGATGGATCCAGATATCAAAATATCCGTGGATCAACAAAAACATAATTTATCAGATGCATCTGATGTCTTGGTTAAAAATCATTTATAATTTGGCAAATAATTCCAATCACAATCCATTACTAGCTTCACTAATGGAAGTTTATGGACTTTCTAGAATCTAAGTTAAATAATTGCAAAATAATTTGCTTTCATCTAAGTTCCTGGGTATTTTGCTTGTTCTTTTTAAAATTGTTTAACAGAAATAATTCATTTTATGTTTTGATTTTCTTTCCATTTATAGACGTTTCTGCATAGATTTCATCCTGGCAATGAGCAAGACAGGGAAGCCCCCTCACTGAACAGAGAAGTTGAGGACAGCAAGGGAGTATATAAATTTTCCTATGTGTTGTTAATATGGGCTTTGAACAGAGATTTTGTATATTCATGTCAATGCTCTTTCTCATGCAACAAAGTTATCCCTGTACCTTGAAGGCAATGTATTTTCTTAGAAATGTTAAGACATATTAAAATGGCATTAATTTGTACTAAGGAATTAAAGTAGATGTTGTCAGGGCCTAGTAAATATCCCCTTGGTCCTTATTATTTCTGAGTACATTGGTTGGAATTTCAACTGGTGGCAGCTGCATCCCTTTGCCTAGAGGCTTTTCTTTGGAGCGGGTACCCAATTTGTCCATACAAGTGGTAATGCTGTGGAATAAACTCCACACTACACAACCAATGACTGACAAGAACTGATAAATAAACACTCTGGCTTCTTTCAGTGACATAACTGAAGAGTGTGGAGTGTGTTCTATACCAGCCTTCCAAGTACATAGTGCAATGAAGCCTTTTGCCCCCAGTGGTAATTGCTTAGTAATGCAAATTTATTGACTATATTCCCCACTCTCCCAATAACAATCTCACTCTTGTCTGGGTTTCCAGAGTTATCTCTGAGTTAAATTACTCACACTTATTTTTAAATAAATGAATCAAGTTTTAGACTCTTTCTTATTCAGCTTTAAGATTAATATGATTCAAGGAAACTAAGGATTCTAAGAGTGAAATATTAAAGTGCAGAAAAGATAAGAAACATTGGAGATAAACAGAGAGGATTAATCTGTCTAGTCTGTAACATCTTTAAAACTTCCTGAATACCAATCTGCTGCAAAGAGGACCAGATTATAACCTCACTAGGAGAATCAATGCTTCATACTTCTTTTCACATGATTAACATTGTCCCCTAATTCCTCTTTATTTTTCCTTTTATAAAGATATGCAAAGGAATGGGAAGAATTTTTAGTGGGGTATTTGGAGAAAATGGAGATGCAAAGATTATTAAGAAAGTGACACAAGATATATGCAACATTCTGAATTAAATATGGCCCTAGATAAGCCATTTTCTTAGGGTGAGACTTCATTTAAACAATATTTGAAAATATACCATCTTTCACATTAGTTTGCAACATTAAAGCTGCTATTTCTCTGTTAATATACTTTTAGATGATTGGTTCTGAAATCCTCTAATAGTGCAGGTTTTTGCTCCCTACCACCTATACCATTTCCTTCCTGTACATTTAGCTTATTGAGGTATGTATTACTGGATTTTAAATATCAGAGGGAGAAAAATTTAAACTATTATTCTACCCTTAGCTCCACACATATTTCTACTTATTTAAATGACTTTTCTTCATCTAGTTGTTTAAGAAAGCAAGGTATAACATTCAATTATGACAATTTAGTAGAAAGACAGTACAAAGAAATATTCAAGAATCTGAAATCCTGTGATGATATTTCAGTTGTAGAACTAATTTGGGGAAACATTGTATTCCAGAGAGAAGAGATATTGAAGATTCTTCTAAGCAACTATATTTTCCCCAAAAGACTGAAGATGAAAGAATATGAAAAATACAAATTGCATTAAGAACAAATTGCTGTGCACTTTTTTATGTTGAGGGCTTAATTTCTACGCAGGGCTGCTCACGACTCCCTATTGGCATGGAAAAGAAAGTTATAGGAATAGTATGTCCAGTGTTCTAGAGCACCAAATGTTTTGTTAGGAGTTTCAGGAGACAATGATAACCTTACAATATCCCAAGTCTTCTCAAACTTATTAAACTCCTTACTTTTTAGGAGTCAACAACCTAGCTTAAGTTTTATCTGGTAGCCTTTCTGATGAGCAAATTATGAAAATAGTAATGTATTTCTATGAATAAATACAGAACAGCATAAGCTGTCTAAAAAAAGCCTTCATAAATTGAAATTCTAAATGTCATGTGTCAGGTAATCTAAAAATAATAATTCTTAGAACTTCATTAGTACAGTCATGTATACAGCTAAATAGCCTAAGGATGGGTATCTTTACCATCTGTAGTCTGTAATAAGAGGAGATCACCAAGAGAAAAACTAGTGTTCTGAAGATCTCAGGTTCCAGTGACCTCCAAAAATATGTGGTACCTATGACTGGAGAGCGGCCACTATTTCAGTTCTTCAACTTTAAATCTATCATTGTTGGATCTTGGATGACATATGTCTTATTTTAAATAGTATAAGGATGACTAAATGTTAAGGGGAGGGAATAAATGTATTTCTATGTAAATTAATATAGAAAATATTGAAGAGGGAAGAGTATGATTCAAGAAGACTAAGGATACTAAGAGTGAAATATTAAAGTGCAGAAAAGAAGAGGAAAAGGAAAGACAATCTGATTCAGTAGAAAGGGAACAAAACTAAGAAAGGGTAGCAATCAGATAACTGAAAAACAATTGTTTTACAGAAGATATTACAACTCTACAATTGGTTTACGTACTCAGGCTATTAAAGAGAGAAGGTATGCAGAGTCTGATAATAGCATTACTCAGTCTGTAAAGCAGATGAGAAACACCTGGGCAACTGTTGTGATCGTTTTTCTCCACCTCATGAGAAAAACATTTAACCATACAAGATAACAAAGGATGCATTTCTATTTATACAGAGGAAAAGTACTTAACAGTAATTATAAGGATGCTTCATCATTATTTTTCAGTGTCTGATAATTACATTCAGTTTCAAGGAATGAATGGAACTTGTATTCTCATAATGTAGTAGAATTAGATAACACTAATACGAATTTTATGAAAAAAAACTTCAAGAAAGTGAAGAAAACATCTTTTACTGATGTAATGAAGTTTGACTTATAATGTAGTATATTACAGATTTAGGAAATCTATATGATCATGTAATATGTTTCAAATTTTAAATTATTTTACTCATGACACAGGACCATTTCAATCCTTTCTTCCCCTTTCCTGCATATGATTTTTCTTGAGATATTGATAGGTCTCTCTTTCTGTTTTCAGTTTTTTTATTAAATTTCACTCCCTCATAGAAACCCTTGCTTAATACTTCATCTAAAACAGGAGCTCATCTTTTCTGTAACCCGGGGTCTTTTTTATTTTTTTTAGTATGAAATTTTTTCTGCTGTTTCTCAAAATTTTGTTAGTTACTTAATAGTCATTCTACACCAGGCATTGGCAAATATGTATACCAAATTCAACCCTCCATCTGTTTCAGTAAATAAAGTTTTATTGGAACACAGCCCTATTCATTCATCAAAGTGGAGTTTGTTTTTTTTTTTGGCTGTGGTCATGTTACAATAGCAGAGATGAATATTCCAACAGAGAGCAAATGGCCCACAAAACCTAAAATACTTACTATCTAGCCCTTCACAGAAAGATTGTTCACCCACTGGCTGTACTGTGACACATGACAGGTATTTTGCTGCTGGAACTCACTGCTGTATTCCCAAAGCTCATGCTAAGGCTAGTATTTAGTCAGTGTTGAAACAGTATTGTAAAACAAAATAAATGAATTAATCATTAAATGAATTATGAACATTTGAATAGGACTACAGGATTGCCTGGCATACACAGCTATCCAAAAAAACATGTGTAATAAAATGAAATAGTTACTCTTAATATGTGAAACAAGCCATTTAAAAAATTTAAAAAAGATTTTATATATAATTTTTAATATGTATGCATAAGTAATTGTATTATACAGATAGATATTTAAGTGAATATATCTATATTATAAAGCACACAGTCTATACAGACTATATATATATGCACATATATATGTATCTAAACATATAGACTATATATATGCTAATGTATCATAGTGATTATCTCAGTGTTGCGAAATTTTCCATATTTTTTATAAATATCCTTAATTAAAATTGTTTCAGGAACATAGGAAAAATAAACCATAATTTTACTTGAGAATTATTGTATACTTTGTGTCTAACAAATATTGTGAAACATTTTATTTTTACTTCAATTTTTTTCTAGCTTCATTCTAAATTTTGATCACTTGACATAACCTTGACACTTAAGATTTTGTTATGTATCTTTGGAAAGGGAATGTCACTAACTTAAGTAAAAGGCTTAAATAAATTATAATTTTTCAGTATTCAATTCTCCCTACATTATGTAATTTAAGGAGGGTATTTAATGAATTCTAGTAGTTATATCACTTAGTCAGAAAGTTTGCCTAATTTTATACCTTTTCCTGAGTACACCACATTGCTGTCTACAATAGCCTTACCAACTTCTAAGATGCTTATGCTGGTGAGATCTGATATTACATTTTAGAAAAGCTTTGTAGAAGAGGATGAAAAATGTGTTCTGGACCTGAATCTAAAGACTAGAAGGTATCATTTATTTATCCATTTATCCATTCATAATGACTTAAAAGTGATCTTACAACAAGTATTTGTATTCCCCCACACTTTGCCAATTAAAGCAGAAGTCACTGCTTTAAGCTGCTCAGAGCATAATAATGGAAAGATATGTAAAACTATACATAAAAGTGTGTGTGTATATATATATATATATACACACATATATATATTATGTGTGTGTATACATAATGTATATATATATATACACACTATATATGCGTGTGTGTGTGTGTTTGTGTGTGTGCATACACATATGCACACATGCCATGACAGATGCTGCAACAGACTCTTCTACCAGCTGGAGGAAGGACAGAAAGGAACATAGGGCACACAGGAAATGCCAGGATTGATGCAGAAAAAGTCAGAAAGAGACAGACTATGAAGAGATTTGAATTATGTGCCCATATGTTTATATTTCATTTGTTAGCAGTAAGTAGTAGAATGTTTTTAAGGAGCATGAGAAGAGAATGAGATTTGTATTTTACTGCACAGAGATGTGTATGGAAAGGAGTGGAAGAATCCAGCAGGAAAGATTTGAGTTTATAGTCTATTCAAAAAGCCTGTCTGGCCCAAACAGAATTTTAATTTGATCTAAAATAACGATGGTTGATTACAAGTATAGGGAAAGGCTTCCAGGGAACACAGATGCTGCCTAAAACTTTTGCACACATAACATGATGGGGTGAATAGGAGCAAAAGTAAAGATGGGGTGGGAGGGTTGGAAAGCCTCCATTAGTCACAGACCTTTATTCTTTTTCATTCCCTTTTCCTTTCTAGGTAATGCCAAGCAAATCCTATTTCTCTCTCTCTCTCTCTCTCTCTCTCTCTCTCTCTCTCTCTCTCTCTCTCTCTCTCTCTCTCTCTCTCTCCAACTGTCTTTTTCTTTTTCTTTTTTTTCTGTCTTTCCTAAGGCAGAAACTCAAAACAACTTAAAAGTTGAAACAGGAAAATCTAAGCTTTCATATACCTGCTGCATTTAGAAGTATCACTATTAAATCCACTACCACTTTAAATTTTCTGTTTGTTGTATTCCATTTTTTCTCTTATAGAAACAAGGGTCAAATTATTTTATTTATGTGCACTCATTTTTCTTCTTTCATTTACTCAGGATATGAAAGATTTCAACAATAAACATTAAAATACAACTCAACTTCAAAATTGTGATGTCAAATTCAGTAGTGTGTACTTTAGATATACAAATATTTAGAAGCCCAAATGCAGTAGGGGCCCTTTTGTAAATCTCATAATGGATTCAAAAATAAACTCAGAAGTTAATTTACTACAGTGATAGCCTAATATATGTTATTATCTGCCAAGTTTTAAATAAACAGCATAGAAAAGTTTTTGGATTTTCCTTTACTGGGTAATCCCTGCTCTGTGCGGCCTGGTGTCCAGTTTCCCCATCAACTATGGCCACTGAGGGTGACAAAGCTAGTTTCCTTCCAGCTGCATAGCTGGCAGAGGTAGTTCCTAATGTATGTTTATCCAGACCATTTTTAAAAAGTTAAATGTTTCTTAAATTACATAAATTAAAATTCGAGTTTTGTTTCAAAGTCACTGTAAGGTGAATATGTATGTGTGGTAACTAGTATTTTTCAAATAATGATAGGTTCTATACATATACATATACATAGCCATTATATTTATACAGGCAGAGAGAAAAAAATGAAAGAGTAAGAAAGAGCCAACTAAAGTACTGTACTAGATTCCAGTGTGTGTGTGTGTTACAATTACTGATCTATTTCCTTTGGATGGAATTTTAGACTGTTTAAACCAGATTGAATTACAAAAACTGCTACTAGGCTCTTTCCTTTACTTGCCCCTTGTGCATGTGAACAAGTAAGTGTTTATCCAGTGTATATTCAGGAATTACTGAGTCATAAGGTATGGGCATTTAAGTTTCTATTAGATCATTTTAAATTAGTCCTTAAAGTAACTGTTCCAATTTACATTCCCACTAGAAATGAATGCACAGTATTCATTTTCTGTTCCCTAGCTTAGTGGCTGGTTAATAGCATTTTCCTTTTACTCTAGAGCTATCTTTTATTCCTATTCTAATTTAAATGCTTTATGATCCACAGGTATATTATTTTAGTCATTAGCCTTAAATTTGTAACATGCATATTTTTAACTAAGCCTTAATTTTTCATATGTTAGTCTGGTTCTGAGTAAGACAAGTTATTAACAGATTTCATTTGCATCTGAAAAGTTCAATCCTAAATTCCAAGGTATTTTGTCTAGAATTTAATTATAATTACATTTAAATATACATAAAATCACTGTACCTTATCACAATTACATTTTTGGGGGTTGTCTAAAATTTCCCATTGATTTACTTTTTCATATTTTACCATACAGTTTGAATTCATTTTTTCTTCTCTTGAAGTACACTGTTTTTAATTTTCCATTACATATTCTGGGCTTCAGTTTTTTCATTAAACAAATAGAACAGTATTAAGATTTCTGGAAAGCTACATACATTTATATTATTAATATCTTTTAGGTTGATTAATTTTTTGAATTTAAAGTTATAATTTCAATTTCCCCTTAGAATTTTGAGGCTATTATTCATCAAAGTTTGTCACCTATTGTTAATAATTGGTCTTCTCCCAATTCTTAATTTGATTCTTTTCCCTTAAAGAACTTTAAAGCAATACATATCATGTGGATCTTTAAATTCTACTTTACATTCAGTGGCATATTTATTCTTAGGACTCAAGCCTTTCTATATTTCAGGAAAATTCTTGAATAGTATCAATAAACCAATTCTTCCCCACTATACTGCAGTAGCACTTAAATGAATAGAGATGGCTAAAAAAGAAATTTACTTAGTCCAAAATTATTCTCATCCAAGAAATGGGCATAATTTTATGTTATGCAGGAACTCAATAATTATTACATACTGTGATAGCACATATTTCCCATCAAAACTTCACAACTATTTAGCATTTGGTGGTAAAAATACCTCATAACATTTTTTTAAGGAATAGGAAATACAGCAAATTTAATTTATTGGTGTCTTATACTGGGTTTTTCCCAGAAATGAAAATCTGAGTCTAGGGTTTTCAGGCAGGGTTTTTAGGCTTTAGGGATAGCCTAAAGAAGCATGCAACATACATTTCAGAATTGTCTATCTGAGGCACAAATGAGGGGAATATATATCTGCTGGGTTTTTCTGCTCATTAATCAAATCCCATGCATAAGTCCCTAGAGGACCTTATTCACACACAGGGACCATGCTCTCTCTTCAGCTCAAATCACCCTATATGAGGTATCCTGGTTTCAGGAGGACTCAAAGCAGAAGTTTCTATTGAGGATTTTTAAAACTCCTCTGGCCATTTAATGAAGAAAAGCTGACTTAACTGAAGAGGTTGGAGGCAAACTATCAATAAAGAACTGATTTGGTGGGTTAAACCAGCAGAGGTTCAACTTCACACTGCACAGCATTGGTCTTGTCTTATCTTGGCCTAGAGCAACACCAAATGTGTGGCAAAGATAAAGATTTTTTGGGCCATCTGTAAATAAAGCCTACCTATTTCAAAAGATTGAGCAGGTCACTATACACATCCTCATGGTAGAGGGAGAGGATGTTGAAGGCATAAAAAAATATATGGGATATAGCTGAGGAAAGTGTTACCAAGATACACATTCAACTACTATTTGTTACAGCAATGGTGAGCACAAAATACAGGTGAAAATATGTATAAGGCATGAAAGATGTCCAATACACAAAAAGGGTGCAATGCCATTTTCCTGGCTAAGGCTCTCAGATTCTATTATTTGTATTTAATACCTAAAAATCATAGGAAGTCTTTCAGTTTACTTTACAGAAATACATATGAAGCAGCAAAGGATACTATCAGTAGAACAAAGACATTATAAACTATGGGAAAATATATTCATAAATGACAGATATGATAAAGGGTTGTCATCCAAAGTATATAAAGAGCTCACACACCTCAACAAAATAAAAATCAAATAATCCAATTAAAAAATGGGCCCAGGATCTGAACAGACACTTCTCCAAAGAAAAAATTCAGATTGCCAACAGACACATGAAAAGATGCTCCACATCGCTAATCATCAGGGAAATGCAAATTAAAACCACAATGAGATACCACCTCATACCAGTTAGGATGGCCAACATCCAAAAGACAAAAACCAACAAATGTTGGTGAGGGTATGGAGAAAGGGGATTTTGAGTGATATTGATCAATTTGTACAAATAGGAAATATTAGGAATTCAGGAAAAAGTGATGCCCTTTTATGTAGTAATAGTGGTAAGATTACTATAACCTCACTTTTAAATCCAGGTTATACAGAGAGAATTAAAGATGGTGGCATGAGAGGAGAAACACTGCTGGTGGGAATGTAAACTAGTTCAACCATTGTGGAAAGCAATATGGAGGTTCCTCAAAATACGACAAATAGAAATAATCATTTGACCCAGGAATTCCACTCTTAGGAATTTATCCTAAGAATGCAGCAGCCCAGTTTGAAAAACAACATATACACTATTTACAATAGCCAAGAAATGGAAGCAACGTAAGTGTCCATCAGTAAATGAATGGATAAAGAAGAGGTGGTACATATACACAATGGAATATTAATCAGCCATAAGAAGAAAACAAATCCTACCATTTGCAACAACATGGATGTAGCTAGAGGGTATTAGGCTCAGTGAAATAAGCCAGGCAGAGAAGGACAAGTATCAAATGATTTCACTCATCTGTGGAGTATAAGAACAAAGAAAAAACTGAAGGAACAAAACAGCAGCAGATTAACCAAACCCAAGAATGGACTAACAGTTACCAAAGGGAAAGGGACTGGGGAGAATGGGTGGGAAAGGAGGGATAAGGGGGAAAATGAGCATTACAATTAGCACATATAATGTAGAGGGTTGGGGACATGGGGAAGGCAGTATATACAAAGAAGACAAGTAATGATTCTATAGCATCTTACTATACTGATGGACAGTGACTGTAATGGGGTATGTGGGGGGGACTTGATAATAGGGGGAGTCTAGGAACCTAATGTTCAAATAATTGTACATTAAAGATATCAAAAAATAAATAAATAAATAATAATAATAATAATAATAATGCTGTCCCTACCTCATTACTCTAGCTTTGGGTCATAGCTCAATGACTTGAAAAAAAAAAAAGAAATACATATGAAGGTAGTTAGGTGTCAAATCCCATCAGCATCACTACTACTTCAAGTCTTTGGGGAAATTTGCTTAGTTTTGATTTAGAAGAGATTCATAGCACCACTCTGAATCACAAAATAGTAATAATAATGGAAGGAATTTAGTATTTTCATATGTAAGGTTCACAATTAAAATGAATAAGCATTAACTGATTATAAAAGAATTATTATAGTGTAGACCCAACATGTATATAAGTTGGTAATCAGTAGTAGAAATATACTTTCAAGGGAATATCATAATTAATAGATTTCACATTTCTCTGAAGACTTAATTCTAGTAAATTTAGCATTACTAAGCATATGGAATAGTTCTGAAAAATAATAAGCATCAAAGAAGGATGAGAAATAACATTTTAACACAAAATACAGTTCAATATTTTTAAAAACCTGCACTGGTTGAGGATTGTCAGAAGATGCTTAGCACAGAGTGATTCTGAATTAGAAAAAAAAAAAAAAGGCTCAAAAAACTAACAAAATTTGAGAGTGATTTTGAGTGATACTGAATAATTTGTACAAATAGGAAATATTAGGAATTCAGGAAAAAGTGATGCCCTTTTATGTAGTAATAGTGGTAAGATTACTATAACCTCACTTTTAAATCCAGGATATACAGAAAGGATTAAAAATGGCAGCATGAGAGGAGAGACAGTAGCTTCTTCCTAAAATCATATACAATTAGAAAATATAGTTGGTGCAACTAATTCTGAGAGAGCAACAGGAAAGAGGATGGCACCAGACTGCATACGCCAGGAGAAAAGAGCAGACCTCACCAAATGGGGTAACGTATCAAAGCTGTGGCTCAGTGGGACCCAAGCCCTTCACTCACTCCAGCTCATGAGCAGGAGGAAGAGAAACCTGAGCAGGGAGGGAGTGGAGGCCTGGGACTGCTGAATAGGTAGCTCCAGAGATCTGCACTGGGAGCACAAACCTAAATTTCATGGTGCTTCCTTTCATCCTACTCTTGTGATTACGGGGTTGGAAACCTGGGACACGCAGAGTTCCTGGGGAGACTGGGATTCTGGCCACTTGTGGAAAGCAGGGATCCATATCCGGCTGCTCTGGGACAAAAGCTTATACCTGTGTGCTCGGCCCACTGGTTCAGGCAGTGGAGACAGGCATAGCAGCTGGGAAGCAGGAAACAGCTCTTTCCTCCCACAGGCACAAATACCACGCCCCTGTGACCCCTGACATTGCTTCAGGGGCTGAGCAGCCCCAAGGTAGAGATTCTGGACACTAGAGGGCACCATATACAAATACAAAATGTCAAAGGAAACTGGTACAGAGTTAAATTAATATAACTCTGGAGAAACATTTAAATGACATGGACTTTATGACTTCCTGAAAGGGAGTTCAAAATAAAAATCATTAACATGATAATGGAAGTACAGAAAGATATCCAAGAACTCAGGAATTAATTCTGGTGGAGATTCAATTGTTGAAGAGCACAATGGAGGGTATTAAAATTAGTTTAGATACAGTGGAGGAGACAATAAATGAAATAGAAACCAGAGAAGAGGAATACAAAGAAGCTGAGGCACAGAGAGAAAAAAGGATCTCTAAGAATTAAAGAAAACTGAGAGAATTGTGTAACCAATCCAAATGGAAAAATATTCACATTACAGGGATACCAGAAGAAGAAGAGAGACAGAAAGGGATAGAAAGTGTCTTTGAGGAGGTAATTGGTGAAAACTTCTCCAATCTGGGGAAGGAGATATTCTCTAAGGCCATGGAGGTGCACAGATCTCCCAACACAAGAGACCCAAGGAGGACAACACCAAGACATATAGTAATTAAAATGGCAAAGATCAAGGATAAAGACAGACTATTAAAGGCAGCCAGAGAGAGAAATAAGATCACATACAAGAGAAAAGCCCATCAGGCTAATATCAGACTTCTCAGCAGAAACCATACAGGACAGAAGGGAGTGGCATGATGTATTTAATGCAATGAAGCAGAAGGGCCTAGAACCAAGATTACTTTATCCAGCAAGATTAGCATTTAAATTTGAAGGAGGGATTAAACAATTTCCAGGTAAGCAAAGGCTAAGATAATTTACCTCCCACAAACCATCTCTGCAGTCTATTTTGGAGGGACTGCTATAGATGGAAGTGTTCCTACGGTTCAATACCTGTCACCAGAGGTAATAAAACCACAGTAAAGAAAGTAGAACAGCTAATTACAAAGCAATGCAAAATTAAATTAACTATCCCCAAAGTCAACCAAGGGATAGACAAAGAATAGAGAATATGATACCTAATATTAAAGAATGGAGGAGGAAAATAAAGGAGAAGAAAAAGAAAAAGAACCTTTAGATTGTGTTTGTAACAGCATATTAAGTGAGTTAGGTTAGACTCTTAGATAGTAAGGAAATTAAGATTGAACCTTTGGTAACCACGAATCTAAAGTCTGCAATGGCAATAAGTACATACCTATCGATAATCACCTTAAAGGTAAATGGACTGAATGCACCAATAAAAAGACAGAGAGTCACTGAATGGATAAAAAAAAAAGACCCATCTATATGCTGCCTACAAGAGACTCACTTTAAACCCAAAGAGATACACAGACTAAAAGTGAAGGGATGGAGAAAACATATTTCATGCAACTAACAGAGAGAAAAAAGTAGGAGTTGCAGTACTTGTATCAGAAAAAATAGACTTCAAAACACAGAAAGTAACAAGAGACAAAGAAGGGCATTATATAATGATAAAGGGGTCAATCCAACAATAAGATATAACCATTATAAATAGCTATGCTCCCAACCAGGAGCACCCACATATGTGATACAAATACTAACAGAATTAAAAGGGGAAATAGAATGCAATTCATTCATTCTAGGAAACTTCAACACTCCACTTAATTCCTAAGGACAGATCAACCAGACAGAAGATAAGTAAGAAGACAGAGGCACTAACAACACAATAGAACAGATGGACCTAAGAGCCATCTACAGAACTCTACACCCAAAAGCAACAGAATACACATTCTTCTCAAGTGCACATGGAACATTTTCTAGAATAGATCATAAACTAGGCCACAAAAAGAGCCTCAGTAAATTAAAAAAGATTGAAATTGTACCAGCCAGTTTCTCAGATCACAAAGGTATGAAACTAGAAATAAATTTTGCATAGAAAGTGAAAAATCCAACAAACTCATTGAGGCTTCACAACATGCTCCTAAATAACCAATGGATCAATGACCAAATAAAAACAGAGATCAAGCAATATATGGAGACAAATGACAACAGTAATTCAACATCACAAAATCTGTGGGATGCAGCCAAGGCTGTGCTAAGAGGAAAGTATATTGCAATACAGGCCTATCTCGGGAAAGAAGAACAATCCCATATGAACAGTGTAAACTCACAATTAATGAAACCAGAAAAAGAAGAACAAATGAGGCCCAAAGTCAGTAGAAGGAAGGACATAATAAAGATTAGAGCAGAAATAAATAAAATTGAGAAGAATAAAACAATAGAAAGAATCAATGAAAGCAAGAGCTGGTTCTTTGAGAAAATAAACAAAATAGATAAGCCTGTAGCCAGACTTATCAAGAGATTCTACACACATATACAGAATCAGAAATGAGAATGGAAAAATCACTACAGACACCACAGAAATACAAAGACTTATTAGAGAATACTATGAAAAATTATATGCTAACAAACTGGATAACCTAGAAGAAATGGACAACTTTCTAGAAAAATACAACCTTCCTAATCTGACCCAGGAAGAAACAAAATCTGAATAGACCAATTACCAGCAAGGAAAATGAATTTGTAACCAAAAAACAACCTAAGAACAAAACACCTGGACCAGATTGCTTCACCACTAAATTTCATCAAGCATTTACTGAAGACCCAATACCCATCCGCCTTAAAGTTTTCCAGAGTAGAAGAAGAGGGAATACTTCTAAACTCATTCTATGAGGCTCACATCACTCTAATACAAAAAATCGGGCAAAGACACCACAAAAAAAGAAAATTACAGACCAATATCCCTGATGAACATAGATGTGAAAATACTCAACAATATATTAGCAAGCCGAATTAAAAAATACATCAAAAAGATCATCCAACATGATCAAGTAGGGTATATGCCAGGGATGCAAGGTTGGTACAACTTTCAAAAATCCATCAACATCACCACCACATCAAAAATAGGAGGGACAAAAACCACATAATCATCTTCATAGATGTTGAAAAAGCATTTGACAAAATTCAATATCCATTCATGATAAAAACTCTCAACAAAATGGGTACAGAGAGCAATTACCTCAACATAACAAAGGCCATATATGACAAGCCCACAGCCAACATTATATTTAACAGCGAGAAGCTGAAAGCTTTTCCTTTAAGATCAGAACCAAGACAAGGATGCCCACTCTCCCCACTTCTATTCAACAGAGTTTGGGCAGTCCTAGCCATGGCAATCAGACAATACAAAGAAATAAAAGGCATCCAGATTGGCAAGGAAGAAGTGAAACTGTCCCTGTTTGTAGATGACATGATATTATACATAAAAAACCCTAAAGAGTCCACTCCAAAACTACTAGATCTAATATCTGAATTCAGCAGAGCTGCAGGATAAAAAATTAATACACAGAAATCTGTGGCACTCCTATACAGTAACAATGAACTAGCAGAGAGAGAAATCAGGAAAACAATTCCATTCACAATTGCATCAAAAAGAATAAAATACCTAGGAATAAACCTAACCAAGGGAATGAAAGACCTATACTCTGAAAACTACAAGACACTCATGAGAGAAATTAAAGGAGATACCAATAAATGGAAACACATCCCTTGCTCATGGATAGGAAGAATTAATATTGTCAAAATGGCCATCCTGCCTAAAGCAATCTATAGATTCAATGCAATATTTATCAAAATACCAACTGTATTCTTCAATGAACTGGAGAAAATTGTCCTAAAATTCATATGGAACCACAAAAGACCTCGAATAGACAAAGCAATCCTGAGAAGGAAGAATAAAGCAGGGGAAATTATGCTCCCCAACTTCAAGCTCTACTACAAAGCTATAGTAATCATGACAATTTGGTACTGGCACAAGAACAGACCCATAGACCAATGGAACAAACTCGAGATCCCTGATATAAACCCAACCATATATGGTCAATTAATATATGATAAAGGAGCAATGGACATACAATAGGGAAATGACAGCCTCTTCAACAGCTGGTGTTGGCAAAACTGGACAGCTACATGCAAGAGAATGAAACTGGATTATTGTTTAACCGCATACACAAAAGTAAACTCAAAATGGATGAAAGACTTGAATGTAAATCATGAAATGATAAAACTCTTAGAAGACAACATAGGCAAACATCTCCTGAATATAAGCATGAGAAACTTCGTCCTGAATCCATCCTCTCGAGCAAGGGAAACAAAAGCAAAAATGACCTCATGGGACTACGTCAAACTAAAAATGTTTTGTATGGTAAAGGACATCATCAACAAAACAACAAGGCACCTACAGTATGGGAGAATATATTTGTAAATGACGTATCCAACAATGGGTTAACATCCAAAATATATAAAGAACTTACACACCTCAACACCCAAAAAGCAAATAACCCAATTAACAAATGGGCAGAGGATATGAAGAGGCAGTTCTCCAAACAAGAAATTCAGATGGCCAAAAGACACATGAAAAGATGCTCCACATCACTAATAATCAGGGAAATGCAAATTAAAACCACAATGAGATATCACTTCACACCAGTAAAGACAGCCAGCATCGAAAAGACTAACAACAAATGCTGGTGAGGATGCGGAGAAAGGAGAACCCTCCTACACTGCTGGTGGGAATGTAAGCTAGTTCAACCATTGTGGAAAGCTATATGGAGGTTCCTCGAAAAACTGAAAATAGAAATACCTTTTGACCCCAGAATCAGAGGTCTTGGCATATACCCAAAGATTACAACTTCTCAGATTTAAAAAGACGTATGCACCCCTATGTTTATCACAGCACTTTTTATAATAGCCAAGATATGGAAGCAACCTAAGTGTCCATCTGTAGATGAATGGACAAAGAAGATGTGGTACATATATACAATGGAATACTATTCAGCCATAAGAAAGAAACAAATCCTACCATTTGTATCAACATGGATGGAGCTGGAGGACATTATGCTCAGTGAAATAAGCCAGGTGGAGAAAGACAAATGCCAAATGATTTCCCTCATTTGTGGAGTATAACAATGAAGCAAAATTGAAGGAACAAAATGGCAGCAGATTGAGAGACTCCAAGAATGAACTAGTGGTTACCAAAGGGGAGGGATGTGGGAGGGTGGGTGGGAAGAACGGGAGAAGGGGACTGAGGGGTATTATGTTTAGTACACATGGTGTGGGGGATCACGGGGAGAACAGTGTATCACAGAGAAGGGACACAGTGGATCTCTGGCAACTTGCTGCACTGATGGACAGTGACTGCATTGGGGCATGGATGGGGACTTGCTAATATGGGTAAATGTAGTAAGCATATTGTTTTTTCATGTGAAACCTTCATAAGAGTGTATATCAATCATAACTTAATAAAAAAATAAAAATAAATACAGGATATATATTTCATTTCTTGGTTTGAATAACATACCTTCTCCACATAGATAAAGCAAGTGTTTCTGTCCATGAAGTACACAATCAACCCATAAAGTTGAAAAGTTGTGTGTTTCATTCTTTCCCTTTAGGAAAACTATATACAAGAATATATATGAGAGTTACACAAGTTAAAATGTATGTATGATGTTTGTGTGGTCAATGTAATTATATAAGTGAGTTTATAAAGAAAAAGATACTCATTTTAAGTAAAGGTCCAATGTCCTGTACAATAAGCCTATTGTTCTATATAGTATCAATTTCAAGAGCTAAGGCATAATTACACAAATGTATACAAATATATATCTTAAGGATAATCAGAAATAACAATTTATTTAAGATTAAAAATTGATAGGTTATAGAATAAAGATATGATGAGTAATGTGATTTTAAAAAGATGAAGACACTATTCATGGTTTCAGTGAGCATTAAAGATCATAGAGCAATATGCATCAGAGTCAAGGAGAATAAAGTTACACAGTAATTTGAGTAAGAGACGAACAATTATTAATTATAATAAGTGATTATAAAAGGGTAACAAAATCTCTAAAGAACTGTCTAAGTGTGAGAGAGATTATTCAGGAAAATAATAAATTGGCAGTCTCTCTCTCAAGGCTGGGATTCAGATGTGGCAGAAGTTATGGCTACAACTCATGGGATGGAGAAGAAATTTGTCAAGTCGTCCTGCCTGAGCAGGCCTGAAGTCAGTTGGCCAAGACTGGCACGTAACAAACTGCAGGCCACGACTGGGAAGCTCAAGGCCTTTCCCAGAGGTACCTGTGAGTGCAGGATAGTGAGCAGGAAACCTTAGCTGGATCTGACAAGCTGAGAAAACCTGGCTAGGTACAAGTGGGCATGGCCAGGAAGCTGATCTCTAACAAGGTATATCTATCACAAAGTATTAATGCAAATATTGAAATATATGATTACATTGGATTAAAGGTTCCCATTAATCAAAAGACATTATTTGAAAAGAAAAATCAAATGCTACAATTAGGAGAAATTTTTGAACACATATATTTCTAAAATGAGCTTATTATTTAGAAGTATGAACAATTCCTATAAAATGAATGAGGAAAATATAAACAACTCAATAGAAATATTAAAGTTAAGAAGGCATGTTTATCTTACACCATACACAAAAATAAACTCAAAATGGATTAAACACCTAGACATAAGACCTGAACCCATAAAACTCCTAAACGAAAACACAGGGAGAAAGCATCTTGACGTTGGCCTTCACAATGATCTTTTGGATGATGCTAAAAGCTCAGGCAACAAAAGCAAAAAGAGAAAAGCATAACTATATCAAACTAAAAATCTTCGGCACAGCATAGGAAAAAAAATCAACAAAATGACAAAGTTACCCATAGAATGAGAGAAAATGTTTGCAAACCACACATCCAATAAGGGGATAATATCCAAAATGTGTGAGGAACTTACACAATTCAATAGCAAAACCAAAGAAACATAAATCCCAAATCACCTGATTAAAAAATGAACAATGGACCTGGATGGATAATTTTCCAAAGAAGGTACACAAACGAACAAGAGATATATGAAAAATGCTCACTATCACTAATCATCAGGGAAGTGCAAATTAAAACCACAGTGAGATATCACCTCACACCTGCTAAAATGGCTACTGTCAGAAAAATAAATTAATAAAAGATAGGTGTCAATGAGGAGAAAAGGAGAAAAGGGAACCTCTGTATATTCAGTGGGAATATAAAGGATACAGCGATTATGGAAAACAGTATGGGTGTTTCTCAAAAAACTAAAAATAGAGCTACCATACGCTACAGCAATGCCTCTTCTGCATATATACCCAAATAAATGACATCAGTACCTCAGAGAGATATTTGAACTCACATATTCATCTGCAGAATTATTCATAACAGCTAAGGTATGGAAACAAACTAAATATGTCAAGAGATGAATATATCAAGAAAACGTAGTACATATAAACAATGGAACATTATTTAGTCTTAATAAGAAAGAAATCCTGCCATTGGGACAACATGGATGAAACTGAAGGGCATTACACTAAGAGAAATGA
Source organism: Manis javanica (assembly GCF_040802235.1). Lineage (NCBI taxonomy): Eukaryota > Metazoa > Chordata > Mammalia > Pholidota > Manidae > Manis > Manis javanica. Next base: position 140,751,517 of record NC_133158.1, read on the forward strand.
GACAGACACATAAAGAAAAAAAGGCGTGATTTCACTTATGTGTGGAAACTTAAAAAATTCCAAACGAAGAGAGGAGAATATTGGTTGTCAGGAGTGTGGGAAAGTAGTGCAAATGGGATGATGTTGGCTAAAGGGTACAAAGTTATGAAGGATGAATACAGCTGATGTACAGCATAATATATGGGCATACTATTTTGGAACATTTATAATAAAATAATTTTTAATTTGTGACAAATAAGTGCTTTCTAGCCATTAGACTAAAAGTATAAGTTGCAGTGCTAAGTACAAGGGCTTTTTTATGAAGCTATAAATCTAGGAATTAATAAACAAGATAATATTTACTGCTAATGGTCAATTAGCATATTATTTTCCCCAGCCAGTTAAATGGCTAAAACAAATGTAACTTAGCTTGTTTCTTTCAGTTCTTATAAAACAGTAATAATCTCTAAAGATGGAAGTAGTTAAAGCATAAATAAATCCTTTATATGTATAAATTTTTAGTTTTATAGCATATTAGTTAAGAATTAACAAGTAATAACTAACTGTCTTGTTATGGGAAAAAATGTTGCCCCATGTTCTATCTGAAGTCAAAAAATGATGTGATATATCTTAGTACATTTACAATACACATCTTGAGATCTGTTTTTCATTATTTCAAATAACTCACCTTTCTAGTTTTACAGAGATTAAAAAAATGAAAAACCTCCTAAATGTTGATGCAATTAGAACGACTCTGTTATTTATTCTGTTGTAGAAGGGGACTCCATTACAAGAAATAAACTACTTAGGGTATAAAGGCAGAAAGAAAAATCTTTGGCAGCAAAATGACAAAATATGTCAACAGGTGACATTTATTTTCAGGAGAGCTTACTTCAATGGTTGAAATAACTAGGGAAAGTCTTCAACAGCTTAAGGAACAATTCTATGAAGAACTTCCTTGGAGAGATTTTTTTTTTCCACTGACAGCAATGAGTGTTTTCAAAATCCTAAAACATGAGGATAGGTTTTTGTCTTTTCATTTTTGGAGGAAGAAACATTGATTTTTGTAAGTATCTTAAGGTTAATGAAAATGACAATTTAAAGGTTCAACTTAGATATGTATCCAAATGTCTCCAGAAAATTAATTCATGTTTTTGTGATCTTTTATGACTTTTGGTGAAATTGCTAAGCCTTATTTAAAGCCTGACAGCACAAATGGAGTAAAGAACAATGACAATGAATGGAGCATAAGCTATCAAAGTCATACTCTAAAAAAAATAACAGAATACAAAGGAAATTGCTGTCTTGCCTAAGAAGATTAGATGTCTATTTGAAAATGGATAATTGGGAGAACACACAGTGCTGTCTTCTACTTTCCTTCACAAAATCCAGCAATCCTTACATAATAAAAGCTTATTTTCAGAAAGCACACTACTTTTGCCTAGGGTATTGGAAAACAGATGTTCATATGAAAGAATCCACAGTGTTTTGCAAGACAACATAATAAATGATTTGATTCCTAGAACAATTCATTTCCTTTATGTCACAGGCAGAGATCAGCATATACTAAACATTTTATTACGAACAAGTCATCTTGCTGCTCATCTTTACAATTTTCTGCCTTGTGTACCATCTTAAAAAGTTGATAATGAGTTTTATTGGTTTTGACCACAATGTGATGTCAACATGAGCAACTACCTCCAAATACAGGTAGTATAGGCCTTTGAAAAGTTAGGTCTGTACATTTAGTCAAGGTATAAAATAATGATTCTAGTAAAATAAGGAAGCCATATTGGCTAAAACCTCTCAAGTCAATTTTGAGAATACGTGTGATCAATAATCAAATATGCATTTAACTTCAAATAATTTCACCAAACTTTTCCATTTATAGTACTTGTTGTAATTCTGTTTTGTTTATTCAAAGAAAAATCTCATCTCAATCATAATACAAGTTGATCACGGGGATGAAAGTGCATGCAGCATGGAGAATATAGTCAAAGGTTTAGTAACATTTTTCTGTGTTGAAAGACAGTAACTGCACTAGTTGGGGTGAGGATTTAATAATGCATGTAACTGTTGAACCACTGTGTTGTATATTTGCAACTAATATAATATTGTGTATCAACTATACTTCAATTAAAAATACACTTAAAAATATTTTATTTAATGAAAGGAAAGTACAAAAAAGACAGAAGCATCTAATACTATAAGGTGTTTTTTCTAATGCTATATTTTTCTAGTTTGATTAAATATAAAACATAACTACATTTCTCCTCCATTTAAAAAAATTGGAAAGAGTACTGGATTGAATTTTTTTTTTTTACCAAAAAACATATTATCAGGGGCAAGAATCCTTTTTGTAGGGGAATCAATTCCATTGTTTTCAATGATTTACCCACTCCATGCTCAAATTATGCTATGGAATCTGAAGTAATTAACCAAAAATGTGGAAAACTGATAGCTAGGACCCTTTGCCACAAGTCAGACTGAGAGCATGCAGAATGGCTCCCTCCCAGGCATATTGAAAATACTTAGAAATTTTAGGTAAAATTTTAAAAAAATCTTATAAACTATTAAAAAAAAGGAGGAAAACCTTTAACTTTTAGAATTGAGGAGAAAAGGCAAATACTGTGAGTTAAGAGCAACATCAAAGCAGGACAGGGTATCGGATACAATTTAGGTTTCAGGTCCTGTTTTTCTATCTGACAGTGGTGACTCCTTGGTGATTACTGAAATCGGTCTAGTGGTTTGTTTCAGGAAAATACACCTGAATATTAGAGTTAGGCAAAAATATTACTCTCAGCACAAGTGCTTTGCTTTAAACTTTGTTGATGTTTTATTGACTGTGCTATTTTCTAATGGCATATATGCAGAATTTGTAGATTTTTATCTGGAAAGATGGGAAAAATTGATTTCACCACATATAATAACACCAAGAGTTATAGTTTGTTGCCATGTAGACCATTAACCAGTTTTTATCCCACCTTGTGATTTTATCCATTCCTTTATAAAATTTCATTATTTATAGATTCTAAAATTTTCATTTGAGCCTGTCTTAATATCTTACTAGTCCCTTATACATAGGGTAAATAAAATCATCAAAGCATGTTTATTTTTTATTTGAATGAGTGCTGTTTCTGTAGAGCTGTGAATAATATTAATTAGAATCAATCTCCTATAATAAAGGATAAATTTTATTTTTGAAAATGTAGTTTCATTTGTGTGCGTTCATACTAGACTACAATACAAATGAAAATTTATTACTATTTCAAAGCCACTATTCTAGAGTCTAGAGTTTGGTTGTTAAATATCCACCAAATCATTTTTAAAAAATCTGATGGCAGATGGCAGATGTTAAGGATTACGCCCCTTGCCAAAAGCTAAAAGCATGAAAAATCTGTGTATTTTCCATGAAGCCAGACTTAGAAAAACCTCCTCCTAAAAATATCCAACGAAGCAGAAACATACTTTTACATCTCATCAAACCATGAATAGGGGAAAAAAAATCACCAAAGAAAATTTTTAAATGGATTTAATTATGAAAGTGCATGGGGCTGAGGTTCTAAATTTATGCTATAAGGTTATATAGAAACCTACTATGTTATAAATTTGATAGCAATATAAGATTGCATATCAATGATACTTTAATAAAAAAAATTTAAAAAAGAACTTTACCAAGAGAAAGCTCCCCTGCAAAAGCAAATTCAAAACTACCCTGTAAGCATGTATCCATCAGAGTCTAACCCAAAAAGCGAAATTAGTTCGCAGCAGAAAAAGTTAAAACAACATACTAAACAAATTATTTTAAAAGAAATTCATATATAAAAAAATGTAGTAGGGACCTTAGAACATTCTCAACAATATTACAAAAGAATATAGAAAAATGAAAAGATTAGAAGAAAGTTTCCCAAAAAAAGGAACAGGCACCTTTATGAAAAGAGTGAACAATATAAAAAAAAGGCCAGTAGATTTAACATTGAAAGTAGGTCTTTTACTTTATCTTCAAGATTTAGGAAGGTGGAAATACTAAATATTTTACTACCATACTCAGCAAACTAGGGCTTAGAAGTATTCTGGCATGAATAAGAAACCCTGGGTGAATATTTTTCTTTGCATTTACTAGCTGTAGAATCTTGAGTGATTTACTTAACCCTCAATGACCCATGTTTCTCTGTTTTTAACAATACCCACACAGTTGTTGTAAGGACAGTTACTGTTAAACAAACATGTTAGCATCTGGAACAGATCTTAGCTATAAATATTATTAATGTCATCATTCAGCTCCTCACAGAATTTAATTCTGATACATACAGAAATATCACTATTTACCCATGGAAAGTAAATTCTTCTGTAATGTTATGTTTGGCTTTAAAGATAACATTTCTTGATACATATATTATTTGAAACTAATTTATACCTAGTACAAACCAGCTGGATCATTGGTAGAATATATTATAGTCATATGGAACAAACACAGCTAGCCAGGCACAAAGTATCTGCTTTTTCTGCCTTTCTTAATCCTATATCAATTATTTGGGTGGTTTTGGAAATTAAAAATAAAATATATTTATATTCATTCATCTGTAACAGAGATGTTATTAGACCAAAGGGTTAGCATAGGGATGAAATGTAAGTCTGAATATCAAATTGAAACTTTCAAGATATTGAATATGTTATTATTATTATTTAAACTGCACTTAGTTGTTTTAATTTATTGTGGCTCTGTGCTCATCAGTGAATAATCAATGGAAGTACACAGAAAAATATGTCTCATTGTAAAAGGTGTCACACATACATTTTTCTAGTTATTCAAATGTTTTAAGAATTCAAACAGCTCCCTTCATTTTCTAATCAGAATAGATTAAATAAAATTCAGCCTTTAGCATCCACAGTTTAAGGATAAATCTGACATATCTCCTATTTCTATTGGAGTATGCAGTTCATTTTGAATGACTTCAATTTAAACATTCTAGGGGACTTTATTTCCTCTCATCTGTTACTTTTTAAAATTCTTGTAAAAATAATTTAATTATCAAAAAGTAAAATTGATTTTTTTGACTGAGTTTCTCTATGGCTGAATTTTAACACATGATACAATCATGTTTGAACCACAATCAGGTTGTAGAGTAATTTCATCAGTACCAGAAACTCCCTCCTGGTCCTCCTGGATCGTCTATACACTCACTTCAGCCCTCCTCACTGACAGCCATGCTCTGAGCTCTATCATTATGGCCTTTTCATTTTGTGAATGTCATGAAATGGAATCATAAAGTGCATAAATTCTGAGACTGGCTTCTTTATTCAGCATAATTCCTCTCAGATTTGTCCCAAATGTTGGGTGTGTCAATAGTTTGTTTGATTATTTAGTCACAGAGAAGTATTCTCTTAGGATATTCTGAAGTTTATTTTTCCATTCACCCACTGAGGGAGGTTTAGGTTATTTCCTATTTGTGGAAATTATGAAATAGACATAGAGTACAAGGAGAGCAACAGCTGCTGCCACTGACTCTGTGCCCTCATTGAACAAACTGCATGGTTTACAGTTGTACCTGAGAGAAATAAAAATCCGTGTATTTACGTTTGCTGCCCAAATAATTTGAAATAGTATCGATGGGATTATATTGCTTTGGGTGATCTGTAACCTAGAAATAGTCAAGTAGCCATCGAAACAAATGTACAATAAGTGAGGGGCTAGTCCTGCAGGGTCTCAATCATCAGAAGGAAATGCAGTTTTAGACAAATACATGCTTAACACTATTAGTTCTGCCCTAGACTAACTGTATCATTATAGGCCAAAAGGCCCACTAAAATACCACCTAGAAGAACACAGTTCTAAATGAGAGACCCACATATGAGTTTAGTACTGGGGAACACAGTATCCTCTGACACAATTGGAGGGATCACTGAGAACTAAGACCAATGTTGTATTTGAAAAAGAATGTGAAGTTTAATATTTTTACTTTAAGTGATAAATCCTCTGATTGCAATTGTTATTAAAAATATTTAAACAATTTTTGAAAGTTTCAGTGAGCAAGAGTTTGGTTTAAAAATAAGACTTGTTTTACAGAAATCCCTGGAAGTAGAATAATACTGGTCTATATTACTTGGCATAATCATTTGGTGAAAATGGGGTCCTTCAATAAATATTACCTAAAATTGTAGAAATAGGAAAAGATATGCTATACTTCAGCAGTTTTGTAATTGCTAAAGTGGTTAAGAGTTAATGGATATCTGCAGTAACTGCTTGACCCACTGAAAAGCATTTTCAAACCAATAATAATCAGAAAAGCAAACATAAGTCAATGTAAAATTGTTAGTTTCTTACTTGATTTTAAAAAGTATGTTTTTTGTCAATGAGAACATTTGGGCTTACAATATAAAATGAATGGAACATTTTTTCTGATGTTTTTATATTAAAAATTATTGGGAAATAGCTCCTGTCCCACACACTGAATTCTAATAATTATTGTTCATAAAAATACTAAATCTTTCAAGTTGAATACATCATTTTATGCTTTTCATTTACATTTATATGAGAAGCATGTGGAGGAACATGTAGGTTCTCTGTATTGAATCCTCTCTAGGAATTTGTTTCTATGAAGTTTTAATTTCACATCTCATAGAAATATGTTTTAACTCATAATAATATAGTTTATATTTGAGGATATAACAAACTGAATATAAATTATTTTATGTTTATTCAACAATTTTTTCATTATACTGTTCATGTGAAAATAAAAAATAATAAGAAAAATAAGATTAAATACAATTTCTAATTTTTTTGCACTCAGTCCTTGGTTTGACAATCACTGGCAACTGCACAGAAATATGTAAATGAACCAATTAGGGTTTTAGGGTAAAACATGGTTATGCAAATATTAATTATAATATCAGAAGTCCTCTCTGAACTTCGTTTTAATTTGGGCATATATTGAGAAGTGTTTACCACACATGGATAAGGAATGCTTAATCTTCTTCTGTGAACCACCATGACTAAAATTACCAGGACCTCAGTGATGGATTGATATATCTTTAATAAAAATATGAAGAAAACAAATTTTCTAAACCAACTATGGTATGATATTTGCAATCCTGTCGCAAATATCTTGAAGAAAAAATTCTTTTAAAAAGATCTGAACTTTTAAGTATTAGCATCTATTCTTACCAAATCCAAATAGACTATTGGGATAAAGTAGCCACAAAGAACCTATATTTGAGGTACATTGACTTAGTCCTACTCTGAGACAAACGAGTACCCTACTTGTGCATGTTAAGTGGCAGCTGGTGTCAGGTTTAGCAGTCATCAGAATCTTAGGGATCACATGTGGAGTTGTAGCCTACCTGAAGAACTAGGTAAGAAAAGCATAGAGTAGTGAATCTGATATGACTGCCATAAAATCTACTGAGTGGGAAGTCCAGGAATCAAGGTCAGACTATAACACTGAAAGCAGGAGTCAAAGCTTAATAAAAAAAACATGTAAAAAGTCTTGTTATAACTAAGAAACACTATCTCCTCTGGCATATTTGAATTACTCCTGTTGGCATCAATTGTTTCCAATTTGGCATTGCTCCATTATTAATAAAAGAATAGATAAGAAACAAAGATAAATATTTGTGCGTGTATACATATATGTTGAGAAATGCATATGTAGATTTAAAGCTTAGTTGATTCTTAAGGAAATAAAACTTGAGATTAAGGATAAAATGAGGACAATGAGTACCTAAGGCACTGATTATTGAATGAAAATAGTATGAAGCAGAATGCATTAAAAAAAGATTAAGGTGCTTTCAGCAATCCAGAAAAAATGATGTGCTCAAGTGTACTTCTCTGTTTAGATATACAATAAATATGTATTGAGAATTTACTTCATTAGGCACAAATTCAGAGTCCAGTTATTGAAGGAGCTAAAACACTAGTGGAATAGCTGTATTTATCGTCTTCTATGGCTGAACTTCTATTGAAATAATATTATGTGGAAATATCAAGACTTAATTGTGTTATGTTAGAATGGTAATTTTAAACATAGGGAAGGAAAAATTATTGCTTCTGGTTATAATTAAGAAGTTGGAGTAAGCCTAACCTTTCTACCAGGAATGCATATAAAATCTAGATAAAAATATCAAAACAAAACAAAAACTACAGATGTTTAAAGGCATCAGAGAACAAACAAATTTTTCAGAATCTGAGGGGCTGAGCTGTCAGAGAGTGAAACACACTGAAGTTATCCGGGTGTTTCCTCAAGGACAATTTTTGAATTGTGATGCAGAGCAAAAGACTGAACAAATGCCACAAACTTAAATTTACAATTCTTTCATAAGACTTGGGAGAGAAAAATGTGAAGGTTCATTATTATATATTGGTCAATAATTGGGAGTTCAACATCCTAGAGAAAAACAATCATAGAGTATAGAATGAATATTCTGCCCAATGTTACCCACCAAGGAAGTCTTTGCTGCCTAAACTGCCCATGCTCAGTACTGGACATAGTAACCAATGTCCAGTACTGTCAATGAGATGTGAATAAGACTAAGCCATTTGATGGTACTGGTATGAAACAACCAAACAGAAAACCAAGCAGAGAAACACCTGAATTTCAAAGTTGAGCAAGAAAAACTACGTGACACACATATTTTAAAGGATTTCAGTGTGAGCTCTTAAAGAGCTATAATTAATAAAGGACCTACATTTATTAGAATAAGGTACTTATTCTACCCTTATTTTATTGCCTGGCCATAACTTTAAAAAAATATTCTCTGGAGAATGGCAACATAATCAAGAATCTGTATAATGTTTCATAATAATGTAAGTAATCAACACCTTACCAGGTATGCAAGAAAACATAACAATTACTTGAGAACCAGAAAAAACAAAAAACAGACATTAGAAGCAGAGACATTAAGTGAACTAGATATTGGAATTTTAACACAGAAGATATAAAATACCTATGAATAAAGTATAAGAAACTAGAAAATGTAGTATATTGCCAGAAAATAAAACATACGGGAAAAATAAAATAGACATGCTAGAACTGAAAAAAAATTGAATCAACAAACCAAAAGAAAGAATTAGTGTTTTATACACTGTGCCACTGAAAAATTAAGATTGAAGCATAGAGAGAAAGATAGAAACAAGAGAGAACAGAACCTGAGAAACTTACCGAAAATAATGAAGTGTTCAAATATACATGGGATCAGAGTCTCAGAATGTGAGGAGAGAGAAAATAAAGCAGTAACAATATTAAAATAGAGTATGTGAGAATTTTCCAAACGTGGTAAAAGGCACCACAGTCATGAAGTTTAATGAACCACAGGTAGTATGAAAAAAAAATGAAGCATAGAAATATTGTTGGAAAATGAAGATGAAGGCAAACAATTAGCAAAAGCAAGTTTTTTGGAAAGACCGAACTATTCTGTATACTGACTATGGTGTTGGTTACATGTGTTGAAATACACAGTACTGTACACCGAAAAGAAAACATCAGTATTATGGTATGTTACTTTAAAACATAAAATATAAAACAGATGAAGAAATGTGGCACAATATTTTCAACGTAATAACAAAAAGAGTGAAAGCAACAATACTTTTTCTCAATAGAAATGATGCATCCTAGTATAAAAGGGAATGGCATCTTAAAATTATCCCACTGTTCTTGAATGTTCTTTCTAACGTCTTGGGGTTTTTTTTTCTCTTAGATTTAAGTCTGGAAGGCTTCTCTTGACATACTCAAGTTCACTGATTTTTCCTTGGCTCTGTCCAGTCCATTGATACGCCATTCAAAGGAATTCTTCATTTCTACTACAGTTTTTTATTTCTAGTATTTTTCTCTTAAAATGTCCATATATATATTTACATTAGCATCTGTTCTTGCATGTTGTCTAATTTTTCCATTATAGCCTTTAACATATTAACCATAGTTAAGTTAACTTCTTTAACAATTCCAACATCTCTCTTATATCTAAGTCTGATTCTGGTGATTTCTGTTCAAAGTGTCCTTTTTTTTTTTGCTTTTTTGCATATTTTTTTTCTTTGCTGAAAGCAAATATATTGAATTGAGTAGTAGGAATCAAGGTAAATAGGTCTTTAGTGTGAGGATTTATGTTAATCTGGCTAGTTGTTGAGAGCTGATTAATATTGTCCATAGCTGTATGTTCCAGGGCTTCAAGTTTCTCAAGTGTCTTTGTTTTTAATATTCCCCTCTGACTTTGGATCTTTCTGATAAACCCTTTCTCATATAGAGTCTGTGTGTAGCGACTCTTTCCAGCGTAACGTGCTGTTATATTAGTGGTCTGTTGGTAAGGTGGTAAAGTGCGGGAAGAGAGCAGTGCTGTGCGTTCATCTGAATACTCCTCACTCTTTCAGTGGGCCTGTGTCTCAGGGGTGTGGCCATCATAATGGTTTCTTTCCCTTATCCAGAAGTATAGTTTTTTACCCACAATATTCCACTCCTTTCCCAGCCTGCAGCATTTCTAATCTAATTACTTTAGAGTATTTCCTCAGAACAGTGTAATCAAGTTGGAAATCAATATTAAAAAGATATTAAGTTCTCTAAGAAATCATAATGCAATGCAATGAATGTATCAAAACCTGAGAAATTCAGTCAAAGCAGTACTTAAAAGGAAATAGTAATCTTTATCCATATATTCAAAATAGAAGGTAAAAATTAATTATATAAGCATATCAGTAATGAAATCAAAGTAGAAAGAAGGATATAATAATGAAACATAAGAAATAAATTAAAAGGATGAATAGTTACATGATAGATACATGTTACATAGACAAGTAAATAAATAACAGATAATTTTTCTTTAAGTTTCCAGTGCAAGAGCATTGTTGGAAAAAATATACATGGAAAGCAGTAATTACAATTTCAGGTATATATATATATATATATATATATATATAATATTGTTCAGTCTAGGTATTAAAAACGTACAGATAAGACTGCATTTGCTTAGATAAAATATTCATGGAATTATTAAATTAATTTTAAAAGGAAATAATGAACATCTCTTTTGGATTTTATGATAGGAATATAGTTATAAGCAACACAGAGTATGTTATTTTTGATGATCTATAGTCACAGTCTTAGCATTATAAATATGCTCCCTCTTAGCTCTTTATTCATACTTACATAACCAGTTATGAATATCTCAATTGACTTTTACTCTTCATGATATATCACTAAGATTTTAAATTGCAGTAACTAAACCAATGGGTTTTAAATCAACTACTTTTCACACCTAGTATCTATTTTTATTCAATCCACTATTATTTTTAAAACACAAGAAATACAAAAGAATGTCAAAAGAAACATTAATATGAGTTAAGGGAATTACTATTGATATAAATACACTTGTGAGCTAAAAATAATCCTATCTGTACACATCTAACCAGGTATCTTAACAATGCTCTTTTTTAAACAAGATAAACAATTTTGAATTACTGATGAAAGACAAATAAAATCTACTCTGCCTTATTCTTCTAAATGTCTTTGAATTTATTTGCAATACTGATCAGATTCTCCATTTAGAGAAGTAGTAGTAGATTTATGATTTAAACTAGTATATAAACTTACCCAAAGATTTTGATCAAATATCTCTCCAAAGTATGTGAGGAAAAATTCATTTTACTGTTGTAAGAATTAAAATAATAAAATTGCTATTTTTGAACAGAACCTATTTTTTAATGTTCTAATATTAACGAAGATGCGGCCAAAAATAAAGAACAGAATAAGTAAGTACATGAAAAAAACTTTAAAAATAGAAGGTAAAAATAAATTATTGGAAGTTCTACATGTCACATTGGAATGGAATTTCTGAGATTATTTGTGCTTAAGTCCAAAACAACTTTCTATAGCTTTCAGAAATGGACAACTTAGAAATATACTTGTTTCTTTAAAAACAACAAATCTCAACCAAGAATAAGATCTTAACTTTATTGAGAGTCTCCTTAATAATTATCTGATTAGCTTTTTATCTTCAAGGGAATAGAACTTCCCTTTGGCATATTAGGGCTAAACAATAAAATAGGTTTATTTTTTGTCTTTGTTATTAACATTTTAACTGAGCTCAACAAGCTCTCTCTAGTCCCTACCAAGGAATAGTCCAAAGGTCATTAAAATTGTGTCATATTAATAACTCTTAAATTTCTGAAAATTAATGTCAGCATGGTGGCATTTTAAAATGAATTATATTTTAAAAGAATAAATTTGAGTAATTCATTGGTTCATCCATGTGCAGTTTTTAATTTTCTGACCTAGTCATATGAAAACTCTTTCCTGAAGTTTTCTGTAGAAACAGGCATGGAAATTTTAGTCTGTCTTTCTTAATTAGTGAAAAAATACAGTATAGACAGACGATTGTTTCTAACATTTGTTTTTATTTGAAAAGTGCTTATAATTGTATTAGCTTTTCAATGTACTTCCAGAGGGTTATGAAAGTATCTTAGATGGAAGTGAGTATGTATACGAATCTTGGCATGTAGAAAACACGTATTTACATTTAGTATTATTTTGATTTGGCATTTCAACCTACATAAATCCTTAGTAGGTGAAAACATCAGGGGAGCCACCCGCTGGTAAATATTGGACCTGTGGACATGACTTTATCTCCTGTTATTTAAGTAATTATACCACAATTTATTAACAGAAGAAGCCGGGTTATTCAGAGCTGTATTAATGCAATAGCACTAGTAAAGAAACAATATTAAGCAATTAAAAGAGGATGCCTAAAGTATATATTATTTTATAATTTTTAAGGTAATTAACATTTTCCATTCTATTTACAAACTATGTATTTCTATACCATATTTAAGTTATGTTTTCACGCAGCTGCTGAGTCCTAAGTAGATAAGTGTTCCTTCAACTGAATAAGCTATTAATACCAAAATATTGGTAATATATAATTATGAACTTCCAGGTTTATGTCCAAATTTTTAAGTTATCATGCTGATCTAGAACCCAATAACTGGAAATTTTTATAATAGATTGGTGATACTTCTTTTTGAAATGCTAAATTAATGTTCACTGTTGAAAATGTTCATTTTCAGCAATTCAATACCAGCACATCCAGCCACAGAAAAATACCAATTTTTGGAAAAGTCATTGCATCACTATGATTTTCAGAACTGGTCAGCTGCACTTATTTTGTTGTGTAATCGTTTTAAGAACAGATTGATCATTGACAGGAATGATTTATTTTTGCATGCCTTGTACACTCATGATAAAAGTTCTTTTTCAAATAATTTTTTAAGTTCCAATTATCAGTTGTTAAAATTAATGAAGCATATTGAGATAAAGGAATAGTTTATAGACATGATTGGCATCCTGTAAGGAAAAAACACATGTAAAACTGTACAGTGATGTTGGTAGATATCTATAGTATTGTGTCAGAACATAGGTGAATTTAATCAATGTGCTTGGTAGAAGAGCAGATTTTATTTTTTTTGAGAAAACTAATTTTTTCTGAGTTTAACAATTAGAGTATGTAGAGAATATATGAACAATGATCAGCCATTTGTCTTAATCATTTATGTATATGATTTTTCTTTAAGAATCACCAAGTAAATGGTCAAGCAGGCAGAAGCAACTGGTGACTCCAAGTTGGCCGCCATCTTCTGTATTCATTAAAATCTGACTGCTTTTCTGAAAGTGACACTTTTATGAAATTGAAAATGGAACTTTTCTTCATTTTAATTATACGATCATTCTGGAGCCATATAAATTTTAATAGACCAAAAAGTCAAACTATTCAGCATAAACCGTAACTATCAATGTTTCAAAAAGTAAACTTGTTTTTTAAATATTTCTATAGGTAAGTAGAATGAAAACAAGCCACAAACCTCCTATTGCTATGATAAACCACTTTCATGGGAAGCATCAGACCACTATACCAGAAAATGCCTGCAAGCAGCAATTCCGGATGCTCACATTAAAAGAGTTACTGCAGGTGACATCTATTCCACACTCAAATATCAAAAAGACACTGGTGCGAAGGGAGAGTCAGCACTGGGTCAGCAGATACGGAAAAGTAGATTTAGAAGATGTCAGCATAAATGCAGTAGTAAAATGCATGAGCATGAATGATAGTGCCCTCAAGTAACATACAAATAGATACACATTCAAGTGGAATTTTGAATGATCCCGGTGTGATTTCCTGAATAACTTGTTTAATACAAAACATATAACACTTTGTGAAAACTAGAACTTGTTATAGGCTTGGTCATAGGAAATTTCATATAAAAACCAAATTGAATTCAAACAGACAGTAGAAATAACTATGCCTGCACTTTATGATGGACAATGAGTCACCAAAATTTAAAAGAAAAGATTGTATTTGTTTAGTCAATATTATATAATATTTATCATATGATAGGTATTGTTTTGAATGCTTTACATATTAACTCCTTTAAATATTTAATAAACAGATATAATTCATGAATTATTGATGAAGACACAGAAATTTTGTAATTTATTCAGTCTTAGAACAAATCAGTGAGGTGCTGGGTTTAAAAACCCAGTGCCTTGCTATGCTCTGCAGAAGAGCATAAATGAGTTGAGGATGAATCTTTCATGAGTCTGAATGTGATTTTTTAATAGCACTTATAAGAGTCTTGGAATATCATTTTGTTGCTCTGGTACATGACAGTAGTGGAAAGTAGAAACAATAAGAAACACATCAAAAATCAGTAAGTTAATAGATTCACTTTCTGTTAACGAACTCATCTCTATTTGCCAAAGACATTTCTGTCTGTAGCACCAGAAGTCCAGCATACTGATAACTTCACAAATCCTAGGCAAATAGGGACAGTCTATCACATCCTCCCCACAGTCAAAGGGGACAGACATTAGCTATGTGCCACTTTCTGATAAAAAAAATTATAAAGTCATCAATATGTTTTTATCTGTTACTAAATTTTACAGATTTTTATCTGTATTTTTCATTTTAGAAACAAATTTGGTGGGACCCCTACTTTGGGACAGAATGGAGTAATTTGTGGATCTCCTAATCCCCTCAAGTAAACTAGAAAATCTATATTAAGAAAATCTGTTTAAGATATCAGAGAAATACTGATGCTTCTGACAGGGGAGGGACCAAGTTTCTGGTGAGGGAATTATGGTAGACAGCTGAAATGTAATTCTGAATTAACATCTCCACAGGGGTACTTGCTAATTTAGGCCTAACACATAAGACCTCAATTCTGAACTTTCCTGAGTAAAGGGCTTCAGCTAGTAGGGAAATCATCAAAGATACAGGAATTCTTTTGGGGCTGTAGTAAAAATTATAGAATGAGGGCCAAGATCCTGATGAGAAGGAAGAGGTGGACTCATCAGAGATAGACACAGCCTAACCAAACATGAGCGACCCATGGAAAAATGTCTTCCAATAACCATCTTGGAAGATAACCATAAATGATGAATGCTCTATTTATAGAGATTGTTCATCTTATATTTGGGTCCAGGAAAAATTCAAGCAATTTGCAATTTAGTCAGGAAGACAAACATACGATGAGAACTCTTAAAATTTTATCTATAACTGAGGTGTACTTCTTGTTTAGAGTTTAGATGACTTCCTAATTTATAACAGCTTTGTATGTAGAATGAGAGCTCACCACATTGAATCTCAGTATAAAATGCAACACAGTGCTTTTGATTTTAGAATTAAGTAAAAAGCTCTCTTATTTTTCTTCCTGTGGCTGAGAGGGCATTAACTGACTTTCAGTGTAACTCCCTGTGAGAGTTTTGTTTGAACTGAAAACTTTGCTATGGCAGAAATGTTGAGTTTACGTTGAAGTGTCATCCATTACTCCTTAAACTGTGGACCATTATTCTGCGAACCATCCACTCACTCACTCACTTGCGAGGTCTTAAAAAAGTCTTTTCATGGATAATAAGAAAAGTCCGTTATTACAAATAGCACAATTAGTCCCAAGTTACCTGAACTTTGTATCTTTTAAATGTACTTCTTGTAGCATTTTTTACAAAATTTTGTTGCAGAATAGTGCTTACCTTCTGACTAATTCAATTAAATATATATTTATAAGCAAATTTTATGTATCAGAAACTTTTAAAGAATGGTTTCCATTTTTATTAAATTCATTTATATAATGATGATCATTGCTTATAAACCCTTCTCAAATTGATGGCTGAAGCCAACACAGGGCCTTCACAACGCATGCTTTCATTTTCACTCTGTTTTCATTCTGACTCTTTCAGTCTCTCTCTTGAGAATGTGTGAACACTCACAGTTATTGATACAAAGCCCATGACTTCCTACAAAAATCAACACAATCTCTAAAACAACTGTTATCATGAGATACATCACAGCACTGTGAAAGACAACCAGAAAACAACCAAATCTAATTGGTCTCATACAGAAAAATGGTTTGAAAACAAAAGTGAAACGAATTGCTTCTTACCTCATCATCCACAGTAACAGGAGCTCTTGCTTCAGTGTCCCCCACCTCAGGGCACCAGGAGTTGATCTTCTTTCAAATGCAAGTCAGACCTTGGATGACAGCATCTGCCTGTGACACATACAAACCAGAGAGAGATTTCAGTAGCAACTTTCTGTTGAAAGTTTACTGACGATTTAAGCACCATAATTAAGCAGCTTAATGTCTTGAACCAATTTTTTTCCTCCCTCTCTTACATTGTTTTCAGAGATGATTCACAAGGACAAACACTACCTGAATTGTAATTGATACCAACAAAGATGATTATTTGCATCAAATCTCTATAAAACTGTACATCATCCATTTAAGAGCATGGATCTGTCAATAATCACTTTCTGTGTAATCTCAATAGTGACTTTATAAACTTGCAAATGTAATTATTATGCAATTCCCAGAAATATTTTGAAAACAAAAACCATCCTGGAAACATAAATGATACAATATTATTATATTAGCACAAACCCAGGAGAAAAGTTTCAAAACATACTTTTTTAATACTTGAAAGTTACTTAGAGAACATTAAATATTAGATCTTTTGGATTGAAGACTTTTTTTGATTTCCATGTTAAAATATAATAGTCAAATAAAAACTTGACTTTTATCTTATCAATCTTGTAAAGTGTACTCCATCAATTGGAGAAATGTGTGCTAAATCCAAAACTGTACCAAAATGAAAATGTCATAAAGTTTAATTCCTTGAATTATAGCATTTTCTAAACCATGCAGAAAAATCACACAAGATACAGTTCATATCTAATAAATTTCTTTTATATAGGCATTGAAATATAGATAACTATGACATAAGGAAACTGCGTTACTATTTAAGTATCAAACGTTAAAGTCATTATTGTGGTCCACATCTCTCTTCTACAATTGGTGCTTGTCAGGAGGTGTTCTCTTTTCTACTCATTTTGCCTTTCCATCCACGCATCCTAGAATACTTTGACATTCGTCTTGTAAGACTACACAACCAATGATTTCTGTCTATTACAGTTATCTATTGATTTTTGAGTTACTATCTGTAATATCACCCTCTTTTCAGCATTGGTCCTTTTATATTATCTTGGAGGTTTCGATACCCACATATACAGTCCTTTCAGTAACTGCCACCTAAACTCTGTGACCACCTCTCTTTCAACCTTTTCTAAACTACTTACTTCTGTGATCATTCATGAGTTTCATTTGCCCAGACTTTACCTATTTCATTGATTCAATTTCCAGCATTCAACTCTTTTGCTAACACCTTCTAAATTTCAAGTCTTTCTCAATTGTTGCATCCTGACTCCAGAAACTTGTTACTTTACTAAGCTTTTTTTACCTATTTGTCTTAAATTTTTAGTGTGTCTGTATAGCATTTTCATTTCTCACTCTTTCCAGCCTCAATGCTCTGAGGGATTACTAGGAGAATCATTAAAATTACTTCTATGCATTGCTTCATATACCCCTTCAACTGAATTGTACTATGCTTGGCAAATCCACAACAGTATGAATTTGGCAGGATGGTGGCAGGGACACTATTCAGCTACTAACCACCACTATTGGAATTAGAGATTTTCATTTTTCAAAATTTCCCAATTCATATTTATTGAAATACAGAATTTCTTAAGTATTTCAGTACTTAAAATGAGACTGTGTCATTTTAGAGCAAATATAGTACAGGAAGTTATTTTACTTGTAAAAATAAAATATAAACAATGTTTATATGCTTAATTATTTTTGTATGAACAGATTTTCATCAAATATGCTTACTAGATAGGCAGTTAGACTCTTTGTTAGATAAAAATTCAGTGTTGAAAATATAATATGAAACTAATACTTGACTGACATAAGAACCAGAGGGAAGTCATGACTTTAAAAGAAAGTTAAATAAAAATTACAGAAATTAAAAACATAAAAAACCTTAACCATTAAATTTTCCAATGTTAAGTAAAAGTTTTAAGTAAAAAAATTATATTCAACACCTAAAAGTGTACAACTTTCTATAATTCATTGAAGAATACAGAAATTGAGTAAAGGAAATACGTTGTATTAGATAGCCTGAAAATCTTCTGAGAAAAATATGCACAAATAATGAATAAAATAAAATTAATATCTTTTTACTTGGTACAGCCAACAAAAAGTCATTGAAATGTATGCTCAGTACAATTTTTAATAAACAGCTCAAAAGACAGAAGGTGAATACAAAGAACATTGAAATCACAATGCCATGTTATATAAAAAAATGCAAATATAGGTATTTTTAAATTAGTAAAAATATATTCCAAGAAAAAGCAATATTACTGATTTAGAAACATTGCATACTTTAAAAAAGTATATTCCAACAAGTAAAAAATATGAGCTTCAAACTGATACACATTTTGAAATGTTATCTCAATTACAATAGTATAAAATTTAACTGAATAATAGAGAAATTATCAAACCCATCAATGCAAAATATAACTACATATGTCTTATTAGAGCAAATCTCCAGAAGATCTGAACACCAATATAAGCTAATAAATGTTTATTGAACACCCCCAAAATTAGTTAATACATATTATATACGCATTCACATTTGAAATGTACACATTAACAAATAGTTTAAAAATTGACCATGTACTCAATGACAAAATAAAACTGTCACCATTTCCACTCCACACTAAAGATTTTACTGAATGCAATAAAAATGAATTAAAAACTTCCCAGGTTGCAAAGGAAGAAGTAAAATTGTCTTGATGTAGAAAACATGTCTGTGTACAAATAAAATACTATGGGATATGAAGAACTGCTGCTTAGAACTATTGCGTGATTTAGTACATTTACAGTATATTACATTGATAAAGAAAGTCATCTGTTTTAAAAATCAATAAAATCAATGGAAAATCAATTGTAAATAGAAAACTATTTCTATACAGAAGCAAAAAACAATTTGGGCTTGAAAAAATACAATATCATCAAAACTTTGGGATACTTTGGAATAAATTAGATAAATATGTGTAAGAACCATCCACTATAACTGCAAAGACTGCTGAGAAAAATGGACAAATACTTAAATGGAGATATACACAAGACCTGTTGGTTGAGAGATCCAATATTGCTAAGATATCAATTCTCCCCATATTTGTCTGTGTATTCAATACATTCCCAATCAAAATCCAAGCAAGTCTTTTATTTTTAATTTGACAAGTTAATTCTAAAATATATATAGAAATGCAAAGGGCTTAGAATAGCCAAGATAAATTTAAAAAATACACTTGGAATAGTACGGTTCCTAATTTCAAGATTTTATAAAACTACAGCAATCGAGACAGTACGGCATTGTCATAAAGGCAAACAATGAAAGAGAACCACGATACAGTACAGGATAGAACAGAACAAAATAGAACACAAACAACTGAGCAATGGAACAGAATAGAGGGTCTACAAAGAAATATTTGTGTGGTGAAAATATTTTTGGAAAAGGTGCAAGAGCACTCCAGTAGAGAAATGATAGCCTTTTAAAATAATGGAGATTTAACAATTGGTTGTATATATACCACAAAATTAATCCAAATCACATAGCATATGTGAAAATTGACTGAACTGGTTCACCAGCAGTTATATAAAACCTAAAATAATATATTCCCAGAAGAAATACAAATTTTTATTATCTGGAGTTAGGAGGGTTTATAGAAACAAAACCAAAAACATGGCCCATAAAAAAGAACAATGATCAATTAGATTTCTAAAATTAGGAATGCATGCTTTTCAAAAGACACTACTAAAAAATTTAAAACAGATGATGCACACTGTAAAACAAGTTCTGCAAATCAAATATCTGGTAAAGAATTTGTATTTAGGTATATACATTATTTTTTAAATACAATAATAGGAAAATAAATAAACTGAGCAAATATTTACACAGCCACTTCATTGAAGATACACACACGGCAAATAATAATATGAATATGTCCTCAACATCATTATATATTGGAGAGATGAAAAATTTGCCTAAAAGAGATAACTATACCTATAGTAAAATGCTTAAAATACAAAAATCTGACCATGCACAGTGATGACAATAATTGGAGGAACTGGAACTCTCATACAATTATGGTGTTGAATGTGAAATGGTTTAACCATTTTGGATAATAGTTTTAAAGCTTCTTAAAAAGTTTATCACACACCTGCCATTTGACTCAGTCATTCTAATCCTAGGTATTTATCAAAGGGAAATGAAGGAATAATTCAAAGATATAAACTAATTGTATACAGTTTAATTATAATAGTCCCTAACAGGAAACAAATTAAATAGCCATCAACAAAAGAGTAGTTAATACAATTTTCTTATATACAATGGCATAATTGAAATAAAAAGGATGAATTATTGATATGTGCAACATGGATTACTCTAATTACATAGAGTGAAAGATGAGAGAGAATATATATATATACTTTGCTTTTCCACTTATTGTAAAGTCATAGAAAATGCAATTAATTTATAGTGATAGTAAGAAGAGATCAGTAACTGCCTGGACATTGGGTGGGACGAAACTGAGGAAGAGAGGAAAGGGCAACAGTGAGGCAGGAGGAAACGAGATACTGGCGTGTTTATCATCTTGATTAACACATAAATGGTTTCGAGTTGCATACATATATAAAAATTATCAAAACATATACTTTAAATATGCTCAGTGAATTTTATATTAGGGATATCTTAAAGATGTTAAAAACGAGCATATGAGAAGATTGTTATGGAACACAACAGAAGAGAAAGATTTATAAAGAGTAAGTGATGATTCTCTCAAAAAGAACTGGAAAAATCTCTGATATTGATACTTAGTGAATATTCCATTGAAATGCATGATGGTTTATTCTAAATCTTGTGCTTTTCCTCCATATGGAAAAGTAGCATAAGAAAGACATAGTGTATACATTAACTGTGCTAATTAGACTGTAATCTTCTTTTCTTCCTATTTTTTAATGTACCATTCTATAAAATTCAGGTAGTCTAATGGAAAGCAACAATATTTCAAAGAACTTTCTATACCTATGTTTCAGAAGATATTTATGGGACATAATGACATACACAGAAATTCCTATAATAAAGATTAACTTCATCTTCACTTAAGTCTTAAATGAATTCCTGTGAGAAATATCAGAGCATGGAAACTGAAGTTTCACACTTTGGCTACATGTAAATGTGTAGGGACAGAATGAGATCAAATAAAATACAAGAAGTGCATGCTTTATGCAAGGCATTTATTCCTGAATACATGTAAAGTAAATGTGCATAAAACCAAGATTAATTTAAAAACCAATTATGTTCATGTAGGTCCATTTCTGAACTCTATAGTCTATTCCTAACCTACTTGTGTATTCTTTCACAAATGCTATTCTGCCTTACTGTAGATTTATAGTAAATCTTGAAATCAGAAAGTGTATCTTTGAATTTTGTTGTTAGTATTGTATTGGCTATTCTAGCTCTTTTTACTTTCCATATAATCTTTGGAATAAGTTTGTCAATGTCTACACAACAACTTTCAGAAATTTTCATGGGAATGGCATTAAATTTATAGTTTAAACTGAAGAATTAACATCTTATTGTTGAGTCTTCTTTTACATGAATGTGGAATATCTCTTACCTAGTTTCTTTAATTTCTTTCATCAAGGTTTTTAGATGCTACATATATTTTGTTAGATTTATAACTAAATATTTCATTTTGGAGTGCTATTACAAAGGCTGTTTTTATTGCAGTTACACATTACTGGCATATCCTGTAATCACTTATAACTTTCAGGACTTACCTAGTGATTTTTGAGGATTTCTTACACAGACAATGATGCTTTCTGTGAATTAAACAGATTTATTCTTTTCTAATTTGTATGTTTATACATTTTTCTTTTCATATTTCACTACTGAAGAACACTTGTATAATGCTGAATATGAATGGTGAGAGAAAAAAATTTTGACTAGGGGGAAAGTGTACAGTTTCTCAGTGTATGCATGATGTTAGCTTTAACTTTTTTTGTAGATTTTTTATCAAGTTGAAGAAGTTCCCATTTATAGTTTGAGTTTTTTTTATCATAAATAGTTTAGTTTTAACTATTATAACAAAAACTATGAGTAGTTTTAACTATTATGACTAATATATTAGTTTTACTTTTTCTTCATGAGTTGCTACTATCATTTTTTCTTCCTTCCCTATTGATGTGGTGGATTACACAAAATGACTGAAATGTTCAACCACTCTTAGATATCTGGAATAAACCTCTGGTCACCATTTATAATTCTTTTGTAAATTGTTGGATTCAGTTTGCTAATATTTCTTGAGGAATTGTGCACTTAATGTTCAGGAAAGATACTTACTGGCTTGCAGTGATTTTTTTTTTCAAAATTTTTTTGGGAGGAACTTTTCATGTGTCTTTGGTATTAGGGTGATGTTGGACTTTTAGGATGGGCTAAATGTGTTTCTTTTATCTTAAACAATACATTGCAGAGAATTGGGGTAATTTCTTTATATGTTTGGTAGAAATCATTAGGGAAATCATCTTGGCTTTATACTTCATTATTAATTCAATTTCTTTAAGAGGCATAGGCCAATTTAGATTATCAATTTTTCCTTGTATGAATTTTAGCTGCATGAGTATTTAAAGGATTTAGTCTCTGTCAAGTAATTTATCAAAATTGTGGGCAAAGATTTGTCTTTTTATTTCTTTATATTAATGTATATTGAATCCGTTATAATGGCCATTCTTTCCTTTCTCATATTGGTAATGTAGGTCTTCTCTCTTTTTCTCTTGATTAGCATGGGTAGAGGTGTTTCTATTTCATTAATCTTTTTAAAGAACCAAGTTTTGATATTATATTTATCTCTACTGTGTAATAATAAATAAACACAATATTTATTTAACTGTTTTCTGCTTTAATTTTTATTGCTTTTCTTTTGCCTCCTTTAAACAATTTTTCTGTCATTTTCTAATGTGGAAACAGCTTATTTATTTAAAGCACTTATGTTTTCTAACACATGTATTTAGTGATATAAATTTTCTCTAAATGCTTACTGGGTTGCATCCCCCAAGTTTGATGAAGTTGCATTTTCATTTTAATCTTGTTCAGGAATTTTTAATTTCTCTTGGAATTTTTCTTTGACCATATATTATTTCAAAGTTAGCTGTGTATTAATTCGAATAGTTTTTTAGTGGGCTCCATGTTAGTCTATATAAATGATCAAGTCATTTGTGAACTTTTACTTCTTCCTTTCCAATCCTGATGAGTCTATTTCTTTGCTTAATTGCCCTAGCTAAAACCCCAAGTATAATGTTTAATAGAATCCCAAGGATAAATATCCTTTGTTCCTGATATTAAGGCATAAGCATCAACTCTTTCATCATTACGTTTTAATGTTAGCTGGCAGGTTTTTGTAGATACCCTCTACCATATTGAGGAAGTTCTATTCTTAGTTTTTCTGAATATTTTTTGTCATGAAAAGGTGTTGGATTTTGTTTTGGTTTTTGGATTTGTTTGGATTTTGTAAAATGCTTTCCCTGTATCTAATTTGATGTTCTGTAGTTTGATGTATACAAATTAAGGACTGTTAGGTCTTCTTGCAGAACTGAAACATTATCATTATGCAATGTCACTTTTACACTTGATTATTTATTTACCTCTTTTGTGATACCAGCTTTGTCTGAAACCTGCATAGCTATTTTAACTTTCCTTTGAGTAATGCTGGCTTGATAGATCTTTTCCTATCCTCTTACTTTTAAGCTATCTGGTTATACTTAAAGTTGACTTCTTGCACACTAAATGCAGTTGAATCTTTGTTTTTTCTCCCTACTCTGTCAATTGCTTTTTAATTGGTGTTTCATTTTTCAGTCATTTATCTTTTGATCTATTGTGTAGAGTGGTACTTACATTCAAAATTTATGTAAATTTTTCTAATGATCTTTTTGTTGTGAGATCCAATTTAATTTTACAGTCATCAGGAAACTGTCTAAATCATTTCCAAGTTTATTGAAACTTTATGACTCAGGCTGTGATCTATTTCGGTAAATGGCACATGTGCCTTTGAAAAGCATTTTCTTGCTTCAATGAAGTCTGTTGTTTATTGTGTTAATATATATTCTGATTTATTCTATCACTTAAAGAGAAAGCTGTTTAAAAATATTGTAGATTTGTCTTTACTTTCAAATGTTTCACTTATATTATTACATGTAATAACTATATTATTATACATAACTATTAATTGCACACAGTTATATATTTCTGTTGAAAAGACCTTTTCATAGCTATATTTATCTCTCATGTTACTTTTTGTTTTGAGGCTATCCTTATGTCACATTAATATAGCTGTACTAGTTCTTTTAGTGTACATTTGAAATAATAACTTTCTCCATACTTTCATTTTGTACTCTTATATTTAATGATTGCCTTTTAAAAATAACATGTAAATGGCCTTTTCTCTTTACCTATATTAGCCACCTTTGTTTACTTGTAGTGCATAATGTTTTATAATAAGTTTAATTACTACTATAACTGAGTTTAAGCCAATGGCATACTGGGAAATGTTTAGCAAGTTGTCCTTATTTAAGTCAAGATAGCTAAAACAATTAGTATTTTATTTTTCCTGTGGCCATATTTTCTAGCCATGTCCCCTTATCTTTGCCACCATTATTTCCCCCAAATATCTGAGGATAAAATACTGAGGCTGGGTAACTTTTCTGCTTCTGTTTTAGGATCTCCTTTTTGGATCCACTATCCTATGCTCCATCGTGAAAATTGTTTGCAAAGGCATTGCTAATAAACACCAGGTTCATCAGCTAAAGAATATTTAACCTCCGAATCCACTCCATGTGGATTCTATCTGGGCTCAAGAGAAAAGTCAAACCTACCTAAGTCTGATGTTTTGTTGGGCCAGAATTCTTTTACTTCTTGATCACACTGTAATTTTTGAATGTTTTGATTTTTATTGAGTACTTCATCATCAAAAACTTAGCTATAACATTGCTGAGAGAGATCTATATTACTGGTTATACATTCATGTTTTCTAAGTCAGTCTTCCCTTATTGGTTGAGGTGAACAAATATTTACTTTTTCCCAACTTATTTACAAAATTAAATAGTTCAGAGAGGTAGGAATGAAGTTTGATACTTGTTAGTTTGAGCTTAAAGAAAATGATTGGGTTCAAATTTGCCCCTCATTTGTTCTATTTTAGCCTGATCTATTTTTCCTGTTGCACACATTTTCAACAATAATGGGATTGTATTATAAAGGAATCTGTAAACAGCATGTACTATGTGACTCTCATTTTCTAGGAAGACCAGTTTATTTTTAAAATTTGATGTTGTATAAATACCTTCTATATAATGTTCTCCCTTTTCCTTATTCTCTGGAAACTATCTTATAAATCCTTTCACAGGCTGTACTAAATGGTTAGTAAGCCATATGACTCTGCTCCATGGCTACAGCAGTAATAAGATATAATGGTTAAGAAAAGAGGTTATGAGTCAAAGTGTTGTGAGTACCTATCATGAATCTATTTGAGTTAAATTTCAAAGACTGATGTAAAAATTTAAGAAATTGTGGCTACCTCTAACTTTTCCATCTGAAAAAGTGTTTGCATATGTTAGAATAATATAAGTCAAAATTAATAGAAAACACTGAGTTCAATACATCTAAACAGTAATTAGACTTGCCATATCACATCAACTATACTACAGAAATCTGACTGATGGGTAATTCAGTGGGTTAGTGATGTCATGTCATTCCATCTTGTTACCCTGGCATCCTGTGTATAAATGTTGTCTTCAGATGACTCTCATTATAGGAATAATATAGTCAGAATAATTATAGATAAGAGTCAGATATGAAAAACCCATGCCTATAAACAAATCAATTAGTACAAGAAAATGGAATCTCCAAATCTTCAATTACCCACTTTGAGTGGATGGATGCTGAGGAGTCAACAAAATGAATTAATGTAGTGTTTATTATCGTTAAAATATAAATTGTGCTACCTTCTCTGCATATGCCAAAGGAGGGGAAAAAAATCCTACAGTATTGGTAGGATTTTCTTTTCAAATTTCCTTTGATGTATTTTCAAAGTTTATTATACACATATTCAAATTAACAGCATTACAATTTTAGTGCCAGAAGAGACTTTAGAAATAAAAATTCTGACTACTTCATTTTGTGAACAGGGCAACTGTCTTATTATATACAGCTGGTCTAAACAATGATTAATTTGATATAATAACTAAGCCATAGAGGAAGGGTGCTCCCCCATACCTAACAAGAAGCTTTAAACCAAGCATCCAAGGATTAGCTTTATCCATTAGTTAATTAAATAGCTGACACTAAAAATAAAACAAACCCCAACAAACCCTCAACATTCCTTAAAAGATAACCACAACATTCCGAATTTCTATTCATCTACTATGTCTAGAATACAAAAGCACCAACTGCTGGACATGTAGGCAATATGAAAATGTGACAAATAATTAGAAAATAAAATTTTAAATAATAAAACATCTTCAAAATGACCCAGATATTGAGAGGTAGCAAGAAAAGCCACTGACGTGGCTATTACAAATATATTCATGGACTTAAAAGAAAAAAATAGTTATTATAATGAATGAACATACATGGAACTTTAGGAAATTAAATCTATAAAAATAAGCAAGTGAAATTATAGAAATGAAAAATACAATATGCAGAATGGAAACTACAATAAATAGAGTGGACATTAGATTTATAATAGTAGAACAATGTTCAGTGAAATGGGGATATGGAGATGGTGCAACAAAATTATCCAATCTGTCAGACAGATAGAAAATCAAAAAAAGAAAACAGGACTTCAGTTATCAGTTGTGTACTATCAAGTCATCAAATCTGTATAAAACTGAATCTTCAGAAATAGACAGTGGGAAAAATTCAAAACCATATTTAAGGAAATAATAAATAAGATTTACATATTTGGAAAAAGTACAAATTAATATACCAAGGAACCTCAACAAATAGGAAGCAGGGTAAACCCCACAAAAATGTACACAAGGTAAATAATAATAAAAATTTTTTTAAACCAGTGATAAAGAGAAAAGCTTGAAAGATTCAAGAGAAAAATGACTTATTTACATACAAGGGGAGGATGACATGAATAATAATTCACATTTCATAAAAAATAATACAGGGCATAGAAATATAACTTGTTTACATTTCTGAATAAAATGTCAATCCTAAAATCTGTATGTAGAAAAATCCTTTAAAAAATGAAGATTTTGTTAATAAATAATCAAGAAAACAAGAATAGAGAGTTTATTACTAGTAGACCTGCATACAGGGAAAGTAAAGGAAGTCTCTGAGTTAAAGTACATTGATAGCAAGTTCAGAACTACTACAAAACGTTCAGAACTACAAGAATGACTGGGGAGCTGCAGTAAAAGAAAATATTTTGGTAAATACAAAACTCTGTTATTTATTTACTTTCATTAAAAACATTTGGCTACATAATGTAGAACTGATTAATAGTATATTGTTGGATTTTTTAATATGCATATTTGCAATATTTATGAAAACAACAGCAGCCTGGCAGAAGACATCACTAGACTCTTACATTATATGTAAAATGACATAGTATTTATTCAGTATAGATTAATAGATTTTAGTAAGTTTAGTAAAAATACATATTGGTATCCCTAGACACCAACTTAAATTCAAAAGGTATGTGTCTTACCAATGAGTTTCAGTCCTGGGCAAGTTCACTATGGATTCGATGTGACCAAAGAAATGACAGTAGAATGTTCTTGGGGTGAAAGGGTTATACCCAACTTTTTTCCCATAGTGGCAAGCCAATCACTAAAATACCATCGACTCAGAGCAGGTCTACATGCAGCAAGCTGGTCTTTGCCTCTGGGCCTCTCTGCCCACACAGCTGTCCTCTGGGGCCTCTGTCCTCAGTGCTGCCACCACTGCAGCTTCTGCTCTGCTCTCCTGCAGCCTTGCAGCTGTGCCACCATGTAGTGCAGGGCACTGGGCTGGGCTCTTTATATAGTTAATAATGACACATTGCCCACACATGTGTACTGACTAGCCAACCCGGGCCAGGTGAGAAGCCTGGTTACAGGCACCTTCATTTCATCTATAGTATGACTTAAAAGTCAATGAATTACTAAAATCAAAATTAAATTATATTTCTATTTCTGGACAATAAAGTGGGTTTCTGACATTGTCCCTGACAGTCCCAGACCGGCTGAGCCTCTTTCACTTACAATCACTGGTCACTGTGGTAGACGATAGGAAATGTGATGGATCACATGTTGCAATGCTTGAAGCACATGTGATGAAGCAGCACACATGCTATTGATCGAAGTAATTTAGACATGTCTAACCACAGCTGTCCAGGGAAGGGCAAGTGTATTAAGCGCCTGAAAGGAGGAAAGCAAGAAATATCTGTGAAGAAAACTGAGGGCTATCATTGTTTCCATCTGAAAGATACCAAAAATAAATTCTAAATCCTATTAAATATTTTACCAGTTGTGAATCAGTACACAGGAATCTAGGAGAGTTGTATTTTCATTTAAGGGAAAGTTTACTTGGGCTTCCTATTGTGGAGGTTTTAAATGACATACAAAGGAAAACTCTAGCTCAGAGCCTAGTGTGATCAAAGACTGAGATACAGCAATAGATCATTCTGAAGAATTTTGGTCTCTTGCCCTGTATTGCCACCTTATATCAATTAGTAAGCATAAGGTACTTACCTGCAATTATCAGGAGGCAAAAGTTGAACACTTGAGTTTACTGCAATATGACATGGCAGCAAACTGGCCTCACTGAAATTATTTTGGTAGAGGAAACATTAGCCCTTCCCAAGATGTGACAAAAGCTATTTGATCTAAACTTTCTGGGGCTAGCTTCATGACATGGGAAACCAGCAACCTTTGGGGCAGATCAACTGCCTCTGCATTCTATTAGGATGAATGATCTTACATTTCCTTTAGTTCAACTGGAGTCATGAAGAAGATTGCTCCCTCTCTGAATGGCTTTTCTGCAGGGGAGCAGTCAAATTAGCCTCTACTTCTTGGTAGATTTAATTTCTTAATAGGAAGTAATTTCTGTCTTTGCAACTCTTCATTATGCATCTCAAGGGATATAAAATGGAAAATATCTGTCATATTTTAAGGTATTTGTACTAGTTGAGAAACTGGAGAGTTTACCTTGATTGCCTACTTTTAAAAATACAAATTTACCTAGGGTTTTTAAATCCAAAATCAAACTAATACTTTTATAACATTACTTGTTACTTTTCATAAAATATCAGTCGAGATCCATAAAAGCTCCAGTCAGCAGAAATAACAATAATCGTACCTAAAGTAAAAGCATGTATTATAACACATGACAATAGTCAAAATTCAAAAAAAATATATAACAAACTAATTTATTTTGCTTGAGTGATGATTCCTTTTTTCTGTCACCACAACTCTACCTAATCGCTGCATCAATCTCCTCACATCATTGTTGTAAGAATTTCTAAACTGGTTCCCCATTTTTTTGAGTTTATCTTTTTTGTGCATTATTTATAACGAAGATTTTGTGGTCACCAATATTCACCCTTGCCCTCACTAGTCTTCAGGATTGCCCACCCATCCCAGCCTCCATGTTTCTAGTACTTATCTTAACTCCTACTTTTCCTCCCTTCCCTGGAAATACAGGAAGATGAACCCTTGCAGTGAAAGGGTTTGAACCTTATGTATATGTCACTTTGGGGTTGAAATATTAAAGGCATTGTGTGATTCTTTGTTTCTTCCCCTGAACAAGGAAAGGCTGGAGGCCTCTACTGACCTGGCATTATTATTAGAAGGTGAATCTGTCAGCCTCACCTCAGGTTTTAAGGAGACTGGAGCGCAGCCATCTCCATGGCTTAAAACATGGATACTTCTTTGTGACGAGGGCAAGGGGTTGTTTCTGTTGCTGTTTTTAACCTACAGGATTATAAGCCTGACATGTACAGAATTTCATTCCAATTTTAATTTTCTAAGCATGTTCCACTGAGACCTGTGTATCAGGTATATAGTAAATGTCTCTGTTGTTATTTAGTTACTTCACCTTCATCCTTCTCTAGGATAATTACTCAGCTTCCTTCTCTGATCATCATATTTTTATTGCTGGGCTCCTTTCCGCAAGCTTGTGCCTCAACCTTGCCAACTATTCAATCCCTATTGGAATCCAGGTAATTCCATTTCAGCCAAAAGCTAAGAACAAGAAGTACAGCTCTAGCACTTTTCCCCTTTCAGTTCTTTAGCAGCTGAAATATAAGCACAACCTAAGAAAACCTCAGTCAGGTCCACTTGAAATATAAGAATCCTCAAGGAACCTTGTACAACTGAGAAAGTTCTCCTGCTATTGAATATTCTGGAGCAGTAGAATACTTTCAAACTAGCATGGAATCACCTATCTGATATGTGGAGTTTCACTTTTTGCCAGAGAAAGGTTACATTCCCAGTGAGTTCTGAAGGATGCTTTGGTCTGGGAGAAAAAGCACTGAAGCATATTGACTGAGAAGTTCCCTTTCAAGAAAGGTTTCTCATGGTGCCCAATTTTGGTTATCAAATGCAGAGAGAACTGAAGTTTCTGCTTTATGTAAGAACAAACACTCACAACCAACTAATTATTTAATTAAAAGTGTCACATTGTTTGGATAATGGTATTAAGAAATTCCTTAGATTATTTGAAAATAGCAGCTTTCTAAAACACCAAATAAGGAAAGTAAATTCATAAATGACTCATAGATTATTCCCCCTCCCAAAGAAAGACCATCAAGGTAATAACTAGGAAATAGGTGGGATCTTTCTTAGTAAGGTAAGAAATTTCAATGCTAAATTCACATTTAAAAAATTTAAACTTGATAAGGATCCCCTTCATAAGACACATGGACAAGTCGGGGAACCCCTGAAGTTTTAAACTCTCAAGAAGCTGTCCATTCTGAGACTTTAGTAATTCATCAATTACATTTAAGTTTTTCTGTCACATTACTGGCTCCAGCAGCAGCAGGCTTCTACTCTTGGGCTTTTGCTCCAGTAAGCTGTGATTCTCAGTGTCTGTCTTTACACCCGTCCAATTTTGAGTGCAGTGATTTGCCCTATGACCTCAATTCCCTGATGTATCTAAGAAGAGCTGTGAATTTTCAGTTTGTTCCATTTTTTTTCTTCTGTTTTAGGACAGGGATAATGACTTCCTAACCTGCCTAATTTTCATTTAAATATATCATGAACATCACAAGTTTGCAACTCTATTTTTGGCTTTATATATTTATTTTTTAGTTTCTCACACTTCTGTGTGTGTGTGTGTGTGTGTGTGTGTGTGTGTGTGTGTGTGTGTGTGTGTGTGTTTGTGTGTATAATCAAATTTCATGCTGCAGTTTTGGGGCCATCCTTTTTCCTTTTTAGTTTGTCCCTCTCCTCTCTCTCACCTCCAAACTACTCACATTGCCATTTCACCTTCCCCTTTGAGTATGTATGTTACCAAACAGCTAATACTCCAATCAGATAATCTTGCATTTGTGTGCACAAACACCCAAATTGTATTATTTTTTGTTTTACATCATGTAATCATATTTTTTTCCTCAATACATTAAGAAAAACTTGTTTTACTTGCAATTGCCTGCCCCAAATGTCAGATTGTATCACATGGTCATATTTTGGGGTATGTGCTCTCCATCCAAGATGTGAAAGGCGCCACAAGAGTTTATTTTCACACCTGAACAAGTGACATGAACAAACACAGACACTCTTTTACCCTTTTCCTTATTAGAAGTTTGACTTATATATGATTCATTCACCAGGTCCTGGAAGTATGAATATATGTATATCTTTATATCTTTACCTTTATTTTCCACTAATATATCTTGAATAGCCAAATTAACAAAGACAGAAAATGTATACACATGCACACACATGTAATATATATAAGTACACATATATATACAAACATATAAGCATATATACACAAACACACCACACATTATATAGTGCAACATCTTTTGCAGTGTGTTTTAACCATAATTTATCCCAACTTCAATACATACATAACACAACAATGCATTTTTTAGTCACTGAAGACAAATGTTATTTAAATTAAATATATTTGTAAAACACAGTCTAATGAAGAAATTATTTTGGGAAATTCCAGAGAAAATTCCTACAAATAAAATGACCCTGATTAAGCTCTCTTTAAAAGAACCTGTTTTTATAAGATGTAAAATATATCTTTACATATTATATATTTTTTCAATTTAAAAGCAAAATTATATCTATGTTCATGTTCATAGCACAATTATTTACAATTGCTGCAGGTGAAAGTATCCACATGCTCATCAGTAGATGAATGAAAAAAAATGTGGTATATACATTCAATTGAATATCATTAAGCCTTAAAAAGGTAGAAAATTCTGACAAAGTCTCAACATGTTTGAGTCTCGAAGACATTATACTAAACAAAATAAGCCAATCAGAGAGGAACAACTAATCTATGATTCCACTCATATGAGGGACCTAGAAAAGTCAACTTTGTAGAGACCTAAGGTAGAATGGCGATTGCCAGGGGCCCCAGAAGGACGAATGGCACATTATTACTGTTTAATGGGTACAAAGTTTCAACTGGGAAAGATAAAAATTTTCTTAAGATAGATGGTGGTAATGGTTGTGCAATAATGTTAATGTATTTAATGCTACTGAACTGTACACTTAAAAAAGGCTAAAATGGTAAATTTATATTATATATATTTTACCAAAATAAAAATTCCACCTGTGACCTTGAAGGCATTATACTAAGTGATCTCACGTATATGTGTAATCTAAAAAAAAAGGGAGGGCGGGGAGGTGGTTTAAGATGGCTGTACAGGAAAATATATAACACACAGCCTTCCATAGACACAAACCTGCAGCTACATACAGAACAACTCCCCCTCAAAAGAATCTGAAATATGTTTAACAGCTTCTTCACAACAAAGGATAAAAAGACCACACTGGGGTCTGTTTAAAGAGGTGAAGCACAATTTCACCAAAACCCCACTTCTGGGGTGGCATCACACACTGGGAGGATCCCACATAGGCCGAGTTTCTCCCTGAGGAGCGGGGGATTTGTGACCCACTCCAACTCTTGGGAGCTGCACCGGAGAGACAAGCCTCCAAAACACCTGGCTTTGAAAACCAATGGGGATTAAACCTAGCAATACCATAGGGTTGGAGGGAATGGAGATTTTAAAAGGGCTCTTGTGCAGACTTGCTTGCCGTGGGACCCAGCACCAAAGCACCAGTTTGAAAGCGCCTCGACCATCTATAAAGGACATTTATTCACTAACCTTGAAGCGTGTCTGGAGAGACAGGAGCCTGTTAGGACTTTCAGGGCATTCTCCCCCCCACACACACACTGCTGGCGCCAGCGCCCGCAGCTGCCGTTTGCTCTCCCCGTCTGCCCGCTGGTGCTGGTGGCTCGCCCCATCCCCAGGCCCTCGGGAGCCATGGCTGGGTGCCCAGGCCTCCGGTCCTGCAGAGCTGGCGGCACACGCAGCCGCACATGGGATGAGCCCTAAGCACCTGGTGCAGGCCTCCGGGGAGGATGGCGTTTCTGGGCCTCACAGGTGTTAAGGGGCTGTTGATAGACTACCATCCCAGATAGACTACCACTGCCCAAACAATGGATGCAAACACATCCCCGGATTTTCTGTGAAAAAGTCCTATTTACTTGTTCTGAAGCTTCAGCCTGAAGGTCACAGTTCAGGATTAGCACACATCTAGAAACTTGGGAAATGCTCTCAAGGAACCAGGCTGGGGATACCATTTGTGTACTCTCTTTTGGCCTTGCTACAGTTCACTAGTACCAACCAGAAAGGAGCTTGTACGCTTGTCAAAAGCCCCAGTTTTTGCAACTGTCACAAAGGGGAGACCTCTAGATAACCTACGTTGAAGGCCAGCAGGGTTTACGATTGCAGTCCCACAAAATTGTGTATGTTTGCATATCTTAAACGCCAATGCCTAAGGGTCATGCTTACAAACAGCCTGAAACTAGAGAACAATTGAGATCCCTCCCTCTGTGACACTAATAAGACTTGGCACTACCTCAACAACAGGAACCTATTAGGAGTAAATCAGGCTACTCATACACTCAGAACGGCTATCACCAAAAGGCCCAGAAATAAGGGTTGGCGATGTGGAGGAAAGAGAACCCTCCTATACTGTTGGTAAGAATGTAAATTGTTGCAACCACCATGGAAAACAGGATGGAGGTTCCTCAAAAAATCAGAAATGAAAAAAATTTTTTTTGATTAAAAATACTACAGGTATTTATCTGAAGAAAATACAAACACTAATTTGAAAAAGTAAATGTATGCTATGTTCTAAAAGAACATCTCATGTTCATTGCAGCATTATTTACAAAAGCTAAGATATGGAAACAACCTAAATATTCATTGATAGTTGACTGGAAAACCAAATTATGGTGTGTGTGTGTGTGTCTGTGTGTACGTATACATATATATATGTATATATGCACATACACAAAATAGTGCTCAGCCTTAAGAAAGAATGAAATCTTGCCATTTGTGACGGACAATATGGATGCACCCTGAAAATATTATGCTAAGTGGATTAAGTCAGACAAAGAAAGACAAATACCAGATGGTGTCACCTATATGTGAATCTAAAAAACAAAACAAATGACCAAACAAAACAAAATTCATAGATACACTGAACAGATTAGTGGTTGCCAGAGGGGTGGGGGTTTCGGAGGCAGGTAGGGAAGAGTGGGTGAAGGGGATCAAGAGATACAAACTTCAGTTATAAAATAAAAATAAATATGTGATGGAGAGATAATATGCAGCATGGTTACCATAGTCAATAATATTGTATTTTAAATTTGAAAGTTGCTAAGACAGTAAATCATTAAAGTTCCTTATCATAAGGAAAAAAATTGTAACTCTGTATGGTGATAGATGGTAATTAGACTTACTATGGTGTCATTTCACAATGTATGTAAATATCAAATCATTATGTTTACACATGAAAGTGTAAAAATTCTCATAGGGTGAATTTTTTTTCCTTTTCTTCTTTATTTTCTATTGTATCTGTATGAGAAGATGATGTTAGCTGAACCTACTGTGATAACTGTTTCACAATATATGTAAATCAAACAATTTATGCTGTATGCCTAAAATTATACAATAATGTACATCAATTATTTCTCAATAAAACTGGGACAAAAATGACTGTTTATAATAAAAGGTTTTTGTTGTTATTTTTACGGAAAAGCACACAGGAAAACATGCCATGAAAATCTGTTGTTTCAATGACAACCATGTTTTCTAAAACATTCAACAATGAAAATAAATTTAAATAAGATAATCAGCTATTCCAAAAATAATTCATCTGTGAAATGTCAATCACTAATGGTTTTGTTGAGACAGAAATTTAAAAATGAACACTAGCAAGTTAAAAAATAATTACTTTAAAAATATTTATCATGAATTATAAATATCAGAAGTGGAAAAAAATTATCACCACAGGTCCCTCAGATATTAAAAAGGAAATAAGAGACTATTATAAATAAAATAGGTACTATATAAAAATAGCTAATGGAAACATGGATTTCTTCTTATCTGAGGTGCCATTTACTATTCTGTTCAAAAGTAAAGCACAACCCAAACAATCAGTTCTTCTCTGTGTTAAGGTCACCATAAAAACATTCTCTTAACTATGAGTTATGTCCACTTAAGACCTATGACATTTATTGATGTTCTACAAACTACTTAGGTAAGTAATAATATATGGGAATAATTCTGGAGTTTATATTTTACAGCAAGGAATAAAAAAAGTACTCACTATTCTTCTCAAGCATTGTGTAATTTGAAGTTGAGAGGTGGGTTATGTGTGTTGTGTGTGAATGTATATAATGTGAAAAAGAGTGAGAGAGAGACATATTTCTCTGACATTATTTTAAAAGGGAGTAACTAAATTTTGTACTTTGGTTTCTAGTATGTCACAGAAGCTAAGGATAAGGTAGTTTCAAGATGCTTATTTTTAAGGATAATAATAATCTGAAGCTGGAACTCTTAATTTTTAATATTTTGAATGCAGAAATCTGATTCAAATTCAATCCATATGAAAAATGGGTCCATTTAGAAAAATGCATTTAAGTCTAAGTCTTTCATTATACCCTTTTTAATGTTTTGAAATCCAATTCCAGTGTGACTAATAGATTTATGACTATACTCTACACTTTTATAATTGAAATAAATGTCCATATTGTAGATACCAACACTGATTTTGGCTTTGTAGCCAGAATTCATTTCCTTTCCATTTCATTTTAGGGCAGTGACCATGCAACCATCATTGCCCATTTGTGATTCTATACATAAATACTATCTTAGACTCATGATATGTCATTTAATCCAAAAGACATATTTATGATAAAAGCTCTTCTTTTCAACTATGTTTTTTAATTTGTAAAAGTATTTCCAGCTCATATTCTGTGATAGGTATATTACTACATAAAACTAACTAATGGAATATTAACATGGTGCTGAATTTAAACTCTTTTGCCCCTTTATTACATTAAGGATTCCACAAATACTTACTTACTAAGGGACTTCTCATATATCTCACACTACTTTAGGTACTTGAAAAACCGCAATGCATAAAACAGAGAAAGTACCTGCCCTCGGGGAAGGAGACTTTATTCTAGTGAACAGCAAAGTGGCCAATACAGAAAACTGTATTCATTTTTCTACCAGATACTATAATCCTAAATGAATTCTAAATCATATATTCATAGTGTTTTAATTTATTATTCTCCAGTCTGTGTCACTCTGAACCAAGGATTTTAATTTTTTATTGACTCAGTATTTACTATTTTTTTCTGACATATTCTTAACTGTAATTTAACATTTGGAAAGGTTGAAAACCTAATCCAGTCTCATACTAGAAATGTTTGTGTAAGTAAAATTAGAACCATCAATTTCAAAGGATATCACATAGTTTCAGCAGTTTCTTGAAGAAGTGTCAACCTAGACTCAATTTTTGCTTATGCCTTAACTAATACACACACACACACACACACACACACACACACACACACACACGGATAGCTTGATATTCTGCAGATCCCAGAAGAAAATGAAAATGCAGAGCCATTGAAGATAAATCAGGGAAAAGTGTCACATTAAATGTACTAAAATAGAAAGCATGTTCTTCTGAAAATATTTTTATTGTTTAAAAAAGCTTAGGAAGGATAGTGATAGATGAGTAAAAATATAAATTCATAAATAACACTTGTCATTGTATTTTTTTATTATAGACATTCTAGTGGTTATGTAGCTGTAGCTCATCTAGTATGGATTGTCATTTCCTGAAAACTAATGATACTGAATATCTTTTCATGTGCTTATCAATCATTGGCATACGTTTAGAGAATTCACCAGAAAAGCAATCTGGGCCTGAGATTTTCAAAATTTACTAATTCAGTTTTGTTAATTTGTACAGCTATATTCAGATTTTCTATTACTTTTTGAGCCAGTTTGGTAATTTTTGTCCTTCTAGGAATTTGTCCAATTCATGAAGTTATCTATTTCGTTCACACACAACCATTTATTGTGTTCCCTTCATACTTTTTAATTTATGTATATAAATAAATAGTAGTGATGTTCCCTCTTACATTTTGATTTTTCTTTTTCCTTGATAAATTTAGCTACAATTTTTTCAATTTTATCTTTTCAAAGAAATGACTTTTCCATTTCTTCAGTTATTGTTTCTCTGACTCCTTTTTCATTTATTTTCACTTTAAACCTTGTTATTTCTGTCTTTTTTTTTTTGGCCTTAGTTTGTCTAGTTCTTGAGGTAGAAAATTATTAGTTTATCTCATAAGGATATTTTTAATTACTTGTGTGATTTTTTTTTTGCTTGAGCCACGGACTGTTAAGAAATATATTATTTAATTTTCAATCATTTGTATATTTCTCAAAATTTGTTCTCTTATTTCTAACCTTTATCTATTGTGGACATAAAACATATACATTGTGATTTTAGTCCTCTTAAATTTATTGAGATTTTTAAATTGCTTAACATATTTTAGTGGATATTCCATTTGTACTCAAACAATGAATGTTTGCTGTTATCTGGAAGAGTGTTCTATATCTGTCAGAATAAGTTGGTTGATAGTGTGGTTCACTTTTATGTACTTACTGGTCTTATGTCATTACTGAGCCAGAGACACTAAACCCTGACACTATGATTGTTGAATTCTTTACGTCTCCTTTCAGTTCTTTTATTTTTTTATATAGCAGCTTCATTGTTAGGTTATGTATATTTTCAATTAAAGTCTTATGATTTAATCATAAGATTATCATGATGATATGTATTATCATGATGAAATGACCTTTTTGCCTGTAGCAATATTTCTTGTGTTAGTGTGTTTTACTTATATTAATATGGCCACTCCAGCTCTGGTATGATTAGTGTTCATATGCTAGTATGATATCTTTATCATATTTTACTTTCAAGTTATTTGTGTATTTATATCTAAAGTGTGCCACTGTGGACAATGGAGAGTAAAACCTTATTATTTTATCTAGTATGAGAATTAATGACATTTAATTGAAATATTTAGTCCATTCATATTTAATGTAATTATTTAAATGCTTGAATTTATATCTGCAACTTTGCTCACTGTTTTGCATACATTTCATGTAAATTTTGTTCCTTTATTCCATTTTTACTATATGTATTTTTTACTGTATCATTTCAATTTCTCTATTGATGTTTAACTATATTTTTGTGTTATTTTCTTAGTGGGATCTAGGAATTAAGTAAAAACTTTAACTTTTCAGAGTCAATTCAGATTACAGTTGACTTGAGTCCTAAAATACAGCATTTTTTTTCAGTATAGCCTATATTTTATATTATTCCTATACCATAACTCAATATGTTAAAACTTAACAATGCAGTGTTGCAATTTTACTAAAGCAATCTTTTGGTTTTAAAATAAATTAAGAGAATAAAAGGGAAAAATATTTTTATATAGCCTGTATTAGTTTGCTAGGATTGCCATAACAAAGTATCACAGACTGGATGATTTAAATTTATTTTCTCACAGTCCTGGAGGCTAGAAGTACAAGATCAATGTGTCAGCAGGGTTGAATTATTCTCAGGCCTCTTTCCTTGGCTTACAAATGACCATCGTCTTTCTCACTGTGTCCTCAAATTGTCCTGTTTGTGCACGTCTGTGTCCTATTCTTCTTATAAAAACACCGGTTATATTGGATTAGAACCCACCCATCTGACCTGTTTTTACCTTTCATGTCATTGTAAAGGCCCTGTCAGCAAAATCCAGTGACATTCAGAGGTATTGGATGTTAAGACTTAAACATAAAGTTCTTGGGGAGATAATTCATCCCATAACGTCTTTCATATTTATTCACATGTTTTTTTCACTTCTGGAGCTCTTCAATTCTTCATATAGATTTCAGTCTCTATAGTTTTTTCCTTTAAGTTGGATGAATTTCTTTAGTATTTTTTTTAAGTAGATATGCTAGGGCTTCATTTTCTCAATTTTTATTTATCTAGGAATATTTTAATTTTGATTTCATTTTTAATAATAACTTTTCTAGATTTACTATTTCTTGGTTGACAGTGTTTTCTTTGAGTAGTTGAGTATCTCACTTTACTGACTTCTGAATTCTCTTGTTTCTAAAGAGATATAGGCCACCAACACTATTGTTATATCCCTGTAAATGATGAGATATTTTCTTACTGCTTTCAAGATACACTCTTTCTTCTTTTCAACATCTAGTTATTTCATTA
This sequence comes from Manis javanica, assembly GCF_040802235.1. Lineage (NCBI taxonomy): Eukaryota > Metazoa > Chordata > Mammalia > Pholidota > Manidae > Manis > Manis javanica. The sequence goes on from NC_133158.1 coordinate 140,791,754, forward strand.
GTTATTTGATATGGCTAACTGTAGATCTCTTTGTGTTTATTTGCATTGAGATGATTTTCATTAAATAAGGGAAGTTCTCTGCCATTATTTCTTCAGATAATTTCACTTCTCTTCCTTTATTTTTTCTTTCTGAACTTCCACTATGTTTATCTTGGTGCCTTTGATGTTGTTCCAGTTTTCTGCTACTCTTAATGTTTCTTCAGTCTTTTATTTTTATTTTTGTTCAACACATTGACTAATTTTTACTTATTTGTCTTCAAGATAACTTTATTCCTTCCACCGTAAATTTATTCATTAGAATTTATAGTGTAGTTTTGTTTTAATATTAGTAATTATATTTTTAAATTAAGAATTTCTATTTAATTTATTTCTAAAATTTCAATATCTCCATTGAGATTCCCTAATTTATAAAGCATTGTCATCATATTCTAAAATTATTTAAGTATATTTATAATAGCTGCCTTGAAGTCTTTGTTAAATCTAACAGCTGAGCCTACTCATGTATGGTGCCTATTTATTGATGGTTAATTTTTGCCAAGTAAGGTATATTTTCTATATACATGTGGATATTTTAGATAATATATTGTAGTAACTCTGGATTCTTATTTATTTCTCCCCAACCGGTAACTTGTCTGGACCTAAATATAGGAAGGTTTCCCATGGTCTTTGACCACTGATGTCTCTGTCTTTTTTTTTCAGTTTCATTTCTTAGCCTTAATTTCTACAGATTTCCCTGTGCCTATATGGCTTTGTGTTCAGCCAGTGATTTGAGCACAGATTTGCTCAAACACCTCAAACCTGTAAGACTTCCACCTTTAGGCAATCGATCTTTGTGCATGGTTGAAAGCACAAAGCTAAGTTTGTTCTCATTTCTCTATTGGCTTTTCTTACCACAATGTTCACCCTGGTTTTTCCTATTAAATAAGGGAAGTTCTTATTAAATTAACATTATATAAATTTACTCCTCATATATAATCTAGACTACTGAGAATTTGGAAGTCATTAGCCCTTCTGTAGCTCTTTTTCCAACATAACCCTGATAAATTTCTGTCTGGTTCTCTGCTCATCCCAAGTTAACCACAGCCTCAGACTAACAAAGTGGCAAATTTTCCATGTCTTCTCCTACCACATTTAACACTTTAATCTGACAAATTCATGTTTTGCCTGCTTCTCCCTACAACCTAAACCATATCTTCTCCCTTTCCCAGCAAAACTGCTGGTTTTCATTGCCAGCCTCACTTACTGAAACTCTAAATTTCAGCATAGCTTGTGTGAAGGAGGGGGTGTTAGGGAACAGTGTATTTTATAAGACAACTACCTTGAGTTCACAAGAAGTCAATGCCATGAAATTAAAAAGTTGGAGCAACTTCACCTTTAATTACATTCACAATACTGCACAGCAAGCACTGCTATTTATTTCCAAAATTGTCATTATCTAAGACAGAAACTCTGTACCTATTAAGCAGTAACTACTGATTCTCTCCTCTCTGCAGCCCCTGGAAACCTCTAGTCTACTTTCTGTCTTTATTAATTTGCCCATTCTAAATAACATATGTATGACATCATATAGTATTTATCCTTTTGTGTCTCATTTATTTCATTCAGCATACTTTCCCATCACCCATATTGTAGCATGTATTAGAATTTCACTTATTTTTATAGCTGAATAGTAGTCTATTAATATTATATACCAAATTTTTCCTAATCAATTTATCTATTGATGGACACTTGGATTGTTTCTTCTTTTGGGTTATTATAAACAATACTCCAAAGAACATCAGGCATACACTTATATGTTTGAATCTGTTTTCAGTGTATTTGGATATATATCTAAGAGTGGAATTGCTGTGTCAGATGATAAATATACATATGATTTATGTCTTCCATAAGTCTATAGCTATCCTTTTCATTTTCTGTCCTTAAAGGAATTAAAAATTTCATAATAACTTGTTTAAATCACAGCTGTTGCTTTTTATTAACTTTTCACAAAATCTTATTATCACCTTTTGTTTCACAATCACTTATTATTACTTTTGATCACCTCACATAGTTCATAGATTGTGATGTGTTTATCTTGCAAGTGGGAAATCATATTTTATATTCAAATGACATGACAAAAATATTGTGTTGTGTTGAAGTTTATTATCTTCTTAGTCTTGAATAATTTCTGAGTTTACATAAGCCTCATTTTCTCCAACATATCTTTTGCACGTATTTTTACAAGTAAAGACAATATAACTAGTGATTATATTACAGGGCAATTTCATGAAATAATTGTAGTTGATCTTGGGCAAACTTACTGTTTATATTTTATTTATAGAAGAAATATAAAACTTAAATAATGATTAATGATACATCAAGAATCTACGCTGTTACACAAAAATAATTCAATGACTTCTGTGAAGGTCATCCCATATTTACTTGGATAATATATGAATTATTTAATAAATAGAAGATCCTGACAGAACCCTGCTATGTGTATGAATTCAAAAATAAGTTGGCATTACAAGAATTGTCTGCTTATTTAGTTGCCTAAGTTTTACATGTTCTATTTATAGAAGTCTGAAAAAACAAACTATTTGAAATGTATTTAAGTTTTCAACTAAGGTTTTTATGTTTAATAGGTTAATATTTCTATAAAAGCTACAGAGCATTTAATAAATATCTTGCTTCTTTTGCAATGAGTTTTCATTATACAAGCTTATATTAAATGTGCATCTGCCATGTACAAAGTCTGAGTATTATGATAGACTTTTAAAAGAGAAGGATGTGAATGCAAACATTAAACATTAAATGAAACACTGATGTTTTTAAGACTCTTTGGTTTCATAGACTAGAGAATTATTAACACTAGCTCCTCCACAAAGACTTTGTTCAGAAAAATAGACAATTCTGATGTTGAAGCACACATTTAAATAAATACTGATTGAATAATCAGTATATTAATAACAATAAAATATTGTAATTATGTTTCTCATTTTTTTCTTTAAAGGTTTCTTATAAATAGTATCCAGTAAATGATATACAAATTAGCTGAATTACAAAGAAGTTTTGTGAGAAATGTTTAAAATAACTAAGATCAAGCATGTAGATTTTTGAAAATGAAGAGTAAGTATATATTATTTTAAAATAGACTGTATTTAGACACCAGATAGTCATTTCCTAGTTTTTTATCTGAATTTTCATGGTAAGTCAATAATAATCAACTTCTCTAAATAAGCTTATAAATGAGCTGCAAAATTATACCTCATTCAGAAACACTAGACTATAATATGCAGATAAATATGCATTATTTGTGAAAAATAATTCATATAAATTATAATCATCATGCTATGCCTGACTTGTATCTAATGCAAGATAATGCATGAATAAAAAACGTTTCTATTAACTTTGAACTGACAGTAAAATAATAAAAGGTTGAAAGCAGTGTAGCTGGAAATGTCTCCAATGAATAATAATCAAGTTTCTAAAATATGTAGTCTTTACATGTTCACTGATAATTACAATAAAAAATTATTCAGAACATGATGACTTTCTAGGATGGCATCCAGAAATATAATAAATTTAACTGGAAAACAATTGGCAAAATAATTTGCCAGTTTGAAACTTCATTTTATTGTGTATCAAAATAAAAATTTGATTTAAAGTGAATTATATTTGTAACACATATAGTTTGTATTTTTTACTGTTGCCACATTATGATGGATTAACTCTTTTGGAATATATATCACCAGACCAGCCTGTTGATTTTTCACTTTTCAGCTCTGCTGCACTTCACATTTTTAGGCTTATTATTTATTATACTGCTTCAAAACTTACTTGCTTTTGAAGTCTAAAATATCCAACTGTCAGAAAGCAAAAGCATTTGGTAATTAATTTAATACCAAATCAGACATCTGCCAAGGCAAGGGACAGAGATAATTGGATATGTATTTTATAATACTTGTTCTACTTCAAATACAAGCTGATAAAATTTTCTTGAAAAATACGTAAATGATAATTTTTAAGGCATGCAATCAGTTTATCATGTAACAATATTCAGTACAAGATTTCTTTTTTTTTGATTGAAAACATCAGTGCCAAATTTTGACAATCATCATTTCAAATTCATGTGCCCTGTTATCTTCAGAAGACAAACACTCTAAACTCTAAAGATGGATAGCAAAATTATCCCAATGTCAGTTTCTAGAACAAATAGCTAAACCTATAATAATGTTGTGAATCACTTCCTGGCTTACTATGACCCCTATGATTTCAGATAAAAAAGGGAAACTATAATGATAAATGCGGTGCATTTATATATTAATTATATCATAAATCATGGTTTCTCTAGTTAGAAAAGTCAAATATTTCAAATACAAAACTCCATGTCTTATAGAATTATGCTCATTTATTATGATAAATGAAAGTCTACTTATTGTAAATAACATCCGATAACAAAGTTATTACCACATAGATAGTAAAGAACATTCTGATTTTCACTAGACACACCTAAAACCACTTAACACCAAGCCAGTCCTTATATAGGTCATTTGCTTAATGTGAAAACATAGGTGATAAAAAATATTCATGATGATCTTTTGTAGATCGTTTGAAAGTAAAATCTTTTAAGAAAACCACAGGTCTGTTTTCTTGTACTTGGCAGGTGAGGGATAAGACAGTTCTGAGGCATGGAGAATACATATTCATATATATTTAGCTTCACAATTTTAGTGAATAAATATCTCTGATAAATGAGCAAATATATAATTTATTGATTTCTTCCACTTTCTAATAATAGAACATTTATAAAGTGAACTAAATATATATAGGTGGATTAAAATGAAATTGATAAACCTGGTAAAATTAAGCCAGCATAGAAAAAAATTTTGATATACCTAAATACTTAAAGGAAATTAAGTTAGATAAAAGTTATTGTAAAAGAATAAAATAAATAAACAATTTTAAAATGAACAATGTGTTTATGAAATGGTCATATGTATGGAGATACAATGCATTCTGTTTATAATTAATTTTATATTAATATGACTTGGTGATGCAGCAAGTATACATTTTTACAAAATGCAAAATGGCTGTATATTAAAAATAATACTCTGCCAAAGCCCAGGCCAATGCCAAATATTGCTACAATAAAAAACTCTGAGATAAAAAATTAAATCTAAAAACTGTGAAAACTTTTATTATTAAATATATATTATAAAAGTTGTAGTCATATTTTTAAAAGGAAATTCTTTCTCAGCTTGCCAGATCCTATGCTTAAGATCAGAACATTCCAAGTAGTATCACACTTTCTACTGAGGGTTGTGGAGAATCACATTAGATTTTAATCAGTTCTGAAGTGAGTTTCCAGGTTAAGTTTTTCCTAATTCTCTACTACTAAATGAGCTTGGCAAAACTTTCTCTTTTTTCTGCACTTGGATTTGATTGTTTATGGTGAAGAAGATTGATTCAAGTAATCTTACAAAGGGAAACTGTCCACAGTTTAAAGAAGATGTTTACTGAACATTTTCAAAATTGAATTAGGATTGTTATCATCATTACATGTTTTATTTCTAGTGTCTTTCACACACCTGCTGCTTTATTAAAAGCCAGCCTTACAATAAAAATTTAGAAATGTGGCAACAGACTGATGTAATTAGCTTTCCAAATAGACAATCTCTGAATTTCTATCTACATCTTTTTATTTTACACACATTGAATAAAGCACCTTTCCTGTTGTGAAATGTTAAGAGAGCTCTACAGCAAGTAACAAATTAGAATCCCCTTGCCTATAAGAGTGTGGGTTCTAGCAACATATCTATTAATACTTGTGAAATGAAATTTGTTGCCAGTTTGTAAGACTATCTGCAAATTTCAGTATTTTTTTTTTGTTCAAGCAAAATATGTAGATGAATTTCTGGATATTGATGAAATTATGCTGTTTATTTTTCCCTCAGTTTCTATTATGAAAACACTTAAATATATAAGCTAACTAATTTTATACCTTATTTGCTGATTTCACAGTCAATATTGGGCCTTATTTGCTGACTTTCTCTTTTTCTCTTTTATTATTTTAGATCATTTAAAATTCATGTATAGATTCCTTGGTAGTTCATGACTAAATTTGTGTGTTTTTATTGAGTTTTTTCAAGAATGATTTTATAAATAATTTTGGATACATGATGCAATCTAATTTAACTAATTGCATTTAGTAATTATATCTTTTCAATCACTTTCAGACTCTGAAGTTGCTCAAGTCAGTCATGACACTGACTTCTAATGAATTTAGGATAGTTGTCTTATAGATTCTCTGGCTTCTGGATTTGCTTTATGATTTTTTTCTTAATTTTTTCATTTCTAGTAATAAAATTATAGAATTATACTTAGGTTAAATATTTTAGCAAAATATTTCATAATGTGCCACATCAGAAGTATTATAATTTGTTGCTTTTTCATTTTGTTTCAATGTTATTTATAAGTTTATGAAAAGGTACCTTTGTTTCCCAGTTTTACTGAGATATAATAGCTAAAAGAGTAGATCTTAAAAGTTTTCATTACGAGAAAAAAATAAGAACTATTTGACAATCCAGCTTTAATACCACTTTTCCCTAGTGTCTTATCTTTGGCTTAAGAAAGATAACAAAAATGGCACTCTTTCTTACTTGCAGTAAATCTGTAATATTACATTATGTTATAGTCACAAATACAGGGTTAACAAAATATTAATTCTTGTAATTCCTAACTTACTCATGGACTTCACTGTAAATGTTCTATGAGATTTAATATTTGGAAAGACTCAAATATTTTACTAATATCTGAAAGTGAATATATAGTCACCAGCAATGACTTTATAGATAAGCTTTGTTCATGGTCTTGGTATTTCATTCTAATTAGAAATGAAGGTAACCTATAAGATTTCACAATTATGAGTCAATAATAGGCAAGATCAGCATTACCAGGAACAATGTGGCATCACCATGCACTTCAGATTTTTTATATACTGACACTGAAACCAAATTTAGACTAGGTGGATATGGTTTATGGGTAACACAAATGCATATATACCTGCAAAAATTAATAGTTCCTCACAGGAGAATGAACTCTAAAATAAAAGTCCCTCCTTATCCTGAATCCAACTTAAAATTTCCACTCTAGCATTCTATATTGGTGAAATATTGTCAAAAGAATAATTTGGAACATCCCCCACAACCCCCAAATCTGTAATTTTACATATGAATCATTTATTTTTGTCTACACATTTCTTGGTAAATTTATTTACAGTGGGCTTCTCTGGTCTTGGCGATTGCAAGTCTGCTCCTCTGTCTCCCATCCTCTATGTATCATCAGGCTAGCAGAGACATCCTCTTACCGTGGCAAGGTCAGAACAGCACAAAGTACAGTCCAATTGTGCATGCAAGCTCAATTTAAACCTCTGTTTGCACAAAGTCAGCTAAAAGCCATTGAACCAAGGGAACCACATGGCCTAGTTCAAAGTGAGTTGGAGAAAGACAGCACCATATGATTTCATTTATATGTGGAATGTAAAAAAAAACCCGAAATGAATAAAACAGAGGTTATTTCTCTATGGTGGTTTAAATTTTAAATTAATATATCCCCCAGGATCCATGTATGGGTAGTGTAAAGAAGCATTTCATTGTTGTTCATTTTTTTCTTTTTGCATTCACATTGAATACATTTTAGATACATGCAGAGAAAAATAGTGCTGTCCCATTTTCTGGTTTAATTTTTTATCTGAGAGAGTAAAGAGAACAGGAAAAATGTGAAAGCGGCTGAGATATTTCATGGGAAAATTAGAATAACAAGAAGAATGATAGTCAATAAATCTTAGTTACCTGCTACCTTAGCAAACGTGTGATCTTCTGTACAGACTATCTACTGACTGGATCCTAGTTTCCTTTGCACATGTATAACTCTCTACAGATTATCTGTACTAAAGCACTCCATCAATGTTATTAATACAAATTACATTGTAATTACAATATCTACCACCAGGAGCTGCTGAGAGGCTAATTAAGTAATCTACACATACTTCTAAATGTTTCAAGGAAAATAGTTTATGAATGTCAATTTTTGCTTCGAAATACTTGTAGCTAATTAGTGTCTGGAAAAAATGAGTACTCCTATCTTTGTTTTAGGTGTTGACTATTATCCCTAACTGCATAGTGTTTTAACAATTCTCCTTATTATCTTTCCCAGAGAATAAATAAAATTCTGTTCAAATCAATTGTGAATGTAGAATTTTTTGAACATGTGAAAAATTGCATTAATAGAAATTAACAAAAATAATCAAATAGAAGAACAAATCACACACGATTCTATATAATCAGAAAGCTTATAAAAGAACATAATATTCTAATAGATGTTGAAGAAACTTAGAGCAGAAAACTTTGTTATTAATCGTGAAAGGATCTGTTCTTGAAAAATCAAAATAATTTTAGTTACAACCTTAAGAGATTTTTTTTGTAGAAACATATAACAATGTAATAAATAGACAAAGGATGAATATATTGAGGCATGCATAGATAGATACATAGATAATAAAAGCTTACTGGATATGGCACTTGCTTTATAATTCTGTTATCCAATATAAAAAGTGAAGCATTTTTTTTTATCTTTTACAAAACAAAGATGCTAATATGCACCATAAGAAAGGGTGAGATATCTATCTTTTTATTATAGTGGGAGACTTTATCAAAATTTCATAATGCCATAATGAAATGCAAAAATGAAAATGACTATGATAATTTAACCATACCAATTATTAGGAAAGAATCAATCAAAGCCTGAACTATTTCTAAAATAATAATTAGACTTTTTCATTTAGAAAGTAGCAGGAGATAGATTCACTAAAACAGTAACTTTGGATTTGGGCACATTTAAAGGAAATTTCCAAATATTTTAATATAGAGAAATATAATTTATACAGAATATTCATGTATAAATTATAGACAGAGAAAACAACATATGATATAAAAAGCATAGTTCTCCCTAGACTTATATTGTCTTATATATTATAGGTATATATATATATATATTTCTACATCCATTTTTCCATTTTGTCCACCTAGACTTATTTTAACAGCTTCAAACTGAATATACTTACATTTATAAGAATGATAAAAACTTTTCACACACTTTAATATGAAAATCTTAATTAATTATATTAACTATACTTCACATTATATCTTAAAACTATAAATGAGACAAAAATTTAAATATGTGTTCATGACATATTTTGCATTCACTGATGATGTGTATCTTAGAACATTTTACCTTATATGGATGAATATAAATATCAATTGATATATTTAATGTATTAAATTAATTATTAATTATAAATTATCAATGCATTGTAATTACAATGTACTTTGTAGCAACAGCATTGATAGAGAATATTAGTGCAGATAATCTGCAAAGAGTTACACATGTGCAAAGGAAACTGGGATATCCAGTCAATAGGTCACCCTGTACATTATGGTCACACTTACCAATCACTCGTTTGCTAAGGCAAGCAGGAAATCTCAGGAAACTGAGATTGTTTTGTTGACTATCTTTCTCTTCATTAGTTTAATTTTCCCCTGAAATATTTCAACCACCTTCATATTTTTTCTTTTTCTTTGCTCTCTCAGACAGAAAATTAAACTAGAAATTTATTTTCCATAATTAATGAATTTAATAAACACAAATATACATACATACATGTATATTCATGAATTAGTTCATTTAGTAAACAACAAATATTAATAAATGAAAATAATTAACATTAAAAATTCAAAGAATTCTCTAATTATAGCAATGAAAATTAGCAAGCTATTGAGTTACTTGGAAAAATTAATTGTATTACTTTTATAATTATATAAATTTAAATAGCACAATTTTCTCATTAAAAGTGTTATCCACTAGCAACAGGCTTGAATGTGCCTAAATTGCTATTTTTTTGGCAAATTAATAAAATAAGCAAATAAACAATAAATGAGCAAATAAGAGCCCTAGGTTTTCTTTCTTTCTCTGAGTTTAATTGCAACTGGCAAGTGACCTTTGCAAATCACTTAACCTCTCTGAACCTCAGTTCCCTCAACTATAAAATGAATGGCTGTGCTAAGTGAACATTACATTACTTTCTCTCTCTGCGATTTTCTGTACCTTTGAAAAAGATTTCTGAATGAGGGAATGTAACAACTATGATTAACTGCTAAGCCTTACATTTTAAATTTATTTTGTAATATGTTCATTCCCTAAAGTTTTAAAATCATATTTGTACATTTCTGTCATGCTTATTAATTGGATTTTCAAGGTTAAAATATCCTATACTGGTGTTTTGAGCATACATGTCTTCCCAGAGCTTGAAAAGTTTCTTTCAACTTCACCTTCATCTGACTCACTGTTGCAAATAATTAAATGTCTCAAAGTGTCAAAACTAATTTGTTCACAGTAAGATGTGGCTTGGTTGTTCAGGGTCCTGAAAAGGGAAAGGCTAAAAGTTTTGGCAAATGGATTGCACTGTGAAAAATGAGGAATCTATGGTCTTAAATTGTATATATTTAAAACTTTTTTGAAAAAAATTCACCTCTTGTTTGTACCTTTACTAGCTGAATTATAGTTCAAAAAATACACAAGTTATAGGAGTGGTATCTTAGGAAAATAATATGTACCATTTTTACATTTCCTTTTACACTATTGAACTTTCAGTTTATGTTGATTAAAAACAAAGAGAATATTTTAATTAAGAGTTCATCCAATTCAATTTCTTAGTATTAAGATCACATGATTGACATTATATTAAATGTTGAGAAGCAAACAGATAAAGTATATGCACAAAACTGCCACTTAGATATAGATATGTTTGAATGTAGATACAGGTCTGTAACCATTAAAAAAAAATCGATGGCTTTGGCTTACAATAGATTAACTATGTAAATCCCTGATAATTGGAAACAAATTCTACTTTTCTGCATTTTTCAAATCTTACATCCATGTTTCTAAAATCTGATATCTCACGTGTAGTAACTGAATTTCAATGTTTATTTCATATTTCATAATTATTAACTATAAATAATAATAATTTTATTTTGATACTAACACTGTATTTAGTGTTTCAGATTAGTGAATGAATTAGACTTTATTAAAATTTTTTGATTCTAATGTTTTCTTCTAATCATATTAATATGAATACTCTTGGTTTTCACTCTTCACTATGATTACTTCGGTCCTTAAAATCATTACATCTATATATAATTAATCTTGTGAAGACAGAATCTTTAAGGGGTGTGATTGGCTTTTGACCAATCTGAGTGTAGAAATTTGGTATGCTAGAGTCAGATAGTTTCTACCCTGAATTTCAGGTTTCAAAATATGGGATTCTACCATGCAGAACTACATTAATATCACAAATAGACTGATAATAAATGAGAACTAGGATTTTAAATATATCCAATTACTGACTATCTTCAACAAGCCAGGAACTAGGTTAATCATGTAATAATATTATTTTTAATTCTCACAACCCTTAAAGTTAGGTATTTTTCTTTTCATATTTCAGTTCAAACAAATTAAATAATTTACCTGATGTCACAAACTAATGGTTGAACCAGTATTAGAACTCATGATCTCTCCTCCTCCAAAGCCTCTTCCTACTTCCTGGTTATATACACTAATAAGTAACAACTATAAATTAAATGATCATGTACCCTGGTTTGCCCAGGAAACTCCTGCTTTTTCACCTGTCATCCTAAAGAAATATGAATACAGCTTCTTTTCAATATCAAAAAGGTCCTGGTTTGGATGATGAATTATATGGTCACCTTAAATACAGAGAATATATACTATGGATTTGTACTTCAACGTCTACTCAATAAGGAATTTGTGAAAATCATTAATTAGTTGAATATAATTTGTACTCTGGTAAAGTCTAGTTCCTTTTCTGTGGTTCTTCAACTGTCACTTTCTCATTACATCCATGCATTAATGTCAGTCTGTTGTATCAGGGAACTTATTACTGAAATCATGATTGTTTACTATATTGTTCAGTGTATAGTCTTTTAAGTACCTAATTGTCCATTGATTTCTAAGGAAGATTTTGCAAACTGCAGGCTATCTGCTCTTACAATTAAAGAGTAGGGCTAAAATTCAGCTCTCATCTGTTTAACCAAGTGACTCCTTTTACAGCTGTTATGGTTGTACATTGATGGGTTTTGTTTGGATTCTCTGTGTAGATACTGCGAGATTAAAGTTCAGCATGTCATTGGGAGAGGAGGTGTGCTTTAAATTTCTCCTTGCAGAATTAGTTGAAAAATGGATCTTTTCTAGCATAGTGATGTAAGTTTCTAAAAAAACACCACTAACCCTTCCCCAGCCACAACAGCTGAGAAGTAGTACTGATTAATATCAGTCACCAACTTGGTGCAGGTTATTACACATAAGCTTTTATTTCTTGGAAGAGGCACTCTGGAGGTTAGTTTTCTAGGCCTTTGACCTTGAAAAATATTTGTATCTTCCCATTTCTTTTTAAATACTTAAGATCTACAATTTGTCTAACTCAAGGAAAAAAAGGCAGAATTCAGAGAATGAAGAATAGGTTGTTAGTCCCATAGATGTAACTGTTAATCCATGTGCTTTCACTTATTAGGATGTGACCTCAGATGAATTACCTTAAATCCCATGATAAGGAAAAATTCTGAAATGTTCTAAATTAACTGACTAAAGGCCATAGAATGAGGGAGAGAGACAAGGCAAGGTCATTAGTTAATAATCACAGGCCATAGCTAACCAAAAACTCCACATTCCTGGATAAAGTCACTTCCAAAATGATCTAGAATGTCTCAGAATCACCGCATCCACCTTGCCCATCAGGAACAGTGCTGGACCATCATCAACAACCAATCCATAAGCCTTCTCTGTGGACTAAACAACCATCCCCAGTCTTTCCACTCTTCACATTAACCCACCTTCCTTATCTGTAGGAATGAGGAACTGTGAGTCCTGTGACACAGGCAACGATGGCCACAGGGCATCTTCACAGCACAGCCAGAGCCACTGGGCTGACTTGGGCCTCTATAGCATGCACAGCTCTTTGTCTGTGGGACCACCATGGGAAACCACAGAATTTCATTTTATTTCACACATGTTATTTTATAACTACTATGACATTATGGGAGGTCTTCATTGATCATTTCTTATATTCTAGAAACTTTTTAGTTTCCTAAGTAATCATACTTTGAATATGATTGTTATACATGATTTTTCTCCATGATGTATTATTTTATGGTGAAAGCCATTCTAATAAAAGTAGTTAAAATTTATGATCTCCATTTCAATATTGCCATTATTTCCAAATACACAGAATTACTTACATGTTTGACAAATAATTTTTAAACTTTTCTTTAATGATTTTGGCCTAAGCGAATAGTATTGAAACTTAAAAACATTCATAATGTAATCTTCACAGTGCCCATGATAACTTCACAACAAAGTCTATTCTTGTTTTTACAAATACTGTTAAACTTGTATCCTTCTGTTGGGGAGGAAAATTTCCTCTTTTTCTCCAGGCCTTTCTAGCTGGTCTAAGAACCAAAATGACATGAGGAAGATTAACAGTAGAAGATCAAACAAAAGTTTAATAGCATGCATATCTCCTGTACATATTGAAGAGACCCAGGAAAACTGAGTAATTCCCAGAAATGGTAAAAGCCATCACCTTAAATACCATCTTCAACTAAAGACAGAAGGAGATGTCGGGTGAGGGGAGTCAGCTATGTGAAGTTACCAGGAAAAGTCCACTAAACAAAGGTAAGGTTGCTATGCAGATTTAAGTCATTGTCTGGCCCATTGATAAATTTCTCTGGATTGAGATTTAGCATCATGCTTCTCCTCCTTGTACAGAGAGGGAGACACCCTTACCAATGGAGATTTTCCTTGTACATGCAAATGTCTCATAAAAGGATAACTCTACTCAGTTTTCTTAGCTGCATGTGACTGCAGATTCTTAAAAATAACCAGTTTAAGATAATCAATATGCCAAAAAGATGTGAAATAAAGAAAAACTGAACACCATACTAGGGATCACCATGAAGATTTCTAAAGCCTAAGTATTGAAAATTTCATTATCTCTGGGAATCTCAAAATGGCCACCCCTGAACACTTAAAAGCTCCTAACTGTGTAAATTAACATATGTTAATTGAAATCAAGTTCAAATCTAAACAAACTATGTATCACCACATCTGTTCTCCTTTGCTGTCTGGATTCCAGCTCAAGGACACAAGATAAACAAAAATATTTGCCTTTCCCCTTAATGCCCTTTTGTGGCAAAATATATATCGACCTCAACCCTTCTTTTAGTATTGCATATTCTATGTAAATGGAATGTACCTCTTTCAAAATTTTGTCTTTCTTTCCTGTTTCCCTGAAGATATAAAAACCTTTGTATAATTTGGACACTTTGAACATTTCTATCTATGGGAGTTAATATCTCCAGGCTTATAAGTCCTCAGCCATCTTAATGACTTATACAACTCTGCCTTCATTTCAAGGTAACATGAGTTTTCCAATGACAGAGGCATGTTTTTCGGTGGTATACTTCTTTCCAGATCAATTACAAATACCTCCATTTTGTTCTCTTTCTTTTAACTTACATTTTTTAAACACAAACATTGTTTCCCTTTTTTTCCTCTAAATTTTGCGAATAGAAGTGGCCCACTATATTTAATAAAGCAGAGGCTTATCTCAATTCAGGGAAAAATAGGTATTCTAACATGCAAGTGCCATAGCAAATGTTGTTTGTAAAAGCTGAGATTCTGTTAGTTACAACTTAGTTCACCATACTTCCTAGATCTCTTCAGTATATTCCATGAAGTCCAGATTCTAATTGCTTGTTAATATTCAGGGATACTGGGCATTGGTCAGAAACTGTATACTTTAATTTACACAAAAACTGCAATTCCTATGAAAAAATGCCAAACCTGCTCTACATTGCTATTTAGGTATTTTTGGAAATGATTATACATGAAGATATCTTGCAAAATGAGGCATACACTAACAGAGGAGACTAAATATCATGTGGCATTTGTTTTCCAAGCCTCAAACCTTGAACACCATTTCATTGCTTGAGGTCTCTGATAAAAAGAGGGATGTGACTGAAATAATCACTTTACTAAGATAGCAATGCTGCTTACAAGCCTCTGACCCCCTGTGAAAGCAGATTAGGAGAAGAGGAAGGAGTCCATAGAGACAGAGAAGCCACAGAGAGCAGCGGTCAAGACACAGCAACAGCATTGACAGAAACCATGAAGAACAATATAATAATAATGTCAACAGAATAGTGTTACACCCCTCCACTTTACTCTATAAAAGTCTCTTTTTCCTGAGATTTCTAGAAAAAGTACTACTGTGGAAGCTAATGGATTTGCATGATAAATAAACAAGAAGACTGATATTTAGAAAGATGCTCTATATGAGTTTTAACTCCCCAGCAAGTGAAGTGTTAAGTTACTGCCAAGTTTTAACTCCATTAATTCCAAGTATTAAGTTTCTATTAATGAATAAAAGGTTCTCCTAATTTTTGAATACTGAACATTCCCATGAATTCTTTGGGGAAGTTAGGACTACATTTTTATTATTTTATTATGATACCAATCTAAAGGCAATTAAAATAGCTATCACTACTTCAGAGGAGGAACTAAGACTTTCCTTTTGCAACACAATTCATAATATTTAGATCCAGGAGTCAGTTTTTTGTGGGTGAAATATCAGTGAACAAGATTCCTCAATCTTATTAAAGAAATAATCCCATAGTATATTTTATTGTTTTTTAAAAAAACTGTAACAAATGGAAACATACAAATAGGTTTACATAACTTAAAACTGTAAAATTTGTCTCTAAAAAATATATTTTTCTGTGGAGTTTTGAGTCAACAGAAAAGTAAAGGAGGAAATAAAGTTAAAGTCAATGGATAAAGACGGTAGCTATTGGGTTTTAGTATTAATCTTTATTAATTTAATCCTAAATGGACACAGGATGTCATAGATCAGAGACAGAAATATTATTAAATATCTCATAGTAAATAATAAATGTGTTGGCACCTGTTGCCCTAGCCCTGGGGTAACTGGATACTTCATAGGCAGGGGATGTGGAAAATGACTCATTTTTTGCTAATGGGGAAGGAGGCAGTTGTCCCCTACAGAAATGTAATGGGCCTGAATCCTAACTTACCCACTGCTATGTAAATAATCTCTACAGGGACCAGTTAGACTCACTGTTTTGACTTTTGACACCTAGAGATATCTCTTAGATCTGGGGTTCATTTCTCCTTGAAATATAAATCCTTAAGGAGATACCTCAACAATCTACCCTTGCTAACCTAGTTGCCTATCCTGGGATCTAACCATTTGGCTTTGGCAGATAAAATAAGTTTTAAACAAATGGCTATAGATCTAATATTTAGTATGTGAAAATGTTTCTTAAGGGAAGTGAGAGCAAATGTCCTCTAATTTTATAGCACATATATTTCTATTGTTAGAGTAGGTAGATTGCCAAACTTGAGTAGGGGCAGGGAGAGGGACTTCATCTGACTGGTCGTTTACATTCTACACATTCCCTTTAAGCTGTTCTCAGGGGAGATGTAGGGAGTGAGAATAGAGATAACAGACCAGCTGAAATGGGCTGGTTCCAACATGGAGGAGAAATTGATCCAAACTTCTCCCCCAAATACATTATACATTTGTTAGCATAGTAAAAATCATGCCCCTCCACCATTATCATAATAAAAAATCACACCTCTCAGTGCCATGAATGTCTGATGAGAACCAAATACAGCCCCAAATTCTCCTGCCCTGAGTGAGGGTGGAGCAAGCCGAAACCCGAGAAGACTCCAACTGTTGCCTTTGAAACCTAATCCTACTGAGTGAATATTCATCTCCTGATAACTAAGAAAGGCTCCCTGTTGTTTCCTGGAAACCCCTTCACCCACCTCTCTGACATGTACTCTCACTTTTCTGTAAAATCTTATTCTCCAAATAAACTCCAAAGGCTCAACTGCTTTTCTTCATCCATTTTTTAATTCTTTCTCATAACCAGACCAAAAACCTGTCTCTGGTAACACTGTGGCTCAGGACACTTGGGCTTTTACCAGCAGCAGAATAACAAGTTTTAGAAATGAGCAAAGGGCAAAATGTTGAGAAGGAAAAAACCTTTTGGAATCCTAAAGCACACCTGGACCAAATGTATAGCTGGCATGGCATTCTCCTCTACTCTCAACAGTTCTTGGAAAATATATTCTTGTCAGTTAAGCAAGATCAGACTTGGATTACTTTCCTCAGATGAAAAATGATACTTCTTATTTAATGTACAAGGTGTGCAAAACTAGAGTGTCCATCTCCTCTTTTCTCTTTGGAGAAAAGCCCCAGGAATTCCCAGTTTATGAGTAGTAAAGGTTAAATGCCCCAGGAATTCCCAGTTTATGAGTAGTAAAGGTTAAATGCCCCAGGAATTCCCAGTTTAGGAGTACTCAAGGTTACTAATTCCCAGTCCACTAAACATTCACTGTGTATATAGAAGGATGAAGTATGTGAAGTTCTAATTCTTGAAAGAATCTGAGTAATCAAGGGCTGATTATTGCAAAGATCATAGAGTGAAATGTGTTGACCAGTCAACAGACTATTTGGGTCAATCAGTACAGGATAAGTGCCATTGGTACTGTCATGGCATATTCTTCTGTAGGCCATCCCACAGCCAGCTTTGTGTCACAGACCATTAGATTGTTGCACTTGGAGGATTTAGGCACCTATTAATTACATCATAAGTCTAGATTCCTAGTCACTGACTCTCTGTCTGACAACTTATTATAGGGCTAATGAACTGCTCAGACTTTATCATGCCACATGGATATAAGAAAAATCACAGTGCATACTGGTTTGTTTAAATTTAATGTGATTCAATACATAGTATTGTGGTCTTGGGAGAATACTATATCAAGCGTTTCTTTTCGTGGAGCCTCATAAAACAAGGTTTTGTCAAAACTTTATTTCCTGTGTCTCTTATTTTCATAAAATTGTCAACTGCATAAAATGAGTCTAGAATCTGAAATGGAAGGCTTTAATATCATTGTCCTAGACTTCCTTTTCTTAGCATTATCCTTGGAACTGGACAAAAAATGCTGATGATATCAGAAACATCTAATAAAACTTCACTTATTGCCCTTGTATTTCTGAGCCAAAAGCTGCCTGCATTTATCTGCCCCAACATTGTAAAATATTCTGCAGGGTAACTTCTAATTCCACATAACCCAGCAGGATGCCCCTAATCAGCAGTGACTTTAAAAGGGTCATTTATCTCTCTATGTCAGTTTTCTCGAAAGGTTACAATTGATTTGTCATAAATTGAGTCCATCTGCAGAGATTGAAATCAATCCTTTGTTAAGAGATATGCAGTATGCCCATTTTTTATTTTTTTTTAATTTTATTTTGGTATCATTAATGTACAATTACATGAAGGACATTATGTTTACTAGGCTCCCCCCTTCACCAAGTCTCCCCCACATCCCCATTCACAGTCACTGTCCATCAACATATAAGATGCTGTAAAATCACTACTTGTATTCTCTGTGTTGCACAGCCCTCCCCGTGCCCCCACAACACTATACATGCCAATCGTAATGCCCCCTTTCTTTTTTTCCCACCCTTATTCCTCCCTTCCCACACGTCCTCCCCAGTCCCTTTCCCTTTGATAACTATTAGTACATTCTTGGTTTCTGTACTTCTGCTGCTGTTTTGTTCCTTCAGTTTTCTTTTGTTCTTATACTTCACATATGAGTGAAATCATTTGGTACTTGTCTTTCTCCGCCTGGCTTATTTCACTGAGCATAATACCCTCTAGCTCCATCCATGTTGTTGCAAATAGTAGGGTATTTTTTTTTTCTTCTGGCTGAGTAACATTACATTGTGTATATGTACCACCTCTTCTTTATCTATTCATCTACTGATGGCCACTTAGGTTGCTTCCATATCTTGACAATTTTAAATAGTGCAGCAATAAACATAGGGGTGCATCTGTCTTTTTCAAACTGGAGTGCTGCATTCTTGGGGTAAATTCCTAGGAGTGGAGTTCCTGGGTCAAATGGTATTTCTATTTTGAGCATTTTGAGGAACCTCCATACTGCTTTCCACAATGGTTGAACTAATTTACATTCCCACCAGCAGTGTAGGAGGGTTCCCCTTTCTCCACAACCTTGCCAACATTTGTTGTTCTTGTCTTTTGGATGGTAGCCATCCTTACTGGTGTGAGGTGATATCTCATTGTGGTTTTAATTTGCATTTCTCTGATGACAAGCGATGTGGAGCATTTTTTCATGTCTGTTGGCCATCTGAATTTTTTCTTTAGAGAACTGTCTATTTGGCTGCTCTGCCCATTTTTTAATTGGGTTATTTGCTTTTTGTTTGTTGAGGTGTGTGAGCTCTTTATGTACTTTGGATGTGAAGCCTTTATCGGATCTGTCATTTACGAATATATTCTTCCATACTGTAGGAGACCTTTTTGTTCTATTGATGGTGTCCTTTGCTGTACAGAAGCTTTTCAGCTTGATACAGTCCCATTTGTTCATTTTTGCATTTGTTTCCCTTGCCCGGGGAGATATGTTCAAGAAGAGGTCACTCATATTTATGTCTAAGAGATTTTTGCCTCTGTTTTTCTCTAAAAGTTTTATGGTTTCATGACTTACATTCAAGTGTTTGATCCATTTCGAAATTACTTTTGTGTATGGGGTTAGAGAGTGATCCAGTTTCATTCTCTTACATGTAGCTGTCCATTCTCTTACATGTAGTTTTGCCAGCACCATCTGTTGAAGAGACTGTCATTTCCCCATTGTATGTCCATGGCCCCTTTATCGAATATTAGTTGACCATATATGTTTGGGTTAATGTTTGGAGTCTCTAATCTGTTCCACTGGTCTGTGGCTCTGTTCTAGTGCCAGTACCAAATTGTCTTGATTACTGTGGCTTTGTAGTAGAGCTTGAAGTTGGGGAGTGAGATCCCCCCTACTTTATTCTCCCTTCTCAGGATTGCTTTAGCTATTCGGGGTCTTTGGTGTTTCCATATGAATTTTTGAGCTATTTGTTCCAGTTTATTGAAGAAAGCTGTTGGTAATTTGATAGGGATTGCATCAAATCTGTATATTGCTTTGGGCAGGATGGCCATTTTGACGATATTAATTCTTCCTAGCCAAGAGCATGGGATGAGATTCCATTTGTTAGTGTCCCTTTAATTTCTCTTAAGAGTGTCATGTAGTTTTCAGGGTATAGGTCTTTTACTTCCTTGGTTAGGTTTATTCCTAGGTATTTTATTCTTTTTGATGCAATTGTGAATGGAGTTGTTTTCCTGATTTCTCTTTCTATTGGTTCATTGTTAGTGTATAGGAAAGCCACAGATTTCTGTGTGTTAATTTTGTATCCTGCAACTTTGCTGTATTCCGATATCAGTTCTAGTAGTTTTGGAGTGGAGTCTTTGGGGTTTTTTATGTACAATATCATGTCATCTGCAAATAGTGACAGTTTAACTTCTTCTTTACCAATCTGGATTCCTTGTATTTCTTTGTTTTGTCTGATTGCCGTGGCTAGGACCTCCAATACTATGTTAAATAACAGTGGGGAGAGTAGGCATCCCTATTTACCGATCTCAGAGGAAAAGCTTTCAGCTTCTCCCTGTTCAGTAAGATGTTGGCTGTGGGTTTATCATATATGGCCTTTATTATGTTGAGATACTTGCCCTCTATACTCATTTTGCTGAGAGTTTTTATCATGAATGGATGTGGAATTTTATCAAATGTTTTTTCATCATCTATGGAGATGATCATGTGGTTTTTGTCTTTCTTTTTGTTGATGTGGTGGATGATGTTGATGGATTTTCGAGTGTTGTGCCATCCTTGCATCCCTGGGATGAAACCCACTTGGTCATGGTGTATGATCTTTCTGATATATTTTTTAATTCGGTTTGCTAATATTTTATTGAGTATTTTTGCATCTACATTCATCAGGGATATTGGTCTGTAATTTTCTTTTTTGGTGGGGTCTTTGCCTGGTTTTGGTATTAGGGTGATGTTGGCTTCATAGAATGAGTTTGGGAGTATTCCCTCCTTTTTTATTTTTTGGAAAACATTAAGGAGAATAGGTATTATGTCTCCTCTGTATGTCTGATAAAATTCCGAGGTAAATCTGTCTGGCCCAGGGATTTTGTTCTTTGGTAGTTTTTTGATTACTGTTTCAATTTCTTTGCTTCTAATTGGTCTAACTTTTGTGTTTCTTCCTTGGTTAATCTTGGAAAGTTTTATTTTTCTAGGAAGTTGTCCATTTCTTCTAGGTTTTCCAGCTTGTTAGCATATTGGTTTTCATAGTAGTCTTTAATAATTCTTTATATTTCTGTGGAGTTTGTCGTGATATTTTATTCTCATTTCTGATTCTGTTGATGTGTGTTGATTCTCTTTTTCTCTTAATAAGTTTGGCTAGGGGCTTATCTATTTTGTTTATTTTCTCAAAGAACCAGCTCTTGGTTTCATTGATTTTTTTCTATTGTTTTATTCTTCTCAGTTTTTTTTATTTCTTCTCTAATCTTAATTATGTCACTCCTTCTGCTGACTTTAGGCCTCATTTGTTCTTCTTTTTCCAGATTCGATAATTGTGATGTTAGAGTATTCATTTGGGATTGTTCTTCCTTCTTTAAGTGTGCCTGGGTCACTATATACTTTCCTCTTAAGACTGCTTTTGCTGTGTCTCACAGAAGTTGGGGTTTTGTGTTGTTGTTGTCATTTGTTTCCATATATTCCTTGATCTCTATTTTAAATGTTCACTGATCCATTGATTATTTAGGAGCATGTTGTTAAGCTTCCATGTGTTTGTGAGACTTTTTGCTTTCTTTGTAGAATTTATTTCTAGTTTTATACCTTTGTGGTCTGAAAAGTTGGTTGGTAGAATTTCAATCTTTTGGAATTTACTGAGGCTCTTTTTGTGGCCTAGTATGTGGTCTATTCTGGAGGATGTTCCATGTGCACTTGAGAAGAATGTGTATCCTGTTTCTTTTGGATGTAGAGTTCTATAGATGTCTATTAGGTCCATCTGTTCTAGTGTGTTGTTCAGTGCCTCCATGTCCTTACTTATTTTCTGCCCAGTGGATCTATCCTTTGGGGTGAGTGTCTTGTTGAAATCTCCTAAAATGAATGCATTGCAGTCTTTTTCCCCCTTTAGTTCTGTTAGTATTTGTTTCACATATGCTGGTGTTCCTGTATTGGGTGCATATATATTTTGAATGGTTATATGCTCTTCTTGGACTGAGCCCTGTATCATTATGTAATGTCCTTTTTTATCTCTTGTTACCTTCTTTGTTTTTAAGTCTATTTTGTCTGATACTAGTACTGCTACCCCTGCTTTCTTCTCTCTGTTGTTTTCCTGAAATACGTTTTTCCATCCCTTGACTTTTAGTCTGTGCATGTCTTTGGGTTTGAGGTGGGTTTCTTGTAAGCAGCATATAGATGGGTCTTGCTTTTTTATCCATTCTGTTACTCTGTGTCTTTTGATTGGTGCATTCAGTCCATTTACATTTAGGGTGACTATTGAAAGATATGTACTTATTGCCATTGCAGGCTTTAGATTCATGGTTACCAAAGGTTTTAGGTTAGCTTCTTTAGTATCTTACTGCCTAACTTAGCTCACTAAGTGAGCTGTTATATACACTGTCTGGAGATTCTTTTCTTCTCTCCCTTCTTATTCCTCCTCCTCCATTCTTTATATGTTGGTTGTTTTATTCTGTGCTCTTTCATGTTTCCTTTAAGTGCTTTTAGTGGGTAGTTGATTTTATTTTTTGCCTTTAGTTAGTATTTGGTTGGTCTGCTTTCTTTGCTCTGATTTTATTTTCTCTGGTGACATCTGTTTAGTCTTAGGAGTGCTCTCGTCTAGAACCGTCCCTCTAAAGTACCCTTTAGAGGTGGTTTTTGGGAAGCAAATTCCCTCAACTTCTGCTTGTCTGGGAATTTTTTAATTCCTCCTTCATATTTAAATGAGAATAATGCTGGATACAGTATCCTTGGTTCAAGGCCCTTCTGTTTCATTGCATTCTCTTCTGGCCTGTAAGGTTTCTGTTGAGAAGTCTGATGATAGCCTGATGGGGTTTCTTTTATAGGTGACCAGGTGACCTTTTTCTCTCTAGCTGCCCTTAAACTCTTTCCTTGTCCTTGATCTTTGCCATTTTAATTATATGTGTCTTGGTGTAGTCCTCCTTGGGTCCTTTTTGTTGGGAGTTCTGTGTATTTCCGTGGTCTGTTCGATTATTTCCTCCCCCAGTTTGGTGAAGTTTTCAGCAAATATTTATTCAAAGACAGTTTCTATCCCTTTTTCTCTCTCTTCTTCTTCTGGTACCCCCACGTATATTGTTCCTTTTGGATTGGTCACACAGTTCTCTTAATATTGTTTCATTCCTGGAGATCCTTTTATCTCTCTCTGTGTCAGCTTCTATGCGTTCCTCTTATCTGGTTTCTATTCCATCAATCGCCTCTTGTATTTTATCCATTCTGCTTATAAATTCTTCCAGAGTTTGTTTCACTTCTGTAATCTCCTTCCTGGCATCTGTAATCTCCCTCTGGACTTCATCCCTTAGCTCTTGTATATTTCTCTGCATCTCTGTCAGCATGTTCATGATTTTTATTTTGAATTCTTTTTCAGGAAGACTGGTTAGGTCTGTCTCCTTCTCTGGTGTTGAGTCTGTGATCTTGATCTGCCTGTAATTTTGCCTTTTTATGGTGATAGAGATAGTTTGCTGAGCTGGCACAAGTGACAGCTGGAAGAACTTCCCTTCTTGTTGGTTTGTGGCCTTCCTCTCCTGGGAGAACAGAGACCTCTAGTGGCTTTTTCTGGGCAGCTGCGTGCAGAAAGGGCTTCTGATTCCTGCCCTGCTGCTATGGAGTTTATCTCCACTGTTGCTGTGGTCGTGACCTGCCTCGGGCTTCTGCTCCGATATGGTGGATCTGCGTTGGAGGGGGAACACCTGGGAGGCTATTTATCTGTGAGGAGCTTCTGTGCTCCCTGCTGCCCAAGGGTTAGAGTGCCCAGAGATCTCCAGATTCCCTGCCTCTGGACTAAGTGTCCCAGGATGCTTCCATCCAGCTGTGTGGTCCCTGTCCCTTTAAGACTTCCAAAAAGCACTCGTTTTTCTTTGTCCCAGGTGCAACGTCTGCAGGGATCTGCTTACAGGTCTTACTGTCCTTTTTCCCTAGTTTCCAGCACCTCACGCATGCACTGTGTCTGCTCTCTGGTGCGGATGGCTGGGGCTGGGTATTTAGCAGTTCTGGGTTCCTTCTCCCTCCCTGCTCTGACTCCTCTCCTCCTTCCAGCTGCTGAGGTGTGGGGGGCTTGGGTCCCTCCAGGCCAGGGCTTGTATCTTACCCTCTTTGGGAGGCGCTGGGTTCTCGCAGGTGTGTATGTGGTCTGGCTGTTGTCCTGTGTCTTCTGGTCTCTTAGGAAGAGTTTTCTTTTTTGTATTTTCAAAAATATATGTGGTTTTGCGAGGAGATTTCCGCTGCTCTACTCACACAACCATCTTGGCTCCGCCCAAGATTATTTTTTAAAAGCAAAAAATGATTAACATTTCTGCCTGTTTTGTTTCATAGAGTGCCTTCCTCCTACCTTCCACTTAGTCCTTTTAAGAGAAGGAAAATGTATTCTAGAAGACTCTAACATGTTGTGTTCTGCTATGAAAAAGGATGACATATCCTAACTGGTACTCGGGAGAGTTAAAGGTCTTTACAAAATGTTGGACATGATTTAGGTAAAACAGAACAAATGGGATACCCATTTGCCAGGCCTGAAAAAAGGGGGAGCAGCAGTTCCCAAATGTAAGAGAAAATCATATGGGGTGAGCTGTTGGACCAAGGCTGAGGCCCTCAGGATAGAGAAGTACTTCACCTGCAGTGCCCAGCAGAAGGGGATAGGGGATAAACATCCTGAGCACACTCTCCTCTTCCTGCAGGTGATTCTCTCTGGCAAAACTTAATGAGAAACTACAGAGCAAGAGGTCTCACCACTGCTGTCCAAGAAAGTCAAACTCAACAGGTAGAAAATGGAATTTATATCTGGATGGGCAAATGGAGGACATCCAGCATAATGCACAGGAATTTCCAATAAGGATTTGGACGAACAGAATCCATGTCTTTAAAATTTAAAAAAAAATCGAAATTATCTAACATTTAATTATCCCATCATTTGTAGCTCTTCGAAAGCTCCTGTTTTTTCAGAATTATATACTCACACTAGCCTTTGTCTCACTAGGAAATTATGTCTAACAATGCATACTGCATTATTTTTAAATAAAAGTGAAATTTCATGCACTTGCTAAAATGATCAAATGTAGATAAATTATCTTTCCTTTTAGCGAGAGCTATTCAAGCAATTTCCTTGTACTTTAAAAACATTATTCTTGCAGATATTTTTTATCACACATAAATTTCTATCTAATAATAGGTGTTGGACTTCACATTGTGTTTTTTTCTTCTCTGGGTCTAACACTTGTTATCCTACATCTGTATACCGTACACATCTCACCAGTTCTCTTGGCTTCCACTGCAATATGTTAGTGTGATGCATGCATCTTCACCACTCACCACCTGTTTCCATTTGCAGGTCATGCTTCTCCTTCTTTTGGTGACATTTTTACCTAAGTACTAACGTCACAATATTATCAAACTAGTTCAATACCAAGTTCATCATATTCTTTTCTGCTAAAGCTAAAAAAGTTAAATATAAATGTTTGGAAATTTTAGATTCCATATTTTCAATGTATATAGTAAAGATTGTCTTGGGCTAAGAGAACTCAATTTATTTTTCAGACATATTCAGTGTCTTCAGTGTTTATTTTTATGTTGTTCATATTTAATACACTACAGAATTTAAATTTCCAACATTTGGCATTTACTTGAAGATATATATACTGTTTATAGTAATTTGTTCAGCAAGAGGTAAGAGGTATTTTTATACATTAAGTCACATTTCTGAGATTTATTTGGCCATGTCCACTATTAGTGATGCATGCTTATTTACAGAATTTCAGAATCTGTATAAATTGGTATCAAAATATGGCTAAACATTTTATATTAAAACATAAACAATAGATGATGTCTATAATAAAGATTACAATAATATATGCACACATTTTTTGATATTTCATATTAAATTCATCTTACTGTATTTTGAGATTATTTATTTTCTGTAAGAATTTTTCATTCTATTATTCAAGTTACTTTGGAGGTCTCTACCTCGATTCACTAGTAGGTGCTATCAGTGCTTTCTACATTTGCTCTATAAAAAATGTATGATTTTATTTGAATTCCATATATATGCCTCAAATTTAAATATGACTACCATAATTTCATGGCTAGTAGAATAATTTTCACATTACCAATTAATTGTGCACCATGAACTGGAATAGACTTATGAGAAAATGTTTCCAAACATCAGCTCCTGATGAAAATTCTAAGAGGCTCAGAATAGTTTTAAGATTAAAACTGAAGCTCTTTCCATTAGTATTTTAATCTAAATTTCCCTCCCAGTTTTGTTTGTCCCTTCCACCTATTTAAAACAAAATAAGTAAATAAGAATAAAGAAAGGAAAAAGAAGAAAGATTGTCAGTACACTTGAATCAAATCACCAAGCACATTCATTTCCTGGCCTCAGCTTTTGAATCACTGTTTTTTCTATATGACTCTTTCTTGGAATACATACTTTCACACTTACTAAACCTCTGAAACCCCATTTTACAGCTCAAGTTCAGGTGACATTAGTTCCTTTAATAAGTTCAATTTTCTTTCATCCAAAACCCAGGGTCATTTTCTACTACTACTAGGCTCGTCATACTATATAACCTACAATATAAGAGCCTCCATAACAGCTTATCACCTAGTAAAATGTAAATTCCTTCAATGCAGACAAAGTTTTCTCTATGTACATAGTAAGGCTATATTATACATATACTGACACATTGATATTTAATACACCCTTGATATGATTCAACTATAAATCTTCTTGACTTTCACTTAAATGTGTATTATTAGGCCCTTACTTTCTCATATTGCTCCTTTTTGAAAAATCTTGTTCTTTCACATGACTGAGATACTTATTGATGGCAATGACTTATACATATGCCTTAAAATCTTAATCAGAGTCTTCTTGAACCTCTAAGCTTTCTATGTTCAACTTTAAATGAAAGTTGTGTGATACACTTCTTTATTGTAATAAAGCTTTTAATTTTTATCCAAAGTGGAACCCAGAACCAATATTTTTGTTTATTTGTCATCTTTGAAAGGATATGATTACAATTTGGAAAGTATTTCTTCTTCCAATTACCACTATTGAATCCCCATCCTTCACAGCCCTAAACTAAATTCGGTACCTTTATCCCAGAGTACAGTAAACTTTTATATAGTACAAATTATATTAAGGATAACCTATAAATCCTTACAAACTTATAAATCAGATACTGAGAGCAGAGGAAGTAAAAGTTATGTTTAGAAGGCATTGTTTTCAAAAATACATGACAGATATCCTGAATTTTCTTTACTAGAAGAAATACTGTTGGCTGGAGGTTTTGTGTTTGTTTTGTTGAAACATCTATAGACGTTTAAGATTCTCCTCTGAAATATGCTACCCAGAGAGGCCAATCTTATTTTATTTTGAATCTTATTTCAGTTAATAAAAATAGCTTATTTTTACTTTCTACCTGACTTTGTAGAGGGTTATATCTTAGATCTAACTGTGATAGCTGATTGCTAGTAATGCCAGACTGCCTTTCAAAGTCTTTTCCCACAAAATCAAAGTCTTTTCCCACAAAATTGGTTATCTTGAGATATCTTTCAACCTACCTTGACTTTCTCTCTATACCATCAGTACTAGACCAACAGCTGATGAGGTGATTATGTCTACCTATAATTTATACATTCTGTTATGTTGGTACTCGAGTCATTTCATTTCACTTAGTTATATCCATGCCTATCTGGCTGTGGCCACCATGTCTCTCAAGACATGCTCTTCTGCACTGTAACCTTGTGGCTCACCCATCAGGAGGAAAAGACCTATTCCCTGACCACTGAATTGGAGAGGATAAACATTATGAACAAACATACTACATATGCAAAAAAGAATGTGAAAAATAGAGCAGGGTAATGGATTACGGAGGCCCAGGTGAGGATCTGACACAACTTCTAAATAGGGAGGTAGGAAATCTGCACTAAGTGAATGACATTTAAATAAAAACTTGAAGGAACAGAGAGAGCTGGCATATGGATATTTAGAGATGGGGGTCATGTATTTGTTAAATATTAATACAGATTTTTCATGAAATGAGCTCGACCTTCTTTTCTGTAATTGTTTTTCCTCATCTTTTTTGGTACCTTTTAAAAGTTATTATTTTATGGATACAACTGTTTATGGTAAAATGCATATACTACATGCAGAAAGTTAAGTATTTTATATATAGTTAATAATATTTTATCTTTCTCCATTAATCAGTTTATTAGAAATATTATAAATTTAGCTATTTCATGTAGACATAAATTCCAGAAAAGAAAGATACTAGAATTATCAAAAGCTATTAAAGCAGCTATGAGATGCTCTCTCTCTTTTTTTTTCCATTTCAGTCATACCTTTAGATTTATTCTTTTGGGAATAAATTCTGAATTTAAAAAAAATATTGAAGAAAATTGGGCTTCTCTTTTCCTTTTTCAAATGTCTTGGACAAATCTCTATGTTTAAAATTTTGTCTTTTCAATTTTTGGTCTTGCAAAGGAAGACACTGCCTTGTCCAATATTTATAATTTAAGGATTTGTTTTAAAAGATGTTTTAGTCTTTTATAGTTCTTATTGAAAGTGTATGTGGCGAATTAAAAAGAAAAAAAGGCAAAAGTCCTGAGTGGAGCATGTTTCACGTGTTCAGGTAATTGCAATGGGACGTGTGTCACCGGAGTAGAATCAGAAACACGAGAGGACTGGAACATGAGATCAGGAGTGAACGAAAGGCTATTGGTCACGGCCCTGTTGGTCACTGTCAGGAATTTGTGTTATGACAGCAACTGGGCGTCCAGGACAAGATTGAGCAGTAGAATGACATGATATAACCTAATTTTTATGACTTTTGTCTCAAGAATAGAACATATTGGGAGGAGTTACAGTTAGAAATAATTGCGATAATACTGGCAAGTGAGTGTCCTCATCCAGGGGCTAGCAGTTGAGTGGTGAGGAACAGATCCTGGATGAATTTTAATAGTGGAGACAACAGAATGGAAAGATTTTATGGGGGACATGAGAGAAAAAGGGGAGGCAAAGATGACTCCAAGGATTTTTACTGAAAAATTAGAAGGATGGGGCTATTATCTAATGAAATACAAATACTGCAAGACATAATGAGATCATCATCTCCTTCTGCTAAATGAGTTTATAAAAGCTAAAAATCCTTGGTGTAATAAGGATAGAAAAAAACTTGAAAATTAAAAAAATTTCATTTGTAAATCTCACTCCTACATAAATTTCTAGTTCATATGTGAACATCTTATCCATACTATTAAATTATCTAATTAGCTATTGATTCACTTATTAATTTAACCATTAATAACCTACTATAGGCTACTATTCTGTGATCTAGCAGTAAAAAATCATACCTAAATTCCAGTAAGGGTAAATAAGATGTTAAGTAGATAAATTAAGTAAATATTTATACAGTGTATTTTAAAATACATGTTAATACTTATTTCCTTTTTGTTATTATATATTTTTTTATTAAATGCACATCAAGTGGTTCAACAGTCCCTCTCCCCCTTCCCCTCCCCTTCCCTGCTGTCCCCTCCCCACTCCTTTCCTCCTTGGTATCCATTAGTCTCTTCTCAGTACCTGTGAGTCTAATGCTGTTTTGTTTCTTGTTTTGCTTTGTTTTTAGATTCCACAAATTAGTGAAATCATATAATATTTATCTTTCTCCACCCAGCTTATTTCACTGAGCATAATACCCTCTAGCTCTGACCATTTTGTTGCAGATAGCAGGATTTCTCTTCTTTTTATGGCTGAATAATATTTCATTGGGTATATGTACCACTTCTTCTTTATCCACCCATCTATTGATGGACACAGGTTGCTTCCATATATTGGCTATTGAAAATACTGTGGTGATAAACATAGGATTGCATATATGTTTTTGAATCAGGGATTTTGTTTTCTTTGAATAAATTCCTACAAGTAGAATTAATGGGTCAAATAGTATTTCAATATTTACTTTTTTGAGGTACCTCCATACTGCTTTCCATAATTGTTGCTCCAATTTGCAGTCCCACCAGTAGTGTAAGAGAGTTCCTATTTCTCTACATCCTTGTTAGCATTTGTCATTACTTACTTTTTGGACAGTGACCATTCTAACTAATGTGAAATGGTATCTCACTGTGGTTTTAATTTGCATTTCCATGATGATTAGTGATGTGAAGCATCTTTTCATGCGCCTGTTGGCCATTCAAATTTCTTCTTTGGAGAAATGTCTGTTCAGATGCTTTGCCCATTTTTTTAAATCATTGTTTTTGTTTTTTTGGGTGTTGAAGTGTGTGAGTTCTTCATATATTTTGGATGTTAACTCTTTATCAGATGAGTCATTTATGAATATATTCTCTCATACTGTAGGATGCCTTTTTCTGCTGATGGTGTCCTTTGCTGTACAGAAGCTTTTTAGTTTGATGTAGTCCCATTTGTTCATTTATACTTTTGTTTCCTTGCCTGAGGAGATGTGTTCAGGAAAAATTTGTCCTCTCTTATATTCAAGAGACTTTTGTGTATGATTTCTTCTAAGAGTTTTATGGTTTCATGACTTACATTTAGGTCTTTGAACCATTCTGAGTTAGACAATAATCTAGTTTCATTCTCTTACATGTAGCTGTCCAGTTTTGCCAAAACCAGTTATTGAAGAGTCTATCTTTTCCCTATTGTATACTCATGGCTTGCTCCTTTATCATATATAAGTTAACCATATATGTGTGGGTTTGTATCTGGGCTGTCCACTGGTCTATCAGTCTGTTTGTTTCAGTACCAAATTGTTTTGATTATTATAGCTTTGTAGTAGAGCTTGAAGTTAGGGAGTGTAATCTCCCAGCTTTAGTTCTTCTTTCTCAGGACTGCTTTGGTTATTGGGAGTCTTTTACAGTTCCATATGAATTTTAGAACTATTTGCTCTAGTTTGTTTAAGAATGTTGTTACTATTTTGATAGGGATTGCATTGAAAGTTTAAAAATGTATGATGTCAAAGCTCTTGTGTACCCAGTGACTACTCAGCTTATAGCTCTAGTGTATTTGAATGAAAATAGACAGAATCTTTAACCTATATTTACATATGTAGATGCTACCTGCATAATGGTTTTACCAAATATTTTTAAGCTGCTCTTCAAATCAGAAGGAAAAATTATCTTAAAATTGCTTACTTTTCAATGATAAAACTCTAAGATAGATGTGGAATTTTATTTCATATTATATAATTTAGGGAAGACTTTTTAAAATTGGCTGAGAACTGCTGAATGAAAATAAATGAAAAAGTGTAGATATGTACTGTTGTGTAACCCCTGATTTCCATCTCAGGAGTTTAGTTGTTGGTATATTCTTTGTAGTATTAAATTGTTTTATTTAAAAAGCTTTGTAAAATTGGTGTTTTTAATTTTGTAAACAGCAACTATGTTGTAATGAGAAGTTCTTGGAAAAATCATTAAAAAGTTGTTTATTAACTTGCTTTGTCTTGTTGAAAATACCCCATATTATGCACATTAAGTGTGCTTAGAACTGTTGGAAAGCTGCGAGCATTACCCTGGAATATTAGAAGACCAGTCTTGAATACCTTATAGGAAGCCGAGTAATTAATTCAATCTTGATTTTGATTTTCAATTTAAAAGAATTGTGCTTTACCAAAGCTTATAATTGTGCATATTTTTTATTTCCGAATTTCAATATACATTAGTAATTACATGGTACTGGATGCACCTTGAAATCAATAGGAACAAAACTACGAACTCACCATTCATTAACTTAACTGTTTCAATTCAGGCAGTTTTAGAGGTGAGTAACACATGAGAACACAGATATTAATTAAAGAAACTCACAAGTAAGTGCAAAATCTCAACTGGGATAAATGCCTTGAAATTAAATCATGTGGTATGTAAAACCATATTTTAGGAGATATGATTTAGAGAATTTCTGAAAGGACTGCCTAAGTAAATAAAAATTGATTTTACAAAGTAAAATGATTAAAGAGGGAAAAAGATCTCCAGAAAATGCAGAAGTTGTGAAGCTTTGTGACAAGAAGAACATACCAGTGCTGAAGAGAGGTCAATATGTCTTGGGTTCAGATAGTGAGGGTGGTGGGTGTGCTATATGATGAGACAGCACAGGGAACAGTCAGAACATCAACATTTTTGAAGTTTATGATTAAGTTTTTTTAAAGTATATGGAGAAGTATTTCAAACAAACAAATAATTTTTTAGTCTCGAAGAGCATTTCTGCATTATTATAAGAAAAAATATAGAATAGGAATTTTATAAACTCTAAAACATATATAAGAAAAAATGAGTTAAAAATACTGCCTATTTTATTAGTCTCAGCCATTATAAAATAGAGCAGTTTTCTTAGTAATTTAACCAACCTGAGCATACTAGAAAACATTCAAACGATCAATAATTATTTCATTAATATTTTTGTGTTGAAACAACAGAAACCAAAAAGACTATGCTTCCAGTTCAGGGAATTAGGTAAGAGCTAAAATTATATACTTTCATAGAAAGTCAGAAGAGAGATGTGTTTTCAATAAAATGAAAGATTGGAATATCAAAATTTTCAACGAAAATGATGACATGATTATAGAAAAGACAAATGTCCAAGGCATAAGCCATTTTTAAAATCAAGCTGGAGTGTGTGGGGACAGAGAGAAGAAAGGTGTGATTTTTTTCCCAGTGATGTGTCTGTGGGAGTCATAGCTGAAGGAAACAGAGATTCCATTAGTTTGTGTATAGATTCCCATTTTGTGTGCAACACTCACTAGGGAGAGGGACAGACTCCTTCCAGACTGTGAAGAAAGAAACTATCTGGAAACAGAAAAATGGTTTTTGTACAGGGTAAATTTATCCCATTGTCCTGGAAATAAAGGAGATACTCTTGTGGCAAAGAGATAATATTATAGTGGAAGAAATGCAGTGATGTCACTGATAATTATCTGCAGCAATTTACAGATTATTTGCTCATATATTACTTTAGTTGTCTGTCCAAATACATAAAGAATGATTTATGTGCCTCCATCAATTGATATATTGTCAATTATATACTTTTAAAATATGCACTCTGATAATAAATGCATGTCTATCAATATAGCTCTCCCCAAAAAAGAGTGCTGCAATATACAAGAATAGAATACCAAGGTTAACTATCAGACTGATGTTTCTGGTGGGGAAACATATTTTTCCTAGATGAGTTGTCAAATATGTCAAATATAGGATTCCAATTGATGTCCAGAAATCCATTTCTTATTAATCATTAAGCTAGCTTTCAAAACCTGTTCTGATTGTAACATCAAACAAATTTTTTAAAAGTTCCCCAAGTACTTTCCCACTTGGAACCATTTAATAATTGTGTTTTATATATATAATACATTAATTTCAATCAATAAATACATCTCATTTTCAAATTCTGGAGGTATTATAAAATACAGATTCTTCATCTGTGATTTTCCACTAGCAGCCAGGATGATTTTTTTAATACCATTCCAACATTTTCAATGATGTTTTACCATAAATCATCTCTTTTCTTACTATCAGTGTGAATGTTTTCCTTTTCTTTATTTTTTCCCCTTAGCAGACAAGCAAAGTCAAAGTCAACCTATGCTAAACCACCTTTCCCATCTTCTCATTAAGTGATTATATTCTTTAAAATTCTTTTCAGGCTATGCGTCTTCTAATTTCCCTCACATGTGCCACACTAGCCAACTGCTAGTCTTCAGATATATCCTGAAATTCTACACTCTCCCTGTAATTCCATTATTTTTTCCTTAGGAGCACATGCTCCCTCTCCCTTTCACTACATCTTGGCCATTATAAATTCATTTATCCATGAAGTCCCAATTAAAATAAAACAGCATCAATTAAAGATAACCACATAGTCTCAGTTAGAATCAGTAACTCAAAATCTCTAATTTCATTATATTTTGTTTCTCCATTATATTTTGTTTCTCCATCAACTAGTGTGATTCTCACTGTTCAGGGTTATAGTTATTTATGGTTGATATACTACAGGGCAGGGATTCTGTCTTGTTTATGCGGGCTTAACTGCCCACATAATCTTTACTGCCAATCAATAACCTTGCTCAAAGTTGCAGCCAAGCAAGAACCTGACTTGTGGAATCCTATTGGTCTCATGCCAGCTTTGAGAGTTTACATTCAAGGGTGATTCATTATGTGCCTTTGAATTCAGTAGCCAACTGTTTCTGGGTTTTAGTCTTGAGCCAAATATTCTTGAATCGGATATTTAAAGGACAGTAAGAATTTCTCTCTCAGTCTGAGAAACCAAGAAATTGTGGCCTTCCAATATCAAGTGTTTTGTTGGGTCAAATAGCTTACAACCTGCAAAAAGCCAGTTAATTAACCACAGTTCAACAATACTCATGATTTTCTATCCACAGAGTCATTGCTACTTTAATACATATTCTCAAATAAAAATATTTCATGTGTTACAATTATGACACCTCAATGTGTTATTTTTATACGTGTGTTTTTAATGTTCTTTTAATGACTAATCATTTACATGGGTATCTAAACACTTTATATCAGTTGATCTGTAAATATCTAGGTCACTTTTGTAAAAATGGTCAAGAGGTATGTATGTTCCTGGATCTAAACAAAACTTACCCATCTTTAAGAATATTTCAAATTGCACTTGCTCATGCTTTATATGTATTTGTTATATTTTCTCCTCCCTATTTCTCTTAATTATTTTTGTATATTTGCTTTATGTGGTTTTAAGGTAATTTACTTTGAATTTTGATATTTGTTCAAATTTAAACTGTGGGTAATGTATGATCTCATATTCATAAATTCAAGCAAACACCATGTGTCAAAATATACTAATTTGAATAGAACACTTTGTTTTTAATTGTACAAGTTGTTTTTCTCAAGTAATGAATAGAGAAAATTTGACATGGCAGATGGTAGGTGGGTGGGCACCCTGTAGGCACAAACTATCTTGGAAAACTAGAAGCAATGGAGAGAGATTCTGGATAAACTGGCAATTACTGGATGATCTGTAGACAGAGGCTGCTGTATGTCAGGAATTTGAATCCAATATTGATGGAAATCAAATAGTATTTCAGAGCACTAGGTTACTGTTCTAAGAACAATGATTGAATCACATGCTTTGTTATATATTAATATCTTTTTGTGATTAATAGTTTTAGAGATCATTATCCATCATGCATATTTCATGCATCCTTTTATTAACAAAAGAAGATTTGTAAGAAACAAGCTTGTACATATTTATTTGGTATAAATATGTTTACAAGAAAATGCATTTTCCAAATTGTATGCCATATATATATATATAATGTAAATAATCCAAATATTTTGTTAAAAGTTTGGCTTTCCATAAAATTCATCAAGTGCTGTACTTTTAATTTTGATAGCTTTCAATGTCTTATTAAACAGGAAGACAAAATACAAATATATCATATAAGACAAGTATATATATTAAATGAGGTAATATATGTAAAGTTCTTTGGTCGGTGGTTTTCATATTACATATGTTCAAGTATTAGTTATAATTATAAATTAGATGTCTAAAAGACCAAAATAAGTGTTATAATTAGTTTTCTCTAGCTATACAATAGAATATAAATTTAAAATATTGTAATGTTAACTCTGAATATTTGTATTTACATTAAATAATTCTGTAAAACAAAACTATTAATTAAATTTTCAAGTACTAACACTTCTTCGTCCTTACTAGGAACAAGAACTTCTAATTATTTTAGAGTATTGATCCCAAACCATGTGATCTTGGTTCAGATTTCTGATGTCACTTGATAACCTCAAAATATTGCACAATTATATATCCTACATAAGTCTCATATTCCCCCTCATCTGTAAAATTAAGATCACATCAGTGCCTACTTCATAGAGTTGTAAGGATAATACATGTAAGCATATGTAAAGGCCTGACAAAGAGTAATAATTCAATAGATGTTAGTTATAACTTTGCTATGTTTTAAAACTTTACTAAAAGATAAATGAATTTTTATATCACTTTTACATACTTTGTTAAGAAGATTTGAGTATTCAACATTTGGAGGGCATGTTTAAAATGAATTCACTGAAAATTTCATTGTCGAGCATTTATAAAACATGCTCTGAGAGGTTTTTGACATCAATTTAATGAGTTATTAAAACCAACAAAAATCATAAACTAAAACTCACAAAAATTCTTCTATAATAATGTGTGTGCAGAAGAATTCCATAGTTATTAAGTAACTTTGTAAAAACAAGAAACAGAAACAACACTGATTTCAAATATGAGATATAACCTGATACAATGTCTATTTTTATTTTACAGACTGGTAAACTGAAGTTTAGTGAGTCTAGACATCCCATGAAAACATGTACAAAACTAAGGAGGCAGATTTAAGTTTCATACAGATGTTTGATTTTATACTCTGCGGACTTTCCAATGAATTTTATCCATGAAAATATTAGTTTCCCCTGAGTATTAAATTATAATAAAAGAAGAACCATACCAGTACAACTCCTGTACTTTCAATCTCAAGTAGTGATTGATAGGATTAGAGGAAATGATTGTAGAATATGTCACTGTTTTAAGGTGGAAATAGTTCTATAGGAATAGCTTAGCATGAACAATGCAATCAATTGATTGTGTGAATGAGAGAGGAAGAGAAAAATGAGGAGAGGTAATGAAAACAAAATTCACATATTGAGCCGATTTGAACTAGGGAATCCGGGACACAGGGAAGTTGAATATCTATTTGTATTCAGTGTAGAAATTGCTATCTACCTGAAGTATGAAGTTTCATTACTGCCATTTTAGCTTCGAAAATTCTAAATACATTGATGATTATGAAATTATCCTTTCTTGAATTTCAGCCACACATTTAACTCAATAACCCAGTGTCAGTTAATTGCTGTGTAAAAAAATGCTTCTTTTCATATAAACCATCAAAGTAAAGAAATGCTTCTATACTTTGCATTAGTACCCACAGTGATTACCAATTAATTTACTAGGATAGTCATAATTTTTAAATCTTTCCTATAAGATTTTTCCTCCATTTTCATCTTCCTAATTTTGTGCTCTTCATTGTACTTAAATTCAATTGACCTGTCCATATGAATACTTCAATTTCCTTTTAATAAAATATTTACTTGGTTTTAAAACACATTGCTAGTTGATTTTTCCATCAATCAAATAAGAGCTATCATTTGTCTTTTAAAATTATTTTTAATTTTGAGTTATTTTAAATATATAGCAAAGTACAGAATTTATAGCAGTTATTATATATGTTCTAATGAAACTTAATCAGATTAAACAAATTTAAAATATAAAAATATATATTTTAAGTATGAAAAATTTCATAGTTACCCCTAAAACCATATGAAATCTATTCATTTTCAAATCCAAGATCAATGATTACAAGTGACAAGGGTAGATCATATTGAGTCTTGTGAGCTATTTAAAAATGTTTAGTTTTAAAACAGAATGAGATGGAAACCATTAGACAGTGCTGAGCATTAGTGTGATCTGAACATGTTTCAATGGAGCCAATCTGCTTATATTTAGAGAAGACTAAGGTGACAAAGTGTGAAAGAAGATTGACAAATTAGGTTATTGCAATTATTGCAATTTTCTGTCAAGAGATAATGGTGCTGAAACAGAATGCTGAGCATGAAAGTGGTGAAATGAGTGGTAACCAAACTGGATATGGAGATTATCTTACTGATTATTCTGATCAGTGGGATCTGGTGTTAAAGTATGGAGGTGAGCTAATACTTTCTGGTTTTTGTTTTATTTCATTTTTTGTTTGGTCCTCCTAATCTGGAAGAATGGTGTTGCCACTAGCTGTGATAGAGAAAATGGCAGTTAGATAAGTTTATGAAGAAAAGCTTAACAAAGCATTAAAACACAAAAATTTTTCTTTGTCTTTTGGCATCTTCAGTTTCTATGAAATATTTGTACATGAGGATTTATTCTTATGTATCCTGTCCTAAGCTATGTGGTAAGAGAAATCTGTAGGGTAAAGCAAAACTAATGAGAAAATTAATGACAGATTATGAATAAAAATAAGGAGTGCTTGAACAATGTAGCATTCATTGTTAGAATGCATATACTGCAAAAACACAAATCATATACGTACTAAAATCCTTTTGTTTTTATATCCTTATATTTTTTCCTAAGAGATTTCTTGAAGGAAAAATTCAACTTGTTGAGCTTCCTGAAAAATGTAAAAATATCCTTGTATAAAGATTAGTTTTATTATTTGATCATTTAAAAAAATAAAGCCTCATGAAGGAAAGAATACATGCTATACAAAAAATAAACATCTACTGGACACTTAACCACTAATGAGCTCAGCAAATGGTTTCTCTAACTCTCTTCTCTGTGTCTTCCTACACATTTAATTTACCTGCCATCCCAAGAACTGAGTTCTAAGTATCTTTCACTATGTAAAAATATCCATGATGGCCCAATATGAGGATGTCAGCCTGTGAGTATCCATGAACTTTTGAGCTTGGATTTCTGCAGAAAAACACACATTTTGGGGAGTAAGATTTAATAAGTTCTGAGTGGCTGAGACAGTGGTCCATAATGACGAAGGCATTAGAGTGATGGGGTACTTAAAGGTGACAATTTTGCTAAGGAACTGTAAGTGGGGAGAAGTTATTAGTATCTCTAGTGTAAATTATAAGCAACAGAGTTTTACCATAAAAAACAAGCAGAAAAATGATGTGTTGATTAGCATACAGAAACCCTATTTTTAATGCTACTTTTAGAGGTAGTACTGGTTATTAATTACCATGGTTTACTTTTTTCTTTATTTTATGAATAAATTCACAGATATATAACTCAGGATAGTGCTTAACAATGACATAAAAATAGCATCCTGAAGACATGAATATTAGAATTGGTACTGTGAAAAGGTTAACTTTTCAGGCTGCTGAAAAATATGAGCAAAGTTTCTTCAGTCATTTTTGAGTTAAATCAACTGTAAAATAATTATAACTTTCTCCAAGTTCCTATAGGAGTTTTTGCTGTGAAATAAAGGTGCAAAAGGCCTAAAATTACAGGCATCTCACACACTTATTCCTCTCTAAGTGATTGTGTAAATTGAGAGCAAAAATTATAGCAATGTTGAGTCAAATATTGATTTCACATACGTATTCATAAAAGTCAAGTTTATAAATAGTATTTTAGAATTTATACAATACAAATATGAAATTTATGAGGATATCTAATGAATTCTTTCCTATCGTATTATTATAAACATTCAATCAAAGCTATTATTTTTAAAAATTAATACTGCAAGATGATATAATAAGGGCATAAAACAATATTAACTTTCATTATTGCTTGAAATTCCACCATACCATTAATAGTAAATTGTTAATAAGTTATGATTATAATTCTATCAGAATAATGAACTTTGAATTTTGCCTAAAAAATAATGATATATAGCTCAATATTTACATTAATGCTTTTATCACAGTATTCCATTTAAATTGTATTTGTATAATATATCACATAATGTGATCTTTATAGTCAGTTTTATAATTTTACCTAGAGGATATTCATTTTCACACTTATACTCTGACATATTTAGAGTCACTTTTTAAATTGGATTCTTCCTTTCTGAATTCTATTTATTGTTCTGTAATAAAATATAATAAGAAAGATAAAATTATTTAATCTACCCATCAATTCTATATCTCAAACATTCATATTCTTTAGCTGACAGATGTCTCATATTTGGTTTCTTAACTTTATAATCTGGGAGCAGTACTCTCTGGATACATGTTATTTTACTCAGATTTGGATTTAATTCATTATTCAGATTTAAGTAGCATTTATTGAGTACTTACTTTAAACCTGAATGTATGTAATACTATGATTTTCTTAAGTGAGGGTTTTTATTCATGCACCTATTCAAAAGAATAACTATTTACAGAAATTTGAAAACATTTGACCTAAGCAAAAGTATTTTTTAAATACTTAAAAAAAGTAAGTATTTAATTTAGGTTTTGATGTGTATAAGCCAGAGCCCAATCATGAGAGAGAAATCACATGGTAATTTGAATGGGGAAAATTTAATAAATAGAATTTTTATCCATAGTAAGAGATTAAAATGATAAGGAATTATCTAATAAGAAGTAAAGAGAACTCTACAGTTATAGAAATAGCAGATAAAAGAGTAATTGCTATAACCTACAGCCAAGGTAGAACACTCAAGGAAGAGATTCCCTGGACTAAGAGCCAGACCTTGTTGGAGAAGGAACCTGGGTCTCACTGAATGACAGAGAAGTCACTGTGGTGCCGTGTCAGTAGATCTTGCTGAAAAGCCTCACTGTGGAGTTTCCTGTAAACCTGCTCTTAATGGAGCTCTGGAGGGATATTCACAGAATGGTGTGTCAACAGAGACACTCTGCTACAGAACCGTCCAAAGGGATGCAGAAGGTAGCTGATGATCCCTGGACACTGCTGTGGTCCATGCAGTGGACCAGCAGAAGTCAGACACTGGAGAAGCTATCAGTGCTGCAGGAGCCTAAAGCTAGACAAGCTATGAGCCGTTCATGGCGAATACGACTGGGAAGCTGCTGGCCTGAGTGCTACTGACCACCACGCTCTGTCAAAGCCAAACAACAGAGAAGCTAACAGCAATTGAGGAGCTTGGCACTGGAGAAACCCACATGCTATTAGGAGCCTGCAAGTGAGCACACCCAAAACAGGGAGCAAAAACACTTTCTTCCTGCAATGTCCCTCCAGCATCCCCTACTGGCAAAGCTTCAATGCCAGGTAAGAAAGGAAAGATGTTTAATAGATCAAGATTCATTTTTATGAAGCAGGTAAACTAAGGTAAATTTAGATGATAGAAGCAATAAATTGATAATTGACATCGTTATTCAAATCCACAATCTTTATTCACAGGTTAGGTATGAATTTTAATTTTTCACCTCTAATTTCAGATTTATGTATGTGGAAATTCCTTCCCATGATAACACTCAACTCAACCTTGTAATATTGTTGAACAAATATAGGGAAATAACCCGAGGGAAACAATACCAGGCCCCAAGGATCCATAATTATTGAGGAAAGTTCATGCATTCAGGATCAATAATGGATATGGGGGTCACCCAGTTCTTTCTGATCTTTAGGTCAATACAAAAACATCTATCAGGGAAACAACATTTGGGTTATGAAAATTTAAATCACCTCTTTAAGGAAGTACCTCCTCCCAGGTGAGATCAGAGTATGTCCATCATCAGTATGGCTTCGCAGAAACTGGGCGCAGGGCATATCCAGACACCTTAGGTTTTATGTTCTAAGTCCCATTTCCTTTCTGGTATGACCAGGGGCAGGGATTGGAATCCAGCCACAGCATAAGCTATTCATCCTGATAGGACTTGTGGCTTGAATGTATGCCTTATTGATCTACAAGGCTCACTGTCCGAAGCATTACCTGTAGCCATTACCATGGAGATTTTCAGGGAGTCGATTGCAAAGAATAAACCCTGGACAAATAAACCTTTGCCCCTCACAGACTGGGGGAGTTCTATTTTTCACACTGGGTACTACAACTTCAATATCCTTAGCTATTTCAGGCAAGATTTGTAGTTTTCTTTGGGACCATCTTTTCTTCTTCTTACCTATTACCAAAACTTTTGTATAGTTTTGATCATGTTAAAGCTCTTTTATATCTGTTGACTCCAAGTAGGCATTAATCACTCACTGGATTCTTAAGTTTTACAGGATACAACTGAAATTATTTTTACTCTTTGGTAATAGAAAGATATTTAAAAATAAGGGAGAGAAAGACCTGCTTATGAGTCTTAGTTCTGTCACTTGTATATCACATAATTTTCTTCATAGATTTAGTTTCCTCCTCCCAAAATGAATGTCAAAGATCAGTATTTTTGGCACTTCCAATTTCTAAGCAGGAGGGTAGAGAATCAATAGATAAAGTGGTACATGCTGTTACTACTCTTCAATGCTTCTAGTTCTCTTTCTCATCTGGGCACACCAAAGGACTAAAGTTTCTAGTTATCTTGAAGTTATACATAGCTTCATGTGTATGGTTTTACTGACTGTGATCTGAAGTATGAATGCCACTTCTAAGTGCCACACCACTCTGATCTTATAAGTAAGCATTCATATGGTGGTACCCAGATCAAAGTAGCCTGAAATAATAAACCAATGCAGGGGACAACTTTCATGGAGAGCTACCAGTGGACATCGTGTAAATGAGAAATGAACTTTTGCTATCTGAAGCAACTGGCTTGTTTGATACCATCACATGACACAGAAAAACTTAAAAAGTGAATGTAGCTAGTTGGGCAAGAAGGTAGATAGAACCATAGAATGTAATGTTTATTCATCCCCTGAGACAATGCTGGATAATTAATCTAGGAGTTTTATTTAAATTACCTCATGAGCATTTACCCCAACCACTTAAAAAGGTAAATTTATGATTGCTATTTTATTTAAAAACACTGCAAACTAGAAAGCTTAAGTAATTTCCCCAGTTCACAGATTACAGAATAAATGGCATTATCCATGTGCTAAAAACATAGCTCTTCCTGTTAGCCACAAATTGCTAAATAGATGGGGATTTCTCCAAAGAGAATTTCAAGTAACATATATGAGTGGTACAGCAAAGGAATTTATTTTGTAAGAGGAAAGTTTCTTACTTTTAACATGATATGGGTGTTGGCAAAAGTAGTACAATGAATTATTGATACACTCTATTTTTCAATTTCCAGCATCTCATCTATTATATGTTGAAACTTATGTGAGAAGAGATAATTTTCTGAAAATAAAGTATTTTTAAGTGAAATAAATAATTTAATATAATTGAATGATGTTCTTAACTGATTGAATGATGGTTCAATTTGTCCTCCAACAATTCATTCTCAATACTCATTAGAATACTTGCAGCCATATATCTGACCTGATTGTTTATAGTTCATGATGCATGATCAAAACTGAAAGTTTCTGTGATATGACTGCCCTTGTACTGTTCACCATGTAAGAACTTGTTCACCATGTAAGAACTTGTTCGTTATGCTTCAGAAGATTGGAGACTATTGAGAGTTAGGCTTGGGGTTGATTAATGATTGTGCATTGAGTCCCCTATACAGAATTTTATTGTTGTTAACAACCATTTGATCAATAAATATGAGAGATGCCCTCTCAAATAAATAAATAAATAAATAAAGAGGACAACCAGAAAAAAAAAATAACAGGGTACTAAGATAATTTCACATGATTTATTTCTGCCAACAGAGAGGAAAATTAAATGGTTAAACCTAAAAAAAAAATACTTGCAGCAGACAAAGCCTTAGTGAATTTGGCCAAATCCACTAATCTGAAATA
Source organism: Manis javanica (assembly GCF_040802235.1). NCBI lineage: Eukaryota > Metazoa > Chordata > Mammalia > Pholidota > Manidae > Manis > Manis javanica. The sequence goes on from NC_133158.1 coordinate 140,835,414, forward strand.
AAAACCAAGAACAATTCAACTGAAAACTTAAGTATGTTGTTATGGTTGTCTACTTTGCAAATTAGTAATTATCTTTAACTTTGAATGAAATTTGGTTTTGGCCTGGAAAATTTAAAATCAAAGTACTTACAGTGACATACAATATACTATCACCTTACCAAATAATTGTGCTACTTGAATTCAATTGTAACATTACTCAACATTAAAACTTAGAGTGTAAGTGCCTTCTATTAAATTAGACAAACAACAAATGATGCTTTTAGACAAGGAATCTCATATGTTTCAATGTAGGAGACTATTAAGCCCAATGAAAGTTATTTTAAAAAAATAGGGGGAGAAAAAAAAAACTTCTGCAAATTTCATTGCAAGTACTTATAGCTGTTTTGAAATATTGTGTATAAGCAATATAAATTTGGCAATGTATTAATTTTTTGTCATCTCCATAAAATCAAATGCAAAAATTAAGTTATACGAGGGATCAAAATGGCAGCAATGGCAAGAGAAGCTGAATGATAAAGACATAACCAGGAACTACCAAGGACATTGTTAGTAGAGGCAAAGAAGGTACACTGATGACAAAATCCTTAAAGTACCAATATTAATGTTCAGTTTCTTGAGGGGCTGATAGTTCAGATTAGTTATGCTCTACAGTCAAGTAGATTAGACAAAATATCTTATTGAATCCAGTCCTGCAACTTCTGCTGCCCTGATGAACAGAAGTCCTGCTGTGAAACATGTACACACACACACACACACACACACACACACACAATAGATAGGCTTCTTAAAATAGCTTAATATAAAATATCTGAAAGTCCAAATGACCTAATAGTCACATGGAAACCATTCTTTATTGGCTTCTGAGATCACTGCTTTATATTATTAAAAAATGCATATTATTATGAAAATTCAATCTGATGAAAAACTATTCAATAAAGCACTAATCTATAAATACGAGTATTGATTTTTTAAAAAGGCTATGTTGCACCCTTTATTTACTGCTGCATTATTTACAGTAGCCAGGATAATGAAAGCAAATCAAGTGTCCACTGAAAGATGAATGGATAAAAATGTGGTACATGTATAGAATGGAATATTACCCAGCCATAAAAAAGAATGAAATCTAACCATTTGCAACAACATGGATGGACCTAGAAAGTATCATGCTAAGTGAAATAAGTCAGATAAAGCCAAATACCATAGGATTTGACCTATATGTGGAATCTATAAAAATAAAACAAGCAAACAAACAGAAGAGAAATAGACTCATAAACACAGAGAACAAACTGGTGGTTGTCACAGGGAAGGAGGCTGGGGGAACAAGCAAAAGGAATAAAAAGATATAAACTTCCAACTTAAAATAAATAAGTTACTTGGATGAAAACAATAGCACAAGGAATCCAGTCAATAATATTTCACTAACTTTGCATGATGATGGGCCGTAATGACATTTATTGTGGTGAGCACTTCACAATGTACATAATTGTCAAATCACACTATGTTTTACACCTAAAACCAATATAATATGGTATATTAAATAAACTTCAATGGAATAAGAAAGGGTTGTAGTATTTCTATGTAGAATAAAATAAAAAATACAGAGAAAGACCAATGTTAAATGAAAAAAATCCATGTCTTTCAATGGAATATCTTTGAATATTTAGGAACAATGGAGATATTTTCATCAGAGAAAATTATGAACATGAGTATTTTGAGTTGCTCATCACTATATTTTTATATAAAATACTATAGAGCAGATATAGAGACACAATAGAATAGAAAATAAATCAAAACCGAGACAGAAGAATGAACATGATTGGTAAATTCAATTACCTTATGTAAAAGTAGTTTATTTAGCACACATATTTTCTTCCTCCTTACAAAAGATATTTGGAAACAATAACAAAAAAAAAGCATTACCTGGATTAGAAAGGGTGTCTTCCATGAACCAGAATTTTGAGGAATTTCTGGAAGACATGAAGCAGATGGCAAAAGATGGAAGACAAAGCTGATCAGTACAGATAGCCTCTGATTCAAAGCAAGCAAAAGGGGAAAACCTGGAGGAGTAAGTGAGCAGATTTTTTAAACTGAGCCCTAAAAACAATCAAAGCTCAGAACAGAAGGGACTGGAAACAAGGAAAACTGGGTAATAAAGCAGAAACTGAAGGGATTTATATTTTGAGCTAGCTATTCCCATTTAAGTTGACTGGTACAATCCCTGTTGCCAGAGACTTTTAAAAACGATCTGAGGGATATGGCATTGAAATCTGTCAATGTAGGCAGCAGAGACAAACAGAAGAGATTTACCAGAGCAAACATCTGAGTGCCATTAATAAAACTTGGAAAAAAAAGTGATTTAGAGAAAATCTGGAATTTTCCTTTCTCTTGGGTTCTGGGAACTAATACTTTTAATTGGATACAGACAATGTTAACACCTCAGAGTCTGGAAAACTGCGTAATTTGGGAGACATTAGGGAGGTCAAATTCAGGATATCTGGGATTTCCTTGAGCAACCAATACATTGAATAGCTAACTGTAGGCTTCAGTTGGTGTGAAAAGCAACTTAGAAGGGATCATGATATTGAAAGAACTCTATAGCCCTTCTCCTGATTGAAGAAGTTCACCATGTGCTAGAAGGCTTCTAAATAGAGCCAAACTCTAATGTCAAATATCTCAATCAACCAATACATACATAAAAAGTACCACTGGACAAAGCAATAATTTGGGATTGGATCAAGGAGGATGCATATTTTTTATAAACTCTCACTTGTGTAGATGATGAAATAGGTAAAATAGTCTATTCATTTTAAGATTTTGAAAAGGTTAATATGATTTTTAAAAGGATAATGCAAAAGCTTTGCACATGGAATAACATCAGTAATATTTATTAACTTCTTTTTCACTATGTTACATAAGGAAGCTAGACAATAATTTAGGTCTGCATAACTGGACAGACTAAGATTTATTAAGCATATGAGAAGATAGTACTTGCTACAGAAGAGAGATCTTGCACAATGACCAGTAAGGGTAGCATTGGTTTATTGAACATTCTGTTCATTTTGATGACATCCATTAACATCTGTGTGTCATTTGCCTTCTGCAAACAAACACATTTCACAGACACAAAATAATGTTACAATACATGATCCAGGATGTGCACTTAACCTTCTAACTGTTGATAGCCTCATAAATGTTAATAGTCCCAGAGAAAAATGAGAGTATCTTGTCAGGAGCAAAGGTGAAACATCAGTACACTAGATGTTTACTATGACAGCTTTGCTTATTTTGTCACCAGCAATTAATAGGTTTAATCAAAGTTATTAAGGATTTCTTCCCAATTTTTTTTTTGGTTACACAGGTCAATTGAAATAGAAAGTGTTATTCCTGAAGAATACTGCCAGTGACATGGATCTTAGAGGATGCTAAAAAAGCCATAAAAACATATCAATCTAGATTTTCTTTTCCAAAAGGGGCATATTTAAAAAAAATAATAGATATATGAGAAAGAAGAGGACATTTTCAAGAAAGGGTGAAATGAGTAGATTAATTAGAACAATTAGCTATGAATAAAAAAGATGAATGCAGAAAGCAAGATAGGACTTTATGATAAAAACAAACTCTATGCACTTTTCTCAGGAAACAATAAATAAGCATGGAGAAAATGTATTTTAGGAAGTGAGATGCATGGTGGACAAAATCACCGGGGAAAACAGTGGAGGAGCTGAATGGGTAATACTGGGTACTGACTGTATTTGGAAGATCAACTTTTGATGTTCCACTGGAACGTAGAACAAACATGCAAACAGGAGATGAAAATACTGAGTGCAAAAGCATGACACATGGGGTGGAACACCCATATCCATGTACTAATAGTTTCAGGAGTATAAAGTTGAGTGGAGAGGGAGATATAAAATAATCAAAATAATAATAGAAGCTGAAATAAAGAGTTAACTTTTTAATATTACAAAGGCCACTAAATAATAGACAACAATATAGAAAATAAACCCAAACAAGATTACTCAAAATCATACATTCTAAGGATAAAAAGAAAGCCTATAAACTTCTTGATTTGGGGAGATGTTTACAAAGGGGGGAGAATAAGCTTAATCTCAGAAAGCTCCTGCAGAACATTAAGCTCTAGAAGACCATGTAAAAGAAAATGCACAAGGTCTTTAATGAAAAAGCATTTCTTACTTTCAGATTCCATATTGGAGTGATTGGAACAGGGTGTAGAAAAGATATTTTCAGATATGCAAAGACCAAAATATGTATGATCTCATAAGTAAAGTTTTTACTTTTATTCTGCCTTGTAACTAGTTTTTGTGGTAGAACTTTGGAAGAAGGAAAGCTGCTCTATTCCACTTCAGCCATTGCTGTGTTGAGGTATTTTATTTCAATACCTGCCCAGAAGTTTTCTCAGGTAACCCAAGAAGATACAGTTACAGCACCCAATTTACCTGGGCAGATAAATTGTTCCAGAAATGAGCAGGGACTCAAGCAGAGCTAATCAGATCACTTTCCAAATATTCTCTCATTAAATTTGATAGAAATAATATCTTTCAATTCTTGTCCATTATACAAATAATTTCAGCTTAGAAATCATGGTTCTAAATTTATGTTGAACTTTGATTTGAAAGAATAAATCCAACAAATAAAGAGAAGTAGAAAACAAAGAAATACACATTATTGATAGATAAGTAGACTAAATAATTTCCATGGAAAACTTCCCCTCTGATATTTCAGATAATAATACAATCACTAAATTCTTCCTTCTTTTTAGGTGTCTCTTACTTTATGGCAAGTTCTCTGCCCCTTGCAACTGAAATATTCTTGATACATCCCAAAATACATGTGAAAAATAGATATGGTAAAACAAAAAGTAAGTAATACAATACATATCAAGAAGTAGAACACATAGTAAATAGGAGGAAATGGGAAAACAAAACCAACAAAAATGATATGTAGGTGTCTGGTTGATAATATAACTTTAAATATGGAATGCACAAAATTCTAGTAAAATTATTTTTCTATTGAGATGTAACTGACATATCTTAAAGCGAGTTTTAAACTGGTAGATAAATATGAATAAAGATTTAATATGATTTTTACAATGTAGTTATTTAATGATGTTTAAATAAATTTGTGATCAAATAAGATAAGATAAAATAAAGCAATAAAACAATAAACTAAAATATTTGATTAATAAAAAATGTCAAATAAGTTAAAGGAAAAACTACAAAAGATGAAGTAAAGATTATAAGAATAAAGTCAAATTTATTTATAAATCAATCAATCATGAGCGATTTAAATTCACAAGTGAAATTACAAAATGCACACATTATATAAGCAAAACAAATGTAGACTTAAGCTAAACATGAGTGGTAAGTTAATACTAAATGCCAAAAACAGCTGACAATAATGAAATGGATCACAATATACAAAATCAGAAAAAGAAAGATCAATCAAAATCATAATGAAAAATTATTGTACTCTAACAAATCAATAGAAGAATTTCATAGTTGATAAAAAGTAGTAAGTAGTTTAGGGAACAAATAAATAATAAACAATCAGACCCAGTAAACAATCAAACTCAAATCTAAATGGTTTAATGAAAAGAAAAAGTCTTGTTTAGGCTATATTAACTACATGGTCTCACTACACAGTTTGTTCTTAGTTATTCAAGATCCAAAGCCAAAAAAGATTCAGTCTTACTATAACTTTATGCTATTGAGGCAGAAAGGAGAATACGGTTAATAATGCAATGTCCCTCAAAAAAATCTACCCTAAAGTAACAAACTTCACTTTCATTTCCATTTTATTGTCTAAGAGCAACTTCCACGGCCACAGCTAATTCCAGAGGGCAGGAAAATTTAATTTGCCCTGAAGGCAGAGAGCCAGATGTAATTCATGAGCAATAATGACTAACACACCCCCATCCTTTTGGTCGTCAAAAAGATGCATCACTCTCCATTTTGAAGACAAAATACATTCAACTCTCCCTGAAAGATATAACTCAAAAAGTCCATCTACACACAGTATCAAACTCAAAGTTCAGCAGCTCTGAACAACAGCACTGTATTAACAGTGATGCACTGTGGTTTCCAAATTAAGTCCAGAGATGGCCTCTCTTGATCCAGAATCCTATTAACCAAATGGATAGGTATTCTGCATCTTAGGCAGTCTATATAAGATGGTGCAACAGAGACAGTCTAACTGCAAACATCATCCCATTAGTAATGTTGAAAAATAGGACACACAAATGCTACTTTTAATGATTCTCAAATTCCATTGGCATTTATTGATAGGCTCCCTTATTGATAGGCTCCGTTACCCACTGATGATGAAGTTCTTTCTAAGCAACTCTCCACATTTTTCTTCATGACCAGTGGCCTCACCTTCTGAATGAACCTTCCTTTCCATTCTGATCCTTGCCCCCACTGAATTTGGTATCTAGAAATATGCCCTGGGACTGAGCAGTTTTCTCAGCTCACTTTCTGCATGTCAATGTATGTAGTGGGCACTAGAGTCTTTTATTGTCATTTCATACAAGATGGTGTTGCTAATGATGATACAAATAGCCTTAAGTTAATCAGCTTCTTTTCTATTTGAATTGTCAATTTCATGTGTTAAATAGCTAAAGTGCAAGATTGTATCCTTTCTTGATGTAATTCTTTTCTCTGCTGTATTTCTCTGATTTCTGTTACCAGACTCTGCACTCTTTCTAAGTGGGTATTGTGAGTATGTTAGGCTTTGGGGAGAGAATTATATACCCTTGGCCTCTTTCATGAACTATTTCTATCTAATTGATAGGATTGGTGTTACTACTTTAGTTCATTCATACAATTTAATAATGAATTATTATGATTTGATGTAAATTCTCACTGACCTTTGTGGCTTAAAGTCCTCCTCAGATTATTATTTCCTCCTTGGAGGTTGAGCAGAATTTGTCTTTTCCAACCCTGCAAGTTCCTGCATTTTTAGCCTTCCTCTTTTCCTTTTCCATTCTCCTTCAAATTTGCTATGAGTTTTATCTTGTGGCCTTTTTAAAAAAAATTGGACTTAATTTGTTGAAACCCTTGGTAACCCATACACTCATACTAAGATTATGTTTTCTAACATCTCACCCCAAAATGAAAGCTCTGTAACACATTCCTACATTCCACTTTATCACAGGACAATTTTATCAAATATTCTGCCATTACATTTATCACTCTCCTTATAGACTCCATATTACTTTCTTCTAACTGCTTAAACCTACTGACTCTCAAACCACTGCTATGGATATTACGTGTTTTACTTTTCTCAAAGTAGCACCTAATTTAAGCATCATTTTTTCATATCAGTCTTCCTGCAGTAACAAATAAGCCTAAACATTCATTGCACAATGTAGCAAATATTTCATTCTTAGTCATATGCCCTGTCATGGAGGCTCTGCTCATCTTTGTTGAGTTAGCAGGCATGAGCCTCCACTTTGACACATTTGCCCATGGTCTCCAAAGAAGAAAAAGGCAATTTGGCTCTCAAAGCTTCTGAGAGACAAATATCACCTATGCTCTCATTTCTTGGCCTGAAGAAGTCTAACAATTTGACCAATACTGTTGAGAAGTAGCAGAGAAGCAGAATTAGAAGCAGCAGACATTATATTAGCATTTGGGAATAAGGAAGTAAACCAAACAGAAAAATCTTTTAACATATTAAAAATTCTGTTTTTTTTTTCAAATAAAGGCTTCATTGAACAAGCATCATGTTTTTCAAAAGAGAAAGTATGTAAGTGAATTCATTAAATTTAAATAATTACACATAGATTGGGAATTACTTTTAATATTTTAATAAAGTTAATTTTGTATACATTATCCATGAAATACCTTTCTTTTCTGAATCAAATTATAATAAGACAATTAAAATTGGTTTATGAATTAAACATGAAAGCCTTAAAACACAAAAACCAAAATTAACCTGAGTTAAATACTAAACCTGCTTTCTTGAAAATAAGTGAAGAATATTTAAAAATAAGTTAATTGTTTTGATAAGCCAAGTAGAGAAATAACTATTTTAACATATGATGAGTACTCACTCAATAATAACAAGGACATATTCTTTAACCTGATGTTATTAAATCCAGTGTTTTCTTACAGAGTAGAAGTGTGCAATTAAATTTTACCCTAGATACACTTGTTGAAACTGGTTTACTTATATCAAGAATTCTCTCAGCTCTGGTTAGGTTTATTTCATGCTATTAAACATTTGTGCTAATTTCATCTGACTTATAATTCTGTGCAAGCTCTAACAGCTCGGTAACTCACATGAAAAGTGCAATTGCAAACATCCAAGGAGTGGAATATGCTGTGATTCATACGAGAAAATACGGTATGCCACTAAAAATATAGGAACATTTCCAAAACAATACAGCTGATGACTACTCTTATTTCTCTCTCCTATATAAAAACTGCCTACCATAAGAACTACTATTGGTAGTCATATTTTTACACTCTTGGTGAATATTATTGTGCAAAGTTCAAGAACTAGTTATAGTACAGAAGTCATAAACTCAAAAAACTAAAAATAGAAATACCTAGTAATTCAACTTTTAGGAGTTTACCCAAAGCAAACAAAATGTCTGGTTTGAAAAGATATATGCATGCCTATGTTTATTGCCACATTTTTTACAATAGGCAAGGTTTGGAAGCAACCGACGTGTCCTACCCTGGATGAATGAAGAAGATGTGGTAATATAATATACAATAGAATATTCTTCTGCAATAAAAAAAAGAAATCCTGCCATTTGCAACAACATGGAAGGATAAAAGAATATTATGCTAAGTGAAATAAGTCAAGCAGAGAAAGATTAATGCCATATAATTTCACTTATTTGTGGAATCTAAAAACAAAACATAATGAACAAAATAGCACATCATAGACACTGAGAAATGATTGTTGGTTACCATGGGGGGGGGGGGGCTGTGGTGTGGGAGAGGGATAAAGAGGCACAAGAATCTCAATAATAATATAAATCTGTCACAGGGATGGAAGTCAGCATAGAGATTACAATCAGTGGTTCTGTAACATCTTTCTGTGTTGACAGATAGTAATTCCACTAGTTGTGGTGAGGATTTAATAATATGTGCAACCGTTAGGCCACTGCCTTATATCCTTAAAACCAATATAATAATGTGGCAACTATACTTCAATAAAAATGAATAAAATAAATACAAAAATACATAAAATAGTACAGCTGCTTTGGAAAAATAGTTTCTTAAAAAATTGAACATATATTTACCATAAAACCCTGTGATTCCATTCTGGTATTCATCAAAAAGAAATGGAAAAATATGTCCACCCAAAGATTTCCCCACAAAATTCATAGCAGCATTATTCATTATAGCCAAAGGCAGAAACAACCTAATGTCTATCAGCTGATGAATGGATAAACAAAATGTAGTTAACAAATGTAGATAAACAAAATGAAATATTGTTTAGCAATAAGAAGGAACTTGCTACAACATGGATAAACTTCAAAAACATGCTAAGTAAAAGATGCCAAACACAAAAGAACACATACTTTATGATTTCTTTTATAAGAAATTTTAAGAAAAGGCAAATCAAGAGATAGAAAATAGATTTAATATGGTGAGAATGAGGGGTTGGGAAGTAGACATGATTTAAATGTAAATGAACATGAGAGATCATATTTGGGGATTAAAATGTTCTAAGCCTGTAGTTTGGTGATATTTGTAGAACTTGGCAAATGTATTTTAAAAATTTAATTTTACACTTAAAATGAGTAAATTTTATGATACATAAATAAAGATGTTAATTATTATATTCAGGTAAAAAATAGACAAGTAGACTCATAGACACAGGGAACAGACTGGTGGTTGACTTGGAGGGGACGGGCAAAGTAGGTGAAGGGGAAGAAAATTAGTGAAACTAAAATAATAATTGAGACATCAGGCTATGAGGAAATAGCCTGTAACTTCTAAAATAAGCTTACATTTATTTACAAGTCATTTCACATTTATTACTATTTCTGGATGGTTTATATATCCTGTAAAAACTTTTAAATTTTTCTCCAAGCAGAACACTGGCATAAAATATAAGTTCTATATCTGCAAGCATATTTTAAAAATAACTTCAAAACTGAAACTATTTAAAGAATATTTTATCTAATATATGAAAACAGAGTCAATGCATAGAGTCCTATGACTTCTTAAGAAACAAAGATGATAACTACCTTAACTGCCATATACATTAGACTGTTAGAATTGCTAGGTATTTCATGTGGCCCTCTATAAAAAACATCTCTGTAAATTATGTAATGAGAAAATGATTTCTCAGAAGGAATTTTTATATAGAAAAAAACAAATCACATATAAATGTTTTCATTGGGCAATAAAATCAAGCCATTACAGAATGCTTACTATAGATTGCATTAGTGCTAAGCAAAATACATGCTTTATACTCACAAATACATGTTTACTTTAACATCTATTTACCATGTATTTACCATTTAACTTTAACCCATTTTACAGGCTAAAGAACTGATACCTACATAAAATTCTTTGCAGTTTCACTCCTAACTACTCTTGGAGCTTCCATTCAAATGCAGATGAATGAGTATAAAGACTATCATCGAACTATAATGCAGTGTGTTACTCAGCAGATACCGAGTTTTACCTTTATTATTACTACCCAGTATCAAATGTGAGTTATTTCCTGTTATATTACATAGTTACTTAAATAGAAGATACATAATGAATCAAACATTTAGTTTTACTTTATTATTTGCAAATAATGTTTCTTAAAATTATTATACCTTGTGATATGCCTGAAAACATGTAGCTCAGAGCAAACATGATCTTAACCTTTGAATGTTACTGCGTCATAATGTAATGGAAGAGGAAAATCAGAAAATAAATACAGAAACAATATTAAAACATTTAGTACAATGAGGTTCATTTTTCATAATAGTAAAGATTAATGGAAAATGATGGAAATATTATATATGAGAATATTACTTATTATAAATAAGAAAAAATATATTAGTTATAGATTCAATGCAACCAAATCAAACTCTCAAAAAGTTATTTTGTGCACAATGACAAACTAATTCTGAAGTTCATATGGAGAGGCAAAACACCCAAAAGATCCAACACAATATAGGAGAAGAACAGTGGGAAGACTGACTCGACTCTACATCGAGACTTATTATGAAACTATAGTAATTAAGACAGTATGGCAGTGGTGAAAGAATTGATAAATGTATCAATGGAACAGAACAGAGAGCCCAGAAGTGAACCTCCATAGTCACAGTCAACTGAGCTTTGACATAGGAGCAATTGCAATACAATGGACAAAAGAGTTTTTTTCAAAAAGTGATTCTGAAGCAATTGGATATCTGCATGGAAAAAGAAAAAGTGAATCTAGACAGACCTTGCACCCTTAACAAAAGCTAACTAAAAATGGGTCACAGATCTAAATGTGAAATGAAAAAGTATAAAACTCATATATATATAGAAAATCTAGATGACCTTGGGTTTGACAATAACTTTTTAAAGAACATCAAAGGCATTACCTGTGAAAGAAAGAACTGATTAGCTGAACTTCATTAAAATAATAAAAAAAATCCACTTTGCAAGACACTTTATTCAAGAGAATAAAGAAAAGAGAAGCGTCAGACTGGGCAAAAGAAATATCTTGTAATATACTGTTATCCAAAATTTGCAAAGAACTCTTAAAACTCAACATGAAGAAAACAAACCAATTAAAAAATAGGCCAAAGACCTTAAAAGACATCTCACCAAATATATACAGATGGCAAATAAGCATATGAAAAGGTATGCAGCATCATGTCTTCAGGTAAATGCAAATTAAAATAGCAAAGAGATTCACCTACACACTAATTAGAATTCTAGCGCAAATCCACTACACTGGCAACACCAAATGCTGACAAGAATGGAGCAATAGGAACTATTATTCATTGCTGGTAGGAATACAAAATGCTACAACCACTTTGAAAGACAGCTCGGCAGTTTCTAACAAAACTAAAGATACTCTTACCATATGACCCAGCAATCGCATTTCTTGATTTTTACGCAAAGGAGTTGAACACTTACGTCCACACAAAAACCAGCACATTGACTTTCAGAGCAGCTTTATCTGTTACTGCCTAAACTTGTAAGCAACCAGGATGTCCTTCAGTAGGTCAACAAGTCAAAAAAACAATAACAACCAAAAACAAAAAACTGTGGTATATACATACAATGGATTATTATTATTCAAACCTAAAGAGAAATGAGCTATCCAGTCATGTAAAGACAGGGAGAAAAACTAAATGCATACTACTCATTGAAAGAAGTCAATCTGTAAAGGCTGCACACTGCATGATTTCAACTGTATGACAACCTTAAAACTTGAAAGGGTAAAATTATGGAGTCAGTAAAGAGATCAGTGGTTAACAAGAATTTAGGGGAAAGAGGAATGAGTCAGTGGAACACAGAGATTTTTAAGGCTGCAATGCTACTCTGTATGATAATATAATGGTGAATTTGTATCATTATAAATGTGTCCAAGTCAATGGAATGTATAATACCAAAAGTGAATTCTAATGTAATCTATGGACTTTGGGTGATTATAATATGTCAATGCATATTCATCAACTGCAACAAATGTACTACTCTGGTGGGGAGTGTTGTTAATAGGCTATGTATCTGTGAGGGCAGGGAGTGTACTGGAAATCTCTGTACCTTTCACTCAATGCTGCTGTGAGCCTAAAACTACTCTATTTATGTTTAATAATATACAAATAAATAGTGATAATCATAATCAATTTTCTATTGGTAAACATGTGAAAGGACAAAATTATATAAAGTCACACTGTATATAAATACATAATAAAATTTATATTTAAATACAACTGCCATGAGAGAGCATTGAAAGAGCAGATGGTATAGCCACTACTTTTAGAAATTCAGAGTGTCAACGATTTTTGCATTGACAAGGGCATTGAATTTATATTGACATCTATGGAAGACTGTGAAAACTCTGCTGGCAAATTCTAAAGAGACTCTGGGTAAGTAGAAATACCAAGTTAGGGGCTTCAAATATTTTGTGAGAAAAATCAGCTGACGAAATTTAACTTTTTAAAGACTATATTCATTGTGGTAATGTAAGAAAAATTTAATTCCATAAACTGGTATCATCCTTTGTGTTCTTTGCATTTACCATGGGGTTCTATCTGCCATAATAATATATGCAAAAGAATCTGTCATAGGGCCTGGGGCACAGTAGTTATTCAAAAATGATTATTGCCCTGATATTTCCACTGGTTTTCATTTGGTCACTCCTGTTAGACTTTGTTTTGCTAAAACACACGTCTCAATATGGCATATAATATTTTAATCAGCTTTATTGTTATATTACTTGTATAAACATAAAATTCATCATATTCTAGTGTACAATTTGATGACTTTTGAAAATAATTATGAAAACATCACCACTAAAAAATTTAACACATTTCCACTGCCTCAAAAATGTTCCCACTGTCCCTCAGCAGAACTCCCTCTGGCCCTGACCGTCCAGATTGCCAGGATTTTCTCTGCTGAGCTCTCTCCTTTCTGGCACTCTGTGCTGTGAACTTCAGCCACCTTTGCCTCTCAGGATTGCAACTTCACCATCTTAATTCAGGGAGTCTGCAGGGGTCGGCTCGGGTGTCCCATTCCCACAGCACGGCCTGAAAACTCAGAATAGTAAGCCAGACAACTATATGATTCACCTCTTTATTTCCCATTCTCAATTGCTTTCCTCCACTGCCTGACAACCAGGGTCTTCAAAACCATTGTTATTTATTCTGCCTATTTTTTGGTTCCTTCTGGTAGGACGGCAAATCTGATCCCTGTTATTCCATCCAGGCTAGAAATGGCAATCATTTTTATACAAGCCAAGGAAGGCTTGCCCCCTCAGGAAGACTGAAATACCATAATTAACATCTCAACTCACAGTACATGTTTAAAATTCTTCTTAACAGTTCAAAGAAAATACGTAAAGTAGAAAATTTGTACTATGGCGTATTAGTAATAGTTTGGAAGTATATAGGACCTGTACCCACTCCATGATGGTATCTAAAGAGTGCCTGGAAGAAGCCCTACCTCACTACCCTCACAACCACTATATATGAACTAAGTCCTAAAGACAGCAGGGATTTTTCTGGCACACCTAACAGTTGCTTCTGAAGAGGGTACTCAAACAGTACTTTGGGTTGTATTATTACCTATGCCAGGAAATATTTGGTATGTATCATTTTTATATTTATGTTATTTAGTTATTTTTATGAATTTCAAAGTAAACAAATCAATTATATCTATACTTTTTGCTTTTCCATCTTCTGTTTTTGCATTGGATCCTGCATTCTATCTCTATAATTTTATTTTAGTTTGGCTAAACATTGACAACTACCCATTTTCAGCTGATCATTAGAACATACTTCTGTTTATAAGTAAATATAATCATAATGCATTAAAATATGTAGGGAGTTCTAATGGGACTGATAATGTATTATATGCATTATTTCCTAAGAGTAAAATGCTAAAAGCTGAAATCAAGTACTAATTAAGGAAATTGAATAAATGTCATACTTGGGTCTAGTAAAGCAGTAGACAGAATATATATTAAAAACTAATTAAGTTGCTTGTATTTTCAAAAGTTAACATGCTACAGTGATGTACTGTACTGATACATAATTCATATTTCACATTTCAGAAGTTAAAAATACAGCTATTTTAGTTACATTGTTTTATATTGAAAATGAACGCTCTGTAACATGCAAAATTCCCAATTTTATTCTGTAAGAATTATTCTACATAAAATTTAAAGATTATATAAAAGGAAAATAATTATTATGAATTATAATTAATATACATCTTAACATAAATAAGTAATATGGTCCCAACAGTAAAGATCAATTCATTGAGTTAACAATAGCTTTTTAATTATCACTTTCTTTCATATACCATTCATATTATATGCATTATTTCCTAAGAGTAAAATGCTAAAAGCTGAAATCAAGTACTAATTAAGGAAATTGAATAAATGTCATACTTGGGTCTAGTAAAGCAGTAGACAGCTATATATTAAAAACATTGACAAAGCTATTTGCTCTGGAATAAACCTTATTTTTTATTTTTGGCAATTAAATAAAAGATGCCCAGGGGGAAAACTAAAAGATTGTTTTCTTAAGAGATTAAAATATTGTGAGCCCCAAATTTGTGTTCACACCATATGTTAAAAAAATCCAGATTTATTTATGTTTGCTGCTTGATAAGATGGCTTTAAAAGTCATATAAAATAGATTTTAAAAATCAAATCAAATGAATACCCTCCTTAGTTTCTCCTTGCCATACTTCACACGTACTGATTTCCTTTGATTTATAAAATGATTTACTACTATTGATTCTCTCTGCCTCTGACTTAATCACATCACTTCTCTCACTCTAATCTCTGTTTCTGCTTCAGTCTCTTTGAATTGTGGAATCTTCTCTTGGTATTACTTTTCTTTTTTGCGTCTATCTTTTTATGTGTCTCTCATGTTTGTATACCATATTAAGCACACTGAGTGACCTTAATCTTGGACATGTGGTTTCTTGGGCCTGCATGTCAATCAACTTGGCATCACATTTATATTCTATGTTGGTTGTCCTTCTAGATTCATGTCTCATATTCTTTATATGTCTTTATCAGATGGATAAGAAAAATCTACTTTGATTAATTGTCCTATTTTCTAGAAATCTTAGATTTTCTTTTTGTTAATAAGCTAAACAGAAAAATGAGGTATATATAAAACTAATCATATATATGTATATACACATACATATATGCATACATCATGTATGTATGTATAGGCATATACATATGTGTATATGTATCAATATGGTAACTACTTTATACATGAAACATTGATTAGGTCTACAGGACAGGTTTTTCATTACTCCAGTGATTTTTCAAAAGGGTGAAGAAATAGATTTCCATGGGGAGGTTGGAGTGTGGCTTTGGGGGTAAAAAGGAGGAAAATAACACAGAAAAACTTGATTCATTTTTTTCCTTGAATAGAAAACACTAATATCTAGTTTATAGCTGAATTATGAAATTGGTTAAATTAGCTTAATTCAACATGCAACCTTGTAAAAAGAGGTAATATAAGCCATTTGTATAGTGAAGCTTATTAGTCCCACCACTACAATAAATCAGCATTTTTTCAAAAGTAATGAACACATTAAAAACTGAAACAGTTAATTCATTTTGACATAAATCATTGAAATGTGTGCTTGAAAGAAATGTGTGTTTCTTTGTCAATAACGTAGAAATAAAATGTTACCCAAGTAAATACACAAACTGTTTATGAAAGACAGAGAGAAATATGACTAAAATATCAAAACTGATAATACTGTCTATAGAGGTTGAACACTACTGTTGAAGAGCTAGCATGATAGTATTTTCATACAAATGAAATATTCTAAGCTTTAAATCACTAAGTTAAAATCTGAATATTTTACTTTTATAAAGATAGTCATCAGAAAAAATAAACTATTACTGTAATTCATTTTTATCACTACTGTTTTTTCATCAAATTGTTATGTACCTTACATGATTACTGCATTTAAATCTTTACTTACTGGAGGAAAACATTTTGTGCCTTCTAAAAGTACCTTAGTGATTTTCTCTCTCTCTCTTAGGCCACACTAAATAACCTTTCTAGTTTTTTTATAATTAGTTAAAGAGATAAGTGAATATCTGCCATAGTTACTTTGCATATGTTTTAATTTTCATTTAGTTCTATCAAATTTTGGCTTTTATTCAGACTGTGTTACTAAGCACAACTCAAGTTTGAATTTTTATATTTTTTTAGATAAACCCTACTATCATGACAAAACAGTTCTCCTTTCCTGTAGTGTAATACCCACTTTAAAGTCTAATTTGTCTGATATTAGGAGATCTACTAAATTTTTATTATGGCTTGTGATATATATTATTATTCCATCCTTTTTTTCAATCTCCAGGTTTTATTTTTGTTATAATCCAATCGGACAATATTACCTTTGTAACTTGAATATTTAGTTTACTCATCAAAAAATTTACTTAAAATATGTTTGCATAATACTTGGCACCATTTGTTTAATGTTCTGTTGTCCATATTTCTTGTCTTTTGAGGACTAAACAAAATTTTTTATGTATTTTATCTGTGTTAATCGTTAGTTCTATATTATTTATTGGTTACTTGAGATATGACTTTTCTTTGACTTTTTATAGTCTAACAATGATTAGTACTTTTAGTGTCCCTGATACTGATAGAACATAAGATACTTCACCAAGCATAGCATTCCCATTTTTCAGTTATTTCTGTTATGGTTTTTATTTTCCAAACATTTAAAATTTTACAACACATTAGATTTATTTTTATATTACTAATAGTCACTTATATTTGCCCACATATTTACCCTCTCTAGTATTCTTCATTCTATTTCACATTTTCATCAGGAATCCTTTGCTTTCTGTTAGAAGTTTTTCTTTTAGGATTTATTTTAGACCAGGCTGACTCATGATGTATTTTTATCAGTTTTATGTATATCTGAAAACATCATTTTATAGCATAAATTTTTGATTAGATAGTAATTTGCTGGCAGTAAATTTTCCTATACTATAAAGATGTCTGTTTTTATACATTTCCTATAAAATCCTGTTTTCTTTTGGATTCCTTTTCTTTCTGTATGGAATTCAAGTGAAAGCCTATGGTTGTTTTCTTAAAGGTAGTGTGTATTTTTTTACTCTTGCAGCTAAGATTTTCTTTTTAACTTTAAGTAACATTGCGTTTTGTCACAACAAACCTACTAGTGGTTGCCTTTATGTTTTTACTTGGTTTTTCATAAAACTTTTTGGATGAAATTTGTTTTCTTTCATCAATTTTGGAAAATCATGGTTATTAACTTTTTTCAATATTGCTTCTAACTCATTCTCCCTGGTCTCCTTCCGGGACTATAATTAAACATTTATTAAAAGGTTTGATCTGTCTCACGTGTCATAAGCTCTTACCCCCCATTTTTCTTTTTCTTCATTTTGGATGTTTTCTATTAAACTGTGTTTTAGTTCATTAGTTTTGTCCTTTGCTATGTCTAAGTTGCTTTACAGTCCTTGCCAGTACTTAATTACATAAATTACAATTTTTAATTCTAGTAGAGTCCATTTCATAATTGTTTGCATTCCAACATTTGCTGAAATTTTCTGTTTTATCTATCTTGTCTACTTTTCCATCTTACATATCTATTTTCATCACTTTCATTTTCTTTCTTACTTTATCTAAAGAGATTTTCTTACTTCAAGTTTGTTTTAATAACAAAATAAAATATAGAAAATGAGAAATTTCAAATGAGGCCACACAAGAGAAAGGAAAAACAAAAACACTGAATTGCTCACCTACTACTAGCATGAAAAGTCTTCATATATTTTTCTGGGAAAAAAAATTCTATCAGTCAGGAAGTTAGCCAAATATATAACAACCTGATTCTAATTTGAGTGACACAATTTTTATTAGTCAGTGCAACAACAGAAGTTATTACATTTAAATGCAAGTAAATTTTAGGATTCTCTTTGATTAAATTCTCTTTGATTTCATTTCCCATTGGAATTTAAACAATTTGATCCTCTCCTCATTCCAAAATATTTTGAATTAAATTGAGTATCACTGTTTCCTGTTGTGAAATTTTATTCTCAAAATATGAATTTATATTTACCTTATCTAAAAATAGGTAAATCAGAAAAAAAGAAAAGAGACAATAGGGACATATGTTCATTTAATTAAGATTTCACACACTTTCTGCAACTGAAGAAGACTGAAGTAATTCCATCATTCTGTCTAGCAGTCGGTAGTAAAATTCCTAACGTGTGCATAGTGATTTGTATTTTAAAAGTTCTCGCAGGGAGGAACAAGCTAAGACAGGCACAGTCGCAGGGGGGCCATCAGGTGAAAAATTGGGGATCAACAGAGGTGAGGCTCAGAACCTCACCCCCCTGTTTTGAGACAAATCTTCTGCATCCGTGGATGTTTTGCTGCCCTTGTCTAGCTTGGATTAATACTTAGTCTATAGGCACACACCTGATCATCTACATTTGCCCTCGTACAGCACTAAACTATGTTTTCTATCTTTATCTTGCATCTACCTACCACTTCAGCATTTTATTAAAAAATTATAATAATAATAATAAGGGAGAAATGTGGGATTCACATATAAATCAAGTATAAAAATCAAACGAATATTCATATTTGACCTGATTGTTTATAGTTCATAATGCGTGATCAAAACCGAAAGTTTCTGTGATGAATGCCCTTGTACTGTTCACCATGTAAGAATTTATTCACTATGTAAGAATTCGTTCACCATGTAAGAACTTGTTCGATATGCTTCAGAAGATTGGAGACTGACGAGAATTAGGCTGGAGGTGGATTAATGATTGTGCATTGAGCATTGACCCTCCTATACAGAATTTTATTGTTGTTAACAACCATTTGATCAATAAATATGAGAGACGCCCTCATATTTATTAGTTACAGAACCGTGTAACTAATGAGAATTCAAGTAAATATGTCATCTAAACCAAGCAGCCAAGGAGCAGAGATTACTATACCAGCTTGGTATACTATACCTGCTTGGATTAGTTGTGATTCCTAATCTTAAGTAATGTTTCTGTCATTAGTACTAAAATACTCCATCCTTAACTTTGTTAATATCGCCTCTGCATTACCACAAGCTTTATTGATTTGGAATTTACTGCAGGATATTTTCAAGTTGTCTTATTCTATTCTTTATGTCTATTAACCTCTTTTATACATCCATATTTTATACCTTTGTATAATTTCTTCAGTTATTTTCTAGTTCATATAATGGAAAGACAGTACAGAGAGTTCATATTTGCTCCTCATCCAATTTCCACTATTATTAACATCTTATATGTACAGTATATCTTAATGTGGTACATTTGTCACAGTTAATGACCAATACTGATAAATTATTATTAACTAAATTCCCATCAGATTTCCTGTCTTTCTTACTTTTCCCTGTTGTTGCAGGATTGGACTCATGGAAATGGAACATGATTGTTAAATGCCATCAATGCCATTTCCTTAGCAGTATTGAAATTATCATATGTAGCAAATTTCAATTTGTTTAAGTGGCAAAATATTCTTGTCACATTGGAAATCATACTTGTTTATAGTATATTTCTTTTCAAAGTTGGTATTTGATGAGTGATACATATTTTTCATGTATATTCAGATATGAGACTGGCATAGTCTGTTGGGAGAAAAGGTTATCAACGATATTTTGTATCATGGCTAGGATAGAACAACAGAATGATTTATGGGACTTTCTATTATATTATTTGCTCTGAAAATGCTTAAGTGATATGTGAACTGTCAACAAATTTTCACAGGCTTATCTAAGTCATGGTATATTTCTCAAATACAATATTATTTATTTAAAAAATTTATATATAAGTGATGGAGATATTTATGGCCAGTGGACAGGACAGTTACCTGTGATTAACAGTGTTATAGATTATACTTATTTTCTTCCATATACAATCATAAAGTTTGTAAGTGAGATTTAAAGGACTTGTTTATTTTTATATTTTGGATTAACAAGGGATCATTCATACTTCAAATGTGAGAGCTAGTAATAAATTAAAAAGAGAAAAATGAAGGGCCAGAAGAAACCCAGTTTTATTTTTTTATATATTGCCATCTGATACATATGAATTATTTTTTAAACTAACTTTGATGCAATACTCAGTTATCATCAATAGTCAGATTTCTATATTGTGCTCATGTAGCTTAACCCATATCCAATTCTTAAAAAAAAAATAGAGCCTAAAAAGAGGCCAATTACTTTCAAACAAGTTGGTATAAATGATAATTCATTTTACCATAAGAAAATACATGTAACAGTATATAAGAGTTCAGACTAAAAACAAAAATCACCAAGGATCACGTTTCAGTACAATTACCAGATTTAGAACACTACACATCTTTCATGAGACTCTAAAATCTGAAAATATACAATGCCTTTTGCTATACTTTTTGAAGTGTTCAGGATAATATTTCTTAAAATTATACAATTACAAATCAGAATTAATTTTGTATCTATATGTGTGACTGGCAACGTAAACAAACACATATGAAGCACAGGCTAATTATATTGCCTTAGCAATCTTACTGAAAACAATGATTGCCTAAAGTATTGTTTGTAACCTAATTGAACTAGCATTTACCAGTGGAAAAACTTCACAGAATACTTTTTCTTCTTTTTTAAAAATAACCTTAACTGTACAAAGAATACAGACAGACTGATTGAATATTAGAGACAACCAAACGTAGATTTCAAAAGGCTACTTCAGACATCCAGATGAAAAAGTACCAAGAAATATGTGTGATTTTCCACCCTCTAGGCTTATTAAAACAAGCACTGTTAGAATATCTTGCTATCTTCCTATATTATCCAAAATACCCTGGGATGCAAATAAACTGAGTTAGATTTTCCATGTCTTAATAATTAATAACTTAGAAAGACCAGATAAAACTTAGTTATACAACGCACTTGATCTTTAGTACTATATACAAATGTGCATGGTTTGAGCATTAGTCTAGAATCAAGACATGGTTAATGTTGGTGTAAACATGTTGCAAATATTGCAGTGATGTCCTCTATGAAATATATGTGCTTTTTCTTAAATACAATTTTATCTACCTAATGGTGGATTAAAACAACTCCTATAAAGAGATAACTATTTTAGGTCACTGAATTATTTAGTTTTAGGATGGTAAGTACACATTGTAACTAATTGTGTATTTTTGCCTTTTTTGATTTAATTTGAATCAAAGAGTTTATAAAGTTTTTACACTATCCACAGAAAATGTTTTAAAATGTCATTTATTGAAGTATAGTTGATATACAATCTTACATTGGTTTCAACTTTACAACATAGTAGTTCATCAGCTACCCACATTATTAATTCCTCACCTCGACTAGTGTAGGTACTGTCAACACAGAAAGATGTTACAGAATCATTGGTTACATTCTCCATGCTGCACTACCATCCCCATAACCAATTTATATATCACTGAGATTTTTTGTGCCCTTTTATCCCCCAGCCCTCCCCTATCCGCATACCTCAAATCCTCCTCCATAGTAACCACCAGTCACTTTTCAGTGTCTATGCGTCTACTGCTATTTGGTTCATTTTGTTTTGTATGTTTTTAGATTCCGCAAGTAAGTGAAATCATGTGGTATTTGTCTTTCTCTGCCTGGCTTACTTCAGTTGGCATAATACCCTTTAGGTCCATCCATGTTGTCCTAGATGGCAGGAATTCCTTCTTTTCTTCATGGCTGGATAACATTCCTTTGCACAAATGTGCCACGTCTTCTTAACCATTCATCTATTGATGGACACTTATGCTGCTTCTATATCTTGGCTATTGTAAATGATTAGGCAATAAACATAGGGGTGCATACATCTCTTCGAATTAGGGATTTTGTTTTCTTCAGATAAATTCCTAGAAGTGTAATTACTAGGTCATATGATATTTCTAGTTCTAGTTTTTTGAGGAAACTACATACTGCTTTCCACAGTGGTGGCTCCAATTTACATTCCAACCAACAGTACAGGAGTGTATGCTCCCTTTTCTCCACAACCTTACCAACATTTGTTATTTCTTGTCTTTTGGATGGTGGCCATCCTACCTGATGTGAGGTAATATCTCATTGTGACTTTGATTTGCACTTCTCTGATGCTTAGCAATGTGGAGCATCTTTTTACGTTGCCTATTGACCATCTGTATTTCATCTTTGGAAAAAATGTCTGTTCAGGTCCTCTGCCCATTTTTTAATTGGGTTATTTGTTTTTTGGGTGTTGAGGTATATGAGTTCTTTATATATTATTTATGTTAATCCCTTATATAAATCACTTACAAACATATTCTCCCATACTGTAGGTTGCTCTTTTGTTCTATTGAAGTTGTCCTTTATTGTACAGAAGCTACTTATTACTGTTGATGTTAACCTTGATCACCTAGCTGAGATAGAATTTGTTAGGTTTTTCTACTGTAATGATACTCTTTTAGGATCCTTACATACAATGTTCATCTAAGGATGAACTATATGGAGCCCACACTTAACACTAGGGAATTATGCTCTCTTTCTTAAAGGGTGAAGATAATTGGATAATTGAAAATGTGAGTGGGATATTTGTCTCTTCTCCACCATTTATTTGCTTGGTTATTTATTCAATCATTTATATAGATCAGTACAGATTCATAAATAATGTAGGATTTACTTATAAACCTTGAGGATTTAATATTCATATATTGTTATCTTCAATAAAACACTGAGACATTTCTCTGTATTTGTGCTAAATAGATTGTAAGTAATGAAACAATTACAGTGTAAAAAAAACCATGATACTTAATAGGTAGATTCCTGTGGCTTATTGATCATTCAAATTATTTGAATGTGATTTGTCTCTTTTCTACTACATGTTAGTCTTATGCAATAGTTTATATTACTTTTCTTAGTCACTTTGTTGTACCATTATTTGAGAAGGCCCCACCTGCCTTTCTGCCTAGTTGAAAATATATTATGTACAAAGATTATCAAGTGAGCATTTTATTCGTAAGGTTTCAAACAGCACTTAGATTTCTTAATCTTTTGCTTTCAACGTTTGGAATTGTTGCTATTCAAAATTTATATACTTACAGGTATACAACAAATTTATATTTACAAAATGTCCTAAGATCTATTGTTAGAATGACCATCTCACAATGCCCCTGATTGGCTCTTCAGCCTGCTAATGAGGAACTAGATCCAGGTAACTGAAGATTCAGGTTAAATTGACTGCATATCCCTACATCATTGGAATTTAAGAAAATCTTTTTTTCCCTTCTAATATTTTCCTTTTTCCTTTTTATTTTTCTATTTTTTCCAATATGATAATAAGAATCTAAGCTTTGCCCACTTCTTAGCTAGTTAAGTTGCTCTTGTCTTTAGAGATCTTGTCTTTAGAGATTAATTAACTTGTCTTTTAATTGAGCCATACTTGGGAAAAACAATAATCAAAAGTCTTTCTTTCTCTTTTTTTCTCTCTCTCTCTTTTTCTTCTCTGCCCCTTAGGAAAGAAACGGACATGTTTGAAAGAGGGGAAAAGAAATTCACCAGGATTACATGACTGAAGGAGGTGTTAAGTAAAATAAGGATGAAATTCAGGGACAAAGAATGCTTTTTTTTCAGGTGCACTAAAATAATTGTGCAAGAACTTGCTTTCCGACCTCCTTTTAAGCATGATGAAATTTTTAAAAATGTATTCACCAAGGGTGGTCATAGAAAGATAGTAAAAATAACAGAATTAGGAATGAAAGGGAAGGTTAAAATGTAGTAGAAAGAAGAACCTATTAACATGTTTATAGAATGTTAACAGGTATCATAAAATAAGACTTGGCTTAAACAAGGTGGTACAATCACTTCAAACACAAAAGATGGTATGATGCTGGAATAAGGACTGTGTATCAGGGCATTTCAGTGCAGAGGAAAGTAACCCAACTTCCCAGTCTGGATCTGCACCTAGAGCATATTCCACTGGGTCAAGTGGAGGGGTAGAGCTTCTTTATGAAAATCTTTCAATGTAAGTGAGCCTCCAATTTTTCACCAGGAGCACAGTATTGAAAAATAAGGCAATATTTAGGGGTCAATGAGAGTCAATATTGTCATTATTGGAATATCTTTTTACACAAGATAGAACTATAGTAAACAAGGTGGCTGATGGAAAACAGCAAGAAGGAGGGTGCCAGTCCCTCTTATATGCCCATTACCTGGCCCTCAAAAAACTCATAAAATATACATACTTGTACACATTACTCTGGGAAAGGTATCTCTGAATATCCTAGATTCCATATAGTATGAATTTAGGCTTTAGAAGAATTTTTACCTTCATATCACATCATGATTGCTGTGGGGTTTTTGTGTTTTTTTTTGTAATTTAAAAGAAAGGGAAAGGGGCATGATGAAATTATAAAGACTAAAATTTCCAGTTATCTGCTGTCTTTTCACTCGTTGGTTTTAATTCTCCCTGTAGTAAATGTAGGACACTTGTAAAGCAAGATGTTTCCTGCACATGACATCCAACCACTCATTCACTTAATTAATTGAAACATTCCTTTGTTTCAGGTGCTTGAAATATAGCAGTACATAAAACCTGGTACCTGCTCTTCTGGAATCACATACTATTTAGGAAATCTTATGAATAAGGAGAAAAATAGTAATGCACTAAAATCATTGTTTTCATATGAATAATTATATCTGACAAAGATTAGAATCTAGTAAATATATGTTAATCTTTCTCTTACAACAGCTCTCAATTTCATTTAAAAAAGAATAAGGTGTAACTACATTCTTTATGAAAAATAGTTGTTTCCCTAACTTTCTTTAGAGATTATTTTTATTATTTTTGCAAGAAATACATATTTGAAGTACATTTTTGAAATTAGTAGTAGTCCCAGGAATCACAATTTGAACAGAGAGAAATGGTCTTATGTAACTATGAATAACATGTAAAATTTAACACATTTCTAAGATAAAAGAGCATTTATATCACATAGTTAGAAAAGGTTACTATGTACTTTTAGGTAGAATTAGCTCATTCAGAAAGAAGGGTTTATGGAAAATAATAAATATTCAAAAGTACTTAGAATAAGAGTTACAAATTATAGCTATAGCAAATATGGAAACCCAAAAGTTTAGGTAGGGCTTATTACAAATGGAGATTGAATGTGTGCTCCTTAACAACACTCTAAGTTCTTTGATAATGTCACAAAATTAAATTAAATGGAACATTTAACACTGGTGTGCAGGTTCAGACAGTGCTGTGCAAGTAGAGTGTTTATAAAATCACATTAACAATTGTGACCCTAATATAATTATCCAGGAGAGCTTTCAGGTTGTCTTGGGAAGATTAGGCATATTACATAACTCTACCATGGGTAGATGGTTATATAGCAAAGTTTTTATATAGAAGTCTATTGAATCAATGCAATTTTTCCATTAATTATCTTACAAAATTTGAGATAAATTCTACTTTCAAAAAGTTAGGACACATTTTTGCTTTTATATCATGTAAGAATAAATCAGTTTTAAAATTGCACACCTAAATGGAAATAAAACTGAAAACAAATTTGTATTTCTAAGTAATACAGAGAATACAGACATAATGCAGAAGTAATTGTAGCCACAACCACAGATAACATTTAAAGGGGACTCACTATATGTTGTACACAGTGATTTTCCTTCATATTTGGTTTCCCTACATTATTCTCACAACCATTTTATAGTATATCTGTCATTATTATCTCCATTTTTAAAAAAATATTTTAAAAAAAGACTAAAGAGGTTATATCATTTGTGTCAGGTCAAATAAGCTTAGAAATTCAGGACTGATCCCAAAGCTGAGCATCTTAATTGCTAGGTTACAACAGCTCCAGAAAGCAGGAAAAATAGACTATGAGATGACCATGAGACTATGAGCTTGACCATGACTAATGTTTTACTGTTAAAAATGTTAAATAGGTCAGATGTAAAAAATGACATGGACATTCAATGATAACTGAATGTTAAGTTCAAATTCCTGGATCCTAAAGAAATGTAAAGATATCCAATATAGTGAATATTTTTTGTTAAAACATGACCTTGCAAAGAAATTCAGTTATTCAAATATATTAGCAGGAAAAAAGCAGATATTTTGATCATTTATAGATACCCAGTTAAGATAGAGTCTATTTTATCATAAGTTTATGTTAAAATGTGTACTTTAACTCTATAGTTTGATTTCTTAGGTGTTTGGAAGACTGTACTTCTCTATTTGTCACTTGTTCTGTCCATTTTGAAAATTAATAAGGTGAGAAGAATTACCATAACTTCACATTTATTTTTGACCCAGAGAAACAAAAAGCAAAAGCAAAAATAAAACCTACTTTGGAAAAATCTCAATGGCATTTTTTGATGTTCTCCAGGCTCAAAGAAATTTTCAGAAAAAGCTGGAAAAGAAAAGAGTAACTAACTCATGGATCTGAGATTTTTTCTTGTAGTCCTAAGAAAATAATTTTTCTTCTCCCATTCATGTCTTATTCATCCCTTGATTTTAACTTGATATACAAAGATATGTTATTTATACATTACATTTTGATTTATACATTTTAACTTGAATTGTATAAAGATGGTAAAAAATGGTTGTTATACATAAGCAAATAAACAGCAGAAATAATATGCCTGCAAATTTTCCTTGTGACTTTATAATAAATATTTATTTGTAGGTCCTAACAGTTTTAATTTTACATAGTTCAATTAGATAGTGATAAATTAGTTACACTATATCATAACAGCCCTAAAATTTTCCTTGTTAGGTCATCATCACATATGAATATTAAATTTTGTTAAGCTCTGGAAATATATCTTAAACATTATTAATTCATGATTTTAAAATATAATTTGAGAAATTTCTACTCCTTATATACATATTCTTATGTTAAAATTATATTTAATCTCACCCCCTTGAGAGTTTTGATAGTGGATATGTGTCAATCATTTATTTTTAATTTATTGAAGTATAGTTGATAAACAATATTTTGACTATTTTGACTAGTTTTAATGAAAGCTAATATAGCCAACTAATAAATATGTATTATCTCTGAATAACTAAGATGTTTAAAAATTACAACTCCATGCATTTTTTAAATGTCTCCTTTTCCAGTTTATTTGTTTTTAATGGCAAGAATATGTATATGATCATTGGAAGCCTTAACTGAAGTCTCCTTGTCTGTAGGACTTACATTTATCCTTCATGTCCTGTTTCTTCCATCTGCACAGAGCTTTCAGAACATTAGCTAATCAATACCCACAACTCACATCTAGATAAGGTCTTTATTGCTCGAGATGAGAAAGCTTAAGAAGAGTTAAGTAACTTGTACAAGGTCAGTGTGAACTGGTGTCTGAGCTAGGCTCAGCATACAGATTGACTATCCCCATAGCTGTTTCTATATTCTCAGGGAAAAGTAGCTCCAGACAGGCCTGTGACAGAGAATCATCATTACAGTGCTTAAACATAGCTGTCAACATATTTCCAATTGTACATTTCTATGTATTTTTACCAACATTATTTTCAGGATGAAGTCTCTAGGGAGGAAAAAAAGACATATATATATATATACACACATATATTTAATACTGATTTTCCAAATTCATATTTTATGTATTCCATATTGTTGTTTTTGGCTCAATCTTACTTTCTTATGTTCACTCTATTCAAAAAGTCAGCTCACTATGTTGAGTTGATTTCCCACTATATTTACTGAAAGAAGCATTACTGTTAGAGCTCATATTATTTTTCCAATACAACAATATTCTTAGTTGTGGGTCTGAATTCAATCGATTGCTTCTTTAAACAACTCCAGATTATTAGTTTCTCTGAATAGCTTCCTAACTATGTTAATTATGCTTATATAATATTTGTAATATTTCAGAAAAGCTGGTTTCCTGTTTTTAATAAACTGTATATTAACTAACACATTTATAATTCTATACTAGATGGTCTATTTTTATTTCAGGAAATCCTTTCTATTCCAATATATCCACTACACCTTTATTTTTCTGAAAACAAGAGATACTATTTTCAGCATTATCTTGAAAACATTGTTCATTTCTATGCCTAGCACATCCCATCATCACTTTAGTCTTGTGTACTTTCTACCTTCCACCCTTTTATACTGACTGTGATTTATAGTTCCAGTCAAATCATAAGTATCTGAGCCACTCGGATGCCACATCCATTATTATTTTGCCCTGGATTCTTATGACCACTTTGACCAAATTTCTGCAGCAGTTGACACTCATACTGTCAGCAGTAGTTAGCACTGCTGCCTTTAGGGACACCTTGTAAAGCTGCACCACCTTTCTGACTGATAGGTTCTTACTCTTGATTTCTTTCAGCTTGAATTTCTCATAGTATTTCCTGGGCTAGTATTTAAATCATGCCTCCATTTTATGTTTTATTTTTTTTAGCTTAATTATATACCATCTTTCATTTTTTCTTTTTCTTTTGATATAATTTTATACTAGATGGTCTATTTTCATTTCAGGAGATCCTTTCTATTCCAATATATCCACTACACCTTTATTTTTCTGAAAACAAGAGATACTATTCTCAGCATTATCTTGAGAGCATTGTTCATTTCTATGCCTAGCACATTATAAGATATTGCAGCTGTTTTCTACTTACACAGTTGAATGGACACACCTAACCTTAACCTGTGATGTAATTGACATCATTCTATTTATATTATCTACTTATTCATTCATAATCTATGTGCTCCAAATATAAGAGAAGAAAATTTTCCCATTTTACAACAATTGCATTAGTTTCACTTACTTCACTTAATAAATACGCCAGATTCAAGCTGATTTTCCTAATATTGAAAGAAACAGTCTATGAAAGCATACATGCATATAGGCAGTCAGTCTTTCATCCTGAAAACTCATGACCTGAAACTCTATGACTCCAATTGCTGAAAACTCCAGGAATTTTCTGATGATTATCTTGTTGTACATTAAGCATTACATTAGGAAAGGTAGCTACATGTTGCTTACTCTCCAAAGAAAACTTTCATGTGCAGCTTAGTATCAAATATAATGAAATTAAAATACAGCATATGCAAAGCCGCTGATACTGAATGAGTATTCAAAAAATATTATTACTTTTCCTCTCTGTTTTTCCTCTTCTAGTTGTTCTAGCTGTGTGAACTCCTGCTCTGTGCTGATGATTAGCATGGTTTAAATGAGGGCCATGGTCAGAGGTAAGTTAACAACATCCACTATATCTCATTTTTAAAAAAAAGGCTTAGTTCACTTCCCAAGAGTAAACAGTTTAATTTAGAGTTCCATGTATTTGGGATACACATAGGATATGTCTTTATTCTCCCCCACCTATTTTAGCCTTCCTTGATGTTTATTGATTCTTTCTCAACTTACCCTTGAGAAACTTTCATCAGGTTCCATAGCTCATCAAGTTCAAATATAAGACCCATTTTTACATTCTTAACGCATATTGTTTTAATTGTTGAGGAAAATAAATGTCAAGTTCTAGTCTAATGTAAAACTTTTGACTCTGCTTTCAAAGCTCCTTCCACCCCAAATTAAACATTACTAAGACTCCAGGCACCTGTAGTAAAATAACGAGTAATAGTTTATTCTTTAAATCAGTTTTCCTTTCTTCTCCTTTTCTAGTTCTCTCAAGGTTGAGGAAAAGCTATGGTGAGTGGTTTAAGGGGAGGATTTACATAACAAGTCATATTTGAAGTTATCTCCTGGGTACTAGTGTGCTCCTTATGGAAGCTTTTCAAATATTATTATTTGGAAGGCCCATTTGGCAAATGCTGCATTTCACATTTCCATGGCATGACCTTGTTTTATCAGGATGTACCTCCAGCCCTGGTGTTATATTCTTCATCCTGCAATTGTTGATGATCTCACATCCTCTTAAATGGGATGTCTTCAGGATATTTCATGTCTGACAACTCCTAGTTTTCAATGGACTCAGAGAAGATGCACACATTCTTGGATACACAAGTGACAGAGGTGCACCCTGTCTCTGCTTCAACATTCACTACTTCTCATGGTGTTAAAGGCTATTCAAGTCAACATCATACCCTCTTAAATTTAAAGGGAAAGAAAGTGTCTCTTATTCCTCAAACTCCAAGAATCTTTTATCATATATCATTTTTTAATTGTTGTACTAAATAAACATCGATTCAGGGATTAAGATAACAGCCTTCCTTTCCTGCAGGAATGTTCAGTCTTTCTGAGTGGTTTTCATGGAAAGCAACCACATTTTGACATTATCCATCTATTTTTACTATATAATTTGATCTCACAAAATCCCCTTACATCACTACACTTTCTTAAAATATCTTGTCTACTTTTTATATGGAGTGGTTGGTATAACTGTTCTGTGGTAAGGTTTACAGAATAAATAGCATATCTTTATAAAAAACTGGAAGATCTATCAGGAACTTCAGTGCTGCTATGGTCAGAATTCACAACCTGTTTTAAAATTTATAGATTTAGGGAAAAGATATGAAATCATAGAAAACTCATATCCCATACTTTATAAAATATATTTTATTTTCTATATATTTTATTATATTTAAGATTGATAAATCTTTTTTTCAGTATCAACGTACTCTAATAATGACTTGATATAAAAATAATGTTTAAGAGGGGGAAAAAAGATGGCGACATGAGAAGTGTGGTGGAAATCTCCTTCCAAAACTACATATATTTTTAAAATACAGCAAATACAACTATTCCTAGAAGAGTGACCAGAAGTAGGAGTATACCAGCCAGTCTACATCTGGGAGAAGTCAACATCTCACAGAAAAGGGTAAAGTAAAAAGCTGTGACCTGGCGGGACCTGAGCACTTCCCCCACCCCAGCTCACTGTAGAAGGAAGAGAATCAGAGTAAGGAGAAAGTGGAAGCACAGGACTGCTAAATACCCAGACCTAGAAATCTACCCCAGAAGCACAAACCCACATTGCATGGTGCTCTGGAGATTAGAGGGGCTGAAAACCAAAGTCAGAGACCAGCATTGCAAATCAGATGCCGTGGCACGTAAAAAAAGTAGGTGCTTTAAAAGACTTCTCAACAGACAGAAGGCTGCTAAAGGGGCAAGGGTGTAAGAGAAGGAACAGGTGGACAAAATCGTCTTGGCACACTCAGCCCAGCAGGTTGGGAACTTTCAGGAGCTTCAGGCACCTCATCCTCCTGGGTGGCAATGCGGCCTTGAAGCCCCTCACTGTGATGAGCAAGCAGCCTGCCACTCCTTCCTCCCCCGCCGACACTTGCACACAAACCCGCTGTCCCTGCTACTACTGCAAACCAGCTGGAGGGCAGTCGCACCTCCAGCAAATATATCAGCTTAATGCAGAAGCTTCTCCCTGCATGTGGATAACCTATTAGAGACAGGCACAGAGACTGGAAAGCATTAAAGAGCTTTGCCTTCCCTGAAAACACCTGCACCTCTTGCCAGCAAAACTCGCCATTGTCCTAGACTATCCCAAGGGCTACTTCACCCATGACAGATAGGGGATTGACCCAGAGGTTGCTCCCTGCATGTGGTTAATAGGCACAGACAGCAGAAACAGGCACAGCAACCGGGAAATACAAAAGGGCTTTGTCCTCCCTGCAAATATAAGCACCACTTGCCTGCAACCCCCACCATCACCTAGGCCAGCAGGAGGGCAGCCCCACCCACAGCAGCTAAGGGGAATAACTCAGAGGCTGCTCCCTGCCATGGTTAACTAGGACAGCAGAGACAGGCACTGCGGCTGGGAAGCAGGGACTTTGTCCTCCCAGCTGACACATGCGCTATTCAACTATGACCACTTCTATCACTCCAGGACTATGAAAAGGCAGAAGAAACTTGTTAATCCAAAATTCCTCAAACACCAGAACAAGGGCTTGGTGAGACTGAAATCATCAATGTTCCTGAAAATGGATTCAACATAAAAGTGTCTCCCAGATGTAGACTGGCTGGTATACTCCTACTTCTGGTCACTCTTCTAGGAATAGTTGTATTTGCTGTATTTTAAAAATATATGTAGTTTTGGAAGGAGATTTCCACCACACTTCTCATGTCGCCATCTTTTTTCTGTAGCATGCTAATGAAGCTACAGAAAAATATCCAAAAGCTAAGGGATGAATTCAGGACAGAGACAACTGCAATGAAATAAACAACAGAGGGATTTAAAAGCAGATTAGATAGGGTTGAAGAGACAGTAAATGGAATACAAATTAGGTAACAGGAATATAGAGAAGCTGAGGCAGAGAGAGAAAAAAGATCTCAAGGAATTAAAGAATATTAAGAAAACTGTGTGACCAATCCAAATGGAAAAATATTCACATTATAGGGGTACCAGAAGAAGAAGAGAGAGAAAAAGGAATACAAAGTGCCTTGGAAGAAGTAATTGCTGGGGAAGGAAATAGTCTCTCAGGCCATAGAAGTCCACAGATCTCTCAACACAAGGGACCCAAGGAGGACAACACCAAGACATAATAATTAAAATGGCAGAGATCAAGGACAAGGACAGAGTTTTAAAAGCAGCCAGAGAGAGAAAAAAGATCATGTACAAATGAAAACCCATTAGGCTATCATCAGACTTCTCAGCAGAAACTTTACAGGCCAGAAGGGAGTGTCATGATATATTCAATGCAATGAAACAGAAGGGCCTCAAACCAAGAATACTCTACTTAGCAACATCATCATTAAATTTGAAGGGGGGATTAAACAGTTCCCAGACAAGCAAAAGTTGAGGGAATTTACCTCCCATAAACCATCTCTACAGTGTATTTTAAACAGACTTATCTAGATGGAAGTATGCCTAAGGCTAAATACCTGTCACCAGAGAAAATAAAACCACAGCAAAGGAAGTAGACCAACTGAATACTAACCAAATGCAAAACTAAGTCAGGTACCCACAAAGTCAGTCACAGGATAGACAAACAGTACAGAATATGACACCTAACATGTATGGAGTGAAGGATGAAGAAAAAGAAGGGAGAGAAAAAAGAAACTTCACACTGTGTTTATAACAGCATAATAACTGAGATAAGGTAGACTGCTTGATAGTAAAGAACCTTTGGTAAACACAAATCCAAAGCCTGCAATGGGAATAAGTACATATCTATTGATGATCATGCTAAAAGTAAGTGGACTGAATGCACCAATGAAAAGACATAGAGTTACAGAATGGATAAAAAAGCAAGACCATCTATATACTTCCTACAAGATACTCACTACAAACCCAAAGGCATACACAGACTAAAAGTGAAGGGATGAGAAAAGATACTTCATGCAAACAATAGGGAGAAAAAAATCAGGTGCTGCAGTACTTGTATCAGACAAAATAGCCTTCAAAACCAAGAAAGTAACAAGAGACAAAGAAGACATTACATAATGATAAACAGGTCAGTTCAACAAGAGGATACAATCATTACAAGTATCTATGCACCCAACACTGGAGCACCTACATATGTGAAACAAATACTAACATAATTAAAAGGGGAAATAGAATGCAATGCATTCATTTTAGGAGACTTCAACACTCCACTAATTCTGAAGGACATCAACCAGACAGAAGAAAAGTAAGGAGACAGAGGCACTGAACAACACATTAGAATAGATGGATCTAACAAACATCTATAGAACACTCCACCCAAAAGCAGCAGGATACACATTCTTCTCAAGTGCACATGGAACATTTTCAAGAATATCACATAATAGAACACAAAAAAGAGCCACAGCAAATTTAAAAAGATTGAAATTGTATGAGCCAACTTCTCAGATCAAAAAGGCATGAAACTAGAAATAAATTGTACAAAGAAAACAAAAAGGCTCATAAGTACATGGAGACTTAACAACATGCTTGGAAATAATCAAAGTATCAGTGACCAAATTAAAACAGAGATCAAGCAATATATGATGACAAATGAAAACTACAGCTCAATGCCCCAATTTCTGTGGGACACAGCAAAGGCAGTTCTAAGAGGAAAGTAAATAGCAATTTAGGCATATTTAAAGAAGAAAAAACAACACCAAATGAATAGTCTAAATTCACAAATTATTGAAACTGGAAAAAGAAGAACAAATGAGGCCCAAAGTCAGCAGAAGGAGGGACTTAATAAAAATCAGAGAATAAATAAATAAAATTGAGAAGAATAAAACAACAGAAAAAATTAATGAAACCAGGAACTGGTTCTGTGAGAAAATATACAAAACAGATAAAACCCTAGCCAGACTTATTAAGAAAAGAAGAGAATCTACACACACAAAAAGAATCAGAAATGGTACAGGAAAAATCACTATGTACACTACAGAAATACAAAGAATTATTAGAGAATATGATTAAAAATTATATGGTAATGAACAGGATAACCTAGAAGAAATGGAAAACTTTCTAGAATAACACAACCTACCAAGACTGACCCAGGAAGAAACAGAAAATCTGAACAAACTGATTACCAGCACTGAAATTGAATCAGTAATTTAAAAAGTACCCAAGAACAAAACTCCTGAACCAGATAGCTTCACCAGTGAACTTTATCACACAACTAAAGAAGACATAATACCCATTCTCCTTAATGTTTTCCAAAAAATAGAAGAGTAGGGAAAACTTCCAAACTCATTCTATGAAGACAGCATTGCTCTAACACCAAAACTAGGCAAAGACACCACAAAAAAGAAAACTACAAAAATAACTGATGAACACAGATGTAAAACTACTCAACAACATATTAGCAAACTGAATTCAAAAGTATATCAAGAGGATCATAAATCATGATTAAGTAGGATTCATCCCAGGGATGCAAGGATGGTACAACATTTGAAAATCCATCAACATCATCCTCCACATCAACAAAAAGAAGGACAAAACTCACATGATCATCTCCATAGATGCTGAAAAAGCATTTGACAAAATTCAACACCTATTTATAAAAACTCTCATCAAAATGGGTATAGAAGGGAAGTACTTCAACATAATAAAGGCCATATATGACAAACCCACAGCCAACATCACACTTAACAGTATAAAGCTGAAAGCTTTTCCTCCAAGATCAGGAACAAGACAAGGACGTCCACTCTCCCCACTTTTATTCAACATAGTACAGGAAGTCATAGCTACAGCAATCAGACAACACAAAGAAATGAAAGGCATCCAGATTGATAAGGAAGAAGTCAAACTGTCACTGTTTGTAGATGACATCATCTTGTACATAAAATACTCTGAAGTATACACTCCAAAACTACTGGAACTAGTATCTAAATTCCACAAAGTTGCAGGATACAAAATTAATACACAGAAATCTGTTGCACTCCTATACACTAATGATGAATTACCAAAAGAGAAATCAGGAAAACAATTCCATTCACAATTGCATAAAAAAGAATAAAATACCTAGGAATAAACATAACCAAGGAAGTGAAAGACCTATACCCAGAAAATTATAAGACACTCTTAAGAGAAATTAAAGAGGACACTAATAAATAGAAATTTATTCCATGCTCTTGGGTAGGAAGAATTAATATTGTTGAAATGGCCATCCTGCCTAAAGCAATCCATAGATACAATGCAGTCTCTACCAAAATACTGACAGCTTTCTTCAATGAACTGGAACAAATAGTTCTAAAATTCATATGGAACCACCAAAGATCCCAAATAGCCAAAGAAATCCTGAGAAGGAAGAATAAAGCAGGGCGGATCTCGCTTCCCAACTTCAAGCTCTACTACATAGCCACAGTAATCAAGAATATTTGGTACTGGCAGAAGAACAGACCCATTGTTCAATGGAACAGAATAGAGAGCACAGATATAAATGCATATGTATATGGCTAATTAATATATGATAAAGGAGCCATGGACATACAATGGGGAAATGACAGCCTCTTCAACAGCTGGTGTTGGCAAGACTGGACAGCTACATGTAAGAGAATGAAACTGGATTACTGTCTAACTCCATGCATAAAAGTAAACAAAATGGATGAAAGACCTGAATGTAAGTCATGAAACCATAAAACTCTTTTAGAAGAAAATACAGGCAAACCTCTCTTGAATATAAACATGAGCAACTTTTTGGTTAAGATATAACCCTGGGCAAGGGAAACAAAAGTAAAAATTAATAAATGGGACTATATCAGATCAAAAAGCTTCTGTCCAGCAAAGGACACCTCAGTAGAACAAAAAGGCATCCTACAGTATTGGAGAATATATTCATAAATGACTAATCCACTATGGGGTTGACATCTAAAATATATAAAGAGCTCATGCACCTCAATGACCAAAAAGCAAATAACCTGATTAAGAATGGGCAGAGGATCAGAACAGACACTTCTCCAGAGAAGAAATTCAGATGGCCAACAGACACATGAAAAGATGCTCCACATTGCTAGTCATCAGAGAAATGCAAATTAAAACCACAATGAGATACCACCTCATACCAGTTAGGATAGCCAACATCCAAAAGACAAACAACAACAAATGCTGGCGAGGATGTGGAAAAAGGGGAATCCTCACACACTGCTGGTAGGAATGTAAATTAGTTCAACTATTGTGGAAAGCAATATGGAGGTTCTTAAAAAACTAAAAATAGAAACACCATTTGACCACACAATTGCACTCCAAGGAATTTACCCAAAGAAAACAAGTTCTCAGATTCAGAAGAACATATGCACTCCTATGTTTATAATAGCACTATTAACAATAGCCAAGATATGGAAGCAACCTACGTGTCCATCAGTAGATGAATGGATAAAGATGTGGCACATATACACATGGAATATTATCCCTCCATAAGATAACAAATCCTACCATTTGCAACAACATGGATGGAGCTGGATGGTATTATGCTCAGTGTAATGAGCCAAGTGGAGAAGGACAAGTACCAAATGATTTCACTCATCTGTGGAGTATAAGAACAAAGGAAAAACTGAAGTAACAAAACAGCAACAGAGTCACAGAACCCAAGAATGGACTAATAGTTACCAAAGAGAAAGGGACTAGGGAGGGTGGGTGAGAATGGAGGAATAAGGGGATTAAGTGGCATTATGATTAGCACACATAATATAGGGGGGCATGCAAGGAAGGAAGTATAGCACAGAGAAGACAAATAGTGACTCTATAGCTTCTTACTATACTGATTGACAGTGACTGTAATGGGGTACATGTGGGGGACTTGATGATAGGGGGAATGTAGTAACCACAGTGTTGCTCATGTGAACCTGAGCATAAGATTGGATATGAATGATACCTTAATAAAAAAAGTGTAAAAAATAATAATGCTTAAACTCCTAAACAAACTTATAAAGTTTTTAACTTGAATTCTCGTATAGAATAACACTATTTATTTAATTGTGTTACACGTTTATTTCAAAAGTTAAAAGCAAAATTACTAGCTTGTGAGTTGAGCAAAAAAAGCAGCTGAAATATATTTATTTTACTTTGGTACATATGAGAAACAAACATATAGGCAAAAATGCTGTCTGAATAAAAGGTAATATTTTGATGGTGACTTCTGAAAAAAATAAATTTATGGGATCTTTAAGTGCTGCCTGACATTGCACCTAATAAATCTTATGCTAAGAAGTTTCCAGAAATCCAACTGTACAGTATCGAAATGGGGTTAATGTAATAACAGAAAGAACAATTTAAAATTTAACATTCAAAAAAGTCCAAGCCTACTAAGAAAACATCTTATTAGTAAACATCTTACACTTCCTACAGAGAAATAATTTATTTCCCACAGAGAAAACAACATATGTAAGAAACCTTACTAAAGATACAATCTGGTTTAGGGAGCAAATTCTGATCAACACTTCAATATCTAAAATCAAATGATATGGGAGCAATGGTAAACATTTATTTACAAAATAGTAATTTGTATCATTATGTTTAATGTCTGGAAAATAGAGAAATTCTACAACATAAATTATTTTTCTCTATTTTCATAAAAAGGATATGTTCTGGAAATTAAAGAGCAATTGTCAATAACTGTAATACACTTAGACATCTATATTCACTTTGGGGGATATTTTCATTAATAGTAAACACAATTATTCCTTCTAAATTTCTAGCACTCTTGGTAGGCAACTATTTATCTAGTCAACTCCACACAGTAATAAATACATAAAATCAAAGGATTGAAGGGATAAGCAGAGTATTTTAATTTTACCTTAAATTTTCTTTCCAAAAATAAGTTTATTAATACAAACCATTGATAAGGATGGATGATATATATTCCATTAAGCCTTTGCACTTACATATATTCCATTAAACGTTTTGCACTTGCTTCAATTTATGTCGTATAATTAGATAAAATAATTCAAAATCATGACCTCAGCTTATAATACACCAGTGAGTTAAAATTCAAGATCATAACTGTGACTTTATTATTGAACTCAATGTATTTTCAGTTGCCTATTGGGGTTGTTCTATCTTCATATCATACAGATATCTCCATCTCAACATGACTAATGAATTATTCATCTTTGACCTCAAACTTTCCCCTGCTCTTATGTTCTCCATTTAAGTGAATCATACAACTAAACACCAATCAACTTAAAATATCTTAACTTTGCATTCTATTCCTATCATACAGCCAGTGAATCATATTATCAGTATTCACAAATATGTAGTTTTCTTTGTTTCTTTCCAGGTAATTAAGTATGAAATTAAGTATGACCATTACTTTCTTTGATCAATGAAAGGCAAATAGAAATGATAAGTTTCCCTTCCAGGCTGAAAATTTATTTCTCTTTATTCTCCATGCAATATTTCTCTGTCATGATAAAGATGGATGAAAATTTTGAGATTAAGATTCTGGAATATTAATTTACCACATGTTACCACATGGATAGCAGCATTATGAAGACTTTCTATTGAGAAATGAATATGAATTATATTAACCTATTAATATTTGGGAATGTTAAGGTGTCATAGCCTAGACTATCCTTATAGATACCATAACTATAATTAAAAGATAATTTTTAAATATTTTGAATTAAAAGTAATTTTGAAAACCTAATCTCTTTCAATCTCCCATTATATAGGCTTTCAATAATTTCTTTGGAGAATAAGTGTTCAGAGAAAGACAAAAGTACATGGCCAAACATTGGGCAGGGACAGATCCATAGGGAGTGACCAGTAATTTAATCTTTGAGATGTTTTTCTTTACATTTCACTAGTATTCTTTATTTTCACTGCCAGCATCCTCAAATCTTACTTCATATCTTGCATTTCCCCAATTTATCTTCCTTAACGCCATAGAAGCGAGCTTTCAAAAATGGGAACCCAGGATCATTCCATGTCTGATTTCCTTTCCCCAACAAAAATATTGGGAGATTCTTAAGGTTTTCCAGTTGAGTGAATTACAGGTCCAATAGATACAATGAGTACCTACCTGCTAGGACTAACATTCTTCTAGAACCAAAGGAACCACTCAAAGTCTAAAATATAGTGAATCAGAGTGGTATAGTGAACTGAAGTGAAGTAAGGGGTGCAAGGCAAAATATGTTGTCAATCCATGATGGTGAACAGGAAGCAGACAACTAAAATACCAATAATTCTTGAGATGACAGTATAGGCAGTGAGTTCACTGACCTACAAAAAGTGTGATCTAAGTAAAACCTAGATAACAATAGCTGAGATAGATGTGCTTGCTCAAGCTTTTGTGATATTTGTATAGAAAAATGAATTTACCAGTAAAGCTTTCAGATTTAAAAAAAAAATGCTATTTGTCAGGTTTTCACTTCTTTGTGAGCACAGTGTCCCTGGTGGCTAGATTTATTTCACAAATATTAACTAAGACCTTATTAGGTGCCAGTAGTGTTCACGGTCATTGGGGTATGTCAGTGATTACACCGCATAAATTATACTTGCCCACGGGAGACTAAGAGTATAAGGTAAACCAGGAAATAATTAAATGTACATACTAAAGTATAAAAACATGTACTGTGTTGGAAGTGGACAGTTGCTGTGGAAAAAAAAATAGAACAGGAGTGTTTGTTATAGGGCAGCAGGAAGTTGTTGCATTTTCATGGGCTGGTATGAATCATTACATTGAGGAGGTGTGAAGATGATTAACAGTCATTCCAGGTGTGGAAAAATATCCCATGGAAGGAATAGCCAGAGCATGGGCATAAGTGTATCTGGTGTGTTAATGGAACTGTTTGTGGCCAATGTGGCTGAAACAGAATACTTTATGGGTGAAAGTATCAGGAAATAATGTTATTGAAATGAAGATGAGAAGTTATCAATCTTTTTAATTTTTTTTAAAATTTTGGTACCATTAATCTGAAATTACATGAGGAACATTATGTTTACTAGCCTCCCCCTTCATCAAGTCCCCCCCCACATACCCCATTAGCCACTAACAGCATAGTAAGATGCTATAAAATCACTACTTGTTTTCTCTGTGTTGCACAGCCCTTCCCATGCCCCCCACCACCACATTATACATGTTAATCATAAGGCCCCCTTTCTTCTTTCCCCCTTCCCTCCCCTTCCGACCCACCCTCCCAAATCCCTTTCCTTTTGGTAACTGTTAGTCCATTCTTGGGTTCTGTGATTCTGCTGCTGTTTTTTCCCTTCAGTTTTTCCTTTGTCTTATATTATACATATGAGTGAATCATTTGGTGCTTGTCTTTCTCTGCCTGGCTTATTTCACTGAGCATAATCCCCTCTAGCTCCATCCATGTTGTTGCAAATGGTAGGATTTGTTTTCTTCTTATGGCTGAATAATATTCCATTGTGTATATGTACCATATCATCTTTATCCATTCATCTACTGATGGCCACTTAGGTTGCTTCCATTTCTTGGCTATTGTAAATACTGCTACAATAGACATAGGGTGCATCTGTCTTTTTCAAACTGGGCTGCTGCATTCTTCAGGTAAATTCCTGAAAGAGGGATGACTGGGTGAAATGGTATTTCTATTTTGATCTCTTTGAGGAACCTCCATACTGCTTTCAACAATGGTTGAACTAATTTACATTCCCCCCAGCAGTGTAGGAGGGTTCCCCTATTTCCACAACATTGCAAACATTTGTTGTTTGTCTTTTGAATGGTAGCCATCCTTACTGGTGTGAGGTGATATCTCACTGTGGTTTTAATTTGAATTTCTCTGATGACTAGCAATGTGGAGCATTTTTTCATGTGTCTATTGGCCAGCTGAATTTCTTCTTTGGAGAACTGTGTGTTCAGCTCATCTGCCCATTTTTTAATTGGATTATTTGCTTTTTGTTTGTTGAGGTGTATGATCTCTTTATATAATTTGGATGTCAACCCTTTATCACATTCGTCATTTATGAATATATTCTCTAATACTGTGGGATGCCTTTTTGTTCTATTGATGGTGTCCTTTGCTGTAAAGAAGCTTGTCAGCTTGATATAGTCCCACTTGTTCATTTTTGCTTTTGTTTCCATTGCCTGCGGAGATATGTTCATGAAGGAGTTGCTCATGTTTATGTCCAAGAGATTTTTGCCTATGTTTTTTTCTAAGAGTTTTATGGTTTCATGACTTACAT
The DNA here is from genome assembly GCF_040802235.1 of Manis javanica. NCBI lineage: Eukaryota > Metazoa > Chordata > Mammalia > Pholidota > Manidae > Manis > Manis javanica. Next base: position 140,877,621 of record NC_133158.1, read on the forward strand.
TCAAGTCCTTAATCCATTTCGAATTTCCTTTCGTGTATGAGGTTAGACAATGATCCAGTTTCATTTTCTTACATGTAGCTGTCCAGTTTTGCCAACACCAGCTGTTGAAGAGGCTGTCATTTCCCCATTGTATGTCCATGGCTCCTTTATCATATATTAATTGACCATATATGCTTGGGTTAATGTCTGGAGTCTCTATTCTGTTCCACTGGTCTGTGGGTCTGTTCTTGTGCCAGTACCCAATTGTCTTGATTACTGTGGCTTTGTTGTAGAGCTTGAAGTTGGGGAGTGAGATTCCCCCCCACACACACTTTATTCTTCTTTCTCAGGATTGCTTTGGCTATTCGGGATCTTTGGTGGTTCCATATGAATTTTAGAACTATTTGTTCCAGTTCGTTGAAGAATGTTACTGGTAATTTGATAGGGATTGCATCAAATCTGTATATTGCTTTGGGCAGGATGGCCATTTTGACGATATTAATTCTTTCTAGCCATGAGCATGGGATGAGTTTCCATTTGTTAGTGTCCCCTTTAATTTCTCTTAAGAGTGTCTTGTAGTTTTTAGGGTATAGGTCTTTCACTTCTTTGGTTAGGTTTATTTCTAGGTATTTTATTCTTTTTGTTGTCATTGTGCATGGAATTGTTTCCCCGATTTCTCTTTCTATTAGTTCATTGTTAGTGTATAGGAAAGCCACAGATATCTGTGTGTTAATTTTCTATCCTGCAAATTTGCTGTATTCCGATATTAGTTCTATTAGTTTTGGAGTGGAGTCTTTAGGGTTTTTTATGTACAATACCATGTCATCTGCAAATAAGTGACAGTTCAACTTCTTCTTTATCAATCTGGATTCCTTGTATTTCTTTGTTTTGTCTAGTTGCCGTGGCTGGGACTTTCTGTACTATATTGAATAACAGTGGGGAGAGTGGACATCCCTGTCTTGTTCCCGATCTTAGAGGAAAAGTTTTCAGCTTCTTGCTATTCAGTGTGATGTTGGCTGTGGGTTTATCATATATGGCCTTTATTATGTTGAGGAACTTGCCCTCTATATACATTTCATTGAGAATTTTTATCATGAATGGATGTTGAGTTTTGTCGAATGATTTTCAGCATCTATGGAGATGATCATGTGATTTTTGTCCTTCTTTTGTTGATGTGGTGGATGATGTTGATGGATTTTTGAATGTTGTACCATCCTTGAAGCCCTGAGTTGATATCTACTTGGTCATGGTGTATGATCCTCTTGATGTATTTTAGAATTCGGTTTGCTAATATTTTGTTGAGTATTTTTGCATATATGTTCATTAGGGATATTGGTTTGTAATTTTCTTCTATGGTGAGGTCTTTACCTGGTTTTGGTATTAAGGTGGTATTATAGAATGAGTCTGGAAGTATTCACTCCTCTTCTATTTTTTGAAAATCTTTAAGGAGAATGGGTATTATGTCATCCCTGTTTGTCTGATAAAACTCTGTGGTAAATCCATCTGGCCTGGGAGTTTTGCTCTTGGGTAGTTTTTAAATTACCGCTTCAAGTTCATTGTTAGTAATTGGTATGTTTAGATTTTCTGTTTCTTCCTTGGTCAGTCTTGGAAGGTTATATTTTTCTAGGAAGTTGACTATTTCTTCTAGGTTTTCCAGCTTCTTAGCATATAGTTTTTTGTGGCATTCTCTAATAATTCTTTGTATTTCTGTGGGGTCCACTGTGATTTTTTCCTTTCTCATTTCTGTTTCTGTTGATGTGTGTAGATTCTCTTTTTTTCTTAATAAATCTGGCTAGAGGGTTATCTATTCTGTTTATTTTCTCAAAGAACCAGCTCTTGGTTTCATTAATTTTTGCTATTGTTTTATTATTCTCTATTTTATTTATTTCTTCTCTGATCTTTATTATGTCCATCCTTCTGCTGACTTTGGGCCTTATTTGTTCTTCTTTTCCCAGTTTTGATAATTGTGACTTTAGACTATTCATTTGGGATTGTTCTTACTTCTTTAAATATGCCTTGATTGCTATATACTTTCCTCTTAAGACGGCTTTCGCTGCATCCCACAGAAGTTGGGGCTTCATGTTGTTATTGACATTTGTTTCCATATATTGCTGGATCTCCATTTTAATTTGGTCATTGATCCATTGATTATTTAGGAGCATGTTGTTAAGCCTCCATGTGTTTGTGGGCCTTTTTGCATTCTTTCTACCATTTATTTCTAGTTTTATACCTTTGTGGTCTGAGAAGTTGGTTGGTAGATTTCAATCTTTTGGAATTTACTTAGGATCTTTTTGTGGCCTAGTATGTGGTCTATTCTGGAGAATGTTCCATGTGCACTTGAGAAGAATGTGTATCCTGTTGCTTTTGGATGTAGAGTTCTATAGATGTCTATTAGGTCCATCTGTTCTAGTGTGTTGTTCAGTGCCTCTGTGTCCTTACTAATTTCTGTCTGGTGGATCTGCCCTTTGGAGTGAGTCGTGTGTTAAAGTCTTCTAAAATGAATGCATTGCATTCTATTTCCTTCTTTAATTCTGTTAGTATTTGTTTCACATATATTGGTGCGTCTGTATTGGGTGCATATATGTTTATAATGGTTATATCCTCTTGTTGGACTGAGCCCTTTATCATTATGCAGTGTCCTTCTTTATCTCTTGTTACTTTCTTTGTTTTGAAGTCTATTTTGTCTGATACTAGTATTGCAACACCTGCTTTTTTCTCCCTGTTGTTTGCATGAAATATCTTTTTCCATCCCTTGATTTTTACTCTATGCATGTCTTTGGGTTTGAGGTGACTCTCTTGTAAGCAACATATAGACGGGCCTTGCTTTTTTATACATTCTATTTCTCTGTGTCTTTTGATTGGTGCTTTCAGTACATTTACATTTAGGGTGATTATTGAAAGATATGTATTTATTGCCATTGCAGGCTTTAGGTTCATGGTTACCAAAGGTTCAAGGTTAGCTTCTTTACTATCTTACTGTCTAACTTAACTCACTTATTGAGCTATTGTAAACACAGTCTGATGATTCTTTATTTCTCTCCCTTCTTATTCCTCCTCCTCCCTTCTTCATATGTTGGGTGTTTTGTTCTGTGCTCTTTTTAGGAGTGCTCCCATCTAGAGAAGTCCCTGTAAGATGCCCTGTAGAGGTGGTTTGTGGGAGGCAAATTCCCTCAACATTTGCTTGTCTGGAAATTGTTTAATCCCTCCTTCATATTTAAATGGTAATCATGCTGGATACAGTAGTCTTGGTTCAAGGCCCTTCTGTTTCATTGCATTAATATATCATGCCATTCTCTTCTGGCCTGTAAGGTTTCTGTTGAGAAGTCTGATGATAGCCTGATGGGTTTTCCTTTGTATTCCTCTCTCTGTCTGCCTTTAATACTCTGTCCTTGTCCTTGATCTTTGCTTTTGTAATTATTATGTGTCTTGGTGTTGTCCTCCTTGGATCCCTTCTGTTGGGAGTTCTGTGTGCTTCCGTGGTTTGAGTGATTATTTACTTCTCAGTTTGGGGAAGTTTTCAGCAATTATTTCTTCAAATACACTTTTTAACCCTTTTTCTCTCTCTTCTTCATCTGGTACCCCCTTAATGAGAATATTGTTCCATTTGGATTGGTCACACAGTTCTCTTAATATTCTTTGATTCCTGGAGATCCTTTTATCTCTCTCTGCATCAGCTTCTCTGTGTTCCTGTTCTCTTATTTATATTCCATTAATGGCCTCTTGCACCTCATCCATTCTGCTTTTAAGTCCTTCCAGAGATTGTTTTATTTCTGTATTCTCCCTCCTTAGGTCTTGCATATTTCTCTGCAAGTCCATGAGCATGGTTATGACCTTTATTTTGAATTCTTTTTCAGGAAGATTGGTTCAGTCTGTCTACCCAGTTTCCTTCTCAGGGGAAGATGTCTGTGTGATTCTGGTCTGCATCAAATTCATCTGCCTTTTCATGGTGATAGAGGTAGTTGTGAGCAGTTGGTGCATGTGTCAGCTGGGCGAACAAAGTCCCTTTCTGCTGGCTCCTCACTTTCCTCTCCTGGGAGAATGGTGACCCCTAGCAGCTTTTGCTGGGCCACTGTGTGCAGACAGGGTCTCTGATTCTTGCCTGGGCTGTTGTGGAGGAAGCTCTGCATGGCTGCTGTGGGCATAGCCAATCTCAGGCTGATGCTCTTCTGTGGCAGGGTCATGCCAGAGTGGGAATAGGCAGGAGGCTGTTTATCACCATGAGGAGACTCAGAGCTGCTCTGCCACCCAGGGTGTTAGGGCTCCCGGAGTTCCCTGGGATTCCCAGCTGCTCGTCTGAGTGTGCCGGGATGCTTCCATCCAGCTCTGAGGCTCCTGTCCCTGTAAGACTTTCAAAAAGCACTCACTTTTCTTCTGTCCCTGGGGCGCCAGCCTTGGGGACCAGCTCACAGGTTTTACTGTTCTGTTTCCCTAGTATCCAGGACCCCACGCATGCACTGTGTCTGTGCTCTGGTGCGGATGGTTAGGGCTGGGTGTTTAGCAGTCCTGGGCTCCTTCTCCCTCCCCACTCTGACTCCTCTCCTCCTGCTGGGAAGCTGGGGTGAGGGGCGCTTGGATCTTGCTGGGCTGCAGCTTGTATCTTACCCCCTTTGTGAGGCTCTGGGTTCTCACAGGTGTAGATGTAGCCTGGGTGTTGTTGGGTATCTTCTGGTCTCTCTTTGAAGAATAGCTGTATTTGTTGTATTTTCAAAAATATATATGGTTTTGGGAGGAGATTTCTGCTGCCCTACTCATGCCATCATCTTGTCTGTGCCACCTTATCAGTCTTTTTTAATTATTACTTTCATTTTTATTATGAATGAAACAGAACATTTTTGCAGGGTTTTGAGAAGAGCAGTTACATTTGATTTATAGTTTTAAAATGTAATTTTTGCTACTCTGTGGATGATAGATTTTGTAGGGACATGGGTAGAAATAGATAAAATTGTTAAACTATTTCAGGTATCTAGCTAAATGTTAACAGTGGCTTGCATCAGATTTGTAATGAAGATATTGAGATGTCATATGATGTATATAATTTTTTTTTAAATTTTGGTATCATTAATGCACAATTACTTGAAAAAGATTATGGTTACTAGACTCCCATTATATAAAGTCCCCCCCACATACCCAATTACAGTCACTGTCCATTAGCATAGTCAGATGCTATAGAATCATTACTTGTGTTCTCTGCATATACTGCCTTTCCTGTGTACCCCCCACTGCGTTATGTGTGATAATCATAATGCCCCCTTTTACCCTTAATCCCTCCATTTCCACCCATCCTCCCCAGTCCCTTTCCCTTTGGTAACTGTTAGTTCATTCTTAGGTTTTTTGAGTCTACTGCTGTTTTGTTCCTTCAGATTTTGCTTTGTTCTTATACTCCGCAGATGAGGGAAATCATTTGATACTTGTGTTTCTCTACCTGGCTTATTTCACTGAGCAAAATATCCTCTAGCTCCATCCATGCTGTTGCAAATAGTAGGATTTGTTTTCTTCTTATGACTGAATAATATTCCATTGTGTATATATACTGCTTCTTCTTTATCCATTCATTTACTGATGGAACTTAGGTTGCTTCCACTTGTTGGCTATTGTAGATAGTGTTGCAATAAACATAGGGGTGCATATGTCTTTTTCAAACTGGACTCCTGCATTATTAGGGTAAATTCCTAAGAGTGGAATTCCTGGGTCAAATGGTATTTCTATTTTGATTTTTTTTTGAGGAACCTCCATACTGCTTTCCACATGGCTGAACTAGTGTAGGAGGGTTCCCCTTTTTCCACATGTTCACCAACATTTGTTGTTGCTTGTATTTTGGATGTTGTCCATCCTAACTGGTGTGAGGTGATATCTCACTGTGATTTTAATTTGCATTTCTCTGATCATTAGTGATGTGGAGCATCTTTTCATGTGCCTGTTGGCCATCTGAATTTTTTCTTCAGAGAAGTGTCTGTTCAGATCCTCTGCCCATTTTATAATTGGCTTATTTGCTTTCTGTTTGTTCAGGTGCATGAACTTGTTATATAATTTGGATGTTAACCCCTTATCGGATATGTCATTTATGAATATATTCTCCCACACTGTATTATGCCTTTTTGTTTTAGTGATGGTGTCCTTTGTACAGAAGCTTGTCAGTTTGATATAGTCGCACTTGTTCATTTGTGCTTTTGTTTCCCTTGCCTGGAGAGATATATTCATGAAGAATTTGCTCATGTTTAAGTTCAAGAGATTTTTGCGTATATATTTTTTGGAAGAGTTTTATGGTTTCATGACTTACATTCAGGTCTTTGATCCATTTTGAGTTTTCTTTTGTGTATGGGGTTAGACAATAATCAAGTTTCATTATCTTACATGTAGCTGTCCAGTTTTGCCAATACCCACTGTTGAAGAGGCTGTCATTTCCCCATTGTATATCCATAGCTTCTTTATGATATATTGACTATATATGCTTGGGTTTATATCTGCACTCTCTACTCTGTTCCACTGGTCTATGGGACTGTTCTTGGGACAGTACCAGATTATCTTGATTACTATGGCTTTGTAGTAGAGCTTGAAGTCAGGGAGCTTAATTCCTCCTGCTTTATTCTTCCTTCTCAGAATTGCTTTGGCCATTCAGGGTCTTTGGTGGTTCCATATGAATTTAGAACTATTTGCCTTAGTTCCTTGAAGAATGCTGCAGGTATTTTGATAGAGATTGCATTGAATTGTAGATTGCTTTAGACAGAATGGCCATTTTGACAATATTAATTCATCCTACCCAGGAGCATGGGATGAATTTCCATTTATTAGTGTTCTCTTTAATTTCTCTTAAGAGTGTCTTGTAGTTTTCAGGGTATAGGTTTTTCACTTCCCAGGTATTTTTTTCTTTTTGATGTGATTGTGAATGGAATTGTTTTCCTGATTTCTCTTTCTGCTAGTTCATTGTTAGTGTATAGCAATGCAACAGATTTCTGTGTATTAATTTTGTATCCTGCAACTTTGCTGAATTCAGATATTAGGTCTAGTAGTTTTGAAGTGGATTCTTTAGGGTTTTTAGGTACATTATTATGTCATCTGCAAACAGGGACAGTATGACTCCTTCCTTGCCTATCTGGATGCCATTTATTTCTTTGTGTTGTCTGATTGCCGTGGCTAGTACCTTTAGAACTATGTTGAATAAAAGTGGGGAGAGTGGCCATCCTTGTCTTCTTCCTGATCTTAGAGGAAAAGCTTTCAGCTTCTCACTGTTAAGTATAATGTTGGCTGTATGTTTGTCATATATGTCCTTTATTATGTTGAGGTACTTTCCCTCTATATCTATTTTGTTGAGAGTTTTTATCATGAATAGCTGTTGAATTTTGTCAAATGCTTTTTCAGCATCTATGGAGATGATCATGTGGTTTTGTCCTTCTTTTTATTGATGTATATTATTTTAAGGTATAACTAATCGAATTTATTTTGGGTTAGCTGTGTTATATGAAGGAAAGAGAAAAGTCAAGCCTGACTCAAAATTTCTTGCCCAAACCACTAGACAGATTAAGATACTATGTTAGGCAAAAGTTTTGTACTCAGATTCAAACATTTTAAATTTGACATTCACGTGGAACAGCTGAGTAAGTTTGGATATGTGAGTCAATAGTGCAGGAATTACTCTGGGGCATTTATTCAAGATATGTTTTTCCCTCTGATTCTCCTTCCATATGCTTATTATTTAAACCAAGCACTGTGATAGTAGTTCAAGTCAGTGCCCTGTTCAAGTATTAAATGTCTTTGGTATTTTATTCTTGACAAAATAATGCAATCAATTTTATCATATAAAACCATGCTTCTCATTTACAGATATGTTAATAAGACTCAACAATTTTATACAAAATATTGCATGTCAAACTCTTGAGAATGTCCTGGGACATGAGTTCTTTCACTTTTTTCTTACATAAGTTTTTTCAACCACATGGTAACATAACTTCTCAATTACCCTATGATTTCAAATTGAGTAGAGCTCCAATTATTGATTTGTACAAGTGTGTGGGATTTTTTCTCCAAAGATTCCATGTATTGCTCTTTTGTGATTTAGTTATTATTCTTCAATGTATTCTTAAATACTTGCATGTTTGTGCTCTGTGATCATCGATGTTTAGTGAGGCATTTATCATTTAATTCTGTCATGTCCAGCATCATTGATTGTTTCTTGAAGCAGAAAAGTTTCAAGAAATGTCTGCACACTTTTCAAAATAAATAAATCAAACTTTTCAACACTTGTGTCACATAAAGTCACACAACTTGAGCCCAGTGATTGTTGCCTTCAAGCACTATGTATTTAGCACATTCTTACTCAAGATCTATCTTTCTTTCATTATAATTTTTTACTGTTCATTGTATTTAAAAAAATTTCTAGTAATTCCATTGATATGACTGTGTAGTCCATATCTGAATAAGGCACTGGGAATTTCTATGAATGAAATGCACACATTTCTGCACTAATCTAGATCAAGCAATTGCATTAAGTAAGAGCTCAACCTAATTATGTTCCAACCTTATTTACTGGTGCAAAAGCATAAATGCAAAAGTGCATGCAAATATGTCAGGCTTAAATTTTTATATCCATGAATGAGAACTGCATTTAATCCAAAGCTTACATTTACAAATCCTAAAATGGCAAGATGGTAAAATGGCAGTACATCCTCAGGTCACATCAGTATCTTACACATATTAGCCACTCAGTGAATTACATTCAGTAACCAAATACAAGAAAAACAATTTAGAAAAAGTAACATTGGGAGTAATTAAAAAGTACAGCAACTTCTTTTATCTACACGTGACTTCCTAAAGTTTTATTTCTCTTATATTTATTTTTGACAGAAATAATGCTTTATAAAGATGAAGCAATTCAATATATTAAATAGGCCTTTCTGACACTTTTCTTAATTGACCATATTACTGCAGTATCCTATAGGTAACAAAATACTCAATGAAATGCTTTATTGGTTATTTGGCAGGGGGAGAAGAGTGATACATAATTTTAGTATCAGCGTAAGAAAGATAGGCTATATGAAATATATCTAAATCCAGTTATATTTGAAATTTAAGATCAGGCAGCCTCACATATTGTTACTCTGATGCTAGGTAGATATCTTAAAATTGTGCATTTAGCCAGTTTGGGAAGATATAAAAACACAATTTAGTGTGATTCCCTAAACAAAGGCTATTTCAAACTAAATAAGATGTGTATTTTTACATATGAATACTCTTAATGAAAACAACCTATTTTTCTTTATCTTTCTGTGATCAAATAATAGTTTCTTAATAATCAGTTTCTGTTTAAAAATGAATTTTCCAAAGCATATAGAAATGTCAGTTCATACCATTTGCAGAATTAAGAAAAACTAAAATACATACGAAGCTTAGGATTTATTTGGTAACTATCAACCCTTAAATAAAGCAAGTGCTTATAAATTCTGTAAGCCATAGCTGTTTTTTATTTTTAATTTCAATGGCCTGTTATTCTCAATGCTTTACATATGGGACATCTGTGAGAATAATGGGATTATTTTTACCTTTATAGTTGAAGATCATCTATCTTTCCAAATTTCAACCCAGGAACTATCATTTTGTTGAGTCCTGCTGTCAGTACCGTTGTGTTCAGTGCTGTTTTCATAAAATGTAGAGCTTTTGTGTATAGCTGTCTGTTTACTTTGTGCAAAAAAACCCCACAACCTCTTTTGACATTTTCTATCTCAGTGAGATATGCATGTCAATGAGCCCAGACAATATAATACTTAATATTTACTATGTAACATATTTTGTGGGAGGATCACTATTTGCCGGTTTATAAGTCTCAGATGGAACATAGCTGATATATTCAAAAAAACAGCTATTTTTATCAATGCTCTATAAGCTCTCTTGAAAAGTTAACAGTAACACTACTGTGCAGCATCACTTTGTGATCAGGTTGTTGTCCACTGTGGAAACTGCATAATGAAAACTGTTTTTTATTATAGTCACATCTTCAATATCAAGATAATAAATTTGTGGATTCCTTTGTGTATGTAGATGAAAGACAAATAGTCTTTTCTTTCTTTTTTTTTTTTCTTCAAGAGGAAACAGTATTTTAACAGAATGTGGAGTCTGGCAATTCCTTCAGGTAAGTATGTGAGCTTATTTAAAACTTATAAAGCAACAAAAATAATTTCCTTAAAAGGAAAGTAGCTTCTTTTGAGTACCTTCCAAGCGTTATGAGAGCTGTTTATTAGTTAAAATGGGTGAGGAATTAAACCTCAGTGTCCCTTGCTCTTCTTAGGGTGATTTCCATCTTAGAAGGTAAATTTGAGAGAAATGAACTCCATGGGTAAAGAGACAGAGTGTGCTTGAACATCTAGTGTTTCTTATGCCTGAATGAAAAATTCTGAATTGGCTCCCATTACTTACTGATTTGGAATTCTAATAAATATAAATAGCTATTTACTTCAATGAAAATCAGTGGCTTTCATTTCAAATATGTCTAAATACATTCTTAATGAAAATTCTGGCCTCCTGTTATTGGGATAGTTGTGTCATTCTTTAAATTCAGTTTTGCCTAACATAAATTTTGAACTAAACACAGAGAACTGTTCTTAAACTGTACTATATAATTGATAATTTAGTTACTTAAAGATACAATCCATTCCTTCTTTAAATTTATTAAACAGTCTTCTCATAAACTAGAAAGCTAAATTATTATCATCATATGCAGTTTGGAGTTAACTGTTTGGATAAAACTTGGTAACTGCACTGCTAAAAACAGTCTATAATCTCTACATGTATATTAAAACAATAATTTCAGCTACTCTTAGAAAAACTTGAAATCAAACAAAAACATTGCTAACAATAACAGTGTACCAACAAAAAGAGATCCCCATTAAGTTTCATCAGAAGATAGTCTCATGGTTCAATAAATTACATTAACAACAAAATTTTAGCATAATACAGGTATAAATCAGTAAACAGTTCACCACCACCATGCTCATCATAAACTTAAGGCTTTCTAAATGAATTTATTCACCATATTTTGCAAGACTCCCACACTATCCCTTTAAAAACATAAGCTCAGGCTGGTATAAGGAGTAGTTGATAACAGAACTGGAAGCAGCCAGGAATACTGGGGTACATTTACTTTTTTTATATCATTAATGTACAATTACTTGAACAACATTATGGTTACTAGACTCCCCCCCCATTATCAAGTCCCTACCACATACCCCATTACAGTCACTGCCCATCAGCGTAGTAAGATGCTACAGAATCACTACTTGTCTTCTCTGTATATACTGCCTTTCCCGTGTCCCCCACCCACTACATTATGTGTGCTAATCATAATGTCCCTTTTTCCCCTTATCCCTCCCTTCCCACACATCCTCCCCAGTCCCTTTCCCTTTGGTAACTGTTAGTCCATTCTTGGGTTCTGTGAGTCTGCTGCTGTTTGTTCCTTCAGTGTTTTCTTTGTTCTTATACTCCACAGATGAGTGAAATCATTATTCAGCCATAAGAAGAGAACAAATCTTACCATTTGCAACAACATGGATGGAGCTAGAGGGTATTATGCTCAGTGAAATAAGCCAGGCAGAGAAAGACATGCACATTTACTGTTTATATTTCATTACAGTTTTATACTTGTTTTGGCAAGTAAGCATATCTGATTTCAGTTACTCTATTATTCTCAGAACTGGAAGTCTAGGTTAACTAGTTTATTTTCTCTCCTCTGTTTCTCCCCACCTGAATATTCCTCTTATGTAATTTAATTTTCATTTTATTATATCAAATAGCTTAATAAATGCATGTCATACTTTTTAACTATTTCATCTATTAGCAGCTTTATTATCAGTCTCACTTGAGTGCAAATTTAACTTGAGAAATTTTATTTAGTGTTGCTCCTTCAAAGGTTAGACGCCTTGTCCTCCTTTCTTTAGTATTTATATTTGTTTCTCCACACTCCCTGTAGCAATTTCTTGGATTTCTATTTGTGCACTGTATATATCTTGCGATACATACTAAAATAATTCCTGGATCCTATGCTTTCCCTGCTTCATTCTTGTGAGGCTTTGTCTATTTCCCTTTTACTCTTACCATTGGGTTTTAGGATTTGAGATTCCTACTCAAAGCCTTGGATGTTTACTCCAAGGTCAACTCCATCTTATAGGGACCTGAACTCTGATTTTTCACCATTCCAATGAATGTGTATTAACCTTGCCCAGTATGCGGAGTGTGAAAATACCCCATGGAGAAAACAAAATGTTGTTGATTTGGTTTCATTTCTCTAGGATTTCCTTCTTTCTCAGATTTTGGCCTAGAAATTCCCCAATGCCTTGGCAGCTTTTAATTTATTCTTTCAGCACATATTTTCAATATCTAATATTTTCTAGGTAACATTATAAACTTTTCATTATGGAACATACCTTGTAGTGTAATTTTCCTGTTAGGAATAAAATGCAATGCTGGTATAAGTAAATTAGAGAAATGTGGTGAGATTCCTGAAGTGATGCAAGGCAAAAATACATAGTAAACCTGATACACTGAAGCAAAAATCAGAGTGTTAGACACAGACACACAGAGACCCACACACACGAAGCAAATACGCCAACATGTTAATAGCTGTCATGGGTCATAGTTACTTAAATGTCTATTATACTATTTTGTATTTTTCTGTGTTTGAACTAGTTCAACATTTATTTAAAAATTAGAGAAAAAATAGTCCTAGGTACAGAAGACCTAATTTACACCTCATGGTTTCCAAGAAGTTCCTACACTGGAATAAAATCATTGCTCATGTCTTTTAAAATTTACTTATATTTTTCTTGTGCTACTTAACACATTTTATCTTGTGTTAATAGATGTAAGAAAAAAAATTCCAAGTCAGGTACAATGGCAAAACCACCTTGTTATTCTCCTACAAGTCTCAGAGCAGTGCTTTGTATTAAGCATTCAGAGCATGTTTATTTATTTAAATATAACTGACATCTCCAAAGTGGAGTGTGGTAGGCAGAGATGTACCCCTGAGATCTAATTTCAAGGAAGAAAATCATGCCCACATGCAGGGAGAGAGCTAGCAGCTGTTAGCTTCTGCATCACCTCAGCTTCAGAGATATGCCTGTGCTGACGGTATACCCTTCCCAGGTTTGCCCATGCCTTGTGCTGAGACAGGTGGAAGTAGGCACTACTGGTTCCCTAGCCCCTTACTGATTTGGCTGAAGCTTTGATGGACCCATATCAAAGTTCCATATCTTACTTTGTCCAGGCCTGCTGCCACTTTCTTTACAAAGGTGTTGATTTCCAATAAATATCTTCTACTCTGTCAAGGGCTTAATTGAGTCCCTACAAAATTCATATTTTGAAGTCCTAAACCCCATACCTCCATTTTGTCTGCATTTGGAGATAGGTAATTAAATATAAATAAGGTCACTTAGATAGGTCCTAACTCAGGAAGATTGGTATCTTTAAAAATAGAGGAAATTAGGAACACAGACATGCATGGAGGGAAGACCAGGTGAAGACACAGGGAGGAGACGGCCATCTACAGGCCAGGGAAAGAGGCTTTCAAACCAAACCAGTGCTGCTGACATCTCGATCTTGAGCTTCTAGCTTCCAGAACTGTGAGGAAATAAGTTCGACAGTTTAACCCACTCAGCCTGTGGTATTCTTACGGCAGGCCCACAGAATTAATATACACCCAAACTCTGTGTCAGCAGTTTTTGTAAGTCCAACCTGTGACAGCTCAGACAAAAGTGATCCAAGAAACTTGTCAATAAGATAGAATTTTGGAAATGGATCACTTTCAGTGATTTCTTGGCTCACAATAAAGATTCTACCACTGATATAGTAGATACGGCAAGCCTCTGACACAAGTTGTCAGTCCAACTATTGAAACTTTCTCCATTGGATGAATTAAAATTTATACAGATGGAAGAGACTGCAGAGTGGGCATTAGAAGTCATTTGAGAAGAATGAAACAAATAGTAGCTGTAAAGCTAATGCTGTCAGGTGGCTATTGCTAAGTGCTATTGATAAACCACAGAAAATAATGAAGAACTGAAGAATGATGAGTCAACAGCAATCCATGTAAAAGTCAGACTGCCTTTTTGATTGTTTGTAAAGAAGCTCTCACCTCCTGCAAAGGTAAAGTGGAGACAACCACAGCAAAACCAGTACTTAATAGTCAAAGTGGCCAAAATTCAGATAGCTAAATACCCAAGCAAGGTCTGGGCCCTGATTTTTTGAAAACCTGAGATTATAACACATGCAATGTAGGAATCTGGGTGAGTGTTCTCAAATATTTTTAATTTCTAACACATCTTAAAGTTCTGGGCCACAGTGGCACTCCCTCTATTCTAGAAGATGATACAGAGGTCTCTACTCCCTCTCAGGCAGCAATGTAACAGAGTACCCCCTCAGAATTCTCTACCACCTCCTTTCATGCTCACTAGGGCTATAACTAGGGATAAATTGTAGAGTATCTCAACTGAGGACAAGCTGAAGCTAATTATAGAATAAGGGGACTATATACCTCAAAGGAGCTGCAAGATCTAACCAGAATGAACTGATAGGAACTAGGAAGCACTCATGTGACAAATTATTCAACATTGATCACAGGGGCTGAAACTTAAAAATTAAAAGTAGAGAAAATTCTCAGGCACATACTCAGCAACAGGAATACCAAAATTACTGTGGTAAATGGTGATGGAAAAAATAAAAGGCTCAGGAAAGTGAGCATACTGGAATGGATATGATCTCTACAAACAAATACCTATCAGTTAATTATGTTCAATGGAGAAGCCAAAAGACACATCATTTACCAAAGGTTTAAGGAAAATTCTGCCAAGAGAGACACCAGTATCACTGGATCATTGTTAGTTTTCTTTGTAGACCAGGACTGAAAATAGAAGAAGCTGATACAAAATTAGCCTTACTGAGGATAAAAGGAGCCTGCAACAACTGAAACCAGGTAGTCAGATTGTGCCAGAAACTGGGGGTCACAATTACCATATTGGGTATTAAAGTTGGAATGACAGTGATGGGGTCAGAGATGGTGGCCATGTGTGGACCCAGGCATGACTTCTACTTACCAGGTTGATCTAAGTATTCCTGCAATTGTTGAATATCCAACTTGTCAACAAGAGAGACCAGTTCTGAGCTCTGCAACACAGCACAATATCTCAAGGCCATAAACCATCCACTTGATGTCAGATTTACTACACTGGGATTATTCCAGTCTATTAAAGCCAATAGTTCATTCTCACAGAAACATAAACTTACCATGGCTATGGATTTGTCTTTTCTGCTCACAGAGATTCAGTGAACATCTGACAGTACCAAATCTCACAAAAAGTTATGGCAGGCCAGGGCCACTGCTTAACAGCAAAGAAGTTGTAGTAACAGACCAATGGCTATAGAATCCACTAGAAATATCATACAGGATGCATCCAGAAGCTTCCTGCATTATAGAACATCAGATCAACCTGCTAAGGACAGAGCTGAAGTGGGAGGGAAAATAAAGCCCAGTTATTTCAACATGATGTGGGAGAATAATAAAGGGCACTGCTTGTCAGAACTGCATCGCAGACAGTGCATTTTTTCTGTCTAATACTGCTCCCCACTTCCTTTCACAGGTGTTAATCACTAATAAATGTCTTATAGTTGAAACTCTGACTCAGTGTCTGCTTCCAGGATGTGTGTAGTGCACCCATGCAGAGAGTGCCCAGGATGATCAAATGCAGTGCAGGAAGGAAATATTAGCATTTTAACATATCTTTTAATTTCTCTCCATATGTGTGTGTGTGTAATATGTGTTATATGTACTGTGTATAATATTCATAAAACTAATAAATAGTCGATAATCATTGTGTGTGTGTGTGTATGTATTTCTACATCTTGTATATCAGTAATGCACAGTGGTTAAGAAAGGCCTCTACACAAAGTCTCAATCATAATATGAATTAATCATGGGGAAGAAAGTATGGCTTAGAGAATACTGTCAAAGTTCTGTAACATCTTTTTATATTGACAGATAGTAACTATACTAGTTGGGGTGAGCATTTAATAATGTATATGACAAACTGGTGAATCACTATGTTGTATACTTGAAACCAGTATAATATTGTGTATCAGCTATACTCCAATAAAAATATATATAAAGAAAGAAAAAGGCCTCTAGATTCACAAGGCGTGTCTAGAATTCTGGATATATTAAATTACTGTTTCTGTGTAATTAAGTCAGTCTTTCTGTACCATGGTTTCCTCATCTGAAAAATGGAGATGATTTTGTTTAAAAATTATAATTGAAGATTTGATGAATTGATAGCACACAGAATGATGTCTATCCTATTCCACTGAGTAAATTATGTTCCAAAAATCTTGGAGAATACTAGAAGAAAGTAAAATGAATTTGTTACTTCCTAAGTAGTTTGGTGAAAGGAAATGAAAGGAAGCAAATTAAGAAGAAATCTTTTTTTCTAGATATGACATCTGATAAAGGAATAAAACAACTCTCCATTTGAGGCTGTAGCAAAGCAAAATAGATAATATTTAGCATGATTATTTTAAAATCTCTTTTAGATGGCAAATTCCAAAACAGCATTGACTGTATCTGCCTAGTTTTATCACCACAGTGCTTGAAATATAAATTTCAAAAAGTCAACCAATTACTGAATTATCAATCAATGAATAAATCACGATTAAACCCTTTATTTCCATGAACATGTTGGTAGCTATACTTTTCAAACTCAGTTAAGGTTCCTAAATTCTCAGTGGATCAACTAGAACAAAAATATCAGGTACACCATATGCACCAATCATGATACCCCACAATCCCCTTCTCCCTCTCTTCCCACCCGTCCTCCCCCACCCCTCCCCTTTGGTTAGTAACCATTAGTTGCTTCTTGGAGTCTGTGAGTCTGCTGCTATTCCTTCAGTTTTGCTTTGTTGTTATACTCCACAAATGAGGGAAATCATTTGGGATTTGTCTTCTCTGCCTGACTTATTTCACTAAGCATAATACCCTCTAGCTCCACCCATGTTGCAAATGGTAGGATTTGTTTCTTTCTTATGGCTGAATAGTATTCCATTGTGTATATGTACCACATATTCTTCATCTATTTATCTACTGATGGACACTTAGGTTGCTTCCACATCACAGGGAAGATAGTTCAGCTCAGAGAAGATAAACAGGGACTCTGTGGCATCTTACTACACTGATGGACAGTGACTGCAATGGGGTATGGGAGGGTCTCAACAATAAGGGTGAATGTAATAACCACATTATTTTTCTTGTGAAACCTTCATAAGAGTGTATATCAATGATACCTTAATAAAAAAATATCAGGTACAATACAGAGTCTGAGGGAATAAATGTTTACAGTTCCAAATGACCAAATTAAAAGGAATTCATAGGACCTATTCGATATTAAGATGTGACTCTGCTTCTCTCTAAGACCATTAACTCATGTAGACATACACAGAAGTATGCATATACACATATACTCACACAAATGAAAGTATACTCAGTCTCATTTTTAGCACACTTGATAAACATATGTTGGAAATGTTTTTACATTTAATTAATTTATTAAAATATCCTATTACAGGATATGTGTAAAATAGCATAGATATTGTATGTGTTCAAACCTGTGGGGTTCTAGATACCTTGAAAAAACTTTTTACACTTTTCAAATTTACTGACTTTATTTAATCCATGTGTCAGTTTTTATCACCAATGAATTTAAATTTTACGTCAAAAAACACTACTAAGAATCAGAAAAAATAAATTTTCTAATGTTACATCATATATGCACCTACATGGCTTATTCAGAGAAATAACACAAACATTTCAGTCAACTCAAATGAACATCTTGAATGAGCATTTTATTCTATTAGTCCTTTTGCAATAATGAAATGCTAATGGCAATGCTAATCAAAGTGAAACATTTTAATGAAAATCATATATATAAATACAGTGTATAGTTCAAAATAAATGTGAAATGGCTATCTTCTTCACTTCTGGAGGCAAAACAGGTATTTCTGCTTCTTCTTTCATTCCTAATATGACCCAAAATTAATTAGGTTTCTTAGAAATTATTTCTTAGAGGATAACATACTGTATTAAAAGTCATGGACAGGTGGCACCAGTAATGTCCACATAAAATAGCTACTGAAAAATGTAGCTACCATTTATGTTTGCAGATTTTAGCTAGTGTACAGTGACTTCCTCTTTCTCTAATGCACTTTATATCAGTGGATTCAGTTTGCTAAACTGATTCAATAGAAAATAAAAATATTTGAAAATTTGAATATTAAAATTTTACAACTAGTATGTCGCAACCAAATGCATGATTTCCCTCCCAAATAACAGACCTTACTCTTTATATTTTTATTTTAATTTCTGACAGTCTCAAACATATTCTGGAGAAGTAATAGATAGTATAGCCAAACTACCCTAATACCTTAAAGTGGCATTTGTGAAAATGTGCACTTTGTGGCATCAATTTAAAGAGAGGAAAGAGTGCATATGTGTTTGTGCATTACATTATATGATAGAATAAATGCATATATATGTTATGCATATGTGTATATGTGTATACATGTATGTATATATGAATATTTCAATTTACTAAATGTACTGTTTACCCTCTTTATATATATATATATATATATATATATATATATATATATATATATATATATATATATATATGTAAGCATTGCCTCTTCTGCTTCCTTCTTTCTAATATTTTCCAACAGCCCACTCTTTTCTTCATGGTTCAAAAATAAATAAGTCACTTAGAAAATAAGGCTAACTTCCACTGAGCATGTATAATGTGGCAAGTTGATTAACTCTTAGTATAGCATTAGAATTATTAGACCAATTTTTGGTTTTCAATTTCTTTTCTGAGCAGTTCTGTTTCCAAGGATTCATATTTCATGAAATTTATTCTTTATTACAGTTCTTCCAAAGAACAAAAAGGAAATTTACCCATTTTTAATAGAATATGTCATTCTATCTTGCAATTACCATGTGGATCCAAAGAATTATGTTATGAATCTAAGATGAATGAAGGGATCATAGCAATTTTTTTTGAGAGGGTATCTCTCATATTTATTGATCAAATGGTTGTTAACAACAATAAAATTCTGTATAGGGGACTCAATGCACAATCATTAATCAACCCCAAGCCCAATTCTCAACAGTCTGCAATCTTCTGAAGCATAACGAACAAGTTCTTACATGGTGAACAAATTATTACATAGTGAATAAATTCCAACATGGTGAACAGTGCAAGGGCATTCATCACAGAAACTTTTGGTTTTGATCACGCATTATGAACTATAAACAATCAGGTCAAATATGAATATTCATTTGATTTCTATACTTGATTATATGTGAATCCCACATTTCTCCATTATTATTATTATTATTATTATTATTATTATTATTATTAATAAAATGCTGAAGTGGTAGGTAGATGCAAGATAAAGGTAGAAAACACAGTTAAGTGCTGTAAGGGCAAATGCAGATGATCAGGTGTGTGCCTATAGACTAAGTATTAATCCAATCTAGACAAGGGCAACAAAACATCCACAGATGCAGAAGATTTCTCTCAAAACAGGGGGGGGTGAGGTTCTAAGCCTCATCTCTGTTGATTCCCAATTTCTCTCCTGATGGCCCCCCTGCAACTGTGCCTGTCTTAGGTTGTTCCTCCCTTGAGAAATCTTACCTGTCCCTGGCTAACCAGTGATCTTCCGGGGACACACAGGGAAATGTAAAGTAGGTAAAAGAGAGAGAAGCAATATTGTTTGAAAAGGTTAGCTTTTTACTTCTTTGCAGATTTATACCCTGTGGCTTCTATGCCCAGCATTTGTTTTGAGGTATCTTTACCACTTGGAAGAATTATGATACTCAGTAATTTCGATATGAGGCACGAATTCTACTTAAGGGTTGAAATTAGGAAGGAAGAAGAAAAGCTACAGAAGTAGCAGATGGAAGAAAACATGGGAAGATTGATTATTTCTTTGACATATCTTCTTGTAGAGTAACATAAACATATATAGGTTTTAAACTACTAATTAAATTGCGTACACTCATTAACATAATACAAATACAGCTACATAACTAAAGCAGACCTACAATTACCAGCCATCTCCAGTGAAACAAAAAAAAACAGTTAGGCACCCTAGGTATTTGTGAAAAACTTATCAATGATATGATGGAATGATGGATATTGTCTAACTGAATTTGAATAGTTTGAGAAAAATCAGACAAATTAAAACAACATATTCCTGGGAACTGCTCACATCCCATATGTTCTTTTAACAGTAGATAGTCTATAGTTGCAAGATTTTGGAGTGTTGCAACTTGCACTTCTCCTAATTCTTGGTTGAGTTCCAACACTATAGACCCAGTCAAATTTGTTGTTTTACTGTATGCACAGGCCAGTTTATATATCTCCTTCTTCATTCCAATGGCAAGTCCAGGAACCAGTGGGATAAATGCAGCTACAAGTGCAACAGCGCCAGGATCTTTGTTGAAGTTTTTTGATGATCGTCTTCTGGAATGACTCTTCTAGAGAATGTTGGAAATTCTCCTACATATCGTATCTTAATTCGTTTTCTGGGTAGCCAAATTAGGCTTTAATCCTCTGTATAAACACAAACAAACCCTTTGCCAACACTTTGATATGCCCTTTATACCATTGTGAAGAACCTATTGGAGATCACCACACAGGAAATGATTTTTTTCTTTTTTTATTAGAGAAAGGAATATTATCAGAAAAATGTATTTCCATAGCTGATCATCTGAAACTCTTTAAATGACCGAAATTAAGGATATTTAAAGCATGTATTAATTGTTGATTTACAGTTAGTTTTATCCTATCAGGGAGTAATACTCCTTTCATTTCTTTTTTTCTTTAACATTAATCTACAATTACATGAAGAACATTATGTTTACTAGGCTCTCCCCTATACCAGGTCCCCTCCCCACAAACCCCTTTACAGTCACTGTCCATCAGCATAGCAAAATGTTGTAGAATCACTACTTGTCTTCTCTATGTTATACAGCTCTCCCCTTTCTCCCACACCCCCATTATGCATGCTAATCATAATACCCTCTTTCTTCTTCCCTCCCTTTATGCCTCCGTACCCACCCATCCTCCCCAGTCCCTTTCCCTTTGGTACCTGTTAGTCCATTCTTGAGTTCTGTGATTCTGCTGCTGTTTTGTTCCTTCAGTTTTTCCTTTGTTCTTATACTCCACAGATGAGTGAAATCATTTGGTATTTATTTGTCTTTCTCTGCTTGGCTTATTTCACTGAGCATAATCCCCTCTAGCTCCATCAAAGTTGTTGCAAATGGTGGGATTTGTTTCTTCTTATGGCTGAGTAATATTCCATTGTGTATATGTACCACATCTTCTTTATCCATTCATCTACTGATGGACACTTAGGTTGCTTCCAGTTTTTGGCTATTGTAAATAGTGCTGCAATAAACATGGGGGTGCATCTATCTTTTTCAAACTTGAGTGCTGTATTCTAGTGACAGTTTAACTTCTTCTTTACCAATCTGGATTCCTTGTATTTCTTTATTTTGTCTGATTGCCATGGCTAGAACCTCCAGTACTATGTTAAATAACAGTGGGGAGAGTGGGCATCCCTGTCTGGTTCCCGATCTCAGAGGAAAAGCTTTCAGCTTCTTGCTGTTCAGTATAATGCTGGCTGTGTGTTTATCATATATGGCCTTAATTATGTTGAGGTACTTGCCCTCTATACCCATTTTGCTGAGAGTTTTTATCATGAATGGATTTTGAATTTTATCAAATGCTTTTTCAGCATCTATGGAGATGATCATGTGGGTTTTGTCTTTCTTTTTGTTGATGTGGTGTATGATGTTGATGGATTTTCGAATGTTGTACCATACTTGCATCCCTGGGACGAATCCCACTTGGTCGTGGTGTATGATCCTTTTGATATATTTTTGAATTCGGTTTGCTAATATTTTATTGAGTGTATTTGCATCTATGTTCTTCAGGGATATTGGTCTGTAATTTTCTTTTTTGGTGGGGTCTTTGCCTGATTTTGTTATTAGGTTGATGTCGGTTACATAGAATGAGTTTGGGAGTATTCCCTCCTCTTCTATTGTTTGGAAAACTTTAAGGAGAATACGTGTTATGTCTTCTCTGTGTGTCTGATAAAATTCCGAGGTAAATCTGTTTGGCCTGGTGGTTTTTCCTTGGGTAGTTATTTGATTACTGTTTCAATTTCTTTGCTCGTAATTGGTTTGTTTAACTTTTGTGTTTCTTCCTGGTCAGCCTTGGGAGGTTGTATTTTTCTAGGAAATTGTCCATTTCTTCTAGGTTTTCCAGCTTGTTGGCATATAGGTTTTCAAGGTAGTCATTAATAATTATTTGTATTTCTGTGGACTCTCTTGTGATTTTTCCATTCTCATTTCTCATTGTGTTGATTCTCTTTTTCACTTAATAAGTTTGGTTAGAGGCTTATCTATTTTGTTTATTTTCTCAAAGAACCAGCTCTTGGTTTCATTGATTTTTGATATTGTTTTATTCTCCTCAATTTTGTTTATTTCTTCTCTGATCTTTATTATGTCCCTCCTTCTGCTGACTTTAGGCCTCATTTGTTCTTCTTTTTCCAGTTTTGATAATTGTGATATTAGACTATTCATTTGGGATTGTTCTTCCTTCTTCAAGTGTGCCTGGATCGCTATATACTTTCCTCTTAATACTGCTTTCGCTGCATCCCACAGAAGTTGGGGCTTTGTGTTGTTGTCATTTGTTTCCATATATTCCTTGATCTCTATTTTAATTTGTTCATTGACCCATTGATTATTTAGGAGCATGTTGTTAAGCCTCCATGTGTTTGTTAGTCTTTTTGTTTTCTTTGTAGAATTTATTTCTAGTTTTACACCTTTGTGGTCTGAAAAGTTGATTGGTAGAATTTCAGTCCTTTGGAATTTACTGAGGATCTTTTTGTGGCCTAGTATGTGGTCTATTCTGGAGAATGTTCCATGTGCACTTGAGAAGAATGTATATCCTGTTGCTTTTGGATGTAGAGTTCTATAGATGTCTATTAGGTCCATCTGTTCTACTGTGTTGTTCAGTGCCTCCGTGTCCTTACTTGTTTTCTGCCCAGTGGATCTATCCTTTTGGGTGAGTGGCGTGTTGAATCTCCTAAAATGAATGCATTGCAGTCTATTTCCCCCTTTAGTTCTGTTAGTATTTGTTTCACATATGCTGGTGCTCCTGTGTTGCGTGCAGATATATTTAGAATGGTTATATCCTCTTGTTGGACTGAGCCCATTTATCATTATGTAGTGTCCTTCTTTATTTCTTGTTACTTTCTTTGTTTTGAAGTCTATTTTGTCTGATATTAGTACTGCAACCCCTGCTTTCTTCTCTCTTGTTTGCCTGAAATATGTTTTTCCATCCTTGACTTTTAGTGTGTGCATGACTTTGGGTTTGAGGTGAGTTTCTTGGAGGCTGCATATACATGGGTCTTGCTTTTTTTATCCATTCTATTACTATGTGTCTTTTGACTAGTGCCTTAAGTCCATTTACATTTAGGATGACTATTGAAAGATATATACTTATTGCCATTGCAGGCTTTAAATTCATGGTTACCAATGTTCAAGGTTAGCCTGTTTAGTATCTTACTGCCTAACTTAGCTCTCTTATTGACCTGTTATATACACTGTCTGTAGATTCTTTTCTTCTCTCCCGTCATATTCCTCCTCCTCCATTCTTCATATATTGGGTGTTTTGTTCTGTGCTCTTTTTAGGAGTGCTCCCATCTAGAGCAGTCCCTGTAAGATGCCCTGTAGAGTTGGTTTGTGGGAGGCAAATTCCCTAAACTTTTGCTTTTCTGGGATGTGCTTAGTCCCTCCTTCATATTTAAATGATAATCATGCTGGATACAGTATCCTTGGTTCAATGCCCTTCTGTTTCATTGCATTAAATATATCATACCATTCTCTTCTGGCCTGTAAGGTTTCTGTCAAGATGTCTGATGATAGTCTGATGGATTTTCCTTTATAGGTGACCTTTTTCTACCTAGCTGCCTTTAGAACTCTTTCCTTGTCCTTGACCTTTGCCATTTTAATTATTATATGTCTTGGTGTTTTCCTCCTTGGGTCTTTTCTGTTGGGAGTTCTGTGTATTTCTGTGGTCTCTTCCATTATTTCCTCCCCCAGTTTGGGGAAGTTTTCAGCAATTATTTCTTCAAAGACCCTTTCTTTCTCTTTTTCTCTCTCTTCTTCTTCTGGTACCCCTATAATATGGATATTGTTCCTTTTGGATTGGTCACACAGTTCTCTTAATATTGTTTCATTCCTGGAGATCCTTTTATCTCTCTCTATGCCAGCTTCTATGCGTTCCTGTTCTCTGGTTTCTATTCCATCAATGGCATCTTGCATCTTATTCATTCTGCTTATAAATCCTTCCAGAGTTTGTTTCCCTTCTGTAATCTCCTTCCTGGCCTCTGTGATCTCCCTCTGGACTTCATCCCTTAGCTCTTGCTTATTTCTCTTTATCTCCATCAGCATGTTTATGATTTTTATTTTGAATTCTTTTTCAGGAAGACTGGTTAGGTCTGTCTCCTTCTCTGGTATTGTCTCTGTGATCTTGTTTTGCCTGTAATTTTTCCTTTTCATGGTGATAGAAATAGTTTGCAGAACTGGGATGAGTGATGGCTGGAAGAACTTCCCTTCTTGTTGGTTTGTGGCCTTCCTCTTCTGGGATAACAGCGACCTCTGGTGGCTTGTGCTGGGCAGCTGCGCGCAGACAGGGCTTCTGATTCCTGCCCAGTTGCTATGAAGTTTATCTCCGCTTTTGCTGTGGGCATGGCCTGGGTCGGGCTGCTGCTCCAAAATGGTGGAGCCACATTGGTGGGGGAGCGGCCGAGAGGCTATTTATCTCTGTGAGGGGCCTCCGTGCTCCCTGCTTCCCAGGAGGTTAGAGTGCCTAGAGATCCCCAGATTCCCTGCCTCTGGACTAAGTGTCCTGGGAAACTTCCTTCCGGTTTTGGGGTCCCTGTCCCTTTAAGACTTCCAAAAAGCACTCGTAAAAAAAAAAGCCGCTCGCTTTTCTTTGTCCTAGTGTGCTGTCCTCAGGGACCCGCTCACCGGTCTTGCTGCCCTGTTTCCCTAGTTTCAAGCACCTCACGCATGCACTGTGTCTGCGCTCTGGTGCAAATGGCTGTGGTTGGGTGTTCAGCAGTCCTGGGCTCCCTCTCTCCCCCCGCTCTGACTCCTCTCCTCCTGCAGGGAGCTGGGGTGAGGGAGCTTGGGTCCCGCAGAGCTGAGGCTTGTATCTTACCCCCTTTGTGAGTACTGGGTTCTCACATGTGTCAATGTGGTCTGGATGTTGTCCTATGTCCTCTGGTCTCTATTCTAGGAAGAGTTGCCTTTGTTATATTTTCATAAGTATATGTAGTTTTGGGAGGAGATTTCCCCTGCTCTACTCATGCCCCCATCTTGGCTCCACCCCATAGCAATTTTATTTACTCTATATTTTTAAACATTATATATTTCTTCATTTTAAGAACTGTTTCATCATTACTCATGATAAGTCACTGATTATTCCTATGTTTGTAAAAGAATAAAACATAAGAAAACAAAAGAATGATGAAATCACTTAGAAGGATGATAGAAGAGTGGAATAAATTACCATTCTTCTGTTTTCTTACTGTATTGCCTAAACCATTGCATCATCTTTCAGGAAGGAATTTAAAAATACTGGGGATAGCCTCTTTGTAGTCTGCTTTCAGATTGATTGTACACAGTTCAGAATTAAAAGTTTGTATTTTCCAGTAATGATGATAAAGACAAGAAACAACATTCCACAGTTAAAAATGAATCTAATCAGCAACAAGTGTAAAGAAAGAGCAGAACTCTTGGACTGTAATATGGTGAGATTTTTTCATATTAATGAAATCTCAGACTATGTGTCTTCATGTGATGATATCTTAAATATTTTTTCTCATATTTAAGAATTAATTACTAAAGAACATATTTTCAGAAACAAAATAGAAGTACAGCATTCTCCTCCAGTTAGTCATTAAAAGGAAAGAACTTCACACAATAGTTTGGAATAACAATCTGGATGATTCCATGTTGTTAAAATGATTTGTAACAGTATTTTTTCATCTGCAGTGACACTTTTGCACAAAAATTCTCTGATTAAAATAATTATACTGTGCTTTAAATGTATTAGTATTTAATAAAGTTGCTTTCAGTATATCTTTATTTTTATACCTACAAATTACTTACAAAATAGGAACATTAAATAAAATTAAAAGTTTTCATGGTGCCCAGAAGTTAAATGATGATTACTATTTTTCCTATAATCTAAGGATTAAAAATCTCATCTCATTAATTATTCACAAAAATCCTACATGGAATCATCCTTGCACTTCCATTTTGAGATTGACTTAACCTGTCTAACTATACAGAAAAAATAATATTAAAGGCAAAATTCAAACCAATATTTCTTAATTCTGAATTATACATTCTTTCTTTTCTACTGTGTAACCTAACTTCCAAGGAAAAAAATCGTCCTCTGATAATTCCTAGGACTTTTCCTAAAGAAATGGATCAGAGTTTTTTAATATTCAATGAAATAATGAAAATTGAAATTTGGATTTCTTTACTACTTTCACATTTAATTATTTATTTACTCAACATTATCCATGCACTTGTGATAGTGTGTACGATTCAGAAAAACAAAAAGAAGGCTATCTTGTACTTGTCCCCCCAAATTCTTTGTAGTTAGGAAATGGTGGCTTAATTTCTTGGAGCAATTATGACTTTGTAGGGCATTCCCAAGATTAAACAGTATATAATGTTACAGCATAGATTACAGTGGTTTAAAAATCATGCAGTGAAATATGAATATGAACCTCCCCTTATGTAGGAAAAGTATTGCATGGTATTATTAGATTTTGGTGAATAGAAGATTAAGGGTAAATAGTTTAAATTGTGTGGTAAATCATTTTGTAAATGTAGTAATCCAAGGAAATAAATTACTATTTTCTTCATTTGGAATGTACATGGATAGTACATTGCTTTAATATTATAGATTTTGTGCAAATATTTGCTGAAAACGAATCCCTCATTTGGAAAGAGATCACTTGTTAGTGTAAGGATTATTTTTACATGACAGTTTAATTGGATTAAGGGATGTCCAGATAGATGTAAAGCATATGCCTGGGTGTGCTCTGGAGATGTTTCTGGAAGAGATTAGCATTTGAATCAGTGACCTGAGTAAAGATCGTCTTCATCAATGTGAGCTGTGTCTTCTAACATATTAAAAGCCTGAAGAGAACAAAGGTGAAAGAAGGGAATATTTGCTCTCTGTTGAACTAGGACAACCATCTTCTCCTGTTCTGGAACTTTGGCTGTCCTAGTTCTTGGGCCTTTGGACTAGATTGGGACTTACACCATTGGCTTCCATGGTTCTCAGGTTTTAAAGTTTGAACTGGTACTATACCATGAGCTTTCCTGGCCTCTGGTTTATAGGTAGTAGACCATGGAACTTCTCAGCCTTCATAATCAAATGAGCCAATTCCTCACAATAACTCTTATTATATCTATATCTACCTCTACCTATATCTATATCCTATTGACTGTTTTTCTGGAGAATGCTAATACAATTAGCATTCCCTTTTTCTCATGAAAATCTCAGACTAGAGATTAATCATTTAATACAAATACACATTGCACACATTTAATATAGAAGCATCTATCTAAATGTCTATTCTTAAACAAATTCTCATACATTATTCTGAGAAAAGCAGAGTTTATAAATTGCTTTTCCTATTTTTAGACTATTCACCTGGAGGAAGATACTAAATCTGTTAGTATTGTCCTTGGTAAATTATTATTATTATTTTAGTGTGCTTGAGTTTATTTGAAATTAGAAAGAAAAAGGGAAGGTGTTTAGGTGGTAGGTTTTCTTTAGTAGATTGATGGGTATATTTAGTTTTAAAAAATGCAGATTGATAAAACCCAAACTCTACTACTGTTTGTTTCATGATGTGAAAATGTTATGCAAATTCTTAAAGGCTGTAGTGCAAAATTTTTTATTTGTCTATAAGATATTTTATAAAACTCTTGGTTTAATTTTTAAAGAATACTAGTTTTATAAATAACATGTATAGATATGTGTCAGAGCTAAGACTATCCTGATCCTAACATGGTATTTCTAGATCTTACTGTTCAATCTCAAGGAATGACCTCCATTCACCTCTGGGTATTTTGAATATTAATAGCATTTTAATAATTAGGTAAATATATCAATTAACCTGAAAGTGTATCAGCCATACTTTAAACATTTTCAAAATTTATTGATTTACTAAAGGAATATATAGTGGTAGTGATGCTACTGATGATGGTAGCTAGCATTTATTGTTCACTGTATACTCAGCACCTTATATTAGGTGCATAGTTTATCCATATAATATTCATAGCATGATAGAAATGTTGATGGGGGATAGGTTTCAGTATTAAATAGGGTGCTCAGTGTAGGAACCATAGAAGAGGCAATATCTCAGCAAAGAATATAAGATTTGGGAGTAATCCTAGTGTATTCTTAATGATATTCTAGGCAGAGAGAACAGGGTGGAAGCACTGGGTCTGAAGTAGAAGTGTGCCTGTCTACCTAGTGCATTTGAGGAAGAAAATGAAAGTCCACGTAGTGAGAACATAATCAATACAGGGAGGAGAGTGATGGCAGAAAAGATATGAAAGGTAATGGCGACAAATTGTGAGGCATCTTAATACAGGGTGATGAAGCATCTCATTCCCAGGCCAATTTATTTCTATGTCTATTTATCTGTCATAAGTCCTATAACTCTTTCACTCTCTAATCTGGTTTGGATCGTAAATTACATAGTCACTGTATTTACAGACATTGTAGATATCCTGGCTTTTCACTGAATAAAAAGAGTTGCCATACAAAGTTTTAGCAGAAGAGTGATGTAATCTGATTTATGTTCTAAAAGATTCACTTTGGCAGCTGTGTTTTGGGGTCTAAGCTCTTGGGTATTAGCAGGGAGAACTTGTAGAAAGCTATTATGGAAATCCAGGTGAGAGGTGATGGCTAGAGTGGTAGAAGTAGAGATGGAAAGAAGTGCTTGGAATTTAATATATTTTAAAGTAGAGTTGGCATGACTTTATGGTAGTATTAAGACATAGTGTTTTTTTTTTTAATACATAAAGAATTCTAGGGTGAACTAAGGATTTTTCTTTTGGCCTGAGAAACTAGAAGAAAGAATTTTCCATCAACTGAAATAGTGAAGGCTGCAGGCAGGTAAGATTTTTTTTTAGATGATTCTTATTTTACATTTGAACATGTGAAATTTAAGATATTTAAGAGACAACCATATGGTAATGAGTGTATGTATTAAGTGTCAGAATTCAAATATGGGAATTTATGAAATAATTATGGACTAGAGATATAAATTTGAGAGTTGCCAGTTGAGACTCTGGCAACTGATATAAAGTTGAGAGGTAGTATTTAAGCCATTAGGATGGATGAGGTCATTAAAGAAGAGGCAAAGAGCACCTTCAATTTTAAAAGTCAAAGAGAAGGACACAGCAACAGAGACCAAGGAGAAACTGCAGTGATGTGGGAGGAAATCCAAGAGAGTATTCAGTCCTTCAAGTAAAGTGAAGAAATTATAACAATAGAAAAGAGCTGTGTCAAACACTTCTGATAAATCAAATAAAACCAGGATGCAAATAGATCACTAAATTTAAGAAATTGTGTATCATGGGTGACACTGATGAAATCAGATTCAGTGGAGCGATCAAAGGTCAACAGCCTGATTGGAATGGCATTAAGAGAGAATAAGGGGAGAAAAATAGATGTCAAGTCCACCACACGAAAAATAAAGCAGACCAATAAAAGAAAGAAAATCTTATTGGTAATCTGTCAAGGACCAGGTCACAGTGCAAATGATTCAAAGCATTTATTTATGTACTTGGTCTTTTTCCCAACCCCACCATTTGTTCGGTACGCAACATGAAGGAAGAGCAACTTCCTTAAGTAAAGCAACTTCCCTCAACCTAAATTTACAGTACAATGTATGTACTATTAATACGCAACTCAGCATGTTGATAGACTTGGTAGTGTTCAATACAGTGAGGTAGTGTTAACGGAGTATTAGAGTAAGGTCCTCTATTGAAAGCATACTAAAAGCAGTCCTTTCTGTTTTTATTGTTATAACTACTACTGTTTTACTATTCTCTTCAATTGCTGTTCAGTTTTCATTTTGCACAGGGCTGGTAGACAGTGCCCTGACCTTTCTCCTTACATTTTTCTCTTTCACTCATTCTTTCTGTCACCAACCTGCCAACATCTGTCTGAGACCAAAAGCAAACAAATAAACAAACATACAAAACAAACAAAATTTTCTTTCTTAATCTTTGGAAAGAACTAGGTGCTCTTATATTCTTCTTCAAAATATATTCATAAGATAAAGAATTATCTTTACTGATTATATTTTCTGTATCTTATATTACAACTCCTTGTGAGAGTGACGCTAAAGCAGAAGGATAAATGTAAATGATATAGACTGGTTAGCACTGTCTCTAATGTTGTACACTTTCCTGGCTCAAGATCTTTTTCATATTTTGCATACTCTGCCTAAAATGTCTACCTCTTTCCTTTCTTCATGAATTCTTACCTGTTTTACTCCAGGGTTCAGCACTCTAATGCTTTCTAAGCTAGAATGCAAACTGCCCCCAGTCCACATTAACATTTCAGGTGTATTAAAACTTCTTTACAATCTGTATTTTTTTAAAGGTGATAGCAGTAGGTGTGGGAAAGAGAAAAAAAATATTTTGTATCAAGTGCCCATCTGCCTCCCATTTCCTCTTTTCTAGGCCCAGCTCAAGGGATTCTAATGTTCCCATCTTTGGAATGGACAGGAAAGACAGTAAATACAGTTTCATTTTCACAGATTACAAATCTCACTATCTCATTTACATAAATTATTAATCAGAATTGAAATTAGCTACCATCATATTTGGTAATTCTACTGGATGGAATTTCTGGATTGTAAATTGTGTTTTCTTTATCTTGATATTCTGAGTAAAAACATATTGTTTGGAATGTATTTAGTATTCACATTATTTAAGCTGAACCAAATTATGTTTCATCAAAACCTTTTTCTATTTCCTACATTTAGATATAATGACAGATATTTCATTTATATCTACTTTTTAAGCCTGTTAGAGTGACTTCTGGCCTCACTTTATAAGATAACAGCACAAAATATTTCTTATTGATTCTTTTATTCTTATTTAGGACAATGAATTTTCCATATGGTGCCCTTTAATGAAGAAAAAATGACAATGTTTTTCAATTTTTACGATACTGACTTCTTCAGTCACAAGTTTCAGTACTTATTTTGATTGTTGCATATTGTTATGGAGCCATATATACTAATGTGCATAAGAGAGTAGTTTATATGGTACACAATGTTAAGTTCCAATATATGAAATGAAGATGTTCAAAAATCTCAACATTCTAAAAATAACCACCAAAACTTAGGGCAGCAGGTGACTAAGAGTTATATAAGGTGTGTAGAGCTATCCGAATAAGCAGGGAGTACCTAAAGAGTACTCCCTATCTACCAGCATTATTAAACTACTGGTATGGCTGAAGTCTGCATTTGAGGGTGGGAAAGATATGACATTTAAATTGAGTTTGAGATAAAAAATTTAAATCTGCTTGACTTTTTAAATACAGGTGACCACAAAGTTATATTATGTGTCCAGGATATTACTCAAGGAAAGGAGACTATGGATTATGATACTGAGCAGCTGGATAAGAAATACAAATTACATTATAAGTTTCTACCACTTCTGAGGTTTCCTTATAAAAGAGATTAAGCCTAAATACAATACCACAATATGTGACTTATACAGGGAGAGTAGGAGAGAAAAAGAGGGTTAATATATTTTCTAGTTTTATCTATGTATAGTCAAGAAACATTGTATATATTTAAGGTGTACAATGTGGTGATTTGACATATGTATACATTGTGAAATTATTCCCACAATCAAGCTAATTAACATATCTATCATTTTGCATCACTACCTTTGTGTGTTTGTATGTGTATGTGTGTGTGTGTGTGTGTGTGTGTGTGTTGTGAGAACATTTGGATCTGTTCTCTTAGCAAATTTCAAGTATAGTCACCATAGCTGTATATTAGATCTCCAAAACTCATTGATCTTATAACTGAAAGTTTGTACCCTTTGACCAACTCACCACTTCCCCACTCACTCCCCAATAGGATAGAATAGACAGATTCCCAGTGAAGAGAAATTCCAGTAATTTATGTAGATACTTCCTCCTCCAGAAAATAGGATATAACTTCCACTCCTCAAGTGTGGGCTGACCGTAGTGATTCCCTTCGAAGAGTACAGTATGAAAAGGGGCAAAAACAATCACTTTTCAGTGTAGAAACCTGACCAACATTTCTTCAGTCAGATCAAGTTAAGATCCATTATCATAAGACATAAGTTTGACATGATATGATGAGAATGGCGATTTACTGCTGTTGATTGCTTCTCTAAAGCCCAGTTCAATCTTAATAGTTGTGTCAGAAAAATCTTCAGAAATATTTTTCAAAATATCTGACCAGTCTCCCTCAAAACTGTCAAAGTCATAAAAACAGGGACATTCTGTAAAACCATCACAGTCTACAACTAAATGTAATGTATTTATAGTGACAACTAAATGGATGGACTCCTGGAACAGGAAAAGGGTACGGGAAAACTAAGGAAATAAGAGTGAAGTATGGACTTTAGTTAATTATGTATTATAATTGGTTCATTAACCATGACAACTGAACCAGGCTAATGAAAGATATTGTAAAGAGAGGAAACCAGGTACGGAGCAAAAGTGAACTCTCTGTACTATGTTGACAACTTTTCTGTAAATCTAAACCTATTTTAAAATTTTAAGAAGTTTATTTAAAACATCAAAGGACTATAGTATGTTAAAGGAACCCATAAACCAACCCAGAAGAGTTGATTTGAGGAATAATTAAATCAACTCAATTGATTTGAGGAATAATTAAATAGTATTGGATTATAATCCAAAAAATAAACTATATATTCATAAGTCCATCCTAATATATTTTTTTAAATAAGGATAAATAAATTGTGGAGAAGAGGCAAATCTTCCTTAGAGAATGATTAGCTAACTATCTTATCTATCCTTCTTTCAGGAGGCAGAACTTAATTGCTTTTTTGCTTCCAAAGATGGGTTATAGAAGGGCAAATTAGTAATTTTTACAGTGGATCAATCTGGCATATGCTACCTTAAGTGATGAAAGCTAACATTCCTAATAATGTCATGTTGATATCATGTATCACCTGATATTATGTGATGACAAGGGTACTGCTTAATATTCTTCCCAAAGACCCATATTCCAAACATGGAAAAAAAATCAGAGAATCCCTCATTGGGATGCTACATAATCAATGTTTTTAAAGACTTGCAAAGCCACAGAAGCTTAGAAAAGACTAAGAAACTGTCACAGATCAGAGGAAACTGAAGAACTATGACAATTAACTATAAAGTGGCACCTTTGATTTGATGCTGGAATAGAAAGAGGACACCAATTGAAAAACAGGTGAAATCCAAATAAAGTCTAGAGTTAGTTAATATTAATGTGTCAATGCCAGTTTCTTAGTTTTTAAAATAGTTCCATGGCACTGTAAGATGTTAACAATAGAGGAACTCAGATTATATGGGTTATGTGGGAATTCTCTGTAGTATCTTTGCATTATCTAAAAATATTCCAAAATAGGAAAAAAAAAGTTTATAAAGAAATCTATATGACAATATTTTATAAATAGTACTACTAGCTTTGGTGGGATAATGATGGCTTAACATTCTTTTCTATTCCCTCACCAAGAAATGAGTTCCATTTCTCAAAATCTTTCCAACTGGACTAAGTTTATGACTGGTTTGTAAAATAGAAACATGATGTAAATGGTACTGTTCCAGTTTAGCGCATAGGCTTTAGAAAACTTCTATTTCTTCCATCTTCAAACCCACATGTTAGGTTGTGAAGAAATCCAACCAGACAAGTGAAAGAGAATTGAGATTCCCATTCTAGAATGCTGATCTCCTTTATGAAAACCAGCACCAAATGACCAACCACATGAATACTTCCAGCCTCAGTCACATCACCTCAGCTAACTCCACAAAAGCAGAAATGAGCTATTCCCATCGAGCCTTTATTAAATCACACAATCATGAGTAAATAAGCGATTTCTGTTGTTTTAAGCCACTACGTTTCGGAGTGTTTTGTTATTCAATAATATGTAACTAAAATAAATTTTGATTCTAGAATTCTAGAAATGGTGTACTGCTGAAACAAAAACCTAACTTGTGGAATCAGCTTCACAACTGTGTGGTATGGAAAGCTCTCAAGGACCATATTGGGAAAGGTTGTAAGGACAGTGATACTGTCATTGAATAGAAGAGGAAAGTGAAATAACATTTGCCAGTACTGTTACTTGAGATGTTCTGGAAAATACAAACGATATCTAATTAACATATGGATATGGCCTAGGCAGTTTCCTGGAAGAATGCTACAGGTATTAACTGCCTTTTTTCAACTTGTTATGATAAAGTGCAAAGCTGTGAGAAGAGCTAAAATTAACTCATCTTGTGGTAGAACTTAAGGAAAAATGAAAGAGCAGGACTATGTTTGAAAATAAAACCCTCATTCCAAGACTTTAAACAACATTATCAAAATAATAAATGGCCTCAGGTAGAAGCCAGTGTACAGTAAAGTAGCCTCTGAGTCAAAAATACCAGTTAGACCCTTTACTAACACCACAGAAATATTTAAGGAAATATTAAGGGTACCACAGAGCCATGCAGTGGCCTCAAATGTGACTATAAGGTAAAGAAGGTCCTTCTTTGGAAAGCAGTTTGGGTTTGTCTCACATTTTGTCTCATTGAGTTGAATATAAATTGCATAAAACAAACTCACAAAGTTTTCAAAAGATTCATCCACTTGGGGTAAAAGGACAGAGACAGTGAAGAACTTAACTTCCAGGAACATGACTCAGACTGAAACAGCTATGCATCTAAAAATATGGAATATTTATAATGGGAAAGGGCAGAGCAGAGAGCTCTGAGAGGAAACCAAGAGCTACAGAAAACCATTTCCAGGGAGCAGAACTGAGCACTAATCAAGCAACTGACAATATATTCCCAGAGATTTCAGAATTGCCATGAAGTAATGACTTTTAGGTGCCTGCCATTTTCTTCCTTTCTGAATCAAAGTGTCCATTGTATTTTCCCTATTCCTGTCATTTTATTTGGCATATGGAGGGCACAGTACTTTTAATTTTACTTCATGTCTTTTTAGATCAATAAGAAAACCTCCACACCTACATCTCCAGATACATAGACAACACTCTGGATTTGAGTAAGATGACTAAAGATAAAAGTGTTTAGGTCTTATGGAGAGGAAGGGTATTTTGCATGTGAGAGTTATGTAAATAATTATGGCTAGAGGGTAGAATGTTGAAAATCAAACAGAATTATACATTCTTTGCCACTCCCTTTGCTAGAAGTAGAAGTGTGTCCTCTATTTCTCTACCCCCTTGAATCTGAATTCCATAACTGGGTCTGTGACTGTTTTGTTGAACAAGTAGGATACAGTGAAAGTAACTCGACAAGTTTGAGCCCTAACTTTTAAGAACTTTTAAGAAGGCTGTCAAGTTCTGTATCTTCCCTCTGAAAATCTAGCCTGCCATGCTGTGGAAAAAGTACAGGTAACTGTGGAAAAGAAGTTAGGTCCCAGCTGAGTTTTCAGCCAACAATCAGCCACAATGCAATTATATCTTCTAAGCCCACTCATGTTGTCCCACACAGAATAGAGATAGGCTGTTTCCACTGAACACTGCTCAAATCAAGCAAATAAATTAAGAGCAAATAAATTTTTGTTTTAAAACTTATTTAGCTAAGTTTTCAGTTAGTTTGTATGTGGCACTAAATAAAATAAAATACTAGCTCTTACCTTTCCGTTCTATGAATTTTTATTCCCAAAATCAAATGAAATAAAAAACAACTTTCTAGTAGCATTTGTCAAGTAAACAACACATGTGATTGAAACAATTTGAATATTGCTACATATATATTTTCCAACATCCTTAAATTGGGATTTTTGTTGTTAAGCCAAATTACTATCATTCATTTGATATTCACTTCAACATGACAACCTAAATTAAATCTAAAACTTGGTATTTGTAAACTATACACGTATTAGTGTTTAAAGATAAGAATTTTAATAATTTTCCCCGTTTACCATTAAATTCTCATGACAAAAATAGCCTTTAAGTAAAACCTTACATAATGAATTTTAGTCTTTTTCATAGTTGTTACTTGAGCTTGATGGTATTCTCTGGAAATTTACATGTTTGTGTTTATTTGCCATCAATTTATCTCATCAATTTCATAAATTCTTTATTTTTACATACAGTGTGCCATCTAGTGACAAAAAAAATTAATATAACAAGCATACTCAAGTTATCTTGAAGAAAAAACTGTGCAATGATATGCACTGGGTGTTGATCTAGCACAGGAAATAGTTATACCTTTATGTTTTCTTCTTTAAATTATTTTCAAATTTGGAAGATAATTTAAAATATCATGACCTTTAAGATACTCCATGTACTATACCTGGTGTCTATTAAAATCCAATTCCAATGAGAATTAGATGATGCTTAATATACTCTGTGAAATAATCATACTTTAAAAGCTTTAATTAGAATAAATTTCTATCATTTGTATTTGATATTTTTGCTTATTTTAGAGAGCTCACTAGATTGTGTATTTAGTATAAAATATCTGCCTTTTGTCTGTACAGAGTACTCCACAAACATTCACAGAAGACCAGAGTTTTTTCAGATGAGTATATTCTTAGTATTAATACATACAATGCATACTATATTCCAAAATCAAAACATTATTTCCATATACCTTATTTACTACCTATTTGGATTCTTTTATAAATGCAGTTATTTAGACTTAGAAAGAGTAGAAAGAATATGTGACCACTCTGATAATAAGTGGCAGAAACTGTACTTGAAGTCTTATTGTGTAAAAAATAAAAATTCAGAGAGAGAACCAAGATGGTGGCATGAGTAGAGCAGCAGAAATCTGCTCCCAAAACCATATATATTTTTGAAAAAGAACAAATACAACTAATCCTAAAAGAGAGACCAGAAGACACAGGACAACAGCCAGACTACATCCACACCCACGAGAACCCAGCACCTTGCAAAGGGGGTAAGATACAAGCTGCGGCCCAGCAGGACCTGAGCGCTTCTCACCCCAGCTCCTGGCAGGAGGAGAGGAGTCAGAGCAGGGAGGGAGAGGGAGCCCAGGACTGCTAAACACCCAGCCCTAGCATTCTTCACCAGAGCGCAGACACACAGTGCATGCATGGGGTGCTGGAAACTAGGGAAACAGGACAGTTAGACGTGTGAGCAGGTCCCTGCAACCTGTGAAAGCGAGTGCTTTTGAAAGTCTTAAAGGGACAGGGACCACATAGCTGGACATAAGCGCCCTGGGACACTTAGTTCAGCAGCTGTGAATCCCAGGGAATTCTGGGCACCTGAACCCCCACAGCGCAGCTTGGAGGTCCCTCACCGCAATAAACAGCCTCCCGTCTGTTCCCCCTCCAACGCAGCTATGCCATATTGGAGCAGCAGCCTGAGGCAGGCCATGCCCACAGCAACTGCAGAGCTAAATAAACTCCATAGAAGCCGGGCAAGATCAGAAGCCCTGTCTGCATGCAGCTGCCCAGCACAAGCCACTAGAGGCCACTGTTCTCCCAGGAGAGGAAGGCCATAAACTGGCAAGAAGGGACTTTCTCTTACCAAACACATGCGCCAGCTCCCCACAAATATATCTATCGCTATGAAAAGGCAAAAGAAATTGATACAGATCAAGATCACAGAGGCAACCCCTGAGAACGAGATAGACCTAACCAGTTCTTCCTGAAAAAGAATTAAAAATAAAGCTCATAACCATGATGATGGAGCTGCAGAGAAATATGCAAGAGCTAAGGGATGAAGTCCGGAGGGTGATTACAGATATCCGGAGGGAGATTACAGAAATGAAACAATTTCTGGAAGGATTTATAAACAGAATGGATAAGATGCAAGAGGCCATTGATGGAATAGAAACCAGAGAACAGGAACACATAAAAGCTGATGCAAAGAGAGATAAAAGGATCTCTAGGAATGAAACATATTAAGAGAACTGTGTGACCAATCCAAAAGGAACAATATCTGCATTATAGAGGTACCAGAAGAAGAAGAAGAGAGAAAAAGTAATAGAAAGAGTATTTGAAGAAATAATTGCTGAAAACTTCCCCAATATGGGGGAGGAAATAATCGATCAGACCACGGAAGTGTACAGAACTCCCAAAAGAAAGGACCCAAGGAGGACAACACCAAGACACATAATAATTAAGATGGCAAAGATCAAGGACAAGGAGTTTTAAAGGCAGCTAGAGAGAGGAAAAAGGTCATCTACAAAGGAAAACCCATCAGGCTATCATCAGACTTCTTAACAGAAACCTTACAGGCCAGAAGAGAATGGCATGATTTATTTAATGCAATGAAAGAGAAGGGCCTTGAACCAAGAATACTGTATCCAGCACAACTATCATTTAAATATGAAGGAGGGATTAAACAATTCCCAGGCAAGCAAAAGTTGATGGAATTTGCCTCCTATAAACCACCTCTACAGGGTATTTTAGAGGGACTGCTCTAGATGGGGGCACTCCTAAGACTAAATAGATGTCAAAAAATAAAATCAACTACCCACAAAAGCAGTTAAAGGAAGTACAAAAGAGCACAGAATAAAACAACCAACATATAAAGAACAGAGGAGGAGGAATAAGAAGGGAGGAAAATAAAGAATGACCAGACAGTGTTTAAAATAGCTCAATAAGTGAGTTAAGTTAGATAGTAAGATACTAAAAAAGCTAACCTTGAACCTTTAGCCACCACGAATCTAAAGCTTGCAATGGCAATAAGTACATATGTTTCAATAATCACCCTAAATGTAAATGGACTGAATGCACCAATCAAAAGACACAGAATAATAGAATGGATAAAAAAGCAAGACCCATCTCTATGCTGCTTACAAGAGACTCACCTCAAACCCAAAGACTATAGGAACAAAGAAAGACTGAAGGAACAAAACAGCAGCAGAATCATAGAACCTAAGAATGGACTAACAGTTACCAAAGGGAAAGGGACTGGGGAGAAAGGGAGGGAAGGGAGGGATAAGGGTGGGGAAAAAGAAAGGGGACATTACGATTAGCATGTATAACGTCGTGGGGGGGCATGGGGAAGGCTGCGCAACACAGAAAAGACAAGTTGTGATTCTACAGCATCTTACTACGCTGATGGACAGTACTGTAATCGGGCTTGTGTGGGGGATTTGGTGAAAGGGGGACCCTAATAAACATAATATTCTTCATGTAATTGTAGATTAATGACAACAAAATTAATTAATTAATTAATTAAAAAATAAAAAATATAAAAAAATAAAAATTCTAATGTGCTAATAAAATTTCAATATAAAACATAGTATATTTGACATAGAGTTGGTAACTAAGGTTTTTTTCCTTATAACTCTAAGCTTTTCATTCATTTTTATAAGCAAATTCTTTACTATCTTTCAGATAAGGAATACAAAATATAGATGCATAGTATTTTCTCAAAATTACTCCTTGGCAAGAAATTTAAGAAATTAAGCAATGTAGAGCAGAATTTGTAAAACTTTTTCTCAGTTACTTTCTAGAAGTAGAGAGTTTAATAAAATACGTAGAAAGTTTCTCCTAAAAAAAAGAATCACTGCTTTAAAGATCATCAAAGTGATTGCTAGGGATACTGCATTAGGGAACTGTGGTCCTAAAGATTACTCCCATTTACTTGACACTAGTAAGCTTTTAAAATCTTTTTTCCCTTTTTAGCATATTTGACAAGTTTTAATTTATGTAATCATATTCCCTGGAAAAATATGTAGTAGATGAGAATTCTGATGTGTCTATTTATTTTTGTACCAGAGGAAATATCTTGAAATACATACATATGTGCGTGTGTATGGCTTCAGTAAGAAAAGAGGGAATTTCAGTGACATTATTTGACAAAAGGGATTAGTTTGCACTCGAATATCTTTCAATACCCTTTTAGTATGGTGAGACTACAAAATCTCCACATGGTTTTTAG
Source organism: Manis javanica (assembly GCF_040802235.1). NCBI lineage: Eukaryota > Metazoa > Chordata > Mammalia > Pholidota > Manidae > Manis > Manis javanica. Next base: position 140,917,891 of record NC_133158.1, read on the forward strand.
AGTCAATAGAAATAACCAAACCAAGAACCAAGAAGCAGCACTATAAATCTGCTGTGGCTCAAAAGGTAAAAGTCACTGTGAAGTGGAGGCTGAAGAACAACTCAGACAAAAATGCAAGTGTACAATGTGGCAGACATTCAGAGATAAGGGCCAAAGGATGATGAAGCAGCAGAAAAGATTCCTAATGAGGACTAGTAGCCCAAATTAATATAAAAGAAAGATGATATCTAAAATAATCAAGCCACAAACATCAGACATAAATACTAGCTAAATTCAGCCCAGGGATGGGATAGAACCAAAGCTATCTCAGAGCACATTTGACCAGGGGACATTTACTTTTCCAAGCACAGATGGTGTACAAAACATTAAAATAAATCTAGTAATTTTTGTTTTCTCTTCCAAAGTCCCCAAAAACTCCCATCCCATGCCTGGTACTGAAAACCACTTAAGGGTAGACTCATAAGAAATAACAGATCAGTTTATAAACAACACTAAACTTTCTGTTAGTGTCTACTACAGACTTTATATTTAGTCCCCCATAATTTATAAACTGAAACCTAATACCCCCTATGAGGGTATTTGGAGGTGGGGCTCTTGGAGTAATTAGCAATGGGATTAATAACTATAAAACAGGCACCAGGGAGTTCCTGGACCCACTTCCACCATGTGAGGTTACCACAAAAAGACAGCTTTCTTAAGGAAGTAGGTCCTCACCAAACATTGAATTGCCAATTCCTTTATCTTGGACTTCCCAGCATCCAGAACTGTGAGAGATAAATTTCTGTTGTTTATAAGCCATCCAATATATGGTATTTTGTTATAGTAGCCTGAATAGATTAAGACAACATCTGAGTGCAGAATAAATGTTTAGCCTCCACTAGATACTTAATAACTATATTAAGTGGTTTGATCAGGAAAATCAGAATAAGAATATATAAAGAACTGTCTTTCTGTTTATCAATGTATCTGATGGCATGTTAGACATTTAATCATAACATTGGGCTTATTAGATTCCAATTCTGTTCCTCTATCTCCAATTTTCAACTTGCCTTTGCTCTGTGAGAATACGCAAATAATATATGGCTACCACATAATTATGGTAAGGCACTTATTATTATGATTATGAAATTAAGACATAAAGCTAAGTAAGTCAATCTTGTTATTTACAGATATCATTTATAAGACAATGACTTCATATACATATATATATATATAATCTCCATCCTAACAGGTGTGAGGTGGTATCTCACTGTGGTTTTGATTTGCATTCTTCGGATGATTAGTGATGTTGAGCATCTTTTGAGATATCTGTTGGTAATATTTGGATAAATGTCTATTCAAATCCTCTGTCCAACTTTAAAGAGATTATTATTATTATTTGCTGATGAGTTGGCAGAGCTCTTTATACAAGTTGGATATTAACTCCTTATCAGTTACAGGGCTTGAAAATATTTTCCCATTCTGTAGGTTGCCTTTTCATTTTTTTTATTAAGGTATCATTGATATACACTATTAAAAAAGTTTCACAAGAAAAACGATGTGGTTATTACATTCACCCTTATTATCAATTCTCCCCCATATCGCATTGCAGTCACTGTCCATCAGTGCAGTAAGATGTCACAGAGTCCCTATTTGTCTTCTCTGAATTACACTATCTTCTCCATGACCCCCCCAACACAGCATGTGAACCAATCATGATACCGCACAATCCCCTTCTCCCTCCCTCCCCACTCATCCTCCCCCACCACTCCCCTTTGGTTAGTAATCACTAGTCCCTTCTTGGAGTCTGTGCGTCTGCTGCTATTTTGTTCCTTCAGTTTTGCTTTGTTGTTATACTCCACAAATGGGGAAATCATTTGGGATTGATTTGTCTTTCTCTGCCTGACATTTCACTGAGCATAATACCCTCTAGCTTCATTTGCAAATGGTAGGATTTGTTTCTTTCTTATGGCTGAATAGTATTCCATTATGTATATGTACCACATTTTCTTTATCCATTTATCTACTGATGGACACTTTGGTTGCTTCCATATCATGGCTATTGTAAATAGTGCTGTGATAAACATGGAGGGGCATATGTGTTTTTTAATCTGAGAAGTTGTTTTCTTTGGGTAAATTCCTATTTTGTTGATTATTAATTTTATTGGGTAGAAGCTTTTGGTTCGATGTATTTCCATGACTATTCTTGGCTTCTTTGACTATGCTTTATACATCATATCCAAGAAGTCACTGCTAAGCTCAACATCAAGAAGTTTTTTTTTCCCTATGTTTTACTAGTTCTATAGTTTCACAGTTTATAGTTGTCTTTAAGCCATTTTGAGTTGATTTTCATGTGTGGTGAAATACAGGATCCAATTTCATCCTTTTGCATGTAGATATACAGTTTTCCCAACACCATTTGTTTAAAAGACTATCCTTTCTCCATTGTGCATTCTTAGCATCTTTGTAGGCTCTTTCTGTTCCATTGGTCTATGTGTCTGTCTTTATTCCCACACCATACTGTTTTAGTGAGTATTTGCAAGGATGTGGAGAAACTGTAACCTTTGTTCGCTGCTGGTGGGATTAGAAAATGGTACAGCTAGTATAGCAGTATGGTGGTCCCTCAAAAAATTTAAAAAAAAAACCATGTGAACCATAAGTCCCATGTCTGGGTATATATCCAAAAGAAATGACATCATAATGTCACAGAGATAGCTGCACTCTCATGTCCATTGCAGCATTATTCACAAAAATAATGCCCATCAGTGGATAATTGGATTAAGAAAATGTGGCATACACATAATGGAATTTATTAAGCCTCAGAAAAGAAGGAAATTCTGCCACATGAGACAAAACAGATGAACCTCGAAGACTTTTTGCTAAATGAAGTCAGTCACTCACAGAAGGACACAGACTACATGATTTCACTAACATGAGATATCAAGAATAGTCAAACTCAGAAGCAGAGAGTAGAATGATATTTGCCATAGGCTGGAAAATGGGGAAATTAGAGGTTATTCAAGAAGTAAAAAGTTTTAGTTACACAACATGAAGATGTTCTGGAGAGCTGCTCTACCACATAGTACCTGTGGTTAAAAGTACTGTATGGTACACATAAAGATTTATTAAGAGGGTCAATCTCATGTTAAGTGTCTTGATACAACAACAAAAAAAAGTTACACTGTGCCTGTCTTAGGTTGTTCCTCCCTTGAGGAATCTTACCCGTCTCTGGCTAACCAGTCATCTTCCGGGGCCATACAGGGAAATGTAAAGTTGGTAAGAGAGAGAAGTAATATTCTTTGAAAAGGTTAGCTTTTTACTTCTTAGCAGATTTATGCCCTGTGGCTTCTATGCCCAGCATTTGTCTTGAGGTATCTCTACCACTTGGAAGAATTATGATGCTCGGTAATTTTCGATATGAGGCACAAATTCTGCCCTAAGGGTTGTAATTAGGAAGGAAGAAGAAAAGCTATAGAAGTAGCAGATGGAACATGGGAAGATTGATTATTTCTTTGACATATCTTCTTGTAGAGTAACATAAGCATGTATAGATTTTAACAAGAAATTGGGGATCAACAGAGGTGAGGCTTAGAACCTCAGCCCCCCTGTTTTGAGAGAAATCTTCTGCATCTGTGGATGTTTTGTTGCCCTTGTCTAGCTTGGATTAATACTTAGTCTACAGGCACACACCTGATCATCTACATTTGCCCTCTTACAGCACTAAATTATGTTTTCTACTTTTATCTTGCATCTACCTACCACTTCAGCATTTTATTTAAAAATAATAATAATAATAAGGGAGAAATGTGGGATTCACATAAAAATCAAGTACAAAAATCAAATGAATAATCATATCTGACTTGATTGTTTATAGTTCATGATGTGTGATCAAAACTGAAGGTTTCTGTGATATGACTGCCCTTGCACTGTTCACCATGTAAGAACTTATTCACTATGTAAGAGCTTGTTCACCGTGTAAGAACTTGTTCGTTATGCTTCAGAAGATTGGAGACTGCTGAGAACTAGGCTTGGGGTTGATTAATGATTGTGAATTGAGTCCCCTATACAGAATTTTATTGTTGTCAACAGCCATTTGATCAATGAATATGAGAGATGCCCTCTCAAAAAAAAAAAGTTACAAAATTCAGAACCAATTAAATTGTAAAAGGTATCTAAATTAATGTCCAAACTCCAATAAATTTTCTTCCAATAAGATATTCAAGAAACAGTTTTATAAAATTAAGATTTAGGAGTACTCTTCAACAAGTTCTAAATTAGTATACTTACAAGTTAACAGTAACTCACTTGTAGATTTTCCAATGTATCATTTTTGAGACATGGTACTAACGTTAAGATAAGGTTTTTCCATATGGAAACTATTAAGTGCTTCATATACATTAAATAAAAAAAATACTTTTATGAAGTACATACTCTAATAAAGCCAATTTTAGAAATGAGGTAACTGATGCACAAAGAGGTTAAGCAGCTTTTCCAAGATTATATAGCCAATACATGGAAGATCCATGTGTGGTTTCAAACTTCTTATTATTTAAACTACACTACCTTGCCTCTGCCATTATATTTTGGAATATAACTCTTATTGTTGCTTCCTCAACAGTGAGTCAGTACACTTTACTTCATACCTCTTTAAAGTTTTAGTATAGTCTGCTTATTCTTCCCCAGAAATATAGTATAACCTGAAGCTCAGGCTAAACAGAACTCACAAATCTCATCCTCTGACAATCATTATTCATTCAGATGTGGATACATAACAAAATGGAGAGAATGAGGCATGCAGGATATTTTGTGGGAACTTCTGCAAAGAAGCTTCCTTATTTCTTAAGTTTCCAAAAGAAAAATTATATTGTTTGCTTCAGTGAGACTGCCATATGTATCAAATAAAGATACAGGATGCTCATTAAATTTGAATTGTAGATAAACAATGAATAACTTTGCATAGGACATACTGATACTAAAAAAAAATTCCTGCTTATCAAAAAATTCAAATTTCACTCAGTGTCTTGCATTTCATCTGGCAATATTACCTTTTAGTTAATTATAGAATAATGAAGATCTAGGAGCTCTTGGCAGACATCTTATAATCATAATAGAAGTCAATCTTCAGAAAAAGTGATGGATAGTGAAAGAGAAATATGGGAACAAACTTGATAATAATGGCATACTTTAGCTGCTGAAACAAGACAACCCCCAAGCCTCCCTTACCTCGTATTTTTTTTACTAAATTAGCCAATATATTCCATTAGTGTTTTTGCTAAGTTAACTTAAATATTATGTTACTGTAATCAAATATACCTATTCTGATATGTACTAAAGAATTACCATGGACCATTCTCATAAAGTTGTTGCCATTCTCCTGAACATAGTTCAGTCATTTAAATTTTAATCACTGCAAATGGAAAGAGAAGTGACTTGGGATCTACCAGACATGTTATGTCATATAAGGTAATTCCTTTGGTTTATTTGATTTCTAAGACCTGAAAGTTCAAGTCAGAAGGCCAAAGGAGTAATAAAACCTCTATTTGATCACAGAAATGCAAGTTAAATCAGAAGTATGAAAAAATGAATAATCTGAAAACATAACAAGTGTTTGGAGAACAGAGCCAGGAAAGGCCTACAGAATTTAGTTGAAATGAACAAAGAATTAAACATGATTAGAAAAAAAAATGATACCTGGCAAAGGGATATCAATATGCATATTCCTGGTGTCTTTGAAGGAGAGAATTACAACAATTAAACAAAAAATTTAGTTAGATATAAAAAACCTAGGAAATTTAAATTACAAAGCTGAAAATGCACACTTGAATCACTGATAATGCCCAAGAAAAATAGATGGGCAATTTATATGAAAAGTAAATATTCATACACCTTTTATTCCAGCAATGCTTTCCTGAGAACTGTACTCTGGAAATGAAATAAAAGTATGTAAGGATAAATTATAAGTATATTTTTGAAATATTTTTCATAGTAATCATAAACTAGAATCAAAGTGATCACCAGTCAATAAAGAATAGCATATAACATCTCAGTTTTATAGAATTAATGATAAGCTAAGAAATGTAAATGCTCTGTATGCGTAGGGTTTTTTTCTCTTTTCTTTTCCCTGTATTTTATATTTTTCTAGAATAAACATCTACTTTTGATAAGGATAACAAGTTATTTTGGCAAACAACTTCCAATTAATTGTGCATGCATGCATATTTATAGATACAGAGAAACAATTTTCTTTGTATTATTAATTATACCTACTTTAAACAAGAGATTTTTTCTTACAAATTTTCTTTACAAAATAAAAATTCTAACATCAAACATTCAGCAGTTTCTACAAATTAACAGTGAAATTAAAAGTTAATTTTAATATTTTGTGAAAATACAAGTAATATATAATCAAATGGGGCATAATACAATTTTGAAAAAAGCATTTAATATCAGTAATACCAAATTAATCTTGTTTTCTAATTTTTTCTTTCTGCTATTAAAAGAGATAAATATAAGCAGCAATATTTGCAAAAAGATTCAGTTAATGGGATTGAGGTAAACCTATTGGGATTAACAGGGTTCTTTAACAGAGGTGATTTCTTAAATTGTGAAGTGTGTTTGACATCAGTTCACCTTTTCATTATTCTGACTAGTTACTTTTAACTATTCTAAGGACCTAACCTAAAAACAAGGAGCAGTTGTAAAGTATGGGTAATTAACTGCACTAGTAGGGGTGGAAATATAATATAATGTGTATAACTGCTGAACTACTATGTTGTATATGTATATGTATAAAGTGTGGGTAATTAACTACACTAGTAGGGGTGGAAATATAATGTGTATAACTGCTGAACTACTATGTTGTATATTTTAAACCAATATAATATTGTATGTCAACTATAGTTCAATAAGGAAAAAAGAAAGAAACATCATTACATGTTTGCTTCTCAAAAAACGGAGAGTCATGAATTTTAAAATCTGAGTTTATATTCCTCCTTTAGCTGGTGGCTGTGGTGATGCAGCAACATTTTGCTACAGAGAATGGCTCCTTTGACCTTAACAGTGTTTTTAATCATGCAATTGACAGACCGATTTTGGTGAGAAAAAATTATGGGCAGATCAAGTACTTCTTTTTCATTGGAATTTGATGAGAATCTAATAATAACATAAACTACCTCATAACTGTGGATAGCTCATAGAACTTTTTCACCATTATAAATACAGTGTCTCATACATTATTGATCTAGAACTAAGAAAAAAAGAAAACCAAGACAATCACTTCACAGGGATAATTTCATGAGAAAAATAATATTCTGTTTGAATCACAAATATTAGTTTTCTGAAATTTGTATTGAATACATTTCCAAATGCTAGTGTTATTAATATGATCTATGCATAAAATATGATGTATATGTCTGTATGTACATGTGTATGTTCACACATATCTGTACCTATTTAGAACTGACCTAAGAGTTGCTTCATATTTTTGAAAAAAATGCAGTTTACATTAATGAACCGAGAGATAGCAGATATAGGCATCGCCTTTGCTACAAATGCCAGTTAAATCGCCATTCAATTCTCTTATCATCTTTTCATTTATGCCCCTAAAAGTAGTATCAGCTGGTTCTGTGTACATGAAGAAAAGCTACTGAAAATTTTGTTTTAATAATAATATAAAACAATAATTATTATAATGTTGCTAGCATATTTATATTTCCTTATACCCTATATAATGTGAAAAATGCTTTGCATTCATTATTCTAAATAATCTGTCCAATAAATATAAGGTAAATATCTTACTTTCATTTTCAGTATGATTTTTGGAGTCTCAAAACAGTTGAAATAACGTGGCCAAGTAAATGGCAGTTATATTATTATAGACAACTTTAACTGATTTAAATTCTATCTAATTCAATTTCATCATGCTTCATCCTCTTCCTAAGATGAGGTGCTTGTATCATCAAGCTTATGAGCCTTACTGAACAAAGATTAGGAACTATCGTATGTCCTTCAAATCACTTCCTGCTTGTTCACATTTACATTCCACCTCTATCTAGAAGTTTGGGAAATAAATCTCTTCAATAACCATAATTTTTCAGTAACTCTAATGTAGATCATATATGAAAGTAGAAATAATCTAGAGGACTAGGAATAAAAAAGAGGTGTAGCAGTCAATACACATTAGAAATTTCAAGATCTAAAATCTATTTCTGCCTTTTTATTACAGAGTTCTGTGACTGTTGCAAGTGATTTGGCTGTTTTGAAACTCAGTCTCAATATATTTAAAATCAACAAGATTGCATAGTTAATTTCTGAACTCTGGAAATTAATTTTTAAATTCCAAATTAAAGTATTTTGCAAACAATATCAGAATGTGCAAATACACACTGTTGTGCCCTTCCAAATAGTTCTCTTTGTATAAAATATATTATGATTAAAATTGTGAACTGCAAACCACCCAGAACAAAATCAGTCAAGGTTTTACTCTCAGAAAATCAAATCTTGAGTGGAATAACATGGAAATAGAAAAGATGAAGCTAAGTAGTCAGAAACCTAAAGAAACAGCCTATTAATTACTCTTACCTAGGCTTGAGAACTTTAATTTCTGTTTTCCTAGCAAACTTGATTATTCAAGTTTCTAAGTTTCTTCAGGTTCTCTTTTTTTATATATCTGTAATAAATTTTTATTAACTTGCTTGCAAGTACAGGCATGTAAATATTACCAGTGAAATTACCAATTAGAAATTCTGGGAACTGAGTATGAACACAGAGTTCTCACTAATTAACTTTTATTCACCAAACATACAGCATAAGGAATAAACTTCCCCTGTCCTCATTATTGTCCAACATCCAGAAAGATGGTCTTTCTAAAACAGATACCTTCTCCTCCAATATCATAGCTGTGCTGATATTCTATTTAAATTCTACCTCTAGTGCCCTCCTGAACACATTCTGGGTGTTTTATGTGAACAAATAAAAGTATGGATGAAGTGATGCTGAAGGTAGGATGAAAACAGTAGTCATGTAAAAGTAAATCCATACATGGACAATGTATTTTACTTTCCGTAAAGTGTTTTTAAAATTCCTCAGGAGAATAAAAAGGAGTAAATGTAATAAATACAGCCTAAACACAAGCAGAACACTATAAAGTGAGGTAGAAACAATCTGGGAACATTGCAGAAAAGAGTAATTATCTACATTAGACTATTGATATGTCAATCATGTCTTAAAACACTGTAGTGATCATCCTAGCAGCAGGGCTAGAGTTAGGCAAGAAAGAAATAAAGAAGAGAGGGAGAGAGGGAGAGAGGGAGAGAGAGAGAGAGAGAGAGAGAGAGAGAGAGAGAGAGAGAGAGAGAGAGAGAGAGAGAGAGAGAAAAGGAAGGAACGAAGGAAGGAACGAAGGAAGGAAGGAAGGAAGGAAGGAAGGAAGGAAGGAAGGAAGGAAGGGAGGGAGGGAGGGAGGGAAGGAGGGAGGGAGGGAAACCAAGGCTAGAGAAGTTGTAGCCCCTGTGATGGTCCTTGGAACCTTACTCACTGCCAATCAATTTCCTCCTAAGCAAAAGTAGTCTGGTGAGCATAGTCAATCTACAGACCAGGGAATTTAGAATAGACAAATGGATGACTGGTGAAACTTCTTTTCCTTTCCTTCTCTGTTCTTAGCACCTATTTTAGTCTTCTTTTCCTTTCTTCTCTTTTATTTTAAATGCTTGATACTATGAATACTAAACTTTTTAAAATCAGGCAGTTGGTAGAGAGAGTGTGTATAATAAACAGTAACACATTCTTCAAGAAACAGAGGGAAACTGAGTTTATTTTGATGTGCTTGGAAAAGCTCATATTTCTTTTCACATACTACAGAAATAGTACTAAATATGTGCAAGGTAGTTAAACCTAATGCTTTTGTCTCTGTTTCTTTTATTATACCCATTTTCTCAAGCTATAGTATATCCAAAAGGTAAAAATATTTCTGGAAAACCATTACCCATTCATTCTACATGAAAGAATAACTTCATTCTTATTATATTCATCTTAATTCAAACCTCATAAATTTCTCATTAGCCACATAGATTGCAATAATTTCAGTTTTTTGTATATCTATGCTTATCTATGTTTTTGAAGGGGTAGAGAAGTATGTGGAGTTCTCTGCTTTTACTTTTTCTTCTGTGTGGAATAAGTCTAATTTGAAAATTAGTTATTATAGACCTTTCATTAACTATAGTGCATTGCCTATTATGCATCATTTTAAGAAATTTTCCATGAGAAACTACTGGGAGCTATAACTCTAATTTTTTATACATTTGGAGAAAATGCTTAATATGTTAAACAGTCTAATTGATTTGTATCCAGAACATTAATTTCAAGAATAAGAGTTACATAATACATATTAAAGAAACTAACACATGCTTACCTACACAACCATTTTAAGTGTTAAAATATTAAGCCTTAGATGTTTTGTTTGTTGAAAGACTCAGAAAACATGTAGTCTTGGGTTTCTAATAATATGATTCAATACAGGAAAGGTAAGAACATCACAAAGTTTGAATTTTACTTATTAGTGTAAGTATAATTTAGTCTTAACTGTGACCAGTACTTTGTAATTTTTGTATGAAATCTTTTTCCAAATGTCTGTGTGTGTGTGCATGTGTATATATAATGTGTGTGTGTACAAAACTAAATACCACAAAGATTAGTGACTTGGTTTATAGTGGTTTACTACTTTAAAAATCACAAACATTTTGCTTAATTTGCTATAATAAACTTACAAGATCTTTTTAATTGTACATGCAAACCAAAGAAAGGATTTGACAGTGCTATACAGCTGGGGAGTGGTAAGACTTGGATTCAAAGGGAAGAAAGAAAGTGAAAAGGAAGTACTAACTTCAAACCACTACTATAACAAGAACTTTCTAAGCGCATTCTATATGTAATCTAATCTCACTCTCACAAAAATATATATATACTTGAAAATGTTAAAGTCCCAGAAGATAGAATAATTATTACTAAAATGTGGCCAACTCAGGATTAGGCTCACATCTATTTAAAATTCATCTTGTTTCCACCACACCACACTAATTCTAAATGTCATGAAAATATATGTGAGTATGTAATTTCTCAATCTGCACATAAAAATGCTACTTTAGAAAGCGATTGTTAAGAAGCAAGAATAAAACAGATAGAGGAAACACATGATTTGGGTCAGAGCTATTGTCTGTGTTTTCTATTCCGTGTAATGGTGCTTAACAGTAAGTATAAGAGTTTAAAATTGATCTAGGATAGTCATTCTTAATTTGGGGTCATTGCCACTTACAGCAACTATGAAATAGTAAGTTAGAGGTAGGTACAGATTGTTGAATGAAAATAAAGGTCTCCATTTGTATCAAATGGACATTCTTAATTGAAAAATACTGGTCTAATTTATCCTAAACACTTAACTTACTGTTTCACCTAAGAATAAGTGAATCGGTTTCTTACTAATAGATCTATGAGCCAAGCAGACCTTTTAAAATCGTCATAAGAAGCTGATGAGGTTATTACTATTATCATTTTATCAAGGAGTTTATGTAGTTTCCCCAAGATCCCGAAGATCATAGGAACCTAAGCAGTGTTCTTAACTATCAGAATGGTGAATTTAGAGTAGATATATAAAAATGGGAAATAAATCACATTATGAGGTTAGCATTTTTATGGAAACATCTTTGGCTTTTTAGTGGCCAAGAACCCTCCTGAGTATTTCAGAGACACTGTATTAAGTAGAATGCAAGATCAATCAAAAATTAAACTTTCATTTATTTCTAGTTTTTAAAACCTTTCATTTTCTTTCAGATATTTCCAGTTAATTTCATTATGTGGAAGGAATAGAAACTGTATTGTTTGAGAACTGATTATATGCCTACACTGTTTAATATACCAAAATCTCCCCAATTACTTCTATGCTAAGCTTTGTAGAACACTTCTGCATTCTCTAGGAAGCCATTCGCCTGTGACAGTTACAGCAAACCAAAATAATGAAGAGTCTGAAAATTCATGAATGCTTCTCTATATTGTACTTTGTTTAAAATTAGGTTGAATAATTAAAAGGAACTTTCATAGTGGTGTTATAGATTTTCTAGAAAATGAATCTATCACACCACTATGAAGGCTCCTTTTAATTATTCAACCTACTACTCTTTGTGAATTTGAAAGAACACAACCATCTTTCCCTGGTATAAAAAGGAAAACTCACAGTTCCTTCCCTTGTTAAATATTATTCTCATCAGGGCTTGCATTGAGCTTGGGACAAAAATCGCCATCTTTAACTGCCAGTATCCATTATCGATGTTGCAGTAAAAGATGTGCCATAAGACATTTGATAAAGTTCCCAGAGAGGAAAAAGGACAATGTGTTACATCCAAGAATATGGACTGCATACAGTCACCTTCATCAACTCATCATAAAATAAAGCAAGCAATTCTGCTAGCTACCACTGTGTGAGGCTAAGAAGTAGTAAACTTACCCTTTGTTCAAATATCTTAAAATAGTAATGTAAATTTCTTAAAAATGTTTAAATTTCTAAACATCATTCAATCAAATTTTGATTATACATTTTAAAGTGGGATAATTTAGTGCAGAGTCTCTCCTTCTGTTTTATCATATGTTATCTCTGGGAAATCTTGAATTTTTCCAGGCTGTGTTGGTGCCCTCTAATGTTTTCCTTTTGTAATAGGTTCCAGCTACTAAGATATTATTTACTGCTTGGTTTCACAATTACCTTACCTGGTCACTTTTTGCCAGACTCTAGACTTAATGTACCTTGAGAACAATTACATTCTTTCTTTATTCTTAGACTTACATAGAGTTCCTGACACATATAGATCTTATATATTGTTTTGTTTTCCTTTTCACTATAACTACATCACTCTATCTTTTTATACAGGGCAGTGCCTACTACACAGCATTAATTTCGTTAAATATTATTGACTGATAAACACTACAAAGCATATGTCAAAACATGTAATGCTGTTAGTCATTTCATTGTGCTGACCACTACCTCATCTTGACTGCTTCCATCGTGATCCAAGCATCATCATCTCTCACCCATCTTTTTTGCAATATACTTATAACTGATTGTACTGCTTCCAGTATTACCTCTCAAGAGTCTATTCTCTACTGAAAGTCAGATTGTTATTTTTAAGCTGTAAGTTCCCATGTTCAATATCTCCAGCAATCTTTGAATTACCCTGTGAGTCTTTCAGACTACTAGACGTGGCCTCAATCTTAATCACTAGCTGAAATAATCTCCTATCACTCCCTTTTATCTTCATAAACCTTCCTTTTCAGAACAAGCTGCTAGAGCCTTAGACTGTGCACTCTCATCCAGGGACTCCCTTCACCAAGAGAACAAAAGGAACAATCAAACTTAACTTAATACTTATTAAGTACAAGAAACTCTTCTGTATGTTTTACATCCATTAACTCATTAATCCTCACAACATTCTCATGGGAATATAGTAGTACAAACCCACTTTCCAAATGAGAAAACTGAGACATAAACTACTTATGTAAAGTATCCAAATTCACATACTATTATCTGTATCTGAGTTGGAAAAATGATATATCAACTCCAAAGTATCAGTGACTGAAAGTAACAAAGTTAATTTCTTGCTTAATTGTGGTTCTACTCAGGATTATGAGAGTTCTGCACACTTTAGTACTCTTCTTTTACTGTATAATTGATCCTATCCCATTTATAGTGAATGTTTTAAATAAGATTAAATCAATTTCTGGTTGTTGCATGTACTGCTTCAAAGATACAGTGTGACAATGCATTTAATTTGCTGTTTCTCTTTCATGGCTGTTTATAATATGTCTCAGCCTCAAAGACTGGGGGTATGTGTGTGTGTGCATATGTGCGTATGCAGCATATGCATAACTTTAATCATTGGCACTCCTATTTAAGAAATTTTGCATTTTTCTTTTGCTGAATTTAGTTCCTGTGAATTTTTTATTTATTTGTGCAGTTCAGGGTTGTTGGACAATATGGATAGTGGAAGTTTAGTCTTGAGTCCATGACTGCCTCATACCTTGAGTTCTTTTTATAGGAGACTTTTCCTCCTTTTTCTTCAGCCAAATTCTTCATTGATTCCTAGATTGGTAGATGGAGTTGATCTAGTGTCCATTTAGCAGAAGTGACTGTGAATCCTGAGTTTATGCAGGGAATTATTTTCTCACTCATTATGAAAATGCCTGAAGTCTCAACTTTCATCATCAGAGAGGCTAAATCGGATCCTTTTTTATATACTCCCCCTTAAACTCCCTCAGTTCTGAATTCAGTTTAAGCTCACCTTAGTTTTGTATTCTGTCTTTTTATTTGACTTCTAGTGATATCCTTTTCTTACTCTCAAGATGAAATATATATTTTGAGGTTAATTTCATCAAGTTATTTAATACTCATATTTTTAAAGAGAGAGCTTTCTGTTCCTTCAGCCTCTGCCCAGATTTAAAAATAAAATAAAATCCATTCCCTTTTGTTTGCTCATACACTGTACAGTTCACCCTTTGCCACTCTAATCCGTCCTACTATGAAGTACTCACCAGAATGAATTTTGCTCCACACAGGTGAGTAGCCTCAATTTATCTTTGCTTGTGCTCACTCCTGAAGAAGGAATTCTGTCTACCAATATCTATCTTGACTTCAGTTTTTTTGCAGCCTTTCTCTGAACATTTCAGTTTACTATCTACAAGTTTAAAATTTCTAATATCTACATTTCATGTTAAAAATAAATATTATGTTTTATATTAAAAATTAGGTATTATGAGCATAGTTAATATGATGAGACCCATACCAGAGAAAGAAGTAGTGGTGCACCATTGTATCTGGAGTTATTAGAATTGCTATTTGTGGATAAAGTGAAAGTTCCAGAGGCCAGGACTCTCATCTGGCCCTGGTTGGATAGCTCACTACACACATGTAGGCAATACATTGTTATTGACAACTTTATAAAGAGCTCTGCCTAGTGCTCTGGGCGACAGTGGCATGGCTGCAAGGCTGTAGGAGAGCAGGGATGAGACTGGAGTGGTGGCAGCACCGAAGACGAGACTGAGACTGCTGTGGGGGGCAGAGAGGCCCAGAAACAGAGACTCGCTTGCTACATACAGACTCACTCTGAGTGGACGAGATTCTAGTGACTGACTTGCCCCCATAGAAATAAAGTTGGACATAACCCTTTCACCCCAAGAATGTTCTACTATCATTTATTTGGTCTCAATGAATCCACAGTGAACTTGTCTGGGGCTGAAACCCATTGGCAAGACACTACTTAAGGAAATCATTGACAAAAGCCTTTATTCCATGCTTTCCTCATGTTTACAAATTCTCTTAAGATGCCTATAATTGTAGTCCCCAAAAAAAGTGAGTGAAAAATCGTATAATTTTTCAAGATAAATATTAAAGAACATATTAAAGTGTGGACATTCTCATTAGTTTCTAAGAAAAACAATGATGTACTGAATCAGTAAACAAGTAACCCTTTTATAGTTCCCTGTTTCTACTTACAGGAAGTCTCAGCAACCTGTAACTTTCCTTCAAGACAATGCATTTAAAAAATAAACACTGTATACAGATATTTCTGTTTTCCTTCCTTATCATCAACACTTGAAAAAGGTGAGTACCCTTAAGATTGTTTCCCAAAGTGATCTAAAGATTATGTTATCCACACAGCTGTATGTCACGAGAACAAAGAAAAGTAGTGATACCACAACCAAAAAGAGGATTTGATTGTGTTAGCCAGCACTGAATCCCAAGGAATAATTAATATTCCTCTTTAAAATAATCATGTTTTTAAAAATCAATATGTTTCCATACTATGAGATCATATTAAGTTTTCTGTTCACATTCATTTTTATAGATAATTTTTCTTCATTTGATATGCATTGGTCATAGACACCCTCTACTCTTATATGTTTTTTTGTGAGTTGCTATTTTGTGGGAAAAATCTGAAACCTTATTGTTTGTTAATCTATTTAAATGCAAGATGTAGAGTGAAGTAAGAAGATATGTAGCACCTGTTTTGTCAATTGGCTCTGCCCAGAATCACCAAGAGATGTATAAAACTTTCATTCAGGGTTTAGAATAAGAGTTATGATATCCTGTACTCCAGTTTCAAGAACTCTAAAACTCCAAGGTGTGAAGCATAGCTGATTTTCTCCAGTACATTAATCAAAGCACCCTTGACAACTAGAATTATGGTTATTCATGTGAGGCACTCAAATTCTTTTTAATTCCCAGATGGCATTTATTTCACTATTCTGAAGAAATGAAAGATGAAATAAACCTTAGTTAAAATATCAAATGAAATAAAAATGATAAAATATTTCTGATCAGCCATACATTAACTAACTACCTGACTTTCAGAACCAAAGATGAATACTGCATAGTCTGTCTATAATCTTTCACAGAAAAAAAAAATGTGTCTTTGGCTATCTTTTTATTGTATTAAAATCATTTAAATTTTATAAAGTTTGCAATATTTTATAAATTTTTATAATATTTATTACCACCAATAAGTCAACTGCATACATCAAAACACTGGCCAATATAAAACATGACCGTATTCACTTGTTCTTAATGAAAGTAATTAGAACTTGAAAAAATTAATGAGTTCAAAGGCACGATAGAAGCATATATGTAAACTAACAACCTATCAGACCATAAAAAGTTAAAAGTAAAAAGTAACCACAAAACTGAATTTAGTATTTTTGTATTTAAGTTGAATAAAAAGCTTAAGTGTTTTGAGTTATGCTTGTTGAACCTGTGCTATGTTATCTGAGTCCTAATTGGGCACCAGACTGTGATCACTAAACTCTATTGCACTAACTCTAGATTACAAATGAGTGAGATTCTGGATTTGAATCTCAGACCCAGAAATCTGAAAATCAGCATGCACTTGTTCTTTATTTACACTTATTTATTGCTACTACAGCAAATCTAATATTTATGATTTCCAAGGCAAAAAAAAGGCTAGTACGAGAGCACATTAGTAACTAAAATGAAGCAATGATATGAGGGAAAATGCAAAGATGCATATGCTATTAGACATTTGCTCAGGTAATAATAATAGTAATCCTAAAAGCACTAGAAGAAAATTATTGCTTTTCTGATCAAAATGAAATGCAATATCAATAGAGATGTTGAGCTATAATCACTTCTGGTTGTAGAGAAGAGGTCTGCACAACAATCTATAGGTAGGAAAACCAAAGAAAGTTTTAAAAAAATGTGAACCGAACTAAACAACAATGCCATGTTATCATGTTCCCATGTCTTGGCTTTGCCCCGTATTTCAAATACATTAGCAAAATACTTACTACAAAAAGATAAAACATCTAAGGTACAAATGCTTAGATTATAATTTTGAATAAACTAGAAACATTAAATGCATGATTATCCATTATAAAGTTTCTAGTTCTTTACACAATATTATTATATCATTCCCCAATACTAAGTAATTCATATGAAGTTTAAGTTTTAATACTAGAAAATTAAGTATCCATTTTTTTCTGCAAATTTATCAATTCCTCATTTCTCAAGATATATTCAACCAATTAATACTGATTTATTTTCTAAAATTTCACAATTTATATATGGAATATTTACATTTTATTTTAAATTTAAAAAATAAAATTATGTAAAATGTATTCATATCTAAGTGATCTCTATGTGATACTGAGAATAGCAGCACCCCCAATAATGCAAATTCCTAGTTCTCCAAACAGAGCTAATATTTTGTGTTGCAAAGCTGAATTTTGTGAGAAGTAGGCATTCCAAAAATCATTTTTGCTATGCTTTTATATCATACAGATCTTTTCTTGTATAAAGGATAATTGCATTTTTTTCAAACTCTTATTATTTTGTTACAAAATAATTTCCAATTCATTTTAATTACACCATCCAGGAAAATACTGTAAACATTTCTTGCTCAGTCTGCCTTTTTCTCTTTCTCATAAATGGCAATTTAGCTACCATCCCAGTTAATGTTGACAACTGAGATTTTTGTCCATAAGATTTCAAACAAGGTGTTTTTTTTCTCACACTTACTATTTAGAAACAATTTTGAACTTGAGATACTAGCTATTTTGAGAAAGTAAGAAAAATAAATAGAAGGAATAAAACTAAAAAAGGAGCTTAAGCGTAGATGGCATGATTGTTAATGTTAAATCAAAAAGAATGTACAAGGCAACTACAGAATAAGCCAATTTATCAAGGTCACAGAATACAAAGTTAACATACAAAAATTAATACTTTTAAATTCTAGCAATGAACCATTATAAGTTTTAAAATTCCATTTATAATAGCATCCAAAATATATTTATAGATAAATTTTCCAAAAATAGCATTTGCATTATAACATAACAGAAATACATATAAAATGATGAATTAGACTTCCTTAAAATTAAAACATTCTGGTCATTAAAAGATACTGTGAAGTTATATATAGTATTCCTTTTATGGGTTATGGGTTTTCTGTTCCCTCTAAGCAATCTTTTTATACCCCCCAAATCACATAGATCCCTGAAACCAGGCTGAGAAAAATCTCTTTACATTCCTACTTTGCTGAGAGTTTTACTATAAATAATGCTTAATATTGCTAAAAGCTCTTTCTATTAGTAGAAACATTTTTCTTTTTCTAATTAATACAGTGAATTACTACAGTTTTTTTAAATGTTAATCAACATTTTATTCCTCACATAAACTACCTGCTCTTGATATTTTATCATTTTTTAAATATTGATGGAATTTTTTTGCATATTTTAGTTAAAGATTTATGCCTTCATTCATACATAATCCTAGCCTATAATTTTACTTCCCTATAATATGTTAGTAAGGTTTTGGTATTAGGATAATACTGACCTCATACAGTAACATATGTTTCTTCTTTATTTTCTGAAAGTGTTTTGAGATGAAGTCTCAAATTTGAGGGTGTAAAATATTTTTTATTATGGTCAGATGCTCTTCTTTTTGGGGGGGAAATCTTTTTTCATCACCAGAAAGTTCTCCCTCCCATTACCCCATGTGGTGACAGCAAAAATTGGTATTGGGGAATATGTGCGCACTGGAGTCTGCAGAACTTCTGTGGCCACTCTCTTCCATGAAAGATCAGGGCCAAGAATATTTTTTGGATTTAGATTCTCATAGGGCTGCTTAGTACTGTCACTTTACTTACTTTTTTTGGGGAGGAGATGGTATTTTTGGCTTTTTTTTTTTTTTTTGGTTTTCTAAATCTTTCAACAACTCAGCCAGCTTACTTGTAAATTTGAAGAGTCAGTTTCATGTGTCAGTAATCACAGATGTAAAGCCTTTTCAAGACACTTTTTCTCTCTGTGTTTTCTTGTTTGCTCTTTGCTTTTGTTTTTGTTAATAGTACTCTACTTTGTACTTTCTGCCTACTGAGAGATTGTGACAAAAAACAGTATATAAGAAGTAATATCAACAAAATTGGTTATGCAAAAGTAGTTCCAGTAAATAGCTTTGGACAGAAATTTCATACTGAAAATGAAATCTTATAAAAAGAAATTGTACTCAATATTACTCATCAGGCATTTTATCACCACTGGCCTCAGTTACTAATTACAATAAGGCACATTCTCATTTGTTTACATCCTTACATTTCTTGAATACTTGTATGTTTAAAAGTATAAAATCCTTTAATAATTTAAAATAGGGATAACCAATTTAACATCTTTTAACTTTTAAATCTTCCTTGAGAAATGACCTGAGAATTTCATTACAGGATAGCTAACCTTAAAGGAGACATGTTAGTGTTTTATTCACTGCAAATTTTTTACACTGTTATGAAAACTGCTGAAGAAACAAAGAAATAAGACCAAATTAGAAGGCATCAGTATTAGAGAAAATGTCCAAATTTATGTAATCTTTTTAGATACATGCATACCAGAGAAACTGGAAATTGGGTGCTGTATATTAAGGTAGCAGTTTCTAATCTACTATGAGATAATGAAAGAAAGATACCCATAACAGGAACCTGATTAGTTCCAAACTGGATGGAAAATACATTCTTCCCTAAGAACTATCTCTGATAAAAAAGTTGAGGAATTGTTAATCAGGGTCAGATTTAAATAATTTCACTTTGAATTATATAAGATTAATAATGCTTAATTAGGTGCCTGTAAAATAAAACCATATGTATCAGAAAAGAGAAATATCACTATAAATAATGGGGGGCAACTATTGATTATGATGTGTATACTGCATGTAGACACACAAATATATATATACACACAAAGAATATATTTTTATATTTAATATAAGTGGTCTGATGTCCAGTAGTAGCATGAAATAAAATGGTAAAATTCTGTATTTTCCTTTTTATGTTACTTGTTTTGAATGTACGTGGAATTTGGGTATCTGGAAATACAACTGATAATATATTTTAAGTTTGGGGTAGAAAAACAGATCATCTAATCCCTCTAAAAGACAAAATGAATTGTCCACAGTCATTAACATATGCAACAATACTCTATTCATTAGCAAAAATGAACCTGATTATTTGGCTCTAATTCCAAAATTTTCTACTTATTTTGTATTCCATAAAACATATTTAAAAGTGAAAAG
The DNA here is from genome assembly GCF_040802235.1 of Manis javanica. Taxonomy (NCBI): domain Eukaryota; kingdom Metazoa; phylum Chordata; class Mammalia; order Pholidota; family Manidae; genus Manis; species Manis javanica. The sequence goes on from NC_133158.1 coordinate 140,938,475, forward strand.
AATCTGAAAAACATTTTTAAAGGGATATTGTTTTTCCCTAAACCCAACACATATTTGTGAGTATGAGCCACTGAGAAACATTTCACAATGGCAACATTTCTTTCAATTTCCCCAAATCTGTACAAAGTTACTGTTAGAAATACATAATCTACCAGAGAGTGATGACAGATAATGAAGGGAACAGGAGAGATACTTAGAATTCAGATTTGTCTTGATGATGTGCTCTACTTGACTCCAATTTCAAGACAGAAAAATTAGTTGATAAGAAGAGTTTTAATTTTATTTGTCACTATAAAATGTAAAAAGCCAGGGTATCAGATATCTCCAACCACCACCTCAGTTTGATTTCCCTTGAGTCAATGCTACTCTGTGTTCTTTCCATTCAGCATTTGCTCTTAAGAATCAGTTCTTTCTATGTTATCTTTCAATTTTATAATAAAAGAGCAGATGTTTCCTAAAAGTGCCAATCACATGATTGAATTTATTATTATTATAATAGCAGAAAAAGGTGTGGCTGCCACGAAAGCCTTGTTCTTAGAAGTTCCCACTCAGTCATTGATGCAGTACTTTTAAAGAAAAAAGAAGTCACAAGCCAAAGATTACCATAGTCATTACAGGCATTATACAAAAGTTGTATATCAAAATGTAAACCATGCGGATGCAATAGATGCTAATGAGTAGTATCTACAAAGGTTAAATATAAATACACATAATTATAGCTTTCTTGTGACAAGAAATTATTACTTTCTTTCTTACTCACAGACATATCTCTAAAATAACAAACCGAAATGAAAGTATATTTATTCTGCAATCATAACAGGACTGGGAAATGTACAATTATGGAACAGCGCTTGAAATATTTTGAATATGCATTAACTACTGCCTGTAGACAAGAATAAAACATTTTCAACCAATGAGGTTCTTTATAACAACACATCTAAATTTTGAAATTTTAAATTGGTGCTGAAAGAAAGCAAGTATCTTTGGTATTATGTCAAGTTGATAATATGAACAATCAGTGCAATATATTATATTAGAAAAAGAATCTAATTCCAAGGCAAATCAATTATAAGGTATTTTGAGCCAAGGCTAACCATAGTAAAATTAATCCTTCTTTTATAAGAATGAGTTGAATTATGTATAAATCATTTCCTGAACAGTAAACATGTGTAAATTAATATTACATTAGGTACCCTATGTTGATTATAAAATATAAGTTGCACTGTTGAGTTGATAATATATAGTTGTTCTTCAATGTAGTTGTAGATTTCAGATAAGAATAGATACAATCAGCATGATAATGAAAATAAGGGATCCTATATAATGTTAAGGGAAAAATTTAAAAACTTGGATTTAGTCTATGATACAACAAATAAAATCCTATGTACACATGCATGGACATCAGGGTTTCAGGAGAATATTAAAATGAAATTAATAGTTTAAGTTATAATAATAAATTTATTTATCTTGTATTTATTACTACAATTTTGATGAAACTAATTTATTCTGGAAAATGAATTTTAGTTGATATTTTAAGGCAGTATGAGGTCATTACTTACATTGTTACAATATAATGATGGCTCCCATGAAAATTAAAGTGAAAAGTGGAGTTCAGAGGTAATCTTAAGTAATTGAATTCTGCTAATCATTTTGTACTTACTGTGGAAATAGGGTAATTACAGTTCAGGAGAAACTTTAAGCATGATTAATTTGGTTTGGGCTTGTATATTTTTTTTATGTAAGTTAAATGTATTCAAAAAGTAATTTACCCCAAAATTCTTCCACTTTCTGAATTTTTATTTTAAGATATATAGTATTTTTTAAGTAAAAGCAAATAAAAATAAATGTAAACTAGTTTAAGTCCCTACCTTAGCTTAGAAGGCACTATTAAGCCAGATCTGATAGAAGCAGATCCCTGCGAAGTTTCCTATCTCTTTGCCATTCAATTGTTGGTTGGGTTCCAGTCATACCCTTACCCATTTTCTCTTTGAACCTTATAAGTTTGTTCCTGTTTTAGGTATTTGCCCTTGGCCTTGACACTGCCTTGAATGCTTCTCAACCCTCCAGATACCTGCCTAGTAGCCTCCATCATTTTATTCAGGTCCTTGTTAATGGGAAAACGTCCTAGAAATTATTGTGCTAATTACTCTATATAAAATAATAGTATGTTTTTATAGCTATATATTTTTTAATCTTTATGAAAGAGCATAGAGCTTCCTAATGTGTGAGTAAGAGTATGTCCATTTCATATTTATCTCCTACAGGATGTCAACATGTGTATATATGTATTTTTTTCTGCTGTATCCTAAAGGAGCAGCTAATGAATATGTATTGCCCAATAAATATTTGAATGAATTAATGAGTCAGTGAAGACAGGTGTAAGAGTCACAAAACTAACTCTGCCATTTTTTCATGTTCCCAGTCTCCACTGTAAGGAGGCATGGGGAGCTCTAGAACACAGTGCTGAAGTTATATACTATTGTATATACATATAGAAACACAAATTTTCAATGTCAAGAATAAAGTAGGGTATATCACTACAGACCTTGCAGACAGCAAAAGGATATTACAGGAATGATACAAACAACTCTACACATAAACATAATGAATTTGATTAAATGGACCAAATCTTCAAAAATCACCAACTAACACAACTCACACAATATTAAATAGATTATTTTAATTGCTCTGTAATTATTAATAAAATTGTAGTTTTGAATATGAATGCAAAAATCCTCAGGAAAATATTACCAGAAGAGTTCAGCAATACATAAAAATAATTATATATCAAGAGAGCTTATTCTATGGAGTCCGGATTTCTACATTATTCAAAAGAAGTCAATATAATACACCTTATTACCATGCTACAGGAGAAAAATCATATGGTTGTATCATCAGTGCAGGAAAAAATGTTCGAAAAATTCATATACCTTCATGATAAAAAAGAAAACATAGGGGAAAAAACGGAATAGTTGGAGAACTTCCTTAACTTGATAACACCTAAATAAAACCAACTGACTTCACTCAATGATGAAAGACTGAATACCTTTCCCCTTAATATCTGAAATAAGGCAAGGATGGGAACTCTCACATTTACTCAATATAGTGCTGGAATTTCTAGGCAGTGCAATAAGACAAGAAAAAAAATAAGAAGAATCTGCTTCAGAATCAGGGGAAAAATAACTGGCTCTATTTCTATATGATATGATTATCTACATAGAAAATCCCAAGGAACCTATAAAAATAACCTAGAAGGAATAAGTTAGCTGAGTAAATTTGCAGGATACAAGATAAACTTAAAAGTTAAACAAATAAAACCAGAAAAACTAGGGTTACATGCTATTATTTTCAGAACCTGTGAAGCACCGATCCATTAACTTCAGGCTTCAAACATCATAGTAATTTTCCTCTCTTAAGAGCTAATCCAATGATTGGGGCTAATGTGCCAAAAATGTTACCCACTATTCCTTGGGCACCATTTTTGCAAATGTCACCAAACTGAAAAAGGGAAATGTTCTTTATTATGTGACTTCCGTTTTTCCTCACAGATCCCACGAAGATTCTCAGGAATCAGATCTCTTGATTACTCTTCTAGGACATTAAATAAAAAAGCAATGCTTTGCCTACCCCTACTACACAAAAAAATTCCCCCATCAGGGTCCCACAGGTAACAGTTTGATAATCATCATCATAGAGACAATAAGCATTTATGAGATAATAACTGCATGCTAAGTACAAGAGCCTATATTGTGCTGAAAAATTCTAACATGGTTGTCTCATTTACAGCAGTAGCTATAATTAAAAGTTTTCATCTTAATACTTTTATTATAATCATTTATTTCTCCAAGATTCATCAACAGTTACATTGTAGAATTTATTCAAGGAGGAGATAGAGATCATTATGCAGCTAAATCATTTGATAGTGGTACTAATGTGTAGTCCTCAGTATACTAGGATTGCTTTCATTTCATTCCTTTCATAGGGAGGGAGTTCCAAGAATCTTGGCTTGGCAAATTAACTGTATCTCTAATTCTAGAGATCTGGAAATCATTACTGGAATTTGTTCAGATACAGATATTACTGAATCGTTTGCAATGTGCATATTGGTTAAAGGTAGTAATCTATCCATTAGCTTTCACTCTGACTAGTGGATGACAGTTGCATTCTGGGTTGTCAGAAATTACTTCTTGTTCAGTTTTTAATGTCAAATAACTCAAAATATTATATATTTCCCTTTCCAGTAGAAATAGCATTGTTAATGTCCAATGGCCACTGACAAGGAGACTTGGAGGAAAAGCTCACAGTATGTAAATGGGCTGTTATTGCGGTGTTTTTCCTCAACATCTCCTTTTAATGAAATTATTTTGAGTGGGTTGGCCTCAAAATAGTTCTTCAAAGTAAGTGGCTTTATGATAGAGGAACTAAAATTTTTAACTTATGCAAATCAAGATGGTCCTTTGTGAGCTCTCTATCTCTTTGGTTCCTGAAAACTTCATGATCAGTTCATTCTAAAAATAAGTTGGTAGTAGTTATTCTGATAGTCATACCAGATCTGTTGCCTGTTACACTAATCAGCCCCACTTTTCCACTGTACTGTTAGCCCTACTGCCTACTTGACCTCTGGGATGCTGGGATACCAATATTACCAAAACAAAGCATAGAGATTATTTCAACTATTAAGTGTCTCTCCTGCATTTCCAATCTTCAGAGAATATCCACTAATTATCCTTCAATGAGGAATCACTGTCTATGTCAGCTATAGCCTTACAAAATGTATTTCTTAAATAATAGGACTTGAAAGATTAAATTACTCTTTGAGTCACAGGCTGCAGAATGGCTGTTGTATCAGCAGGCAAGAAAAAAACAATAATCTCATTGTATACCTCTATCAAATCTCTTGGGTGACATGGTTCATTTGCTTAGGAGCAGGAATATTTTGAAAGAGATCATTTTTCTGGGCAATAGATCTCAACAGTAGGCTTAAAATATTCAGTAAAATATGTTGCAAACTGAAGTGCTATCATCTAAGCTTTGTTGTTCCATTTATAGAGTGTAGGCACAGGGGATTTAGCATAATTCTTAAGGGCCCTGTAAGTTTTGGAATGGTCAATGGACAATGGCTTCAACTTGAAGTCACCAGTTGCACAGTTGCATAAGCCCATAACTAGAGAATCAGCTTGTCCTTTGAAGCTTTGAAGACAAGAGAAGTCAGTGCCTGGCTTAACTTAACAGTCATAGTTAGAGAAGTCCTAAATGACATGTTCTTCCAACAGAAGGAAATCTGTTTAGTGTAGCCACCTTCATTATCTAGGCTAGATCGTTGGGATAACTAGCTTCTACATCAGCACTTGCTGCTTCACTTAGTACTTCCTGTTATGCAGACAGCTTCTTTTCTTAAAACTCATGAACCAAGCTTTGCTGGCTTCCAGTTTTTCTTCTGCAGCTCTCTCACCTCTCTCAGCCTTCAGAGAATTGACAAGTTTGGGCCTTGCTATGGATAGGCTCTAACTTAAAGAAATGTTTTAACAGGTTTGATCTTTTATGAAGGCCACTAAAACATTTTATACATTAGTATTAAGGCTGTTTCACTTTGTTTTCATTTGTATGTTCACGGGAGTAGCACTTTTATTTTCCTTTAAGAGACTTTCCTTTGCATTCACAACCTGGCTTTTTGGCACAAGAAACCTAGCTTTCAGCTTATATCAGCTTTTAATATACTTTCCTCACTAAATTTAATCATTTCTAGCTTTTGATTAAAGTGAGGGATGTGCGACTCTTCCTTTCACTTGCACACTTAGAAGCCATTGCAGTTGTTAATTGGCCTAACTGCGATACAGTTGCATCTCAGGGAGTAGGGAGGCCTGACGAGAATGAAAGATGAGGGACAGAGCACTGGTGGACAGTCAGGACACATATAACATTTATAGATTAAGTTATATTATATGGGCATGGTCCATGGTACTCCAAAACAATTACAACAGTAACATCAAAGGCTGCACAAACCACAATAAATGCAATGATGATAAAGTTTGAAATATTATGAGAATTACCAAAATGTGAGAGACAAAGTGAGCATATGCTATTGGAAAAATGGCACTCATAGACTTGCTTGATGCAGGGTTGCCACAAACACCCAATTTGTAAAATACACAGTGTCTGCAAAGCCCAATAAAGTGAAGTGCAGTAAAACAACATATGCCTGTAGTTCTTTTGGTTTAGTCCTATGGTTTCTATTTCTTATCAGTTACTTAAACAAGCACCAATGTCCCTTAACCCTTTCAGTGAGGTGAATACACTTGTAAAACAGTAGGATTAGTTTGTTAGAGTCTGTACTCCATCCGGGATCCCTGAACTTGTAAATGTTTTTAAGCTTTAGGTTAAATAAATTAAGTTTCAGACTTTGTGCTATTAACTTCCAAGTTTTAATAAATGCAGTATCAATTATCCACAAATAATGTCATACAGAAGTTTCACAATCCTAAAAAATTCCTTTGTCCTTCATGCATTGCCCTCCCCTTTTCCAATTAGAAATCACTGGTTTATCATCTATGTAGTGATGCCTTTTACAGAATGTCATATAAATGGAATTATATGGTATTTAGCCTTTCAGACTGACTTCTTCATCTTAGCACTGTGGAGTGAAGGTTCGTTATGCTTTAGCTTACTTTTTATAAGTGAAGCATGTCAGTGTATGGATGTGCCACAGTCATTTATCCAATCACATATTAAAAAGCATCTTGTTTGCTTCCGATTTTGATGACTAAACAAAACTGCATAAACATTCATCTGCAGGAGTAAGTTTTCCCATAATTTAGATGAATATTTAGGACAATGACTGTTGGATCATTTAAGACAATATTTAGTTTGGCAAGAAAGTGACAAGCAGTCTTTTAGAATAACTGTTTCATTTTGCATTCTCTCCAGCAGTGAATAAGAATTGTTGAGGCTCCACTTCCTCACTAACAATTGATACTGTCAGTTTTTTTGTTGGCCATTCTAATAAGTCTGTAGTGGTTTCTCACTGTTGTTTTGTTCTGCACTTTCCCAGTAATAGATGACCATCATCATCTGTTCATATGCTTATTTGTTATGTGTATATCATCCTTGGTGAGAGTTCTGTCAAGAACTTTTCAGTTTTTAATTTGGTTCTTTATTTTTATCTTTGATGTTTAAGAGTTCTTTGTATATTTTGAGTACTGCCATTTACCACATATGTAACTTAGAAATATTTTCAACCAGTCTGTGCTTGGTCTTATCATTCTCTTAGCAGTTCATTTTACAGGCCAGAAGTTTTCCATTGAAACAAATTCTTACTATTATTTTTTTCTTTAAGGACCGTCTTTTGGTGTTGCATTTAAAAATTCACTAATAAACCCAAGGTTATATATATTTCTTTACATGTTTTCCTGTAGAAATATTACAGTTTTGCATTTTGTATTTAGGGCTAACATCAATTTTTGTTTTATTTCTGTGTTAAATATAACATTTTCTGTCTAAGTTTACTTTTTCTTATATGGAAAACCAATTGCTCCATCACCATTTACAAAAAATAACAAGCCTTTCTACACTGAATTGCCTTTGTGCCTCTGTCAAATACCAGTTGGATTTATTTGTATGGGTCTATTTCTGCACTCTGTTGTATTATTTTGACCTATGTGTCTATTCTTTCATAATACCACACTGTCTTGATTATTATAGCTTTTAAGTAAGTCTTGGTGTTTTAAGTCTTTTGCCTTTGCATATGCATTTTATAAAGAGATATTTTTTCATATCTACAACATAGCTTTCAATAATTTTGACCGGATTTGCATTGACTCTAATTAAGTTGGGCACAACTTGCATCTTAATGATGTTGAGTCTTCCAATCCATGAACATGGAATAATCTCCGTTTAATGAGCTCCTTTGGTTACAGTCATCACTGTTTTGTAGATTTCCACATATGTATATTTTGTTACACAATACCTAAGTACTTTTTTGGCGCTCTTACAAATGGTAATGAGGTTTAATTTCAAATTTCAATTATTAGTTGCTGGGATATGGGAAAAGAATTGACTTTCTGTATATACAAAGATAGGCTTGCTATATTTGTTGTTAGTTCAAGAAGTTTTTTCTAGATTATTTCATGTTTCCTACAAAAACAATCACATTATTACCTATGAATAAAGACAGCTTTATCTCTAGAAAATAAAAGTACACAATTTATATAATTTTGGCCATCTTATTACACTAGTTAAGACTTGTAAAATAATGCTAAATAAGAGTCATTAGAGAGGACATCTTTGCCTTTTCCTTGTATTTGGGGGAAAGTGTCCAGATATTTTCACAATTAAGGATGATGTTAGCTTAAGTGTAGCCTTGTCTTATACACTGTATTTATTTGGTTAAAGAAGGTCCATTTTCATCCTATTTTTTATCTTTTATCATGAATTGTGTCTAATAATGTTGAAATGATTTTTTGTGTCTATTGATATTGTTTTATATTTATATATGTGCATATATATTTGCAAACTCTTGTCTTTCATATGATGAAATACAATGGTTGATTTATAAATGTTAAACCAGCTTTCTGGTCTTGGAATTAATCACAAATTTCATCATTACATACTTGTCTATATTGGTGAATTTGATTTGTTTATATTTTTTAAAAGATTTTTGCATCTCTGATCATGAAAGACATTGGTTTGTAGTTCTGTTTCTCTGTAATGTACTGGTTTTATTTGGTATTAGGATAATGCTGGCCTCAGAGAATGAGTTAGGGAGTGTTAACACTGCTCCTATTTCCTAGAAGATATTATGGAGAAGTGATAACCAATCATCCTAAATGTTTGGTAGACCACAGAAAAACATTTGTCTGTATTTTTGGGAAGATTATTAATTATTGATTCAATGTCTTTAATAATATAGAACTATTCAGATTATCTATTTCTCCTTTTGTGAGTTCTGCAACTTGTAAATATCAAGGACTTAGGTCGCTTCACCTAAATTTTAAGTTTTTGGGCCCCCAGAAGTTTCTTATTCTCGCTCTAGACCACACTCAGTTTCCAGCAATTCATCATTATCATTTGTGTTCCTATGAGTCTATACCCTAGAAGTTTTGCTCCAGGTAAGTGGATCTCAGTTGCTTTACCTTTCTCTAGATGTCTAACTCTCCAGATTTCAGGGGGTCAATTTGCTCTATCCTTCAGTTTTCTGAAGTGTCTAGGACAAATTATTTTGAGTTTTCCTAACTTTTTTTGTTATACTGACAAGTGATGACTTCCAGGCTTGGGACTGCTGAATACCTAGCTCCGGAGATCTGCTCTGGGAGCACAAACCTACATTTCATGGTACGTTCATGAGACTCGCATGACTACAGGGTTGGAAAGTTAATAAAGGCAGAGTTCCTGGGAGACTGTGACTCTGGCCGCTTGTGGAAAGCAGGGATCCATATCCAGCTGCTCTGGGACAAAAACTTATACCTGTGTGCTCGGCCCACTGGGTCAGGCAGTGGGGACAGGCACAGCAGCCAGGAGCTGAAAACAGCTCTTTCCTCCCCCCAGGCACCAATCCCACTCCCCTGTGACCACCGACATTACTTCAGGGGCTGAGCAGCTCCAGAGTAGAGCTTCTGGACACTAGAGGGTGCCATATAAAAACATGAAATGCCGAAGAAACCTCATCCAGACTAAAATTACTGATACAACTCCCAAGAAAGACTTAAATGATATGGACATTGTGACTCCTACTGAAAAGGAATTCAAAATAAAAATCATCAACACCCTAATGGAGGTAAGGAAAGACATCCAAGAACTCAGGAATGAATTCAGGTCAGAGATCCAATCGTTGAAGAGCATAATGGAGGGTATTAAAAGCAGGTTGGATATGGTGGAGGAGACAATAAATGAAATAGAAACTAAAGAAGAAGAATAATACAAAGAAGCTGAGGCACAGATAGAAAAAGGACCTCTAAGAATGAAAGAATATTGATAGAACTGTGTGACCAATCCAAGTGGAACAATATTCACATTACAGGGATACTAGAAGAAGAAGGGAGAGAGAAAGGGATAGAAAGTGTCTTTGAGGATGTAGTTGCTGAAAACTTCCCCAATCTGGGGAAGGAGATAGTCTCTCAGGCCATGTAGGATCAGATATCTCCCAACACAAGGGACCCAAGGAAGACAACACTAACACCAAGACACATAGTAATTAAAATGGGAAAGATCAAGGATAAGGACAGACTGCTAAAAGCAGCCAGAGACAGAAATTAGATCACATGCAAAGGAAAGCCCATCAGGCTAACATCAGACCTCTCAGCAGAAACCTTACAGGCCAGAAGGGAGTGGCATGATGTACTTAATGCCATGAAGCAGAGGGCCTGAAACCAAGATTACTTTATCCGGTGAGATTATCATTTAAATTTGAAGGAGGGATTAAACAATTTCCATATAAGCAAAAGCTGAGAGAATTTACCTCCCACAAACCATCTCTACAGTCTATTTTGGAGGGACTGCTATAGATGGAAGTATTCCTAAGGTTGAATAGCTGTTACCAGAGGTAATAAAACCACAGTAAAGAAAGTAGAACAGCTAATTATGAAGCAAATACAAAATTAAATAAACTATCCTCAAAGACAATCAAGAGATAGACAAAAAGTACAGAATTTGATAACTAATATATAAAGAATGAAGGAGGAAGAAAAAGGAGGAGAAACAGAAAAGAACCTTTAGATTGTGTTTGTAACAGCACACTAAGTGAGTTAAGTTAGACTCTTAGATAGTAAGGAAAGTAACCTGGAATCTTTGGTAACAATGAATCTAAAGCCTGAAATGGCAATAAGTACATACATACCAATAATCACCACAAATGTAAGTGGAATGAATTTACCAATCAAAACACATAGAGTCACTGAATGGATAAAAAAACAAGACCCATCTATATGCTGCTTACAAGAGACTCACCTCAAACCCAAAGACATGCACAGAGTAAAAGTGAAGAGATGAAAAAAGATGTTTCATGCAAACAATAGGGAGAAAAAAGCAGGTGTTGCAGAACTACTATCAGACAAAATAGACTTCAAAACAAAGAAAGTAACAGGAGATAAAGAAGGACATTACATAATGATAAAGAGCTCAGTTCAACAAGAGGATATAATCATTATAAATAGATATGCACCCAACACAGGAGCACCAGCATATCTGAAACAAATACTGACAGAACTAAAGGAGGAAATAGAATGCGATGCATTCATTTTAGGAGGCTTCAACACACCATTCACTCCAAAGGACAGATCCACCAGACAGAAAATAAGTAAGGACACGGAGGCACAGAACAACACAGTAGAACAGATGGACCTAATAGACATCTATAGAACTCTACACCCAAAAGCAGTAGGACACACATGCTTCTTAAGTGCACATGGAACATTCTCCGCAATTGACCACATATTAGGCCACAAAAAGAGCCTCAGTAAATTCCAAAAGATTGAAATCCCACCAACCAACTTTTCAGACCACAAAGGTATAAAACTAGAAATAAATTCTACAAAGAAAGCAAAAAGCTCACAAACACATGGTGGCTTAACAACACGCTTCTAAATAGTGAATGGATCAATGACCAAATTAAAATGAAGATCCAGCAATATAAGGAAATAAATGACAACAACAACCCAAAGCCCCAACTTTTGTGGGACGCAGCAAAAGCAGTCTTAAGAGGATAGTATATATCAGTCCAGGCATAATTTATAGAAGGAAGAACAAACCCAAATGAATAGTCTAACGTCACAATTATCAAAATTGGAAAAAGAAGAACAAATGAGGCCTAAAGTCAGCAGAAGGAGGGACATAATAAAGATCAGAGAAAAAATAAATAAAATTGAGAAGAATAAAACAATAGAAAAAATCATTGAAACCAAGAGCTGGTTCTTTGAAAAAATAAATAAAATAGATAAGCCTCTAGCCAGACTAATTAAGAGAAAAAGAGAATCAACACACATCAACAGAATCAGAAACGAGAAAGGAAACATCACGATGGACCCAACAGAAATACAAAGAATTATTAGAGACTACTATGAAAACCTATATGCTAAGAAGCTGGAAAACCTAGAAGAAATGGACAACTTCCTAGAGAAATACATCCTTCCAAGACTGACCAAGGAAGAAACACAAAATCTAAACAAATCAATTACCAGCAAAGAAATTGAAGTGGTAATCAAAAAACTACCCAAGAACAAAACTCCAAGACCAGAATGATTTACCTTGGAATTTTATCAGATATACAGAGAAGATATAATTCCCATTCTCTTAAAGTTTTCCAAAAAATAGGAGAGGAGGGAATACTCCCAAACTCATTCTGTGAAGTCAACATCACCCTAATACCAAAACCAGGCAAAGACTTCACCAAAAAAGAAAATTACAGACCTATATCCCTGATGAATGTAGATGCAAAAATACTCAACAAAATATTAGCAAACCGAATTAAAAAATACATCAAAAGTATGATACTCCATATCCAAGTGGGATTCATCCCAGGAATGCAAGAATGGTACTACAAGATCTGAAAATCCATCAACATCATCCACCACATCAACAAAAAAAAAGACAAAAACCAAAAGGTCATCTCCATAGATGCTGAAAAAGCATTCGACAAAATGCAACATCCATTCATGATAAAAACTCTCAACAAAATGGGTATAGAGGGCAGGTACCACAACATAATAAAGGCCATACATGATAAACCCACAGCCAACATCATACTGAACGGTGAAAAGCTGAAAGCTTTTCCTCTGAGATCGGGAACAAGACAGGGTTGCCCACTCTCCCCACTGTTATTCAACATAGTACTGGAGATCCTAGCCACGGCAATTAGACAAAACAAAGAAATACAAGGAATTCAGATTGTTAAAGAAGAAGTCAAACCGTCACTATTTGCAGAAGACATGATATTGTGCATAAAAAACCCTAAAGACTCCACTCCAAAACTACTAGAACTGATATCAAAATACAGCAAAGTTGCAGGATACAAAATTAACACACAGAAATCTGTGGCTTTCCTATACACTAACAATGAAGCAATAGAAAGAGAAATCAGGAAAATAACTCCATTCACAATTGCATCAAAAAGAATAAAATACCTAGAAATAAACCTAACCAAGGAAGTGAAAGACCTATACCCTGAAAACTACATGACACTCTTAAGAGAAATTAAAGGGGACACTAACAAATGGAATCTCATCCCATGCTCTTGGCTAGGAAGAATTAATATTGTCAAAATGGCCATCCTGCCCAAAGCAATATACAGATTCTATGCAGTCCCTATCAAATTACCAACAACATTCTTCAATGAACTGCAACAAATAGTTCAAAAATTCATATGGAAACACCAAAGATCCCGAATAGCCAAAGCAATCCTGAGAAGGAAGAATAAAGTGGTGGGGATCTTGCTTCCGAACTTCAAGCTCTACTACAAAGCCACAGTAATCAAGACAGTTTGGCACTGGCACAAGAACAGAGCCACAGACCAGTGGAACAGAATAGAGACCCCAGGTATTAACCCAAACATTTATGGTCAATTAATATATGATAAAGGAGCCATAGATATACAATGGTGAAATGACAGTCTCTTCGACAGATGGAGCTGGCAAAACTGGACAGTCACACGTAAGAGAATCAAACTGGATCACTGCCTAACCCCATACACAAAAGTAAATTGGAAATGTGTCAAAGACCTGAATGTAAGTCATGAAACCATTAAACTCTTAGAAAAATAACATAGGCAGAAGTCTCTTGTACATAAATATGAGTGACTTCTTCATGAACATATCTATCCAAGAAAGGGAAACAAAAGCAAAAATGAACAAGTGGTACTATATCAAGCTGAAAATCTTCTGTACAGCAAAGGACACCATCAATAGAAAAAAAAGGTACCCTACAGTATGGGAGAATATATTCATAAATGATAGATCCAATAAAGGGTTGACATCCAAAATATATAAAGAGCTCATGCACCTCAACAAACAAAAAGCAAAGAATCCAATTAAAAAATGGGCAGAGGAGCTGAACAGACACTTCTCCAAAGAAGAAATTCAGATGGCCAACAGACACATGAAAAGATGTCCCACATCCCTTGTCATCAGAGAAATGCAAATTAAAACCACAATGAGATATCACTTCACACTGGTAAGGATTGCCACCATCCAAAAGACAAACAACAACAAACGTTGGCGAGGTTGTGGAGAAAGGGGAACCCTCCTACACTGCTGGTGGGAATGCAAATAGTTCAACCATTGTGGAAAGCCGTGTGGAGTTTCCTCAAAAAGCTCAAAATAGAAATACCATTTGACCCAGGAATTCCACTTCTAGGAATTTACCCTAAGAATGCAGCACTCCAGTTTGAAAAAGACAGGTGCCCCCCTATGTTTATTGCAGCACTATTTACAATAGCCAAGAAATGGAAGCAACCTAAATGTCCATCTGTAGATGAATGGATAAAGAAGATTTGGTACATATACACAACGGAATATTACTCTGCCATAAGAAAAAAAACAGATCCTACCATTTGCAACAACATGGATGGAGCCAGAGGGTATTATCCTCAGTGAAATAAGCTAGGCGCAGAAAGACAAGTACCAAATGATTTCACTCATATGCGGAGTATAAGAACAAAGAAACACTGAAGGAACAAAACAGCAGCAAATTCACAGAACCCAATAATGGACTAATGGTTACCAAAGGGAAAGGGACTGGGCAGGAGGGGTGGGAAGGGAGGGATAAGGGCAGGGAAAAAGAAAGGGTGCTTTACAATTAGCATGTATAATGTGGGATGGGCATAGTGAGGGATGTGAAACACAGAGAAGACAAGTAGTGAGTCTACAGCATCTTACTACCCTGGTGGACAGTGAGTGTAATGGGGTTTGTTGTGGGGGTGGGGGGGGACTTGGTGATGGCGGGAGTCTAGTAACCATAATGTTGTTGATATAATTGTAGATTAATGATAATAAAATGAATTTAAAAAAATCCACAGTACTTGAATGAAAGTGAAAAGATACATCCCTTGTTAGAATGCATATGAAATTGTGACACTACATTACTACACAAGTTGATGAAGGCAATGATGGGTGTCTGAAGAACTTCCTCAAAGTAAAAGCTCTATGGCTATGGGGGATTGCACTCAAATTAGAAACATTCGATTTTAACTATTGCTATGGGAAGCAGAGCCATAAAATTTCTTAGTGTAAACTGAGAGATAAAAAAGAATGATAAACAGTATTATTGGGTATTACTTTCACACTGTTGGTTGGAGCATAATTTGATACTGGATTTTTGAAGTATAACTTGAAGGTTGCTCTCCAAATTAAAAACTTATAAATTATTAGGCCAGTATGCTTCTAGAAATACATTCTCTATAATATGTCTTGAAGACATTATGTTTTCTTTACCTTGGCTACCATCACAACATTCAAATTATCATCATTTTAAACTAATATTTTGCAAAAGCTCAATTACTGGCTCTTTGTTTCTAAACATGCCCTTTAATTTTTTTCAACATGCCCAGAATGATTGTTAAAATATGTAAAACATGAAATGTCACCTCCTTGAATTTTCAAATGTCTGTTTCTCTTAGAATGAATTCAAATCTTGTACTATTCTCTGCAAGGCAGCACATGAACTCTTGATTTACTCTCTCATGATCTAGAACTGTAGTTATACTAACTTCTTTACTTTCCATCAATGTCCTTAAACCTTTTTCAATATATTGGCTTAGCACTGGTTCCCATTGTTAAAATACTTATCCAGCATTTAGCATGACTGGATTATTCTCTCTTACATTGATATTTTCAAAGAATCAGCTTTTGATTGATTTTTTCTATTGTTTTTCTCTTCACAGCTTCACTGATTTCTGCTTTAATTTCTATTTTTATTTTTTTCTCTATTTAATATTTATTTCTGCTGTATTTCTACTTCTACTGCTTACTTTGTGTTTAACTTGTTTTTTATTATTTCCCATGGTTAAACCCTGCTTTATGACTAGATCCTTCCTCTTTTCTAATATACACATTCAATGCTCAAAATTTCCTTCGAAGCACTGTTTTTGCTGCATCCTACAATTTTTAATTTATATTTTCATTTTATTTAGCTCAAAATAAAATTTCTCCTGAGATTTCTTTGACTCCTGGATTATTTAGAAGTGTGCTGTTTAGTCAACTATTTTGGGATTTTCCATCCTCATATGCAGTTTACCTTGGTTAATGTTCTGAGTGAGCCTGGGAAGTGTATTCTGCTGTTGGATGATGTGGTCTATATATATTGTCTTAGTCCATGCAGGGCCCTAAAACAGAATACCACAGACTGAGTGGGTTATAAAGAACAGAATTTCATTTCTCACAATTCTGTAGGATGGAAGTCCAAGATCAGGGTGCCAGCATGGTTGAGTTCTGGTGAGGACTGTCTTCCTGGTTCGTAGACAGCCATTTTCTCATTGTGTTTTCACATGGCAGAAGGAAAGCAAGAGACAGATGGTAACTGTACTAGTGAGGGTGAGAATTTAATAATATGGGTAACTGCTGAATCATTGTGTTGTATACTTGAAACCAATATAACATTGTATATCAACAATATTTCAATTAAAAAAATTTAAGGAAAATAAAGGAGAAAGTTTGTTTATTTATACTAAATTTAAAGCCTGAACCAGAAAATTTCCTTTTCTTAAACAAGACTCTTCCTTGAGAACAGGTACTGTGTTAATCTGATTTAATTGTGTATCTCTAGCTCCTGACACAGGACATGCACAATATGCCCTTGATATATACTTTTAGAATACATTAAAAACCCTCAAGAGCAGGGATTTTACTGAAACCATCAATAAAAACTACTCCTGGAGACCACCACTGAGAGCATAGAATGGTACATTTCCTATTACAGAGCTATTATTGCTCAGCAGCTTCTAGCTGTCTCAATATTAACATGAACTGTCCATGTCACTGAGGGAAGCACAAAAATTATCAATATTTCCACTAAACTTCATTGAAAGAAATTTCACTCTATTAGATACCCAGAAAGAAGAGATGGCAACATCAATGATTTATAGAATCTCAAAGTGCTTCAGATTATCAGGGAGATTTTGACCTTGTCTGAAAAAATATGGTTGTGATACACTATAATGAATTATTTTCATTTGAAATGTTTTTCCTTTCCTTTTCTTCCCTCCCCTTCCTCTCTTCCTCTCTCCTCTGCTCCCCTTTCCCTTCCTTTCACTTCCTTCTTTACTTTTCCTTCCTTACCTTCTTTCTTGTCACAATTCTCTAAAAATTCAAAAATGTTATTTGCCATGACTGACTTTCTTTCTACTAATTGTCTGACTGCTTTACTCAGGTAAAATTCATGTTGAAGGGAAATTATTCATGTAAGTTAAAAAAAAAGTTACTTGCCAGATTGCAAGAAGTTTTATATACAACAGAATAAAACACGATTTAATTAGAAACAAAAAGTCTGTTTCCTAGGACTGCAGTCAAGTAAAGTTTTGAATTTAGGGGCCAGATGGTTCTCTAAAATAGAACATATTTTAGATTCTTTGGTAGCAGCAAAGTAGTCTTAAATCAACTGGATGAGAGGTGCACTTTAATCAGGTCAACCAACAGTTGTTACTTCAAAGATGATTAAAATTCAGAAATTTAAAAAAAGTATTTTTCACACTTCAACCTTCTACTGAGGTAAAGCATGCAACTTCCCATTTCTCTGTTTAAAGATGTGTTTATGCCATAGAAATTTAATCTATGTTTTACAAATAATGTTTCATTTGAAAATAGAAATTAAATACAAGTAATCAAACAAATATAACCTGAAAGAGGTAATTAACAGATTACATTTATGAAAGACATAATGATAGTCAGAATACATATATGCTATCAAAATGAACATATAGGTAAATTCTATTTTATTCGACTTTCTGGTTTCGAATTGAGAGAAAGAGAGTTATCTGCTGGAACTAATTAAGAATAAGAGGGTGAAGTATACAGAGAAATTCAATCCTCGAGAATGTGGGAGACAATTGACTCAGAAAATCTGGAAATACTGAAAGAAGGATAATTGATGTTTGGATTGGGAACATGGTTTTAGAGCACCATTAATCAATCAATTGATCTGTCAGTCACTAACTTACTCTATACCCTTTTCTTTATTTTTCTGATCTCTCCCACAGGAAAGAATTCCATCTATCTGGAAAGCAAGAGTAATTGATTCCAGGGATACTCTTTTGAAATTTTAGTTGTTATATTTAATGTTATACATGCTATATGTAATTCATAACATTACCACACATACGGCATACATGCATGTATATGTCAAAAGCTTTAACATGAGGAAACTATTTCATACCAGTTTTTTAAATACATGTTGTAGAGGAAAAAGTTTTTCCTTGGGGTATATTTAGTTAACAGAGGAACTGAAAAAATATTTCCAATATTAGGCAATTATATTTCTTCTATCAAGTATAGATTAGGAGTATAATAATCAAGGAATGACCTTCTAGTTTTTTCAATATATAATCACATCACTGTAATTTTTTTGGTAATACACTTGTTTTATTGTATTCCTTTTCTTTTAATGTTATATTTTTTACAACCTTAGATACTTTTCTCTTGATTCAAGAAGCAATTGGCACATACATATCTTCCTATGAAACAGATGAAAGCAAAGGTAAGAACATGCTGTTTCTTATTTTTAATATGTGCTCTTAGTTTTTTCTTAGATTTGTGTAAGGTATATGAAACCATTCTCCCCTAAAAGTCACAATCCCACTTATCAATAACTATAACTTGCTACAGAGAGTTGGGAGTTTGGTGGTCTGAAATAATCTAAGAACAAAAGAAAATATATTTGTATCTAGTTATCATTCTGTTCTTAAATTTCATATGCTTTTTGACAGGACTACATACTTTTTTGGCATTTAATTTTATTGCCTGTAAAATCAAACTACAAATAAGTTTAAATTTAATAGCAGTATAGGAGTATCATATAATGTTTAGTAGTCTAGAGGAATAAAATACAGTAGTCATGTATGAACATCATACATACACACAAATATATATTTATATGCATATATATATAAATTATATATATGCAAATATATGCAATAAAAGTATATATATGCTTTTTTAGGGAAAGTACTTTTCAGTAATTTTTAAACCATAACCCCTAAAATCATGATAGGCAGTTTTACACTTTCTCCCCTTGGTTTAATGAGGTTAAATACAGCAAATAATTTCACAGACTTTTCTTTTTATGGAAGTAATGACAGAGACATTCTCTTAATATTCATTCTTCCCCTTTTCATTTAGTAAGGGAAATATGAGTTTTGCTGTGCTTAGAGCCATCTAGATAGCAAGACCATTTTACAGCCCTTGTGGCAAGGGCTTAATGTAGAATTCAGTCCTACTCAGTGGGATGTGAAAGAAAATTGTATGTACAATTTCTTAATCACATATTCTTTGGTGGAAGCTGTTTTCCTCCTTCTTTCCTCCACCCTAAGGACTGATATGGATAAAGGGTGTTAATGGGACAGCATTGGCCATGCAGACAGAGATGATGAAGTAAGAATCCAGAAGCCTGTGCACCTATATGACCTCTCAGCTATTGGAGGTCATACAGGTGCACAGGGCCACCTATCAACTTAGATTTTGTGTGCTTGAAAAATGAATCTTCTATCCTGTTTAAGGCACTGTTATTTGCTCTCAAATAAAGCAACTAAATAAACATACTAGCTAATAAAGAATATGTATTTTAAAAATATGCAAATATGAGATCTGTAACTCGTTTAAGCATTGTATTATATCCCCATTAATGAAGAATATATTTTGTTAGAAATACATGTTATTTTATTAAAATGTACTATATAATAGGATGTTTCCCATTACATAAATGTTCATGTTCGGATGCTTTGAAGCATTTTTTTCCATTAATACCTAAATAAATATGATCCTAAACCTAATCTATCACTTTATTCTTCACAATATTTGCAGCAGAAATATAAAGCTTATTTCTAAAATAACCTTCATCCGCCCCTGCACCCAGCCCGAATCTAGGTTCCGTTCTTCCATCACCCTCTCCCATAAGGACCACCATCACATACGGCCCCCAAGCATGAACAGTTCAGAATGTCAAGCGAGCTAGCACTCCAGGACCTTCTCTGAGGTCTCTCGCCACTCCTTTCCACTTCCTGTTTCAAGCAGCCTATGATGACTACACCCACATGCAGGTAGACCTGGTGTCTCAGACAGAAACAGACAACACTAAAGCATTCTTGGGGACCTTAAACTAGGCAGGTTGATTTTGGTCCTCTAAGAGTGAAATTGATCTCCAGATAAGAAAATTCCTAAAATTGTATCTTGAATTGCACAAATCAATCCAGTGAGCTACAAGAAAATCAGACTTTATAGATTATTCATCAATAATTTAGATAGTTCCTTCTGCCCAAATGTAAGCCATGGAAATTCCATATATACTCTTTGACTTCTATGTTAAAAACAAGATATTTTAAAAGAATAAGAAACTAGATGGCCTGTTCCATTATAATGTGTTTTATGTGTTATATTTCCTGTCTGAGAATAATCCAGAAATATTTGTCTGGGTCAGGGTTCTCAAAATCTGTTCTCAGTGTTCTGACACTCAAATAATGAGGTGGGAGGAAAGGTGCTAAGAGCAGGTAGTGGAAAAATAACTAGCCTCCAGTCATAATTAGTGATATGAAATAACATTCATATTTACAGCTTCAAAAAAAATGAAGAATATATGCTTTATAAGTATATTTTATTTCAACACATGTTTTATGAGGTTTGACTGAATAACAAACCAATGTAAGATATTTCCAATATGTTGACGTTGTAGGTGAATCAGCTTACTTATGATTTATTTTCTTTATTATTTGGAAATCAGTCAGCAAAGATAAAATTAATTAAATTTTCAGTTAATGTTAAATTTGAGTATACTCTTTTGAGTTCTCCGAGCATCATATGCATAACACCTCTATCACAGAAAATAAAAGATCATCTCACAGCAGTTTGTTTTCCCTACAGTGGAGAGAGCTCCAGGATAGCCAGAACCAACAAGGAATTGTGTTTGAAATTGTAGTCTTTAACACAGTTAAGCACATATGAGATGCTAAATTATTGTTCATAAGATAACTAAAGTAATTAAAGTCACAAGTATAATTTTAGATTGATGTTAGAATGTCTCCACATACGCACATGAAAGAACTGAGTTTCTAGACTAATGCAAATGAACATTATATTGCATTGAACTTATATAAGTAGAGGTCATTAACAGGGTATGTAGCTGTAGTCAACAAACTACCTCACTTTAGAATATTAACCTTTTTATTAATTTCCTTGTAACTAAGTAGTTAGTATAATATCTAATACAGACCGACACAAATTTTCTTTATATGTCAATATTTTACATATGATGAATTTTATGCTATGACAAACGTATATGAACAATGTAGAGTGAACAAAGCACATGAAAATTTAATCACTGTTTTGCTATATTTGTTATGGAATATTAAAAATCCACAACATAGAATTTTGCAAAGAGAGTAAGAGAAGTGAATGAAAATATTACAATCTTTGAAACAGAGCTTGATGCAATTTCTAAACCTAGACTTCTTTAATTTCTCCCAGCCTCATGTACCCAGTTTGTAAAATGGAGATAACAATGCTTCCATTAGAGGGTTGTCATAAAAATTACAAAAATTATTTATTTATTGTTTGCCATTTTCTAGGCTCCCCATGAGTGATGACACTTTTCTTCTGCTGGGCATTTACTTCTAGTGAAAGAAAGTGAACTTACATAAAGAAGTATCTAAGAATAAGGATTAGAGTCTTCTTAATTCATATTATCAACAAGGAAAGAGTCTAATGAAAATTTTACAAGAAAGAGAGTTCAACAGGTGTTTAATTAGACCTCAGTGACAGTATTACTTGCACTGGGTATATAGAAGGAATCAAGGGGAACAAGGTTCATCTTCTGATGGAAATTCTATTACATTAAAGGGGAGATATACAATTATCAAACAATTCAACAATGACAACGTCAGGTAAATATAACAAACAGAAAAATAAAAAGTATTTGGATAGTGATTTCTGAAGAATGGGACACATTTTACTTTAGAAACGATTTCATGGATGATATGGGAGAAGCAGCTAGAGACTAAATGATGAAAACACTGCTAGGTAAAGATGTGGGGAAAAAAAAGAATTCCAGGCAAAGGAAATAGCAATTGGCAATTCTCTAATATAAGAATTAATGTGATTTTTAGAATCAGAAAACCTGGCTGGATTGCAATTAAGGATAATATCACGGAGTTTGCAGGGGCCTTACGACACAGAATTTTGTAAACTATGGGTGAATAGTTTGCTTTTCATCTAAGTAAATGGAGTTTCTACTAGATGATTTCAAGCAATTGAATTTTATGATGTTTTATGTATATATTTCTTTTCAAGACTCTGGCTATTTATAGAAAATGCAAGGGCAAGTAAAACATAAAGAGTTAGTTAGAAGGTGGATTCACAGATCCTAGGAAACAAATTCATTTCAAAACACAAAATCATCAGTTTCAATGGACACTTAAAAAATAAAAACTATATAAATGTAAAACTAACTTTTACATAGATTTATAGCAAATATGAAATATGAGACTGCAAAATATCTCAACAGATGAATCAGTGAGTAATACAAATAAACAATTCATGGGAAAATAAATACGAAAAAATAATAAGTGGCTTTTCTTGACCTTTACACAGATGGAGAGAGAATAACTGATACTTTGGATAGTTTTATTGTGAGAAGACTTCAATAAGAAGATAACATTTCAACTGGGAACTAAACAACTATTAAAAGCCAGCGATGGAAATGCTCTCCAGAACAGTTTACAGGCATGGAGATCTAGATGCCTATAGTCAGATAATAGCAAAATGATGGGGAATATGTCAGGATTTAATTGTGATATGAATTATGGAGACCCAAAAAAGAAAGTTTAGTTCATGTCTGGACACGAGGAAATTGATGTCATTTATCAACCACAGTTGGTATGAAGAGGGTTATTAACATAATTGCTGTTATTTTTACAGAAACGTGATGAATTATAAAAACAGAAACTGAAGGCCAGCAACATCCATTCTCTTGAACTATAAATATTTGCTTCCATATTGATGTAGATCATATAAAGTTACTTAAAATGTTTTAAAGACTTTTCCTGTCTTGTCTAGTTATAATATACTCAAATAAGAAATACATATTTTGATGGAGATGCCTCAACTAGACAATAAATTAAAAACTAGCTAACTATAACTGACTTTTCTAAAGGTTTTTACTTTTCTGCATATCCTCCAAATGTATGAAGAATCCTTGAGATTCCCAAATTCACATTTGTCTTTTATTGTTTATTGTGTTGGGGGAGAAGAAAGGGATGGAGTCATGGAAGGTTTTAGAATTAATTCTAAAACTTATGAAAGGAATTAAAATGAAGTTTCAAGTTTTCTTTGAAACACCATATAATAAAGAGCAATCTGGGCAAAATCATCAGTCTTTGAAATATATATATATATATATGGTCCAGAGATTTTGGATAGATCTCCCATACTATAGTCATGTGCTTTAAGAATACAGACCATGTGTGTGAACATTGCAAGATACAAAAGGACTTTCCTTAGGAGATGAAACAGATAGGTAGACAGATAGATAGACAGACTGACCAACCTTTGTGAATTACTTAATGATAATGTTAGAGAATGGCTTTTTCTGAACATGTTAAAGTTAATGATGTAACTTAGTAAGCACTTTCGGTAATTCTATTAATGTGGGATTCAGAATACACAGATACAGAGAATGCAGCAGATGTGAAGAATAAGAATTCTATACTGTGCGCTGAAAATACTGATGATTCTTCATTCATTTTCCATTGTCAGATTGCATAACAAAGAGTTTCCCTTTTTACTCATCTATTCACAGACCCGTCTATATAGCTACTTTCAAAATACCCTAACACCTGTACCTTTTTGTTTCCTTTAAGTCACTGAATAAATAAAAACCAATGGAGAAGTTGATGAGCCTGTCCATGACACTTTCCCATCTTTCCTCTTTTCATTAGGTCTAAAGAAATCATTTGGAGGAAAAGTTTCTGATAAACACTACTCAGAGAATTCTGAGTACCTACAATTATTCTCTGTTGTAGGTTAACTAGAATTTGAGGGTGCAGCTTCCTTTAAAAATGAAAGGAACTTTAATTTGGACTTTGAAATTCAGCCTTAAATCTTGATGGATCATCCATCTATTATAAAATGAATTGTAAATATCCTATCTTTACTAAACTTCATTCAAACCCATTAAGGATTTCATCATGTTGAGTATATCAGAGTTCCCATTAGAGTTTGGGAACGATGGTTGGAATATTTCACAAATAATATTAAACAATCACACACTTTGGGGTTAATTAACTCCCTTATCATAGTATAAAATTCCAACTTCACACTTTGACTTCATGACTGCAGTCCTTAGTTAGCCATTTCACATCCACTTAGCACAAAGGTATGAAGTCTCTTTCTGTGCTTAACAACTAGTCTTCAGGTTTCATGAGGAAACAGGTAAAAGCTTCTTTCTGCAGCCTTATGTTTACTTAACCTTGACTCTAAAAAACTGCTGCAAGCTTCCTGACCCATTTAACGTCTTGACCTTTGGCAGATAAATTAACAAGATATATAACTAATATACAGTTCTTGGTTTTTTTATAAGTATTTTGAATAATTAAAGTTATTTTTTTCCACTCTTTATATGAACCAACAGCGACAACAACAAAGATGCCATATAAAAATCCATTCTTAAGTAGCTAGTTTAAATAAATAGTTCATTTCTTAAAACAAAAGAAACTCTAAACTGTTTTCTACTAGGAGTGAAATTCTTTCTTTTTACAACACTTCAGGTTAATCCCATCTTCCTTATTCTAAATTATATTGTGCTTTTCTGTAAGTACTAAAAATGCTAGTAGTGTCAGCAGCAATTTGCCACTTAACAAAACTCCCGAGTAACACTGTAGTATGCTGCTTGCTAGCAGTGCTATGTTTTACCCAGAGGAGATTAAGATGAGACGCCAAAATCCAGTTATGAAGTAGTAGAATTTCAGTACCTAATTCCCTAGTGTTATTGTCAACATAAATTCAACAGCTGTGTGTTCTTTAACTGTGTGCCACGTACTGAAACTGTGATGTAGCACTTCTCATGTAAATTCCATGACTAACATGTGACTTCATGAGCTTAATGAGTTCTAGATGATTATGTATAAAATTTCTGCTCATTATAAAAGGTATCAAGTACTGCTATACTATCTCCCAGTTAGAAAATTAACATAATTTTGTCACCTATCATGTGAACTTCCTACTCATGAAAAATAATCTGAGGCCCCACTTTCTCAGCCTGCTCAGCAGTGCCAGAAAAATTACATATAAGTTTCTGGTTCCATACTATTACACATTAAGGATTTTTATCCTAAGCCAAGCCACTCAAGCTAACTCAGAACCTTTATACTTAACCAGAGTCAGTTAAATTTTCCATTTCTATAGTACTTTTCCATCTGAATTACTATCATTGTCCCCTATAATTTGAAGTGATAACCTTATCTTGTACAATCCAGATTAAATAGACTATCTAGTATTAAATGTCCAATTTCCTAACCCTATATCTAAAAATGCTTCTGAAATAGTACCTGTTGTTGCCTGTGACCTAACCTTGTCAGATGAAGAACCATACTTTTTCCTTTCCAAAGCTAACCCATTACTCCTGATCTAGTCACAATGCTATTTGTTTTGCCTTCTCAGGAAACATTCTCCAACACTTATTCTATCTTGAGCATTTCTCTCTCGAATGATTCCTTCTCATCAGTCTTTAATTCCTCTGTGTAATATCCACTCTAAAATAACATTTTCAGAAAAATATTTTTCTAATATCTAACAAATACAATTTATTCTAATATTACTTTAATAACAATAATAAAGAGGAAGGAGGAGTAGGGAAGAGATGGGGGAGAAAACAACAACAAAAAAATAACAGGGGACTAAAATTAACTATCATCTCTTAATTACTGCATTATATAATGGATGCATTTCTTCCAACATTTCACTTAGTATTTGTGTTTTAAAAATGTTAAAATTTTTATTATTGTGGACTTATTAAAGGTGGCAGCTTTTAGAATGGAGAAGAAAAAGGACTGAAAGCAGGAAAATTAGATTAATGTCACAGGTAGCTGGTGGAAAGAAAGGTTCTAAAGCAACTTCCTTTCTGTTTGTTTTCAGCAGTTAAACTGTGATTTTCATAGGTATGATTTTCTGTGTTGGGGATCTTATATGCTGTCCCCATAACTTCCTATAGTTCTTTCACAAAACTTGGGAAATTGTGGATATTACTTCTTGTTTTTCAAATATTTCCTGCACTATTATGTCTCTTATCCTCTTCTGAGTCTCTAAATGCATGTATGTTAGAATATTTAATACTGTTCCATAAATCACCAAACCTTGGTTCAATATGTTTTTTTATCCTTTTCATCTTCTTCAGATTGAATTGCTGTTTATATATCTTTAAATTGGCTAACCCTTTCTGATAGCTTCCAAATCACCTATTAAGCATATTCAGTATTTTTTTTAAATTTCAGATATTGTACTTTTTAGTCCAGAATTTTCATTTGATTCCTTTTTAGTTTCTTTGTCTTCATTGATAATCCTAATCTTTTTTGCTCCTTATGGTCATCTCTGCCTTTAATATTTAAGCATAAAGAGAAAAAATTTATATGGGTAGAGCTAGAAATATAGAAACAGGTAGAAACAGAGAGGTAGAATGAGAGGAAAGGGACAGTGAGAGAAAGAGAAAGGGTAGATATAATAGCTGTTCTAAAATCTTCATCTACTAATTTGAACTCTGAATTTCTTAAGGTCTCTGTGTCTTTCATGTGTCTAGTAATATTAGATCTTATCATGAGGACTGGATTGTACAGAGTTTGTGTTCTACTGTCTTCCTTTAAGGGGTATTGATTTTTTTTTCGTGGCAAAAAAAGTTAAAATTCCTTAGCCCAAGGGCACAGTCCTTACTTTTTTTTTTTTTTTTTTTTTTTTAGAGGGCATCTCTCATATTTATTGATCAAATGGTTGTTAACAACAATAAAATTCAGTATAGGGGGGTCAACGCTCAATGTACAATCATTAATCCATCTCAAGCCTAATTCTCGTCAGTCTCCAATCTTCTGAAGCATAACGAACAAGTTCTTACATGGTGAACGAATTCTTACATAGTGAATAAATTCTTACATGGTGAACAGTACAAGGGCATTAATCACAGAAATTTTCGGTTTTGATCATGCAATATGACCTATAAACAATCAGGTCAAATATGAATATTCGTTTGATTTTTGTACTTGATTTATATGTTGATCCCACATTTCTCCTATTATTATTATTATTTTTATTTTTAATAAAATGCTGAAGTGGTAGGTAGATGCAAGATAAAGGTAGAAAACATAGTTTAGTGCTGTAAGAAGGCAAATGTAGATGATCAGATGATCAGGTGTGTGCCTATGGACTAAGTATTAATCCAGGCTAGACAAGGGCAGCAAGACATCCACGGATGCAGAAGATTTCTCTCAAAGCAGTGGGGGTGAGGTTCTGAGCCTCACCTCTGTTGATCCCCAAATTCTCACCTGATGGCGCCCCTGCGACTGTGCCTGTCTTAGGTTGTTCCTCCCTTGAGGAATCTTACCCGTCTCTGGCTAACCAGTCATCTTCCGGGGCCATACAGGGAAATGTAAAGTTGATAAGTGAGAGAGAAGCCATATTGTTTGCAAAGGTTAGCTTTTTTACTTCTTTGCAGATTTATGCCTTGTGGCTTCTATGCCCAGCACTTGTCTCGAGGTATCTTTACCACCTGGAGGGATTATGATACTCGGTAAATTCGATATGAGGCACGAATTCTATTTAAGGGTTGTAATTAGGAAGGAAGAAGAAAAGCTATAGATGTAGCATATGAAGGAAACATGGGAGGATTGATTATTTCTTTGACCTATCTTCTTGTATAGTACCTTAAGTATGTATAGGTTTTAAACTACTAACTAATTTGCACACACATATTAACATAATAGGAATACAGTGACATAACCAAAGCAAATCTATAATTACCATCCATCTCCAGTGAAGCCAAGAAAACCATTTAGGCACCCTAGGCATTTGTGAAAATTTATCTATGATATGACGGATATTGTCCAACTGTACTTGAACCATCAGACAAATTAAAGCAGCCCATTTCTGGGATCTGTTCACATCCCATATGTTCTTTTAACCATAGATAGTCTATAGTCATGAGATTTTGGAGTGCTACAACTTGCACCCCTCCCAACTCCTGGTTGAGTTCCAACAGTACAGATCTGGTCAAATTCGTTGTCTCACTGTATGCACATGCCAGCCTAGACATCTCCCTCCTCATTCCTATGGCAAGTCCAGGAGACGGTGGGCTGGATGCAGCCACAACCGCAGCATCGTCCGGATCCCTGTAGAGGCTTTTTGATGATCATCCCCCGGCACAAGTCCTCCAGAGAGTGCTGATGCCAGAAGCTCCTCCTCATATCGTATCTTAGTTCATTTTCTGGGTATCCAAGCTAGGCCTTGATCATCTGCATAGAAACAAACAGACCCTTTGCCCACACTTTGACATGCCCTCTATACCACTGTGCAGAACTCATTGGAGGTCAGCACACAGTAACTGCTTTTTTTTTTTTTTTTTAATTAAGAGAAAGGAATATTATCAGAAAAGAGTACCTCCATAGCTGATAATCTGACACCCTTTAAGTGATCAACATTAAGGATATTTAAAGCATGCGTTGATCTTTGATTTACCAATAGTTTTATCCTGTTAAGGAGTAATCCCCCTTTCCTTTCTTTCTTTCTTTTTTTTTTTTTAATTTTTAATCTACACTTACATGAAGAATACTATGTTTACTATGCTCTCCCCTATATCAGGTCCCCCCTAACAACCACATTACGGTTACTGTCCATCAGCTTAGCAAAATGTTGTAGAGTCACTACTTGTCCTCTCTGTGTTGTGCGGCCCACCCCCCCCTTCCTCCCTCCCCCCATGCATGCTAATCTTAATACCCCTCTTCTTCTTCCCCCCCCTTATCCCTACCTGCCCACCCATCCTCCCCAGTTCCTTTCCCTTTGGTACCTGTTAGTCCATTTTTTGGTTCTGTAATTCTGCTGCTGTTTTGTTCCTTCAGTTTTTCCTTTGTTCCTATACTCCTCAGATGAGTGAAATCATTTGGTATTTCTCTTTCTCTGCTTGGCTTATTTCACTGAGCATAATACTCTCCAGCTCCATCCAAGTTGCTGCAAATGGTTGGATTTTTCCACTTCTTATGGCTGAGTAGTATTCCATTGTGTATATGTACCACTCTTCTTTATCCATTCATCTACCGATGGACATTTAGGTTCCTTCCAATTCTTGGCTATTGTAAATAGTGCTGCAATAAACATAGGAGTGCATCTGTCTTTCTCAAACTTGATTGCTGCGTTCTTAGGGTAAATTCCTAGGAGTGGAATTCCTGGGTCAAATGGTAGGTCTGTTTTGAGCATTTTGATGCACCTCCATACTGCTTTCCACAATGGTTGAACTAATTTACATTCCCACCAGCAGTGTAGGAGGGTTCCCCTTTCTCCACAGCCTCGCCAACATTTGTTGTTGTTTGTCTTTTGGATGGCAGCTATCCTTACTGGTGTGAGGTGATACCTCATTGTAGTTTTAATTTGCATTTCTCTGATAATTAGCGATGTGGAGCATCTTTTCATGTGTCTCTTGGCCATCTGTATTTCTTTTTTGGAGAACTGTCTGTTCAGTTCCTCTGCCCATTTTTTAATTGGGTTATTTGTTTTTTGTTTGTTGAGGTGTGTGAGCTCTTTATATATTCTGGACGTCAAGCCTTTATCTGATCTGTCATTTTCAAATATATTCTCCCATACTGTAGGGTTCCTTTTTGTTCTATTGATGGTGTCTTTCGCTGTACAGAAGCTTTTCAGCTTAATGTAGTCCCACTTGCTCATTTTTGCTGTTGTTTTCCTTGCCCGGGGAGATATGTTCAAGAAGAGATCACTCATGTTTATGTCTAAGAGGTTTTTGCCTATGTTTTTTTCCAAGAGTTTAATGGTTTCATGACTTACATTCAGGTCTTTGATCCATTTTGAGTTTACCTTTGTATATGGGGTTAGACAATGGTCCAGTTTCATTCTCCTACATGTAGATGTCCAGTTTTGCCAGCACCATCTGTTGAAGAGACTGTCATTTTCCCATTGTATGTCCATGGCTCCTTTATCAAATATTAATTGACCATATATGTTTGCGTTAATTTCTGGGGTCTCTAATCTGTTCCACTGGTCTGTGGCTCTGTTCTTGTGCCAGTACCAAATTGTCTTGATTACTATGGCTTTGCAGTAGAGCTTGAAAGTGGGGAGTGAAGTCCCCCCTACTTTATTCTTCTTTCTGAGGATTGCTTTGGCTATTCGGGATCTTTCGTGTTTCCATATGAATTTTTGAATTATTTGTTCCACTTCATTGAAGAATGTTGCTGGTAATTTCATAGGGATTGCATCAAATCTGTATATTGCTTTGGGCAGGATGGCCATTTTGATGATATTGATTCTTCCTAGCCATGAGCATGGGATGAGTTTCAATTTGTTAGTGAGCCCTTTAATTTCTATTAAGAGTGACTTGTAGTTTTCAGAGTATAGGTCATTCACTTCTTTGGTTAGACTTATTCCTAGGTATTTTATTCTTTTTGATGCAATTGTGAATGGAATTGTTTTCCTGATTTCTCTTTCTATTGATTCGTTGTTAGGGTATAGGAAAGCTACAGATTTCTGTGTGTTAATTTTGTATCCTGCAACTTTGCTGTATTCTGATATCAGTTCTAGTAGTTTTGGAGTGGAGTCTTTAGGGTTTTTTATGTACAGTATCATATCATGTGCAAATAGTGACAGTTTAACTTCTTCTTTACCAATCTGGATTCCTTATATTTCTTTGTTTTGTCTGATTGCCGTGGCTAGGACCTCCAGTACTATGTTAAATAACAGTGGGGAGAGTGGGCATCCCTGTCTGGTTCCCTATCTCAGCAGAAATGCTTTCAGCTTCTCGCTGTTCAGTATAATGCTGGCTGTGGGTTTATCATATATGGCCTTTATTATGTTGAGGTACTTGCCCTCTATTCCCATTTTACTGAGAGTTCTTATCATGAATGGATGTTGAATTTTGTCAAATGCTTTTTCAGCATCTATGGAGATGATCATGTGGTTTTTGTCTTTCTTTTTGTTGATGTGGTGGATGATGTTGATGGATTTTCGAATGTTGTACCATCCTTGCATCCCTGGGATGAACCCCACTTGGTCATGGTGTATGATCCTTTTGATATACGGTTGAATTCTGTTTGCTAATATTTTATTGAGTATTTTTGCATCTACATTCATCAGGGATATTGGTCTGTAATTTTCTTTTTTGGTGGGGTCTTTTCCTGGTTTTGGTATTAGGGTGATGTTGGCTTCATAGAATGAGTTTGGGAGTATTCCCTCTTCTTCTATTTTGTGGAACACTTTAAGGAGAATGGATATTATGTCTTCTCTGTGTGTCTGATAAAATTCCGAGGTAAATCCGTCCGGCCCCGGGGTTTTGTTCTTGGGTAGTTTTTTGATTACTGTTTCAATTTCTTTGCTTGTAATTGGTTTGTTTAACTTTTGTGTTTCTTCCTTGGTCAGTCTTGGGAGGTTGTATTTTTCTAGAAAGTTGTCCATTTCTTCTAGGTTTTCCAGCTTGTTGGCATATAGGTTTTCATAGTAGTCTTTAATAATTCTTTGTATTTCTGTGGAGTCTGTCGTGATTTTTCCATTCTCATTTCTGATTATGTTGATTTGTGTTGACTCTCTTTTTCTCTTAATAAGTTGGGCTAGAGGCTTATCTATTTTGTTTATTTTCTCAAAGAACCAGCTCTTGGTTTCGTTGATTTTTGCTATTGTTTTATTCTTCTCAATTTTGTTTATTTCTTCTCTGATCTTTATTATGTCCCTCCTTCTGCTGACTTTAGGCCTCCTTTGTTCTTCTTTTTCCAGTTTTAATCATTGTGATGTTAGACTATTCATTTGGGATTGTTCTTCCTTCTTCAAGTGTGCCTGGATTGCTATATACTTTCCTCTTAAGACTGCTTTCGCTGCATCCCACAGAAGTTGGGGCTTAGTGTTGTTGTTGTCATTTGTTTCTATATATTCCTTGATCTCTATTTTGATTTGTTCATTGATCCATTGATTATTTAGTAGCATGTTGTTAAGCCTCCATGTGTTTGAGAGCCTTTTTGTTTTCTTTGTAGAATTTATTTCTACTTTCACACCTTTGTGGTCTGAAACATTGGTTGGTAGAATTTCAATGTTTTGGAATTTACTGAGGCTCTTTTTGTGAGCTAGTATGTGGTCTATTCTGGAGAATGTTCCATGTGCACTTGAGAAGAATGTATATCCTGTTGCTTTTGGATGTAGAGTTCTATAGATGTCTATTAGGTCCATCTGTTCTAGTGTGTTGTTCAGTGCCTGTGTGTCTTTACTTATTTTCTGCCTGGTGGATCTATCCTTTGGGGTGAGTGGTGTGTTGAAGTCTCCTACAATGAATGTATTGCAGTCTATTTCCCTCTTTAGTTCTGTTAGTATTTGCTTCACATATGCTGGTGCTCCTGTATTGGGTGCATATATATTTAGAATGGTTATATCCTCTTGTTGGACTGAGCCCTTTATCATTATGTAGTGGCCTTCTTTATCTCTTGTTACTTTCTTTCTTTTGAAGTCTATTTTGTCTGATATTAGTACTGCAACCCCTGCTTTCTTCTCACTGTTGTTTGCCTGAAATATGTTTTCCATCCCTTGACTTTTAGTCTATGCTTATCTTTGGGTTTAAGGTGAGTTTCTTGTAAGCAGCATATAGATGGGTCTTGCTTTTTTATCCATTCTATTACTCTGTGTCTTTTGATTGGTGCATTAAATCCATTTACATTTAGGGTGACTATTGAGAGATATGTACTTATTGCCATTTCAGGCTTTAGATTCGTGGTTACCAAAGGTTCAAGGTTAGCTTCTTTAGTATCTTACTGCCTAACTTAGCTCGCTTATTGAGCTGTTATATACACTGTCTGGAGATTCTTTTCTTCTCTCCCTTCTTATTCCTCCTCCTCCATTCTTCATATGTTGTGTGTTTTGTTCTGTGCTCTTTTTAGGGGTGC
The DNA here is from genome assembly GCF_040802235.1 of Manis javanica. Taxonomy (NCBI): domain Eukaryota; kingdom Metazoa; phylum Chordata; class Mammalia; order Pholidota; family Manidae; genus Manis; species Manis javanica. The sequence goes on from NC_133158.1 coordinate 140,971,773, forward strand.
TCCCATCTAGAGCAGTCCCTGTAGGATGCCCTGTAGAGGTGGTTTGTGGGAAGCAAATTCCCTCAGCTATTGCTTGTCTGGGAATTGTTTGATCCCACCATCATATTTAAATGATAGTCGTGCTGGATACAGTATCCTCGGTTCAAGGCCCTTATGTTTCATTGCATTAAGTATATCATGCCATTCTCTTCTGGCCTGTAGGGTTTCTGTAGAGAAGTCTGATGTTAGCCTGATGGGTTTTCCTTTATAGGTGACCTTTTTCTCTCTATCTGCCTTTAAAACTCTTTCCTTGTCCTTGATCCTTGCCATTTTAATTACTATGTGTCTTGGTGTTGTCCTCCTTGGATCCTTTCTGTTGGGGGTTCTGTGTACTTCCATGGTCTGTTCGATTATTTCCTCCCCCAGTTTGGGGAAGTTTTCAGCAATTATTTCTTCAAAGACACTTTCTATCCCTTTTCCTCTTTCTTCCTCTTCTGGTATCCCTATAATACGAATGTTATTCCTTTTGTATTGGTCACATATTTCTCTTAGTGTTGTTTCATTCCTGGAGATCCTTTTATCTCTCTCTATGTCAGCTTCTATACGTTCCTGTTCTCTGGCTTCTATTCCTTCAATGGCCTCTTGCATCTTATCCATTCTGCTTATAAATCCTTCCAGGGATTGTTTCACTTCTGTGATCTCTTTCCTGACATCTGTGATCTCCTTCCGGACTTCATCCCACTGCTCTTGCATTTTTCTCTGCATCTCATCCCACTGCTCCTGCATTTTTCTCTGCATCTCATCCCATTGCTCTTGCATTTTTCTCTGCATCTCTGTCAGCATGTTCATGATTTTTATTTTGAATTCTTTTTCAGGAGGACTAGTTAGGTCTGTCTCCTTCTCAGGTGTTGTCTCTGTGATCTTTGTCTGCCTGTAGTTTTGCCTTTTCATGGTGATAGATATAGTTTGCAGAGCTGGTACAAGTGACCGCTGGAAGAGCTTCCCTTCTTGTTGGTTTGTAGCCTTTTCCTGGGAGAATAGCGACCTCTAGTTGCTTGTGCTGGGCAGCTGTGCGCAGACAGGGCTTCTGCTTCCTGCCCAGTTGCTTTGGGGTTTATCTCCGCTGTTGCTGTGGGCTTGGCCTGGCTGGGGTTGTTCCTCCAAAATGGTGGAGCCCCGTTGGAGGGGGAGCAGCCAGGAGGCTATTTATCTCCGTAAGGGGCCTCTGTGCTCCCTGCTGCCCAGTGGGTTAGAGTGCCCATAGATCCCCAGATTCCCTGCCTCTGGTCTAAGTGACCTGTCCTGCCCCTTTAAGACTTCCAAAAAGCACTCTCCAAACCAAAACAATAACAGCAACAATGAGAGAGGGAACAGAAAGAAAGAAAAAAAAAAAAAAAAAGGAAAAAACAATCGATTTTTTTTTCTTTTTTTTGTCCTCAGGTGCCGGTCCCAGGCACCCGCTCACTGGTCCTGCTGCCCTGTCTCCCTAGCACCAGGGTCCCTGTCCTTTCAAGGCTTCCAAAAAGCACCCACCCACCGGTCCCGCAGGGAAGGAACGCTCGATATTGTTTGTCCTCAGGCACTAGTCCCAGGCACCCGCTCACCAGTCCCGCCGCCCTGCCTCCCTAGCACCGGGGTCTCTGTCCCTTTTAGGCTTCCAAAAAGCACTTGCAGAAAAGAGAAAAAAAAAAGGGGGAAAAATGCGCGATTTCCTCTGTCCTCAAGTGCCGGTCTCAGGCACCCACCCACCAGTCCCGCAGGGAAAAACGTGGGATATTCTTTGTCCTCAGGCGCCGGTCCCAGGCACCCGCTCACCAGTCCCGCCACCCTGCCTCCCTAACACTGGGGTCCCTGTCCCTTTAAGGCTTCCAAAAAGCGCTCGCCAAAAAGAGAAAAAAAAAGGGGAAAAATGGGCGATTTCCTCTGTCCTCAGGCACCGGTCTCAGGCACCCGCCCGCCGGTCCCGCAGGGAGAAATGCGGGATATTCTTTGTCCTCAGCCGCCGGTCCCAGGCACCTGCTCACCAGTCCCGCCACCCTGCCTCCCTAGCAATGGGGGCCCGTCCCTTTAAGGCTTCCAAAAAGCGCTCGCCAAAAAAAAAAAACCGCTCCGGTTTCTTTCCACCCGCCAGGAGCCGGGGGGAGGGGCGCTCGGGTCCTGCCCGGCCGGGGCTTGTATCTTACCCCCTTCGCAAGGCGCTGGGTTCTTGCAGGTGTGGATGTGGTCTGGATGTCCTGTGTCCTGTGGTCTCTATTTTAGGAAGATTTTTCTTTGTTATATTTTCATAGCTCTATGTGTTTTTGGGAGGAGATTTCCACTGCTCTACTCACGCCGCCATCCTGGCTCCGCCCCCCAGTCCTTACTTTAGGATGTGATCCTTATTCCTAAATTTCATTTTCCTGAGGTCACAGATAAATATCTGAAGTGTTTAGTGAAGTGTCTTCTTTCACTGACTAGGATGAACTTCAACATCTCTGAGCCCTGTGCGACCTCTGATACCCTGCTTAACTCAGTTCAACAGAAACCATACTGGATAGGGTTTATGGATACCAACCATGCAAGAAGCAAGAAGCAACGAAATGCTTGGTCAAAGACCTGCAGGAAACTACCATGAAGACTTCTGCCCCAGTCACTCCTACTGGAATCCTGATGCCCAAATTTCAGGTACATCAGTAGTCCCAATTTCTGATCAATCTCTGCTTCTTCAGCTCATTGCAAACCACTGTTTAGTGTCTGGACCTCAAATAACTAGGCTACAGTCAAAATATTGACCACAGTAAGAACACACAGGTAAATGTGAGCCAATCTTGTGTTTGTTGTTACTCAAATGTACTATCTAGTTTTATTGCTTTTCTAATGCCTGAAAATTCTTGCCTTATATATTTTATCTGGTATTGTAAATTAGAGCCAGACTGTATTTTTATTACAGTTAATTAATCATAGCCAGAATGGAAAGATCCCTAAAATCTTCCCTATTTTGACATAGAAAATGAAGACAGTCATTTTAGATTAAATTCTTTAAATATCATGGATGAGGTTAACATCAGAACTGAATGTGGAAAAGATAAATGATGTTAGAAAAAGTAATACTGCTTTTTATCTAGCAATTTTGATATGGTTGACAGGAGGAGGTAAATGACCAATGAATTTAACTAAATATTTGAATATATGACATACACACACACACATACATGCACACACATATGAATGAAATGGGTGAATATGGAAAATGCTGGAAACATAGTTGATCTTATTATGAGGCTCAAAAATAAACTAGGTTTAACACTTAACTTTTGATTACCCATGGCATAATTAAGATGCATCAGGAAACTATAACTAGATTTGTATCTAAAAAAATGACTAATTCTTTAAATATTTATTTTCTTTATGGATGAAATTATTCAATTGTCTGTGAGAAAGTCCTCCTCAAATAATTCAGAGGAGATTAATGAGTTCCACTATAAAATATAATCAAGATGGTAAAGAAGAATGTTCAAAGTTACATAGGTTCTAGTGTTCTTTGTCTATTCTAAGCTACCATTCCAAAATCTTTCTTTACATTTCCTTAATCTAATATAGGAATGAAAAATAATATTATTTTACACCTCAAGGGTAAATTACTTGGTAAACTTTAATCTGCAAGAGTGAGTTAGTTAACTTTTACCTTTTAAGAGTGAATTAATTAACTTTTGTTGTATGCAAATCAGGAAAACACACACCAGTGTGTTAGCATCCAAATGACCTTACACAGGAGAGCATATACCAAAGGCAACTACAGGGCATATTTCAACAACCACTATTTTAATATGCACTAAAGGGCTCATTAACTACAATAATTTTTCAGTGGTAAAATGAATGATGTTTATGACAGGTAGCTGGTTAGAATTTTATAGGCACTTTACCCTTGATATGAATAGGAGTGTGCAACACCTTTACAGTAGCACTCCAGCTCAAGAGTACGATTTGTGTCCTCTACATAAAGATGTATTCTGTTTCCTAATGTAACTGAAAATCAGGTCATCTTCCATTAAGAAATTTCTTTTGATTTTAAATATGTCTTGTGCAAAGGAAAGTAGAATTTCTCCAAATTTACAAAAAACTTTGTATGAATAATTCCATGCCTGCTTGCTAAAAAAGTATTTGCTCATGTGAAATAATTTCCACATATTCCCATTTCTAATTATCTGAAGTTACAGATATTTTAAAAAGAAAAAGACAATGATTTAAGTAACACATGGCCTTAGCAAAACTCATCTCTGAGACTAGGATCCCATTCACCAACTTCAAATGTTTCAAGTATCCTACTTTATTTTGAATGATATATTGAGAAATGTACCTCATGTAAAGATAGGCTTCAATATCCTGTAACCAGTTCCATGCTACAACAATCTAGCTTTACTTTCTTCAGGTTTATGCAGCCTAAGACCTCAAAACACATATTAAAAATAGATTTAATGTATGATTTTGCATAGTACATAACTGAAGAAAGATAACTGGGGATTATGTTATTTATCATGCATTAGAATGAGATTAGACACATTTCTCATATATAAAATTGGTCCTTTTATCCATTTTGTCTGATATGAACAGAATCTCAATAATAAAATAGATAAGAAATAAAAACTATACTTCAACCCAAATCAAGACTGAATTTAAAAACACTGTTTATGTATACATAAACATCTATACTGTATTTGTTACTTTTTAAAGAAATCACAGCTAAATCACATAATGGCATAAGTAACATAAGTCTAAGCAATGCACTACATTTCCGTTTTCATTTAAGATGTTTAATAATGTTCAATATAACAATACAGAATGGAACAGGTAATGTACAGCTGGACATAGAAATAATTTACTATTTTTTAAGTGCAAATTTAACCATGTCTCATTATATGACATTTTGTAATGAAATCTATTATTCATAGTTAATAATTTAGAAAATAATGTAAGTGCCTGAAAGTTTTTCTAATCTACTATACCAAAGAAGCAACTCCACAAAAATCATTAAACACATTCCAAAATCTAAGCCTTCTAATCAGTTATTCAAAAGAAATCAAAATTTGATGTGAAAAGCCATTTAACAGGAATTAACCTGTTTAATTACAACCCCCCAGAAAATGATTTACCAAAATATGATTCAGTCTTGTGTGATCTGCCACATTCCCAGCTTCATTACAAGTGCCTGTCCATAGGTATTCACCCATTGCCTGAAATCAAAGTATACAGGATTCCAGGCTACACAGCTGGAATGATTTGAGAATTTGTCCCCTGGCCACAGCTTCATTGAAAGAGAGATACTGCAATTTATTATGAGAAAATAATGTGATGCATTTTATAAACTAAATCTGTGTTCATAGTTATCCAGACCACACATTATTAGGCAGATTTGGTCCTAACCCTTCTTGCTGCTAGGATGTTTTTCCCTTTGCCATCTTTGTGATAACTGGAATGCTATTTCTTATTCACAAGTCCTTGTTGGCCAATCAGCAGTTTAAGACTTACTACACTGTCTTTTTCCATCAAAACTCATCCCTGAGACTCGGATCCCATTCCCTAAATGCAAATGTTCATGTGTATAATCTACTCTGTATACCTTTTTGTATCCCTCACTATAATTTCTGGAATTTTTTCTATGAATTATTAAAATATACAATTTTATTATCTTAACACTTTGGATCCTCTGCCTTGTCAATCAGCAAATCCCTACTCTCAGGACTTCTAATCTACTCTTACAACTCAGTACTTATCCTGCCTGTAGCGGGGATGTCAACTGCAGTCCGATTCACATCTTTCTATTATGTTATAGTGGAGAATGCCAGCATTAGCCTAAACTAAAAATACTGGTTACTAATAAATATGCATAAGTCACCTATTCAAGTAAAATGTGTTGTAATAGGTCCTTGCCCCTAAAATCTGATACATTAAAATTAATGATTAAATAAGCACAACCATATTGGTGATTAATGATTGTGCATTGAGTTCCCTATACAGACTTTTATTGTTGTTAACAACCATTTAATCAATAAATATGAGAGATGCCCTCTCAAAAAAAAGGAAAAAGAAAGTAAATTTCCTTACTTAAGGACGTACTTATGCCACTTTTCAAGAATAAAGATGTCTCAACACAGTGAGCTAATTTACACAGATTTAATTTGTTTCCCCATGGTCAAGATGAGGCTCTTTTTGAGCAGGTCTAATAAGAATAAAATATCAACTATTTCTATAAATCTTATCATACTAAATATTGTCTAGAGCAGCACTTTTGTACTGTGTTATAGAAAACATTACATAATAGTGTCCTGTGGCTTGTAAACTGATAATCTTGAACAAATTAAAAACCTTTCCAAATACACCTTGGAAATACCAAGTTAATCAAAGCTCAATAAATTTACTTATGGGAAGACTTATCTAAGCCTTAAAAATGCTATGTGTATGTAAACTTTCCAAAACATGAGAAACTTTTCAGGTACCTTTTTGCACAAAAACTCTTTCTGTTTCTATTCCTATTAATATTTCAAAAATCACTATTCTGCCCCACACAATTGAGAAAATAGTGGTCTATGGAATATTTTCTATTGAATCAATAATATGGAGGATACTCAAAATACTTGAACAATTGCAAAGACTAATTAGAGAGTAGGGTTTTTGGAACTCTACTATACCTACAAATTAACCCTTTTGTTGTTGAGTCTTGGGGAGCTTCAGAGTAGAGCCAGAGGTGGGTGGAGAAGGATAAATGGAGTAGCTAGGTGCTTTACCAGAGGGAGATGCTTGACTTTACGATTTTTCAACCAGTGTGGAGTATTTCCATATTTTATGAATTCGTATGTCCTGATAGGTGAAAGCTGGATGAAAAGCAACCCTGATTTTCTTACCATCTTGACGACAAAGGAAATATTTAAAGTTTATGGGAAGCACAATTAAAAAATCCTTGAAAAGGAGTAAATCAAATATTTTCTGTCTCAAAAGGAAGTGATAGCTAAGACATCTCTTTCCATGACTCAAATGAATAACATTATGTTGACATCAACCCATAGTAGTTTGTAATGTGCAAATGCATATGTATGATTTTATTGTTCTTATTTTAAAAGAGATTTTAATTTTTTTGTGTTTGTCCAGTGGCAAGAATGATCATGTTAGGAAACAAAAGTTGCTGCTCCAATATTCCACAGGAATATAATACTTAATGTTAAATGAACATTACATAATGCATTAAAAAGATACTAATACTAAGCACTTGGTGAAATTGTTTAATCAATATACTGTAATGTGTCGTATTACTACAGTGTTGATATTCGTAATATATTGTTTTGTCAAAGATCTATTGGCTTTAAGTTCTAATAGATAGTATTTACTAGAATAAATTTACTAGATTCCATTGTATTACAATTCCTTAGAGCCAGAATTTTCTCTCCAAAACAGTATTATTTTTATTGTTAGTCAGTGAGAACATATAATTTTATCTCTATGAGTTTTTATGTGACCAACTTTAAAAAAGGTATTTTGAAAGTACAATAGACACCTTTATAATCTTCACCTAGATTCAGTGATTTAAGAAAACTAAACTCTAGACATTATTTGGATTTCACCATTTTTTAAATGTCTTTTTTAATGTAGGATTTCAACCAGGATACTATATTTCATTTGGATATTATGTCTCCCTAATGTCCTATAATCTATGATCAGTTTCTTAGACTTTGTTTTTCATCATCTTGAGAGTTATGAAGAGTAAGAGGACTAATTATCAGACACTTTGTATAAATGACCCTCAGTTTGGGCTTGTCTGATGACTGGACCTGGGTTATACATTTTAGAAAGAATACAACAGAAGTGAAATGCCCATTGCATCACATCAGAGAGCAATGATGTCCACATGGTAACACTCATGATATTAACCTTGATCACTTAGTTAAGGTATTTAATGTTAAACTCTTGCAGAGTCCTTCACTCAAAAGCTACTATTTTCCCTTTTAGCACTCTATTATTTTTACCACTTTCTTTTCCTTTTATGGACTGTGCCTTTGGTGTTGTATCTAAAAATTCACTGCCAAATCAAGGCCATACATAGTTCCTCCCCTGTTTTCTTTAGGCTGTCTTATATCTATACATTTTTACATTTAGGTCTATGAAACATTTGAGTTAATTTTTGTTTAATGAGTGAGATTTGTGGCAAGTTTCATTCTTTTTTTGTATATGAAATTCAAATTGTTTCAACACCATTTGCTACAATGACTGTCCTTACTCCACTTCATTGCCTTTGCAATGTTGTCAAAGATCAGTTAACTATATTTGTTTTGGTTTAATTCTGGACTATATTTTGTTCCATTGATCTATCTATACTTTCATCCATTTCACATTGTCTTGATTATTATAGGTTTGTAGTCTTGGAATCAGATATTTGAATCCTCCAAGTTTATTTGTTTTTCTACTTGTTTATTCTCAGAGTTGTTTTGACTATTTTAATTCTTGTGGCAGTCCACATAAATTTCAGAGTAAGTTTTTTAATATCTTTGCAAAAAACTTGTTGAAATTTTGATTGGAATTGTTTTGAAACTATACATCAAATTAGGGAAAATAATATCTTAACAATATTCATTGTTTCAATCCATGAATGTGAATTTATTTAGATTTTCTTTATTTCATTAGTCAGTATTTTGTGGTTTTCCACACATAGATCCTAAACATATTTTTTTTTAGTTTTATACACAAGCAGTTCATGTTTAGTACATATCTTTTTAATTTCATATTTTAGCTCTTCACTATTTATATATAAAATACAAATGGCTTTTGCATATTTACCTTTTATCTTATGACATTGCCAAATTCAGTTAAATTATCTGCCTCTACCTATCTAGCTATACAGGTAGGTAGGTAGAGAGCTACATAGGAGGATAGACAGAGATAGAGATGAATAATTTTTTTGTAAAATATTCTTAATGAAAGCAACATATAGTCTACAGACTCTCAGTTTTTCTTATTATTAGTTAATTTGTGGAAATATATGAACAAGTGCTATCTGACTACTTGTATTGCCTAAGTGATAATTAAAAGTACGTCAAGTTAATCCCAGAGTTGAAGTGAAAACAATTAGAATTGGAAAAAACACTGAAAACAGTAGAAGATAACAAAATGTGATATACATGAAATGCCTTCTGTTATTTCCCTACCCCTCTCTCTTTCCATATGCAGTTTTTGTTATAACCGTATGAGGAAAACCTCTTCTTTCACAAATGATAATCTTTTCTCTTCTTTAAAATTATTTTTCTCCTACACATCTTGCTACATAGAAGTCACTTTCCTACATGGAAAACCCACTTTCTTGTGATTACCGCCATATCATTAAAAAATAAAAGTAAAAAACAGTATATCAGAGTAAAAAGAATTTTGTCAGCAACAGAAAATTGGACTTAGGTTTAATCAAGAAATATAATTTATAAGTCTAACTAACAGTAAGGTTCAGGAATATATCCAAACTCAAACACGATTTCATTCAAATGTTGCACATTTTAAAGAGCTCCAATATTCCTTTAGAATATTCCTATATCTGCCCTCTCCATGTGTGTATCTTTCCAGACTTCCCAGAAATGCCAAAAGCACTTTCAGATATCATAACAAAATATGCCTATGTTAAAGAGCTTTTATTTTCCAACACTGAAAATATATACTGCACTTTACTCTGAACCAACTCATACAAATTTCTTATAACGGTAACGGAGTTTCAGTGATTATCTTGGTCAATCAAGATCTATCCATATAGTTGTGGGTGGTTTTAAAAAGGTGCTATGAGTTGAGGTGGAAATATCAAAAAACAACTAACTATGAGAGTTAGGCTGGATTGTTTTCACAAGATCAGATTGTGTACCTGAGACACTAGGATAATGTGATATGGTTGACAGACAGAAAAAAAGAAAATTGAACTTTTTCAAAAAAAAAGAAGAGGAGTACACAACCAGCCTAAATCATGATATTATGAAACACTGAGAGGCAATTCTGGAATTTAAATTAGGGTAATATGAAGGATGGAACAGCACAAAGTATAAAAACACATTTCAACCTGTTATTGATATCCAAAGTTTATGATTCAGTAAGAGTTTTTTTTTTGAGAGGGCAACTCTCATATTTATTGATCAAATGGTTGTTAACAACAATAAAATTCTGTATAGGGGACTCAATGCACAGTCATTAATCAAACCCAAGCCTGTATCTCAAGAGTCTCCAATCTTCTGAAGCATAACAAACAAGTTCTTACATGGTGAACAAGGTCTTACATAGTGAATAAGTTCTTACATGGTGAACAGTGCAAGGGCAGTCATATCACAGAAACTTTCGGTTTTGATCACGCATTATGAACTATAAACAATCAGGTCAAATATGAATATTCGTTTGACTTTTATACTTGATTTATATGTGAATCCCACATTTCTCCATTATTATTATTATTATTATTATTATTATTATTATTATTTTAATAAAATGCTGAAGTGGTAGGTAGATGCAAGATAAAGGTAGAAAACATAATTTAGTGCTGTAAGAAAGCAAATGTAGATGATCAGTTGTGTGCCTATAGACTAAGTATTAATCCAAGCTAGACAAGGGCAACAAAACATCCACGAATACAGAAGATTTCTCTCAAAATGGGTGGTGAGGTTCTAAGCCTCCCCTCTGTTGGTCCCCAATTTCTCTCCTGATGACCCCCATGTGACTGTGCCTGTCTTAGGTTGTCCCTCCCTTGAGGAATCTTACCTGTCTCTGGCTCACCAGTCATTTTCCGGGGCCATACAGGGAAATGTAAAGTTGGTAAGTGAGAGAGAAGCAATATTCTTTGAAAAGGTTAGCTTTTTACTTCTTTGCAGATTTATGCCCTGTGGCTTCTATGCCCAGCATTTGTCTTGAGGTATCTTTACCACTTGGAAGAATTATGATACTCGGTAATTTCGATATGAGGCACGAATTCTACTAAAGGGTTGTAATTAGGAAGAAAGAAGAAAAGCTATAGAAGTAGCAGACGGAAGAAAACATCGGAAGATTGATTATTTCTTTGACGTATCTTCTTGTAGAGTAACATAAGCATGTATAGGTTTTAAACTACTAATTAAATTGCGCACATACATTAACATAATAGGAATACAGCTACATAACAAAAGCAGACCTACAATTACCAGCCATATCCAGTGAAACCAAGAAAACCAGTTAGATACCCTAGGCATTTGTGAAAACTTATCAATGATATGATGGATATTGTCTAACTGAATTTGAATAGTTTGAGAAAAATCAGACAAATTAAAACAACATATTCCTGGGAACTGTTCACATCCCATATGTTCTTTTAACAGCAGATAGTCTATAATCGCACGATTTTGGAGTATTGCAACTTGCACTTCTCCTAATTCTTGGTTGAGTTCTGACAGTATAAATCCAGTCAAATTTGTTGTTTTACTGTATGCACAGGCCAGCTTAGATATCTTCTTCTTCATTCCAATGGCAAGTCCAGGAACTGGTGGGATGAATGCAGTTACAACTGCAGCAGCGCCAGGATCTTTGTTGAAGTTTTTTGATGTTCATCTTCTGGAATGACTCTTCCAGAGGATGTTGATGTTGGAAGTTTTTCTTCATATCATATCTTTATTCATATTCTGGGTAGCCAAATTAGGCTTTGATCCTCTGTATAAACACAAACAGACCCTTTGCCCACACTTTGATATGACCTCTATACCACTGTGAAGAACCTATGGAGATCACCACACAGGAACTGCTTTTTTTTTTTTAAGAGAAAGGAATATTATCAGAAAAATGTACTTCCATAGCTGATCATCTGACACCCTTTGAAAGATCAAAATTAAGGATATGTAAAGCATGCATTAATCGTTGATTTGCAGTTAGTTTTATCCCATCAGGGAGTAATCCCCCTTTTATTTCTCTTTTTTTTTTGTTATCATTAATCTACAATTACATGAAGAATATTATGTTTACTAGGCTCTCCCCTATACCAAGTCCCCCCAACAAACCCCATTAGTCACTGTCCATCAGCATAGCAAAATGTTGTAGAATCACTACTTGTCTTCTCTGTGTTGCACAGCCCTCCCCTTTCTCCCACCTCCCACATTATGCATGCTAATCATAATACCCCCTTTCTTTTTCCCCACCCTTATCCCTCCCTACCCACCCATCCTCCTCAGTCTCTTTCCCTTTGGTACCTGTTAGTCCATTCTTGGGTTCTGTGATTCTGCTGCTGTTTTGTTCCTTCAGTTTTTCCTTTGTTCTTATACTCCACAGATGAGTGAAATCATTTGGTATTTCTCTTTCTCCTCTTGGCTTATTTCACTGAGCATAATACCCTCTAGCTCCATCCATGTTGTTGCAAATGGTAGGATTTGTTTTCTTCTTATGGCTGAATAATGTACCATTGTGTATATGTACCACATCTTCTTTATCCATTCATCTACTGATGGACACTTAGGTTGCTTCCAATTCTTGGCTATTGTAAATAGTGCTGTGATAATCAGTAAGAGTTTTTAAATAAATTAATATTATTCCTATTATAAAGGGGATAAATATCACTTGGAACTTGATATGAAGATTTAAATAATACTGGAAAAGCCCCTAAACATAAAATAGTTAAGGTGATAATTGGAAATAAGATCATAATTTTAGCTCTCAGATATTTCAATAGAGACAAATATAGAGATACAGTAATTCTCTTCATCCCATAAATATTTATTGACATAATTTAATATGATATGTCTTGCTCTGCTCTGTTTTCTAAGTTATTTGTTTATGTAAATATGATAAGCATTGGGTTCTACTCAAGTGAATTTTTAAAATAAATAGTTGCCTTCTTAAAAGGTGCTAAACTAACCTAGGAAGTGTTTACATGTTTTCATTTCTGGGATTCTGAAAAATTTTTGACACACACATATCTAAGTGCAATTGCACATTGTTTGGAGACCTGAGAATAATAAAATATGTTAATTACATTAAAAATACTGGATATAAAATGAAAATCCTGAACTATGGTCTAAAATACTGACAAGAACTTAACAGAAATTGTCAGAGTTAGCAGCACATACATAGTTATTACTCTGTGCAATCATTATTTCCAAGTTATGCTTAGTTTGTCATAGTATTGGTATTATAGAAAAATTACCCAAAGATGAAGTAAAAAGCAAGAATTCTATATATCACTGAATTTAGTTATATTCTTCAGTAATGATGTGATTTGTTGTTCATGTTTATTATTTCTCTTTAAAATGTACAACAGGCCTACAAACATACATAAAAAAATTACTTAGAAGAGAAAAGGGGAATAAAGGTTTGCATTAAAAAAGGCTTGCATAATAAGAAAATTTTATAATTTGTTAGTGGTGTATCACTTAAGTATTTATCGAATCAAGTGCTCAACGTATAGAAGGGATTATAAGAGCCCTTCTGCTCACTTCTTGGCACAAAGTAGAACATTGTTTGGCTCTCGTACATATATAGAATTGTGGGGAGTTCCAGGAAGAAGTAGATAGAAAATTCTTGCAAATTGATTTATTTTTGTGCTGAAGTTAAAACTAATGAGGTTTCTGGGGTTCTTTCTAGAAAATCTATGCTCATGTACAATATTTATGAAAGATTACAGAAAATTTCACGTTGAAATTCAGAGCTCATTTTCTCCAGTGTTTTATTCAATTCTGAATATATTTTATTTGCTTGATTAAAAAAGCAGTTAGAAATGCTCTCCAGAACTGTTATGTAATCTCCAACATAAAGTTTCTCTTACTAGGTAAGATCATTTTAAGTTGTTGAAGTACATCTGTTGTGTAAACACTGTGAAATGACAGTGGGAACACTTTGTGTCATTTAGTGAAATGAGTAATGCACAGCAAGATGTGAATGTATTATGGAAGACTAGTACTGTGAGTAATTATTCCCTGCTAAAATGCCTTGAAAACATGAAATGTGTCATAACCAAATAAAATTGCAAAATTCAGATTCATTTACAGAATCACATTAACTTTTTCAGCTGCTACTACAACAGATATGAGAGGGGAAAAAATAATCACAAAAATCCTTCAGAACCTTCCAAATACAAAGCTCATTTGATTTTTAAGAAATTATGTTCTTTTATTTCTTTGGCAGGATTATCTGAGCAGTAATGAGTGGAACTGCTGGTCCAGGGTTTCTTTTCTACAAATAAACAAAAATGTAGATATTTTGTGCAAAGCCTTCACCTGAATATTTATTCAAAATGTATTTATTTCATACCTAATTTATGCCAGCTGTGTATCTGTTGTTAATCCAAGATGAAGAAAATATAATTTCTACCTTCAAATAACTCAAAATTTAGTGAAATCAGTACTGTGGGAAATTACAATTACAATAGAGCATTCAAGCAAACTTTCTTTGGATAAGTAAAGGATACCTAAAATCCATGGCATGGTCATCTTGAAGGCTTTTTGGGGGTAGTACTACTAATTGAAAGATTAGTAAGGGTAGGAATTAGTCTAATAAGAATGAAGAGGGAAGATACATCAATTCATTGATAAAAACTCAATTAGAACAAAGAGACAAGAATGACCATGGAACATTCAAAGATCTGTAATTTACTGTGTAGAGATGGAATTAAAAGGCATTGAAAAGGGTGAGGAATACTACACAGGAATTTTTGTCACTTAGTCAAGGATTATGCCATAAAAAAGCCTTATGAAGTGTTCTAGGAAATCAAAGCTATGTAATAATGACACAGATATGTACTGAAGTTATATGAACTAATACAGATGATTTAGAACAAGTGTGTTAATTGAGAAACTGTTGCAAAAGTGACATTTGGGAAAATAGGTTATTATTTGGGTGCAAGATGATTATAGTCTGAACTGAATTGGTGATCATTCAGAGACAGAGTACTGGAGAGTTTAGAGAGAAATAAAAGACATAGAGTCTTTATGTCCTAACAAAAAGATGCTGACTCTGGTTTCTAAAATAAAATAGGGAAAGGATATAACTATTTACTTGGACATTTAAAGAAAACGTGGGGGGTAAAATAACAAGCTTTGGGGACCAAAATGAAGAGGTCATCTTCACCAAATGTGCTTCTTCCAAATACACAACTAAATGAAGATCCTTTTGACATATTCTTTCCCTCCATTTTCTCTTTTATTCTACTAAAACTCATTACTTGGATGTTATCCTTCTTGACTAATTTTTAAATTTAATATTTTGTCTACTTTTTATCTTTATCATACCTTTTGATGACTATATAAATAAACTATTGACTATAATAAAACAATATTCACTTGATTTATGTTTTTGGAAAAAGAACAAAACAACGTGACTATATTCTGTGCATAAAGCAATCACATCAGGCAGAAATATGTCTTATTGAAAGCATTGGGCAAAAAGTACTTATTGCTATTTGCCTGACTATTCTACATATAATATGTGTATTAACAGTACCTAAAAAAAAAGGCTAAGTACTGCATACAATACAGACAAAAACATTCCTATTTTAGAAGAATCATAATGCAACAGAGTAATATCTTTAGTATTTTGGTGAAAAGTTATTTTTATCTCAGAATTCTTATCCAAGTCAAGAATCAAGAATGAGATATTTTAAAACTTAAACAAAAATTGCCCTACTATGAAGTATGCCTAAATATTCACTTCAGTTTATGTCATGCTGCAGAAAATAAAATAAATAAAAAGTATAAAACATGAAAATCAGAAAACAAGAAATACTTGTTCTACCCAGGGTTCTTTCTACATGTTCTTAGTAACTAAAAGAAGTCAAAGGAACAAGGATCATGGAAGTTGCTGGAGTGTACCAGTGCAGTAATCCTAGTGATCCACCAGGCCTGAACCAAGCAAGTAGACAGACTGTACCAGTGAAGAGTTTTAGGAGAAAAATCAGAAATAACATGCTAATGAATATGAAAAATGATGCTGTTACATTGACGCCCAAGAGATGTGAAGCAGTTGGAAGAAAAATGAAATAATTTTCTGTAAACTAAGCAAATGGAATAAAAGGCAATTTATTATTTTCAATAAATCTATGGAAAAAACAAATATGAAACACTCAGATAAATCTAACCAACAAACACAATGTAGTTTGCAAAGAGGTGGTAAATATGATTATAGATATTTTCCCTGAAGAATATCTGAATAGAATATTTCCTTTTAGACTATGCAGAAGGTAGTCCTCTGGGTGTGGTCTCAGACTCACTGGTAAACAGTTTCTGCCATGAGACTTTCCTCTTTTATTCCCCGTAGACCAGTAGATTGGGAATGTATGTCTGATCTAAACAAGTCAACTTCTCTTTCTCCTGAAAATTTGACTAAGACCCAGAGAAAGCAGAACTAGACATGTGAAGTCAAGGACAGAAATTCACAGGTCAATATATAGCTTTCCATGAATTTCCTAGATTTTTAAGTCTTTCTCTTCCAAAACACTATTTATTCACTCACATTGAATTATGGAAGACATACGACAATCCTTCAAATTCATTTCCATTTGTGCTTACAATTATGAAAAGTTTAGAAAATGATACTTAGAATGAATCCTGTAAGAGAACTACACAACTACTAATATTTTTTCCTAAAACTTGTTGCATGCCCTTCTGCTAAACTATAAAAGATATGCTACTTTCTTGTGGAAACACAGGAAAAACTAATTGCAGAAAATTCCATTTCAAAATTTATGCAGGCTTCAGAATGCTGGGCTAGATTCATCAGTTATACCTCTCATGCCCTAGAAAATGCAGTTCCTAATTTACTAATGCAATACTCTATGCAATGCCAGAAATAATGAGTTTTACATGATTTCTATCTATATGTAGTCTAAAGAAAACATGGCACAGAAAAATTAATACCCATTCTCCTTAAGTTTCCCAAGAAGTAGAAGAGGAGGGAATATTTTCAAATTCATTCTATGAGACCAGCATTATTCTAATATCAAAACCAGGCAAAGACACCACAAAGAAAAAGAAAGAAAATTATAGACCAATATTCCTAATGAACATAGATGCAAAAATACTCAACAAAATATTAGCAAACCAAATTCAAAAATACATCAAAAAGATCATCCAACATGATCAATTAGAATTTATTCCAGGGATGCAAGGTTGGTACAACACTCTAAAATCCACCAACATCACCTCCCACATCAACAAAAAGGACAAAAACCACATGATCATCACCATAGATGCTGAAAAAGCATTCAACAAAATTCAATATCCATTCATGATAAAAATCCTCAACAAAATGGGTATAGAAGGCAAGAATCTCCACATAATAAAGGCTATATATGACAAACCCACATCCAACACCATACTTAACAGCAAGAAACTGAAAGCTTTTCCTTTAAGATCAGGAACAAGACAAGGATGCCAACTCTCCTCACTTCTATTCAACATAGTTCTGGATATCCTAGCCATGGCAATAAGACAGCACAAAGAAATAAAAGGCATCCAGATTGGCAAGGAAGAAGTTAAACTGTCCTTGTTTGCAGATGACATGATATTATACATAAAAAACCTTAAAGAATCCACTCCAAAACTACCATATCTAAAATCTGAAGTCAGCAAAGTTGCAGGATACAAAAGTAATACACAGAAATTTGTTGCATTCCTATACGCTAATGATGAACTAGGAGAAAGAGAAATCAGGAAAATAATTTCATTCACAGTTGCATCAAAAAGAATAAAATACATAGGAATAAACCTAATGAAGGAAGTGAAAGACCTATTCTCTGAAAACTAAAAGATACTCATGAGAGAAATTAAAGAAGATACCAATAAATGGAAACACATCCATGCTCATGGATAGGAAGAATTAATATTGTCAAAATAGCCACCCTGCCTAAAACAATCTACAAATTCAATGCAATCCCTATCAAAATAACAACTGCAGTTTTCAATGTACTAGAGAAAATAGTGCTAAAATTCATATGGAAACACAAAAGACTCCTAATAGCCAAAGCAATCCTGAGAAGGAAGAATAAAGCTGGGGAGATTACACTCCCTGACCTCATGCTCTACTACAAACTACAGAAATCAAGACAATTTGGTACTAGCACAAAAACAGACCCATAGACCAATGGAACAAACTAGAGAGCCCAGATATAAACCTAAACATATATGGTCAATTAATATATGATAAAGGAGCCATGAATATACAATGGGGAAATGACAGCCGCTTCATCAACTGGTGTGTGAAAAATTGGACAGCTACATCAAGAGACTGAAACTGGATTACTGTTTAACCCCATACACAAAAGTAAACTCAAAATGGATCAAAGACCTGCATGTAAGTCATGAAACCATAAAACTCTTAGAAGAAAACAGTCAAAAATCTCTTGACTATAAACATCAGCAACTTTTTCCTGAACACACCTCCTCGTGCAAGGGAAGCAAAATAAAAAATGAACAAATGATACTAGATCATGCTAAAAAGTTTCTGTACAGCAAAGGACACCATCAGCTGAACAAAAAGGCATCCTACAGTATGGGAGAATATTTGTAAATGACATATCTGACAAGGGGTTAACATCCAAAATATATAAAGGACTCACATGCCTTAACATTCAAAAAGCAAATAACCTGATTAAAAAATGGGCAAAGTATATTAACAGACACTTCTCCAAAGAAGAAATTCAGATGGCCAAAGGCACATGAAAAGATGATCCATATCACTAATTATCAGGGAAATACAAATTAAAACCACAATGAGATATCACTTCACACCAGTTAGGATGGCCTACATCGAAAAGACTAGGAAAAACAAATCCTGGTGAGGATGCGGAGAAAGGGAAACCCTCCTACACTGCTGGTGGGAATGTAAACTAGTTCAATCATTGTGGATAGCAGTATGGAGGTTCTGTAAAAACTAAAAATAGAAATACCATTTGACCCAGGTATTCCACCCCTAGGAATTTATCCTAAGAATGCAGCACTCCAGTTTGAAAAAGACAGATGCACCCCTATGTTTATCGCAGCACTATTTACAATAGCCAAGAATTGGAAGCAACCTAAGTGTCCATCAGTAGAAGAATGGATGATGAAGATGTGGTAAATGTACACAATGGAATATTATTCACCCAAAAGAAGAAAACAAATCCTACCATTTGCAACAACATGGATGGAGCTAGAGGGTAATATGCTCAGCAAAGTAAGCCAGGCAGAGAAAGACAAGTACCAAATGATTTCACTCATGTGTGGAGTATAAGAACAAAGCAAAAACTGAAGGAATAAAACAGCAGCAGACTCACAGACCCCAAGAATGTACTAACAGTTACCAAAGGGAAAGGGACTTGGGAGGGTGGGTGGGAAGGGAGGGAGAGGGGAATAAGAGGCATTACGATTTGCACACATAACGTGTGTGTGGGTCACACAGAAGGTATTATAGCACAGAGAAGACAAGTAGTGATTCTACAGCATCTTACTATGCTGCTGGACAGTGACTGTAATGGGGTATGTCGTGGGGACTTGATAATGGAGGAAATCTATTAAACAAAGTGTTGCTCATGTGATTGTATATTAATGATATCAAAATAAAAAAATTACACACACATATAAAAAATGGCATAATAATTCAGTATTCATAAATACCACTTTTTCTCCATAACAGACAATGTAGTGATAGTAACAGTTAAATGGGTACTTCTAGTCTTTGAAAAAAAATTAATGAGAAAAGCAACAACCAAAGTAAAGCACTCAAGTTGAGGAACAGTCTTTTCAATATTTGAATTCATAGGTATCATTAATTTTAGCCTCAGTGGAAAGAATTTGATTAACTATGCCTTGACCAATTACCAGAGTAATACATAAAAATGTAGTTTTCATCTTATACCATTCATTTATTTCAGGTTGATAACAATTTATACTTTTAAAGTATGTTTTTCAAATATATTATTATAGGTTTGGTATACTTAATCAGTTATAACTATGAATAGTGTCAATCATATTTTCAACTTCCTGGATTTTAAGCATTGCAATCTAGTCCTTGAAAAAACAGATTTATTTTTGATGATCTCTTGGTCTCATTATATCTAAATATAATGTTACTTGATTTCTTTAAAACATTCTGTGAATAAAGCTATATAAACATAAGTTACCAAATTAATCTAATTATTTTTAAAATGATGATTACTCTAAAATTATTAAAGCTTAAAACTTTATTCATCCAATTGGCTTAATGAAATTTTGAAACAATATATCCTATAGGCATTTGCAAAATTTAAATCGTAAGATAACTAGATTTTATTTCATAGAACTTGTTAGCATAAAACTAAATGCTTATGCACAGAGAGGTAATAAAATTTGTGAAGTCAAAATAAATACAATAGTTAAATAATATGATTCAACTTCTAAGTGTCACTCATAAAATACATCCATCCTATATACAAGTTTATATAAATAATAGACAGACAATATAAAATTGCATATATGTGTATAAGTCAAATATACACACATATACTTAAAATGAGTCCGTGCATACACCAACATTAGTGTTTCTGTCCAAATTCAATTCATGTATTAGTAGAAACAAAACTAGGATAAGTACGTAGCCTTCATGTCCAAAGAAAATTTGGTGCTTCTTAACTATATCTTGGAGATTTAATAATAATAATAATAATAATAATAATGATAATATCAATAATTCTTGATATTATTGATAGACAAAAATACTGAAAAATTAACAAAGAAGGACATAATGTATAAACATATTATGAAAAATATAAAACAAATTGCAAAGTCAGAGTTTCAAACACAACTATATGAGTAAATGTATGTTATAAAAATTCTAATAAAGAGGTAGGGGTCATAAAAGTTAATGCAAAATGGGGTCATAAAGATTAATGCAAAATGAGGACCAAATGTAATCTTATGTAGAAGAATCCTACTTAAATAGAGATATACTAAAAGTCAAATGATGGAAAAGCTATAATCAAAACACTACAGTGGTAATATCATTAAGATAGCTTTAGGACAATGAATATTACCAGGGAGAAAGTATATTTTATTATAATACATGAGTCAATTCATCACAAAAACTTAATAATCTTATAAACGTGTACATTTAAAGATAGCTTCCAAATTGATAAAAGTGAAAGTAGGACCAGGCAAATCCAGTCTGAAAGTGTGAGATTTCAAGACCTCTCTTTCAGTAAGTGACAAAGTCAACAGAAACTCAATAAATATATAGAAGATTGAAAGAATATTATCAACCAGCACCTTTCAGTTGACATTTATAGATTATAATAGCCAGCAACAGCAGAATACATTCTTTTAAAGAGCACAAGGAACATTTACTTCACTAGAACATATACTGGCTATAAAACAAGTTTCACAAATTTAAATAACTGAAACCATACAATGTGAATTCTTTCTGCAAAATAGAATAAATTATCAATAATGAAAAAAATTTTTTAAGTCTTGGAAAATTCCATATATATTTATAAAGTGAGTAAACTCTCCTAAAAGTTTCTGTGTTAAAGAAGAATGACAGGATAAATTAGAAAATATTTTGACTATCCTGTAATAGAATACCATATTAACTAAAACAATATATGGAAGAAAAAGCATAGGGCTATATTTTGATATTAAAATACCAAAATCCATTTTTTAAGATTGTAACTTAAGAATTAAATTCCATTTATGTGGAATTAATGGAAATTTAAAGAATAAAAATTGAATTAAAAGAAATATAAAAATGAACAAAATTGACAAGAGGACTAAAGATGGCAAAGTGAGAAGAGAGACAGAGGCTTCCTCCTAAAACTGGATACAATTAGAAAATTTAATTGGCACAACTAATCCTGAGAGTGCAACAGGGAAGAGGACTGTGCTAGACTGCACACACCTGGAGAAAAGAGCAGACCTCAGCGAACGGGTAATGAACCACAGCTGTGGCACCGTGGGAACCAAGCCCCTCCCCCAACCCAGCTCGCTGGCGGAAGGAAGACAGATGGAGCAGGGAGTGAGTGGAAGGCTTGGGACTGCTGAATACCTAGTTCCAGAGATCTGCTCTGGGAGCACAAACCTATATTTCATGGTGCTTTCATGAGACTCTCATGACTACAGGGTTGGAAAGTTAATACAGGCAGAGTTCCTGGGGAGACTGGGATTCTGGCCACTTGTGGAAACCAGGGATCCATGTCTCGCTGCTCTGGGACAAAATCTTATACCTGTGTGACTGGCCCACTGGCTCACACAGTGGAGACAGGTACACCAGCCGAGAGGTGGGGAACAGCTCTTTCCTACCCCCAGGCACCAGTACCACTCCCATGCGACCCCCGACATTGCTTCAGGGGCTCACCAGCTCCAGAACAGAGCTTCTGGACACTAGAGGGCGCCATATACAAACATGAAAAGCCAAAAAACCTTGTCAGAGTAAAATTGTTAATAGAACTCTCGAGAAAGATTTAAATGATATGGACCTCGTGACTCTTCCTGAAAGGGAGTTCAAAATAAAAAACATCAACATCCTAATGGAGGTATGGAAAGACATCCAAGAACTCAGGAATGAATTCAGATCAGAGATCTGATTGATGAAGAACACGATGGAGGGTATTAAAAGCAGGTTGGATACAGTGGAGGAGATAATAAATGAAATAGAAACTAGAGAAGAGGAATACAAAGAAGCTGAGGCACAGAGAGAAAAAAGGATCTCTAAAAATGAAAGAATATTAAGAGAACTGTGTGACCAATCCAAGCTGAACAATATTTGCATTATAGGGATACCAGAAGAAGAAGAGAGAGACAAAGGGATAGAAAGTGTCTTTGAGGATGTAGTTGCTGAAAACTTCCCCAATCTGGGGAAGGAGATAGTCTCTCAGGCCATGGAGAACTACATATCTCCCAACACAAGGGACCCAAGGAAGAAAACACTAACACCAAGACACATAGTAATTAAAATGGGAAAGATCAAGGATAAGGACAGACTATTAAAAGCAGCCAGAGGCAGAAATAAGATCACATACAAAGGAAAGCCCATCAGACTAACAACAGACTTCTCAGCAGAAACCTTACAGGCCAGAAGGGAGTGGCATGATGTATTTAATGCCATGAAGCAGAAGGGCCTGGAACCAAGATTACTTTATCTGGTGAGATTAACATTTAAATTTGAAGGAGAGATTAAACAATTTTCAGATAAGCAAAAGCTGAGAAAGTTTACCTCCCACAAACCATCGATGCAGTCTATTTTTGAGGGACTGCTATAGATGGAAGTGTTCCTAGGGTTGGATAGCTGTCATCAGAGGTAATAAAATCACAGTAGGGAGGGTGGAGCAGCTGATTGCAAGGCAAATGTAAAATTACATTGACTATCTCCAAAGTCAATCAACGGATAGACAAAAAGTACAAAATATGATACCTAATATGTAAAGAACAAAGGAGGAAGAAAAAGGAGGAGAAATAGAAAAGAACCTTTAGATTGTGTTTGTAACAGCATACTAAGTGAGTTAAGTTAGATTCTTAGATAGTAAGGAAAGTAACCTGGAGTCTTTGGTAACCACGAATCTAAGGCCTGAAATGGCAATAAGTACATACCTACTGATAATCACCCTAAAAGTAAATGGACTGAATGCACCAATCAAAACACATAGAGTCACTGAATAGATAAAAACACAAGGCCCATCTATATGCTGCTTACAAGAGACTCACCTCAAGCCCAAAGACATGCACAGACTAAAAGTCAAGGGATGGAAAAATATATTTCATGCAAACAATAGGGAGAAAAAAGCAGGTGTTGCTGTACTAGTATGAGACAAAATGGACTTCAAAACAAAGAAAGTAACAAGAGATAAAGAAGGACATTACTTAATGATAAAGGGCTCAGTCCAAAAAGAGGATACAACCATTATAAATATATATGCACCCAACACAGGAGCACCATCATATGTGAAATAAATACTAACAGAATTAAAGGAGGAAATAGACTACAATACATTCATTTTAGGAGACTTCAACACACCATTCACTCCAAAGGACAGATCCACCAGACAGAAAATAAGTAAGGACACAGAGGCACTGAACAACACACTAGCACAGATGGACCTAATAGACATCTATAGAACTCTACACCCAAAAGCAACAGGATACACATTCTTCTCAGGTGCACATGGAACATGCTCCAGAGTAGAACATACTAGGCCACAAAAAGAGCCTAAGTAAATTAAAAAAGATTGAAAACCTACCAACCAACTTCTCAGACCACAAAGGTATAAAACTAGAAATAAATTGTACCAAGAAAGCAAAAAGGCTCACAAAAACATGGAGGCTTAACAACATGCTCCTAAATAATCAATGGATCAATGACCAAATTAAAATGGAGATCCAGCAATATATGAAAACAAATGACAACAACAACACAGAGCCCCAACTTCTGTGGGACGCAGCGAAAGTAGTCTTAAGAGAAAAGTATATAGCATTGCAGGCATATTTAAAGAAGGAAGAACAAACCCAAATGAATAGTCTTGACATCACAATTATCAATATTGGAAAAATAAGAACAAATGAGGCTGAAAATCAGCAGAAGGAGGGACATAATAAAGATCAGAGAAGAAATAAACAAAATTGAGAAGAATAAAACAATAGAAAAAAATCAATGAAACCAAGAGCTGGTTCTTTGAGAAAATAAATAAAATAGATGAGCCTCTAGCCAGGCTTATTAAGAGAAAAAGAGAATCAACACACATCAACAGAATCAGAAATGAGAAAGGAAACCTCACGACGGACCCAATAGAAATACAAAGAATTATTAGAGACTACTCTGAAAACCTATATGCTAAGAAGCTGGAAAACCTAGTAGAAATGGAACACTTCCCAGAAAATACAACCTTCCATGACTGACCAAGGAAGGAACACAAAATCTAAACAAACCAATTACCAGCAAAGAAATTGAGTAGTTATCAAAAAACTCCCCTAGAAAAGAAACCCTGGGTCAGATGCATTTACCTCAGAATTTTATCAGACACACAGAGAAGATATAATACCCATTCTCCTTAAAGTTTTCCAAAAAATAGAAGAGAATGGAATACTCCCAAACTCATTCTATGAAGCCAACATCACCCTAATACCAAAACCAGGCAAAGACCCCACCAAAAAAGAAAATTACACACCAATATCCCTGATTAACATAGGTGCAAATATACTAAATAAAATATTAGCAAATCGAATTCAAAACTATATGAAAAGCATCATACACCACGACCAAGTGGGGTTCATCCCAGAGATGCAAGGATGGTACAATATTCAAAAATCCATTAACATCATCCACCACATCAACAAAAAGAAAGACAAAAACCACATGATCATCTTCATAGATGCTGAAAAAGTATTCAACAAAATTCAACATCCATTCATGATAAAAACTCTCAGCAAAATGAGTATAGAGGGCAAGTACCTCAACATAATAAAGGCCATATATGATAAACCCAAAGCCAACATTATACTGAATGGTGAAAAGCTGAAAGCTTTTCCTCTGAGATCGGGAACAAGACAGGGATGCCCACTCTCTCCACTGTTATTTAACCTAGCACTGGAGGTCGTGGCCACAGCAATTAGACAAAACAAAGAAATAGAAGGCATCCAGATTGATAAAGAGGAAGATAAACTGTGACTGTTTGCAGATGACATGATATTGTACATAAAAAACTTTAAAGACTCCACTCCAAAACTACTAGAACTGATATCGGAATACAGCAAAGTTGCAGGATACAAAATTAACACACAGAAATCTCTGGCTTTACTATACACAAACAATGAACTAATAGAAAGAGAAATCAGGAAAACCATTCCATTCACAATTGCATCAAAAAGAATAAAATACCTAGGAATAAACCTAACCAAAGAAGTGAAAGGATCATACACCATGACCAAGTGGATTCATCCCAGGGATGCAAGGATGGTACAACATTCGAAAATCCATCAACATCATCCACCACATCAACAAAAAGAAAGACAAAAACCACATGATCATCTCCATAGATGCTGAAAAAGCATTTGACAAAATTTAACATTCATTCATGATAAAAACTCTCAGCAAAATGGGTTTAGAGGGCAAGTACCTCAACATAATTAAGGCCATATATGATAAACACAGCCAGCATTATACTGAACAGCAAGAAGCTGAAAGCTTTTCCTCTGAGATCGGGAACCAGACAGGGATGCCCACTCCCCACTGTTATTTAACATAGTACTGGAGATCCTAGCCACGGCAATCAGACAAAATAAAGAAATACAAGGAATCCAGATTAGTAAAGAAGAAGTTAAACTGTCACTATTTGCAGATGACATGATATTGTACATAAAAATCCCCAAAGACTCCACTCCAAAACTACTAGAACTGATATCGGAATACAGCAATGTTGCAGGATACAAAATTAACACACAGAAATCTGGGGCTTTCCTATATTCTAACAATGAACCAATAGAAAGAGAAACCAGGAAAACAACTACATTCACAATTGCATCAAAAAGAATAAAATACCTAGGAATAAACCTAACCAAAGAAGTGAAAGACCTATACCCTAAAAACTACAAGACACTCTTAAGAGAAATTAAAGAGGACACTAACAAATGGAAACTCATCCCATGCTCCTGGCTAGGAAGAATTAATATCGTCAAAATGGCCATCCTGCCCAAAGCAATATACAGATTTGATGCAATCCCTATCAAATTACCAGTAACATTCTTCAACGAACTGGAACAAATAGTTCTAAAATTCATATGGAACCACCAAAGATCCCAAATAGCCAAAGCAATCCTGAGAAAGAAGAATAAAGTGTGTGTGTGGGGGGATCTCACTCCCAAACTTCAAGCTCTACTACAAAGCCACAGTAATCAAGACAATTTGGTACTGGCACAAGAACAGAGCCACAGACCAATGGAACAGAATAGAGACTCCAAACATTAACACAAACATATATGGTGAACTAATATTCAATAAAGGGGCCATGGTCATAGAATGGGGAAATGACAGTCTTTTCAACAGATGGTGCTGGCAAAACTGGACAGCTACATGTAAGAGAATGAAACTGGATCACTGTCTAACCCCATACACAAAAGTAAATTCAAAATGGATGAAAGACCTGAATTTAAGTCATGAAACCATAAAACTCTTAGAAAAAAACATAGACAAAAATCTCTTGGTCATAAACATTAGCAACTTCTTCATGAACATATCTCCCTGGGTAAGGAAAACAAAAGCAAAAATGAACAAGTGGGACTATATCAAGCTGGAAAGCTTCTGTACAGCAAAGGACACCATCAATAGAACAAAAAGGTACCCTTTTTGGGAGAATATATTCATAAATGACAGATCTGATAAAGGCTTGACATCCAAAATATATAAAGAGCTCATGTACCTCAACAAACAAAAAGCAAATAATCCAATTAAAAAATGGGCAGAGGAGCTGAACAGACAGTTCTCCAAAGAAGAAATTCAGATGGCTAACAGACACATGAAAAGATGCTCCATGTCGCTAGTTATCAGAGAAATGCAAATTAAAACTACAACAAGATATCACCTCACACCTGTAAGAATGGCTACCATCCAAAAGACAAACAACAACAAATGTTGGCGAGGTTGTGGAGAAAGAGGAACCATCCTACACTGCTGGTGGGAATGTAAATTAGTTCAACCATTGTGGAAAGCAGTATGGAGGTTCCTCAAAATGTTCAAAATAGACTTCCCATTTGACCCAGGAATTTCACTTCTAGGAAT
Source organism: Manis javanica (assembly GCF_040802235.1). Lineage (NCBI taxonomy): Eukaryota > Metazoa > Chordata > Mammalia > Pholidota > Manidae > Manis > Manis javanica. Next base: position 140,999,457 of record NC_133158.1, read on the forward strand.
TTACCCTAAGGATGCAGCACTCCAGTTTGAAAAAAACAGATGCACCCCTATGTTTATCGCAGCACTATGTACAATAGCCAAGAAATGGAAGCAACCTAAGTGTCCATCAGTAGATGAATGGATAAAGAAGATGTGGTACATATACACAATGGAATATTATTCAGCTATAAGAAGAAAACAAATCCTACCATTTGCAACAACATGGATGGAGCTGGAGGGTATTATGCTCAGTGAAATAAGCCAAGTGGAGAAAGAGAAATACCAAATGATTTCACTCATCTGTGTAGTATAAGAACAAAAGAAAAACAGAAGGAGCAAAACAGCAGCAGAATCACAGAACCCAAGAATGGACTAACAGTTACCAATGGGAAAGAGACTGGGGAGAATGGGAGGGTAGGGAGGGAGAAGGGTGGGGAAGAAGAAAGGGGTTATTATGATTAGCATGTGTAATGTTGGGGGTGGGGGAAAGGGAAGGGCTTTGCAACACAGAGAAAACAAGTAGTGATTATGCAACATCTTACTATGCTGATGGACAGTGACTGTAATGGGGTTTGTGGGGGGGACTTGGGTTAGGGGAGAGCCTAGTAAACATAATGTTCTTCATGTAATTGTAGATTAATGATAACAAAATAAAAAGGCAAAACAAAAAAACAAACAATAAAAAATGGAATAAAATTAATAAAGCAGCAACTGGTTCTTAAAAAATAAAAAATAAAATTGGTAAAACTCCAGAAAGATTAAGGAAAATAGAACACACATTTTAAAAAATAGCAAAGAAAGAAGGGATATATCTTCCATCATGGAAAAGGCAGCATTTTATTCTAACTGTTGTAGACATTTACTCTGGATATTGGTTGCCTTCCCTGCACACCATGCTTCCACTAAAACTATCATCCATGGTCTTACAGAATGCCTTATCCATTATCCTAGTATTCCACACAGTATCACTTCTAATCAAGGAACCCAATTAAAACAAAAAAAGAATGGCAATGGGCCTATACCTATGGAATCACTGGTCTTACCATGTTCCCCACTACACTCTAATATCTGGTTAACAGAAGTGTGGGATAGCCTTTTGAAGACTCACTTATAGTTCCAGCTAGGTGGCAATACCTTGCCGGACTGGAGCAAGGTTCTGCAGAAGGCTGTATATGCTCTGAACCAGCAGCCAATATGTGGTACTGTTTCTTTCATAGCCAAGATTCAAGAGTGCAGGGATCAAGGGGTAGAAAATGGCAGTAGCACTACTCACTGTTAACTCTAGTGACCCAATAGCAAAATCTCTTCTTCCTTTCTCACAATTTTATATTCTGCCATCCTAGAAATATTAGTCCAAGAGGCAGGAATGCTTCCACAAGTAGAAAAAATGATTTCATTTAACTGGAATAAGACTTCTGCCTGGCCACTGTGGATTCTTAATGCCTCTGTATCATCAACAGGCAAAGAAGACAGTGGTTGCGGGGGACTGATTTTGACTACAAGGGGAAATTGAATGCTACTGCACTATGGAAATAAGGAAGAGTATGTCTGAAACATGGGAGATCCCTTAGAGCATCTGTTACTATTACCACGCTGCTATGAACTATTTGTGTGCCCTTAAAATCATTCACTGAAGCCCTTATGTCAACGTGATGACTGTTATAGGTGGAGCCTTTGGGAAGCAATTAGGTTTAGATGAGGCCATGAGGGTGCAGCCCCCATCATGCGATTAATGCTCTCCTAAGACACCAGAGATCAATCTCTCTCTCATTTTCTTTCTGCCACCCCCTCGCTTTTTTTTTTCTCATCACCATGTGGGGACATAGCAAGAAGACAGCTATCTGCACGTCAGGAAGAGGTTCTTCATCAGACAACAAATCAACCAGCACTTTGATGTTGGACTCTTCAGCCTCAAAACTATGAGAAATTACTTGTTGTCCAAGCCAGTTAGTCTGTGGTATTCTTTTATAGCAACCTGAATTCACCCAGATTCATGTCCTGTGATTAAGAAAAATGGAAAATTGTAACAACCTAATTCAGGCACAACGACAAATGGCCCAGACCTTTCAGGAATGAATTTTGGGTCACAACCTCAGGAAAAGAACCATAACCAGCTGAGGTGCTTGCTGAACCATAACCACATGGGTGGTAGGAAAGGCAGTAATAAATACTAGGTACAACCATGTGACCAGGTACAGAAACAGAAATGAGGATTATAATGATCATGAGTATTTTCTCATTTTGTTATGAATATATTGATGTGTGTACATGTATATAAGTTGCATGCAATACACAAATATCTTGGTTTTCTTCCCTCTGTTTCTTTATCAAGTGTGAGAAAGCAGCTTAATTAATGAGAAAATGCACAGGCTCCTTGATTTTGTGTAATCTTGATTTGGGATACCAATTATTTAGATAAGTATTCTGGGAACTTAAGCTACTCTGCACTTGGTAACATTGGAGCCTGTGAGTTGATACAATCCTTTACACTTAGGAGGGAATGCAGTGAAAGGAGGGGGTTGCAAGTCACCAGTCCTAGAGAAATCCAAACTTCCCTTCTCAGTGGAAGGAGGAGACATTCTCATGACCCAATTGGTTTGCTGTCCATGCAAATTAAAATGGATTACTTGGACAAAAGTGCTGCTCATGTACTTCCAATAGAATCTGAAACCAGTAAATCTAGTTTTTGATTCATTATAATCTAATTTGCAAACTAAAAATATAATACTTGCTATATAACAAATCCTTTTGTCTCACTACTGTGGGACATTGTTTTTTATAAAATATGACAAAAATAATATAGCAGAATCATAAAAGCACATACATTAATTTCAAATTACATATGGCCAAATTACTACTTCTCTGTTTCTTTCACTGTAAAATGGAGAATTTGCTAGACCCTAACTCTTAGGATCCTTGTGAAAATTAAACTCATGTGTGTCAATTTACAATGAGTAACTGGTTCATAATAAACCATCAGTAGAATGCCAGCTATTATTATAATGATATTGGACGATTGGCTTGAAATAGGTATATTACTACATTAGCTGTTTATTAATGTACTTCTATAAACAATAACTTGTATCAAATATTTTTATTATGGTTGCTGAATTATATTAAATGTCATTTTAGCATATTTGGATTAGTCATGTTTGCTTTTTTCTCATTTTTCCTATGAATAAGATTTTAATAAGTAATAGATGTCCTTTACCAAAGCTGTGTTGACATCTTACATAACAATTACTCACTCATAATACATTACTCATATTTATGTTGCTAAATTTAGTATTTTTCACAAGTATTCATTAAGTGAGATTTTCTTTTTATGTGACATTTGCCAATATGCTTCTTATGAATAAGCTAGCCTCATGAAATTATATGAAAAAAAAATTTTTATTTTCCAAAGATTTTGGACAGTTTCAAATCTATAAGAAGCAGACATTTCCTGATTAATGGTATCATTTAGTTTTAAAACTCCATGTTTTCCTTAAAATACTAACCAGGAGCCTATTGTCTATGATTTCCAAAGTTAATATTATATTTTACTTACAAATTAACTAAACTCCTCCATCAAATTCCTTAAGTGCATCAAAATGCGGTAAACATCTACATAGAGAGAACAATCACAATGGAATGTAAACTTCTTAAAACATTATTTCCTGGTCACCTATTTGCAGTTACAGTTTTATGTTGAAATTACTTTTCTGATTCTTTGCTGCATTCTTATAAAGTTGCATTTTTATAAACACTTTCTCAAATTTTTAGAGGTCCATTTTTAAAACACTAAACAAAAACAAGAATGAAACAAGCATAGTTAAAGTAAAGAAACATATTCAGGACAAAGAAGCAGTTGCAGAGAACTGTTCATATTAGAAGGAAGCTCTGATGCCTATCTCAAATTCAGAAAAAGTCAGACATGCATCCCAATTGTCAGCATTTAACATATTTTTTTGGAACACCTACTTGTGAGCCTAATATTCTTCAGTTATATTTGAAATGCAGCTCAAATTTTCTTACTTGCTTTTGTTTGTTTAAAATGTTATGTTCAGTTTGGGGAAATTGTTAAATTTTTCTATGTAACCATTCATGAAAAACTATCAAATTGTACAATACTTAAATTCTATGTCACTCTACTGAGAAAATCTTATCTGTGGGAAGTTTCTACAGGGTATTAGGGTTTGACAGGAATATGTTGATGGATTAATAACTAGGCAAAATTCCCAGGTGCATATTACATATTGGGGAACAACCAGTTTCTCAGAAAATATTTCAATAAGGATCCAACATAAAAGTTTAAGAACTGTATCTAGAAGAGTAAATTTCCTATATTTGTTCATTACTGCCCCCAAAACATATACACATACATACACATACGTGGGCACAATCATGAAAATAAAAAAAAAAACTACTGACCCATTCAACATGAAGTAATTAATCCAAAAGCATTATCCTGAGAAGCCAAACATATCTTTAGATTCCATTTATAAAATGTCCCAGAAAATGAAAAAATATAGTGTTAGAAATCAAATGGCCTGGGGCATGTTAGGCTGAAGCTTATAACTCTTGAAGACTCTGACAAAAATCCATGAGCCCAGCAGCGTCTATTTGTTTTCTTAGTTTTGTTAAGCAAAGGACTATATAGTCATTTTCCATGGAATTTAAAACCTGCTAAATCCAATAATGATTTGATAAAATCTATATTTAATCTGGGTTATGTCTTCAAAAAAAATAAATTGACATGAAACATTGTATAAATTTAATGGACACAGTGTGTTAACTTCTAACATTTGTATATCTAATAATAATGTGTGTAGAGATATTTATCGCATTATATAATTTGGTACAATATTATTGTGCATATTCATTATACTGTGCATTATATCTTTATGTTTATTTACTACTCATTACAAGTTTGTACATTTCAACATCACTCTTTTCTCGCCCATACCATGTATTCCATGGTAACTACCATTTTTCTCTCTGCTTTTTACAGGTTTAACTTTCCTAGGATCCACATATAAATGATATCATATAATAATTCCCTTTCTCTCTCTGACTTACCTCACTTAGCATAATACACTCAAGTTCCATCCATGTTGTTGCAAATGAGAAGTTATCTTCCTTTTGCATGGCTGAATAATATTCCAATCTGTATATGTAATACATCATATTTATCCATTCATCCATTGATAGGTATTTGGGCTATTTCCATATTTTAGCTATTGTGAATGATGTTGCAGTAATCATGGGACTGCATGTATCTCTTTGAAATGCTGTTTTCATTTCTTTTGTGTATATACCCAGAAAAGAAATTGCTGGATCATCCAATATATCTATTTTTTAATTTTTTGAGGAACCTCCATATTGTTTTCTATAGTGTTTGAACCAATTTACATTCCCACCAACAAAATATAAGGGTTCATTTTCTGCATCAGCCTCACCAGGCCTGTGGTCTTTTGTCTTCTTGATGACAGCCATTCTGACAACTGTGAGAATATGGGGTTTTGATTTGCATTTCCCTGATGATTAGTGATGTTGAGCATCTTCTCATTTGTCCTTCAGAGGACAAAATATCAGAGGATATTTTGATATCCTCTATGGAGAAATGCCTATTTATATCTTCTGCCCATTATATAACTGGACTGTTTGGGCTTTCTTGTTATTGGGTTGACAAAGTTGTTTATGTATTTTAGATATTACCCTCTTATCTAATACAGTTTACAAACTTGTTCTCCTATCCTGCTAGTTATCTTTTCACTTCCAGGGTTTCTTTTGCTGTGCGGAACATTTAAAGTTTTAAGTAGTTCCATTTGTCAATTTTTGCCTTTTGTTGTTTGTGCTTTTGGTATCATGCCCTCAAAATTGTTATCAAAACCAGTATTATGAGCTTCTCGCCTACATTTTCTTCCAGAAGTTTATGGTATTGTGTCTCATGTTTAAATCATTGGTCCATTTCAGTTAATTTTTCTGCATAGTGAGAAATAAGGGTTCAATTTCATGTTCATGTGTTTCTCCAGTTTTCCAAGCACCATTTGTTGAAGAAACTATTCTTTCCCCACTGGGTATTCTTGGTACCCTTGTCAGCATTAGTTGATGCACATGCCAGGGCTTAATTCTGGATTCTATTCTGTTCCATTGGTCAATATGCCTATTTTTGTGCCAGTACCACACTGTTTTTATTACTCCGGCATTGTAATATAGTTTGAAATCTGAAAACTTGGTACCTCCAGCTCTGTTCTTTATTCTCAAAAATGCTTTGGTTCATCAGGTGTTTTGTGGCTCCACATAAATTTTATGATTGTTTCTTCTACTTCTGTGAAAAGTGCCTTTGGAATATAATATCTACTCAAATATAATATGAAATACAATATGAAAATCAAATTAAACTGATTTCTATATGTTGACTTTGTATCCTGACACTTTACTACACTGTTAGTTTATTTCAAGTTTTTTTTTTTACTGATTCTTTGGTATTTTCTATGTATAAGATCCTATAATCAGCTCTTTCTGATTTGGATGTCTTTTATTTATTTGTCTTAATTGCTCTAGCTAGAACTTCCAGTAATAGGAGTACTGAGAGTGGGCACCCTTACCTTGCTCCTGACCATAGCAGAAACACTTTCAATTTATATCCATTAAGTATGTTACCTGTATTTGTGTGGGTAAAACTGCAGTATTTCCAGAATCTCTAGCCTGGTATTAGTGCATCTCCATATCAACAGGTGTTTTCCAAGGGGTAGAGAGAAGTAGTCCATCTCCATATCGATAGGTGATTATAAATCCATCCTCTATATCGATAGGTTGGGGGAGCAAGAGTGTATCTGGACAGGAGAGGTTTGGTGGGATCCCTTTATTGCAGCCCCATGGTGAGAGACACAGATGAGCAGAAGTAGACAACTGCTTGTAAGCAATAAACAGGTTTCTCCCACTTTATATCTCCCTTTGACTGATTTCGGTTTCAAAGGTAATTTGCCCCAGACTGGGAGAAAGACTTCCCCAACCGGAATTACACTTCGTCATATATGGCCTTTATTATGTTGAAATATGTTCCTTCTATATTTAATCTGTTAGGGTTTTATCATGAAAGGAAAGGATGCTGCATTTTGCCAAGTGCTTTTTCTATGTCTGTTGAGATAATCATGTAATTTTTACCTTTCATTTTATCAATGTCATGTATTACATTTATTGATTTGTATATGTTGGACTATTCTTGCATCCCCACAATAAATCCCATTTGGTCATGGTGTAATACCCTATTTATGTGTTCTTGAATTTGGCTTGCTAGTATTTATTGATAATTTTTTCATATATGTTCATCAAGGATATTAGTCTAGTTTTGTTTCTTGTGGTATGCTTATGCGGTTTGGATGTCACAGTAATGTTGGCCTCATAGAATCAGTTTGGAAGCATTCCTTTCTCCCAAATATTCTGGAAGATTTTGAGGAGGACTGATATTTTCTGAGTGTTTGGGTGAATTATCCAGTGAAGTCATCTAGTCCTGGAATTTTGTGTTAGAAATTTTTTGACTAGTGATTTAATCTCCTTACCCATTTATTGGTCTGTTCAGATTTTCTATTTATTTTAGACTGAGACTTGGCAGGCTGTGTGTTTCTAGAAATTTACCTATTTCCTTTAGGTTATTCAATTTGTTACTATATAATTGTTCATAGTAGTCTCTTATGATTCCGTGTATTTCTATGGCATCAGTTGTAATGTCTTCTCTTTAATTTCTAATTTTGAGTCTTCTCTTTTTTCTTAGTCTAGCTAAATATATGTCAATTTTCTTTATCTTTTCAAAGAACCAGTTTTTAGTTTTATTGATCCTTCTTTCTGATCTCTATTTCATTTATTTATGCTCCAATCCTTAATATTTTTTTCCCTCTGCTAACTTTGGATTTAGTTTGTTCTTCTCTTTCCAATTCCTTACAGTGTAAAATTGGGTTGTTTATTTGGGAGCTAACATCTTAATGTATGTGTTTATTACTATAAACCTTTTTCACAGAACTACCTTTAAGGCATCCCACAACATTTTATATGTTGTTTTTATTTTAGTTTTGAGATAATTTTTTTCATTTCCTCTTATTATGTCTATCCTGCAGAATGTTATGTGTGCACTTGAGAAGAAACTGTGTTCTGCTGCTTTGGATGGAATGTTGTTTATATGTCTATTAAGTCCATTTATTCTAAAATTTAGTTCCGTTTCAATGTTTGTTTATTTTTCTGTCCAGATGATTTATCCGTTGCTGACAGTGATGTCTTGACAACCCCTACAATTATAGTACTATTTGTCTATTTTTCCCCAAAGATCTATTATTAATTGCTAAATATATTTAGTGCTTGAATGCTGGGGGCATATATATTTACGATTGTTATATCTTCTTTTTTAATTTTCTTTTTCTATTTATTCTGAGAACAATTTTAGACTTATAGAGGTTTCAAGAATAGTATGAAGAAAACCTTTGCTAACTTTCTGCAATCAATATTTTGGCATAAGTTTATCATCCTCTTATTGTTACTAGTGTCATCATCATTGTTATTTGGGTAGAAAGTTATTAACAGTTCCTTACCATCCCTAACTATTTCAGTGTTTTTCCTTATGATAATGGTAAGTACTCTCTCCTCTATAACCACAGCTCAACCATCAAAATCAGCAAGATAACATTGACAAAATATCATCATCTAATGCTTAAAACCCAAATTCAAGTTTCTCCAATTGACTTAATAATTCCATTGATTGTAATATATAAATATTATAAGTGGATAAATATGTATGTGTGTATATACAGGCATATACAAGCATACCTCAGTTCAGTTCTGATAACCACAATAAAACAAATATCGCAATAAAGTGAGTCAAATGAATTTTTGGTTTTCCAGCACATATAAAAGTTATGCTTACATTATACCATAGGCTATGAAGTGTGAAATAGCATTATGTCTAAAAAACTAATGAATATACCTTAATTAAAAAATACTTTATTACTAAAAAAATGCTAACTACCATCTGAGCTTCAAGGGAGTCACTCTTTTTGCTGGGGGTGATTGTTATATCTTCTTGATGTATCTTTATCATTATATAATGACCTTCTTTGTCTCTTGTTACCATTTTGGGTTTGAAGTCTATTTTGCCTGATATAAGTATAACTACATCTGCCTTCTTTTGTTTCCATTTGCTTGGCATATGATCTTTCACCCTTCCATATTGAGCCTATGTATGTCTATCTGAAATGGTGTCCTGTAGGTTTCTTTTACCAGCGATGATTCATCACTAAGGTTGGAAGTGTGTATATTAAAAAAAAATAAAAATAAAAAAAGGCAGGAAGCAGTGGCAGAGCAGGGTCAGGAGAGTATACCTTGGCACTTGGGGCTTTGAGTGTGCCCATGGCACTGTGGGATATCCTAAAGTGCAGGGTGTGACAGAGCTATCTTGCCTCCCAGGTCAGACAGCAGGAGATGGCTTTCTTCAGTGCTGTCTGCCTACTTCCCTTTCCTTTTCCTCCATCCCTGTCCCATTCACTGCAGTCTCTCTTCAGAGAGAGCAAATGGTCCCTCCAGCTGCAGCAGCTGTGGCTGGGCAGACCCTTGCTCATGCTTCCACCCCTCCCCTCTTCTGTCAGAAAGATTGTCTTGGTTGGCTGCCAGACTGATTGCTGCCTTCTCTGCTATCACTGCCTCTGCAACCACCAGCTCTCTTACCCCCTTTCTTGTTCTGCTACCTTCAGTGTGGTCTAATCTACTCACTGTTGGGTGCACAGATCAATGGACCACTCAGGTGTCCTGTGTGCTGTGCACAGATAGTTGTAAATCAAAGGGAAGAGAAAAGTGGAACCACGACTTCACCATAATACTGACATCACTCCCCACTGGATTAGGTATTTTCATATAGTCATTGATGCAAAGTTCTCAGATAGTAATATAAAAGTACTAAAAATTTTGTTACTAAGGAGTTCAAAGCTAGGGTAAGTACAAGCAAATGCACACATACGCACACGCACATATGAATGCAGTTATATAAAAATATTTTGTGTGTATATGTGGTATTTGTGTGTGTATAAAAATGGGCACTATCTAAAAACCTATACAGTATTTTGCTTTGATGAATTCATGTCTAATGTTATGCTTTCATGGGAAGATTGCAAAATGCCAATACATAATAAATTTTAGTGTGACCAAACCTCTAAACCTATCATCTCACAAGAATGCAAGTTTAAACGCTTGTCAATCAGAGCATAATTAACTACATTAACATGTAGAACAGATGGGTATTTTGGAAATGTTTCCTTTCTTAGTATATGTGAGAAAAAAACCCAATACAATTTTAGGTACATATCTGTGTGTGTATGTGTGTGTGTGTACTACAAGTTCTAAGTAGAGTGTAATGATGCTATAATATAAGTTTAATTTAACACTTAATAAAATAGTTAAGGCACTATTAAAGTCTGAATATGTCACCAAAATTTTCTCAAGCCACACTCAAAACTATTGTTATTGGAGAAGGCAAACATAGTTAAGTACATATTATCATCATAGTGCCTACTTTCTCTAGCATTTTTTTATAGATGCAAAAATGTATTTCAAAGCCTTCAAACAAATACCAACCCATGGATCCAGGCTAATAAATATTAAATAACAATGTACAACTCCATTTTTTAATGAACTATGGAAATGTCCTAATTTAGTGCTTTGGATTTCTACTGATACCACAGAGATGCATCATACCACAAAAAGAACATGTCACTTATTCAGAAACTCCAGTTTGGGTTTTACCTTCAAAATCTACTAAAGGTATGGCCTTGGGATATTCATTAACTGAACCTTCTACTCCACCTGATAAATGAAGACAATAAATTCTAATCTTCCAAAGAAGATAAAAATCAAAATGAGATTATTTTTAGAATTGAACCTCTCTTCAATTATTGATAATATGAATTAAATTATATCAATAGTTTGTACACTCCTTTTTGTTTATAACAGAAACACTCAAGTACAAATTCTCCCCAAGCCTTGTTCTTCCATGAAAACTAAACCAACAAAAATTTACATAGATTGGTCCCATCTTAACAGCATTTATAACATGCTCACATCTTTATTAATTTTACCTCTATTATGTAGGAAGTAACATAACATTTGTGTTTAAAGCAGTTTCACAAAAATAAATTTGAGACTATTTCCTTTGTATATGTTGTCTTAGCAACCATTAAGAGCTAGGTGCTTTTACTTTTAACTTATCCACATCCCAGTGAAAATGAATGTCCTTGATAGAACTAAATTTGTATAGTCTTAAAAATTTCCAAAACTATGTGATTGGAATTATTGTTTAATTTTTAAAATCGGGGTATAGTTTTAAAGTATAGGAATATAGGTTATCTCTAAATATTTTAATCAATTCTTATAAAGAGTTCCTTCAACAAATGAAGTACATTTAAATATGCTTTTAAGGAAGAAAAAATAAGCAATTCTACTTTTTACTGAAAGTTGAATTGGAATTTCTGAAGCATAACCAGATCCAATATGTATACAATTGTTTATTAGAGTTAAGATCAAACTGAAACAACTATTAAAGATTTTGTCAGGTGTTCAACTGATGAATATTTGGCTCTTTTTTCCAAGATAGAAAGTATGAATGAATTATAATTTGGCAGGTGGTTGAATTGCAAGGTCTTCAGATGGAGAACAAACCATGACAGAGAAGTGATATACAGCATTTTTTGATAAAAAAAAGAAAGGGCAATTTTGAGGAGTCTCAGAAGCATTAAATATTCCCAAAATATATAATCCTCATCTTCTGGAAATTTTTCAAAAGTTCAATCTGGAAAATTATGCATTATTTCAAGTTCCACATGTGTTTCTTTTTTTTTCATCTGTAAACCACATTCAAAGCTTCTACCAACAATTCAGTAATTCAAATAATCTTAAAAGTAATGAATTTTTAAGTAAAGATTAAAGAAACCTCACAATGAAACAAATTCTATTATATGTATGAATATAAATATACCATGTTTATAATGTTTTATAACTTATTATATATATATTATTATATATACATATATTCTAAGAGGCTAACTTTTTTCCAAAAGAATAGTATTAGATAAGATGGTTATTGTTTCTTATTTCAAATACTATTTGAGAGCAGCACAGGGATTAACCTCTCTAAACTTCTCAGGAAAATTGTCCATGAATAAATATACAAAAGAGCAAAAAATTATCCTCAAGAGTTCCATGAATCAGAAAGAGAACTTAGTGCTTGGGTCTGGGTAGATTCTCTTCTACTAGAAGGCTAATGGAAATGTGTTAAGGATCAATGTCACATGATAGGTCACACTACAGATAAGATGTCTTAAAAAGAGAAATTCAGTCCACTGAAAAAAGGGATGGACACATTTTGTCATGTCCTACCCTTTATTGCCTAGATCAAAACTCAGATTTTCTCCTTCAACAGTAGGAGTGCTAATGTTGTTAACTATCAAAACAATGTCTTCTCTTTTGTCTCTTTAAATATAACTGGTAACAGAAAATAAAGCAGAAAGGCAGAGGATACAAATGCTAGTGCCATGTCTATATTCTGGAAAGGATAGCCCTACAAATTAAAAATCAACAACTCACAGAAAAGTGAATAGATTACAAATCTGACTATAAACTAAAATTCTTCTGCCCTGAAACCCCCGTTTCTTAAAAACACCAATGCCTAGATCCACTCCACACCAACATGGTCAAAATCTGTAACATGGAGGAAAATTACAAATTCTCTCAAATTACTATTTCAAGCTTATCAGGACAAAATGCTGTTCCTGACACTTTATTCTCAGGTTACTGTTAGGCAGAACATGAAATATATAGCCTAAGGCTGTACTTTTAAGTATCCTGGGCTTGTCTTTGATGATTTGCTTAAGCTTTGTCAGAAACAAAAGGTCTTCCCTCGTCATTGGCTTTCTCCTATTGAGGCTCTCAAAGACTTTTTGCTTCTTCCCTGCTTTGATTCCCAAAATAATGACCATTCTGTTTCTGCCTATGCTGCTCCCTTCCTTTCATCCTCCTTTTTCTCTCCCGCTCTTCCTCCTTTTTCTCATAGGCTGCTAGTTTAGTTTTGTTTACTTCTTATTCTGAATTAATTTTAAACAAATAAAAAGTTGCAAAAAGTTAGGGAGTCCCTTCACCCTGCTTCCCCCAATGTTAATGTCATATATAACCAGAGTACAATGATGAACAAAAAACACTGGTACAGTATTATTACTAAACTTCATACATTATGCCAATGTGAACAATTTTTTTTCTCTAATGTCCTTTCCTGTTCTAGGATCCTAACCTTTTCTTAATTTTAGTTGATCCTTTAGACATTAGTAGATTGGATGTTTTCTGATGATAATGACAAAATAGGAAGAAAACATAGAAACACTTTGGATTTCCTAAATCACACTTATTAATATGAAAATTTTATATATAAATCACTTAAACATTGATATTGCAAGTAGCTTCTTTCTGTACCATTTATATTTTAGAATTAACCTTAATCTTTTAAAAATAAGTTTATGGATCAAAGTAAAAATAATACATAAATATTAAGCATAACCTTATCAAATTGACAATTAGGAAGACCAAAAAGAGTTTATTATAGGCTATTTCATTTAAGTCAATATAAAACTTATTTGATTAAAATCATATAAATTGCAAATACAGTATGATTTATGTTTGAATAATATAATGAGGTAAAATGGAAGGAATATTAGGACTTCCTCAAATGTTACTTTAGTCAGAAACAGGGAAACACACTAGAATTTCTCCATACACCATCTTAGCCCACATTCTTTGTTTTATGTGTGAGATGATGAGGCAAAGATATATGCATGGTAGAAAGTAGTATCAGGTAGGAGTCTTCAATTTAGCAATTTACCCAAAGCTTAAACTGAATGGATTAGAGAAAGAATTAATATAAATGGAATATATGTAAGAACTAAAAATCCAGTACAGTGTTGTAATCTTACTGGGGATTAAAATTTTGAGGTTAAAAAAGCTAATTCAAAAGAGGCAAAAGTACAGCAGATATTGTGGTAGATTTAGAAATTGGGAAACCGTTAGTGGTTCAGATTTGTGTTTGTTTTGGTCTTGCAAAGCTCCAAAACCAAATTATGCTATGTATTTTTTGAGGCCTCATATAGTGATATATAATTTCTAAACAAAATATTTTCTCATAAAAATATAAATGCTATGTGCAAAAATTAATTTACTAATTTCCAGACACATAAATTAATGAGGCTTATTGTCTTTCCAAAACATAAAAGTTCAGTGTGATATATCTGGAACTATATATATATCCAATCTAAGTACATATGGCTACAGAAAGTCTTAACTACATAGTCAATTTTCTTTAACACTGTATTTTTTCCAAAAATAAACTAGAATATATTATTTTATTAACTGTTTTTTTAATCATTAATATTCAATCACATGAACAATACTATGGTTACTAGATTACCCCCATTATCAAGTCCCCACCACATACCTCATTAAAGTCACTTACCATCAGGATAGTAAGATGCTATAGAGTCACTACTTGTTTTCTCTGTGCTATACTGCCTTCCCTGTGCCCCCCCTCTTCATTATCTGTGCTAATCGTACTGCCCCTTATTGCCCCTCTCTCTCCCTTCCAACCCACACTCCCCAGTCCCATTCTCTTTGGCAGTTGTTAGTCCATTCTTGGGTTCTGTGAGTCTGCTGCTGTTTTGTTGTTTCAGTTTTTTCTTTATTCTTATGCTCCACAGATGAGTAAAATCATTTGGTACCTGTCTTCCTCTGCCTGGATTATTTCACTGAGCATAATACCCTCTACCTGAATACATGTTGTTGCAAATAGTAGGATCTGTTTTCTTCTTATGGCTGAATAATATTGCATTGTGTATATTTTCCACATCTTCTTTATCCATTCATCTACTGATGGACACTTAGGTTGCTTCCAATTGTTGGCTATTGTACATAGTGCTGCGATAAACATAGGGGTGGATATGTCTATTTCAAACTGAGCTCCTGCATTCTTAGGGTAAATTCCTAGGAGTGGAATTCCTGAGTCAAACGGTATTTCTATTTTGAGTTTTTTTATGGAACCTCCATACTTCTTTCCACAATGGTTGAACTAGTCTACATTCCCAACAGCAGTGTGGGAGGGTTCCCCCTTCCCATCACCAGGATTTGTTGTTCCAAGTCTTTTCGATGTAGGCTATCCTAACTGGTGTGAGGTGATATCTCACTGTGGTTTTAATTTGCATTTCCCTGATAATTAGCGATGTGGAGCACCTTTTCATGTGCCTGAATTTCTTCTTTAGAGAAGCGTCTGTTTATATACTCCACCTATTTTTTAATAGGGTTATTTGCTTTTTGGGAGTTGAGGCATGTGAGTTCTTTATATATGTTGGATGTTAACCCCTTGTCGGATATGTCATTTACAAATATATGCTCCCACACTGCAGGATACCTTTTTCTTCTGCTGATGGTGTCCTTTGCTGTACAGAAGCTTTTTACCTTGAAGTAGTCCCATTTGTTCCTTTTTGATTTTGTTTCCCTTGCACGAGGAAACGCCTTCAGGAAAAAGCTGCTCATGTTTATATTCAAGATATTTTTGCCCATGTTTTCTTCTAAGACTTTTATGGTTTGATGACTTATATTTATGTCTGATCTATTTTGAGCTATCTTTTGTGTATTGGGTTATACAAAAATCCAGTTTCAATCTCTTACACATAGCTGTCCAGTTTTGCAAATACCAGTTGTTAAAGAGGTTTTCATCTCCCCATTGTATATTCATTGCACCTTTAGTGTATATCAATTTACCATAAATGCTTGGGTTTATATCTGGGATCTATAGACTGTCCACTGGTCTATGGGTCTGTTCTTGTGGCAGTACCAGATTGTCTTCATTATCATGGCTTTGTAGTAGATCTTGAAGTCAGGCAACATAATCCCCCAAACCCCACTTTAATCTTTCTCAGGATTGCTTTGGCTATTTGGGGTCTTCTGTGGTTCCATATTATTTTTAGAACTATTTGCTCTTGTTTCTTGAAGAATGTTGTTGGTATTTTGATAGGAATTGCATGGAATCCATAGATTGCTTTAAGCAGGATGACCATTTTGACAATATTAATTCTTCCTATCCATGAGAATGGGATGTGTTTCCATTTGTTGGTATCTTCTTTAATTTCTCTGATGAGTGTCTTGTAGTTTTCAGAATATAGGTCTTTCACTTCCTTCGTTAGGTTTATTCCTGGGTATTTTATTCTTTTTTATTCAATTGTGAATGAAATGGTTTTCCTGATTTCTCTTTCTGCTAGTTCATCATTAATGTATAGCAGTGCAACAGATTTCTGTGTATTAATTTTATAACCTGTAACTATGCTGAATTCAGATGTAAGACCTAGTAGTTTTGGAGTGTATTAATTAGGGTTTTTTTTATGTACAATATCATGTCATCTGCAAACAGTGAGAGTTTAACTTCTTCCTTGCCAATCTGGATGCCTTTTATTTCTTTGTGTTGTCTGATTGCCATGTCTAAGACCTCCAGACTATGTTGAAAAAAGTGGGGAGAATGGTCCTTCTTGCCTTCTACCTAATCTTAAAGGAAAAGCTTTCAGCTTATCACTGTTAACTATGATATTGGTTGTGGGTTTTTCATATATGGCCTTTATTATGTTGAGATACTTTGCCCTCTATACACATATTGTTCAGAGTTTTTATCATGAATGGATGCTGAATTTTGTCAAATGCTTTATCAGCATCTATGGACATGATCATGTGGTTTTTGTTCTTCTTTTTGTTGATGTGGTGTATGATGTTGATGGATTTCAAATATTATACTATCTTTGCATCCCTGGAATGAATCCTAGTTGATCATGATAGATTATTTTTTTGATGTATTTTTGAATTTGGTTTGCTAATACTTTGTTGAGTATTTTTCCATCTTTGTTCACCAGGGATATTGGTCTATAATTTTGTTTTTCTGTGGTATCTTTGCCCTGTTTTGGTATTGGAGGGATGCTGGTCTCATAAAATGAGTATGGGAATATTCCCTCCTCTTCTACTTTTTGGAATAATTCAAGGGGAATGGTTATTAGGTCTTCACTAAATATTTGATAAAAATTCACCAGTGAAACTATGTGGTCCAGGGGTTTTGTTCTTAGGTAGATTTCGATTACCAATTCAATATTGTTGCTGGTAATTGATCTATTCAGATTTTCTGTTTCTTAGTGGGTTAGCCTTAGAAGGTTGTATTTTTCTAGAAAGTTGTCCATTTCTTCTAGGTTATCCAGGTTGTTAGTATATAATTTTTCATAGTATTCTCTCATAATTTTTTATATTTCTTTGCTGTCCATAGTGATTTTTCATTTCTCATTTTTGATTCTGTTTGTCTGTTAGACTGCCTTTTTTTCTTGATAAGTCTGGCTAGGGGTTCATGTATTTTGTTTATTTTCTCAAGAACCAGTTTTCACTTTTATTCTATTGTTTTATTATTCTTGATCCATTTATTTCTGCTGTAATCTTTATTATTTCCATCCTTCTAATGACCTTGGGCCTCATTTTTTCTTTATGTACTGTTGTTAATTGTGAATTTAGACTGCTCATTTGAGATTGTTCTTTCGTTACATAGGCCTGCATTGCAGGACACTACCCTCTTAGCATGGCCTTCGCTGCATCCCACAGATTGTTTTTACTTATTTATTTATTTATTTTTTTTGAGAGGGCATCTCTCATATTTATGGATCAAATGGTTGTTAACAACAATAAAATTCTGTATAGGGGACTCAATGCTCAATGCACAATCATTAATCCACCCCAAGCCTAATTCTCATCAGTCTAAAATCTTCTGTAATGAACAAGTTCTTACATGGTGAACAAGTTCTTACATAGTGAATAAGTTCTTACATGGTGAGCAGTACAAGGGCAGTCATCACAGAAACTTTTGGTTTTGATCACGCATTATGAACTATAAACAATCAGGTCAAATATGAATATTCGTTTGATTTTTATACTTGATTTATATGTAAATCCCACATTTCTCCCTTATTATTATTATTATTATTATTATTATTATTATTATTAATAAACTGCTGAAGTGGTAGGTAGATGGAAGATAAAGGCAGAAAACATAGTTTAGTGCTGTAAGAGAGCAAATGTAGATGACCAGGTGTGTACCTGTAGACTAAGTGTTAATCCAAGCTAGACAAGGGCAATAAAACAACCACAGATGCAGAAGATTTCTCTCAAAACAGGGGGGGTAAGGTTCTAAGCCTCACCTCTGTTGATCCCCAATTTCTCACCTGATGGCCCCCCTGTGACTGTGCCTGTCTTAGGTTGTTTCTCCCTTGAGGAATCTTACCCGTCTCTGGCTAACCAGTCATCTTCCGGGGCCATACAGGGAAATGTAAAGTTGGTAAGTGAGAGAGAGGCAATATTGTTTGAAAAGGTTAGCTTTTTACTTCTTTGCAGATTTATGCCCTGTGGCTTTTATGCCCAATATTTGTCTCGAGGTATCTTTACCACTTGGAAGAATTATGATACTCGGTAAATTTGATATGAGGCACAAATTCTATTTAACGGTTGTAATTAGGAAGGAAGAAGAAAAGCTATAGTAGGAGCAGATGGAAGAAAACAAGGGAAGATTCATTATATCTTTGACATATCTTCTTCTAGAGTAACCTAAGCATGTATAGGTTTTAAACTACTAATTAAATTGCATTCACACATTAACATAATAGGAATAAAGTTACATAACCAAAGCAGACCTACAATTACCTTCCATCTAAAGTGAAACCAAGAAAACCAGTTAGGCACCCTAGGCAATTGTGAAAACTTATCTATGATACGGTGGATATTGTCCACTGAACTTGAACAGTCTGAGAGAAACCAGACAAATTAAAATAACCTATTACTGGGGACTGTTCACATCCCATATGTTCTTTTAACAGTAGATAGTCTATAGTCATAAGATTTTGGAGTGCTACAACTTACACTTCTCCTAATTCTTGGTTGAGTTCCAACAGTATAAATTCAGTCAAATTTGTTGTTTTACTGTATGCACAGGCCAGTTTATATATCTCCTTCTTCATTCCAATGGCAAGTCCAGGAACCAGTGGGATGAATGCAGCTACAACTGCAGCATTGCCTGGACCTTTGTTGAGATTTTTTGATGATCATCTTCTGGTATGACTCTTCCATAGAGTGCTGATGTTGGAAGTTCTTCATATCCTATCTTAGTTCATTTTTTGGGTAGCCAAAGTGGGCTTTGATCCTCTCTATAAACACAAATAGACCCTTTGAACACACTTTGATATGCCCTTTACACCATTGTGTAGAACACATTGGAGGTCACCACACAGGACTTGCTTTTTTTTTTTTTTAGGAGAAAGGAATATTATCAGAAAAATGTAACTCCTTAGCCACTCATATGACACCCTTTAAGTGATCACAATTAAGGATATTTAAAGCATGCATTAATCATTGCTTTACAGTTAGTTTTATCTTCTCAGGGAGTAATCGCCCTTTTCTTTCTTTTTTTTGTTATCATTAATCTACACTTACATGAAGAATATAATGTTTACTACACTCTCCCCTATACCAGGTCCCCCCTATAAATTCCTTTACAGTCACTGTCCAAGAGCATAGCGAAATGTTGTAGACTCACTACTTGTCTTCTCTGGGTTGTACAGCTCTCCCCTTCCTCCCACCCCCCCCATGCATGCTAATCTTAATATCCCCTTATTCTTCCACCCCATATCTCTCCCTACCCACCATCCTCCCCAGTCCCTCTCCCTTTGGTACCTGTTAGTCCATTCTTGGATTCTGTGATTCTGCTGCTGTTTTGTTCCTTCAGTTTTTCCTTTGTTCTTATACTCCAAAGATGAGTGAAATCATTTGGTATTTCTCTTTCTCCCCTTGGCTTATTTCACTGAGCATAATACCCTCAGGCTCCATCCATGTTGCTGCAAATGGTAGGATTTGCACTCTTCTTATGGCTGAGTAGTATTCCATTGTGTCTATGTACCAGATCTTCTTTATCTATTCATCTACTGATGTACATTTAGGTTGTTTCCAATTCTTGGCTATTGTTAATAATGCTGCAGTAAACATAGGGGTGCATCTGTCTTTCTCAAACTTGATTGCTGCATTCTTAGGGTAAATTCCTAGGAGTGGAATTCCTGGGTCAAATGGTAAGTCTGTTTTGAGCATTTTGAGGAACCTCCATACTGCTTTCCACAATGGTGGAATTAATTTAAATTCCCACCAGCAGTGTAGGAGGGTTCCCCTTTCTCCACAGCCTCGACAACATTTGTTGTTGTTTGTCTTTTGAATGGCAGCCACCCTTACTGGTGTGAGGTGAAAACTCACGGTAGTCTTAATTTGCATTTCTCTGATAATTAGTGATGTGGAACATCTTTTCATGTTTCTGTTGCCCATCAGAATTTCTTTTTCAGAGAACTGTTTGTTCAGTTCCTCTGTCCATTTTTTAATTAGATTATTTGTTTTTTGTTTGCTGAGGCATGTTAGCTCTTTATATATTTTGGACGTCAAGCCTTTATCGGATCTGTCACTTACAAATATATTCTCCCATACTGTAGGATTCCTTTTTGTTCTATTGATGGTGTCTTTTTCTGTACAGAAGCTTTTCAGCTTAATATAGACCCAATTGTTCACTTTTGCTGTTGTTTTCCTTGCCCGGGGAGATATGTTCAAGAAGAGGTCACTCATGCTTATGTCAAAGAGGTTTTTGCCTATGCTTTTTTCCCAGGAGATTAATGGTTTCATGACTTACATTCAGGTCTTTGATGCATTTTGAATTTACTTTTGTATTTGGGGTTAGACAATGATCTGTTTCATTCTACTACATGTAGCTGTCCTGTTTTGCCAGCACCATCTGTTGAAGAGACTGTCATTTCACTATTGTATGTCCATGGCTCCTTTATCAAATATGAATTGACCATATATGTTTGGGTTAATGTCTGGAGTGTCTAGTCTGTTCCACTGGTCTGTGGCTCTGTTCTTGTGCCAGTACCAAATTGTCTTGATTACTATGGCTTTACAGTAGAGCTTGAAGTTGGGGAGTGAGATCCCCCCTACTTTATTCTTCTTTCTCAGGATTGCTTTGGCTATTCGGGGTCTTTGGTGTTTCCATATGAATTTTTGAATTATTTGTTCCAGTTCATAGAAGAATGTTGCTGGTAATTTGATAGGGATTGCATCAAATCTATATATTGCTTTGGGCAGGATGGCCATTTTAACGATAGTAATTCTTCCTGGCCACAAGCATGGGATGAGTTTCCATTTGTTAGTGTCCCCTTTAATTTCTATTAAGAGTGACTTGTAGTTTTCAAAGTATAGGTCATTCACTTCTTTGGTTAGATTTATTCCTAAGTATTTTATTCTTTTTGATGCTATTGTGAATGGAATTGTCTTTCTGATTTCTCTTTCTATTGGTTCATTGTTAGTGTATAGGAAAGCTACAAATTTCTGTGTGTTAATTTTGTATCCTGCAACTTTGCTGTGTTCCGATATCAGTTCTAGTAGTTTTGGAGTGGTATCTTTAGGGTTTTTTATGTACAACATCATATTATCTGCAAATAGTGACAGTTTAACTTCTTCTTTACCCATTCTGGATTCCTTTTATTTCTTTGTTTTGTCTGATTGTCATGCCTAGGACCTCCAGTACTATGTTAAATAGCAGTGGGTTGAGTGGGCATCCCTGTCTAGTTCCCGATCTCAGAGGAAAAGCTTTCAGCTTCTCACTGTTCAGTACAATGTTGGCTGTGGTTTTACGATATATGGCCTTTATTATGTTGAGTTACTTGCCCTCTTTTCCCATTTTGCTGAGAGTTTTTATCATGAATGGATGTTAAATTTTTTTCAAAAGCTTTTTCAGCATCTATGGAGATGATGATGTGGTTTTTGTCTTTCTTTTTGTTGATGTGTCGGATGATGTTGATGGATTTTCTTATGTTGTACCATCCTGCCATCCCTGGGATGAATCCCACTTGTTCATGGTGTATGATCCTTTTGATATACTGTTGAATTCGGTTTGTTAATATTTTATTGAGTATTTTTGCATCTACATTCATCGGGGATATTCGTCTGTAATTTTCTTTTTTGTTGGGTCTTTGCCTGGTTTTGGTATTAGGGTGATGTTGGCTTCATAGAATGAGTTTGGAAGTATTCCTCTAATATTTTTTCCAAAACTTTAAGGAGAATGAGTGTTATGTCTTTTCTGTGTGTCTGATAAAATTCCGAGGTAAATCCGTCTGGCCCGGGGTATTTTTTCTTGGGTAGTTTTTTGATTACCATTTCAATATCTTTGCTCGTAATTGGTTTGTTTAACTTTGGTGTTTCTTCCTTGGTCAGTCTTGGAAGGTTGTATTTTTCTAGGAAGTTGTCTATTTCTTCTACATTTTCCAGCTTGTTGGCTTATAGGTTTTCATAGTAGTCTTTAATAATTCTTTGTATTTCTGTGGAGTCTGTCGCGATTTTTCCATTCTCATTTCTGATTCTGTTGATTTGTGTTGATTCTCTTTTTCTCTTCATAATTTTGGCTAGAGGCTTAACTATTTTGTTTATTTTCTCAAAGAACCAGCGCTTGGTTTCATTGAGTATTGTTTTATTCTTCTCAGTTTTGTTTATTTCTTCTCTGATCTTTATTATCTCCCTCCTTCTGCTGACTTTAGGCCTCATTTTTTCTTCTTTTTCCAATTTTGAAAATTGTGATGTTAGACTATTCGTTTGGGATTGTTCTTCCTTCTTCAAGTGTGCCTGGATCACTATATACTTTCCTCTTAAGACTGCTTTCGCTGCGTCCCACAGAAGTTCGGGCTTTGTGTTGTTGTTGTCATTTGTTTCTATATATTCCTTGATGTCTATTTTAATTTGTTCGTTGATCCATTAATTTAGGAGCATGTTGTTAAGCCTCCATGTATTTGTGAGCCTTATTGTTTTCTTTGTAAAATTTATTTCTAGTTTTATACCTTTGTGGTCTGAAAAATTGGTTGGTAGAATTTCAATATTTTGGATTTTACTGAGGCTCTTTTTGTGGGCTAGTATGTGGTCTATCCTGGAGAATGTTCCATGTGCACTTGAGAAGAATGTATATCCTGTTGCTTTTGGATATAGAGTCCTATAGATGTCTATTAGGTCCATATGTTCTACTGTGTTGTTCAGTGCTTCCTTGTCCTTACTTATTTTCTGCCCAGTGGATCTATCCTTTGGGGTGAGTGGTGTGTTGAAGTCTCAGAAAATGAATGCATTGCAGTCTATTTCCCTCTTTAGTTCTGTTAGTATTTGTTTCACATATGCTGGTGCTTCTGTGTTGGGTGCATATATATTTTGAATGGTTATATCCTCTTGTTGGACTGAGCCCTTTATTATTATGTAATATCCTTCTTTATCTCTTGTTACTTTCTTTGTTTTGAAGTCTATTTTGTCTGATATTAGTACTGCAACCCCTGCTTTCTTCTTGCTGCTGTTTGCCTGAAATATGTTTTTCCATCCCTTGACTTTTAGTCTGTATATGTCTTTGGGTTTGTGGTGAGATTCTCGTAAGCAGCATATAGATGGGTCTTGCTCTTTTATCAATTCTATTACTCTTTTTCTTTTGATTGGTGCATTCAGTCCATTTCCATTTAGGGTGACTATTGAAAGATATGTACTTATTGCCGTTGCAGGTTTTAAATTCGTGATTACCAAAGGTTCAAGGTTAGCCTCTTTAGTATCTTACTACCTAACTTAGCTTGCTTATTGAGCCGTTATATACACTGTCTGGAGATTCTTTTCTTCTCTCCCTTCTTATTCCTCTTCCTCCATTCTTCATATGTTGCGTGTTTTCTTCTGTGCTCTTTCTAGAAGTTCTCCCATCTAGAGCAGTCCCTGTAAGATGCCCTGTAGAGGTGGTTTGTGGGAAGCAAATTCCCTCAGCTTTTGCTTGTCTGGGTATTGTTTAATCCTGCCATCATATTTAAATGATAGTCGTGCCAGATATAGTATCCTTGGTTCAAGGCCTTTCTGTTTCATTGCATTAAATATATCATACCATTCTCTTCTGGCCTGTAGAGTTTCTGTCAAGATGTCTGATGTTAGCCTGATGGGTTTTCCTTTATAGGTGACCTTTTTCTCTCTAGCTGCCTTTAAAACTCTGTCCTTGTCCTTGATCTTTGCCATTTTAATTACTATGTGTCTTGGTGTTTTCCTCCTTAGGTCTTTTCTGTTGGGAGTTCTGTGTATTTCCGTGCTCTGTTCGATTATTTTCTCCCCCAGTTTGGGGTAGTTTTCAGCAATTATTTTTTCAAAGACACTTTATATGCCTTTTCCTCTCACTTCTTCTTCTGGTACTCCTATAATAGGGATGTTGTTCCTTTTGGTTTCATCACACAGTTCTTTTAATATTGTTTCATTTCTGGAGATCCTTTTATCTCTCTCTATGTCAGCTTTTATGTGTTCCTGTTCTCTGCTTTCTATTCCATCAATGGCTTCTTGCATCTCATCCATTCTGCTTATAAATCCTTCCAGAGTTTGTTTCATTTCTGTAATCTCCTTCCTGGCATCTGTGATCTCCCTCCGGACTTCATCCCATTTCTCTTGCATATTTCTGTGCATCCCTGTCAGCATATTTATTTATTTTTATTTTGAATTCTTTGTCAGGAAGACTGGTTAGGTCTGTCTCCTTCTCTGGTGTTGCTTCTGTGATCTTGGTTTGCCTGTAATGTTGTCTTTTCATGGTGATAGGTATAGTTTGCAGAGCTGGGACAAGTGACGGCCAGAAGAACTTCCCTTCTTGTTGGTTTGTGGCCTTCCTCTCCTGAGAGAACAGCGACCTCTAGTGGCTTGTGCTGGGTAGCTGTGCACAGACAGGGCTTCTGCTTCCTGCCCGGCTGCTATGGAGTTTATCTCAGCTCTTGTTGTTGGTATGGCCTGGCTCGAGCTGCTGCTTCAATATGGTGGAGCTGCATTGGAGGTGGAGCATCCAGGAGGCTATTTTTCTCCGTAAGGGGCCTCCCTCCTCCCTGCCTCCCAGGGTGTTAGTGTGCCCAGAGATCACTGGATTCCCTACCTCTGGACTAAGTGTCCCACCCTACCCCTTTAAGACTTCCAAAAAGCACTTGCAAAAACAAAACAGCGGCAAAAAAATTAAAAAAAAAAAAAGGCCGCTCGCTTTTCTTTTGTTCTCCAGTGCCGGCCTCTGGTACCCGCTCACCAGTCTTGCTGCCCTGTTTCCCTAGTGGTGGGGTCCCTGTCCCTTGAAGTCTTCCAGAAAGCACCCGCCAAAATAAAATGACAAAAAAAAAAATGGCCGCTCGTTTTTCTTTATTCTCCTGCGCCAGCCTCAGGCACCTGCTCACCAATCTTGCTGCCCTCTTTCCCTAGTATTGGGGTCCCTGTCCCTTTAAGAATTCCAAAAAGCACTCACCAAAAGAAAACAACAACAACAACAACAACAACAACAAAAAAAGCCCCTCGCTTTTCTTTTGTTCTCTGGTGCTGGCCTCCGATAACTGCTCACCGTTCTTGCTGCCCTGTTTCCCTAGTATCCAGGAACCCATGCATTCACTGTGTCTGCGCTCTGGTCCAGATGGTTGGGGCTGGGTGTTCAGCAGTCCTGGGCTCCCTCTCCCTCTCCACTCTGACTCCTCTCCTCCCGCCGGGAGCTGGGGGGAGGGGTGCTCATGTCCCGCTGGGCCATGGCTTGTATCTTTCCCCCTTTGCGAGGTGCTGAGTTCTCGCAGGTGTGGACGTGGTCTGGATGTTGTCCTGTGTCCTCTGGTCTTTATTCCAGGTAGAGTTATCTTTGTTATATTTTCATAGATATATGTGGTTTCAGGAGATTTCCACTGTTCTACTCATGCCGCCATCTTGGCTCTGCCCCATCCCACAGATTTTGTGGTGTTGAATTATTGTTGTCATTTGTCTCCATATATTGCTTGATCTCTCTTTTTATTTGGCCTTTGATCCATTGATTATTTAGAAGCATGTTATTAAGCCTCCATGTGTTTGTGGGCTTTTTCATTTTCTTTGAGAAATTTATTTATATTTTCATACCTTTGTTATCTGAGAAGTTGGATGATAAAATTTCAGTCTTTTTTAATTTACTGAGGCTCTTTTTGTGGCCTAGTATGTGGTCCATTCTTGAGAATGTGCACTTAAGAAGAATGTGTATCCTGCTGCTTTTGGGTGGAGATTTCTGTAGATGTCTGTTAGGTCCATCTGTTCTAATGTGTTATTCAGTGCCTCTGTGTCCTTACTTATTTTCTGTCTGGTTGATCTGTCCTTTGGAGTGAGTGGTGTGTTCAGGTCTCCTAGAATGAATGCATTACATTCTATTTCCCCGTTTAATTCTGTTAGTATTTGTTTCACATATGGTTCTATCCTCTTGTTGGACTGACTCTTTTATCATTATGTAATATCCTTCTTTGTCTCTTGTGACTTTATTTGTTTTGAAGTCTATTTTGTCTGATACAAGTACTGCAACTCCTGAATTTTTCTACCTATTAGTTGCATGAAATATCTTTTTACATTCCTTCACTTTTAGTCTGCATTTTGTGTTTAAAGTCAGTCTCTTACAGGCAGCATATAGACGGGTTTTGTTTTTTTATCCATTCAGTGACTCTGTGTCTTTTGATTGGTGCATTCAGACCATTTACATTTAGGGTGATTATTAATAGGTATGTACTTATTGTCATTGCAGGATTTATATTCATGGTTACCAAAGTTCAAGGGTAATTCTCTTACTGTCTAACAGTCTAATTTAACTCACTCAGTATGCTATTACAAACACAACTTAATGTTTCTTTTTTCTCATCCTTTTTCTCCTCCTTTCTTTATATATTAGGTATCATATTCTGTACTCCTTGTCTATCCCTTGATTGACTTTCTGGGTAGTTTATTTGATTTTGCATCTGCTTAGTAATTAATTGTTCTACTTTCTTTGCTGTAGTTTTATTTTCCCCTGTAGTTATTTAGCCTTATGAATACTTCCTGGTATAGAAATCCTCCATAATGCACTGTAGATGTGGTTTCTGGGAGATAAATTCTCTCAAGTTTTGCTTATCTGAAAATTGTTTAGTCCCTCCTTCAAATTTAAATGGTAACTTTGCCTGAAAGAGTATTCTTGGTTCGATGTCCTTCTGTTTTAGTGCATTAAATATAACATGCCACTGCCTTCTGGTCTGTAAGGTTTCTGTTCAGAAGTCTAATGATAACCTGATGGTTTTTCCTTTGTATGTGATCTAATTTCTCTCTCTAGCTGCTTTTAAAAGTCTGTCCTTATCCTTGATCTTTGCCATTTTTATTATTATATGTCTTGGTGTTGTCCTCCTTGGGTCCCTTGTGTTGGGAGATCCGTCTCCTGAAAGACTATATCCTTCCCCATATTGGGGAAGTTTTCAGCATTAACTTCCTCAAAGATACTTTCTATCCCTTTTTCTCTCTCTTCTTCTTTTGGTACACCTATAATGCAAATATTTTTCCATTTGGATTGGTCACACAGTTCTTTCAACATTCTTTCATTCTTAGATATCTTTTTTTTCTCTGTGTGCCTCAGCTTCTTTCTATTGCTCTTCTATAATTTCTATTCCATCTACCATTTCTTCTACTACATCTAATTTACTTTTAAATCCCTCCATTAATTCCTTAATGATTGAATCTCCATCCTAAATTTGTCTCCAAGTTCTGGAGTATTTTTCTGTACCTCTATGAGCAGGTTTATTATTTCTATTTTGAACTCTCTTACAGGAAGATTGGTAAGTTCATTTTCATGTGGCCCTTTTTTTGGTGTTTGTAAGATTTTTGTTTGAACCAGGTTCCTTTAATGTTTCATATTTTTGTGTGGTGCCCTATAGTACTCATAAGCTCTAGTCTTTGGAGCTGATCAGCCTCTGGAGTTATGGGGATCAAAGGGGAGTGGTGATGGTGCCTGCAGTGAGGAAACAGCTGTTTCCTGCTTCCTGACTACAGTGCCTGTCTCCACTGTCAGAATCAGTGGACTGAGCACACAGGTGTAAGCCTCTGTGCTTTGTATCTGTAGCTGCTATAGGCTGGGCCTCCCTCTGGCTGGCCTGATACTATGGAAGGGACTGCTCATTTGCAAGCCATTGCCAGCAGCCAGGAGAAAGGTGCATCAGGCTGCGTATCACAGTGGAGGGCCTTGGAGCTGAGTAATCCAATCTAATCCATGGGGATGGAGTGCCTGAAGCACCTCAGAGTTCCCAACATGCTGGGAAGAGCACTCCCAGACAACCTTATCCACCTATTCCTTCTCCCATGCAGCAAGCTCTGTGCACACCTCACCTCTCAGAAGCCCTCTCACAGCCAAGAGGCCTCTCAGA
The DNA here is from genome assembly GCF_040802235.1 of Manis javanica. Classification (NCBI taxonomy): domain Eukaryota; kingdom Metazoa; phylum Chordata; class Mammalia; order Pholidota; family Manidae; genus Manis; species Manis javanica. The sequence continues at coordinate 141,027,770 of NC_133158.1, forward strand.
CCGTCTGTCTTTCCTTTGTCCCAGAGCAGCCAGATGTGAATCCCAGTCCTCCACAAATACTGGAATCTCAGTCTCTCCAAGTATTCCACCTGTCTTAGCTTTCCAACCTCACTAATCTCCAGAGCACCATGAAATGTAGGTTTGTGTTCCCAAAGCAGATCTCCAGTGCTGGGTGTTCAGCAGTCCTAGGCTTCCACCCTTCCCGCACTCCATTTCTCTTCTTCCACCCCAGTGAGCTGGGGTGGGGGAAGGGCTTGGGCCCTGCAGGATGAAGGCTTTTGTACATTACCATTTTGTAAGGTCTCCTCTGTTCTCCAGGTGTATCAGTCTGGTGCACCCTTCTTTTCTGTTGCTCTTTAGTATTAGTTGTATTAACCATATTTCCATATTATATGTGGTTTTGGGAGGAGTTCTGTTTCTCACCTCTCACTCCACCATCTTTAATCTCCAACTCTGACATTTAAAAAGCTATCTGCAAAAAAGTGAACAACCAAAACTCAGGAACAAACGTGAAGAAAAATCACTGCTGTTATTTTATTTTCTTTCTTGGCTGACTGGCTCAATTTTTCTCACAATTAATTTAAAACATTGCTCCTTTGGATGTCTTCTTTCTTTCCAGCTTCATTACTGCTTAGTGTCAGACCAAGAGTCTTTCATCATCAACAAGTAACAACCTTAGAGGGTATATTTTAAAACAAAAGGACTAATTATTGTTGAACATTCAGTGACTTTTTCATTTCTGTTACATACAATATTTTTTAATGAACTCTCATTGATCTCATTGTCTTTGATTATATCTTGAGCCAGGAATGCAGTCTCAAGGGAGTACACAAATATAAAATAGATATCACCTTGAACTTTAAACCTATTAATACGTTGAAAACTCAAGCTTACTAAAGTTTTATTGATGTTTTTAAAAGTCTTTAAAATTTTAAGATGTTATTTCTTTTATTCTAAAGAGGAAATCTGATAGAGATGATTTTTCTTTGCTCCTTGCCCTATATAGATGTTCTATTTTATCTTCAGCTTACAGACCTTAGTTTGCCAAATTCTACCTTAGAGGACAGACATCAGAGATTTCATTTTTATTCACCTATGGTGACTGAAAGACAGATCTTGCAGAGTAGACATTTTATTATGGAAATGATGTTAGTGAATTTATAAGAATTTACTATCTAAGTGAATTAAAGTTTTCTTGGTTTTCTTCTTAGGCCACACACTAAATTCCAATTTATCTTCACTTCCAACCCCTCTTAAAAGAGAGGTGTACCTGATTAATAAATATTTGAAGCAATGGATTATTTACATCCTAATTAATTTTCAGATAAGACAAGACATGATGTCACGTTCCATAAAGTTTAAATATAAGGGATTGAAACAATGTACTATAGTAAAAAGAAATGGTTCAAGTTTCAGCTCTGGCATTTACCTACTGTGTGTCTTGATAGACTAAGGTAAATAACCATGTAATCTGCCAATAATACCATAAATTTAGCTTCTTGAAAACCAGGTGTGATAAGATTTTTTTCTCAAAATAAATGTTCCTTTTATAAGTCTGTTCTCATAAGTACCACTAAAGTTTTAATATTTGACTGGTTTCTAATTCCTTTATGAGTAACACTATCTTCTCTGTGACCCCAATGGGATGACTTCAAAAACATTGGTAAGAAAATGTGAGGACTATGAATTCTAAGGTTTCTAAAGTCATTTCCACTTTGTGTAGGGAAATAAAAATAATAAATTTTTTCTACCAACCCCAAGGCAAAATAAAAAAAAGCTGTATCTAATAACAAATTAAGTATTTAGTAATTATGCAACATTGAGGAAGCTACTTCTTTTCCTCTTCTTCAGTTAGGTTAATGATAGTGTATAACTCATTGGGTTACTATGAGTACTGAAAAACATAGTAATGTATCAGGATTCTTGACACACAAAACACTTACTAAACTATAGCTAGTTTTAGAAAAATACATAGCACTCACTCTAAAAGTTGTATCAAGTTAATAAATGGGAAAGTTAAATATAGGAAGCAACAGGTAATATGATGTCTATGAAAGTAGTGGGTTCTATTTTGTGCTTTGTGGAAGTGACAGAACTTGTATAGATGGAGATAAAAATGATAGGAGTCAAGTTTGGAGTTCAACACAAGATTCACAGTAGTCATAGCAGGTTCGTTAGTTCACTGACAACAGTCAAAGCAGTATGAGGTATCTACCATCTAACAGTAATAGAAATAGTAAATGTATTTAATGTGCAGTAAGGCAAAATTAAGGAAGGGCTTACAAATCAAATATGAAATTTCCTACTTTATGGCATTATACTAAGTAAATGTGACTTTTATACCTAAGAGATGCTAGCTGGCAATGGAAAGTGGAATGGAAGAATAGATGAGGGTAGAAGAGACTTACTATTACAGCAAGTAAAGAAACAAATTAAGTGTGAATTCTTAGGACTCTGAAAATGAGTCCATGAAGTGCAAATAGAAAAGGAAAGTGAACCCGAGTCATTGAAATAAAACAAGATATGATTTGATGACATGTTCCTAAACTTTAAATATAAGGGATTGAAACAATGTACTACAGTAAAAAGAAATGGTTCAAGTTTCAGCTCTGGCATTTACTTGCTGTGTGTCTTGATAGACTAAGGTAAATAACCAGTGTGTAGTTTCCTCTTCTATAAAATAGAGACAACAGAGCAGGAGCATGATAATTCAGACTGGAACAATAATTCGTAAATTTGTTATTAGATCCAGCTTTTTTTTCCTTTTCATTTTTTTGCCATTGGTTTTCATTACTGGTATAATATATATGGTACTCAGCACAGCACATGTATTGATAAAATAAATAGTGTTTGCATGAACACTAAGGAAAGGACATAATGAAAGACATCTTTAAAACCATTGTCAGCACGAACTGAAGACTGTATTATAATTACAAGAATATAGAAGGCATCCAATTCTGGACTGGTTTAGGTAGAGGGGAATTATAGTAAATATGGTATGTACCTGGTTTGAGGGGGTGTTCTTCATTAAGTGGAGCTAGAATAAAGCTGAAAGGAGTACATAGTTCATATTAAAGAAATAGTTATCCTTTTAATTTTTAAAATTTGAATGCCATTCTCACATTTTTTCACACCTTGTTTTATTTTTCCCCCAGTGGTAATAACAGTCTAAAACAATACAACCAATTAAATCCAAGCCAACTGATAAAACAGATTATGTAATACCACAGGGGATTCTGACCAAACTCCCTAACTCTGCTTGCGTTCAGAGATTATATTCATAAACATTTCTTCAGCCATTATCCCAATTACAAATGAGAAGTAAACTTTTATATAAACAGAGTTTGAAAGCAGGTGGTGTTTTGATTATTTGCATCTGAACATTCTAATGAATCCATGAGATATGAATAGACTGTAATTTATTGAAAGAAATGAAAAGGGAGTTTTTAGCTGAAACCTCAGGGTAAGAAGAATGCTTCACGAAACCACAAAGTATGAAATTTAAATTCTCCTGCTGAGTTAAATATGCCTTGACAATGTCAATGAACTTGGAGAAAAATGACAAATTACTATTATATGCTCAAGTTTCCTAAAGTCATGCTGTTAGCTATTGTAAATATCGCAGGGTATTACTGAAAGTAACATGTTATATTCATACTGACTTTTTGTACAAAATATGTTGCCTTTTACTTGCTATAAACTATAGCTGAATTCAGAAAATACGTAATAATGATTTATGAAACTCCTTTCTTAAAAATGGCATTATATATTAGAGTTCTGACTTTAAATATTATTACATATTTTAATCTTAGTTATTATCTACAAAACTATAAACTCCCTTATCCTCCTTAACCTGAGCCTTTTGTTTGTTAACTTTCTAATCATGTTTTTACTATGATTGATGTACATGCAGTTACAGAGTCCAGCAGAAGTTGTAAAGGTTCAGTTATATAAAATATTTTCTAATTGAAAATAAAACGACCAAGGGCTCAGGAAAAAAATAATTGACAAGTAACATGTAAAATGAAACAACGAAAGTTGAAAATATTCTGCTCTCTAATTATCACACTGAGGAAAATGTGCTCATTTAAAATTCTGAAGCCTATCAAAATCATTTCTATTTTTAAACCCAAAAGTATTTTGATCAGTATGATATTTAAAAAGCAAGTTTTATAAAGTGTGAATTGATAATTATCTATTAACTTTCAAAACACAAATATAAAATAACTGACTGAATTTATGGGTGCTGGTAGTTTAGGAGAAACAAATTTTTTGACACACAACGATTTTTAGTGCTGTCATCACTTAATCCTGTCCCCTTAGATAGAAAATTTGGTATCATAATTTACTCCTCTCTCTTTCTGATTCCCATGCCAAATTAGTTACCAGTTACTATTAATAAAACCCTGTAACATCTTTTAAAATTGGCTCATCCCTCACACTTCTGCCTTAATGTAGACCATTATCTTCTCATTAGAACTATTTTTAAGCATCTTTTATCTTGTTTCATTGTCACCAGAATTTCTACCTTAATGACTAGTGAATATCTCATAAGAATTATTTTCATAAAAGGAAAGCAGTAATTTTACTCCACTACCTGTAAACCTCTTTTGTTTATATAAATTATAGGATATAAAACCTATATACAATTTGGGACAACCTACTCTCCTAATATATTTCTAGTTCATCAGTTTCCACAGACATACCTATCTTCATACTACACTGAATATGACATTGACTCATATTTTTTCATGAGTTGTCATCATACATTTTATTATTCCTTGTGTTAGAAATAGCAGTAATATTTAATAACATAATTTGATTAGCAAAACTACATATATGCTCCCAGATTCAGTTCAAATGTTACTACCACAATGAAACCTTCCCTGATATAACCAGATTTGGTTTTCCAGTCATACCTGTTCTTAATACTTATTCTCAAATCTATAATAAAACTTACCACATTTATACTCATTAATTTATTAAGACTTTTCTGTTTTTAAATGGACAGTAAGGGCATCTAGGACTTTGATGACCAAAGAGGTTGGTGGACCCACATGGGGCTTTATACCAAATAGTCACCTGCTCTGCTCCAGAACTCCTGAATCAAATCTGCATTTTTATAGAAATCTTCATGTGATTAAGAATCACTACTGCAGAATATACATGTACTTATCCATCTTTTGAGCTAAGTACAGAACTCAGTTCTTTTTTTGTTTATTAAGGTATCATTGATATACACTCTTATGAAGGTTTCCCAAGAAAAGTAATGTGGTTAATACTTTCCTACTTACTATCAAGTCCCCCCCATACTCCATTGCAGTCATTGTCCATAGCATATTAAGTTGCCACAGAGTCCCTATTTGTATTCTCTGAGCTTTACTTTCATCCCTGTCACCCCACAGACACCATGTGCACCAATCATGACAACCCACAATCCCCTTCTCCCTCCCAATCCCACCCAACCTTCTCCACCCCTCCCCTTTGGTAACCACTAGTCACTTCTTGGAGTCTGTAAATCTGCTGTTATTTTGTTCCTTCAGTTTTGCTTCATTGTTATAGTCCACAAATGGGGGAAATCATTTGGTATTTGACTTTCTCCGCCTGACGTATTTCACTGAGCACAATACCCTCTAGCACAAATATTGTTGTTGCAAACGGTAGGATTTTCTTTCTTTCTTATGGCTGAAAAATATTCCATTGTGAATATGCACCATATCTTATTTATCCATTCATCTACTGATGGACACTTACATTGCTTCTGTATCTTGGCTACTGTAAATAGAGCTGTGATAAAGATAGGGGTGCATGTGTCCTTTTGAATCTGAGAAGTTGTTTTCTTTGGGTAAATTCCTAGGAGTGGCATTCCCAGGTCAAATGGTATTTCTAGTTTTCATATTTTGAAGAACTTCCATATTGCTTTCCACAATGGTTGAACTAGTTTACATTCCCACCAGCAGTGTAGGAGGGTTCCCCTTTCTCTGCATCTTCACCAGCATTTGTTGTTACTAGACTTTTCAATGTAGGCCATCCTAACTGGTGTGAGGTGATATCTCATTGAAGTTTTAATTTGCATTTCCCTGATGATTAGTGATGTGGAGGAACTTTTCATGTGCCTGTTAGCCATTTAAATTTCTTCTTTGGAGAAGTGTCTGTTCATATCCTCCATCCATTTTTTAATAGGGTTATTTGCTTTTTAGGAGTTGAGATGTGTGTGTTCTTCATAAATTTTGGATGTTAACCCCTTGTTGGATATGTCATTCACAAATATATCCTCCCATACTGTAGCATGCCATTTTGTTCTGCTGATGGTATCCTTTGCTGTACAGAAGCTTTTTAACATGATGTAGTCCCATTTGTTCATTTTTTATTTTGCTTCCCTTGCCCAAGGAGATGCATTCAGGAAAAAGTTGCTGATGTTTATATTCAGGAGATTTTTGCCTATGTTTTCTTCTAAGACTTGTATGGTTTCATGAGTTACATTCAGGTCTTTGATCCATTTTGAGTTTACTTTTGTACATGGGGTTAGACAATAACCCAGTTTCATTCTCTTACATGTAGCTGCCTAGTTTTGCCAACACAGTTGTTGAAGAGACTGTCATTTCCCCATTGTATATACACGGCTTCTTTATTGTATATTAATTGAATATATGTCTTGGGTTTATATCTAGACTCTCTAGTCTTTTCCATTGCTGTATGGGTCTGTTTTGTGCTAACACCAAATTGTCTTGATTACCATGGGTTTGTAGTAGAGCTTGAAATCAGGGAGCATAATCCCCCCACCCCACTTTAATCTTTCTCAGGATTGCTTTGGCTATTTGGGGTCTTCTGTGGTTCCATATTATTTTTAGAACTATTTGCTCTTGTTTGTTGAAGAATATTGTTGGTATTTTGATAGGAATTGCATGGAATCCATAGATTGCTTTAAGCAGGATGACCATTTTGACAATATTAATTCTTTCTATCCATGAGAATAGGATGTGCTTCCATCTGTTGGTATCTTCTTTAATTTCTCTGATCAGTGTCTTGTAGTTTTCAGAATATAGGTCTTTCACTTCCTTCGTTAGGTTTATTCCTGGGTATTTTATTCTTTTTTATTCAATTGTGAATGAAATGGTTTTCCTGATTTCTCTTTCTGCTAGTTCATCATTAATGTATAGCAATGCAACAGATTTCTGTGTATTAATTTTATATCCTGCAACTTTGCTTGAATTCAGACGTAAGACCTAGTAGTTTTGGAGTGTATTAATTAGGGTTTTTTTATGTATAATATCATGTCATCTGTAAACAGTGACAGTTTAACTTCTACCTTGCTGATCTGGATGCCTTTTATTTCTTTGTGTTGTCTGATTGTCATGACTAGGACCTCCAGACTATGTTGAAAAAAGTGGGGAGAGTGGGCATCCTTGTCGTCTACCTAATCTTAAAGGAAAAGCTTTCAGCTTCTCACTGTTAACTATGATGTTGGTTGTGGGTTTTACATATATGGCCTTTATTATGTTGAGCTACTTGCCCTCTATACCCATTTTGTTGAGAGTTTTTATCATGAATGGATGCTGAATTTTGTCAAATGCTTTTTCAGCATTTATGGAGATGATCATGAGGTTTTTGTCCTTCTTTTTGTTGATGTGGTAGATTATGTTGATGGATTTTAGAATGTTGTACCAACCTTGCATCTCTGGAATAAATCCTACTTGATCATGATAGATGATCTTTTTGATGTATTTCTGAATTTGGTTTGGTAATATTTTGTTGAGTATTTTTGCATGTATGTTCATCAAGGATATTAGTCTGTAATTTTTTTTGTGGTGTCTTTGCCTGGTTTTTGTGTTAGAGTGATTCTGGCCTCATAAAACAAGTTTGGAAGTATTCTCTCCTTTACTACTTTTTGGAAAACTTTAAGGAGGATGAGTATTAGGTCTTCCCTAAATGTTTAATAAAATTCAGCAGTGAAACCATGTGGTCCAGGGATTTTGATCTTAGATTCCAATTCAATTTCATTGCTGGTAATTGCTCTATTCAGATTTTCTGTTTCTTCGTGGGTCAGCCTTGGAAAGTTGTGTTTTTCCAGGAAGTTGTAAATTTCTTCTAGTTTATCCAGTTTGTTAGCATATTCTTCATAGTATTCTCTAATAATTCTTTGTATTTATGTGGTGTCCATAGTGATTTTTCCTTTCTCATTTCTTATTTTGTTTATGGGTGCAGACTCTCCTTTTTCTTGATAAGTCTGTGTGTGTATCTATTTTGTTTATTTTCTAATGTTTTATTCTCGATTTTACTTATTTCTACTCAAATCTTTATTATGTTCCTCCTTCTACTGACTTTGGGCCTCATTTGTTCTTCTTTTTCTAGTTCCATTAATTGTGAGTTTAGACTGTTCACATGGGATTATTCTTCTTTCCTGAGGTAGTCCTTTATTGCAATATACTTCACTCAAGCACAGCCTTTGCTGCATCCCACAGATTTTTCAGTGTTCAATTACTTTTGTCATTTGTCTCCATATGTTGCTTGATCTCTGTTTTTATTTGGGCACTAATCCATTTGATTATTTAAAGCCTCCATGTTTGTATGGGATTTGTTGTTTTCTTTTTGTAATTTATTTTTAGTTTCATACCTTTGTGGTCTGAGAAGTTGGTTGGTAAAATTTCAATCTTTTTGAATTTACTGAGGAGCTTTTTTTGAGGCCTAGTATGTGATCTATTCTTGAAAATGTTCCATGTGCACTTGAAAAGAATGTGTATCCTGCTACTTTCAGGTGGAGTGTTCTGTAGATGTCCATTAGGTCCATCTGTTCTAGTGTGCTGTTCAGTCCCTCTGTCTCCTTACTTATTTTCTGTCTGTTTGATCTGTCCTTTGGAGTCTGTGGTGTGTTTAAGTTTCCTAAAATGAATGTATTACATTCTATTTCTCTCTTTAATTCTGTTTGTATTTGTTTCACATATTTGGGTGCTCCTCTGTTGGGTGCATAGGTATTTAGAATAGTTATATGCTTTTATTGGACTGACCCCTTTATCATTATGTAATGTCCTTGTCTCTTGTTACTTTCTTTGGTTTGCAGAATTCAATTCTTAATTAAAATTTACTTAATAAAACTTTTAGTTGATATTTAGTACTATGAATTTTACTAATGAACCATATTATTTAAACTCGATTTTATCATACATTTGATAACAATAAGCTATATGAAACACAATTATTTTTTTCTACTTTGAACTTTTACGTTTTATGTTAGTAATAGTAAGAGGAATAGTAAATCATTAACACTGCATTTAAAACATTAAAATCAGGACTTTGTCAATTGGTTCTCTGCTTTACAGCCATTAAAGGTAAATTTAGGACATTTATGAAATTAACTATCAAATACATATAGATTATATATATGTTACTCCACCTAATTGATATTCTTGTGATACAATGCTCCTAAGAAAATTCACATTTGTGGTATTAAAGCATCTGCCTTTTTTCTTTTTTATCTTTTACTGATTATGCTATTAGCAGATGACTTACTTATTCAGGACCTATAAAACAATGAGGATTATATCTAAGTGAATTCCTGCTGCTTAATGGACAAATAAGTCTGAAAATTCATTGAGAGCTGACTGAAGGTTATCTATTCAGAGCTGTGTTTCTTTAAACTGAGTTGTTGGATATTAACTACTGAATTGTAGGCTGAGACTCTCCTATACCTAAACTTTTGAAAGAAAAGTTCAGAGAACTTCAAAAGTTCTCCTGTTCTTTCCTGAAAAATTAAATAGCAGGGGCTATTACAGAAGGATGTATGGAATAGAGATTCAGAATCAATGAAGTTCATTTCCTTTGAGTGAGTAATATTCCTCAATAGGTGATCATAATAGAAAATCATTTTATATCACCCCCTTATAAGGCTGAAGAAACATGTCTTTGCAAGGTACAGTTTAAAATGGAAATATAACTAAGAAAACCACTCTGTATGCCCTCTGAAAAATATTATAATGACTAAATACACACATTATCATAGGATAAATGCTGTATTAATTCCCAAACTACATTTTTTGGAGCTGCATCCACATGAGAAAGTTGTGTACTATGAGGTCATCTGAGTGTGTAAGACATTTCTACTACTTTCTTGTTAGTGAAAAAAAAATCCTTAAACAGAAAAAAGATTCCATTGAAAAATATCAAGAATAAAAACAACAATATGTTGAGTCTTTAATAGTTTAATTATAGGTGTCAGTGCTAAATGCCATTCTCTCCATTGATTAGCCTGCCTTTAAAATAGTATATTTAGCACTGCAGACAATTAGTTATTGATAACAGGATTAATAGCTCATATATCCTTTTTCTAAATGGAAATTTGAAACGAAAATTTGAGTTGAAACTTTTCCTCTCCTTGAACAGGGACATACTCTGAAGAGCAAATGATTTGTATTGGTTTGGCTTTTTATTTATATGATTTTTAGATAAAAAAATATAAAGTTGAAATCATTCCCTTTAATACTGATCCCATTCACATTTCTATCTCCTAAGATAATGAAGATACTACCCAATTAAAAGCGCTTGAATCTGTCTTACTGTTAAGTGTCCAAGAGGCAGTGAATCTGCCAAAAAGAAGTAGAACAGCTATGAAGATGCCAACACAATTGAGTACTCCATATCTATGTATTTTTAAATATGGCAGTTTATTGGACACTTACAGATACAGAATGACAATGGGGTCAATTTAGCCATAAGGCAATGCTGAGACACCTTCATTTTGACCTTTTCTTGGGCATAAGTTATGTCTTAATGAATGTACGTCTAGTCACAGACTATGCAGATGGAAAAAAGAAAGGAAAGCATAAAATATGTCCACCTATCAAATAATCCTAAAATGTTATTTAATCAGTTAACTGAAAATAGGCAACATATTTAATTTTATTTGAAAAATTGTATATTAGATTTCTTTATGTTTAAATGTTCACTATAAAATAAAATATTCCAAGGGAACAAATTAGATTTATTTTTCCCAATTTTTAAAATCAATGTACAATCTTACTTCATTACTTTTATTTGTAAAACTCAGGCAAATTCAAGGTATCAAAATACACCAGTCTTCAGGCACAATCATCATATGGCAAAATGAAGTCCATAATGATACAAGGATCTTCTTGGTGTCTAATTTCCACTATTTATCCTTCAAAGATAGAATGTTGATATGTACTTTATATAAGATCGTCTGACACTCCTTTTAAATTGTTAGTTCTATTTGAACAAGCACTCCCTTTCCCAAACTAAATTTTATATCAGGGTGAGACAATTATTGGGTTGCACTCAAAAAAGTCATTTGTAAGTGAGAAACAAGAATATATAATTATTAATTGATATATTCAATAAAAATGCATTGAGCACTACACACCAAACACTATGCCAGAATCTGAACATTTCCTTCCCCTGCAAATAAAAAATCACATTACATATGGTCATAGGAGTTTTAATATTAGCCCAGAAAAAACTATTCATCCCAAATGAAGTTGCACCATTGCTTCACTGAGGGTTTCTAACCATACTTCGCAATTTTTTCCCATTTATGAAATGTCTAGTCATGTGATTAAGGGAAATAAACAGATCATATTGTTTCCCATATGAGCTTGGGATGGATCCATCACTCTAGCACTTCACATGCTAGGGAAGATCACTATGCTATTTTTGCAGCATATATTTTCTCTCTTCATGTATAAAAGAACTATTTTAGCTTCTGAAAATATTATAGCAACTAAACATATGCATTATGTACTAATAGACAAGTTGGGCCATTATATATTAGCATAGAGAATTTGAAGATACAAGTAGAATGAAAAAACTATACCTTCCACCAATATACAACATTTGATGCATTCACCCTTTGCTTTATTGATCAAAATTCTAGATGAAAAATAAAAAGAATTAACATTTAAAAGCAAGATGTCATAAATCAGTTTATTTAAATATGGTAAGTCATTTGCTTGTAACCCTGTGAAGGAATTTGAACATTTTCCAAAATGAAATATTGTGTTTTCTCTTCATTTTTTTGTACTGAACTCTACTGACCTACCTCTTCTCCCTAAATAGATTTCTTCAAATTCATAACAGATATTTCCTTTGTTAATTGTGAGTACTTGGAATTATTTAAGAACAAAGCAACTTTCTTAATTTTAATGAAAGATAAATATAGAAACCATAATATTATCCAAACCTCAATTTGTTGGACTTTTATTTCTTAATCTATTGATGTAGGTGTTTATAAAAAAAGGAAGTACCATAAATCTGTTACTGTTTCCATTCTTAATTCTATACTTGAAAACATTTTTGTGAGAGGGAAGGAGAAAGGGAAGGAAGGAAGGAATATTTCATCATTTTTATATAAATCTGAGGAGAAAGTGTGACACAACTCACTGTTTAAATAAAATGCTTTTAATTATACATAATTTCAAACATCTTTGTTATTTACTATCCAACTGGGTATTTTAGTATAATGTAGACACACAGTAGAATTATGAGCCCAGACAAAATATGTAAATTTAATCAATGTGCTAAAAATACTAAGAAAGGATTTCTAGCCATATTTCAAAAATAACAAAATCACTGAAACTGATGACAAAAAAAGAGTGATGAAGGATACATCTGAATCTTCCAAATTCTGATCAACAATTTACAAAAATAGTTTTTTAAAACATAAATAACTTCATATCCAGTCTCTGGCACTGATTTCAGAAGCATACCATAAAGAACATACGTCTAAGTCACTGTGCAATTCAGAACTATAACACTTCTTCCATTATGCAAATAAGAAAATTGCGTTAGAATATAATAAAATTTCCTCAAGGTTAAATGATCAATAGTTTGGAATTTCTAATGTGTAATTCCCTTAAAATTATGTTTCCACAGTTCCTTATGAAGCTTAAATCTTTTGAAGTACAAGTTTATTATCTGTGTCAGACATTTCAAAATTAGAAGGTAAGACCAACTTTGGCAACCTTGATAAAATATTACACTATATAGCTAAAAAGAAATACTGCAGCTTATTTACCTCTCTCCTATATTCTGTGCGGGCAAAATGTGTTTAAAGGGCTCAAAGGAAGAATGAAGTCAGGTCTATCTAAAATATCTTATTTTTAAGTGTCCTGTGGTTAAACAAAAGAAGGAATGATGAAAATATATATGTTCGCATGAATATTAAGAGTGAAGTTTTATGAAGGTTTAGCAGCATGGTCAATTAATGTGCACATGACCTAGCAAACAGGAAATACTGTATCAAAATAGAAGTACTTTAAAAATATTTTCCAACTGTATAGTTGATAACGTTCAGGTAGTAAATTATATTAACCAGTATGCCTCAATGGTATTGATAAAGAAACTGCTCTTTAAGTATTTGCCCCTGTTTGTTTCCTTAATACCAAGTAGAGAAAAGAAAATTTAAAGAGTCTTCTTATATTAAATATAACATTTTTCCCACTTTTAGATGTGGTTCAGAATTCAGATGAGAGAGAGCTCTCATCCCCAATACACACACACACACGAAGGTAGAGATGGTAGATTTCTTTCCTCTCTTAGCTCCAAACATTTCAGGTCTGGGGACAGGAATACATTACTAAACAGTGATACTAAACTATGTTTCAGAGTGCCAATGGATCCTTAGATGTTACAATTATTTGGACAGGAGCTACTCTATTTGAGAGATCTATTGGCTCTAGAATTAGACAGAAGTCTTCAGCAGGAATTGGGATGCTTTCTGCCTAAGGCTCATTGCCTCCCATTACCTGAGAAATGACATAAAGCTCAGTTCAACAGAATAATAATTAATGAAGGTTACACAACTTTCTAAAGTTTCCCTTGTGTTATATAATTGGAAACATCAGCATTATGGAAGCCATGTAAATAGTGAGAAATGATATCATCCAAGTAGATAAAGGTTGTGATTAGAAAATGAAAATAAAAAACACATTTCAGGGATTGCTCAGAGTTGAAAATTTAAAAAAGACACACACACAATTTCATCCAAATAAATTGATCACTAATCCCCAAACCCTACTGACAAAAAACAAAACCAAGCAAACAAAAGAACCAAACTATAGATAATATAAGAACACAGCCAATAGTTACATCTCAGATAGACTGATCTTTACATATTTAGTTATCTAAGAACTTCATATACATGAAATTGAGTCAGAAAAAGAAGAGCTGAATGCTTCTACAGTTTCAACTGGAAGTTCTGTAACTAAGACCAAATAAATGAAGATTTGTTAAAATAGTTACATAAAGCAGTAAAGAGGATAACTGAAGCAAAAACAAAATAGTTTAAAATGGACCCTAAAGTATAAAATAGTACAATTTATAGATATTTAAGGTAACATAATATCAATGTTTCATTTCATCACACACACACACATAACTCAAAACTCTAAACTGCCCAGCCAGAGTTTATAATTCATTTTGGGAAAATATAGATAAAACCATTAACCAAAAATGTATGAGCAAATCCAGAATAGAATTACAAAACAGAGATTGGCTAAATCATGGTGGGAGTTACAAAACAGATGGGAGTTTAACTTGAAATCTCTTAAGCTCTTATGAAAGAAAAAGCAACCTTAGAAAAGAGAAAGGGTAAAGATTATGCAAAGCAGAAATGCTTTAATTATTTTTCCTCATTGCCCAAAGTCACCATAAATAAATTCATAAATCTCTTCACTTGAGTTTCCAGATCTCAGCAGAGAGCAGACTACAAATGTTTAAGCAGCTTATCATCCTTATTTGGTATGGATTAGTGTAACTCTTTTGTTGAACTCTACCAATTAGCTCAGTAATCAAATGTGTTTTCGTTTCATTGAGTGTCTGATTAAATGATTCTGGGATCCTTGTCTATAAATTACAGGAAGCTTGTATTCTATCTCCAGCAATGCCTTCCTGAACAGCTGCTTACTACTCCTAGAAAAACCCAGACCCTCCAAGCTGCAACCAAGACCAGTGATCAGGTCTGAGTGCCTTGTTTCATTAAACAAAAACTGGAAAGGCTGTGTATTAAGTTAAGTTAGCTAACTTACTTTATTTATGGTTATTATCACTGCCTTATAGAGTTCAAGTGAATCAGCTCCCTGAAGATCTTATTTCTCATTTGATTGAATGTGTCCATCACTCAATGATGTTGCCATCAGAATTATGATATTCAATTAGTTAAGGCAAAGCCTTTCTCTTGTAATAAGTGTTATGAGAGCTGAAGCTTTCAGCCCAACCAAATGGGCCCTGGTTTCTGCGGAGCACTGGAACCAATGAGGCCTGACCTTCTCCATCACTCCATCCCCACATGGCCATAACTATTTAAAGAGATGATGTAGAAACCCATGATTGCCATCAAATCCTCAGGTTTATCAGTAATTTCTGATAGTATTTGTATTCTAAGGGAGCTAGGGTAGTCTACAAGTCAGTTCTTCCCCGATATTCCCAGCATTATGCCCATATAACCACTTGATCTCCTTTCCATCCCTGCCCATATAACCACTTAATCTCTTTTCCATCCCTACGTAAACTAGACCTTCCTATATCAGCAATCTTTGATGCAGGATGTTAACATAATTTTAGTTAATTTCCCCAAGTGCGGAATATGAGATAGGAAAAAAGAAACACCCTTAGTCACAAAATCTGTCTGGTAACATATACTACTGTTAAATACTATCAACAAATTTCCAAGCAATGTTATATCTTCTTGTCAGATTATGTGGTCAGAGCATGATGAGTTTATCAAAGACATCCTTTAAATTTCAGAAGAATGGAATGTGGACCTCAATTACTTCGCTCTTAGAAAACCTCAGATGACTTCAAGTTATCCACTTGGGACCTTAATTTGCCCATAGGGATGACCTCAGGAGGAAGACTGATTAAATGAGCCCCGCAGCCAAAGTAATATACACCCTTTCCCTGTAACAAGTACTTTTCAACCTGGGGCAGCCCCCTTCCTCCTTCAGGATACACTTGGCTATATGTGGAGCCATTTGGTTGTTACAACAAAGGAGTGCTACAGGAATTTAATGGACAAAGGCCTGGGATTCTGCTAAACACCCTGTAATACACAATAATTTCCACCACAGCAAACAATCTTACTGCCCAAAATATAAAATATGTCCTTTATCCTGTTGGTTGCCATAGGGAGGAGGGTTGGAGGATGGATGAAATAAGTGAAGGAGATAAAGAGGTACAAACTTCAAATCATAAGATAAACATCAGAATGGAAGTAAAACATAGAGAACATAATGTAGTATTGTAATATCTTGGTATAGTTATGAGGTGACTAAATTTACTGCAGCAAGAATTTAGTATTGTATAAAATTATTGAGTCACTATGCTGTACATATGAAACCAATGTAATATTATATATCAACTATATTCAAATAAAAAATAAAGTACATTAATTATGCAAGAATTTTCCAGAGGCAGAGCCAAGATGGGGGTGTGAGTAGAGCAGCGGAAATTTCCTCCCAAAACTACATAAATCTATGAAAATATAACAAACACAACTCTTCCTAGAATAGAGACCAGAGGACACAGGACAACATCCAGACCACATCCACACCTGTGAGAACACAGCGCCATGCAAAGGGGGTAAGATACAAGCCCCAGCCCTGCCGGACCCGAGAGCACCTCCCTCCAGCTCCCGGCGGAAGGAGAGGAGTCTTATGGGGAAGGAGAGGGAGCCCAGGACTGCTGAAGACCCAACCCCAGCCATCCAGACCAGAGTGCAGACACAGTGCATGAGTGGGGTCCTGGATACTAGGGAAACAGGGCAGCAAGACCAGTGAGCGGGAACCAGAGGCCGGCGCTGGAGAACAAAGTAAAGTAAGCGGCCATTTTTTTCTCTTTTTTTTGGCAAGTGCTTTTTGGAAGTCTTAAAGGGACAGGGACCACAATACTAGAGAAACAGGGCAGCAAGACTGGAGAGCGGGTGCCTGAGACAGGTGCCTGAGGACAAAGAAAAGCGAGTGTGTTTTTTGTTGTTGTTGTTGTTTTGTTTGGGCGAGTGCTTTTTGGAAGTCTTAAAGGGGAAGGGCGGGACACTTAGTCCAGAGGTAGGGAATTTGGGGATCTCTGGGCACTCTAATCCCCTGGGGAACAGGGAGCACAGAGAACCCTTACAGAGATAAATAGCCTCCCGGCCACTCCAACTCCAACACAGCTCCACTATTTTGGAGCAGCAGCCCAAGCCAGGCCACCTCCACAGCAACAGCAGAGATAAACTCCATAGCAGCCGGGCAGGAAGCAGAAGCCCTGTCTGCATGCAGCTACGCACAAGCCACTAGAGGTCGCTGTTCTCTCAGAAGAGGAAGACCACAAACCAACAAGAAGGGAAGTTCTTCCACCCTTCACTCATCCCAGCTCTGCAAACTATTTCTATCACCATGAAAAGGCAAAATTACAGACAAACAAAGATCACAGAGGCAACACCAGAGGAGACAGACCTAATCAGTCTTCCTGAAAAAGAATTCAAAATAAAAATCACAAACATGCTGACAGAGATGCAGAGAAATATGCAAGAGCAATGGGATGAAGTGCAGAGGGAGATCACAGATACCAGGAAGGCGATTACAGAAGTGAAACAAACTCTGGAAGGATTTATGAGCAGAATGGAAAAGATGCAAGAGGCCATTGATGGAACAGAAACCAGAGAACAGGAACACATAGAAGATGACATAGAGAGAAAGAGAAAAGGATCTCCAGGAATGAAACAATATTAAGAGAACTGTGTGATGAATCCAAAAGGAACAACATCCATATTATAAGGGTACCAGAAGAAGAAGAGAGAGGAAAAGGGATAGAAAGTGTCTTTGAAAAAATAATTGCTGAAAACTTCCCCAAACTGGGGGAGGAAATAATCAAACAGACCACGGAAATACACAGAACTCCCAACAGAAAAGACCTAAGGAGGAAAACACCAAGACACATAGTAATTAAAATGGCAAAGATCAAGGACAAGGACAGAGTTTTAAAGGCAGCTAGAGAGAAAAAGGTCACCTATAAAGGAAAACCCATCAGGCTATCATCAGACTTCTCGACAGAAACCCTACAGGTCAGAATAGAATGGCATGATATATTTAATGCAATGAAACAGAAGGGCCTTGAACCAAGGATACTGTATCCAGTATGACTATAATTTAAATATGATGGCAGGATTACACAATTCCCAGACAAGCAAAAGCTGAGGGAATTTGCTTCCCACAAACCACCTCTACAGGGCATCTTACAGGGACTGCTCTAGATGGGAGCACTCCTAAAAAGAGCACAGAACAAAATACCCAACATATGAAGAATGGAGAAAGAGGAATAAGAAGGGAGAGAAGAAAAGAATCTCCCAACAGTGTATATAACACCTCAATAAGTGAGCTAAGTTAGGCAGGAAGATACTAAAGAGGCTAACCTTGAACCTTTGGTAACCACAAATTTAAAGCCTGATATGGCAATAAGTATATATCTCTCAATAGTCACCCTAAATGTAAATGGATATAATGCACCAATCAAAAGACCCAGAGTAATAGAATGGATAAGAAAGAAAGACCCATCTATATGCTGCTTACAAGAAACTCACCTCAAACCCAAAGACATATACAGACTAAAAGTCAAAGAATGGAAAAAGATATTTCAGGCAAACAACAGCGAGAAGAAAGCAGGGGTTGCAGTACTTATATACGACAAAACAGACTTCAAAACAAAGAAAATAACAAGTGATAAAGAAGGACATTACATAATGATAAAGGGCTCAGTCCAACAAAAGGATATAACCGTTCTAAATATATATGCACCCAACACAGGAGCACCAGAATATGTGAAACAAATACTAACAGAACTAAAGGGGGAAATAGACTGCAATGCATTCATTTTAGAAGACTTCAACAAACCACTCACCCCACAGGATAGATCCACCAGGCAGAAAATAAGTAAGGACACGGAGGCACTGAACAACACAGTAGAACAGATGGACCTAATAGACATCTATAGAACTCTACACCCAAAAGCAACAGGATATACATTCTTCCCAAGTGCACATGGAACATTCTCCAGAATAGACCACATACTAGCCCACAAAAAGAGCCTCAGTAAATTCCAAAATATTGAAATTCTACCAACCAATTTTTCAGACCACAAAGGTAAAAAACTAGAAATAAATTCTACAAAGAAAACAAAAAGTCTCACAAACACATGGAGGCTTAACAACATGCTCCTAAATAATCAATGGATCAATGAACAAATTAAAATAGACGTCAAGGAATATATAGAAACAAATGACAACAACAACACAAAGCCCAAACTTCTGTGGGATGCAGCGAAAGCAGTCATAAGAGGAAAGTATATAGCAATCCAGGCACACTTGAAGAAGGAAGAACTGAAAGGAAAGGAGCGACACACAGGAGCAATTTACCGGAGAATTCCGCTTTATTAGGGAAAGGTGCTGGGTTATATAGGAAGGGGCATGGGGTGATTGTGGTGTTACTTCTATGGGGCTGGTGGCTATTGGCTATGTGCTGGGAGTGGGAGCGGGGAGAGAGGTGATTGGGCATCAGGTGTCGCCGGCGGGAACCCAGGACCCGGAAGAGAAGCCGGAAGTTCGCCATCTTACTGGTGGGGGCCCTTCATTCCCCCCTTTCTCCTATATGGGGTTGTGGATGTTGCTTTCTCTCTGACTGCTTCCTGCTAAGCCGGGGTGGAGAATGGAGTGAGGGCTTGAGGATTGGGAGGAAAGGGTTGATAGGACTCCCCACAGTAAGGACGGGTAGGTGTGGACTTCTTCAGGTTGGAAATCAATGAAGGTTCTCTGTAACCATAGGTCGAGGACCTGTTGATTCTAATGATGCCAAGAGGATATGGGTGTCAGGAGCCAGGCATCTGCAGCCATTATTTCTAGGAACAGTTTTCAGCGGAGAGAGGGGTCCATCTCAGTGTGTGGTAAGGAGGTTATGTGAGGGTGAGGGATATTCTGTGGCCAGAAGCTGGTAGTTCTTGAGTAAAAGCTGGTTTAAAGTTTGATTAGAGTTTTTTCTGACTTGGGATTTGATGAACTTTATTATACAGGGTAAGAAGAGACAGGCAAGAAGAATGATTATTATGGGGCCTGCAATGGACCAGAGCCAGGTAAGGAGGGGGTTTGTTAGTATTGAAGAGAATCGGTTGGAATTGGAAGCAGAGTGGAGGCTGGAGGCAAGGTCGGTGAGTTTGGTAATGTCAGTTTCCACAATGCCGGATTCATTGATGTAATAGCAGCACTCCTCTTGAAGGAAGATGCAGGTGCCGCCCTTCTCGGCTGTAAGCAGATCTAAGGCCTGCCGGTTTTGAAGGGTGACTTTAGCTAGCGAAGTGACCTGTCTTTGGAGAGAGGCTAGGGTATCGGCAGTGGATGTCAGGGCTCCCTCAAGTTTGGCGTTGAGATCTTTAATTGCCCATAGAGAGTGACTCAAGGCCTCTCCTGAAAACCCTGCCTCAATGGCTGAGGTGGTCAAAGAGATACCGACCATGATGGGAAGGAAAGCAGCCCTTTTTGTGCTCGAGGGCAAGGGAGGTTGGAGCTCAAGAAATTCTGCCATGCTGTAAAGTGTAAGCCATGGGATTAGGGTGATGAGAATGCAGGGTATATTGGAGTTGGGAGGCAGTGAGTTGAAAAGACTGCCATTACACCAAAAGAAGTGTCCTGGTTGTGTAAAAGTTTTAGAATCGGAGGTGCGGGTGTAGATAGAAAGGCAGTGAAGTGCACTGGAGGGGGGTGGAGTTGGACCTACACAGTGGTGGATGGTGGTTTAATCTGCGTATTCTCGTTCTCATAGGGGTATGTCTGCAAGGGGACAGAGGGGTTGTCCTTCTGCATGGAAGGAGTAGTTGGAAATAATAAGGGGCATGGTGGCCAGCAGTGGGCACTGTAGTGATGCACACAAGAAACAATTGGCAGTGTTAAGGGTGTGGTTGAGAAAGATGGTGGTGTCTTGAATGAGCTGTAACCAAGAGTAGGAGGAATAAGAAGATGAAGAGGTGCCGTCAAGAGTTTGGATAATGACTTTTTCAGAATGTCTGATATCTGATGCAACTTGAGAGATCTGGGAATGAAAGGGAGGGAACATACTTTTGAGAGATATGAAGGGTACTGTGGGGGATCGAGGACCCCCCGTAGTAAACTGAGGCTGTGACTCCGGCAGCCCATCGAGAGTCCCAGGGATCTGGGATCGATAAGGAGAATGAGCTGTTGGGATATTTTATGAAACTGTTGGAGGAGTAATACTGTGGGTACCAGGAGTTACCCATGTAGTGAATGGTGCAAGACCAGTAGAGCATCCCCCATAGGTGTCTGGCCATCGCCTGCAATAGGCTTGTTTTTGGTCATAGAGGAAGCAGAGGTAGGGAGAATAAGGGTAGCTGGTAGTGAACACTTCGGTGGAGGGAGGAAAGTGGAGGTATAAAGGCTCAGAGCAGCTTTTCAGAGGGCAGTCTGATGTGGCAATGAGGACAGTAATTTTTGTTTGATGCTGTGTCTAAGTCTGTCTGACTTTGAATCGCCATACAAAGGAGGCTGGGGTGGTGTGGAAGACAATAGGAATGAGGGAAAAAAGCGAGAGAGCAGTAAAGGAGGAAAAAGTCATGATTCGGGTATGGATGGCAAAGGGGGTGAATGGGATTTTGGAGGAAAGAGGACAGTAAGGTCAGGAGTCTGGAGGGAGGGAGAGTCTGTAAACTTTTGTAGGTTAAGAGATCTTTTAGGTGATGTGGGGGCAGAATGGTAAGGGGCACCCTGAATGTCAGTTTATGAGCTTCTTTCTGCAAGAGCTGTGCAGTGGCTAATGCCTGTAGGCAGGGGGCCAATCCCTGAACTGTGGGGTCTAATTGCTTGGAGAGATAAGCTACTGGGGCAAAGGATGGGCCATAATATTGGCCTAGGACTTCTAGAGCTTGACTGGACCTCTCATGAATGTATAATGAGAAGGGTTTCGACAAATCAGGGAGATGGAGAGCTGGGGCTTCCACAAGGGCTCAATGGAGCTTAATGAAGGAGTGTCGGGGTGAGGAGAATAATGGTTCTTCAGGGGGGCCCTTGCTGAGGTCGTATAGGAGTCTTGCTAACTGGGAGAGGTTAGGGATCCACGCTCTAAAATACTCAGCGAGGCTTAGAAAGGAAAGGATTTCTGTCTTGGTTTTGGAAACGGGCAGGTCAGAGAGGAGCCATTTTCTGCCTAAGGTAATGGACTGTCTTTGTTGAGATAGGAGGAATCTGAGGTAAGTGACAGAAGGGGAAGAGATTTGGGCTTTGACGGGGGATACTCAGTAACCTTTGGAAGCTAAAAGATTAAGTAGAGAGGCAGTGTCAAGATGAGACTGTTCTCATGAAGGACTGAAGAGTAGAAGATCGTCCACATATTGTAATAAGGTGGACATGGAATGATCATGATTAAACTGTTTGAGGTCCTGAGCTAGGACCTGTCTAAAATATGGGGACTATCTCGGAAGCCTTATGGCAAAACTGTCCAAGTGAGTTGTTCAGAATGTCTTGTGTATGGGTCCATCCAGGTGAAGATGAAAAAATTTTGGGAGGAGGGGTCTAGAGGGATAGAAAAATGCGTCTTGAGATCTAGGACTGAGAAGTGGGATGCTGAGGCAGAGATCTGCGATAAAAGGGTGTATGGATTTGGAACTAAGGGATGGATAGGGACAATGGCCATGTTGATGAGGCGAAGGTCTTGGATGAGGCGGAAAGATCCGTTGTTTTTTTTAACAGCTAATATGGGGGTATTAAACAGGGAGTGAGTGGGTCTGAGGTAATTTTTGTTTAAGAGATCTTGAATGATGGGTTGGAGGCTTATGAGGGTTGAAGTGGTTAGGGGGTATTGGGCCTGACAGATATACTGAGAGGGGTCATGTAATTTGATAGAGGCAGGAGGACATAGAGCTACGGAGGGGCTTGTAATGTCCCAAATTTTGGGATTTACAGGGTGTATGAGGGCAGAACCGGAGCTTTCATTGGGTAGAGGGGGGTTGTTGGCAATGAGGGCCATCAGAAAGGGAGTACTGGGGGCTGTGGGAGTGGATAAAGCTATGGAAACATGGAGGAGGGAAAGGATGTCCTGTCTTAGTAAAGGGATGGGACACTGGGGCATAACTAGGAAGGAGTGGGAGAAAGGTATGGGATTGTCTTGGATTGTGCATAAAAGGGGGGGTTTAATGGGAAAATCTGTTTACTTCCTACCCCGACTACAGGAGTAATGGCAGGCGTGGTAGGGCCCCGGTATTCTCGCAAGACTGAGAAGGTGGCTCTTGTATCTAGGAGGAAGGAGATGGGGCGACCGTCTACTATTAAAGTAACACTGGGCTCTTGTTTGGTGATGGAAATGGTCGGGCGAGAAGCCCCCGGGCCCCGTCAGTCTTCTTCTGCCAGCCCCACTACGGCGGGCTTAGGATGGGGGTTGTTTGTCCAGCCTCCCCTTTGGGTGGCTGAGCAATCAGACCCCCAGTGGTCCTTTTTGTGGCATCTGGGGCATGGGGTGGTAGGAGATCTGGGGGAGGGGCACACCCGTGATGAATGTCGTTCTTGTCTGCACTTGAAACAAGCTCCTGGGGGGCACTTGTTTGTAGAAGGGTGCCCAGGTTGTGGTTTTATCAGCTGGGCTAACATTTGGAAATTGGCCTGATCAGCCTTTTGTTTATGGCGTTCTCTCTCCTCCTCTTGGTTATGGAAGACTTTAAAGGCTACTGTTAGGATCTCAGTCTGTGGGGTAGCGGGGCCCTGTTCTAACTTTTTGAGTTTAGCTTTAATGTTGGGGTAGCTTTGAGCTAGGAAGTATGTCATAAGGACATGTCTTCTGTCAGGTGTTTCTGGGTCTAGGCTGGTATACTGTAATAGGGCTTGAGTGAGTCTGTCTAAGCTACGTCCCGGGGGGGGGGGGTGATAATTTTGGGAGGCCTTCGGGACTGAGTCTGAGGGGGACTGAAGGGTTCTGACTCAGTCTGTGGGGGAGTGACGCAGTCTAGCCACGCCTAGTCGAGCACGTCCTGAAGTGCGGAAGGGGGGCGAAGAAAATAAAGAAAGAAAGAAAGAACTGGGAGGGCTGATGCTCTCACGCGTCGCCAGCCAACAGCCCAGCTGCTTACCTCTGCCACTCCAGTTGGGCTTAAACTCACAACTCTGAGGTTAAGAGTCCCACGCTCTGCCAACTGAGCTACAGCAGGGCTCCTGTTAGTTACTTATGGAATGCATAAACAGAATGTTCTTTGTTTTCCATTCTTGCTAGATAGGCGAGTAGGGGAAGGGCATAGCTAGAAGCAGGGGTGGTGTTTCTACACATCTTCAAGGTCTCCCTGTTTTCAGAGTGAGGAGTCTTGGCTCATCTTCGAGGACAAGATATGTTTTTGTGGACAGATAACTTCTAAGGACTGCACCGGTTGTTCTCAAGCTTGTGCTTTCTCATGCTGCGTTCGGGGAAGGTGCTTTCCCATTCTCCCTACAAACATGTGAGAAGACAAAGGCGGTCTCTAATGGGAGAAACAGGTGATGAGGGCAAAGACGGAGGAGGCCCCCGGGACCTAGTTAAAGGGGGGCTGAAAGCCTCAGGTTTAATCTGCAGGGGATGAAGGCAGAGGAGGTAAGATGGGGGAGGAGATGGTGGGGGAGGAAGGGAGAAAGGCTGTTGTAGGAGAAGAAGGGGAAGGGAGTGAACGGGAGGCTTCTGCGGGGGTGGCGGCTTGCAGGCTAGGAGAACTTGGGGAGGGCGGGGGGAGGAGGAGGCAGAAAGCTTCAATATAGGGAATCTCCTTCCATTTTTTCAGGCGCTGGCAGTAGTTAAAGAGATCGCGAGTGATGTTAGGATCAAGAGTTCCCCCTGCGGGCCATTGGTTGTTATTGTCTAGGGGGTATGTCGGCCAA
Organism: Manis javanica; assembly: GCF_040802235.1. Lineage (NCBI taxonomy): Eukaryota > Metazoa > Chordata > Mammalia > Pholidota > Manidae > Manis > Manis javanica. The sequence continues at coordinate 141,052,641 of NC_133158.1, forward strand.
TCTTGGGAGCAGTATTTACGGAGAAGTTTTGGTTTTTGTATCAGGTGTCAGGGATAGGGTAGCCAGATGCTTAAGCAGGCATTCAAGAGGTGAACTTTCAGGGAGGGATGAGGAGGCTCCCATGGTTAAAGGACAGAGAAGGAGACAAAGAGGGGAAGACAAACGGAAATCCTCTGACCGGAGGCAGACAGCAAGGAGACAAAGGGTGTCCCCCATGATCCTTAGTGGTCTGCGGAAACTCGTAAATGAGTCGGAATTTCTTAGGAAGTGTGGGTCGTCACCCAGACTTCCCTAAGAACGCAGAGTGCCGGAGTTATGAGGTACCTAGTGCTAGGAATTTTCGGCGGATGGAACGGATTTTGGCAGACAGAAAGGAAGGACGAAGGGGGAAAAGGGAGCGTTCTCATCCACAAAGGAGTCACCTCGTTTATGGCTGTTGGAGGAGGGGCCTGAGGGCCTGTCGCAGCTGTGAAGGCCTGAGGTGGCATTTATGGCTGTTGAAGGGGGGGCCTGAGGGTCTGCAGCTGCTGTGAAGGCCTGAGGCGGCATTTATGGCTGTTGAAGGGGGGGCCTGAGGGTCTGCAGCTGCTGTGAAGGCCGGAGGCGGCAATTTATGGCTGTTGGGAGGGGGGCTTGAGGGTCTGCTGCAGCCATGAAGGCCGGAGGTGGCGATTTATGGCTGTTGGGAGGGGGGCCTGAGGGTCTGCAGCAGCTGTGAAGGCCAGAGGCAGGGAGAGTTCCCTCCTCATCCCCAAGCGTCAGAGCCTTGCCGGACAATCATGGTCAATGGCACTGCGACAGCTTGGGGAAGAGTGGCCCACTCCGGGGGAAAAATTACCTAAAGGCCAGAGAGGAGTGGTGAGTGTGATGAGCCAGTGCCGGAAAAAGAGGACGAGGGCAAGCTGCTGCTGGTGTCGGGGGGAAGACGGGGCCCAGTTGGGGTGTCCCGTCTCCTGGGTTATGGCACCAATGAAAGGAAAGGAGAGACACACAGCAGCAATTTACTGGAGAATTCCGCTTTATTAGGTAAACATGCTGGGTTATATAGAAGAGGCATGGGGTGATTGTGGTGTTACTTCTATGGGGCTGGTGGCTATTGGCTAGGTGCTGGGAGTGAGAGGTGGGCAAGAGGTGATTGGGCTTCAGCTGGTGCCGGCGGGAACCAAGGACCCTGAAGAGAAGCCAGAAGTTCACCATCTTACTGGTGGGGGTCCTTCAAGAACAATCCCAAATAAATAGACTAACATCACAGTTATCAGAATTGGAAAAAGAAGAACAAATGAGGCTTAAAGTCAGCAGAAGGAGGGACATAATAAAGATCAGAGAAGAAATAACAAAACTGAGAAGAATTAAACAATAGCAAAAATCAATGAAACCAAGAGCTGGTTCTTTGAGATATAAACAAAATAGATAAGCCTCTAGCCAAACTTATGAAGAGAAAAAGAGAATTAACAAAAATCAACAAAATCAGAAATGAGAAAGGAAAAATCATGACAGACTCCACAGAAATACAAAGAATTATTAAAGACTACTATGAAAACCTATATGCCAACAAGCTGGAAAACCTAGAAGAAACAGACAACTTCCTAGAAAAATAAAACCTTTCAAGACTGACCAAGGAAGAAACACAAAAGTTAAACAAACCAATTACGAGCAAAGAATTGAAACGGTTATCAAAAAACTACCCAAGAACAAAACCCATGGGCCGGACGGATTTACCTCGGATCAGACACACAGAGAAGACATAATACCCATTCTCCTTAAAGTTATCCAAAAAATAGAAGAGGAGGGAATACTCCCAAACTCATTCTATGAAACCAAAATCACCCTAATAACAAAACCAGGCAAAGACCACACCAAAAAAGAAAATTACAGACCAATAACCACTAATGAATGTAGATGCAAAAATACTCAATAAAATATTAGCAAACCGAATTCAAAAGTATATCAAAAGGATCATACACCATGACCAAGTGGGATTCATCCAGGGATGCAAGGATGGCACAACATTTGAAAATCCATTAACATCATCCACCACATCAACAAAAAGAAAGACAAAAACCACATCATCATCTCTATAGATGCTGAAAAAGCATTTGACAAAATTCAACATCCATTCATGATAAAAACTCTCAGAAAAATAGGAATAGAGGGCATGTATCTCAACATAATAAAGGCCATTTATGATAAACCCACAGCCAACATTATACTGAACAGCGAGAAGCTCAAAGCTTTTCCTCCGAGTTCGGGAACTAGACACGGATGCCACTCTCCCCACTGTTATTTAACATAGTACTGGAGGTCCTAACCACAGCAATCAGACAAAACAAAGAAATACAAGGAATCCAGATTGGTAAAGAAGAAGTTAAACAGTCACTATTTGCAGATGACATGATATTGTACATAAAAAACCCCAAAGACTCCATTCCAAAGCTACTAGAACTGATATTGGAACACAGCAAATTTGCAGGATACAAAATCAGCACACAGAAATCTGTAGCTTTCCTATACACTAACAATGAACCAATAGAAAGAGATATCAGGAAAACCATTCCATTCACAATTGCATCAAAAAGAATAAAATACCTAGGAATAAACCTAACAAAAGAAGTGAAAGACCTATACCCTGAAAATTACAAGTCACTCTGAAAAGAAATTAAAGGGGACACTAACAAATGGAAACTCATCCCATGCTTGTGGATAGGAGGAATTACTATCGTCAAAATAGCCATCCTGCCCAAAGCAATATACAGATTTGATGCAATCCCTATCAAATTACCAGCAACATTCTTCAATGAACTGGAACAAATAATTCAAAAATTCATATGGAACCACCAAAGACCCCGAATAGCCAAAGCAATCCTGAGAAAGAAGAATAAAGCAGGGGGGATCTCACTCCCCACTTCAAGCTCTACTATAAAGCCATAGTAATCAAGACAATTGGGTACTGGCACAAGAACAGAGCCACAGACCAGTGGAAAAGACTAGAGACTCCAGACACTAACCCAAATATATGGTCAATTAGTATTTGATAAAGGAGCCATGGACATACAATGGCAAAATGACAGTCTTTCAACAGATGGTGCTGGAAAACTGGACAGCTACATGTAGGAGAATGAAACTGGACCATTGTCTAACCCCATACACAAAAGTAAATTCAAAATGGATCAAAGACCTGAATGTAAGTCATGAAACCATTAAACTCCTGGAAAATAACATAGGCAAAAACCTCTTAGACATAATCATGAGTGACCTCTTCTTGAACATATCTGCCCGGGCAAGGAAAACAACAGCAAAAATGAACAAGTGGGACTATATTAAGCTGAAGAGCTTCTGTACAGCAGAAGACACCATCAATAGATCAAAAAGGAACCCTACAGTAAGGGAGAATATATTTGTAAATGACAGATCCGATAAAGGCTTGACATCCAAAATATATAAAGAGCTCACCCACCTCAACAAACAAAAAACAAATAATCCAACTAAAAAATGGGCAGAGGAACTGAACAGACAGTTCTCCAAAAAAGAAATACAGGTAGCCAACAGCCACATGAAAAGATGCTCCACATCGCTAATTATCAGAGAAATGAAAATTAAAACTATAATGAGGTACAACCTCACACCAGTAAGGATGGCTACCATCCAAAAGACAAACAACAACAAATGTTGGTGAGGTTGTGGAAAAGTGGAACCCTCCTACACTGCTGGTGGGAACATAGATTAGTTCAACCATTGTGGAAAGCAGTATGGAGGTTCCTCAAAATGTTCAAAACAGACCTACCATTTGACCCAGGAATTCCACTCCTAGCAATTTACCCTAAGAACGCAGCACTCAAGTTTAAAAAAGACAGATGTACCACTATGTTTATCGCAGCACTATTTACAATAGCCAAGAATTGGAAGCAACCTAAGTGTCCATCAGTAGATGAATGGATAAAGAAGATGTGGTACATATACACAATGGAATATTACTCAGCCATAAGAAGAAAACAAATCCTACCATTTGCAAGAACATGGATGGAGCCAGAGGGTATTATGCCCAGTGAAATAACCAAGGGGAGAAAGAGAAATACCAAATGATTTCACTCATTTGTGGAGTATGAGAACAAAGGAAAAACTGAAGGAACAAAACACTAGCGGAATCACAGAATCCAAGAATGGAATAACAGGTACCAAAGGGAAAGGGACTGGGGAGGATGGGTGGGTAGGGAGAGATAAGGGGGGGGAGAAGAAAGGGGGTATGATGATTAGCATGCATAATGGGGGGGTGGGAGAAAGGGGAGGGCTGTACAACACAGAGAAGACAAGTAGTGATTCTATAACATTTTGCTATGCTGATGGACAGTGACTGTAAATGGGTTTGTGGGGGGTACCTGGTATAGGGGAGAGCCTAGTATACATAATATTCTTCATGTAATTGTAGATTAATGAAAACAAAAAAGAAAAAGTAAAAAAAAGGGGGATTACTCCCTGATGGGATAAAACTGTAAATCAACGATTAAAGAAGCATGCTTTAAATATACTGAATTTTGATCTTTTTAAAGTGTGTCAGATGATAAGCTTTGGAAGTACATTTTTCTGATATTATTCCTTTTTCTTAAAAAAAAAAGCAGTTCCTGTGTGGTGACCTCCAATGAGTTCTACATAATGGTATAAAGGGCATATCAAAGTGTGGGCAAAGGGTCTGTCTGTGTTTATACAGAGGATCAAAGCCTAATTTGCCTACCCATAAAATGAACTAAGATACAGTATGAAGAAGAACTTCCAACATCAACATTCTCTGGAAGAGTCATTCCAGAAGATGAACATAAAAAACTTCAGCAAAATCCTGGTGCTTTTGCAGTTGTAGCTGCATTCATCCCACTGGTTCCTGGACTTGCCATTGGATTGAAGAAGGAGATATCTAAGCTGGCCTGTGCATACAGTAATACAACAAATTTGACTGGATCTATACTGTCAGAATTCAACCAAGAATTAGGAGAAGTGCAAGTTGTAGCACTCCAAAATCTTGCAACTACAGACTATCTACTGTTCAAAGAACATATGTGATGTGAACAGTTCCCAGGAATGGGTTGTTTTAATTTGTCTGATTTTTCTCAAAATATTCAAATTCAGTTAGACAATATCCACCATATCATTGATAAGTTTTCACAAATGCGTAGGGTGCCTAACTGGTTTTCTTGGTTTCACTGAAGATGGCTGGTAATTGTAGGTCTGCTTTGGTTATGTAACTGTATTCCTATTATGTTAATGTGTGTACACAATTAAATTAGTAGTTTAAAACTTATACATGCTTATGTTACTCTATGAGAAGATATGTCAAAGAGATAATCAATCTTCCCATGTTTTCTTCCATCTGCTACTTCTATAGCTTTTCTTCTTCTTTTCTAATTACAACCCTTAAGTAGAATTCGTGCCTCATATCGAAATTACTGAGTATCATAATTCTTCCAAGTGGTAAAGATACCTCAAGAAAAATGCTGGGCATAAAACCCACAGGGCATAAATCTGCAAAGAAGTAAAAAGCTAACCTTTTAAAACAATATTGCTTCTCTCTCACTTATCAACTTTGCATTTCCCTGTATGGTCCTAGAAGATGACTGGTTAGCCAGAAATGGGTAAGATTCCTCAAGGGAGGAACAACCTAAGACAGGCACAGTCGCAGGGGGGCCATCAGGTGAGAAATTGGGGATCAATAGAGGTTAGAACCCCACCCCCCCTGTTTTGAGAGAAATCTTCTGCATCCGTGGATGTTTTGTTGACCTTGTCTAGCTTGGATTAACACATAGTCTACAGGCACACACCTGATCATCTACATTTGCCCTCTTACTGCACTAAACTATGTTTTCTACCTTTATCTTCCATCTACCTACCACTTCAGCATTTTATTAAAAATAATAATAATAATAATAATAATAATAATAATAATAATAATAATGGAGAAATGTGGAATTCACATAAATTAAGTGTAAAAATCAAATGAATATTCATATTTGACCTGATTGTTTATAGTTCATAGTGCGTGATTAAAACCGAAAGTTTCTGTGATGACTGCCCTTGCACTGTTCACCATGTAAGAACTTATTCACTATGTAAGAATTTGTTCACCATGTAAGAATTCATTCGTTATGCTTCAGAAGATTGGAGACTGTTGAAAATTAGGCTTGGGGTTGATTAATGATTGTGCATTGAGTCCCCTATACAGAATTTTATTGTTGTTAACAACCATTTGATCAATAAATATGAGAGATGCCCTCTTAAAAAAAAACATCTGAGTAAGAGAAATAAAGCCCGGATTTACCATGAAAAAAAAAAAAGAATTTTCCTGTAAGTAAATAATAATATTTTATGGAGTTGTACAATTTTATTTTAGGGAGAGATTCCAAGTGGCCTTAAGTTAGAAGTCTGCTTTTTTAAATTAGTCTTGAAAATATTTTGAATAAATAAGCCAAATTCTGGTTTTAGTATCACACATAAAAAAACTGGAAATCATTGCTCATATTCTCATAAAAACAAGAAAAGTCTGGACAAATAGAAAATCAACTAGATCAATTAGAGAATTGATATCACTGTGCAAACTCCCACCTTTTCTAAAAACTATAAAGATCAGTGAATAAAGAGAATCACAGCTGTGATTAGTCACTGCTAAAAGAAAGAATATGCAAGCCATATACTGGAAGAAAATATTTGTTAAACATGTATCTGATAAAGGACTGTGATAGTTGATATCATATGTTGACTGGGCTAATAGAAGCTCAAAGAGGTGGCAGACATTATTTTCTCAGTGTGTTTGTGACAGTCTTTCTAAAAGAGATTAGAGTATTATTAGTATTTTGAGTAAAGAAGATTGCCCTCACCAATGCCTTGGGATTCACTTAATCCGCGAAGACCTAATTAAAACGAAAAGGTGGAAAAAGTATGAATCATCTCTCTGCTTGAATTAGGACATCCATCTTCTTCTTGCGTTGGTCATTGGCCATCCTGATTTTCAGCCTTCACGTTTGGACCGGGAATTACACCATAAACTCCCCTTGTCCTCGTGCCTTCACATCTGGACTGAAGTACACCACTGGCTTTCGTGGTTCTCCAAACTTGCTGATGACAGATCAAGGGACTTCTTTTCCTCCATAATTACATGAATCAATTCCTATAATACATTTCCTCATATATCTACTGGTTCTATTTCTCTGTTTCTCAACCCTAATACAAAATGGTATCCAAAATATACACATAACTCTTTAAACTCAACATTAACAAAACAATCCTATTAAATAATGGGTAAACAATCTGAATAGACATCACACCAAAGGGGGTATAAAAATGACAAATAAAAATTTGAACAAGAGCTCAATACCATACGGAATTAAGGAATTACAAATTAAAACAATACGATGCCTACAACAGTTAAAACACTGACCACATCAAATACTGGCTAGAATATGGAGCAACAGAACTCTTATTCATGGAATGTACAATGGTACAGCCCCTTTGGAAAGCAGTTGAGCAATTTATTACAAGACATTGTAATCTTGGTATACAGTTCAGTAATCACACTTATAGGCATTAACCAAGATGAACTGAAAACATGACTACACAAAACCCTGCATATAAATATGTAGAAGCTTTATTCATAATTGCCCAGAATTGGAAACAACCAAGATGTCCTTCCGTAGGTAAATGGATAAACAAATTATGGTACAACCATACAATGCACTATTGTTCTGCAATAAAAAAGCATGGGCTCTCAAACTACAAATAGGTTCAGCATAATCTTGAATGCATATTGTTATATGACAGAAGCCAGTCTGAGAAGCCTCCATATTTGTGCTGTGCTCTTCCAACAACATGGAATTCTGGAAAAGGCAAAACTACACAGACAGTAAAAAGATCAATGTGTATTAGGGATTTGAGGGAGGCAGGGAAGGGATGGTCAAAATAGCCAAGGTATAGGGGACTTTTAGGGTGGTGAAACTATTCTGTATGATACTCCAGAGGTGGATAAAAGATGTTACTGCATTTGTCAAAGCCCATAGAGCTGTACAATACAAGGAGTGACCCTTTATGTGAACTATGGACTTTGACTCATAATCTCATAATGATATTGGTTCATTAATTATAACAGATGCTCCACACTAGTGCAAGATGTTGATAATAAGGGAAAAATGGGAAGGGGTACAGATGGCATATGGGAACTCTCTGTATTATATGCTCAGTTTTTCTGTAAATCTAAAATTGTTCTACAACAGTCTATTAATTTTTAAGAAGTTAACCTTACACTTAGAGAAAGAACTCCAAGATATTCCGTTCTTCCTTCACAAAGATAAATCAAGGAATCTTTCTCTTATTTAAAAAAAGTAAACTAATTTGGTCAAGTAGTTTAAGAACGGAAAAAGAAAATATATTGAATAGAGAAAGGAAGAGTATATAAAATTAACTTCAGGGCCTTGTCCTGAAAAACGGTGCATAAACATTCAAAAGTGTCATGACAAATAGACATAGTAAAGGGCAAGAGAAGTTATAGAAAAAGGAAATGAAAATGGGAAAAGGAAATAAAATCATAAAAATAGACTGTTATTAAGTGAAAACACACAATGAATTGACTTGGAATTCTTCTCTCAGGGTAGATTCAATACACCTGGCACACAGTAAGTGCTGGTAAAGCACTCTAGGCATGAGACTGCTGAATATCACCAGTCTTACCCAAATTAGATAGAAAACAAAAACAGTGTTGTTTCTTAGTAAATGTCAATAGGTAAAGCAGGTAAAAAATTTTGGATAGGCAAAATCATCACTTAATTTCTATAGTAAATATTTGTTTTCAAGCATCACAGGAAGAGACAACATATTATATCACTAACGTGATATGGATTTGCCAAGATAATTACAACTAGCATGTGCTCAATTCCATATTAGGTAATCTCTGATCAGTTTGATCACATCACAAATGTGTGCCTAGCTTTCTTCTTTCTTGATGGGTTTAAGTAAAAGCCACCTGTGGTTCTTTTCTCCTTGTTTTTAATATTCTGGTCTTTATGACTGACATATTTCCCCTTAAATTTACTTACTTAATTAATTGTATTTCTATTAACTTTTTTAAATTAGATAATAGTGTTTACATATTGTACATAGTTTAAATAGTCAAATAGTAACACAAATGTTAAATGTCAAGGAGCATTTTATGACTCCATCCTTTCTCATCCCCAATTCTCTGTCTTTAGAGGAATCTACTTTTTTCTGATTCCTCAACCACCTACCCTCACATTTCTAAATACCATAATGTTGTCTTCTTTTTATCTTTCATTTTAGCCATTTTCAAATGCTAGTTGATTAATGTGTTTTACCTTATGGGTGAGAGCTTTTATAGAGCTGGCAGAGTGGGAATATAAAGTAATGATACATATAAACTAAGTATTCAGTAAAGTGAAGCAATTATTAATTGCTGATAAAGAGTAACACATCAAAAAATACATTGATAGTATGTTACATGACTTGAGTATACTATAATACTTCTATGTGCATAGTAGAAAAGTGCAAAAACTGAATATGGATTCAGCAAGATTGTATACAACTGTATTAGGTAAGTGATAATGGGTGGGACAATGAAAAACAAATCCTCAACTTAATTAATAAGAAGTAGATTAAAAATAGCTCAACTATTTCTCCACCTCACTCATTCTAATTTTAGCTACCTGACTTGCTTTCACTGGAGGAACATAGGTGATAGTGGCAATGTGCTATTTCTGAGACTAGATCTTAAGAAACACTGTGTTTTGCCCCTCTTGTACTTCCATTTCCATGATAACAGTAAGAACTTCATCCAATCCTCAGATGGGTGAATGAGAAAGAATACTTCGGGTTGCTTTCCCTTGAATTTTGAGGCAGTGTATTACATAGTTTTATGGTAGCCATGGATAATACTCTTTTCTGTGTTAGAAATTTCTACAAACATCTGTTGATCCTCATCTCAAAACTGTTATTATGAATTAAGCAACAGATTTTGTTTAGAACCTATATATTTACTTTGGGTAGAGGTGTTCTAAGTCCTTGTGGGTTTCACTGCCCTGTTATAAAGACATTAATGATATTTTGTTTGTCATTCAAGCTTCTCCAAACATGAGTTTTACAAGACTTTTCTTTTTGAAAAGCCATTTTAACTAGGGAGAAATTTTCAAGTTTTCTGCTTAGGAGGTTACTGCTAGCATCCACAGACCCAAAATTTGAAATGTCTAGGGCTTCACCTTCAATGTGCAGATTTTTGCTTCATCCTCATCTTTTCATTACATCATCTCTCACTCCCAATTATATCTGTTTTCATTAGTGTTTTTTAATGTACTTTCTCTGGAAAGATTATGTCCTGTTTATGCCATGTATTGTAGAGGCCTTGCTTGGGCAGGAGTTAAGAAAAGAACCTAGTGTTTAACTAACTACTTTTTTATGTAATCATTACTAGTAATATAGTATCAATAAACACATACAGCAATAAAGAGATAGATAAACTCTTGCTGGTCTCCTCATGCAATAACTAAACATCTATCTGCTTTGTAGCTTCCAAAAATGGGATGCTTTCACAGTTTTTATATTCTTTATTTTTGTATGTTAAGTTTTTGCATGAAGCAACAGACATACTTTAGCTAAATGCATTCACTGTTTGTATTTCTCTAAATCAGTATATTACTTCTTTGTATTCCCACTGAACTCAACGAAAATGGTTTATTTGGGTAGTAAGTAAGTTAGAAAGACTGTTGCAAAGCATTCAGGAAATCTGTCCTGATGTGGGATAAAGTGGAAAATAAACAGTTATTTAAGCATGTACTCCATCATTGACAATATTATTCTCTACATATGTTTCCAAAATGCACAGAGCATTCTGTGGGCTAGAGGTTTGCTTCTTTGTACATAGAGCACCTCTGCTGTTTCGAGTATAGTGTTGTCTAGCAAGACAGCATTGACAGCATGATTTGCATTTTAATTTGGTAGCATGTCTATCTCAGTGATAAAGTCAGCTTTAACAGTTCCATAAAACAGCTTGCCCTTCATGGCTGTATGATTCAGGGGTCTGTCTTGCTTTAGTAAAACCTGCCTCGCCTATTGTCTCTCATACACACATCTGCAGAGGCAGCAGGCAATTAACTTTATTGATGGTGCTCATTTACCTCACATCTTTCTACCAAGCTCCTTGCTAAGGCAGAATGGGCCTTCACATAAGAATTCTTCAGAGAAATTTTATAATCTTCCTTTTCACAATTCATTACTACTTTTTTAGCACCTCTAGGAAGTGTACTTTTCCTCTTCACCTAAGCACAATCTAGGTCATAATACACATTCCTTTTATTCACTCAGAAAAACAGTGATGAATGTTTTCCAGGCAACCTTTGAAGTCCCTGATGATTAACTTTTTTTAATTGCTCAATTTATCAGGGAATATAGTAAAGATCTTTCAAGAAGGATTCAAATAGATTTAGGATAAAAAAATTTTTTTGAACGGTAAATAGTATTTGCTATCAATTAGCTACTGCTGAAAAAGTATATTTTGAGTTTTTCAAGTGATTGCTCTGTTGAAATTGAAAATCATCTAAGTAGTTGATAGTATAGCTTGTGTTAAAGTAAAATCTCAAAATGCAAATGTAACAGGTGCACTTTATCTGAAGAAGCAACCCAATTCACAATCAAGACTCATACAAGGCACAGAATTACTTGCATAATATTAGTACCTATCAAATACAGATATTTTGATTGCTGAACACTTCCATAGCACACTCAGTTGAAGACCTTCATTCATATTTTGTTTCTTCAGTATGCTACTTCAATGTTTTTATTCCCTACAAAACAATTTTTCCGAAGAGAAGAAACCATATCATAAGATTCATTCTATTCATTAAAACATAAGTTTATTTCAAAAAGAACTCTGTATCATAGGCCTGCTACTTCTGGAGTACAAAGTGACAGTCAGTGAAAATTGATAAGAACTGGTAAGAAAAAATGTACAATGTTGCACAATAATATTAAGATACAGTATTTCTGTCTTTTTTCAAGTTGGCATTCTTACTGACATTGTTTTATGTGTGCATATCTAGACATGTACTAATGAAAACCCCAGCTATCCTTTCCATATATGATAAAAAGAGTAAACATGCCAAACAATTCTAGATGCTTTATGTGATATTTCATGAATTGTGATTAAATTATGAGATTGACTTTTTAAATTACATTTTCATAGATTATAATTTGTTTGAGATTAAATTATACCCTTATATTTTATTTATATATATCAATTATTTATTATATATATTCTTGTATTTCTTAGTGTCTCAGTGCATGTTAAATTTCTTTTTTTTCCATTTATACTGACAAAAGATGGTGTCAGGCAAAAGTTTACGAGCTTACTACTGAGTTCAGAATCAACAGATGCATTTTATGTTTGCACAGGAATGCCCTATATAGATAAGGAATGCTTTCTGACTTTTATGAGCAATAAAATAGGGCAGGACATGGCTAAGACATGACAGTCTACTGAAAGACTCTAATGACACTGATTAAAGTGTAGTAAACCATAAGTGACCATAATTGTGTATTACACCAGACAAAATAAACAGAGGGGAGGAGTAATAGAAGGCCTATGAGTAACTTATTTTGTAATGGGTGGTTATTGGTAGTGAAACAAAAATGTAGGGAGAGGAGATGGAATGTAGAATTCTAGAATGTTTAAAAGTGATGTGTGCAAGAAATGCATATGGAGTACAGTGGTTTAGCCTTTGTATTTTGCTTCTGCTGGTATCAGCTAAATTGAAAGGGTCCATCTGCTGTCAGTGAGCCTACTTGGGAAATAAACTTTTTAATGCTTTAAAGTTTTCTACTGTCTGAGAAATTCAATCATGATGAGGACAACCTATAATATTAATGATATGGAGCAATTCATAAAGTTTACCAAGCTGAGACACTGACTCGATTATTATAATACATAAATATAGTTTATATAGTATTTATATATAAGAAATATATATATATAATTTTTCTTCCACCTAAATATTAAATGTATATGGTATGTAAATCTCTACCTGAATATCTACCATACCACCTGACTCTTTATAACTACTTAATAATTGCTAATTGGTTAACAGGATTATTTATGACCTAATCTCTAAAAAATTGCCATTGTCATAAAGATGTCATTATTTTGTTTTGTACTTTAGGATATATAAAATTTTTTAAGTTATAGGTAAGTGATCTTACTGTTATCATTCTTATTCATGCTGATTTTGTGTGCTCTAAAATTTCTGCAAGTATTACCACTTCTAATTAGCTTTATATAATTGACTCTGTTCACATTTCTTTATAATGAAGTGAATTTTAGCAATTATATTTTTACTTTTGAAGCTTATTTTACAAAAAATATTGAATAAAATGACAACTTAATGAATGGATGCTAAGTCCCTGAGACATTGTTGGATAACCAAAAAGTACAACACAATTTTGGAGAAATAAAATAATTTTTGGTAACTTAAAGGAAGACAAATTAAAGAATCAATAGAAATTCCAAGCTCAACACTAACAGATGTAAGAGAGTAAACATGAGAAATATTATTAATAAGAGTATACTGAACTCAGTTGAAATTCTTGGTAAATGATAGAAATAATTTATATTGAGGGAATTTTTAATGAAATTTTTAGTTCACTATTTCTGGGTTTTACTTTTTTTTTTTTCTCAGAACTGGCTATGTGCTTTTTTTAAAGGTATCACTGATACACAATCATATGAAGATTTTACATGAGCAACATTGTGATTACTACATTCACAAATATCAAGTCCTCCCCACATACCCTATTACAGCCACTGTCCATTAGCATAGTAAGATGCTATAGAGTCACTACTTGTCTTCTCTGTGGTACATTGCCTTCCCCATGGACCCTTACATTACGTGTGCTAATCATAATACCCCTTAATTCTTCTACTTCCCTCCCCACATGCCCTCCCACCTCCTTTCCCTTTGGTAACCACTAGACCCTTCTTTAAGTCTGTGAGTGTGCTGCTGTTTTGTTCCTTCAGTTTTGCTTTCTTTTTACACTCCACAAATGAGGGAAATCATTTGGTACTTGTCTTTCTCCACCTGGCTTATTTCACTGAGCATAATACCCTCTAGCTCCATGCATGTTGTTTCAAATGGTAGGATCTGTTTTCTTCTTATGTCTGAATAATATTCCACTGTGTATGTGTACCACATCTTCTTTATCCATTCATCTACTGATGGACACTTAGGTTGCTTCCATACCTGGGCTATTGTAAATAGTGCTGTGATAAACATAAGGGTGCATATATCTTTCTGAATCCATGATCTTGTTTTCTTCAGGTAAATTCCTACAAGTGGAATTACTGGGTCAAATGGTATTTCTATTTTTTGAGGAACCTAATTCTCTAATATCCTTTATATTTCTGTAGTGTCCACAGTGATTTTTCCTTTCTCATTTCTGATTCTGTTTATGAGTATAGATTTTTATTCTTATTAAATCTGGCTAGGGATTTATCTATTTTTTGTGTATTTTCTCAAAGAAACAGTTCCTGGTTTCATTGACTCTTTCTATTGTTTTATTCTCAATTTTATTTCTTCTCTGATCTTTATTATGTCCATCCTTCTATTGATTTTTGGCCTCATTTGTTCTTTTTTTTTCTAGTTTCATTAATTGTGAGTTTAGACTTTTCATTTGGGATTCTTCTTTCTTGAGGTAAGCCTGTATTGTTACATACTTTCCACTTAGAACTGCCTTCACTGTGTCCCACAGAGGATGAGTTGTTGAGCTGTTGTTTTCATTTGTCTCCATATATTGCTTGATCTCTGTTTTAATTTGGTCATTGATCCATTGGTTATTTAGGAGCATGTTGTTAAGCCTCCATATGTTTGTGGGCTTTTTTGTTTTCTTTCCACAATTTTTTTCTAGTTTCATACCTTTGTTATCTGAGAAGTAAGTTGGTACAATTTCAATCTTTTTGAATTTACTGAGGCTCTTTTTGTGGTATAGTATATGATCTACTCTTGAAAATGTTCCATGTGCACTTGAAAAGAATGTGTATCCTGCTGCTTTTGGGTGGAGTGTTCTGTAGATCTCTGTTAGGTCCATCTGTTCTAGTGTGTTGTTCAGTACCTCTGTCTCCTTACTTATTTTCTGTCTGGTTGATCTGTCCTTTGGTGTATGTTGAAGTCTCCTAAAATGAATGAATTTCAGTCTATTTCCACCTTTAATTATGTTAGTATTTGTTACACATATTTGGGTGCTTCTACGTTGGGTCCACAGATATTTACAATGGTTATATCTTCTTGTTGGACTGACCCCTTTATCATTATGTAATGCCCTTGTCTCTTGTTACCTTCTTTGTTTTGATGTCTATTTTCTCCAAGTACTGCTACTCCTGCTTTTTTCTACCTATTTGCATGAAATATCTTTCTTCACCCCTTCACTTTTAGTCTGTATATGTCTGGGTTTTCAGTGAGTCTCTTGTAGACAGTATATAGATGGGTCTTGCTTTTTTATCCATTCTGTAACTCTATGTCTTTTGATCGGTACATTCAATCCATTACCAATTACTAATAGACATGTACTTCCTGCCAATGCAGGCTTTAGATTCATGGTTACAAAGGTTCAAGGACAGCTTCTTTACTATTTAAGAGTCTAACTTAACTCACTTATTATGCTATTACAAACACAATCTAAAGGTTCTTTTTTTTTTCTCCTTCTTTTTCTTCCTCCTCCACTCTTTATATGTTAGGTGTCATATTTTGTATTCTTTCTGTATCCCTTGACTGACTTCTTGCATAGCTGATTTAATTTTGCATCTGGTTAGTAATTAATTGGTCTACTTACTTTACTGTGGTTTTATTTTCCATGGTGACAGCTACTTAGCCTTAGGAGCACTTCCATATATAGCAGGCCTTCCAAAATAGACTGTAAAGATAGTTTGCAGGAGGTAAATTCCCTCAACTTTTGCTTATCTGGAAATTGTTTAATCCAGCCTTCAAATTTAAATGATAATCTTTCTGCGTAGAGCATTCTTGGTTCAAGGCCCTTCTGTTTTATTGCATTAAATATAGCATGCCATTTCCTTCTGGCCTGTAAAGTTTCTGCTGAGAAGTCTGATGATAGCCTGATGGGTTTTCCTTTGTATATGATCTTTTTCTCTCTCTCCCTGACTGATTTTAATACTTGTCTTTGTCCTTGATCTTTGCCATTTGAATTATTATATGTATTGATGTAATCTCCCTTGTGTTCGGAGATCTCAGCACTTCCATGGCCTGAGAAACTGTTTCCTTTACTAGATTGGGAAATTTTCAGCAATTATTTCCTCAAAGACACTTTCTATCCTTTTTTCTCTCTCTTCTTCTTCTGGTACCCCTATAATGTGAATATTGTTCTGTTTGGATTGGTCACTGAGTTGTCTTATTATTCTTTCATTCCTAGAGAACCTTTTATCTCTCTCTCCCTCAGCCTCTTTGTATTCCTGTTCTCTAATTTTTATTCTATTGACCATCTCCTCTATCTCTTATTTTTGGCATAACTTTTATATGCCTTTGGAAACAGATTTTAAGTATATTTTAATGCAAGTAAATATGGCATTTTAGCATATCATTTTTAAAAAGAGATTATACAGACATCCATAGTAATAAAAAGCAAAAACAACCTTTATTATGTATGCATCTGCAGAAAATTTTAATTCATTCAGAACTTACTTCAGTATAATGTGTGATGTTGTGATTCTATTTTTTCTCTCCAAAGGTTGACAAATTTTAAAACTCATCAACTGACAGACCTACTTTTTCCATAGAGATGACATATCATCATTATGCAAATAAATAGGCAAAAAAGTGGCTAAAATAATGATATTCTTCACATCAATCTATTTACATACACTTAAAATTTATCTATAACAATAGTTACATTTACTTATTTTTATGATAATCTTTCATCATCATTATACTAATTTGTTATACTGTCTTCTCTGAACATGTAGCAAAGTATTCATTTAATTATTTTTATATTATTAAAATATTTTCATCTAGTCAGAAACTAGGTATATTGTCCCATTAATTCACAGTTGAATAGTATGAATAAATTGTCCACACTTGTTCAGGGTAAGTTCTTGTAGTTTTATTTCCAAGTGAAGTTAATGGTTTGTGAATATGCTATCTTAATAAACACTCTTATTAATAATAATTATCTTTTCTAGTTGACTTAGATATATTTATATTGTTATAAATTTAAACAACCTATGCATGATTAAAATACCATCATCTTGTTCCACTAGGTAATTGTTACATTTATGTATTTGTTTTTATTGCTTGGTTTGAACACAGTAAAATGTCCCTGTATGTTATCTTCCTCTGAATTTTAATGATTACAACTTTAATGTTTGACAATTAAGTTTGAGAGTAGCTGTTGATTATTACTATATTAGGACATTTTAAAGAATTATCTTATTATTTCAATAAGAACTTTAGGCAGGGTTGTGAATTAACTTTTATTAATTTTATCATCCGCAAGCTGTATTTATGTAATTATTTGGCATTTTACCTTTCTCTATCACCCTATTAATGTAACATATTTGGTAGTAAATTTCCTAACATTGAACCACCTGCTGTTGAAATGCATATCACTTCCTCTACTCTGTCTTTAAAAATTACTATTTTTCTTATTGCTGAATTTTATTAGAACATTTAGCTATAGATTCAAAATCTAAAGTGCTCTATTTCTTTTTGCTCATTCTGCATTCGATTTGTATATAGGCCTTATGCTGAACACTTTTCATAAATTTGATGTTCTTAAAGTATTTTTGATAAAAGTGAGTTTTATCTCAGGCATACAAGGAATGTATTGACATTCAGAAAATGTAGATTAATTTCAATACTGCATTAAGAAATTCAACAAATAATACAAATACTTTAAACATAAAGATAAAAATCATACAAATATTTCAAACATGTAGACAAAAGACTAATGTGGAACACTAAGCTAAAGAAAAGCCAAAGAGAACTTACAAGGAGAAGTCCAGGTTTCCCTCCTGCCAGCAGCCAGAATGACACATCATACTGCACTGACGGCAGAGAAATTCATCTCTTTCCATGAGCCTGCTACCTTTAGCCCATGGAGGATGGGTGACTCCTAAGTGATTGTAACCTCTGTCTCTGTATCAGAATGCTCTTCTTACCTGGATCAAGAGTGGGTGAGAGTCAGGCTCTAGAGTCAGTCACAAAAACTGTGACACTGGCAGACTAGGGAAGTGAAAACGACCCACCCTGAGGCTGCCATCCTCCTCTGTGCCAGATTCCAAGCTCCCACTGGGCGTATCTCATGACGGCAGCACCTGGGACTCCCTTTACTGGTGCAGTTAGGTTGCTGCCCCTGGAAGTTAGTGTTTTTGGTCTTGGGGAAGAGCCTAGAGTGTGAAGTAGGGCTGGGCCTAAGGAATGTGAGTGGGGGACGGTGGCAAAGGAGGAGGTGGAAAGTGGGCAACCAAGAACCCATCCCAAAGAGGTGGTAAAGGGGTGGAATGTAGAATGACAAAAGACTCCAAGCCAGTCCCTTGACCCCTCCCCCAAATCCTTGTCAATGCTCCATCTTCTAATGGACTTAATTTATAAATCACAAATTCAGAAATAAAACTATTAAGAATTTCAAGATGTTAGCCATACAGCATTATATCCCAAGTGCAAAGACTTAAGAGACTGCACTGGTCTTACCATGAAGCTAGGCCTGCATATCTCACTATCAGGGTGACAGTGGAAGCATAGCTTACTTTAATTCACCAATGTATCCTATTTTAGAAAATCAAGTAAAAGTCCAACCTATTTATAACTAAATGATTCTACTCCTGTTAGACATCGAGAAGAAATTTAACAAATGCTTTCTTCAAGCATCCATGCACAGGATGCTCAATACAGCACTATGGTGGTGCGGTGTTAGAACCCATCATAATGTACCTCATTATGAGATTAAACAAGAAAAACACAGGGCTGCATTGTGGAGTTTTATGCCACAGATTATAATAGCCATACAAACATAAGTGAATTGTAAAATCATAATATTTAAAAGAGAAAAATGAGAAACAGAAGAACAGGACGATATCATTTATGTAAGTTTAAAATTATGTGTATACAATACAAAAATGCACATTTTGCAGTTATGCAAATAAAAAGATACACTGAAATAGGTTATGATGTTTGCCTCTAGGCACAAGAGAACAGAGAGTGGGGTTTGGATAGAAAATGGATATATAGGGTTAAGAAAAGGAAAGGGAGGAAAGAATGCTGAAACGGGTAAGAAGACTGCAGAGGTAAAGTGCCAATCTCATCACTTCATATCAGAGGTATGTATTATTAAAATGATTTGACTATTTGATATTGACTTTTATCACCTGGCTAAGGTAGTATCTTATCCACTGTAAGTCACTCTTTAACTCTTTTCTCCCACTGCTCAACAAAAACACAAATAATGAAGTCTTTGGGAGATAGTCATTACGTTTAGCCCACACTCAAGTAATGAGGACTTACGCTCCACCTATTTGAGGGTAGGGTAACTACATACATAACTTGGAATTTTTCATGAGAAATTAGTCTGTCCTCCCCCACTAACTTATTTATTCAATCATTTATTTATATAAGCATGTATTCAAGACATTTATTATACATGGAGTTAGAATCGACTACTACTTTATTGTTTTTTGCTCAAATTCTTGTGGGTTTCACAACTCAGGGCTCCTTCAGTTTGTTCCTGTGTCTAATTAATATACCCCCATAAATGTGACTTCATTTTTTTGTTGTTGAGACCCTCTTTACTTTCCTCCACTACAAGATATTCAGATTCATCGTGTACATTCCCTGGTCTTTCTTACAATCAGCCATTTCTCCCAGGAGCCTTGCTTGCTTTATTGGAAAATGGCAACATAAACGAGATCTGGGAATTAGGCACACTCATTGCTGCCAGAGTGTCATTACATCTAGGTCTTCTCTGCTGACAGAGGAAGGAAAGATATGTGTATATACTAATTCATGTATGCACATATATCTATAAATATTTATATATGTAATCATGTTGTCTATATTAAGCTAAATATGAATTCATACTGATGTCTCCAACTACAATCTATAACTATATTGATCATTCTGGTTTATCTCCTTGTTATATGTAACCTCTCACTGCACTACTGAGAAACATAGAACCCAATATCTGTCCGCTTACTTAATTGCTCAGTCCATTATGCATGTAGACTAGTTTCACAATTATTAATCCATAACCCCACAGGAAATACTTTGTCAACTTGAGTAGAATGCTTATGTTCAATTTCTTTTGCCTTTAGACTTACAGACTCCACTTAACTCCAGTTACTTAGGTCAGCACTCTTCTCCCCCACCATAGTAGCACATGTACCTCCTTCATTTTAATGTACCTAGATTTCTAGACACAATTTGAATTCCATCCTAAGTTCCCCCAACCTTCTAAATGACCTTAAATTTTTTTTATAAATTAAGACCTAGTCTATGCTGTAAAGTTCTATTGGTTTTGACAAATATATAGTGTCATGCTACACCATTACAATACTATACAGAATAATTTCAGTGGTTTAAAAAGTCCCTGTGCTTCACATAGTCAATCCTCAATCTTGCCTACGGTGAACCCCTAGCAACCAGAGATCAATTTAGCATCTCTATAAATTTGCATTAACACAATATCTTATATATGGAATCATAGAATATGTAGCCCTTTCAGACTCCCTTCTTTCATTTACCACTATTCACTTAAGATCCAACCATGTCTTTATATAGGTTATAGTTTATTCAATTTTTTTCCCTAAATAGTATTCCACTGAATGGATATACTAAAAGTTGTTTATCTAGTCATCTTAAAGGACACCTTGATTCTTTCCAGTTTTTGGTGATTTGAGAATAAAGTTGCTAAAAACATTCTTGTGAAGCTTTCTGTGCAGACATATATTTTCAAATCAGTTCAGTAAACACCTAGGTATGATTGTCTAAATTTTATAGTAGTACTATAGTTAACTCTGTAAGAAACAAACTATCTTCTAAAGTGGCTGGCTGTAGAATTTCATTATCATCAACAATGAATTAGAGTTCCTATTGCCCTGCATCCTTGCCAGCAATTGTCTGAGACTTGAAATCTCTGTTTGAGATTATGGCACCATATGATATATTTTCTGCTCCCAACAACTAGCTCTAGAAATCACTGCTTTCTCTGTTATAAAAGGTACTTAAGTATAGATCAATATCATAAAGTGCTTAAACACTGTGATTCTTAAATTTGCTTGTGTATCTCTGCAACAGGACCAAGGATTGTTAATGCACAAAAACTCAAACCTAAATGTTCTAGTAGTAAATAATAAATGTTGATGTCATTCCTTATTTATTAAGAGGTCCACTCATGGGCATAATACACTTTGAGAGACAGGAGAGGCATTTGGAACTAGAGATCATAGTTACTAGGGCAAATATCCATTTCTCAGTGCTTTCATTTGTAGAACAACTGTCATTTGTTTCAGACATTGTCCATGGATATTATCTTATATAATGATACAACCAGCTCTTAGGAGGTATGTACTAACTCACCCCCATGAAATTACTGTTTTATAAATGAAATAAGGAGTCTAAAACCTCTGGCTCAACCTAGTATCAAATATACCTTATTCTGAGATAAAATGGAATCAAAACAGTGGGATTGTTACCTTATTACTTTTTTTCTTAAGTAGACCAAATTATCTGTGCCTACTTCCAGGATATCTAAAAAAAAGGAAGAAAAATGGAATGTCTACAAATTTTATACTCACAAACCTTTATTTAGAAGTTATGAATATTAATTTTTCACATATCTAAAATACTAATAGAAATCTCATTGTGTCAAATGAAATAAAGGAATTATAATTGGATATTTCAAGTAAGCATAAATTTCTGAGACAAAGAAAGAAATAAAATAGTTTTTTACTTTGGGTTCAGGATTAGTTCCAACTGACAAATAGTGGACAATTCCTTCTGTTAATGCTCACTTGCCAAATGGGCTGAATCAGCAGTGAAGCCCTGGGCTACTCAGATTACTGAACATTTCATTACCAAAAAAAAAAAAAAAACAAGAACACAGCAGATAATATCTGTGAATCACATTGAATGGGGACTAGAGAGACAAATACTTTGGGCCCATTTCTAGTTTTTGTATGTGCATTTTGGTTCATTCTGCTCATAAAATATGCAAGTATGGCCTTCTTCAGGAAGGGCACACATAATTTTCACTTGACCTGCAAAAACTGATTGCAAAAGATAGTCAGCCATTATTTAGGCCCATATTCATTCCTTAACCAAGATTCAAGTTAAACAGCAAGTGTCATTCAATGAGAAGATGGTAAAAGGTTTTATAGATTGGAACAAGCCATCAGATAGACTTGAACTATTAGTAAATTGATCTTTATCCCTGCCTTTTATTTTAGGCCATCACTAATTCTTATTGCTCATGGAGAAATTAGGTACAATTGTTGGCTAAGGACAGGCAATGATGATCATATGTGACAAACATCTGCAGACATGAAGAAAGCAAGTAAGGTGTCCAAGACCAGACAGAGTTAGTGATTGAGATACAATTTATGAAAACATCTTAGGTTTGCATGTATTTTCAAACTTGGTTAAAAAATATGTGATATTAAATAACAGCAACTTCAGTTAAGATGTTTCCCTTGGTGGAAAAACAAAAAAATCACAGCATAAATTTGAATGAATTCAGTGCTTTCAAAAGAATGAGCTACCAATTTTCAACTGGTTATTTAAAGAGCATTTAATCCCAGCATTGGGGAGGCTTTTATGGCACCTAAGATCTGAAATGCAGGGCTGTAGATATTTCCTTCACTTAGACAGACATAAATCCCACAGTGACACAATCATGTTAGCTTTTACTGCATTTCCCATTGGAGTGATTCAGACTTTTGACTTAAGTGTCTACAGCTTCTGAAAGTTGATTCATCCTTTATGATGACACCATAAAGACCCTCAATTTGTATAAGCACTTCTAAATAGATTGAAACCAGCAATTACCCCTCTTATAGAGATAAATGCTTTTCCTCTGTCTTGCTTAACCTAGCCATGTATTGAAAGGTTTACTAAGGAATAATTAACACATAATAAAACACAATTATCTCAAATGTACAATTTGATAAGTTTTAACATATGCACATACCAATTAAACTATCACCAAAATCATAATACTGAGCCCATTTCCTAAGTCCAAATTTTCCTCATTCCCCTTTTAATCATTCCTTCCTGCACTTTCTCCAACTACTTTCTTAAGCAACAACCATTTTATTCTTTGTCACTATCAATTGTAATTTGTAATTTTATATAAATGGAGATGTAATATCTACTCTTTAGTCTACTTCTTTCACTTAAATCAATATTTCTTTATATTTGTACATTCTGTTTTGTGTATCAAAAGTTCATTTCTGAGGGGGAGCCAAGATGGCAGTGTGAGTAGGACAGTGGGACTCTCCTCCCAAAAACATACATATTTTTGAAAATACAACAAATACAACTAATCCTAAAAGAGAGACCAGAAGACACAGGACAACAGCCAGACTACATCCACACGTGCGAGAGCCCAGTGCCTGGTGAAAGGGGTAAGATACAAGCCACAGCCCGGTGGGATCCAAGCACCCCTCACCCCAGCTCCCAGCGGGAGGAGAGGAGTTGGAGCGGGGAGGGAGAGGGAGCCCAGGACTGCTAAACACCCAGGCCCAGCCACCCGCACCAGAGCACAGACACAGTGCATGTGTGGAGGGTTGGAAACTAGGGAAACAGGGCAGCAAGACCTCTGAGCAGGTCCCGAAGCTGATGCCCCTGTGACAAAGTAAACCGAGTGCTTTTTGAAAGCCTTAAAGGGACAGGGATGCAACAACTGGATGGAAACAACCCAGGTCAGAGTCCAGCAGCTGGAAATTCCAAGGAAACCAGGGCACACTAACCCCCTGGGCAATAGCTCTGAGACCCCTCATGGAGGTAAACAGCCAAACAGCCCAACATCCATTACCCCACTGGGGTGCAGCCATAGCAGAGGAACAGCCTGACACTGGCCACGCCCTTGGCAAGGGAGCTTCCTCCATACCAGATGGGCAAGACACAAAGACCCAGTCTACACACAATTGCCCAACACAAGCCACTAGGGGTCACAGTTGTCCCAGTAAAGAAAGGCCAGGAGCAAGTGGAAAGTTTGGCTCTCCCAGCTGACAGTCAATAGCACATATCAACATGAAAAGGCAAAAAAATTTGATCCAGACAAGACTAACCCAGACAGCTTTGGCATCTGCAACATCTTCCCCTCAGAAAGAACCTGAGGAGATAGATTTAACCAGTCTTTCTGAAAAACAATTCAAAACAAAAGTCATAAACATGCTCATGGACTTGCAGAGAAATATGCAAGAACTAAGGAAGGAGAATACAGAAATAAAACAAGCTCTGGAAGGACACCAAAACAGAATGGACGAGATGCAAGAGACCATTAATGGACTAGAAAACAGAACCCGGAACGCAGAGAAGCTGATGCAGAGAGATAAAGGGATATCCAGGAATGAAAGAATTCTAAGAGAGCTGAGACGCCAATCAAAATGGAACAATATCCACATTATAGGGGTACCAGAAGAAGAAGAGAGAGAAAAATGGAAAGAAAGTGTCTATGAAGAAATAATTGCTGAAAACTTCCCCAAACTAGGGGAGGAAATGGCCTCTCAGACCACAGAGGTACACAGAACTCCCATGAAAAGGGATCCAAGGAGGGCAACACCAAGACACATAATAATTACAGTGGCAAAGATCAAAGACAAGGACAAAGTATTAAAGGCAGCCAGAGAGAAAAAAAAGGTCACCTACAAAGGAAAACCCATCAGGCTATCATCAGACTTCCCTACAGGCCAGAAGAGAATGGAATGATATACTTAATGCAATGAAACAGAAGGGACTCAAACCAAGACTACTGTATCCACAATGACTATCATTTAAATATGATGGGAGGAATACACAATTCCAAGGCAAGCAAAAGTTGAGGAAATTTGCCTCCCACAAACCACCTCTACAGGGCATCTTACAGGGACTGCTGTAGATGGGAGCACTCCTAAAAAGAGCACAGAACAAAACAGCCAAAATATGAAGAATGGAGGAGGAGGAATAAGAAGGGAGAGAAATAAAGAATCATCAGACCGAATGTATAATAGCTCAACAAGCAAGTTAAGTAAGACAGTAAGATAGTAAACAAGCTAACCCTGAACCTTTGGTAACCACAAACTTAAAGACTGCAATGGCAATAAGAACATACCTTTCAATAATCACTCTAAATGAAAATGGACTGAATGCACCAATCAAAAGACACAGAGTAATAGAATGGATAAAAAAGCAAGATCCATCCATATGATGCTTATAAGAGACTCATCACAAACCTAAAGACATGCACAGACTTAAAGTCAAGGGATGGAAAAAGATATTTCATGCAAACAACAGAGAGAAAAAAGCAGGTGTTGCAATACTACTATCAGACAAAAAAGAATTCAAAATAAAGAAAGTAACAAAAGATAAAGAAGGACATTACATAATGATAAAGGGCTCAGTCCAACAAGAGGATATAACCATTCTAAATATATCTGCACACAACACAGGAGCACCAGCATATGTGAAACAAATACTAACAGAACTAAAGGGGGAAATAGACTGCAATGCATTCATTTTAGGAGATTCAACATGCCACTCACCCAAAAGGATAGATCCACTGGGCAGAAAACAAGTAAGGACATGGAGGCACTGAATAACACAGTAGAACAGATGGACCTAATAGACATCTATAGAACTCTACATCCAAAAGCAACAGGATATACATTCTTCTCAAGTGCACATGGAACATTCTCCAGAATAGACCACATACTAGGCCACAAAAAGAGCCTCAGTAAAATCCAAAAGATTGAAATCCTACCAACCAACTTTTCAGACCACAAAGGCATAAACCTAGAAATAAACTGTACAAAGAAAGCAAAAAGGCTCAGAAAAACATGGAGGCTTAACAACACGCTCCTAAATAATCAATGGATCAATGACCAAATCAAAATGGAGATCAAGCAATATATGGAAACAAACGACAACAACAAAACAAAGCCCCAACTACTGTGCGATACAGCAAAAGCAATCTTAAGAGGAAAGTATATAGCAATCCAGGAATATTTAAAGAAGGAAGAACAATCCCAAATGAATGGTCTAATGACACAATTATCGAAATTGGAAAAAGAAGAACAAATGAGGCCTAAGGTCAGCAGAAGGAGGGACATAATAAAGATCAGAGAAGAAATAAACAAATAGAGAACAATAAACCAATAGCAAAAATCAATGAAACCAAGAGCTGGTTCTTTGAGAAAATAAACAAAATAGATAAGCCTCCAGCCAAACTTGTTAAGAGGAAAAGAGAGTCAACAGTAATCAACAGAATCAGAAACGAGAAAGGAAAAATCACGATGGACCCCACAGAAATACAAAGAATTATTAGAGAGTACTATGAAAACCTATATGCTAACAAGCTGGGAAACCTAGAAGAAATGGACAACTTCCTAGAAAAATACAACCTTCCAAGACTGACCCAGAAAGAAACAGAAAATCTAAACAGACCAATTACCAGCAACGAAATTGAAGCAGTAATAAAAAATCTACCAAAGAACAAAACCCCTGGGCAGGATGCATTTAACTTGGAATTTTATCATACAAACAGGGAAGACATAATACCCATTCTCCTTAAAGTTTACCAAAAAATAGAAGAGGAGGGGATAATCCCAAACTCATTCTATGAAACCAACATCACCCTAATATCAAAACCAGGCAAAGACCCCACCAAAAAAGAAAACTACAGATCAATAACCCTGATGAACATAGATGCAAAAATAATCAACAAAATGTTAGCAAACCGAATTCGAAAATACATCAAAAGGATCATACACCATGACCATGTGGGATTCATCCCAGGGATGCAAGGATGGTACAACATTCGAAAGTCCATCAACATCATCCACCACATCAACAAAAAGAAAGACAAAAACCACATGATCATCTCCATAGATGCTGAAAAAGCATTTGACAAAACTCAACGTCCAATCATGATAAAAACTCTCAACAAAATGTGTGTAGAGGGCAAGTAGCTCAACATAATAAAGCCCATATATCATAAACCCACAGCCAACATTTTGCTGAACAGCAAGAAGCTGAAAGCTTTTCCTCTGAGATCGGGAACTAGACAGGGATGCCCACTCTCCCCACTGCTATTTAACACAGCACTGGAGGTCCTAGCCACAGCAATTAGACAAAACAAAGAAATACAAGGAATCCAGATAGGTAAAGAAGTTAAACTGTCACTATTTGCAGATGACATGATATTGTACATAAAAAACACTAAAGACTCCACCCCAGAATTACTAGAACTGATATCGGAATACAGCAAAGTTGTAGGATACAAAATTAACATACAGAAATCTGTAGCTTTCCTATACACTAACAATGAACCAATAGAAAGAGAAATCAGGAAAACAATTCCATTCACAATTGCATCAAAAAGAATAAAATACCTAGGAATAAGTCTAACCAAAGAAGTGAATGACCTATACTCTGAAAACTACAAGTCACTCTTAAGAGAAATTAAAGGGCTCACTAACAAATTGAAACTCATCCCATGCTCATGGCTAGGAAGAATCAATATCATCAAAATGGCCATCCTGCGCAAAGCAATATACAGATTTGATGCAATCCCTATGAAATTACCAGCAACATTCTTCAATGAAGTGGAACAAATAATTCAAAAATTCATATGGAAACACGAAAGACCCCGAATAGCCAAAGCAATCCTCAGAAAGAAGAATAAAGTAGGGGGGACTTCACTCCCCACTTTCAAGCTCTACTGCAAAGCCATAGTAATCAAGACAATTTGGTACTGGCACAAGAACAGAGCCACAGACCAGTGGAACAGTCTAGAGACTCCAGACATTAACTCAAACATATATGGTCAATTAATATTTGATAAAGTAGCCATGGAAATACAATGGTGAAATGGCAGTCTCTTCAACAGATGGTGCTGTCAAAACTGGACAACTACATGTAGGAGAATGAAGCTGGACCATTGTCTAACCCCATATACAAAAGTAAATTCAAAATGGATCAAATACCTGAATGTAAGTCATGAAACCATTAAACTCTTGGAAAAAAACATAGGCAAAAACCTCTTAGACATAAACATGAGTGACCTCTTCTTGAACATATCTCCCCAGGCAAGGAAAACAACAGCAAAAATGAACAAGTGGGACTATATTAAGCTGAAAAGCTTCTGTACAGCAAAAGACACCATCAATAGAACAAAAAGGAACCCTACTGTATGGGAGAATATATTTGTAAATGACAGATCTGATAAAGGCTTGACGTCCAGAATATATAAAGAGCTCACATGCCTCAACAAACAAAAAACAAATAATCCAATAAAAAAATGGGCAGAGGAACTGAACAGTTCTCCAAAAAAGAAATACAGATGGCCAACAGACACATGAAAAGATGCTCCACATTGCTAATTATCAGAGAAATGCAAATTAAAACTACAATGAGGTATCACCTCACACCAGTAAGGATGGCTACCATTCAAAAGACAAACAATAACAAATGTTTTCAAGGCTGTGGAGAAAGGGGAACTCTCCTATACTGCTGGTGGGAATGTAAATTAGTTCAACCATTGTGGAAAGCAGTGTGGAGGTTCCTCAAAATGCTCAAAATATTCTTACCATTTGACCCAGGAATTCCACTACTAGGAATTTACCCTAAAAACACAGCAATCAAGTTTGAAAAAGAGAGATGCACCCCTATGTTTATCGCAGCACTATTTACAATAGCCAAGAATTGGAAGCATCCTAAATGTCCATTGGTAGATGAATGAATAAAGAAGATGTGGTACATATACACAATGGAACATTACTCAGCCATAGAAGAGGTCAAATCCTACCATTTGCAGCAACATGGATGGAGCTGGAGGGTATTATGCTCAGTGAAACAAGCCAAGCAGAGAAAGAGAAATACCAAATGATTTCACTCATCTTTGGAGTATAAGAACAAAGGAAAAACTGAAGGAACAAAACAGCAGCGGAATCACAGAACCCAAGAATGGACTAACAGGTAGCAAAAGGAAATGGACTGGGGAGGATGGGTGGGTAGGGAGGGATAATGGGGGGGGAATAAAAGGGGGTATTAAGATTGGCATGCATAATGGGGGTTGGGAGAAAGGGGAGGGCTGTATAGCACAGATAGGACAAGTGGTGATTCTGCGGCATTTTGCTATGCTGATGGACGGTGACTGTAGGGGGATTTTACGGGGTACCTGGTATAGGGGAGAGCCTAGTAGACATAGTGTTCTTCATGTAAGTGTAGACTAATGATAACAAAAAAAAAAAAAAGAAAAGAAAGAAAGAAAAGGGGGATTACACCCTGATAGGATAAAACTAACTGTAAATCAACAATTAATGCGTGCTTTAAATATCCTTAATTTTGAACACTTAAAGTGTGTCAGATGACCGGCTATGGAGGTACATTTTTCTGATAATATTCCTTTCTCTTAAGAAAAAAAAAAGCAGTTTCTGTGTGGTGACCTCCAATGAGTTCTACACAATGGTGTAAAGGGCATATCAAAGTGTGGGAAAAGGGTCTGTTTGTGTTTATACAGAGGATCAAAGCCTAATTTGGCTACCCAGAAAATGAACTAAGATATGATATGAAGAAGAACTTCCAACATCAGCACTCTCTGGAAGAGTTATACCAGAAGATGATCATCAAAAAACCTCAACAATGATCCAGGCAATGCTACAGTTGTAGCTGCATTCATCCCATCGTTTCCTGGACTTGTCATTGGAATGAAGAAGGAGATATCTAAGCTGGACTGTGTATACAGTAAAACAACAAATTTGACTGTTGGAACTCAACTTAGAATTAGGAGAAGTGCAAGTTGTAACGCTCCAAAATCTTACAACTACAGACTATCTACTGTTAAAAGAACATATGGGATGTGAACAGTTCCCAGGAATGGGTTGTTTTAATTTGTCTGATTTCTCTCAGACTGTTCAAGTTCAGTTGAATAATATCTGTCATATCATAGATAAATTTTCACAAATACCTAGTGTACCTAACTGGTTTTCTTGGTTTCGCTGGAGATGGATGGTAATTATAGGTCTGCTTTGGTTATGTAACTGTATTCCTATTATTTTAATGTGTGTATGAAATTTAATTAGTAGTTTAAAACCTATACATGCTTAAGTTACTCTACAAGAAGATATGTCAAAGAAATAATCAATCCTCCCATGTTTTCTTCCATATGCTACCTCTATAGCTTTTCTTCTTCCTTCCTAATTACAACGCTTAAATAGAATTCGTGCCTCATATCGAATTTACTGAGCATCATAATTCCTCCAGGTGGTAAAGATACCTCGAGACAAGTGCTGGGCATAGAAGTCACAGGGCATAAATCTGCAAAGAAGTAAAAAGCTAACCTTTTCAAACAATATGGCTTCTCTCTCACTTACCAACTTTACATTTCCCTGTATGGCCCCAGAAGATGACTGGTTACCCAGAGACGGGTAAGATTCCTCAAGGGAGGAACAACCTAAGACAGGCACAGTCGCAGGGGGCCATCAGGTGAGAAATTAGGGATCAACAGAGGGGAGGCTTAGAACCTCAACCCCCCTGTTTTGAGAGAAATCTTCTGCATCCGTGGATGTTTTATTGCCCTTGTCTAGCTTGGATTAACACTTAGTCTACAGGCACACACCTGATCATCTATATTTGTTCTCTTACAACACTAAACTGTGTTTTCTACCTTTATCTTGCATCTACCTACCACTTCAGCATTTTATTAAAAATAATAATAATAATAATAATAATAATAATAATAATAAGGGAAAAATGTGGGATCCACATATAAATCAAATATAAAAATCAAACGAATATTCATATTTGACCTGATTGTTTATAGTTCATAATGCGTGATCAAAACCAAAATTTTCTGTGATGACTGCCCTTGTAAGAACTTATTCACTATGTAAGAACTTGTTCACCATGTAAGAACTTGTTCACTATGCTCCAGAAAATTGGAGACTGATGAGAATTTGGCTTGGGGTGGATTAATGATTGTGCATTGAGCATTGAGTCCCCTATACAGAATTTTTTGTTGTTAACCACCATTTGATCAATAAATATGAGAGATGACCTCTCAAAAAAAAAAAAGTTCATTTCTCTTTTTACTGAATAGTATTGTATTGTATGGACGTACATAATTCCTGTCTCCATTTATCTATTAATTGATATTTGGATGGTTTGCAGTTTTTAGCCCTTACAAAGAAAGCTGCTATAAACAACCATACACAAATCTTTGTAAAAATTTGTATTTCCTTTTCTCTTGTGCAAATACCTAGGAGTGAAATGGCTAGATCATATAATTGATATGTTTATACTTTTAAGAAACTGCAAGAGTTATTTGAAGTGGTTATATGAGCTGATATTCATTCATAACACCAAAAATGTATGAAAATTCAAGTTTATCCATATCCTTGCTAATACTTGGTATGGTTCATCATTTTAATTTTAGCTATCCAATACGTGTATCAAGGTATGTCATTGTTTTAGCTTTTACTTTACTACTATTTAATGATGTTAAGAATCTACTCATAAACTTATTTGGCATCTATCTATATATTCTCTATAGTAAAGTTCCTATTAAAATATTTTGCTTATTTTTATATGGTTGCTTTCTCTCTCTCCCTTCATGTAACAGTTCTTTATATAGCATAGATGCAATCCTTCCACCAAGTGTATGCTTTGTAAGTAATTTCTCCCAGTCGGTGGCGTTTTTTTTTATTCTCTTAGTGACTGTGAAGGGGTATGTGGGAGGACTTGGTGAAGGGGGGAGCCTAGTAAACATATTTTTCTTCATGCAACTGTAGATTAATGATAACAAAATTTAAAAAAAACGAATTGGCTGAGATAAAAAAATGAGGTTTCTTGTTTTTTTTTTTCATTTAAGCAAAATAAAAATGCCAGAATTGACACATCTCAAAAAAAAAAAGTATTCTCATCTTTGAAGAGATGATGTTTTTAATTTTGATGATGCCCAATTTATAATTTTTCTGTCATTGATCATTCTGTTGACATTCTATCTAAGCTTGAACCAAAGCCATCAAGATTTTTTCTCATGTTACCTTCTGGAAGATTTTTAGTTATTGTAGTTACATATAATTCTATAATCCATTTTGAGTTAATTTTCACATATGGTGTTATGTATGGATGGAAGTTCATTTATTTGCATATGAATATTCAACTGTTCCTACACTGCTGTTGAAAAGACTATCCTTTCTTCACTCATCTTCAGCAATTTTGATAGAAATTTGTTGCCCGTGTATGTGTAGGTCTATTTCTCAACTCCCTGTTGCACTGATCTATTTATCTGTCTTCACACCAATATCAAATGGTTTGGATTACAGTAAGCCTTAAAATCTTTAGTGTTAATCTTCCAAACTTGCTTTCAACATTTTTAGTTACTCTGAGTTTTGCATTTCTTTATGAATTTTAGAATCACATTTCCAATTTCTTCCAAGAAAACTGCTATATTTTGATTGCAAATTTTTAAATATAAAATCAACTTAGACAAATAAGCATCTTAATAGTATTGAATATTCCTACCCAGTAATAAGGGATATGTCTCAATACATTTAATTTTTCTTTATTTCACCAAAGTTTTGTTGATTTGGACATATAGGTCTCACTTTTGTCAGATTTATCTCTAAATATTTCATGCTTTTTGATGCTAGGATAAACAGTCTTTTTAATTTCCATTTCTTAGTGTTTGTTACCAGTAGATAGAAACAATATTTATTCTACATTGATTATATATTGTAACCTTGGTAACCTCACTTACTGGTTCTAGTACTTTTCTAAAGATTTCTATTGGATTTTTCTCCATAGGCCATCATGTCATTTTTGACTAAAGACATTTTTTAATTCCTCTCCAGTATGAAGGCATTTTATTTCTTCAGCTGGAACCTTCAATACAATGATGAATATAAGTGGCACACCAGGACATTCTTGTCTTATTCCTGGTCTGAGGAAGAATGTGTAACATTTAAAAAGAGGGACTCCATGTATCCCTTGTTTCTTCCCTCTTGACACTCTCTCTTCTCCAATATTCTGTATTGAGAACTTCACTGCCTTTGAAACTGTATCTACTGTGCTCTGTTCCCTCTCCTTATATTACAAGTGGAAAACTCTCTCAAGGCACTAAGCTGGGTTAGTAATAAGGATCACTTTGGTTTTTATGTATTTCTTTTTCTTTCCTGGATCACTGTCCATTTCCAGATTTTAGTGTCTTGAAGATTAACATTTAAGTATTTTGTCTGTAGACAAGGGAGAAAATACTGATCCTGTCAATTTTCAGCAGAAAGAGAAATTTCCTTTCTTAATTTTTTTAGCTAAATAATAGTAAGTTTAAAAATTTTAATGAGTGAATTATTATAAATTCTGTTACTGAAATCAATATTGATAAATCTATTCATATTAATGATATTAGAGATTATTTCTGTCTGCATCCATTTTCATGAATCATACTCATTAATATATTAGAGATATTCTTACCATTAATACATTATCATTATAGAAATATATATTAATATATTCTGATCATTAATTGCAGTCGAGCAGTAAGTTCTACAAATTTGTATGTGAATTATCAATAGCACATTAATTTTGACAAGTATATTAAACAATACAGTTATTTGTAGTATTTTCTGCATTTCAAAGCCTAATTTTTTTTTACCAGAATATAAGTTTTCTATGTTTTTTTGACAATTAAATGTCAATGGTGATGGACATATGGAGAAACTTTCCTCTTATTTTTCTTCAGTTTCATCACCATATGTTTCTAGGAATATTTCTGCAATAATATTCTAAAAAGCTTTGCATTTTTATAAAAAGATACAAATATAAAAATCTACTATAGACATATATTGGCTAATGGAAGAAAACTACTTTAGAGTTGGACAGTATCTTTTACCTAACTAAGCCAGATGTCCAGATAGTCTATAAAATATAGCAGTGACTCAATATGTATTCAAAATCTCATATTTATGCAAACTTCCATAATCACCAAAAAGCTGAAAGAGCCTATATTTAGCAAATTAAATTTACCAGGAACTCATTAACTCATTTTTTCTTGTGTTCTCATGTTAGAAAACATGAGACTGAAAAAAACATGAATGAAAATTATATTGCTTTAATAATACTAGATTTCTGAGACAAATAGGAACCATTTTAAAGGGGATTAGGAATTGTATTAACATAATCATATAAATAATAATATACTATTTCATAATTTGACATTGGAGATACACCTAATGTTCTTGCTACTTTCAAAGAACCTTAAAACTGAAAGGATACTGATAATGCAAAACGATATGACAATATAAGTTACATCTCATATGTAAGCCTAAATCCACTGAACACTTCATTATTGCACAAGCCTTAAAAAATGGGCAGAGGACCTGAATAGACATTTTTACAAAGAAGTAAAGATGGTCAACAGGCACATGAAAGATGCTCCACATCACTAATCATCAGGGAAATGCAAATCAAAATTGCAATGAGATAGAATCTCACACCAGTCAGAATGGCCACTATCTAAAAGACAAGAATCAACGAGCACTGGTGAGGATGTGGAGAAAAGGGGATTACTCTTACACTGTCAGTGAGACTATAAATTGGTGTACCCACTGTGGAAAGCAGTATGGAAGTTCCTCAAAGAACTAAAAACAGTAATACCATATGACCTAGTAATTCCTAGGAATTTACCTGAAGAAAACAAAATGTATGATTTGAAATATGTGCAGCCCTACATTTACTGCTTCATTGTTTAAAATAGCCAAATTATGGAAGAACCCCATTAATGGATGAATGTATAAAGAAGATATACAGTGGAATATTATGCAGCCATAAAAAAGAAAGAAATCCTGCCATTTGTGATAATATGGATGGAGTTAGAAGATATTATGCTAAGTGAAATAAGCCAGGCAGAGAGAGACAAATATCAAATACCAAACAATTTCACTTATGTTTAATTTAAAAACAAAACAAAATAAACAAAACAGCAATAGACTCTGAAACAGTGAGAAGTGACTGTGTTTACCATGGGGAGGGATTGGGACACATGGGTGAAATAGGTGAAGGGAATAAAGAGGCATAAAATCTTAATCATAATATAAATTAGTCATGGGGGGATAAAAGTACAGCATAGAGAATATAGTTAATAGCTCTGCAGCATATTTCTATGTTGACAAATAGTAAGTACACAATTGATGTGACCATTTAATAATATAGATAACTGTCAAATTGCTTTGTTTTATATTTGAAACCAATATAATATTGTATGTAAACTACATTTCAATAAAAATATCAGAAAATATTGCACAAGTCTTAATGTTCAATAAAGTCACAAATTTTTGTGAATTTTTGAATTTTATTTTTCATTTATATATTTATAATAAATCTTACAGAATACCGTGCTTTCATAGGATTCCTTTTAAAGATGTTTCACTGAGATTATACAATGCTATATGATTTTAAAACAGTGACTTTACACATTTCAACACATATAGTATGGTTAGTAAATATCAAATGATCTCTACTGCATGCTTAAATTAAATATTATTATAACATCAGTATTTAGAAAATTGATATTTGCTGCCCTTCTTCTGAAATCAGTCAACCTTCCTCTACCAAACCTGTCATTTCTATACTCTCCCTTGTCACTTCTAAAGGATACAGAGACTTTTCTATCACTACCCTCTCAGAAAAATAATACAGTTTCAAACATTTATACCTTAGCACATAACAAAAAAGTTTTCTCCTCATAGGAAGTAGACATAGAGAGCTAAATCCTGAATTATACAGTATAAGATTTTCCCCAAATGGAGGATGAATATTTTTTGATCAGGTGAGAAATAATTTTCATACAAAATAAGGAGTTATTCCATCACAAAACATGGCCAGCTACATTTGTATAGAAGAGTCATTGTACCTATGAACACATGATTTCTATTTAACAAGAAGGACCAACTTAGAATATATTATAGTAAGGAAAAACAAAATGTAACACCAAGTCTATCATCTCCTTGAGCCCTTTACTAAAGGATTAGGAATATTAGCATTAGGAATATCCATTCCACTCAAAAGATGAATTCCAATTAATTTAACACTCTCCAATGATTCATTGTATGGCTCCTGTTTTTGTTGTGTTCACAGCATCCCTCTGGTATAGATAATCAAAAAAAACATTGTCATAAGGAATCTTATACTTGGGAAGATTTAGCTCAGCAATTCACTATTGTCCTTTCAAAACAATTTTAATTAGTTCCAGTGTTAGCATAATTTCTTAATGAAACTTCACATGCTGCTTCCTTTGCCTTCTAACAGTTAAAAATATTATAGCAACTTCATTCAACTATTTTTTACTACAGAAGCCTTCCAGCTTTAGTCCCAGTACAATTATTGCTTTCACAAAGTGCTCTAAATCTGTCAACAAGAAAATACACGAACTACTGTATAATAAAGCTGTTAAGAAGGTGACCCAGTTGTCACACCACTACTGCTTCCACTGGCAGAGACATCTAGGCAAACCTGCTGATTAATAGTGCCTTGGTAGCCAACACAATTAGAGAGAACTTTTCTTTTTTCTATTATATAATGGGCAATTTTAATGATTTAAATACATTTGGTAATGAATATTTTAACAAGTTACAGGGATGAAAGTATAGGAATAGAGTTTTAACAGAAATATGAGCAACCTCAAATCCTTTAAACAAAAAATCTGTGTGCCTCTCTCTCAATTTTGTTATGGACTTAAATCTGTTCTAACATAATAAAGTTTTTTATAAATAAAGTTTAAAAAAACAACAGAGAAGGGAAATATCATTTATTGAGTGCATATTATGTATCTAGTCTCATACTATTTCAGTAAAATCTCACACACATCCACAGAGAGTAAAAGATTACCTTCTTTTACAGATAAAGAAATGGAACTCTGAAAGCTTACTCCCAAGTCACATGATTTAAAAAAAATTTTATATGGAGGTATATGAAATAAAATACACAAATCTTAGTGTACAGCCAGATAAATATGACATATGTATATACTCAAGTAACCACTGACCCAAGTCACAAGATTTTGACTGATAAAACTGAATATACAATAAATTCAGACTTAATACCAAATTCTATTCCCACATCTCAGTTACATATGAATATGCAAATATATGGTAATGAAACTATACGTATCACTACACAAAGTTAACTTGTTTATTTTCCATATCTGATCTGTTCTTCCTCACAAATCCCCAACAACCTAAGTAGGGAAATAACTCTAGCTTAAACTAATCCATCAATTAAATTCGACAATGCAAGAATGCATTAAGCAAACTTTTCACTAAAATATATAGAGAAAGCATGCAAAACTCCTGAAGATACAGCTTGAAGAATTTTAACAAACTGAGTACATTGTGTAATCATCCAGATTAAGGCTTCAGTTGATGGCCTATGTGTCAGTGAATGTGTGTTATAGCTAATGAATCCACAGAAAAGGACTTCTACAGCAGACAATGCCAACTCCATTCAAAATCCCAGCAAGTTGAGGTGGAGCCAAGATGGCGGCATGAGTAGAGCAGCAGAAATCTCCTCCCAAAACCACATATATCTATGAAAATATAACAAAGACAACTCTTCCTAAAATAGAGACCAGAGGACACAGGACATCCATACCACATCCATACATGCGAGAACCCAGCACTTCCTGAAAGGGGTAAGATACAAGCAGAGGCCCGGCGGGACCCAAGCACCCCACCCCCAGCTCCCAGTGGGTGGAGAAGTGACAGCAGGGAGGGAGAGACTGCTGAACACCCAGCCCCAGCCATCCAGACCAGAATGCAGACACAGTGCATGCGCGGGGTCCTGGATACTAGGGAAACAGGGAGGCAGGACCAGTGAGTGGGTGCCTGAGGCAGATGCCGGAGAACAAAGAAACAGGAGCGACCATTTTTTTTTTCCCTCTATTTTTTTTTCTTTTTTTCTTGCAAGTGCTTTTTTGAAGTCTTTAAGGGACAGGGACCCCAAAACTAGGGAAACAGGGAAGCAAGAACGGTGAGCAGATGCCTGAGACCGGTGCCTGAGGACAAAGAAAATGGTGTATTTTTTTTTAAATTATTTATTTAACTTGTTTTTTCTTCTTTTGTTCTTGCTCTTGCAGTTTTGGCTTGGAGAGTGCTTTTTGGAAGGCTTAAGGGGACAGGACAGGACACTTAGTCCAGAGGCAGGGAATCTGGGGATCTCTGGGCACACTAAATCCTGGGCAGCAGGGAGTACAGAGGCCCCTTATGGAGATAAAAAGCCATCCAGCCGCTCCCCCTCCAAAGAGGCTCCACCATTTTGGAGCAGTGGCCCGAGCCAGGTGACGCCCAGAGCAACAGCATAGATAAACTAAACGCAGCTGGGCAGGAAGAAGAAGCCCTGTCTGAGCACAGCTGCCCAGCACAAGACACTAGAGGTCTCTATACTCCCAGGAGAGGAAGGCCAAAAACCAACAAAAAGGAAAGCTCTTCCAGCTGTCACTCGTACCAGCTCTGCAAACTATCTCTATCACCATGAAAAGGCAAAACTACAGGCAGACAAAATCACAGAGACAACACCTGAGGAGACAGACATAACCAGTCTTCCTAAAAAAGAATACAAAATAAAAATCATAAACATGCTGATGGAGATGCAGAGAAATATACAAGAGCTAAGGGATGAAGTCCGGAGGTAGATCACAGATGTCAGGAAGGAGATCACAGAAGTGAAATAAACCCTGGAAAGATTTATAAGCAGAATGGATAAGATGCAAGAGGCCATAGAAGGAATAGAAACCAGAGAACAGGAACATATAGAAGCTGACATAGAGAGAGATAAAAGGATCACCAGGAATGAAACAACACTAAGAGAATTATGTGACTAATCCAAAAGGAATAATATTCGTATTATAGGGGTACCAGAAGAAGAAGAAAGAGGAAAATGGATAGAAAGTCTCTTTGAAGAAATAGTTACTGAAAACTTCCCCAAACCGGAGGAGGAAATAATCGAACAGACCATGGAAATACACAGAACCCCCAACAGAAAGTATCCAAGGAGAACAACACCAAGACACATAATAATTAAAATGGCAAGGATCAAGGACAAGGAAAGAGTTTTAAAGGCAGCTAGAGAGAAAAAGGTCACCTATAAAGGAAAACCCATCAGGCTAACATCAGACTTCTTGACAGAAACCCTACAGGCCAGAAGAGAATGGCATGATATATTTAATGCAATGAAACAGAAGGGCCTTGAACCAAGGACACTGTATCCAGCATGACTATCATTTAAATATGATGGTGGGATTAAACAATACCCAGACAAGCAAAACCTGAGGGAATTTGCTTCCCACAAACCACCTCTACAGGGCATCTTACAGGGACTGCTCTAGATGGGAGAACTCCTAGAAAGAGCACAGAACAAAACACCCAACATATGAAGAATGGAGGAAGAGGAATAAGAAGGGAGAAAAGAAAAGAATTCCCAGACAGTGTATATAACAGCTCAATAAGTGAGCTAAGTTAGGCAGTAAGATACTAAAGAAGCCAACCTTGAACCTTTGGGAACCACGAATCTAAAGCCTGCAATGGCAATAAGTACATATCTCCAAATAGTCACCCTAAATGTAAATGGATTGAATGCACTAATCAAGAGACCCAGAGTAATAGAATGGATAAGAAAGCATGACCCATCTACATGCTGCTTACAAGAAACTCACCTTAAACCCAAAGACATATACAGACTAAAAGTCAAGGGATGGAAAAACATATTTCAGGCAAACAACAGTGAGAAGAAAGCAGGGGTTGCAGTACTAATATGAGACAAAATAGACATCAAAGCAAAGAAAGTAACAAGAGATAAAGAAGGACACTACATAATGATAAAGGGCTGAGTCCAACAAGAGTATATATCCATTCTAAATATATATGCACCCAACACCGGAGCACCACCATTTGTGAAACAAATACTAAAAGAACTAAAGAGGGAAATAGACTGCAATGCATTCATTTTAGGAAACTTCAACACACCACTCACCCCAAAGGATAGATCCACCGGGCATAAAATAAGTAAGGACACACAGGCACTTAACAACACACTAGAACAGATGGACCTAACAGACATCTATAGAACTCTACAACCAAAAGCAGCAGGATATACATTCTTCTCAAGTGCACATGGAACATTCCCCACAATAGACCACATGCAAGCTCACAAAAAAGAGCCTCAGTAAATTCCAAAATATTGAAATTCTACCAACCAATGTTTCAGACCACAAAGGTATAAAACTAGAAATAAATTCTACAAAGAAAACAAAAAGGCTCAAAAACACATGGAGGCTTAACAACATGCTTCTAAATAATAAATGGATCAATGAACAACTCAAAATAGAGATAAAGGAATATATATAAACAAATGACAACAACAACACAAAGCCCCAACTTCAGTGGGATGCAGCGAAAGCAGTCTTAAGAGGAAAGTATATAGCAATCCAGGCACACTTGAAGAAGAAAGAACAATCCCAAATGAATAGTCTAACATCATCATTATCGAAACTGGAAAAAGAAGAACAAATGAGGACTAAAGTCAGCAGAAGGAGGGACATAATAAAGATCAGAGAAGAAATAAACAAAATTGAGAAGAATAAAACAATAGCAAAAATCAACAAAACCAAGAGCTAGTTCTTTGAGAAAATAAACAAAATAGATAAGCCTCTAGCCAAACTTATTAAGAGAAAAAGAGAACCAACACAGATCAACAGAATCAGAAATGAGAATGGAAAAATCATGACAGACTCCACAGAAATACAAAGAATTATTAAAGACTACTATGAAAACCTATATGCCAACAAGCTGGAAAACCTAGAAGAAATGGACAACTTCCTAGAAAAATACAACCTTCCAAGACTGACCAAGGAAGAAACACCAAAGTTAAACAAACCAATTACGAGCAAAGAAATTGAAATGGTAATCAAAAAAATACAAAAGAACAAAACCCCTGGGCCACGCGGACATACCTCGGAATTTTATCAGACACACAGGGAAAACATAATACCCATTCTCCTTAAAGTTCTCCAAAAAATAGAAGAGGAGGGAATACTCCCAAACTCATTCTATGAAGCCAACATCACCCTAATACCAAAACCAGGCAAAGACCTCACCAAAAAAGAAAATTACAGACCAATATCTCTGATGAACGTAGATGCAAAAATGCTCAATAAAATATTAGCAAACAGAATCAACAGCATATCAAAAGGATCATACACAATGACCAAGTGGGATTCATCCCAGGGATGCAAGGATGGTACAACATTCGGATATCCATCAACATCATCCACCACATCAACAAAAAGAAAGACAAAAACCACATGATCATCTCCATAGATGCTGAAAAAGCATTTGACAAAATTCAACATCCATTCATGATAAAAACTCTCAGTAAAATGGGAATAGAGGCGAAGTACCTCAACATAATAAAGGCCATATATGATAAACCCACAACCAACATTATACTGAACAGCAAGAAGCTGAAAGCTTTTCCTCTGAGATCCGGAACTGGACAGGGATGCTCACTCTCCCCACTGTTATTTAACATAGCACTGGAGGTCCAAGCCACGGCAATCAGACAAAACAGAAATACAAGGAATCCAGATCGGTAAAGAAGAAGTTAAACTGTCACTATTTGCAGATGATATGATATTGTACATAAAAAACCCTAAAAACTCCAATCCAAAACTACTAGAACTGATACTGGAATGTAGCAAAGTTGCAGGATATAAAATTAACACACAGAAATCTGTAGCTTTCCTATACACTAACAATGAACCAATAGGAAGAGAAATCAGGAAAACAATTCCATTCACAATTGCATCAAAAAGAATAAAATACCTAGGAATAAACCAAACCAATGAAGTGAAAGACCTATACCCTGAAAACTACAAGTCACTCTTAAGAGAAATTAAAGGGGACACTAAAAAATGGAAACTCATCCCATGCTCATGGCTAGGAAGAATTAACATCGTCAAAATGGCCATCCTGCCCAAAGCAATATACAGATTTGATGCAATCCCTATCAAATTACCAGCAACATTCTTCAATGAACTGAAGCAAATAATTCAAAAATTCATATGGAAACACCAAAGACCCCAAATAGCCAAAGCAATACTGAAAAAGAAGAATAAAGTAGGGGGGATCTTACTCCTCAACTTCAAGCTCTACTACAAAGCCATAGTAATCAAGACAATTTGGTACTGGCACAAGAACAGAGCCACAGACCAGTGGAACAGTCTAGAGACTCCAGACATTAACTCAAACATATATGGTCAATTCATATTTGATAAAAGAGCCATGGACATACAATAGTGAAATGACAGTCTCTTCAACAGATGGTGCTGGCAAAACTGGACAGCTACATGTAAGAGAATGAAACTGGACCATTGTCTAACCCCATATACAAAATTAAATTCAAAATGGATCAAAGACCTGAATGTAAGTCATGAAACCATAAAACTCTTAGAAAAATACATAGGCAAAAACCTCTTAGACATAAACATGAGTGACCTCTTCTTGAACATATCTCCCCAGGCAAGGAAAACAACAGCAAAAATGAACAAGTGGGACTATATTAAGCTGAAAAGCTTCTGTACAAGAAAAGACACCATCAATAGAACAAAAAGGAACCCTACAGTATGGGAGAACATATTTGTAAATGACAGATCCGATAAAGTCTTGATGTCCAGAATATATAAGGAGCTCACATGCCTCAACAAACAAAAAATAAATAATCCAATTAAAAAATGGGCAGAGGAACTGAACAGATAGTTCTCCAAAAAAGAAATACAGATGGCCAACAGACACATGAAAAGTTGCTCCACATCGCTAATTATCAGAGAAATGCAAATTAAAACTACAATGAGATATCACCTCACACCAGAAAGGATGGCTGCCATCCAAAAGACAAACAACAAATGTTGGCGAGGCTGTGGAGAAAGGGGAACGCTCCTACACTGCTGGTGGGAATGTAAATTAGTTCAACCATTGTGGAAAGCAGTATGGAGGTTCATCAAAATGCTCAAAATATTCTTACCATTTGACCCAGGAATTCCACTCCTAGGAATTTACCCTAAGAACACAGCAATCAAGTTTGGGAAAGACAGATGCACCCCTATGTTTATCGCAGCACTATTTACAATAGCCAAGAATTGGAAGCAACCTAAATGTCCATCGGTAGATGAATGGATAAAGATGTGGTACATATACACAATGGAATACTACTCAGCCATAATAAGAGGGCAAATCCTACCATTTGCAGCAACATGGATGGAGCTGGAGAGTATTATGCTCAGTTAAATAAGCCAAGTGGAGAAAGAGAAATACCAAATGATTTCACTCATCTGTGGAGTATAAGAAGAAAGGAAAAACTGAAGGAAAAAAACAGCAGTGGAATTACAGAACCCAAAAATGGACTAACAGGTACCAAAGGGAAAGGGACTGGGGAGGATGGGTGGGTAGGGAGGGAAAAAGGGGGGGAAGAAGATAGGGGGTATTAAGATTAGCATGCATAGTGGGGGAGGGAGAAATGGGAGGGCTGTACAACACAGAGAAGACAAGTAGTGATTCAACAACATTTTCCTATGCTGATGGAGAGTGACTGTAAAGTGGTTTATAGGGGGACCTGGTATAGGGGAGAGCCTAGTAAACGTAATATTCTTCATGTAAGTGTAGATTAAAGA
Source organism: Manis javanica (assembly GCF_040802235.1). Taxonomy (NCBI): domain Eukaryota; kingdom Metazoa; phylum Chordata; class Mammalia; order Pholidota; family Manidae; genus Manis; species Manis javanica. The sequence goes on from NC_133158.1 coordinate 141,096,579, forward strand.
TTTAAAAAAAAAAGAAAGAAAGAAAAGGGGCATTACTCCTTGATAGGATAAAACTAATGTAAATCAATGATTAATGCATGCTTTAAATATCCTTAATTTTGTTCACTTAAAGGGTGTCAGATGATTGGCTATGGAGGTCCACTTTTCTGATAATATTCCTTTCTCTTATAAAAAAAAAAGCGGTTCCTTTGTGGTGACCTCCAATGTGTTCTACACAATGGTGCAAAGGGCATAGCAAAGTGTGGGCAAAGGGTCTGTTTGTGTTTATACAGAGGATCAAAGCCTAATTTGGCTACCCAGAAAATGAACTAAGACATGATATGAAGAAGAACTTCCAACATCAGCACTCTCTGGAAGATTCATACCAGAAGATGATCATCAAAACACCTCAAAAAAAATTCAGGCGATGCTGCAGTTGCGGCTGCATCCATCCTTCCAGTTCCTGGACTTGCCATTGGATTGAAGAAGGAGATATCTAAGCCTTCCTGTCCATACAGTAAAACAACAAATTTGACTGGATCTATACTGTTGGAACTCAACCAAGAGTTAGGAGAAGTGCAAGTTGTAGTGCTCCAAAATCTTACGACTATAGATTATCTACAGTTAAAAGAACATATGGGATGTGAACAGTCCCCAGGAATAGGTTGTTTTAATTTGTCTGATTTCTCTCAGAATGTTCAAGTACAGTTGGACAATATCCATCATATCACAGACAAATTTTCACAAATGCCTCGGGTGCCTAACTGGTTTTCTTGGCTTCACTGGAGATGGCTGGTAATTATAGATCTGCTTTGGTTATGTAACTATATTCCTATTATGTTAATGTGTGTGCGCAATTTAGTTAATAGTTTTAAAACTATACATGCTTAAGTTACTCTACAAGAAGATATGTCAAAGAAATAATCAATCTTCCCATGTTTTCTTCCATCTGCTACCTTTATAGCTTTTCTTCTTCCTTCCTAATTACAACCCTTAAATAGAATTCGTGCCTCATATCGAATTTACCGAGTATCATAATTCCTCCAGGTGGTAAAGATACCTCAAGACAAGTGCTGGGCATAGAAGTCACAGGGCATAAATCTGCAAAGAAGTAAAAAGCTAACCTTTTCAAACAATATGGCTTCTCTCTCACTTACCAACTTTACATCTCCCTGTATGGCCCCCGGAAGATGACTGGTTAGCCAGAGACGGGTAAGATTCCTCAAGGGAGGAACAACCTAAGACAGGCACAGTCACAGGGGGGCCATCAGGTGAGAAATTGGGGATCAACAGTGGTGAGGCTTAGAACCTCTACCCTCCTGTTTTGAGAGAAATCTTCTGCATCTGTGGATGTTTTAATGCCCTTGTCTAGCTTGGATTAGCACATAGTCTACAGGAACACACCTGATCATCTACAATTGCTCTCTTACAACACTAAACTATATTTTCTACCTTTATCTTGCATCTACCTACCACTTCAGTATTTTATTAAAAATAATAATAATAATAAGGGGAGAAATGTGGGATGCACATATAAATCAAGTATAAAAATCAAATGAATATTCATATTTGACCTGATTGTTTATAGTTCATAATGCGTGATCAAAACCGAAGTTTTCTGTGATGACTGCCCTTGTACTGTTCACCATGTAAGAACTTTTTCACTATGTAAGAATTTGTTCACCATGTAAGAACTTGTTAATTATGCTTCAGAAGATTGGAGATTCATGAGAATTAGGCTGGGGGTGGGTTAATGATTGTGCATTTAGCGTTGACTCCCCTATACAGAATTTTATTGTTGTTAACAACCATTTGATCAATAAATATGAGAGATGCCCTCTCAAAAAAAAAAAATTCCCAGCAAGTAATTTATATCAACAAACTGATTTTATTTTTATGTTTAATTTATTTTATTTTGGTATTATTAATCTACAATTACATGAGGAATATTATGTTTACTAGACTCTCCCCAACACCAAGATCCCCCCACATACCCATTGCAGTCACTGTTCATAAGTGTAGTAAGATGCCATAGACAGCCTTCCGCATACACCCCCCAGACATTATACATGCTAATCATAATGCCCCCTTTCTTCCCCCACCCCCCTTATCCCTCCCTTCGCATCCATCCTTCCTGGTCCCTTTCCCTTTGGTAACTGTTAGTCCATTCTGGGATTCTATAAGTCTGCTGCTGTTTTGTTCCTTCAGTTTTTTCTTTGTTCTTATACTCCACAGATGAGTGAAATCATGATACTTGTCTTTCTCTGCCTGGCTTATTTCACTGAGCATAATACCCTCTAGATCCATCCATGTTGTTGTAAATGGCAGGATTTGTTCACTTTTTATGGATGAATAATGTTCCATTGTGTATATGTACCACTTCTTTATCCATTCATCTACTGATGGACACTTATGTTGCTTCCAATTCTTGGCTATCGTAAATAGTGCTGCAATAAACATAGGGGTGCATATGTCTTTTTCAAACTGGGCTGCTGCATTCTTAGGGTAAATTCCCAGCATTGGAATTCCTGGGTCAAATGGTATTTCTACTTTGAATGTTTTGAGGAACCTCGATACTGCTTTCCTCAATGGTTAAACTAATTTACATTCCTACCAGCCGTGTAAGAGGGTTCCCCTTTCTCCACATCTTTGCCAACATTTGTTGTTGTTTATCTTTTGGATGCTGGCCATCCTGAATGGTGTGAGGTCATATATCATTGTGATTTTAATTTGCATTTCTGTGATTACTAGTGATGTGGAGATTCTTTTCCTGTGTCTGTTGGCCATCTGAATTTCTTCTTTGGAGAACTGTTCAGTTCCTTCAACCATTTTTTGATTGGATTATTTGCTTTTTGTTTAATGCATGAGCTCTTTATATATTTTGGATGTGAACCATTTATTGGATCTGTCATTTATGAATACATTCTCCCTTACTGTAGGAACCCTTTTCATTCTACTCCTGGTGTCCTTTGTTGCACAGAAGCTTTTCAGTTTTACGTAGTCCCAGTTGTTCATTTTTGCTTTTGTTTACCTTGCCTGGGGAGATATGTTCATGAAGAAGTCGCTCATGTTTATGTCCAAGAGATTTTTGCCTATGTATTTTTCTAAGAGTTTTATGGTTCCATGGCTTACATTCAGGTGTTTGATCCATTCCAAATTTACATTTGTGTATGGGGTTAGATAATGATCCAGTTTCATTCTCTTACATGTAGCTACCGAGTTTTGCCAACACCAACTGTTAAAGAGGCTGTCATTTCCCCACTGTATGTCTATGGCTCCTTTATCATATATTAATTGACTATATATGTTTGGGGTAATATCTGGACTCTCTATTCTGTTCTATTCGTTTGTGGGTCTGTTCTTGTGCCAGCACCAAATTGTCTTGATTACTGTGGAATTGTAGTAGAGCTTGAATTTGGAAAGTGAGATGCCCCCTGATTTAGTCTCCCTTCTCAGGATTGCTTTCACTATTCAGGGTCTTTTGTGGTTCCATAACAATTTTAAAATTATTTGTTCCAGTTTGTTGTAGAATGTTGTTGGCATTTTGATCGGTATTGCATTGCATCTGTAGATTGCTTTAGGCAGGATGTCCATTTTGACAATATTAATTATTCCTAGCCAAGAGCATGGAATGAGTTTCCATATGTTAGCGTCCTCTTTAATTTCTCTTATGACTGTCTTGTAGTTGTCAGTGTATAGGCCTTCCACTTCCTTGGTTAGGTTTATTCCTAGGTATTTTATTCTTTTTGATGCAACTGTGAATTGAATTGTTTCCCTGATTTCCCTTTCTGAGTTCGTTAGTGTACAGGAAAGCAACAGATTTCTGTGTGTTAATTTTGTATCCTGCAACTTGATGAACTCAGATATTAGTTCTAGTAGTTTTGGAATGAAGTCGTTTGGGTTTTTTATGTAGAATATCATGTCGTCTGCAAATAGTGACAGTTTGACTTCTTCTTTACCAATATGGATAACTTGTATTTCTTTGTTTGGCCCGATTGCTGTGGCTACGACCTCCAGTACTATGTTGAATAACAGTGTGGAGAGTGGGCATCCCTGTCTTGTTCCCGATCTTAGAGGAAAAGCTTTCAGCTTCTTGCTGTCAGTTTCTCGTATATAGCCTTTATTATGTTGTGGTACTTGCCCTTTATACCCATTTTCTTGAGAGTTTCAATCATGAATGAATGTTGAATTTTGTCGAATGCTTTTTCAGCACCTATGGAGATGATCATGTGGTTTTTGTCCTTCTTTTTGTTGATAGACTTTCGAATGTTGTACCATCCTTGCATCTCTGAGATGAATCCCACTTGATCATGTTGTATGATTCCCTTGATGTACTTTTGAATTCGGTTTGCTAATATTTTGTTGAGTATTTTTGCATCTATGTTCTTCTGGGATATTGGTCTGTAATTTTCTTTTTTGGTGGGGTCTCTTCCTAGTTTTGGTATTAGAGTGATGCTGGCTTCAGAGAATGAGTTTGGAAGTACTGCCTCCTCTTCTAGTTTTTGGAAAACTTTAAGGAGAATGGGTATTATGTCTTCTCTATATGCATGATAAAATTCAGAGGTGTATCAATCTGGCCTGGGAGTTTTGTTCTTCAGTAGTTTTTTGATTACTGATTCAATTTCATTGCTGTTATTTGGTCTGATCAGATTTTCTGTTTTTTCCTTGGTCAGTGTTGGAAGGTTGTATTTTTCTAGGAAGTTGTCCATTTCTTCTAGGTTTTCAAGCTTGTTAGCATATATGTTTTCATAGTATTCTCTAGGAAGTCTTTGTATGTCTGTGTAGTCTGTTGTGATTTTTCCTTTCTCATTTCTGATTCTGTTGATATGTGTAAATTCTCTTTTTCTCTTAATAAGTCTGGCTAGCAGTTTATCTATTTTGTTTATTTTCTCAAAGAACCAGCTCTTGGTTTCATTGATTTTTTCTATTGTTTTATTCCTTTCAATTTTACTTCTTCTCCAATCTTTATTATGTCCCTCCTTCTGATGACTTTGGGCATTGGTTCTTCTTTTCCCAGTTTCAATAACTGTGACTTTAGCCTATTCATTTGGGATTGTTCTTCCTTCAATAAATAGGCTGGATTGCTATGTACTTTCCTCCTAGAACTGCCTTCAGTGCATCCCACAGAAGTTGGGGCTTTGTGCTGTTGTCATTTGTCTCCATATATTGCTTGATCTCTATTTTAATTGGTCATTGATACATTGGTTGATTATTTAGGAGCATGTTGTTTTGCCTCCATATGTTTGTGAGCCTTTTTATTTTCTGTGTACAATTTATTTCTAGTTTTCTACCTTTGTGGTGTGAGAAGTTGGTTGGAAGAATTTCAATCCTTTTGAATTTACTGAGGCCTTTTTTGTGGCCTAGTATCTGGTCTACTCTGGGAAATGTTCCATGTGCACTTGAGATGAATGTGTATCCTGCTGCTTTTGGGTGTAGAGTTCTATAGATGTCTGTTAGGTCCATCTGTTCTAGTATGTTGTTCAGTGCCTCTGTGTCCTTACTGATTTTCTGTCTGCTGGATCTGTCCCTTGGAGCGAGTGTTGTGTTCAAGTCTCCTAAAATGAATGCATTGCATTCTATTTCCTCCTTTAATTGTGTATTTCTTTCACATACGTCGGTGCTCCTGTATTGGGTGCGTATATATTTATAATGGTTATATCCTCTTATTGGACTGACTCCTTTCTTTTAGTCTGTGTGTGTCTTTGGGTTTGAGGTGAGTCTCTTGTAAGCAGCATATAGATGGGTCTTGCTTTTTTATCCATTCTATTACTCTGTGTCTTTTGATTGGTGCATTCAGTCCATTCACGTTTAGGGTGATTATTGAAAGATACGTACTTATTGCCATTGCTGGCTTTAGATCTGTAGTTACCAAAGGTTCAATGGTAGCTTCTTCACTAATTGTCTAACTTAACTCACTTATTAAGCTATTATAAATACAGTCTGATTATTCTCTATTTTTTTCCCTTCTTAATATGTTAGGTGTTTTATTCTTTATATGTTAGGTGTTTTATTCTGTACTCTTTTGTGTTTCCTTTCCCTGCTTTTGTGAATAGTTTATTTTTTGTCTTTAGTTAGTATTTGGTTGGTCTGCTTTCTTTGCTGTGATTTTATGTTCTCTGGTGACATCTGTTTAGCCTTAGGAGTGCTTCCACCTAGACCAGTCCCTTTAAAATATCCTCTAGAGGTAGTTTGTAGGAGGCAAATTCCCTCAACTTTTGCTTGTCTGGGAATTGTTTAATCCCTCCTTCATATTTAAATGATAATCATGCTGGATACAGTATTCTTGGTTCAAGGCCCTTCTGTTTCATTGCATTAAATATATCATGCCATTCTCTTCTGGCCTGTAAGGTTTCCTCTGAGAAGTCTGATGATAGCCTGATGGGTTTTCCTTTGTATGTGACCTTTTTTTCTCTCTCTGGCTGCCTTTAACATTCTGTCCTTGTCTTTGATCTTTGCCATTTTAATTATTATGTCTTGGTGTTGTCCTCTTGGGGTCCCTTGTGTTGGGAGATCTGTGGGCTTCATGTCTGAGAGACTATTTCCTCCCCCAGTGTGGGGAAGTTTTCAGCAATTATTTCTCCAAAGACACTTTTTATCCCTTTTTCTCTCTCTTCTCCTTCTGGTACCCCTATAATGTGAATATTGTTGTGTCTGGATTGGTCACACAGTTCTCTTAATTTTCTTTAATTCCTGGATATCCTTTTATCTCTCTGTGCCTCAGCTTCTGTCTTCCTGTTGTCTTATTTCTGTTCCATTAATGGTCTCTTTCACCTCATTCAGACTGCTTTTAAGTCCTGCCAGAGATTGTTTTAGTTCTCCAAATTCCCTTCTAACTTCATCTCTTAGCTCTTGCATACTTCTCTGCAGGTCCATGAGCATGGTTATGACTGTTATTCTGAATTCCGAAGAACTCAGTGCCCTGGACTCATTGAAGTGGCTGAGGCTGCCAACTGCCCGGAATGCCACCATCTTGAGATGAAAAGGACGAATGAAGAAAGGATCAACAAACTGATTCTTAAGTTTATACACAAAAGACCCAGTATAGCCAACACAATACTAAAGGAGAACAAAATTAAATGGCTAATGCTACCCCACTTTAAAACTGTCTATTAAGTTACAATAGTCATGACAGTGTGTGAATGGCAAAAAGATACACTGACAAATAGACCAATGAAACAGAACAGAGAGTCCAGAAATAGACCAACATAAATATGGGTCAACTAATTTGACAAGGAAGCAAGGCAATACAACAGAACAAATACAGCTTTTTCACCCAATTGTACATTCACATGCAGAAAAGTGGATCTAAATACTGACCTTATGCCCTGTAGAAAAATGAACTCAAAATGTATCCTAGACCTAACTGTAAAAGGTAAAACTAAAAATCTCCTAAAAGATACCCTAGGAGAAAAACCTAGATGTTCTTGGTGCTGTGATGCCTTTTTGATACAAAACCAAAGGTATGATATATGAAAGAAGTAATTGATAAAATGAACTTCAGTAAAAAGTAAAGACTTATGCTCTGTGAAGGACAATGTCAGGAGAATGAGTGGATAAAACACACACTGGGAGAAATATTTTCAAAATATATGTTTGGTAAAGGACTATTAGCCAAAATATACAAAGAACTCTTAAAACTCAACAAGAAGAAAACAACCCAATTAAAAGTGCCCCATAGAAGATATGTAAGTGGCAAATAAGCATATGGAAAGATGCCTCATACATGGCATCAGGGAAATCCAAATAACAACAATGATGTAATACTACACAACTACCAGAATGGCTAAAGACTTTGAATTCAGAATCAGTCTTTTCCTGGCAAAAACCTGGACATCAACAAAATCATCTCAATCTCAAAATCTAAATAAATAAAGCTGAGCAAAAAGTCAGAGCAATAAAGGTAGGACTACTCAATAGAAATAAGGGAGTCTTTGACATTTTTCTGAATAGCAAGTGAAACAAAGCATTTCTCTTTTAGGAGTATGAACTAGGAAAACAGGAAATTAAACCTTTTCTATACTTAAATTGGCATTAATGTAACCCATTCCAAGAATATAATCTTCCAAAAAAGGACATAGAAAATATTTTTTAAAAAGCATGCTGATGACTGGACCATAACAGAATTACAAATGTTGAAGAGATTGTACATCAAACTGTAAGTGGTTAATATTGTGAATGCATGCATGTTTAGGCATCTTTACATACAAGTTTCGGAAATTCTCAAAGTAAGTACCTCTTCCAAACAGTTTTAAAGTTAACTGAGACTGTCTTCCTCCAATTGTTAATTTCAATTACAATATGGTGGAAAGTAGGAAAGAATTTGATAAGCATCATCCCTTATAGAATGAACGCCTTGCAAAAGCTTTCTTCTTTTAGCTGTATTGCAGGTTGTCATGGCAAAAGGTTGACCTATTTGCATTCTACATTTTCTCTCCATAACCCACTAAGACTAAATCTTTGAAGGCTATTTTAATAATACTTTTAAGAACTCCACGCATGTTTTATAGGTTGGTAAGATGTTTTGCTTCCAGGGTTATCCCACTAACTTGACTCCCATTTCTTAAAAACTTAGTAAGATTCTTTCTACAAAATAAACTTGATGACTCAGCATAATCCAGAACTATCCATCTGTGGGTTTGTCATCTCCAGTGTTCTTTATTATAAGGAAATTGAGGTAAAACCCACGATATTACTAAGACTCTATAATTCCTGAGGAAAATAAAACATTTCCTTGATTCAAAAAAAAAACCTTGATTCCTGGTTTTTAAAAATTTGGCAAGTTAAATAGTAATGATTGTCTGCCATCTTTTCTCTTCACTAATTTTTAAAAACAAAACAAAAGTCTGTCATTAAGCTATGATACATGTATATACAGATACTGAATATTTTTTATTTTAGTGCTGAGCAGGAAAAATCAAGGTGTAAGGAACTACAGATTTATAATTAAGAAGAGTAAGTGGAAGGGAATATTATTAACCATTATTAGACTGATAGGTATATTGATTGAGGGCGACTTGTAGGGAAGAATATAATGAAGGTGTATAGAGAGAGAACTCGCATAATGACGGTTCACTTCCTTCTCTGTCTCAAATATGATTCCATGTAACCTTTTCTCAAGTCTATATCTTGGTCTTGAATCTTGAACAACCCACAACCTGGCTTGTAAGGAAGTTTTCATATTATCTGCTTTTATGAGCTGCGTTGTGTCTCCCCAAAATTCGTATATTGAAGTATTAACTCCAAGCACTACAGAATGTGTACTTGGAGAGAGGGTTTTTAAATAAGGATCTTTAAATAAGGGTCTTTAAATAATCCCCTTAAAATAAGGAGATTAGGTTAAAATGAGGCCTTTAGAGGGGGCCCTAACCAAATATGAATGGTAAGAATTTCCAAATTTCCTTCTAAGAACAGGAAATTTGGACACAAAAGGAAGACATTAAGGGTGCACACACAAAGAGTAAAGACCACATGAGGACACAGTGAGGAGGTTGCCATCGATCTACAAATAGAGAAGAGAAGCCTCAAGAGAAACCCAACATGCCTACATCCTGATCTTGGACTTCTAGCCTCCAGAACTGTGAGAAAATAAATTTTCATGTTTAAGACTCTCTGTAGTATTTTGTTACAGCACCCTGAGCTGAATAATACAACTCTTGCCCTAGGAACAATAGGCTGAGAATCCTTTGGGATATAATCTCCAACCCTTTCAAATACGGACACTAGGGAGAGCAGAGTTAACATATGACAATCATGTGTCCCAAAATCTCATTGTTTTATTGAAATAAGTAAGAATCTCAGTATTCTTCTTTACGTTATTTGGAATTGTTTTAAAAATTCAGGATCTGTGTAACTTTCTTTCCTCCCCTATTCAGTTGTAATAGCTTCCCATTTAATTGAATTTTCTTGCTAAAATGCATCTTTTGACATGTTTTGATACTGTATTTTCATAATGTTAAAATTTTGTGTTGCAAGCATAAAAGATTAGATTAAAAGAATACATATTTTGCAAAAAATCATGAAGAATAAATCAAGTTATTTTGAGTGCTTTCTAATTCCTAAGAGTTTTTCTTCTAGGCTCTAATTTGAAATCTGCATTTCCTTCAACAACCAGTTCATGTCCTAAAGTCTTCCACAGCACTCTGTTAATGCCTTTTCTTTAGCTCTGTACTTTGCAGACCAAGATTTCTCTTTTTGTTCTTCCTTCTTCACACAGTAAGCTTCTCAGGGATAGGAATTATGCTTTATAACTTTTTATGTCCCCTGTATTTAGGAGACTACTGGCATGCAGCTGGTAGACAACGGTTTTGAGTAAATAAATGGAAGCATTAACTTCAGTTTGCTTATTCTGCATTATAGGAACATTTGGGCTTCCTGAGACTACCTGCAGCACACTAAAAGAAACTCTATCTAAAAATGCTTCAAATGCTATCGAATTTACAGAGTATCATAATTCTTCCAAGTGGTAAAGATACCTCAACACAAATGCTGGGCATAGAAGCCACAGGGCATAAATATGCAAAGAAGTAAAAAGCTAATCTTTTCAAACAATAAGGCTTCTCTCTCACTTACCAATTTACATTTCCCTGTATGGCCCCGGAAGATGACTGGTTAGCCAGAGACGGGTAAGATTCCTCAAGTGAGGAACAACCTAAGCAGGCACAGTTGCAGGGGAGCCATCAGGTGAGAAATTGGGGATCAACAGAGGTGAGGCTCAGAACCTCACCCCCCCTGTTTTGAGAGAAATCTTCTGCATCTGTGGATGTTTTATTGTCCTTGTCTAGCTTGGATTAACACTTAGTCTACAGGCACACACCTGATCATCTACATTTGCTCTCTTACAACACTAAACTATGTTTTCTACCTTTATCTTGCGTCTACCTACCACTTCAGCATTTTATTAAAAATAATAATAATAAAGAGAGAAATGTGGTATCCACATATAAATCAAGTATAAAAATCAAACGAATATTCATATTTGAACTGATTGTTTATAGTTCATAATGCATGATCAAAACCAAAAGTTTCTGTGATGACTGCCCTTGTACTGTTCACCATGTAACTTATTCACTATGTAAGAATTTGTTCTCCATGTATGAACTTGTTTGTTATGCTTCAGAAGATTGGAGACTGACGAAAATTAGGCTTGGGGTGGATTAATGATTGTGCATTGAGCATTGACCCCCCTATACAGAATTTTATTCTTGTTAACAACCATTTGATAAATAAATATGAGAGATGCTCTCTCAAGAAACAAAAAACAAACAACAAAAAAAAAAGTACAGACTTCCAATTGTAAAATAAATAAATATCTTGCATCTACCTACCACTTCAGCATTTTATTAAAAATAAAAATAATAATAATAATAGGAGAAATGTGGGATCAACATATAAATCAAGTACAAAAATCAAATGAATATTCATATTTGACCTGATGGTTTATAGGTCATATTGCATGATCAAAACCGAAAGTTTCTGTGATGAATGCCCTTGTACTGTTCACCATGTAAGAATTTATTCACTCTGTAAGAATTTGTTCACCATGTAAGAACTTGTTCGTTATGCTTCAGAAGATTGGAGACTGACGAGAATTAGGCTTGAGATGGATTAATGATTGTACATTGAGCATTGACCCCCCTATACTGAATTTTATTGTTGTTAACAACCATTTGATCAATAAATATGAGAGATGCCCTCTCAAAAAAAAAAAAAATAAATAAATAAATAAATAAATAAATAAATAACTGGGATGTAATGTATAGCATAAGGAATATAGTCAAAATATTGTAAGAACTTTGTATGGTGATAGCTGGTAGCTAGAACTATCATGTACATAAATGTTGAATCACTGTGTTGTACACCTGAAACTAATGTAGTACTGTGTGTCAACTACCCTTGAATAAAAAAAAAGAAATGCTTCAAATGCATCTGTAGAACTTTCATATGTAAACATATTTTTCATACCTAGCAAAATGTGAAATGAATTGCAAATTCATGTGATTCATGTCTGTATGTACACATATATAAATACATACACATAATATGTATATTCGAATACACACCACACATATTCAAATATATATGTTCTATAATACTAGAAGGAAGTGAGATTTATTTTACATTTGTTAAAATTAAAGGGAAGAATAATGAATATGCCTAAGCACCCAGAATTAACAATGTGCGTGGCCAATGCTAAATTCCTTAACATGTAGAACCTACTTCATATGCTGCTTTTTAAGCAATGAATATTAAAACACAGGTAATCTACCATTAAATATAACTTGATCAGAATTAGTGATAGATTATAATACCAATGTGTCTACCTGGTTTCTTCAGCAAACACACATTGAAAATTCACTTTTATCCTAATAATAATAGATCACATTAAGAAACATAGTGATAACAAATTCATACTGAATCTTTCAAAACTAGCACACTCATATCCACTTGTAATACAAATAAGTTTTTGTCTATATGAATATATAAGATTATATAACTTGAAAGAAGCATGAGGTTTATAATAACATAAGGCTAGTATTTATCTTAAGGCTTCTACTTAAAATGGTAAGGCAATTTTTGAAATTTTTTAGTCTTCAGAATAATTTATTGCTGAGCCTTTTTCCACTGAGCTTATATATCATAGTAAAAAATTCATTTACACATATCAAATATTTAGGTTTAGGTAGTTTTATGTTATTATAGATAATGCCCTTTTGAATATTCTCTTGTATTCTTTATGTTCATTATTATTTTCTTCAGTTATTTTTAGAAGTAGAGTTGCTGTGGTATAAAAATGTAATTATGACCCTTATAAAACCAGAATATGTACTCTCATGTGTATCATGTATTTTAATGATGCTGAAAAATTAGAAGATTTGTTCTTTGTCCAAGTGCAATAAAAAAAAGAAATTCAAGTCTTTGAAGAAAAAGGAATTGACTGGCTATCTAGCTGTAGTGCATTGAAGCTTCAAATCAGTTATATTCATGTGCTCCCAGGATTACAGGTTCTAATGAGACAGTGGTATAATTGCTTGTATGACCAGTGAGTGTGGCAGGTATTAAAAATTAGGATCTTCTGGCTAATGCTCAGTAGGAAGCATACACATTTTGGTTATGGGAAGGTCAGGACATGTGACTTCTTCTAAGAAAAACATCTCTGTGAGATTTTTTGGTAGGGGCTTATAATAACCCTTTTTTATACTAGTAGCAAGCATGCAACAGTAGAACCAGGTCTGTGTGGTCTCATTCCAGAAAACAACATAATACCATTAATACATCTCGCAGATGTAAATAAAAATGAGCACAAGCCCCTCATTTTCTACCAAAAGCTACAATAATGCCTACAAAATCAGGATGGCTAGGATGCATATTTCTGGGCCATAGCGTTTCTGACATAATTGCTAGATCATAAAATTTCTGGGAGTTGGGTATAAATTAGACTGTAAAGAATATTTATGAATAAGATGCAAAATCTACAGCAATAGGAGAATAAATACTCTCTTTGGCAAATGTCTGTATTTTCCACTTTAATGGTTACTTATTCATGCATCTTGGATTCTTAGGTTGGGTTGCTGATACATTATCAGGATTGGTGATGTACAGCTCACATGGCCAAACTGCTGGCACAGCTGTCCTTTCACATCTAAATTAGTGTCCAGTTCAACACGGAATACTGGGGAAAATGTTCCCTACAAGGTATACAGTATTATTCAAATATTTCTGACACTGAAAAGAGAGTCAATACAAATGTCCCTTCTTAAGGTTGACGAGATATACTTTCAACAGAGAGTAAGTCTTGAATGAAAACTAAGGACCAAGGCTAATGGAATAGCATCTATCTTCCCCAACAATATAAAACTTCACATTGGGCAAGCTCCTAGCCATTTTATGGTAAACTCCACAGGGCTTAGGAATTCAGGGCAAAATTATTTTGTACTGAAGCTGCAGAAGGCTCCTTCTTAATTACATTATACTTAAAATGTATGCACTACAAGTTAGACCACATGGATCTAAAGACATATACAAAATATTCCATCCCACAACAGCAGAACATATATTCTTCTTAAGTGCATATAGAACATTCTCCAGGTTAGAGCATATATCAGCCAAGAAAGTCTTAATAAATTTGAGATTGAAATAATAGTAAGCATCTTTTCAATTACAATAGTATGAAATGAGAAATTAATTACAAGAAGAAAATGGAAAAATTCATAAATATGTAGAGACTAAACAGCATGCTTCTGAACAACCAGTGGATCAAAAAATAAATCAAAACAGAAAAATCAAAAACTGACTTGGAAATACATGTCAAAACTTATGAGATGAAGCAAAAGAATTTCTAAAATGCAAGGTTATAGTGCAAAATACCTACATTAAGAAAAAAAGATCTCTAATAAACAATTTAAATTTACATCTCAATTCACTAAAAAAAAGAACAAACTGAGCACAAAATTTGTAAAGAAAGGAAATAAAGATCAGAGGGGAAATAAATGAACTAGAGAATAAAAGAAAACAGAAAAAGGCCAATGAACCTAAGAGCTGTTTTTTGCAAAGATAAATAAAATGGACAATTAAGCCAGACTAACCACCAAAAAAAAGAGAAGATTCAAATAAAATCAGAAAAGAAAGAGAAGACAACTTATAACACAGAAATACTACGATAATAAGAAACTAATGTGAATAATTATATCCAACAAACTAGATAACCTAGAGAAATGGACAAATTCCTATAAATATGCATTCTACAAAAGCTGAATCATAAAGAAATAGAAAATCTGAATGGATCAATTACTAGTAAGGAAATCAAATCAATAATCAATAAATTCCCATTAACTATAAAAATCCGAGGACTAGATGCCATCACTTGTGAAATCTATCAAATATTAAAGAATTAATACCAATCCTTCTCATACTCTTCCAAAAAGTAGAAGAGGAAATATATCCAAACTCATTTTACAAGGCCAGCCTTACCCTCATGGCAAAGCCAGATAAGAACACTACAAAAAAGACAGTTACATGTTAATATCACTGATGAAAATACACAACTCCTCAACAGAATATTAACAAACCAAATTCAACAGTGCATTTGAAAGATCATACACCATGATCAAGTGCAATTTGTCCCTGGGATGTAAAGATAGGCCATCACCCATAAACCAATCAATGTGATACACCATATTAACAAACTGAAGGATAAAAATCATATAATCATCTCAATAGATGTAGAAAAAACATTTCTCCAACAAAATCCAACATCCCTTAGTCATAAAAACTCAACTGTGTTTAGAGAGAACATACCTTAACTTAATAAAGGTCAGATATGATAAGCCCACAGTAAACATTATACTCAGTGAAATGCTTTTTCTCTAAGATCAGGAAAGAGACAAGAATGCCCACTCTGGTCATTTTTAATAAAAACAGTGTTGCATATCCCAGCCAGAGCAATTAGGCAAGAAAAAAAATAAAATGCATCCAAATAAGAAAGGAAGAAGTAAAATTGTCTCTATTTGCAGATGATATGATTTAATATAACATAGATAACCCTAAAGACTCCATCATAAAACTCTTGGAATAAAAACTTTTAGTAAAGTTGCAGGATAGGAAACCAATACAAAATCAGTTGTGTTTCTATACACTAACCGTAATCTATAAGAAAGAGAAATTAAGAAAACAATCTCATTCACCATTGCATCAAACAATTAAAAAATTAGGAATAAATTTAACCAAGGAGGTGAAAGGTTTGTACACTAAAAAACTGTAAGATATGGCTGAAAGAAATTGAAGAAGACACAAATACATAGAAAGATATCCCATGTTCATGGATTGGAATAATTAATATATTAAAATGCCCATACTATTCTAAGCAATCTACACAGCCAATGCAATATCTCTATCAAAATTCCAATGATACTTTTCAAAGAAAAAAACCTAAAGTTGCATAGAGCCAAAATTATTGAAAGAACTAAGCTAGACACATCATACTTCTTGTTTTCAAACTATATTAAAAAGCTATAGTAATTAAAATTGTATGATACTGGAATAAAAATAGATAGCTCAATAGAACAGAATAGAGCCCAGAAATAAGCTAATGTATATGGGCCAATTAATGTATGACAAAGGAGCCCCAGATATACAATGGGAAAAGGACAGGCTTTTCAATAAATGGTTTTGGGAAAACCATATATTCACATGAAAAAGAATGAAACTGGATGCCCAATTCATACCATAACAAAAAAAAAACACTCAAAATTAATTAAGTATTTGAAAGTAAGACCTGAAATTATAAAACTCCTAGAAAAATGTATGCAGGGTAAATTCCTAGACTTTGATCTTGGCAATGAGTTTATTGATTTGAACCAAAAGCAAAAATAAACAAGTGGGACTACATCAAACTGAAAAGCCTCTGTATAGCAAAGGAAAACACCAACAAAATGAAAAGACAGTTTATGGATTAGAGAAAATATTAGTAAACTATGTATCTAATAGGGGATTATATCCATAATATACAACGACCTAATGCAACTCAACAGCAAAGAAACCAAAGAACCCAATTTTAAAAACAGGCAAAGACTTGTCTAGCTTGGATTAATACTTAGTCTATAGGCACAGACCTGATCATCTACATTTGTCCTCTTTCAGCACTTAATTATGTTTTCTACCTTTATCTTGCATCTACCTACCACTTGAGCATTTTATTTAAAAAAAGTAAAAAATAACAAATAAATAAATAAGGGAGAAATGTGGGATTCACATATAAATCAAGTATGAAAATCAAATGAATAATCATATCTGACTTGATTGTTTATAGTTCATGATGCGTGATCAAAACCGAAAGTTTCTGTGATATGACTGCCCTTGCACTGTTCACCATGTAAGAATTTATTCACTATGTAAGAACTTGTTCACCATGTAAGAACTTGTTTGTTATGCTTCAGAAGATTGGAGACTGTTGAAAGTTAGGCTTGGGGTTGATTAATGATTCTACATTGAGTCCCCTATACAGAATTTTATTGTTGTTAGCAACCATTTGATCAATAAACATGAGATGCCCTCTCAAAAAAAAAAACAACAACAAAAAAAAAAACAGGCAAAGAGCCTGAATAAACATTTTCGAAAGACAACATACAAATGGCCAAGCGGTGTATAAAAAGGTGTTCAACATCACCAATCATAAGAGAAATGCAAATCAAACCACAATGAGATATTGCCTCACACGTTGGGATATCTATTATCAAAAAGACATTAGTAAGTGTTGGTAAGGATCCGTAGAAAGTGAACCTTTTTGTACTGTTGGTGGGAATGTAAATTAGTACAATTTGTAAGAATAATAATATGCAGATTCATCAAGAAATCAAAAATAGAATTTCTATATCATCTAGCAATTCCATTTTTTGGTGTATGTCCAGAGGGAATAAAATCACTACCTAGAAGAGATATCTGTACTCCCACTGAAGCAGTTTTCACAATACCCAAAGCATGGAAACAACCTAAGTGTCCATCAGCAGATAAATGCCTCAAGAAAACATGGTACAAGTACTATGTAATATTTTTCAGCCTTAAAAATGGCAAACCCTGCCATTTACAACAACATGGATGAACCTGAAGGGCATTAAGCTACCTGCAATAAGCCAGGAAAAGATAAATACTGTGTAGTATCATTTATATGAACAATCTAAAAAACAAAAGTCAAATCTTAGGAAAATAAAGTAGAATGGTGGTTTCCAGTGGCCGAGGGGTGGGGGAAAACAGAAAAGGCTGGTAAAAGGGCACACACTTTCAGTTATAAGACGAATTCACTCATGTGTATGTAATATGGTGACTATAGTTGATATTTATTATTACAATTATTATTAAAATATGTATTAACAATATATATTGCATTTTAATATATATTATAATATACACAGTACAATATTTATATATTTGTATTATATAATATATAGTATAACATAGTTGAATTAGCTGAGAGTAGAACTTGTTTTCTCACCATAAAAAAAGGTATGTATATGAGGTGATGGATATGTTAATTAACTAACTTAATGGTGGGAATTCTTTCACACTGAATACATATAACAAATCATCACATTGTATACCTTAAATATTTTACAATTCCATTTGTCAATCATACATCAATAAAACTGGAAAATTAAAGGATAAATTCATGCATCTAGAATCCAACTTAATATATTATATTCCCTACATATGAATCCTACTTCAAGTCTGAGGTTTAAGGTGTTATATTTCTATAATTATAATATTAATAAGCTACACATTTTAAGAAAATGTACACATTTTTCAAGCTATTTTGACTCATTTGTTTTGCTATTCTGCATTATAACTCCAAACAATATTTTATAGAGCAATTTAGAATAGAATAATTAGCTCATAAAATACAAAATAATATACCATGGCAGATCTTTAAGTCATACAGTATCTTGATGAATTTAAATATGATGTGATTTTGTAACAGTTATGGCCCACTGCCCTTAAGGTTCCCTATTTCCATCCCCATCTCCATCCCCAGTAGTATTCAGGTGACAGAAAGATTCTGAAATATATCTTCTGCAATCCCTTCTCAGAAGAGCTCTGCTCTACATTCCACAATTAAGAAGTACTTAAGTGAGGTCTGAAGATACTGTTGCAGGCTTCCCTGGGATAAACACATTTTCCTCAGCTTGCATGTTCCATTCTATTCTCCAGTTCCAGAAATGTAGACAGTTCTAGGTTCATCTGCAGTCTCCTCAAGTTTTCAGATTTGTAGGCTGTATCCTTTCTTAACTTGTGTTTCTCAAGCACTTGTAAAAATTTTGTAACCACTTACTTCTCTATCTTTCTGCTGAAAATATCTAGAGTAATTTTCATTTTTGTTATTGAACTTTTAATGTGTTTTATTTATATGTTTTATGTATGTTTCATGTACAAATGACTTATGTAAAGTACTGGAGTCAGTATAAGTGCTTTTAAAAATATCTCTCTTTTTTCTTTCTTTCCTCCTTTCTTTTTCTAGTGTTTATTTCTAAATAACTATCAGCACCCAACTGGGTATGTGTTTACAAAATGCTATCTTTTTAGTAATTTGCTTGCTCTAGATTTGATTCATATCTTCAGTGCTCCATCTGATGAATACTTGTGTAGTAAAATCATAATTCTACTATACTTCAAAACACTATTAATGTATCATCCAAAAATCCTGACCAATTTATCTCATAATCAGGTAAAAATTATCACTGAATCTTCAATGCCTTATACAGCATTGTATCCATATGTCAATATTGCTAGTTTTTAAATTTTTCTCTCAGAAATGTGATCTTACATCTTATTTATAAAGGAATAATTTAAAATTTTGACTTTATACTTTAATGATCTGATTAATAGCACTGATAAGCTCTTATCAATGGGTTTGAGAAGTTAAATTACTTTTATTTTTCCGACAGTCATTGACAATCTATCTGAAGGGGATTTTAAAAAAACCTCTTCATTCCTTTATATATCTTTCATCAGTTTGCTTGGAAAATTTGTATTCTTTTCAATCCCAAAAATTTGTTAAAATCACAAAACCATATTTGAAGTGTTAAAAAAAAGTTTGCATAATTCCAGAAGATACTGGCCTCTCAAATGATCCACAAGACTCTGACAATCATTAGTTGGAGGAGCCATTTCTATTGGATAGAAATCTGATTCTCACAATAAGTTTATATTTCACATCTGCAGAAATCTGGTTAACAATGACTCATATCATCCTTTGTGCACACTTTGGATATTTTCCCAAGGTCATACTTATGTGGAATTTATTGATTTGTTATTTACCAATTCAGTCATTGGTCTGTCTTGTTTCTCCAAATATGTAACTTGAAAATAAGGCAATGTGTATCTGAACTAGGGAGATTTAGATATGTCTGAAAGATTTCACATTAACTCTTTAACGTACCTTCATGACCAGAATCGCTGACATTTTTACTGTTCTGCTACCTGTGGTACACAGAAACAAATCTCCACCAAAGTTTTCTAAAAATCCAATTTTATATCAATTTCCATAAGGCCATTCCCAATAAATACCTGATTAAAATCAACCAACTAAAATACTCTTGAGTTTCCCCTGACACTATATAAGGGCAAAGGGAAATACGAAGTTAAATTTTCTCCGTAAATACACTTATGAGCACTTTATATTTACCTCAAGGAAGACTCACATATACCTAATGTGGGAATTAGGGCATACATTTTTGGTTGTCTAAAGAAAGAAAAATCCCAACTACTTTTTCTCTACCATACTCCTATTATAGTAATTGAAAATGCCAGCTATTTCTCAACTCAGTCTCCCTTGTAGCCAAATATAGATATTTGACAGTACTGATGAATAAGAATCAGGGTGTTCTAAAACAAATTTTAACTTTTGGTGCTTCATAAATGGGACAAACAAGATAAAAGAAAACCGGAGAGGTTACCTACTCCCATTTCTGCCATCCATGAACTTGACCTTGACACTAGAAGATGGAACAGCCCAACTTCTGTACATGAGGGTAAAAAACAAGAAAATGAAAAATCAACATGCTAAAGTGAATAGAGCAAAAAGCAAAAAAAAATCACTGTCCTCATAATAAAGTTAAAGTATCTATTATTTCATTGAGTTCTGGACTCTGTAAAGTATGACTTTCAAAACCATAGTTACATTTAAACTAATGTTGGTTTTTTCCTTGATATTTATTGCTGAAGAAATACTATACAGAATTTAACTGTTAATGGAAAATATCCTGTGATGAAATTAATTTCATGTTACATTTTATATATTTCAATTGAATAAAATTTTATAGCAAGACTATCAAATTTAGATTTTACACAGCATTGTCTAAAAATATTATTTATAGTAATAATATTATGTAATCCTTTGACTTAGTAGATAATTTGATACAACGTTAAAGTGAGTCTTCAAATGTGTTAAGAGTAACTATCAGATCTGTGATGATTTACATAATTACTTTTTATACAACCAAAGTAAACAATGAATTTCTTGCTTCATAAAGTATGTCTAAGAATAGATAGAATATGATGGCAAATAAAATGTTAAGAGATCTTAAAACATCTATACTTAAATTTTAATGTATGTAATTTTATATACATACTGGGTT
Organism: Manis javanica; assembly: GCF_040802235.1. Lineage (NCBI taxonomy): Eukaryota > Metazoa > Chordata > Mammalia > Pholidota > Manidae > Manis > Manis javanica. The sequence continues at coordinate 141,117,680 of NC_133158.1, forward strand.
CTTATTAAAAAAGAAGTATGTTTCCAGATTAAGATGGTTTAGTGAATTTATGCTTTGATAAATTATTCTTCTTTACCACATGTAATGGATAAAATTTATGAGAACCATGAATATATAACAGGTCAAATAAAGATAAATACACTTATTTACCTAATTTATATATGTGTGTTTGTATGCATATGTGTGTGTGTGTGTGTGTGTGTGTGTGTGTATTTTAACCAGAAACTAAAGCCATGTACATGTAAGTCTCCAGAATTGGAACTGGTAGCAGGGGTGAAATTCTGTGGTACTCTACATGTGACAAACTGATGTTTCAATCTGAGAGTTGGCCTCAGCTCTATAAGCCATTCGGAGCTGGGACATCCCATTATACTCTCCCCTGACAACTCCTCTTTGTTGTTGAAAACTAAAGCTCTGAAAATTTCCTGGAAAATTATAAAATCTCTACAGTCTCTAGAAAATACAGAATACAGAGGTGGAGGGCTAGGCCCAACCTTATATTCAGGAGCTGAGTCCACCAGTCAACAGATTCTGTGACTGGAACTACAACATCCCAAGCTTCACCAGATCAGCACAAAACAACTTACGGTTGTCATCACAAAAAGAAGAGAGGAGAGGGGATGGGGGTGGGAGAAGAGAAATGGGAGGTGAGGTGGGTAGAGAAGCAAGGGGAAAGGAGGGAGGGGAGAAAATGGGAAGGGAGGGGAGGGGAGGGGAGGAGGGAGAGAGGGGAAGCTTCTCGTGCAAAATGGGACTTTAAAGTCATAAAAAATATAAAGAATTTATATGACCAGGCAATGAAATTTTTTTAAATACCACTTGATAACAATGATTTGCTTGAATAATCTTCTGAAAACTTTATAATACCTATGTTTAGGATGTTTAAATACATCAAATATCATGAAACAAAACAAATATTAATAAGGAAAAATCATGAAGAAATTTGGTCATAAATACTAAAAATTTTAAAGTTACTTAAATTTAAAAAATTATAAATTGCACAAATTCTAACCTAACACGTTGAAAATAAAATTGATCAATTGTACAATTCTAACAAATTCACCCCAGATGCAGTCTAGAGAGAGGAAAAGATACCTACTGAAAAAAAATGTGAAAATATAAACAATGAGAAATTAAATCTTAAAACCTCAGTGCCAAAACCTGGACTGAAATTTGTTGTTATTTTATGCTTATGTAATCTTGCTAAAATTATATTATTCACATTTTCAATATTAAGGTCTAGTTAGACATGTGAATTGCAATAAATGAAATACCCATTTCAGTAAGTGAAAAAAAACGCTTTTACTTTTTACCTATATTACATATTAAATTTTACCTATATTAAAATAATTTTTGAGATAGTAATAATCTATTTCATTTTTTTGTTATTTTGGTATCATTAATGTACAATTACATGAGCAACATTATGGTTACTAGACTCCCCCCATTAATAAGACCCCACCACCTACCTCATTTCAGTCACTGTCCAGCAGCATAGTAAGATGCTATAGAATCACTACTTGTCTTCTTTGTGTTATACTGCTCTACACATGCCCCCCCCCCGCCACATTATGTGTGCTAATAGTAATGCCCCTCTTTCCCCCTTATCCCTCCTTCCCACCCTTCCTCCACAGTCCCTGTCCCTTTGGTAACTGTTAGTCCATTTTTGGGTTCTGTGAGTCTGCTGCTGTTTTGCTCCTTAAGTTTTCTCTTTGTTCTTATAATCCACAGATGAGTGAAATCATCTGACACTTGAGTTTCTCTACATAGCTTATTTCATGAGTATAATACCCTCTAGCTCCATCCATGTTGTTGCAAATAGTAGGATTTGTTTTCTTCTTACGGCTGAATAAAATTTCCATTGTGTATATGTACCACCTATTCTTTATCCATTCATCTACTGATGGATACTTAGGTAGCTTCCATTTCTTGGCTATTATGAATAGCACTGTGATAAACATAGGGGTGCATATGTCTTTTCCAAACTGGGCTCCTGCATTCTTAGGGTCAATTCCTAGGAGTGGAATTTCTGGGTCAAATGGTATGTCTATTTTCTTTTTTGAGGAATCGCCATACTGCTTTTTATAATGGTTGAACTAATTTACATTCCCACCAGCAGTGCAGGAGGGTTCCCCTTTTTCCACATCCTCGCCAAAATTTATTTTTGTTTGTGTTTGGATGGTGGCCCTCCTTACTGGTGTGAGGTGATATCTCATTGTGGTTTTAATTTGCATTTCTCTGATGATTAGCGATGTGAAGCATCTTTTCATGTGCCTGTTGGCCATCTGAATTTCTTCTTTGGAGAAGTGTCTGTTGAAATCCTCTGCCCATTTTTTAATTGGATTATTTGCTTTTTTGTTTGTGTGACCTCTTTATATATTTTGGATGTCAACCCTTTATCGGATCTGTAATTAATGAATATATTCTCCCATATGGTAGAATGCTTTTTTGTTGTATTGATGGTGTCCTTTGCTGTACAAAATCTTTTCAGCTGGATATAGTCCCACTTGTTCATTATTGCTTTTGTTTCCCTTGCCTGGGGAGATATCATGAAGAAGTTGCTCATGTTTATGTCCAAGAGATTTTTGCCTATGTTTTCTCTAAGAGTTTTATGATTTCATGACTTACATTCAGGTCTTTGATCCATTCTGAGTTTACTTTTCTGTATGTGGTTAGACAATAATCCAGTTTCATTCTCTTACATGTAGCTCTCCAGTATTGCCAACACCAGCTGTTGAAGAGGCTGTCATTACCCCATTGAATATCCATGGCTCCTTCACCATATATTAATTGGCCATATATGCTTGGGTTAATATATGGACTCTCTATTCTGTTCCACTGGTTTATGGGTCTGTTCTTGTGGCAGTATCAAATTGTCTTGATTACTGTGGCTTTGTAGTAGAGCTTGAAGTTGGGAAGCAAGATTCCCTGTGCTTTATTCTTCCTTCTCAGGATTGCTTTGGCTATTTGGTTTTTTTTGTGGTTCCTTATGAATTATGGAACTATTTTTTCCAGTTCATTGAAGAATGCTGTTGATATTTTGATAGGGATTGTATTGAAGCTGTAGATTGCTTGAGGCAGGATGGCCATTTTAACAATATTAATTCTTCCTACCCAAGAGCATGGGATGAATTTCCATTTATTAGTATCCTCGTTAATTTCTCTTAGGAGCATCTTGCAAGTTTTCAGGGAATAGGTCTTTCACTTCCTTGGTTAGGCTTATTCCTAGGTATTTTATTCTTTCTGATGCAGTTGTGAATGGAATTGTTTTCCTGATTTCTCTTTCTGCTAGTTCATCTTTAGTGTATAGGAATGCAACAGATTTCTGTGTATTAATTTTGCATCCTGCAACTCTGCTGAATTCAGATATTAGTTCTAGCAGTTTTGGAGTGGATTCTTTAGGGATTTTTACGTACAATATCTGTACATCTGCAAACAGTGACAGGTTGACTTCTTTCTTACCAATCTGGATGCTTTTTCTTTCTTTGTTTTGTCTGATTGCCATGGCTAGGACCTCCAGAATTATGATGAATAAAAGTGGGGAGAGTGAGCATCCTTGCCTTGTTCCCAATCTTAAAGGAAAGGCATTCAGCTTCTTGCTGTTAAGTATAATGTTGGCTGTGGGTTTATCATATATGGCCTTTATTATGTTGAGGTATTTGCCCTCTATACCCATTTTGTTGAGAGGTTTTATCATGAATGGATGTTGAAATTTGTTGAATATTTTTTCAGCATCTATGGAAATGATCATGTGTTTTTTGTCCTCCTTTTTGTTGGTGTGGTGGATGATGTTAATGCATTTTCAAATGTTGTACTATCCTTGCATCCCTGAGATGAATCCCACTTGATCATGGTATATGCTCCTCTTGATGTATTTTTGAATTTGGTTTGCTAAAATTTTGTTTAGTATTTTTCATTTACGTTCATCAAGGATATTGGTCTGTAATTTTCTATTTTTTTTGTGGGGTCTTTGCCTATTTTTGTTATTAAAGTGAAGGTGGCTTCATAGAATGAGTTTGGAAGTATTCCCTACTCTTCTATTCTTTGGAAAACTTTAAGAAGAATGGATATTATGTCTTCTCTAAATGTCTCATGAAATTCAGTGCTGAATCCATCTGGTTCAGGGTTTTGTTCTTGGGTAGTTTTTTGATTACTGATTCAATTCCATTGCTGGTAATTGGTCTGATCAGATTTTCTACTTCTTCCTTGGTCAATCTTGGAAGGTTCTATTTTCCTAATAAATTTATCCATTTCTTCTAGGTTTTCCAGTTTTTTAGCATATGGATTTTCATAGTATTCTCTAATAATTCTTTGCATTTCATGGGGGTCCGTCATTATTTTTCCTTTCTCATTTCTGATTGTTTATGTGTGTAGATTCTCTTTTTCTCTTGATAAGTTCTGGCTAGGGGGTTATCTATTTTGTTTATTTTGTCAAAGAACCAGCTCTTTGTTTCTTTGATTTTTTTCTATTGTTTATACTTCTCAATTTTATTTATTTCTTCTCAGATCTTTATTATGTCCCTCCTTCTGCTGACCTTGGCCTCATGTGTTCTTCTTTTTCCAGTTTCAGTAATTGTGACTTAAGACTATTCACTTGGAATTGTTCTTCCTTCTCTAAATAGGCCTTGATTACTATACACTTTCCTCTTAGAACTGCCTTAACTGCATCCCACAGAAGTTGGGGATTTGTGCCATTGTTTTCATTTGTCTCCATATATTGCTTGAACTCTGTTTTAATTTGGTAATTGATCCATTGATTATTTAGGAGAATGTTGTTAAGCCTCCATATGTGTGTGAACCTTTTTGTTTTCTTTACACAATTTATTTATCATTTTATACCTTCGTGATCTGAGAAGTTGGTTGGTAAAATTTCAATCTTTTTTAATTTACTGAGGCTCTTTTTGTGGCCTAGTATGTGGTCTATTCTGGAAAATGTTCCATGTGCACTTGAGAAGAATGGGTATCCTGCTGCTTGGGTGTAGAGTTCTGTAGATGTCTGTTAAGTCCATCTGTTCTAGTGTGTTGGTCAGTGCCTATGACCAACATGCCATTGATAACACTGCTTTAAAAAGATATGATCCAAACTTGCCACTGATCCTCTATATTATGGCAGGAGAGACCCTCCTCACTGCCCTTTTGGCTCAGAAGGGAGATCCCATACATTGGATACATCTATTTGTGGGAGGGGCACCCCGAGTGTACTCTATAGTGGATCAAATGGCCGACTGCACTGTCAAGGGATGAGATCTTTCTGTCCGTCTTTTTGGGTGTGAACCCCACTCTTTGATCATCCCTTTTCGGGTCAATGATTTCTCATGACTACAGAGAAATAATTCCAGAATGGCAATAGCCATGGAAGGCTTTCTGGGGGATAGTGGACTGTCACTATGGTCCCTATAAGTGGATGAGTTCTTTTAGCCACTTAGCATGGCAGCTGCCTAAAATGTTCCTCTCTGAGGCAGACCCCTCTTTCCCCTCTGTTTTTACCAATGGGGGTAAGCAGGGAGCCTCTGTAGTAATGTTCCCCCGGGGCACAAGTGAATGCCCTCTGGCTGTAACCCCCTTTTATGAGGTGCAGGGCTCTTCCCAGTTTAAAGAGCTTTATGCTGTTGTTTTAGCTCTGTCTGAGATCCAAGGCCCTCTTAATCTGTTTTCTGATAGCCTTTACATTGTCAATCTACTGCCCAATCTTGTGGGTGCACACATCAGACTTGACAATAATCCCATCACTCATTTAATGGTTCAAGGCTGCCATTTGTTAAAACAGAGACTCGTTCGCCTTTTTGTACAACATTTGAGAGGACATTAGGACTTGCCAAGCTTTTTGTCAAGGGGCAATGCTCTTGCAGACCGACTAGCTTCAGCCTACACAGTACAGGAAGCCATCTCTTTTCATCAACTTACACATGCTAATTGGAGGGGACTACACCATCAGTTCCCTCAAGTCCCCATCAAAGACTTAAAAAAGATCATTAGGACATGTAAGTCATGCCAGCCCTTTCTACAAGTTCCTCTGCTTCAAAAGAACGGAGTGAACCCTAGAGGCCTGAGGCCCAATAACCTCTGGCAGACTGATGTCACACATTTTGCCCCTTTCGGGAAGCTTAAATACATATTTCTAACAGTTGATACCTTCTCCCATGCTTGTTGAGCCACAGCCCATATGGGAGAAAAATCCAAACATGCCATAAGCCATTTTCTCCAGTGCTTTGCTGTCCTTGGCTTGCCAGACCAAATCAAAACCTATAATCGTCCCTGCTTTATCAGTAGGTCTTTTACTGAATTCTTGAGTAAATGGCAAATATCTCATGCCACTGGAATTCCTTATAACCCTAAAGGACAAGCAATTGTAGAAAAACACAATCATATCCTCAAATGTCAATTAATAAAACAAAAAGGGGAACACTCCCCCCCCATGATCAACTAAAGATGGCATTATTTACTCTAAATATTTTGAATTTTGCCAAAAGCGAACACTTCTTGCCCTTCCAAAAGCACTGAACAACAACTGTTCCTTATCAGATGGTTAGAGTCAGATGGAAGGACCCCCTTACTGGAGAATGGAGAGGCCCAGACCCCCTCATTACAGCTGGAAGGGGATTCGGCTGTGTCTTTCCAACCAATGAAAAAAGGCCAATCTGGGTCCCCGCAAGAGATCTCAAGTATTACCCTCCTATGGAGGGGGAGTTCACTAATGTCAGTGATGACCCAGAAGGCCCCTTGCCTCCTGAGGATCTCTCTCTTTTCTCTCTCTTTCAGAGTCCACAGTGAACCCAATGATGCTGGTCTTCCTGCTAATAGCGATGAATCTCCCATTAGCTAAGACAGGATTTGGAGATCCCGGTCAAGCAAGAGCCATACTATGAAAGACCATCAGAGACCCCTGCACGGCCTACTCTTTCACCCAAACTCCTCCTCCCAAAACCTGTTACACTTCTATCAAAATCTGCCCTAATGGGCAATGGGTAGCCACACTCATAAAGGATGCCCTGGAAGAGTTCTCACTCACAAGTGTTGGCCGGGCCCAAAAATATATCCACCCACCCAAGGGAAACTCCCCTCTTGAGTGTCCTTGCACCACTTTTCATGCCTCCATTCAGGCTCGATGCTATAAGGAAGTTAGCCCCTGCACTAAACAGAACAAAACATACTAGTATGCAATTGTGACAGAAGGCAAGACTGAACATGCTGACTGTCGAGAGAATAGGGGAGCTCATGCCTTCTGGAATCAAGTTGCCCCTATAGGCATCTCTGATGGGGGTGGAGTCCAAAATCAGGTTCAACAGCACCAAATTAAAAAACTGATAGACAGGCTGATTGAAGACCAAAATCCCCTGATTTACCACCCTCTTAGCCTCCAGGAGATCAGGGGAGAATTGCTTCTTGATCCTGAGACACAATCAATCATATAGGCTGCTTTTACCTTACTCAACACAACCAATCCTGATATAGCTAAAGATTTCTGGCTGTGTCTGAAGCCAGGACCATTACGAGTCAATGCTCTTCTTGTTAACCTGTCACAGACCGAGCCCCAGTGCCCACTATTGCCCTCAAGCTCTGGGGTCTATCTAGACCCTGTCTCCCCTAAAGGCCCATGCTTCAAAGCTGACCCCCATTCTGATAATACTAGTGGGATAGATGTAGGTAGAATCTGCTATTCCTTTTGCCAACAAAATATTACTGTGAACAATACTCTTCTCTGTCTCCCTAATGGAACAGTCTTCATTTGTCGGGGAGACACGTTTGGCTTTCTCCCGACAGGCTGGGTGGGACTTTGTGCTCCAGCTATAATTTTCCCTGTCATTGGAGTGGTCCCTAATAATCACAGCCTCCTATTCCTGCTTTAGACCACATCGGAGGTAGATCAAAAAGGGCTATTCAGGTTATCCCCCTGCTTTTAGGCCTTGGGGTGGCCACCAGAGCTGCCACAGAGGCAGCAGGATTAGGGACCTCCCTACAATATTATAAAGCCCTTTCTTAACAGATGATTGTTGACCTACGAGCTGTGGCCAGCACAATTCTTGACCTCCAAGCACAGTTAGATTCCCTCGCGGCAGTAGTCCTACAGAACCGTAAGGGGCTTGACCTCCTCACTGCTGAAAAAGGAGGCTTATGTCTCTTTTTACAAGAAGAATGCTGCTTCTATGCAAACCGCTCCGGCATAGTCCAAAATAAAGTCAAACAACTTCAAGAAGACCTCGAGAGACGCAGACATGAATTACAAGCCAATTTTCTTTGGACAGGGTTACATGGGTGGTTGCCCTATATTCTGACCCTCCTTGGTCCTATCCTTCTTTTGCTCCTACTGTTCACTTTTGGGCCCTGCATCATTAACAAAATTGTCCAGTTTTTCCAAAAAAGAATTGAATCAATTCAGTTGATGAATGTGCAAGTACAATAACAGAGGCTTGCCACAGAAGCCAGTGACCCCTGCAGTCGCTGTGAGCCTTATGATGAGGCCATGCCCATTGATTCCCCCTGACTATCTCCCCGTGTGCCAAAGATGGGTAAGATCTCCAAAGTGAAGACAACCTAAGACAGGCCCCGGCGGATGAGTAAGCTTGGAACAACCGAGGAGCTGCAAGGTACCCAGTGATGGGTAAAATCCCCAGAGGGGGACAACCTAAGACAGGGGCCTTGCCCGCTGGGACATCCCACAGTATTTATAAAACAAAAAGGGGGAATTGTTGGGACCTTTTGCCTCTTTTAGGCCTGTGATGGCCGCAGACGGGAGGTTTCTATCCTCCCTCATTTCTTCTGCGTTCATGGCCTAACTAGCTTCCTGCATGCACTCTTGGCCCTAACTCCACCTCCCCACCTAACCCAAAACCTGCATAAGACCCTAGTGACAGATGAGATAATCAATTCCCATTGGTTTTTTCTAATTCCTTATCTTCCCCTATATAACTGGGCCTCTGATGCAATAAAGCTGAGTTTTGCTGCACCTCCAAGGCTGACACATCTCCTGGCTTGGTGTGGTTTGTGTTCCCCCTGCCTCAGAAGGAGGGGGAGGATCAAGTCGTCAACAGGGAGCAACAGGCTGGTCCTGTTCATCTCCTTTCCACCATTGTTGCAGAGAGCAACAAGTCACAGGATCAGAAAGCAGCCTAACAGAACATAAAATCATTATAGCAATACTTATCCTACTCCAGCCAAATATGAGTGGAGGAAGTATTTCCCTTTCTCCATCTAATGTGTCCACCTCACTTGCCATGATCTTCCATCTCACTCTCAGGACCCAACATGGATTTTTGATTTTCTGTTGCATGGTGTTGGAAGGACCCAATGGGAAGCTGATGTTCCACCCCACCTTGATTGAACAAGGCAGTGTTCTGATTCCCAAGCCTGCATAGTGTCATCAGGGATCAGCAGCAACAAGATTCAAAAAAGTGTGTCAGTTGGTGTTAGCCAGCACTCCACTGTCTCCCTACCTCCGTATCAGCAGAGTGGAGAGCCCAACCTCTACAAAACATTGGCAGGAAAAAGCGTGAATCAGGCAGTGGGAAGCAGAGTACTTGGCATTCTCATTTCCCCTTCTCTACTGTGTCAGCAGGTCTCAGAGTCATACTAAGCCTCTACCCTTATCCAGAATCAATAAAATATAACAAGCCAGATGAACATGAGGCTAAGTGATGCTTGATTTCTACTTTTCCTTTGGTGTCAATGATGCTCAGTAGGGAGCTGAGCCTCCACTACTGTCTGGCATCATCATGCTATGTGAGCTAGATGACAATCAGCTTTTCCTTGCACTCTATGCTGATGCAAGAGGGACCCAGTGAGGTTTCCCCACTCAGCTGTCAGTGAACTTGGAGATGAGTGACCTGAATACTCACATTAGGAAACGGCAGACATCAGTACTCTACTTTCTATAGCAAGATACCAGCAGGACCAGAGAAAGAAGCTGGAATTCCACCCCACCATAGGGAAACATTTAAGAGAATCAAATCACATGGTGTTAATATATTTGTGAAGAAACACACCAATTTGAATATTTATTTGTAAAGATTCAGAAAATATGGACTATTATTTCAAGTCTGGCAATTCCAGTTTAAAATTCAAACTTAAAAAAGGACAAGTACATTTAAGCCTGCTCAGCTTACATACAGGATTGGAATGTCAATTCCCATATTTATGAACTTAAATTATTTGATAGAATTGTTAGGTACTTAGAAGTTCTGTCAGTTTGATCACTGAAGTACTTAAAAACTAAATCAATACAACTAAAATGATAAATGCAGTTTTAAATACTTGAAGGTATTATTTATTTACCCAACCTTGAAAGTAGGAAATATTATTAATCATAGATCCTTAAGAGCAATCATTCAAAATTGCTAGAACAAAATAAATAATGATCCTAAAAGAATGAGGAATTAAATGTTCATATTTTTAAGTAAACTATTAATTTTTAAAACTAAATTAAAAAAAAGAGTAGTCTCAATTTAAATCCAACACTGAAGGAAGTAAATCAAATGATTCCTCTCTAACTTCTTTCTGTTGGCAGGCAGTATACTTTCTGAGAGGAATTTATTTCCAGATTGTATCTAAGTAGGTCCACAGGCCCAGAAACTCTTCTCCTTAGTTCTAGTAAGTCAAGGAAAAGAACCAAAAATACATGTCCTTCAGTGTTATCTTTTAAATGTTGTCTGACATTGCCATTCTCCTCTTTCGGAATATAAAATCTCATCATGTGGTTTCATTTGTGCATGATAATTTTTTTCATTGATCAGAAAACATTAGCAGCTACAATTTACTAAGCCAGACATACCATATCCTTTTGCACTTATTGTCTCTTTAATATTTAAAACAACCACGCATGATACCTATCAAGAGTCCCTTTTAACTGATAAAAAGGGAAGTAGGTGCTTAGAGTAAATTGTGATTTTCACATTTCTGGTATTGTTGAAACCAAATTTCAAACCCAAGTTTATTTATTTACCACAGAGTAACCATCCATCCTTTTAAATCTTATACAGTTATTGATAATTTCCACTTACATAGCAAATGTTCAACTTTTTCTTTAAATTCCTTTTCAATAAAATAACTTCCTTAAATACCAGAGGGATGTCAATCTAAAGATCTTCTCTATCACAGTTAATTTAATCCCAGAATCAAATCTCCACTCAGGTTGGCATCTCTCCCTCATTTTTCCATTTCACCAGTCCAGGATCCATTCAGAATGTTAGGACCATCTTCTCTGGAAATCTGGTCTAAGCAGATCATTTTTAGATAATGACTCATGTAGGGCATAAAGACAATGCCCAGAGACTTTTAACCCAAATTAGGCATTGATTATAAAGTAGACCATTAAAGGCAAAAAATTCAAAGAGCCAGAATTCTGTCTGCTTTCTTATGAAAAGATATATAGATACAACTAGGCTTTTGGTGATCTTGAAGTTCTTTTCTATTGACTCAAAAAATTTTAAAGAAACTAACAATAAAGAAACAAGATGTGAAGATACAGGAATGATGCAAGCCATGGTTTGTAGATTTTTTAAAAGCAAAAACAACACAAAATGTAAGCAAATCTTGTAATTTAAAAAAATTCAATGATGAAGAAATTAAAAAATTAAAACATCTATTACCATTCCTTTTCTAATTCTAATTCTTATGGAATTTTATCTTTAAATATTATCTAAAAACAAATGAAATAAAGAAATAAAACAAAAGAACCCAGCTTTGTGGATGAAATAAATGACACACTATAATGAAAATTTATTTTTCTTTACAAATTTATGATGTTCATATTCAATTTATATTGTTTTATGCCAAAAAATCACACTCCTTCTACTAATTCAAAGTTTAAGTAATATATTTGATTCACACATCAGACATTAGTTATAAAATAATATGTCATAAACTATATTAATGAATAAAAAATAAAAATAATTTAATAAGTGCTTCACAAAACAAGATATACAGCCTACAAGAGGCAAGGTCATTCTTATTGATGTTTTTGTACCAAATACATGTTTTTACACATTGAAATCCTATTCTATCCAGGAGAAAGACAAAAATCAAAATAACTATGAAGTTATTTTTTTCAGTTAGAGAAAGGAGAAAAAGAGAGTGAGAAAGGGAATGAGAGACTTAAAAAATAAAATAAGGGCCACCCATCCTTTCATAATTGGAATTAGGATTATGTATGTAAAAATAATTAAGCTTTAGGTTGCCCATGCTCACATAATTCCTGGAATAGTTGCATAATAGCAGACAACTTTACAAAGAACATCACAGGAGGTATATTTCTGGTAACAAGGCAACACGAAAGACCTGCTATTTCAAAGTTGATCTTTGACTAACAAGAAGGTGAACAACATGAATCTACTAAAATTAAGGAGACTTACATTTAAATAATACACATGAAAGAGCCACATTCCTTTTTCATAGAACCTACAATAAAAATAAACAAGAAGGAATGTTTGTGTCCAAGAAAAAAGAAAATAGATCAGGTCACAATGAAATGGAAATAATGTAAAAACAAGAGAATCTGGAGTATAAGTATGATAAAGACATTGAAAAAATTCAACAGGTGGACTAGAAGAGGAAATAAAGGAAAACATACAGAGGGGAGAAGAGGTGATAAATAATATAAAATTTTGTAAAAGACATAGAAAATTAAATGATCAGTGAGCCCAATACTCATGAATTTATTTATTTATTTATTTTTACCATTTATGTAATTTCATTACAGAAGAAAATTTGACCCACCACAGTTTTCACTTTGGCTCTCTCACTCTATTCGTTTTTTTTTTTTTTGAAGGATAGTTGATAAACACTATTACATTGCTTTCAACTATACAACATAGTGATGTGACAGTGATGTACATCATTAAATGCTCACCCTAACTCATGTAGTTACTGTGAATACAGAATGATGTTACAGAACTACTGACAATATTCACTGTGCTCTACTTTCATCCCCAGAACTAATTCACATATGGTTGATTTTGTGCCTCTTTATCCCCTTCACCTATTTTGCCAAAACCATCCCAGACCCTCCCCCATGGTATCCATCAGTTACTTCTCAGTGTCCGAGTCTATTTCTGTTTTGTTCATTTGTTTTGTTTTATTTATATTCCACATATAAGTGAAATCACACGGTATTTGTCCTTCTCCATCTGTGTTATCAAATAAATGGTATTTGTCCTTCTCTGCCCAGGCTTATTTCACTTAGAACAATAACTTCTAGGTGCAACAATGTTGTTGCAAATAGCAATATTTCTTTCTTATTCATTACTGAATATTTCATTGTATACATGTATTATAGTTTTATGCATTCATCTACTGATGGACACTGGTTGCTTCCATATCTTGGCTATTGTAATAATGCTGTAATAAGTATAGAAGTACATATATTCTTTTGAATCAGTGATTTTGTCATGAAAAGTTTTTGATAATAGGAAAAGGCAAGAGAGAGGATAAGGATCATTGATTTTTTATTTGAAGAACCAAAATTTTTTCAGAATAAATAAAAAAGACTGAAAAAGCCCATGTATTCCAGGTAGATGCTAAGATTTTTCAGAGGTGGAGAAAAGACACATAGGCACTTGAATGAGATGCTATAGTATCAGACTTCTTAGCAGTAGCAATCGAACTTAAGAAAACAGTAGATCAAGCCTTCATATTTCTGACTATATATATTTTATTTTCTACTTACACAGCTTGATCACCAAGCTATGAAGGCAGAACCATGTGCCTTTTTTCTTTTTCTTTTTCCACTAACAGAAGATGCATGTTAGCAAAATAACATGGGAACAAAAAGAAATGGTATACACTGAAGAAGTGGCAGGTAGATGTTATAACATTTGAATTGTCTAGGCAGCAATCAATACAGAACTGAGAAGAATGGTAAAAAGCTAGATGCATGGGAGGTTACCAGAAAAAATAAAATAGAATTATGTGTCTTAAGATTGAAAATTTGTCACTGGGGATTTGGTACACCTACTAAGCATGAAAATTAGTAATAAAATGTATAAATTAAGGAGGTGATCATTAAGTCTATAAAATACAAATAAAAATAATACAAAAATGATACAAATTTGGTTTATCATTTTGTATTCAGAGTAAAATACAAAGTCCACAAGTTAAACCAAATAATGTTATATCACTATTAGGAAGCCAAGAGCAGAGGGAGGGAAAATGAGGCTAGAGTAGTAAAAATCCTCAAATTCCATACAGTCATATCAATAGATACTGCTATGAAAGCATACCATACACCACACTATGCAGCCATAAATAGGAAAAATGTCTGGCTTAAAAAAAGCCAGTATCTCAGCAGTGGCAATGACAGCCAGATAGTAGGCTGCACTTTTATTATTATTGTTGTTGCTGTTAGTGTAAAATTGCCAAATTATTTGATATAATAATCTATGCAAATGTATTAATTTTATGAAGATACTGAAAATTTTTTTTAAAGAAATAAAGCCAGGATCCTAATATAAGATACAGCATTTCTGAGGAAACTTACTTAGCACAAGAACAGTTTGGAATTATTCTTGTAATGAGTGATAACATGTAATTATTCTCTATTTCCTTAAACTGAATCAATTATTTTTAATTAAACTTGCTGCTGGCATTATAAATTCTGAGTTAAAACAAAAACAAAAAGAAAAATACCTCCACTAATTAATTGTGGATGGAAAGGATATGTTAATAACTATGAGCAACTACTTTTCTCTTTCTAGTGGCTCTGCCTTGACAATAAAGAATAACCTGAGGAGAAAAAAAAGAGGGGAGAAAGATGAGGAAGGAAAAGGTGGAGGGGGCAGAGAATAACATGGACTTTCAAATGGAAAGGGTTTCATATCTCAAATAATGACCAAACCAACATAAAAAGGACCAGCAATTCCATGCCTATCCTTTACTAATAATTGCATTTATAACTCTTAACATTCTTACCTCCCTGCTTTAGAATCACATATTAGAATATGTGTGGCTTAAAACTTTAAATGAAAAAGGTGGAATTATTTCCATCAATTGCTTAAATACTTTCATCTCATTGTCATTAAGGTGCTTTTCCTAAGTTTTCTGCTGACCTATCAGCATTTGAAATTTGATGTACAGTTGACTTTTGAACATGGGGGTTAGTAGCAGTGACCTACTGTCCCCAACACAATCAAAAATGCTCATATAACTTTTGACTCCCCAAAAGCTCAACTATGAATAGTGTACTGACAAGAAGCCTTACTGATAACATTAAGTTGATTAACACATATTATGCATGTTATGTGTACTATATGCTATACTCTTACAATAAAGTAAGCTAGAGAAAAGTTTTCTTAAACAGCCAAAAATCTCCAAAAATTTTTCCAATATCTTTATCAAAAAATAATCTATGTATAAGTAGACCTGTGCAGTTCAAATCTATGGTGTCCAAGGATCAACTGTTACAGTAAATTACACAAAAAACTTGAAAAGCAAAGATACATATGCCTTATTTTTCAGTTCCTAAAAGATATATTTTTAATTACTATCTGATTTTACCTGGATATTCTTACATTCAATTCAAAAATATATGGTGAATATCACTTATGGATAAAATTCAGTGTGGGATGTTGCAGGGAGAAAAAGCATCAAAAAAGACTTTCGACCAAGTGTCTTCAATATGCTGTATATATGTGGAAGATAAGCAGAATTGTAAAATGGAATTTCAATACTGTAAATAGTGTTTTTTTGTCTTATATTTAAACAGTTGAAAAGTCTTGGGTTTTTAAAAGTTGTATCTATCTCTTTATAATTTTCTATATATCAAACAATTTCTATAATTTCAAAGAGTAAAGTCAAAGAACAGTGCAAATAAAATCATTTGGTATTTGTCTTTCTCTGCTTGGCTTATTTCACTTAGCATAATACCCTCTAGCTCCATACATGTTCTTGCAAATGGTAGGATTTGTTTTCTTCTTATGGCTGAATAATATTCCATTGTGTATATGAACCACATCTTCTTTATCCATTCATCTACTGATGGACAATTAGGCTGCTTCCATTTCTTGGCTATTGTGAATACTGCTGCGATAAACATAGGAATGCATGTCTTTTCAAACTGGGCAGCTGAATTCTTAAGGTAAATTCCTAAGAGTGGAATTCCTGGGTCAAATGGTATCTCTATTTTGAGATTTTTGAGGAACCTCCATACTGCTTTCCACAATGGTTGAACTAACTTACATTCCCACCAGCAGTGTAGGAGAGTTCCCCTTTCTCCATATCCTCACCAATATTTGTTGTTTGTCTTTTGGATGGTGGTGATACTTACTGGAGTGAGGTGATACCTCACTGTGGTTTTAATTTGCATTTCTCTGATGACTAGTGATGTGGAGCATCTTTTCATGTGTCTGCTGGCCATCTGAATTTCTTCTCTGGAGAACTGTCTGTTCAGTTCCTCTGACCATTTTTTGATTGGATTATTTCCTTTTTGTTTATTGAGGTGTATGAGCTTTTTATATATTTTGGCTCTCAACTCTTTATCAGATCTATCATTTATGAATATATTCTCCCATACTGTAGGATGCCTTTTTGTTCTAACGGTGGTGACCTTTGCTGTACAGAAGGTTTTCAGCTTGATGTAATCCCACTTGTTTATTTTTACTTTTGTTTTCCTTGCCCGGGAAGATACGTTCATGAATAAGTCACTCATGTTTACGTCCAAGAGATTTTTGCCTATTTTTTTTCTAAGAGTTTTATGGTTTCATAACTTATATACAGGTCTTTGATCCATTTTGAATTTACTTTTATGTGTGGTGTTAGACAGTTTCATTCTCTTACATGTAGCTGTCCAGTTTTGCCAACACCAGCTATTGAAGAGGCCGTCATTTCCCCATTGTATATAAATGGCTTCTTTATCATATATTAATTGACCATATATGTTTGGGTTAATATTTGGACACTCTATTCTGTTCCAATGGTCTGTGGGTCTGTTCTTGTGCCAGTACCAAACTGTCTTGATAACTGTGGCTTTGTAGTAGAGTTTGAAGTTGGGAGGCGAGATACCCCCTAATTTATTCTTCCTTCTCAGGATTGCTTTGGCTATTCGGGGTCTTTTGTGGTTCCATATGAATTTTACAATTATTTGCACTAGTTCCTTGAAGAATGCTGCAGGTATTTTGATAAAGATTGCATTGAATTTGTAGATTGCTTTAGACAGGATGGCCATTTTGACAATACTAATTCTTTCTAGCCAAGAGCATGGGATGAGTTTCCATTTGTTAGTGTCCTCTTTAATTTCTCTTAAGAGTGGCTTATAGTTTTCAGGGTATAGGTCTTTCACTTCATTGGTTAGGTTTATTCCTAGGTATTTTATTCTTTTTGATGCAGTTGTGAGTGGAATTGTTTTCCTGATTTCTCTTTCTGCTAGTTCATCATTAGTGTATAGGAAAGCAACAGATTTCTGTGTATTAAGTTTGTATCCTGAAACTTTGCTGAATTCAGATATTAGTTCTAGTAGTTTTGGAGTGGAGTCTTTAGGGATTTTTATGTACAATATCATGTCATCTGCAAATAGTGACAGTTTGACTTCTTTACCAATCTGGATTCCTTGTATTTCTTTGTTTTGTCTGCCACCAAGACCTTCAGCACTATTTTGAATAACAGTGGAGAGAGTAAGCATCCCTGTCCTGTTCCCAATCTTAGAGGAAAAGCTTTCAGCTTCTCTCTGTTAAGCATTATGTTGGCTGTGGGTTTGTTGTATATGGCCTTTATTATGTTGAGGTACTTGCCCTCTATATCCATTTTGTTCAGGGTTTTTATCAATAATAGATGTTGAATTTTGTGGAATGCTTTTTCACCATCTAATGGAGATGATCATGTGGTTTTTGTCTTTCTTTTTGTTGATGTGGTGGATGATGTTGATGGATTTTCGAATGTTGTACCATCCTTGCATCCCTGGGATGAATCCCACTTGGTCACAGTGTATGATCCTTCTGATATATTTTTATATTCGGTTTGCTAATATTTTATTGAGTATTTTTGCATCTATGTTCATCAGGGTTATTGGAATGTAATATTCTTTTCTGGTGAGGTCTTTGCCTGGTTTTGGTATTAGGGTGATGCTGGCTTCATTGATTGAGTCTGGAAGTATTCCTTACTCTTTTATTTTTTGGAAAACTTTAAGAATAATGGGTATCATGTTTTCTCTATATGTCTGATAAAATTCAGCAGTGAATCCATCTGGCCCAGGGACTTTGTCCTTGGGTAGTTTTTTGATTACCAATTCAATGACATTGCTCATAATTGGTTTGTTTAGATTTTCTATTTCTTCCTTGGTCTTTGAAGGTTGTATTTTTCTAGGAAGTTGTCTGTTTCTTCTACATTTTCCAGCTTGTTAGCATATAGATTTTCATAGTATACACTAATAATTTTTTATATTTCTGTGGGGTCCATCATATTTCTTCCTTTCTCATTTCTGATTCTGCTGATGTGCATAGATTCTCTTTTTCTCCTAATAACTCTGGCTAGGGGCTTGTCTATTTTGTTTATTTTGTCAAAGAACCAGCTCTTTCTTTCATGGATTTTTTCTATTGTTCTATTCTTCTCTATTTTATTTATTTCTTCTATGATCTTTATTATGTTCATCCTTCTGGTGACTTTGGGCCTCATTTGTTCTTCTTTTTCCAGTTTCAATAATTCTGACTTTAGACTATTCATTCTGGATTGTTCTTTCTTTAAATAGGCCTGGATTGCTATACACTTTCCTCTTAGAACTGCCTTTGCTGTGTCCCACACAAGTTGGGGCTTTGTGCTGTTGTTATTTGTCTCCATATATTGCTTGATCTCAGTTTTAATTTTGTCATTGATCCACTGATTATTTAGGAGCATGTTGTTAAGCCTCTGTGTGTTTGAGCTTTCTTGTTTTCTTCATACAATTTATTTCTAATTTTATGCCTTTGTGGTCTGAGAAGTTGGTTGGTAGAATTTCAATCTTTTTGAATTTACTGAGGCTCTTTTTGTGGCCTAGTATGTGGTCTATTCTGGAAAATGTTCCATGTGCACTTGAGAAGAATGTGTATCCTGCTGCTTTTGGGTGTAGAGTTCTATAGATATGTTAAGTCCATCTGTTCTAGTGTGTTGTTCAGTGCCTCTGTGTCCTTACTTATATTCTGTCTGGTGGATCTGTCCTTTAGAGTAAGTGCTGTGTTGATGTCTCCTAGAACGAATGCATTGCATTCTATTTCCTCCTTTAATTCTGTTAGTATTTGTTTCACATATTCTGGTGCTTCTGTGTTGGGTGCATATATATTAAGAATGGTTATATCCTCTTGTTGGGCTGACTCCTTTATCATTATGTAATGTCCTTTATCTCTTGTTACTTTCTTTGTTATGAAGTCTATTTTGTGTGATACTAGTACTGCAACACCTGCTTTTTTCTCCCTATTATTTGCATGAAATATCTTTTTCCATCCCTTGACTTTTAGTCTGTGCATGTCTTTGGGTTTGAGGTGTGCCTCTTGTAAGCTGCATATAGATGGGTCTTGCTTTTTATCCATTCTATTACTCTGTGTCTTTTGATTGGTGCATTCAGTCCATTTACATTTAGGGTGATTATTGAAAGATATGTACTTATTGCGATTACAGGCTTTAGATTTGTGGTTACGAAAGGTTCAAGGGTAAGTTCTTTAGTATCTAACTATCTAACTTAACTATCTTATTAAGCTATTATAAACACCGTCTGATGATTATTTATTTTTCTCCCTTCTTATTCCTCCTCCATTCTTTATATATTGTGTTTTATTCTGTACTCTTTTGTGCTTCCTTTTACTGCTTTTGTGAGTAGTTGATTTTATTTTTTGGCTTTAGTTAGAATTTGGTTCATCTGTTTTCTTTGTTGTGATTTTATTTTCTCTATTAACATCTTTTTAGCCTTAGGAGTGCTTCCATCTAGAGCAGTTCCTTTAAAATATCCTGTAGAGGTGGTTTGTAGGAGGCAAATTCCCTCAACTTTTGCTTGTCTGGGAACTGTCTAATCCCTCCTTCATATTTAAATGATAATCGTGCTGGATACAGTATCCTTGGTTCAAGGCCCTTCTGCTTCATTGCATTAAATATATCATGCCATTCTCTTCAGGTTTGTAAGGCTTCTGATGAGAAGTCTGATGATAGCCTGATGGGTTTTCCTTTGTAGGTGACCTTTTTTCTCTCTCTGGCTGCCTTTAATACTCTGTCCTTGTCCTTGATCTTTGCCATTTTAATTATTATGTGTCTTGGTGTAGTCCTCCTTGGGTTCCTTCTGTTGGGTGTTCTGTGGGCTTCTGTGATCTGAGTGGCTATTTCCTCCCCCAGTTTGGGGAAGTTTTCAGCAATTATTTCTTCAAAAACACTTTCTATCCCTTTTTCTCTCTCTTCTTCTTCTGGTACTCCTATAATATGAATATTGTTCTGTTTGGATTGATCACACAGTTCTCTTAATATTCTTTCATTCCTGGAGATCCTTTTATCTCTCTATTCTTCAGCTTCTCTGGGTTCTTGTTCTCTGATTTCTATTCCATTAATGGCCTCTTGCACCTCATCCAATCTGCTCTTAAGTCCTTCCAGAGATTGTTTTATTTCTGTATTCTTCCTCCCAACTTGATCCTTTTGCTCTTGCACATTACTCTGCAGGTCCATCAGAATGGTTATGACCTTTATTTTGAATTCTTTTTCAGGACGATTGGTTAAATCTATCTCCCCATGCCCCCCCTTGGGGGTTGTCTGGGTAATTCTGTACTGGACCAAATTCTTCTGCCTTTTCATGGTGATAGAGGTAGCTGTAGGCAGGTAGCACTTGTATCAGCTGGGAAGAAGTCCTTTCCTGCTTGTTGGTCAGTTTGCCCTTCTCCGCTGCCTGAGTTGGTTACGTGCTCACCAGAAGCAGCCTCCAAATTAATCCCCTAAGCTGCCGTGGGCAGGGTCTCCATCAGGGTAGCCCAGAGCCCTGTGGGAGCCGTGCACCAGCGGCAGCCTCTGGGTCTGGCCCGGGTGGCTGTGCGCTGGGGGGAGATTCTGGGTGGTTTCTGTGGGTGCTGTCACTCTCCGACTGCTCCACCTCTGTGGGTGGGCATGGCCACTCTCTAGCTGCTTCACTACCGTGGGCACATGCGCCACTCTCCGGCTGCTTGGCTGCTGTATCTGAGCTGTGCTGGCCAGGGGAATGACTGGAAGGCTACCTATTGCTGTGAGGGGCTTCAGGGGTGCACTGCCACCCAGGTGGCTGAGGCGCCCGACATTCCTCAGAATTCCCAGTCCACTGGGTTGAATGTGCCGGGATGTTTTAGTCCAGCTGTGAGCCTCCTGTACTTTTAAGACTTTCAAAAAGCACTCGCTTTTCTTTTGTCACAGAGGAGCCTGCTGCAGGGATCTGCTCACAGATTTTACTTTTGTTTCCCTAATATCCAGAACACCATGGAATGTGTGTTTGTGCTCCCAGTGCAGATTATTAGAGCTGGTTATTTAGCAGTCCCAGGCTTCCACTCCCTCCCCACTCTGACTCCTTTCCTCCTGTCGGGGAGCTGGGGTGGGGGATGCTTGGGTCCCATTGGCCCATGGCTCGTATCTTACCCCCTTCATGAGGCACTGAGTTCTCGCAGATGTAGATGTAGCCTGGCTGTTGTACTGTATCCACTAATTTCTCCTTTAGGAATAGTTGTATTTGTTGGATTTTCAAAAATATATATGGTTTTGTGAGGAGATTTTCACTGCCCTACTCATGCCACCATCTTGGCTCCTTGTTTTAAGTTTTTATATATTTACTCATTTTATCATCATAGTAAATTTTGTGTTAAGTATTATTATGAGATCTATTTTAAGATGGAGAAACACATACATACATAAATTAAACACATACATAAAACACACATATATATAAATTATATATATTATGTATCTATTTCATATAGAGTAAATCTATAGGTTAACATTAAATAATAATTAAGATGCTTCCAACAGATTTAAAACAGGGTTTTCTCTATCAGTCATATAAAGGTGAGGTACGGCACAATTGAAAGCACCAAGAAGCCATTACTTCAATAGTTTTGAGGCTTGTTTTGAGATTATTGTATACACCTATGAGGCAATTTCTACACCTTTAACTTTTTTATCCTTTGAAGCTATCACTTGGTGCCAAGTCATATATAAGGTAAGTAATTTATCAATTTAGGTTCTACAAGGACTTGGTGAAACAATAAAATCATGTTTAATTATAATGGACTCACTCTTCTCTCTCTTCCGCACTTCCTTCTTCTTCACCCCATGTTTTAAATGGGCTTTGATCATAATTAAGCTAATATTAACTAAAGATCTCTGGGTACTAAAAGATTTTTATTTTTCAATCTTGTATAGCAGGATGAACTGTAGAGCCTATCAGACTATGTTCAACTCCAGATTCTGACAATTACCATCTGTGTGACTATGATCATGTTACTTAACTTTTATGTTCACTTGGTCATTTGCTAAAACGGGCTATTACACAAAGAGATACTGCAAGGACTGAATGTAAGCATAATGCCTGGTCACCATAAGTAGCTGTAGGGAAAACTGAAGTTCCCACACCAGGGTGCTCCCCTGACTGTGACCTGCTTGCCCATTTGGCACATGCTATGCTGTCTCATGCCTCCTCACAGTGAGCATGCATAGCGACCTCAGGCCTGTCTATTGAGCACATGCAGGCTCAGGTGACTTATCAGCAGTGGGTCACAATTGTCTATATCACTATATAAGGACCTCCACTCAGTGTTCTATGCGGATTGTGGATTATAGGCTTGCTGTATGAGGATGCAGCAGATATAATACGAACACCAAACAGGAGAATAAAACTTGGGATGTACCCTATGGCCTTGGACATTTTTCTGTCTCACCGAATCCTGTATATGAACCTGCCAGAAGCTGAGCTCCTGTACTACAGTAGTCATCAATGATTTAGCCCCACTGAGGTCAAATATAGAGACCACTATGTATTTTCTGGATAGGATTCATAGTTAACACAGGAATTATCACTTAAAACCAATTTTTCACTGAAGAAAAAAGCTAATTCTACATAGCTTCCTTTTGTTTTTCTTCCTTAAATCTCTTTTAATACAACAAATAAAGGGAGATATGAGATATAGTAGTTATTGGAATGCCTAGACCCCACTGTGGGCCTTTAAATTCAAAGGAATAAAGAAATATCTTTTGAAAAAATAATTGTCCAGGTGTTTTGAATCAAATAAGTGCCATCTCCCACTATTTCCTTAAAGATCACAAGTCCAAAACAAAGCAAGGTATGCACCCACAGATTGTCTACTGAAAATTGCTATGACATTCAAACTGCTTTAGACCTAGCTATCTCATTGCTTTCTCATCTCTCCTGGCTCCTGACATGCTTACCTATGGTCCTCCTGATTTTAGCCTCCCCTGAAAGTAGAATTACTACCTCCTCTAGCCTGATCTCCACATTTACTTAAATTTGGTTTATGTTAAGTAAAATAAGTCAGACAAAGACAGACAAATATTATACGATCTCACATGTGTAATCTAAAAGAAAGAAAATCCAACTCATAGGAACAAACTGATGGTTGCCAGAGGTGGGGGTGGGGGATGGGAAAAACAGGGGAAGGCAGTCAAAAGTTAAAAATTTCCAGTTATAAGAAATAGGTTCCAGAAATGTAATGTTCAGCATGGCGATTATAGTTAACAGTACTCTATCTCATATTTTCAAGTTGCTAAGATAGTAGATCTTTAAAGTTCTCATCACAAAAGATAAAATATTGTAACTATGTGAGGTTGTGATGTTAACTAAACTTACAGCAGTAATTATTTTGCAATAAATACATATGTTTAATTATTATGTTGCACACCTTAAACTTATACAATGTTACATGTTGGTCATATCTCAGTAAAACCAGAAAAAGAAAGATAAAACATGACTTCACCAAAAGGTTAGATCAGTTCTGCCAGAATGTTTAATTGTTTGCTCTGAGTTATAATCAGTGAAGGGATTTAATTTTTTATACTTCTTTTAATGTTCAATTAAGGTGTGTTATTAGATCAAAGACAAATATAAAGGAGTTAAAGAGACAACTATTACTTTTAAGATGTTTCTGTATCTCACTGACTTTTTTAACAAAGCGAGTAAAAATGATGCAAACAGGAAGAACTTCTTTCATGACTCAGACCATTACCTCACTGATGAGAATGTCACTGCAGTCAAGACAGCAATTATGCTTCTTCAGCTGCAGAATGATGTTTTCTCACATAATGCCTTTTAAATTGTCAGGACTCCATGATGCATTTTGGAAATAATATTATTAATGGAAAAGAGAGGGTTCAGATCAGAATAATGCAGAAGTGCAGCACCTGATTTGCTTCCAACAAAATTTTATTCATTACTTATCAAGGCAAGTAATTTCAAATTAGAGCTTTTGGTGAAAAATCTAAACTGGTTTGAAGATTTTTAATTTAACCATCATTTTTTAACTCCACAATTCCTTAATCTATAATCATTAAATCTAATTATTCATGAAGTCTTCCTATAAATAGTTCAAAATATTTTGTATAAAAATACTGATATATAATATATTTCAAAATGTTGAAGTCTTTCACCACTACTTTTAGGAAAAGCAGAAAATTTTCACTAGACCATAGATAGCAGAGATGACCAGCCACCTATCCAACCTTAAGTCCTCCTTTCCTATTTTCTAACAACAGCACTGTATCACTGAGGCTGAAGTGAACCCAATTAATTACTGTTTTCTAATATTCTTCATAGTTGGCACAGGCCATATGACGAGGTGATTAAGTTCAAGACAGTATTTATGTGATGGACTTTCATGAAATATAGGAATGGAGACTAATACTACCATTTTTCTCTTCCCATGTCTGTTATACTTGATTTCCAATAAACCCACATGATAGCAGAAACTCCAGGAACCTTGTATCATGAAATAATTCCATGAATAAATATGCATTATATAGAGCATCAAAAAGTAAAAAAGCCTATTGTTAATATATTTAGCATCATAATAGCTCTGGGCTACTAATATCTATTTTTTTTTAACTTAAGAGAAAATAAATCTGTATGTGGTTTATGATACTGAAGTTTGGGGTTTTCAGATTTATGGAACCAAATCTAATCCTAATGTATGTATGTATATTTTAGAAGATGTTCAAACTGAGAAATCGAGTAAGTCTTTCTATATGAACACATAAAGTGATTCTCCCAAAAGTGGAGATAATTAAGATGTAATATTTACTCTTAATAAGATTACAGAAGACACTAAAGATAAGGAAAGGGAGGAAAGGTCAGAATAAACAGGCTATGAAATATCTGGTTTCTAGTAATAGGTTATTCAGAAAAAAATTTCTCTAATGAAAATGTAAAAATATTTAATGAAATATTTGTTCTTAATATGTTTTTGAACATATTTAGATTAAAAGACATTCATGGAATATTTGGCCAATAATGAAGGGAAAATTAACTCAGAGAGTTAAATGAAGCATTAATCACTTTTATTTTGAGAACATTTGCCATTCCTGCCAACTTTAAATTTATTTTGATAGCCCCATCAATGCAAGGAGTTTAGAAAACAAAGCATAGGACCCTGCAAGATGTGGAAATATAATAAAACACTCTCCTTCAAAACTGAGATGAGAATATAAAGTTCTACAAACTCAGGGATGGAAAGACCAAACGCAAAAGAGTTGTTCTGAGGAATTTTCACCTATTAGTCACATCAGCTGGATGGCTCATGTTACCTTAAAATTTGAACTTACATTTAAGTAATCCTAATTGTCTAAGAGCAGAAGAAAATATTCTCTCAATAAAAATGTATATATGCTAGATCTCAGATTATTTCTAAAAAGTAGTATTTTAATTATTTTAACTAATACATTATCAAATATAACCTGATATATAAGGATATGTCAAAAACAAACAACAAAAGACTAGTAAAATTTCTATAATTCAACATAGACTACAAAACAGTTTGACTTACTATGCTTAAAAAAAGAAAGACCAAGTTTGAAATGTACATTTTAAAAGAATAGGAAACTATCAATAGTAACACAAAATACTTGGACAATCTCTAGAAATAAAACACAGAAATAAAAAAATTAAGAACTGAGTTTATATGTTTAACAGCAAATTAGATATAGTTAAAGAGAATATTAGTGAACCAGAAAATAAAAGATTACCTGGAATACATAAAGATGAAACTAGATGGAAGATGAAAAAGAGAGGGCAAGAGATATGAGATAGATTGAGTATATTTATCATACAATTAATAGAATTTCTAAGATAAAACACAAGATATTAATGAGTGAGCAGAAATATCTGGAGATATATTGGTTAATTTTTTTAAATGATGAAAGACATAAATTCATATTAATTGAGAACAGGATGACTGTAAAATATTATAGTTAGAATTCAAAAAACCAAGGAATTGGAGGAAATTTTAAAAGTACAGTTGATTCTTGAACAATATGTTTGAACTGCATGGGCCCACTTATCTGTAGATTTTTTTTCAATAAATATGTTGGAAAATATTTTGGAGATTTGCAACACTTTGAAAAAAGATTTTCTTTTCCCTAGTTTACTGAACTATCTAACATATATAAAATACAAAATCTATGTTAGCTGACTTACTATCAGTAAGGTTTCTGGTCAACAGTAAGCTATCGGTGGTTAAGTTTTTGGAGAGTCAGAAGCTTTACATGGATTTTCAACTGTATGGGGTTTGAGCCCCTAGCCTCAAATTGTTCAAGGATCAACTGTTCTCACATGTGGAGAAAAGACAGATTACCTTAAAGACTGGCATTTATGTGTCCAGTTAAATTATTCACAGTAACATGGAGAGAAGAGTATAGAATTATATTAATTTCAAAAAGAAAATTGACTGCCAATCTAGAATGCTATATCCAGAGAAAATAGCTTTAAAAATGAAGACATATTCAGACCAACTAGGAAAAGAGGAATAAGAATGACAATAAGCATGAGAAAGATGGAGGAGGAAGAGGAGAAAGAAGAAAGGGAAGGGGGAAGGGAGAAGGGGAGTGTAGGGGGAGGAGGAGGGTGATAAAAGAAGAAAAATTGAGAGACTTCACTATGAATACATACATATTAAAGCATTAAAGTACTTAAGTATTTAAAGTACCTCAAGCACAATTAAAATTATGTCAAATATAAGGTCTGACTAACAAGAACTTTAAAAATAAGTAGAAAACTATAAATTAACACTATGTAAAACAATTATAATAATGTATATATTTTATTATCATATTACTAATAAAACTAATTATGCTATGCTGAGATCCTTGTACTCATATGGAGAGCTAAGGTTTTATTAATTTTAGATTTGCAGAATATAATTAATAATGTTATTTCAATGGTAATAATAAAAGAGTTAAAAGTGGATGTAACTCCTAAAATCATAATAGGAAAACATGGAATAGAATAAGAAAATAAATGCAGAAGGTAAGAAAGCAAAGAAAAAATATATATAGAAAACTAGAAGACACAAAATTGGATTATAAATTTAAATCCTAATAAAAGTGTAATTATATTATGTGATCTAGTTACAAATAAAGAATTGTCAAACTGAAATGGGGAAAAATACAACTATGGTGGTCTGCTATAAAAGATTTATTATAAAAACTTAAGAATAGATAAAATAAAAAGGTATAGCTTACATATTCAAACCAAAACAAAAAATGTTCAGAAAGCTATGTCAATTTCAAACTAAATAGATTACTAGAAATTGTTGCTTCATCATGAACATAGAGAGAGAAATAGGTGAGATAAGTAAGGATAGAAGAAACTGGGTCAAACAAATTTGACCCAATGGCCATAAATTAATAATACTATTTCAGTGGAACAATAAACATTCTTTCCTAGCAGACAAGGTAGTATTTACCCTAAAACTAATTAAAGAAGTTTTAAAACTTTTGAAAGAACTGAAATAACATAAAGTAATTACCTAATCCCAACGGAAATAAGCTAAATATCAACAATAAAATAATAACTACAAATACCTTATAATTTTTGAAATAAAGAAATTATTTTAATAACACGCAGATCAAAAATAGTAATAGAGATTAGGATATTTAATTTAATAAAAACACTATATTAAATATCTTGTGTTACATTAGATATACTATTTTGAATGTAGCTGAAGTACTTATAAAAACACTGTAGTAACTGGTTATCTGAAGGTTGAAAAACACAATAATAAAATGAGAATAGGGAACCAAAGAACTAATGAGAATTAAAAGAATAATTAAGAATTAACATATATACAATATGCAGGATTAGAGAAGGTAGATTATATTTTTAAGCTATAAAATAGAAAGACTAATCCAAAGAAAAAGAGGAAGAGAAATAACAATAACTAGTATCAGAAATTAGAAAGAAAATATCAAAGATATTAAAGACAAAAAAGAAGAGATTTAAAATAAAATCAGGCAAATAAATATGAAATTTTTATGAATACCTTCCTTGTCCTAGAAAATAATATTATTTGCCAAAATGGGCTCAACTAAAACAATAGCTAATAGTCTTTTAATGATTAAGATGGTCCATCAACAATAAAAATATCTCTCCAGGAAAAAATTTTCAGTTTCATATACATTTACTAGAGTATAAGAAAACATTCACAGAAGTTATAAGCTGGGAGAACAAAGCACCTAATGAGATGATAGAAATAAGTCCAATTATTCAGCAATGTCAATAAATGTAAAGAACTAAAACTTGTAGTTGTAGGACAAAGACTATCAGACTAGATTACAAAATTCCAGCTATATAATGTTTATAAGAGAAATTCCTAAAGTATAAGGACATAGAAGTGTTGAAAGTAAAGGCATTTTTTAAAGATGCACTTTTCAAATACTAAGCAATATAATGTTGATATAGTTACAATAGTTTCTGACAAACATTCTTAAACTATTACAGGAATAAAAAGGGTTACTAAATAAGTATAAAATATGCAGTTTAACAGGAAAATACACACACATACACACATTCTAAGTATGTATTTAATTCTAAAACCCCTAACAAAATTGAGCATTTATTTCATAGGAGAAATACCATTTCCAGGGTAAACAGAGACTAAAAATATTTATCACAAAAATTGAGAGAACTATAAAAAATAGAAAACAATATGGCTAATTGGTAACTTTATATACATCTCTCAGTAAATGAAAGATCAGGAATTTGATGAATAAGGTGTAATGACAAAAGAACAGACGTGTGTAAAATTGTTTCCATAATGGGAAACATCTTCATTGTTAACAGAAAAGTAAGGTTTATGCAAAAGTGGTCAGACGCTATGCATAAAAATTTCAAAAAACTTTATTTCATACATACTACTTTCTCAGATCAAAATATAAATTAGAAATTAATGACAATGTAAACATCCTCTATACACAAGAAAATGTAAATTCACATGTTAAATCATGTAATGTATAAAAGAAGAAATACTTATTTCAGATATTAAAAGCTTCAAGATTCAACTAGTGATAAAGGATTGATATTTATAATTCCAAGTGCTTATATTAACAATGATAAATTGTTCAAAATATACAGCCAAGCATCATATTTAAGAATATAGGCAAATAAACCAGAAAGTATAAAGAAACAATAACAGAAGTCAATTCACGAAAAAATATACCCACTAAAATGGGTTGAAGGAAAATGCAACATTTTTTTAAAAAATTAGTAATACTGAAAACCCTTCAGCAGCATGATTAATCTTGAAGAAAAAAGCAGAAGATAAAAACTGAACATTAGTAAAAGATACTGTTACATAAGTACTAATACTGCAAGAGATTGTCTAGTCATTAAGAGATATAATAAAGAAAATATTTTGAAAACTTAGCTAAGAAAATAAATTTCTATATTAAAAACATATCAAAATTAGCAACTACCTGAATAATCTTATAACCATAAAATAAAATGAAATAATAATCAAAAGTATCTCTACATTGCTAGGGCCAGAGAGCTCAAATGGTGAATGCAAGCAAATATTAAAGGAATACCAGTCTTAACTAAACTCTTGAATAGAATAGAAATGATGGTAACTCTTCGTTTTATTTTATGAGGCTAGTATAACCTTGATACTAAACTAGACTTACCTGATAAGAAAAAAGAAAATTTTAAATTAATCTCATGTGATAAAATATGTATTAGTTAAGACAAAGACTAAACTAGTACTATAAGAAGACCCTAAAATGCAGTGGTATCATTAAGACAGAATTTCATCTGTCTCTCATGTAATCTTATAGCAGTGGATAGAAGAGGAGCTTTCCTTCCAGATGATGCAGGGACCCAGACTCCCGTCTTCCTAGGAAGCTTATCTCATGAGTACAGATAGACCGAGCTTACTGGCCTCACACCTATCTTCCTATTACAGCCCACAGGAAAGGAAACAATGTATAAATTAAGAAGATTCCCTTTAGGAATGGGTCATGGAAAATGACAATCATTTGGTTCACATTCTACTGATAACTTCTAACTTCAAAGGAGGCTGAAATACATGGCTTTCTATCTCAGTAGCCAAGTGCACCACTGAAGCTCCATCAGGTTGGACATCATGTGGGCAGAGCAGCACATTGAAGGGAGAAAGGATTCTGGGAGAAAAGGATCAATCTCTACTAAAATTTAAATATAAATATCCTTAACAAAATGAGCAAACCAATTCAACATATTTAATAAGATTTTATTAAAGCATTTGAAATTTTTCTTAGGAATGCAGTGTTAGTTTAACATTAGAAAATTAACTAATATAATTTACCATCTTAACAAATTAAAAAAAAAAAAAAAAGACCCATAGGATCAGTCCAGTGTTAGCAGAAGAACTGCCTAATAAAAACTCAACATCCACTCACATGATTAACAATCTCAGAAAAATAAATACAGACAGAAACCATTTGAGTATGTGGTACAGCTTATTTAGTGTTACTAAAACCGCTAATTGTTTTACATTAATTATAATTTTTTTTACACTGAACACTTCATTTAAACCTTCCATGATATGTCATAAAAGACTAGTAAATCTTAGCTATTTGTTTTCACACTTGCCACATTATGAACAGAAATAGGGGATTGGTGGCCTCTCTTGTATTTACATTAATATTCCTCACTGCTGATTCAACAAAATGTGATTAGACATCATTTAGCAATGAATAGTTGTGTGTTGTGACCCTTGTGACGAGTAACTAATTAGAGTTGTATTACTGAGAATGGTAGCAGTATCTATATAGCTAACTCTCACAATCTTCAGTTTGTCAATACAGTACCTGATGATTTTGAGGACTCCATTAAATAGCTCTCTATCAGAGATTTTTATCTATGGTGTAATTACTCATTAGTGGAAGCTCTCTCAAGTTTTATTTTTCTGATTGTATTTAATTGGGAATAATTATTGCCACATTTGGCAGTGGAGAGCATACCACAATAAAACAAAGGTAGGAAAAACATGAATGCTGCAAAAAATAAACTTGAAAATCTACAGCAGAAATGAGTAAGGGCAGTAACCGGCAAAATCATCTCCAGAAGCCAAATGATTTTCAAATCTTGATTCTAACCAGAATAAACACATTAACTGTGTAAGTTATTAAAGGTTAAGACCTTAATGTAAGAAACTATATCCCTGAAAGTATAGCTATAAACAGAGAAGGGAGGGTTGATTACTTGCGATGGTTGGGGGAGGATGGTTGAAATTGGTGAAGGGGATAAAGAAGTACTTCAAATTATAAAATAATTCAGCCACAGGGATGGAAGTATAGCATAGGGAATACAGCCCATAATATTGTACTATCTTTGTATGGTGAAAGATAGTAACTGCACCTATGGTGAACATTTAGTAAGGTACATAATTGATGAACCACCAAGTTGTTCATCTAAAACCAATGTAATATTGTATACAAACTATATTTCAATAAATAAAACACCAAGAAAAAAACATGAAATGATGAGGCAGAAACCTGCTGTTTTCATTCCAGTCATATCATAAAACAGGAATCCAGTGGAAAGAGCTTGGAGAAATTTGCTTCCACTGACAAGGGAGAAATAAGTCAAACACCTAGTTAAATGCCACTAAAATGTAGATTACACAGAATTTTTTTTTTTGCTTGTAATTTTTTTAACGTTTAACAGCTTTGTTGAGGTGTAATTAATATATAAAGAACTTCACATATTTAATGTATACAATATAAGTGCACATTTGTAAACAGTTATGATACTATCACTATGATCAATGTAATAGAAATAGCAAACACCTCCCAGAGTATCCTTGTATCCTTTATGTGGGTTTCTGTGCAGCAAGAACACTTAACCCATGAGATCTACCCTCTCAAATTCTGTAGTACACAATACCTAATGACAGGCACTATATTATACAGTAGATCTAGAATTTATTCATAAAATTACACAGATAATTTTCAGATTACTTTACAGAGTAATCTAGAGTAATCTCTATGTTATGTTTCGGCACCCTAAATAAATCACCCTTTAGGCAAAAAATGTACTAGTCATATTAACCTGAATATTCTTTACAACATAGTACCATTTCTCATCATAAACTCCTAGACTGGTATTTTGTTGTTACCTTCAACCTTTCAATCCTGCTTAAAGTGAACATGACCTATGAAATTAATCAATTTTGAGTGTGTAACATAGTCTATTTCAAGGAAATCCAAATGTGCTGCTCTGTAATGTTTCTCCTTGGAATAAGTCATCCTGACTTTTCCAACCAACATCTTTCCACGCTGCAAGTGAGCCTTTCTATCATGAAATTTCTATAAAACCACTGGGTGAAAAATCAATTCAGGTATTTGTTTGGTGGCTTTATATATTTTCCTGTAAAGAGATGAATGGAGATTAAACAAAACTGAAAAATGTGATCAACATAGATTTCTAAAGATATAAAGAATAGAGTGGAAAACTTAGAAATATTAATTTCCTCTCATTCTCAACAAGAAACTGCTACACATTTTCAAAACCTTAATTGATGGAATTTTGTCTGTCTCACACTGATATTCAGCAGCCACCAGAATATTAATGTGATCTTTTAGTTGTAAGTAAATAGTAGTCTAAGCCTCAAATTCAGAAATATACACAATTTTGAAAGAATATTCAAATACGTATGTGCCTCAACACTTTACAATTAATACAATGCTTATGCCATGTGCTTCTGTGTGTGTTCAAATGCCATTAAAATGTAAATTACAGATTTCTTTTTTGCTTATGTTTCTATATTTTTATATTTTAACAGTTTATATTTTGAGAGTTCACATTGTTTTCATGCTTTTACATGTTTTTTATTATTTCAAAGTGAATATGTAGAATATGTCCCTTTTAAGTATCTATGTTAAAATATGAAAAGAAAAACACATTGATTCACCAAAATTACATATATCTATCAACACCCCCCCTAAATAGATCTTAGAAATATGCTGGGAAAGGCTGTTGGCCTAATTATTTTTCCATTTTTAAACCCAGAATCACCACCAATTTAAATACACATGCATTAAGAATCCATGAAGCAGGTATCCCTTAGAGGACTGGATTAAAGATGGGGGCATGAGAGGTGAGAGAGAGACCTCCTCATAAAACCACATCATAAGAAAATATAATTTAATACAACTAATCCTGAAAAAGCAACAGGAAAGAAAGCTGCACAAGACTGCATATACCTGGAGAAAAGAGCAGACTTCACAGAACAGGGTGATGTACCAAAGCTGTGATCCTGTGGGGCCCAAGCCTTTCCTCCACCCTAGCTCACCAAGCAGGAGGAAGAGTAACAGACCGGGGAGGCAGTGGAGGCCTGGGATGGCTGAACACCTAGCCCTGGAGATCTGCTCTGAGAGCATGAACCTACATTGCATGGTGCTCTGGGGATTTAGTATGGTTGGAAAGCTAAATAATACCTGGAGAGATGGAGATTCCAGGTGCTTGTGGAAAACAGGGATTCATATCTGGCTGACCACAGTGGGCAGTCTGAGAGACTTCCTAAAAGCAAGAGGGCTGATAAAGCAGCAAGAATTGCACAGAGCTTACTGTTCATGATAAAGGACAGGTAGACAAAATTGTCCAGGTACACTCTGCCCAGCAGCTTGGGAAATTAAATGATATTTAGGCATTCCATCCACCTGGCTGTCTATGCAGCTCCAAGGACCCCCACCGTGATAGGCAGCCTGCTGTGTCTTCCTCCCAGTTAGCATGTATATGGCTCAGGCTCACAGACGGGCAACCCTTGCCCTGGTGTTAGGCCTGCCAGAGGGAAGCCCCACCAATGGCAGCTACAAACACAAAGCATAGAGGCTTACACCTATGTGTTTGGCCCACTGGTTCTGGCAGTGGAGACAGGCATAGCAGCCTGGAAGCAGGAAACAGCACTTTCCTCCCCCCAGGCACCAACACTGCTCCCCTGTGACCCCAACATTGCTCCAGGGGATGAGCAGCTCCAGAGAGCAGAGCTTCTGAGCACTAGCAGACATCACAGACAAATTATGAAACATCAAAGGAACCTGTTTCATAGCAAAATTATGAATACACCTGAGAAATATTCAAATGAAATTGACCTCATGAATCTTCCTGAAAGAGATTTCAAAAAAAATCATTAACATGCTCACAGAGGTACAGAAAAATATTCAAGAACTCAGGAATGAATTTAGGATGGAGATCCAATTGTTGAAGAGCACAATGGAGGGTATTAGCAGATTAGAAATGGTGGAGGAGATAATAAATGAAATAGAAATTAGGGAAGAGGAACACAAAGAAGTTGAGGAACAGAGAGAAAAAAGGATCTCTAAGAATGAAAGAATACTGAAAGAATTGTGTACCAATCCAAATGGAACAATATTCATATTATAGGCATACCAGAAGAAGAAGAGAGAGAAAAAGGGATAGGAAGTGTCTTTGAGGAACTAATTACTGAAAACTTCCCCAATCTGGGGAAGGAGATAGTCTCTCAGTATATGGAGGTGCACACATCTCCTAACACAAGGAACCCAAGGAGGACAACTACAAGACATATAGTAATTTAAATGGCAAAGATCAAGGTAAGGACAGACTATTAAAAGCAGCCAGAGAGAGAAATATGATCACATACAAAGGAAAATCCATCAGTCTATCATCACACTGCTCAGCAGAAACCTTACAGGCCAGAAGGGAGTGGCATGATATATTTAATGCAATGAAGCAGAAGGGCCTTGAACCAAGAATATTCTACCTGGCAAGGTTATCATTTAATAAGCAAAAGTTGAGAGAATTTACCTCCCACAAACCACCTCTACAGTGCATTTTGGAGGGACTCCTATAGACGGAAGTATTCCTAAGGCTAAAGAGATGTCACCCAAGGGATAGACCCAAGAATGGAGGAGGAAGAAAAAGGAGGAAAAAAAAAAGATGACCTTTAGATTGTGTTTGTAATAGCATACTAAGTGAGTTAAGTTAGACTCTTACATAGTAAGGAAGTTACCCCTGAACCTTTGGTAACCACAAATCTAAAGCCTGCAATGGAAATAAGTAGGTACCTATCGATAATCACCCTACATGTAAATGGTCTGAATGCACCAATCAAAAGACATAGATTCAATAAATGGATAAAAGTACAAGACTTACCTTTACGTGGACTACAAGAGACTCACTTCAAACCCAAAGACATACACAGACAAAAAGTGAATGGATGGAAAAAAAATATTTCATGCAACTAATAGGGAGAAAAAAGCAGGTGTTTCAGTACTCCTATCAGACAAAATAGACTACAAAACAAAGAAAATCACAACAAAGAAGGACATTATGTAATAATAAAGGGGTCAGTCCCAGAAGAGGATATAATGATTATAAATTTCTATGCATGCAACACAGGAAGAAATAAACAAAAATTAAGAAAAAGAAAGAAAAAGAAAAAATTAATGAAACCAAGAGCTGGTTCTTTGACAAAATAAACAAAATAGATAAACCCCTAGCCAGACTTATTAAGAGAAAAAGAGAATTTATATGCACAAACAGAATCAGAAATGAGAAAGGAAAAATCATGACAGTACAGAAATACAAAGAATTATTAGAGAATACTATGAAAATCTATATACTAACAAACTGGATAACCTAGAAGAAATGGATAACTTTCTAGAAAAATACACTTTCCAAGACTGACAGAGGAAGAAACAAAATCTAAACAGATCAAATACCAGCAATGAAATTGAATCAGTAATCAAAAAACTATTCAAGAACAAAACCCCTGGATGAGATGGATTCACTGCTGAATTTTATCAGACATTTAGAGAAGACATAATACCCACTCTCCTTAAAGCTTTCCAAAGAAACAGAAGAGGAGGGAATACTTCCAAACATATTCTATGAAGCCAGCATCACTCTAATACCACAACAAGGCAATGACCCCACAAAAAGAGAAAAGTACAGACCAATACCCAAAATGTACTTCAATGCCAAAACACATAACAAAATATTAGCAAATCAAATTCAAAAATACATCAAGAGGATCATACGCCATGATCAAGTGGGATTCATCTCAGAGATGCAAGGATGGTACAACATTCAAAAATCCATCAACATCATCCACCACATCAACAAAAAAGGACAAAAATCACATGATCATCTCCATAGATGCTGAAAAGTATTCAACAAAATTCAATATCCTTATATGATAAAAACTCTCAACAACAAAATGGGTATAGAGGGCAAGTACCTCAACATAATAAAGGCCATATATGACAAACCCACAGCCAACATCATACTTAACAGTGAGAAGCTGAAAGCTTCCATCTAAGAACTGGAACAAGACAAGGATGCCCACTCTCCCCATTTTTATACAACATAGTACTGGAGGTCCTGGGCCATGGCAATCATAAAACACAAAGAAATAAAAGACATTCAGACTGGTAAGGAAGAAGTCAAACTGTCCCTGTTTGCAGATGGCATGATATTGTACATAAAAAACCTTAAAGAATCCACTCCAAAACTACTAGAATTAATATCTGAATTCAGCAAAATTATAGGATACAAAATTAATACACAGAAATCTGTTGCATTCCTATACACTAATGATGAACAAGCAGAAAGAGAAATCAGGAAAACAATTCCATGCACAATTGCATCAAGAAGAATAAAATATCTAGAAATAAACTTAACCAAGGAAGTGAAAGACCTATACCCTGAAAACTACAAGACACTCTTAAGAGAAATAAAGAGGACACTAACAAATGGAAACTCATCCCATGCTCTTGGCTAGGAAGAATTACTATTGTCAAAATGGCCATCCTGCTGAAAGCAATCTACAGATTCAATGCAATCCCTATCAAATTACCAACAGCATTCTTTAATGAACTGGAACAAATAGTTCTAAAATTCATATGGAACCACAAAATCCCCAAATAGCCAAAGCAATCCTGAGAAGGAAGAATAAAGCAGGGATAATTATGCACCCTGACTTCAAGCTCTACTACAAAGCTACAGTAATCAAAACAATTTGGTACTGGCACAAAAACAGACCCCTAGACCAATGGAACAGACTAGAGAGCCCAGATATAAACCGATGCATATATGGTCAATTAATATATGATAAAGGAGCCATGAATATACAATGGGGAAATGACAGCCTCTTCAACAGCTGGTGCTGGCAAAACTGGACAGCTACATGTAAGAGAATGAAACTGGATTATTGTCTAACCCCATATAGAAAAGTAAACTCGAAGTGGATGAAAGACCTGAATGTAAGTCATGAAACCATACAACTCATAGAGAAAAACATAGGCAAAAATATCTTGGACATAAACATGACCAACTTCTTCATGAATATATCTCCCCAGGCAAGGGAAACAAAAGCAAAAATGAGCAAGTGGGACTATATCAAACTAAAAAGATTCTGTACAGCAAAGGACACCATGAGTAGAATAAAAGACATACTACAGTATAGGTGAATATATTCATAAATGACATATCGAATACAGGGTTGACATCCAAAATATACAAAGAGCTCATGCACCTCAACAAACAAAAAGCAAATAAGCCAATTAAAAAACGGGCACAGAATCTGAACAGATATTTCTCCAAAGAAGAAATTCAAATGGCCAACAGGCACATGAAAAGATGCTCCACATTGCTAATCAGAGAAATACAAATTAAAACCACAATGAGATATCACCTCACACCAGTATGGATGGCCACCATCCAAAACGCAAACAAGTGTTGGCAAGGATGAGGAGAAAGGGGAACCCTCCTACACTACTGGAGGTAATGTAAATTAGTTCAACCATATGTGGAAAGCAGTATGGAGGTTCCTCAAAAACTACAAATTGGGAGGCAGAGCCAAGATGGCGGCATGAATAGAGCAGCGGAAATCTCCTCCCAAAATCACATATATTTTTGAAAATACAACAAAGACAACTCTTCCTAAAAGAGAGACCAGAAGACACAGGACAATAGCCAGACCACATCCACACCTGCGAGAACCCAGCGCCTAATGAAGGGGGTAAGAAAGAAGCCCCGGCCCGGCGGGACCCAAGCGCCCCACAACCCAGCTCCAGGGGGGAGGAGAGGAGTCAGAGTGGGGAGGGAGAGGGAGCCCAGGACTGCTAAATAGCCAGCCCTAGCCATCCGCACCAAAGGACACACACAGTGCATGCGTGGGGTCCTGGATACTAGGGAAACAGGACAGTAAGACCTGTGAGCGGGTCCCTGTGGCCAGCACCCTGGGGACAAAGAAAGGCGAGTGCTTTTTGGAAGTCTTAAAGGGACAGGGACACCACTGCCAGACGGAAGTGTCCTGGGACACTTAGTCCAGCAGCAGGGAATCTGGGGAACTCTAGGCACTCTAACCCCCTAGGCAGCAGGGAGCACAGAGGACCCTCATGGAGATAAATAGCCTCCCGGCTGTAACCCCTCGAACACGGCTCCACCATGTCAGAGCAGCAGTGCAAGGCAGGCCACACCCACAGCAACAGCGGAGATAAACTCAAGAGATGCCAGGTAAGAATCAGAAGCCCCATCTGCACACAGCTGCCAAGCACAAGCCACTAGAGGCTGCTGTTCTCCCAGGAGAAGAAGGCCAGAAACCAAAAAGAAGGGAAGTTCTTCCACCCTTCACTCGTCCCAGCTCTGCAAACTATTACTATCACCATGAAAAGGCAAAATTACAGACAAACCAAGATCACAGAGGCAACACCAGAGGAAACAGACCTAATGAGTATTCCTGAAAAAGAATTCAAAATAAAAATCATAAACATGTTGACGGACATGCAGAGAAATATACAAGAGCTAAGGGATGAAGTCCTGAGGGAGATTACAGACGTCTGGAGGGAGATTACAGACGTCCGGAAGGAAATTCCAGAAGTGAAACAAACTCTGGAAGGATTTATAAGCAGAATGGATAATATGCAAGAGGCCATTGGTGGAATAGAAACCAGAGAACAGGAACGCATAGAAGCTGACATAGAGAGAGATAAAAGGATCTCCAGGAATGAAACAATATTAAGAGAACTGTGTGACCAATCCAAAAGGAAAAAAAACTATATTATAGGGGTACCAGAAGAAGAAGAGAGAGAAAAAGGCATAAAAAGTGTCTTTGAAGAAATAATTGCTGAAAACTTCCCCAAACTGGGGGAAGTAATAATCGAATAGACCATGGAAATATACAGAACTCCCAACAGTAAGGACCCAAGGAGGACAACACCAAGACACGTAATAATTAAAATGGCAAAGATCAAGGACAAGGAAAGAGTTTTAAAGGCAGCTAGAGAGAAAAAGGTCACCTATAAAGGAAAACCAATCAGGCTATCATCAGACTTCTCAACAAAAACCTTACAGCCCAGAAGATAATGGCAAGATATATTTAATGCAGTGAAACAGAAGGGCCTTGAAGCAAGAATACTGTAACCAGCACGATTACAATTTAAATACAACAGAAGTATTAAACAATTCCCAGACAAGCAAAAGTTGAGGGAATTTGCCTCCCACAAACCACCTCTACAGGGTACCTTAGAAGGACTGTTCTAGACAGGAGCACTGCTAAGACTAAACAGATGTCACCAGAGAAAATAAAATCATAGCAAAGAAAGCAGATGAACCAAATACTAACTAAAGGCAAAAAATAAAATCAACTACCCACTAAAAGCAGTTAAAGGAAACATGAAAGAGAACAGAATAAAACAACCAACATATAAAGAATGGAGGAGGAGGAATAAGAAGGGAGAGAAGAAAAGAATGTCCAGACAGTGTATATATAACAGCTCAATAAACGAGCTAAGATAGGCAGTAAGATAATAAAGAAGCTAACCTTGAACCTTTGGTAACCACAGATCTAAAGCCTGCAATGGCAATAAGTACATATCTTTCAATAGCCACCCTAAATATAAACGGACTGAATGCACCAATCAACAGACACAGAGAAATAGAATGAATAAAAAAGCAAGACCCATCTATATGCTGCTTACAAGAAACTCCCCTCAAACCCAAAGATATACACAGACTAAAAGTCAAGGGATGGAAAAGCATATTTCAGGCAAACAACACGGAGAAGAAAGCAGGGGTTGCAGTACTAGTATGAGACGAAATAGACTTCAAAACAAAGAAAGTAACAAGAAATAAAGAAGGACATTACATAATGATAAAGGGCTCAGTCCAACAAGAGGATATAAACATTCTAAATATATATGCACCCAACACAGGAGCACCAGCATATGTGAAACAAATACTAACAGAACTAAAGGGGGAAAAGGAATGCAATGCATTCATTTTATGAGAATTCAACACGCCACTCACCCCAAAGGATAAAACCACTGGGTAGAAAATAAGTAAGGACATGGAAGCACTGAACAACACACTAGAACAGATGGACCTAATAGACATCTATAGAACTCTACATCCAAAAGCAACAGGATATACATTCTTCTCAACTGCACATGAAACATTCTCCAGAATAGACCACATACTAGGTCACAAAAAGAGCCTCAGTAAATTCCAACAGATTGAAATTCTACCAAACAATTTTTCAGACCGCAAAGGTATAAAACTAGAAATAAATTCTACAAAGAAAAAAAAAGGCTCACAAACACATGGAGGCTTAACAATATGCTCCTAAATAATCAATGGATCACGAACAAATTAAAAGAGAGATCAAGGAATATATGGAAACAAATGACAACAACAACACAAAGGCCCAACGTCGGTGGGACGCAACGAAAGCAGCCTTAAGAGGAAAGTATATAGTGATCCAGGCACTTAAAGAAGGAAGAACAATCCCAAATGAATAGTCTAACATCACAATTATCGAACCTGGAAAAAGAAGAACAAATGAGGCCTAAAGTCAGCAGAAGGAGGGACATAATAAAGAACAGAGAAATAATAAACAAAATTGAGAAGAATAAAACAATAGAGAAAATCAATGAAACCAAGAGCTGGTTTTTTGAGAAAATAAACAAAATAGATAAGCCTCTAGCCAAACTAAGTGAAAAAGAGAATCAACACAAATCAACAGAATCAGAAATGAGAATGGAAAAATCACGACAGACTCCACAGAAATACAAAGTATTATTAAAGACTACTATGAAAACCTTTATGCTAACAAGGTGGAAAACCTAGAAGAAATGGACAACTTCCTAGAAAAATACAACCTTCCAAGACTGACCAACGAAGAAACACAAAAGTTAAACAAACCAAGTACGAGCAAAGAAATTGAAACGGTAATCAAAAAACTACCCAAGATCAAAATCCCCGGGCCAGACGGATTTAACTCAGAATTTTATCAGACATACATAGAAGACATAATACCCATTCTCCTTAAAGTATTCCAAAAAATAGAAGAGGAGGGAATACTCCCAAACTCATTCTATAAAGCCAACATCACCCTAATACCAAAACCAGGCAAAGACCCCACCAAAAAGAAAATTACAGACCAATATCCCTTATGAATGTAGAAGCAAAAATACTCAATAAAATATTAGCAAATCGAATTCAAATATATATATCAGAAGGATCATACACCATAACCAAGTGGAATTCATCCCAGGGATGCAAGGATGGTACAACATTCGAAAATCCATCAACATCATCTATCACATCAACAAAAAGAAAGACAAAAACCACATGATCATCTCAATAGATGCTGAAAAAGCATTTGACAAAATTCAACATCAATTCATGATAAAAACTCTCAGAAAAATGGGAATAGAGTGCAAGTACTTCAACATAATAAGGGCCATATGCGATAAACCCACAGCCAACATCATACTGAACAGCGAGAAGCTGAAAGCTCTTCCTCTGAGGTCGGGATGCCCATTCTCCTCACTGTTCTTTAACATAGTACTGGAGGTCCTAACCATGGCAATCAGACAAAACAAAGAAATACAAGGAATTCAGATTTGTAAAGAAGAAGTTAAACTGTCACTATTTGCAGATGACATGATATTGTACATAAAAAACCCTAAAGACTCCACTTCAAAACTACTAGAACTGATATCGAAATACAGCAAAGTTGTAGGATACAAAATTAACACACAGAAATCTGTGGCTTTCCTATACACTAACAATGAACCAATAGAAAGAGAAATCAGGAAAACAAAGAATAAAATACCTAGGAATAAACCTAACCAAAGAAGTGAAATACCTATACCCTGAAAACTACAAGTCACTCTTAAGAGAAATTAAAGGGGACACTAACAAATGGAAACTCATCCGATGCTCGTGGCTAGGAAGAATTAATATCATCAAAATGGCCATCCTGCCCAAAGCAATATACAGATTTGACACAATCCCTATCAAATTACCAGCAACATTCTTCAATGAACTGGAACAAATAATTCAGAAATTCATATGGAAACACCAAAGATCCCGAATAGCCAAAGCAATCCTGAGAAAGAAGAATAAAGTAGGGGGGATCTCACTCCCCAAATTCAAGCTATACTACAAAGCCATAGTAATCAAGACAATTTGGTACTGGCAAAAGAACAGAGCCACAGACCAGTGGACCAGATTAGAGACTCCAGACATTAACCCAAACATATATGGTCAATTAATATTTGATAAAGGAGCCATGGACATACAATGGGTAAATGACAGTCTCTGCAACAGATGGTGCTGGCAAAACTGGACAGCTACATGTAGGAGAATGAAACTGAACCATTGTCTAGCCCCATACATGAAAGCAAATTCAAAATGGATCAAAGACCTGAATGTAAGTCATGAAAGCATAAAACTCTTAGAAAAAAACATAGGCAAAAGCCTTTTAGACATAAACATGAGTGACCTCTTCTTGAACATATCTCCCCGGGCAAGCAAAACAATAGCAAAAATGAACAAGTGGGACTATATTAAGCTGAAAAGCTTCTGTACAGCAAAAGACACCATCAATAGAACAAAAAGGAACCCTATAGTATGGGAGAATATATTTGAAAATGACAGTTCCGACAAAGGCCTGACGTCCAAATATATAAAGAGCTCACCCACCTCAACAAACAAAAAACAATCCAATTAAAAAATGGGCAGAGGAACTGAACAGACAGTTCTCCAAAAAAGAAATAGTCCAAAAGACACATGCAAAGATGCTCCACATCGCTAATTATCAGAGAAATGCAAATTAAAACTACAATGAGGTATCACCTCACACCAGTAAGGATGGCTACCATCCAAAAGACAAACAACAACAAATGTTGGCGAGGCTGTGGAGAAAGGGGAACCCTCCTACATTGCTGGTGGGAATGTAAATTAGTTCAACCATTGTGGAAAGCAGTATGGAGGTTCCTCAAAATGCTCAAAATAAACTTACCATTTGACCCAGGAATTCCACTCCTAGGAATTTACCCTAAGAATGCAGCACTCAAGTTTGAAAAAGACAGACACACCCCTATGTTTATCGCCCCACTATTTACAATAGCAAAGAATTGGAAGCAACCTAAGTGTCCATCAGTAGATGAATGGATAAAGAATATGTGGTACATATACACAATGGAATATTACTCAGCCATAAGAAGAAAACAAATCCTACCATTTGCAACAACATGGATGGAGCTAGAGGGTATTATGCTCAGTGAAATAAGCCAGGTGGAGAAAGACAAGTATCAAATGATTTCACTCATCTGTGGACTAAAGGAACAAAGAAAAAACTGAAGAAAGAAAACAGCAGCATACTCACAGAACCCAAAAATGGAGTAACAGTTACCAAA
Source organism: Manis javanica (assembly GCF_040802235.1). Taxonomy (NCBI): domain Eukaryota; kingdom Metazoa; phylum Chordata; class Mammalia; order Pholidota; family Manidae; genus Manis; species Manis javanica. Next base: position 141,161,792 of record NC_133158.1, read on the forward strand.
GGAAAAGGGACTGAGGAGGATGGGTGGGAAGGGAAAGACAAGGGGAAAAAGGGGCACTATGCTTAGTACACATAATATGGGGGGTGGAGGGGACACAGGGAAGTTACAGAGAAGACCAATAGTGATTCTATAGCATCTTACTATGCTGATGGACAGTGACTATAATGGGGTATGTGGTGGGTACTTGATAATGGGCAGAATCTAGTAACCACAATATTGTTCATGCAAGTGCATATGAATGATACTAAAAATAAATTAATTAATTTTAAAAAAAGAATCCATGAAAGGATTTTTTATAAAGATTAAAACATTCTCTGAAGATGACTAAACTCATCTCATAGAATGAGAATTTTGCTGAGTAAATTTGCTTAAAAAAGACTAATAGTTTTAGAAATATATTTTTATACATATAGTTACTTATTACTAAGGAAGTGGTGAAAAACAGCCACAATAACATTAGATTCAATTAGGTTGGAAATTCTCCTCTCTTTATGTTGTCCAAGTTACTGTTTCCCACCTGATACTCCATGAGGTTTTTAACCAGTGCTTAGCTCTCCCACCATCTCATTTTCCTGTGTCATGAAAATTGTAAGAAATTTCTTAATATATTCTGCAATTGTTTGTATTTTAGCTCTTAAATAAAAAGTATCTTTGATCATATTTGATTTAGATGGTTGTTCTTTCTTTCCTGTGTACTTTGTAGAATTACTTTCTCTTAGGTATTAGGAACTGCTCTGTAAATAACATCTTTTAGACTGTTTTTTTTTTTTGAGAGGACATCTCTCATATTTATTGATCAAATGGTTGTTAACTACAATAATATTCTGTATAGGGGAGTCAATGCTCAATGCACAATCATTAATCCACCTCAAGCCTAATTCTTGTCAGTCTCCAATCTTCTGAAGCATAACGAACAAGTTCTTATATGGTAAACAAATTCTTGCATAGTGAATAAGTTCTTACATGGTCAACAGTACAAGGACAGTCATCACAGAAACTTTCAGTTTTGATCACGCATTATGAAATATAAACAATCAAGTCAAATATGAATAATCGTTTGATTTTTATACTTGATTTATATGTGGATCCCACATTTCTCCTTTTATTATTATTTTTATTTTTAATAAAATGCTGAAGTGGTAGGCAGATGCAAGATAAAGGTAGAAAACATAGTTTAGTGTTGTAAGAGAGCAATTGTAGATGATCAGGTGTGTGCCTGTAGACTATGTGTTAATCCAAGCTAGAAAAGGACATTAAAACATTAAAACATCCACAGATGCAGAAGATTTCTCTCAAAACAGGGGGGTGGTGAGGTTCTAAGCTTCACCACTGTTGATCCCCAATTTCTCACCTGATGGCCCCCCTGCGACTGTGCCTGTCTTAGGTTGTTCCTCCCTTGAGGAATCTTACCCGTCTCTGGCTAACCAGTCATCTTCCGGGGCCATACAGGGAGATGTAAAGTTGGTAAGTGAGAGAGAAGCCATATTGTATGAAAAGGTTAGCTTTTTACTTCTTTTCAGATTTATGCCCTGTGGCTTCTATGCCCAGCATTTGTCTTGAGGTATCTTTACCACTTGGAGGAATTATGATACTCGGTAAATTCGATATGAGGCATGAATTCTATTTAACGGTTGTAATTAGGAAGAAAGAAGAAAAGCTATAGAGGTAGCAGATGGAAGAAAACATGGGAGGATTGATTATTTCTTTGACATATCTTCTTGTAGAGTAACATAAGCATGTATAGGTTTTAAACTACTAACTAAATTGCACACACACATTAACATAATAGGAATACAGTTACATAACCAAAGCAGACCTACAATTACCAGCCATCTCCAGTGAAGCCAAGAAAACCAGTTAGGCGCCCTAGGCATTTGTGAAAATTTGTCTATGATATGATGGATATTGTCCAACTGTACTTGAACAGTCTGAGAGAAATCAGACACATTAAAAAAACCCATTTCTGGAAACTGTTCACATCCCATATGTTCTTTTAACCGTAGATCGTCTGTAGTTGTAAGATTTTGGAGCACTACAACTTGCACTTCTCCTAATTCTTGGTTGAGTTCCAACAGTATAGATCCAGTCAAATTTGTTGTTTTACTGTATGCACAGGCCAGCTTAGATATCTCCTTCTTCATTCCAATGGCATAGACTGTTTTTTTATCTATCTTCCTGTTCAATGATAAATATTTTCTGATCTATTGTCTCAGCAATGATGAGTACTATGTTTCATATCCTCTGTTAAGAAGTGACACTTCTGTACTGATATCTGAGATGAAAATAGATTAAATAATGGATAGATATGAAGTATCTAAATGATTTACCCTATTAATTATTCTTTCTGGCTGCATAATCTCAATGTTTGGATTTTGGGATTTCTCATAGTGCATGCCCACTGAATTGTAAACATGAAATCTGCCAAAACATAACATAATAGCTTGATTTATGATTTAACCCTAAATAGAATTTCTACATGGTATAAGGGTATGGGGTATAAATAAGTAGAGGTCAGAAAACTTTTAAATTTTAGGACTATATGAAAAATGTCTTTACTTAAAATGTATTAATACATCAATTATAGAGTAGTATAATGTTTAATACAGATGTTCAAAATATTTGATATATAATTAGAGAAATTTTTGTTTGGTTTGCACAGTATGGGAAAGCATGTTTTAGTGTACAATAATTTTAGCTTTTTGTTTTCTTTTCTATTTCATCAATTTGTGCAATGATTTGAGCTTTCCATTTTCTTTATTTCACTAGTCTGTACAATGATTTTAGCTTTTTACTCATTGTCAGGTACTTTGGATGAAAATATCTAATTTCTAACAATGGATCCTGTGTGCATTATCAGACATTTTTCCAGCCATGTAAAATGTACTCAGTATCATCAAAATTGCTTTAGGCATTATCACAGAACAAGGGTTTACTCCCTTTTTGCCTGAAGTAAAGTTATAAGTTTTCTTATCATCAAAACTAATATACCTTGTTAATGTTACATATTTTATATTCAGAGGAAGACCCTATGTAACACATTATTACAAAAATAACGTTTAAAAATATGTGTGAAACATAATCAAATTCTTACTCTTGATTGTAAAAATTAAAGGGCAAAATACATATAAAGCCCATAGTATTGTCTAGTATCATATAGTAAACAATAAAGAACAAACAGAAAAGGAAGTTGCTGTTTAATCTGATAGCATTCAGGTCAATGTTTGTTTTATGGAAGATTTTATGTCTTTTAGTAAATGTGTTTTTAAATGCATTTATGTAGATTGGCTTTTCAAAATTTTTCTTGGTGGTGTGGGATGAAGAATGTGATAAACTTTGAATTGCTGCCAGCCAAAGCAGACTATTTTTTTTCATATTTGTCCATCATTTGATGAAGTAGACTCCATTTAAGATGACATTTACAGCTAAAGGAAATATCAATGAGACATTTTATGTCTCTTTTTTATTTCATCAATTTGATATTCCTAGGGTTACTGTTTATGTATCACACAAATCAAGAGATTAGTCTTCAATCCTTTCGTGATTTCTGGTGCTAAAGGCTAACAGGATTCCGTCATTTAAGTCCTTGAATTTATTTACTAATAGAATACTGGTGAGACTAGGCAAATATACCACCTTGCTTCCTCTCCTTATCTAAACTGAGAAAAGGAGAGCCCTTGAAAAAGGAGCATGGTCTTCTTGATAAATTCATTCATTGAGTTCTTATGGAAAACTCCTCTTTTTTAACAGTGGAAGCAACCATTAAATGAAATGTGGACCATCTCCATTTATTGCTAAACACTGTTAGTGTTGAGCACTAACACCATTAGTTTAATAATATAGTATAAATTATGATACCTTCTGGAGTTGATTTTTAGAATTTTGTTATTGGCAATAAATTAAAGCTCTGCTTTCTAAACTTATCCCACATGTGACTGTGCATATTAATTTTTCTGGGCTATCAAGTATCTTATGGTTAAAATGAGACATATAATCCATTAAAAGATATGCTCTTGAATAGGACACAGCAATAATCTAGGGAAAACATCTTCATGGTGACATGCACTGTATAGAGATATTGGAGCAAGGTCTACCATGTCGTTAGGGGAAAAAAATCAAGGTTCAAGATTTCAAATTCCTATCAACCCTTTACTTTTTTCATATATAAAGGCAACAGATAAATATACTTTATAGAAAATATATTTTAGGAAGTATAAATATAAATAAAATAAATAAAAGCAATTGTTCAGAAAATATTGTTATAATGTGCCTCTCCAGAAAAAAACTGGTAATGAACAAAACTCTATTACCCAAAGAGGAATGGAGAAACTACAGTAAAAAATTGAGTAAGAAATGTTTCAAAAAATTAACTGATCAGAAATTGCATTCCACACTTACTTTCTCTTCTGAAAAAAAAAAAAAAAAAAAAAACTACCCAAAAGCAAGAAAGAACAAGAAACAAAAATATTTCATATTTGGCAAAAAAGGAGAAAAACAGAAAAATTGATAGATTAAACTGAAAACTATAAAACAGAATTCTCAAAGCAATAAAAACAGAGTAGGAGAAAACTCAGGAAGAAGAATAAAGAAGAACTCATGGCTAGCTACAGATATCAAAGTCTAAGGTACGTATCTCAAAATTAACTCGCATCTGCAGGAGTACAAAGCAAAATCACTTACTTGCACGTGAGGGAAATGAATATCCTTGTTCTAAAGACTACAGGATTCAGAGTTCAGTAAATAATGAACTAAGCCATATTTTCAGAAAGTTAGCTGAGTCTTAGTTGTTGGCTGAGACAATAAGATGTACTTTTTTATTGTGAATGTCCCACATCTCTGAATGCTTGGTTGAGGAATTAATAGGTAAAACTGACTCAAACCTCTGAGGCTTTAGAAAATTTCCTACATAACTGTGAATATCTTGCACAGCTCTCAACTACTACTATAGGCACCTACACATAATATATTCTACCTATAACTCTTCTGGAAAAGCAAAGCAGATTAGAACCTATAAAAGATAGTAACAAGAAAAATGGCAAAAAATATATATAAATATTTGAGAGAAAAGACAATCACTAGAGAAATAATTAGATGGAGACTGAGAAAATCATGGCCAAGCAATTCTCCACAAATAAAATAATAAACACACCTACACACCTTGTTCCCACATGCACACATATGCACAGTTGCCTCTGAAGCACAAATACAAAGCTGAGTTACGATAGCTCATTTGGCAAAAACTATGGCAAAAACAGAGGAAATCAAATGTGAACTAGAAGTGTTCCAAAAGAGCATTATAGTCATTAGACAGAAGTAAAATCATAACTTGCACCACTTCAAACAGAGAAGATACAGAAGATGAGAATGGGCAAATTAAACAAAATAAAATATAATAAGGAGTTAAAAAGAATTAGAAAGACAACAGTAACTTATAAATGAAGCTCCACTGTATGCATTATATGCATGAGAGATAGTCCAAAGAGGTAAACTAAACAATATAAAATAAACTTAAACATAATTTTTTAATTACCCAAGTTTAACAAAATGTCAATTAATATATTTTAAAATACCACTTGGTATTTTATATGTATTTTAAAAGTTCATGAGTTTCACAAGAAAAGAAATAATTGGGAAAATAAGCTATCACTCAAAAAATGGGGGAAAAATGAGACTGATCAAACTATTCCATAGAAAAATTCCACAGTGGAATGTAACCTAAGAACATTGGCAAACATCCTTACGTGTGACCAAATAATTTTACACCCAGACATTTTTTGGTCAATTATCAAGGCAAAATTATTTTTTTAAAATTATCAAGGCAAAGACTTTTTGACCACCCAAGAACCACTGACCACCTTCCCCAGGTCTTTCCAAGGCAAGATGACCTGCTGAACTTAGACAAAGTCCACACGACCTATGAGGCCCGTGACGCCCCTCTTACATCTCTGCCTTTCTCTCAGCCACTCCCCTCTTGCCACACTGAACTCTGTTCTTTGAATATGCCAGGCATGCTCCAGCATTACAGCTTTTGCCATTGCAGTTTCCTGTCTAGAATATTCTTCCTTCAAATATCTACATGACTCAGTGCCTCACCTCTTTCAATCTTCTTTAATGTCACCTTTCCAAAGATAACTGACTACTCTATTTTAAATTGTACTATAACTTTGCCATTGTTATTCTCTATCCTTTTTTCCTTCTTTTCTTCCATATACTTATTACCATAGTATTTACTACCTTTTGACATGTTATTTATTTTATTTTCTTTGTCCATTATGTCTCACCTCCTCATTGGAACATAAGATCTCTGACAGTAGGCTTTTTTTTCTCTCTTTCTTTCTAATTCAGGGGCTTATCCAACTCATAGAATAATATTTGGACATAGAACAATGCAATAAATATTTGACTAAAAAATGACTAGATAATTCAGGATAAAAATGCTAGTGAACATTGAATTTACTAAACAGAAATTACTGGGAAAGCAATGCTAAAAGGACTGTTAGTGAGCATATCAGTTCTGTTATAATATATATAATGAAATATTAGTATTATTATTAACTGAATTGAGGCCCCCTTCAAATTCTTATGATGAAGTTTCAATCCCCAATGTGATTACATTTAGAGATAGGGCTTTGTCAAAGTAATTAGGATAAATAGATCCTAAGATAAATATGGCATCCAATAAAACTGGCATCTTTATAAAATGGAGGAGTCACCAGAAATCTGTCCTTCACACACACAGGGGAAAGGCTAGATAAGGACAAAGTAAGAACATGGCTTCTACAAGCCAGGAGCAGAAATCTCTCCAGAAACTGAATAGGGCAGCACCTAGATCATAAATTTCTAGCTGCCAAAACTCTGAGAAAATCAGTTTTTGTGTTTAAGCCACCCAGTCTGTGTGGTATTTTACTACAGCAGCCCTCACAGACTCATACAATTACCAATATAGCCTATGACATTAAACAACATCAAATGCTTAGAGGTAAGGAGGCAATATAATTGAGTAAAGGGAAATATGAGGTTAATAGAATAGGTACTGGTGCAGGGGTTGAGCACTATAATGGACTAGAGACGAACAGTGCAACTGAACAAAGAAAACACAATTAAGGTTAAGCAAATTTTGCAATTGTATCCATATAGGTTCAGGTATTTAAGGGAAAATAAATCTAGTAATTTATATGAAGTCCTTTGACTTTTAAATAAGGACAACTAATTTACATTTTGTTTTGTTTGAACACTAAACGCTGAAAAATAGCTTAACATGGAAATATTCAGCTCAAAGACATTTCTGACGTTTTTATAATGATGCGCATCAAGTTAATTCATTCAATGTAACCAAACAGACCAGGCCTTAAAAGTGACCATAATGAAGAAGACCAATAAAATAACACATTTTACAAGAAAATAAATTAAAATGTTCCTGTTTAAACTTCAACCTCAGTCCTGTTTCACTCATTACATTGCAACATAAATGGATAGAGTAATTCTATTATTTCTCTTTATACCAGAGTCCCTTTATATACTACTTTCCAGAATTTAGATCAAGACTACAAAAGGGAAACAAACTAAAGCAAAGGAAAATATTCATAAATCTGCCTTTTAAATTAAGAATTAGAAGCTAATGTAATACATTTCACAAATAAGTATATTAACTTTAGTTTTATATTATTATTTACACTAATGGAGACTGGGTTAAAAAAGTGGGAAAAATGAGAAATTCATAGACATGCTGCAGAGATTTAAGGGATAGATCTGATATATGTCTCTGTTGTTTTCATGTTATTTATTGAAGCTTTTAAAAATGGGTACAAATGTGAGTACTATGAAAATATTTAAAATTCTACATATTCTTATTTATCACATTTTTGATTGATGTACAACATATATGTTCAAAGTCCTAAATATACAGGACATATAATTTTCACAAGTTTAACACAATAAAACTGCGCCCAAATCAAGAAATAGATCATTAGCAGAACTAAGGAAGTGCCCCCCTTGTGTGCATCATTATCCCAGAGAGACGTCTAAGACCACACAGCCGCTTCGGTACAGTTACTCAGCACCTGCTCTGTGTGTCCAGCTCTTTGTGCTAAGCACCATCCAAGTTTTCAAATTTCATAGATTAAAAGAACACATCTAGTTTTTGCTTTTAAGGATATCTCCATTAAAGATGTTTTTTAAAACAAGATTGTTATGATTTTACAATTACAGTTTTCTCATAAGTTACCTAACAGGTTACACAAAATGAAAAAATCAGATGCAACATTTGGGTTAAATGTAATTACTTTTATAGATTCATACGCCCTGATCTGTCACAAAGTTTTCAGAACAATTTTCAGTTTAGCTTATATTTAGCAATATTATTTTATTCAAAGTTGAATTTTCAACTTAGAATAAAATATTACTAGTAGGAAAACTACTGCATATATATTTAATGAAAAATAGCATGCTTGATGCTGGGGATACATTAGTAAGCATGCAACAGTCTCTCTCAAAAAAATGACTAGAGAGGAGTCTTTCCTTTTTTCATTGCTCCTCTTATTTTATTACATTTCTTTAATTTTTCTGACTATAATGCCTGAAGAGGCAATGTCTGGCAGATTTTGAACTTTATTATCAGAAGGTCAAGGTTTGGATGTCAATGCCTTAATCTCTTCATCACTAATGAAAATAACACCAATCTTATAAAGTTGCTGAGAAGATCAAAGGAGATGATATATGGCAAATATATTTTTTAATATTGTTAAAAATTGGATAATACATCATAAACATCAATGACAATGGGCATAAACTATCACTAGTGAATACTGAGAATAAACAAATATATGAAAGTGTCTCAAACATTATTGAAAAATCTTATAACCGTGTCATAAAAATACTAATATAAAGAAGAGCGTAAAAGTAGCTATGATGAAATAGAATGTGTTATTTGTGCAGAAATGAAAGCACTTTTGCAAGTTCCAGTTTTTCCAAAGCCACCAGTTTTGATGCTACAGAAAGAAAATTACCATTACAGGTGGCAAAACACTATCACAGAAGAATTCTGGAGAAAGGACTCCTTTTTTATGCAGATATCCTCCCCAATGAAGAATGAGGTAAACAACCTACATAAGTTGATCATATGTTTCTAAATAAAATTTTCTAAATTCTTCCCTAGAGTCCGCAGCTGCTATTTAAAGATGAGTGACTGCTTTCAATATGCAACAACGGAAAGGAGTCTCTCAAACTAAAATTCAGATTACTTTTCTCATCATTAATGAAATATTTGTGCACTGAAATTAATGTTATCCAAGTCTGGACTGAAGATGGAAAGGTAAGTACAAGAGTTCAAATCTACCCTAAAAGCACTTTATTCTGTGTTCTTCCCCTAAAATGGGAATATTACTAATTGATTAAAGCTCAACACTAGCCAGAGTAATATTTAATAGTCATATCTGCTTTGCAAAGGGAGATGCTAGAGTCATAACTGGCTAACAGCAACACACACTGAGGTTTATGCTTTTAAGTCACTGGGGAATTTTTTCAGGAATTTTCTATTTTCAGGAATACGATATATAGTTCATTCAAATTTCACCAAAGGTCCAACATTATTATTCCAGCCCATCAATGCCACTTTCATTTCTTCTAAGCTTTATGACTTTTGAGTTTCGCTGTTATTTAACCCTGAAATTTTCCTCTATCATTTATTGTATAATGACTTCGTGTTCAACAAAAAGAATAAAAAAGCTGGAGCATTTAAAAATCAAATAATCTGTAGTATAAAATGTTTACATTCTCTAGTTTTACTGCAACTATTAAATAAAACATATTAAGGAGAAATTCTCTTTAAAGTAATGAGAAGGGTCTATGTTACACTAGTTCAAAGCTCATACTCTATCAAACTATAGATTTAAAGTAGACATCAAAAGCGAACACATGCTCTAATGTTTACAGAGCTACGTCTTCCTGGTTCAAACGTCAAAAACAAAATTGCAGGCCCTGAGTTTCCATTTCCAAATAGCTTTTCTAGTTGATCAATTTACTTGTTTTGCTAATATTTCACAGCATTGTGGTTAGTCACACAGCTCAAAAATATATCATGCATTAAAATTAATTTTAATGTATATTTAACATTAAATAAGATATGAGACCTGCCTTTTTTAACTATCTTATGTTTATTTTCATTTGTTACAGAAGCCTATATTTTATTATTGGCGATTACTAGACTTCAAGTGATTGGTCCCCTTATTTTTACATTTACCAAAGACATATTGTTTCAAACTATATTCTTCCTTGTTATGGGCTGAATTGTGCTCCCCCACAGTCTGTACGTGGAAGTTCTAACTGCCAGTCTCTCACAATGGAACTCTATTTGGAGATAAGCCCTTAAAATAAGTAACTGAGGTGAGATGCAGTCATACGGTGACTTCAGTATGACCAACAACCTTAGGAGATGAGGACCCACAACAGAGACGCGCGAGGACCACCTGAGGCCGCGGCAAGGAAACAATCTGCGAGCCGGAGAGGCTAGGGGGGCTGCACAGGAAGCCCCAGACCTCCTTCCTCCACAGAGAACCTGACCTGACAACTGTACGTGACTCCAAAAGCCCTTATGAGAACCGCAGAGCTAGTTCAGAACACCAAGTACCTCAGGCAAGTGCAAGCCTCCCGGAAGCTTAAGAAAAGCCGCACTGAAACATTAAAAAAAAAAAAAAAGCTGTTGTATTTTACCCAAAATGGCTCCTACCTGAACATCGCACAGCTCAGCACGTTTGGTGAAAACACTAACTTGCGGCAACTCCGACAGGAGGGAAGGAGAACAGCAGACCTGAGCCCAGTACTCCGCTTTCCAGGGGCGACCCGCCCGAGCTCAAGTGCTCATGGGAAGCCTGTGGACCTACGAAGCCCAGCAGGCGTGAAAGCCCCTTGTTGCGTCACCACAGACTGCAGTACCGCAGACAAACACCAGAGGGAGGAAGAGAATATGAGCTCCTGGAAAAGAAACCAGAAGTTCTCTCCTCATTGGGAAAATTGCAAACAAAGGCCAGAGGAAACATCTCCAGAAAAGGTTTGAGAAGCCCCTAGAATCTTTACCCATGCTAATTGGCAAAGATCTCCTGTGTGAAGTCAGTCTGTAAAGACTGGGGAAGGGGGGCTGTTTTCTTCAAATCCCAGCAAAGAATAACAAGGCCTGTGAAGAAACAGACAAATGTGGCCCAATGAAGAAGAAAAATTAATCATCAGAAACTGGTCCTAAAGAAATAGAGATCAATGAATTAACTGACGAAGAATTGAAAATGTCCATCTTAAAGAAGCTCAATGAAATGAAAAATCAATAGTGAAAAGAAAACTAAAATTCACATACATGTGAAAATCACTACATGCTTGAATATTCAGTTGGTCAAGGATGAAATTGCAAGAGAAATTAGAAAATATCTTGAGACAAATGAAAACAAAAATACAACATACCAAATTTTAGTATGCAGCAGAAGCAGTACTAAAGAGAAGTTTATAGTGGTAAATGTCTACATTAGAAATAAGAACCTCAAACAACCTAAAGTTATACCTAAAGGAACAAGAAAGATGAACAAACTTCCTGAAGTTAAGAGAAGGAAGAAAATAATAAATATTTGAGCAGAAATAAACAAAATAGAGAATAGAAAAAAATTAACAAAGTTGGTTTTTGATAGGATCAACAAAATTAGCAAAACCTTTACTACACCAAGGAAAAATAGCAGAGACTTAAATAGCAAAAATCTAAAATGAAAAAGAGATATTACAACTGAGGCTGCAAAAATAAAAATAAATATAAAATACCACTATGGATAATTATATGCCAACAAAATTGACTGACCTAGAAGAAACAGATAAATTCCTAGATAAATGCACAGAGAATATGTTACAAGAACTCTATCCTAGTGGAAGCCTGAGACTGAAAATAGCACCAAACCCTATATATTTCTATGGTTTTTCCTATACCTGCATACCGATGATAAATTTTAATTTGTAAATTAGGTATAGTAAGAAACTAACAAAAATAACCCATAATAAAATAGAACAACTATGAAAGTATAATTAAAATCACTCTTTCTCTTTCTCTCTCTCTCTCTCAAAATACTTTATTGGACTCTATTCCTCCTTGTGATAACATGAGATGAAAAAATGCCTATGTGATGTCCTTTTGTGATGAGATGAAGTGAGGTGAATGATAAGCATTGTGACATAGCATTAGGCTACTAATGGCCTGAGATTCAGAAGGAGTGTCATCTGCTTCTGGACCACAGTTGATCACAGGTCACTGGAACTATGGAAAGCAAAACAGCTAAGGGTGGACTACAGTATACCAAAATTAACTCAAAATGGATCAAGACCTACACATCAGAGCTAAAAACCATAGAACTCTTAGTAAGAAAACATAGGGGACAAGCTTTTTGGATTTGATTATTACTTAAATAAAACCCTAAAAGCACCTGGAACAAAATTAAAAACAGGTAAGTTGGACTGCATCACAATTAAAAAGTTTTGTGTATCAAAGGCACTATCAAGAGAGTGAAAAAACAACCACAGAAGAGGAGAAAATATTTTCAAAATGTAAATCTGATAAGAGATGAATATGAAAAGAATAAGTGAGGATCTGAATACATGAAGAGATATTCTGAATTGGAAAAGTCAATATGTTAGGATATCAATTTTTCCTAACGATCTATACATTCAAAGATATAAAAAATATCTCAAAATTCTCCATAATAAATATTGAAAAATATGATTCTAAAGTTTTAATGAGATGGCAAAGGGTCTATAATAGCACAATATTGTGGAAGGATTAAGTTAAAAAACCCACACTATAAGATGCTATTCTTACAATAACTGTCATAATCAAGACAGTGTGGTATAGGCAAGATCGTAGATATAGATCAATGAAACAAAATAGATAGCTTAAACGTAGACCCACAACACACCGTTAACAAAGGTGTAAAGGCAATTCAATGGAGAAAGTGTAGTCTTTTTAACAAATTGTGTTGGAATAATGGTTAGCCACATACATAAAGAAAGGAAGGAAGGAAGGGAGGGAAGGAGGGAGGGAGCAGAGGAGAAGGGAGGGGAGGGGAGGAGGGGTAAAAAAAGAAAAAAGAGCAACAAGAATACTCATTCATTGCTGAGGAGAATGCAAAATGATACGGCCACTATGGAAGACACTTTGGGTATTTCTTGCAAAGCTAAACATAGTCTTAACAATAAGAACTGTATAAGAAAATAACATTTCTACTCTCTGGTATTCACCCAATTTCTTTGAAAAGTTATGTTCCCTCAAAAATCTATACATGAACACTTATAGAAGTTTTATTTACAATTGCCAAAAACTGGGATTAAAAGATACCCCTCAATGGGTGAATGGATATACAAACTATGTTATATATAAGTCAGGGGATATTATTCAGCAATAAAGATAAATGATCTCTTAAGCAAAGTAAAAGAATGGATAAATATTAAATGCATATTAATAAGTGAAAGAGGCCAGTCTGAAAAGTTGACATATGCTATAATTCCAACTGTATGACCTCCTAGAAAAGACAAAATTCTAGAGAAAAAGGATCAATAGTTCACAGGGCTTTAAAGTGGGGTATGTGATGAAATAGGTCAATTACAGGGGAGTAATATAATGATGGATACATAACTATGCATTTTTTAAAATTCCATAAACTTTACAGATCAAAGGGTAAACTTTAAAGTATGCACATTTAAAAAATAGTTTTAAGAGTTCAGATGAGTCCAGAATCAAATGAAGAATATGAATAACACAAACTATATTATTAATGTTTTAAACAGTTTTACTAAATGGAGTGGGGAGATGTGCTGATCTGATTAACTTGGAAAATGAGTATATTCACATGACAAAATGCAAAAGAAATTGTATATAAGCACTGTGTTCTAGTTGATAAAATTTTTTCTCATGGGGTATATACCTACAATTCTGACACTACTGCATGATGTGTACTAGAATTGGACAATTAAGTAAATGGATGGCAGATGATGGGAGCCAGTTTTCTCACTGCTGCAGCAGGGTTTTATTGAAAAGTAAGCCGAGGAAACTAGACAGATCCATGCGCTGATGCACTAGGGTTGGAAATATCAATATGAACTCATGTTTACCTAAATATATACAGAGATGGTTGCACATATTTGTAGATACATATGTATAACCTTATACATATACACACACACACAAACACACATATGTCACTGGCTTTGCCAACTGAGAGGGCCTATAAGCAAAGACACCTCAAAAGAAACAAGCATGATAGCTACCTAAAGGTAGCTGATTCCAGCACTGCAGCAGAATATATAAATCATGCTCAAAAATAAAGACAAACTAAAATGAAGATGGATAAGGATATGTCTAAGACATACGGGAACCAGCTGACAGAATTCTGAATGGCCAAAGATGGAATTGTTTGAATAACAAAATAAATAAAGTAATACAGAATCATATACCAAAGTACAAAATAAATATCTGAGAGTCAATACTGTAATAAACAAATTATTGGATAATAAATCAATGGGAGAAAAGAGACAAATCCCTCTTGAAGAATTCCATATAATTTGTGTACTTTGCCCTCATGGAATATAATTCCCCACTATTTAAGGATAAGCTGCTTATAGTGATAAGTTTTCAATGAATATAGTATGTAACAGAGGAAAAATAACACCTTTCCCATGGTTACACTGACAGCCATTAACTCAGCCAGGTAATCATGGTTAACATCAGTGATTGGTTAACAGTGATTGATTACATGTTGAGAGCCAGTACCATCATGTTGACATGCCATAAAAGGCATTTTTACCTCCCCAAAGCACATAACTCTAGTCTAACTCTAAGAAATAAGATTTTAAAATTCAGATGTACTCCAATCAAGGGACATGTAGCAAAATGCTTCACCAGTACTCCTCAAAACTGCTGAGGTCATCACAAGGAAAGTCTGAGAAACTGTCACAGCAGCCAAGAAGCTTAAGGAGACAAGACAAATAAATTCAATGTGGTATACTGAAGTGGATGCTAGAATAGAAAGGCACTAGATAAAAATAAGCTAATCTGCTTTTTGTGGACTTTGCCTAATGAAAATGTAACAACATTGGTTCCTTAGTTGTAACAAATATACTATTGTAAGATATAGGGAAGCTAGTGGTAGGGTGTATGGGAACTGTCTTGGACTATCTTTGAAAGTTCTTCTATAAATGTAAAACTATTATAAAATATAGTTCACTTAAAAACAACAGTTAGAGGTTCTGAAATAAGTAGAATATGAACAGTCAAAAATAAAGGATACAGAAATTTCAGGTGAGGGTAAAAACTAGAAACAGGAGCTGATGTGGCTACACCAGTGGATTATACAGCTAGTGCTTTAAGTCAACTGAACCATAACTTGGCACTTGTTTGCCCTTTCTTTTCTAAACTCAACTTGTCTAGGAAGTTATCACCTCCTATTGGAAGACCTCCATCTCATTATCTAAAATGCACTTGCTCTGTATTCTCGTGACATTCAGGTGTTTTTTTTTTTACCACAAATCTTACAAACTACACAGAAATTTTACTTCATCTCCTCCCCTCCACCTCCTTTTTTGCAATTAGGTTGCATTTTCTTCAAGGGCAAAAGCATTGTTTTATTCTATCATAACTTCAAATAGTTGTTAGTCCATGTAATAGTAGACAAATATTTACAGAGGGAAGGAAGGGATTGAAGGATGATACATGGAATGGAAAGAAAACTTGTAAGGTTCTGTGTCCTGAGCTGAATTCCTCCCTAAAACCTATGGTCAAATCTTAATCCCCAAAACCTGTGAATATACACTTGATTGGAAATTGGGTCTTTGCAAATATAATCAAATTAACATTAAGTTATATTGGATCTTGGGAGCCCTAAATCTAATGACCTATTTCTTTATAAGAAGACAGAAATGTGTACATGGATACACACACACACACACACACACACACAGGAAAATAGCCTTGTGAAGACAAAGGCAGACATTGGAGTGATGCAGCAAATAGCCTCAGAATGCCAAGGACTGTCAGCAAGAACCAGAAACTAGGAAGAGGCAAGGAAAGATTCTTTCCTAGAGACTGCAGGGAGAGCATGGCCCTACTGAGATGTTCATTACAGACTTCTATCCTCCAGAATGGTGAAAATAAATTTCTGCAGTTTAAAACCATCCATTTTGTTACGGCAGTCCTAAGACATTGATGTATTTTGGTATATGTTTTTTCAATATCATGTGACACAATGTTCAATTTCTGCTTTTCTCATACCATTAATTTCACTGTCAAATTGTGCAACTATAAAAGTGTGTGTATTTTAAACATGTTTCATTTTAGAATTAGTCATCAGAAGCAAAAAAACACTGATTTGTTTCTCATTCCTTTATTCATCTACATATAAAAACAATAAAGTTTACAAATTGAATTGTTATCATTGACTCTCTGAGAGTTGAAATAAACAGATTTTGGACTCTTGGACAGCTGAAGCAATAATGTTACATATTGTAAAATATATAATACAGTTCCAATGTAACAATAAGCAAGAACTCTCTTAAAATTGCAATGACTTATCATTCTTCTACTCAGGCTCTCAAAGAACTTTCCATCAAAGTTGGAATCAACTCACATATAGTTTTTGTATCTGTGTGACCTTCCTTTCTTTTTTTATTCCTTTATGGGTTGCACATGAAACCTTTGGTTCTTTCCAACTTTTCTGTCTTTAGATGTTTCCCTTTAAGCTCTCTCTCTAACCCCAAATAGCTTCTGTGCTTTCTCATAAGCCATTTCTTACACTGTAGGGAACTGATATAGAAGGTCTGACCTTGGTTTCAAAGAAAATTGAAATAAGAAAAAGGGGGTGGAAACTAAGTAAAGCAGTAGGAAGTCTTGTACTATTCAAGGTCAGAAAAAATAGAACACAAGTGACTAGAGAGGCATAAGGCCTAATTTGATCTATATCTATTTCAAATGCCATCTGCTATTATATACAAAATATACATCAAACATATTAGCTACATAAAGAGAAGCATTTTTCCCATATTCTTAGGTAGTTATGTATGTGCAATATAAGTATGTACGTATCTACTCTCTGAAAAATTTTAAATTTCCATTTCCAATATTGAATATATGACAAAATATGCACACACCCCAGATGCATTTGTTTAAATGAAAGTTAAAAAATTTATAGTATTTGTTGATTATGTACTAACATAAATGAAGTGAATACATTTCTGCAATAATGGAGAAAATCCATATTTATTTCTTAAAATGAAATTTTCTATGATGCAATAAAGAATGTATAACATAGTTATACTAAGTACAGTTTAAAATAGGCATGCTATTATTTCCTGTGAAATGAGGGAATATATACATATGTATATTTACATATATATACATACATATATATATATATATATATAAAAAACACAGTTTTCTTAAAATTATCTGAGAAGTGATTTGTACCTTTTAACTTCCTGCAATTTATACCTTGTGAATTCCTGTATTAGAACATAATTATTAGTGTTTATGTGTGGGAGATTCAAATATGAACTTATAATTATGAGTATCAGTGTTGTAATTAATTTCTCTCAATTAATAAAATGGGCCAAAAGATGATTTTACAATTCTTCATGTTTAAACCAGGGGACATATAATATGAACTTAGAGGTATGGTTTTATTTTAGTGTCTTATATTCACACATACAAAAAATTATATTCTTCCAAAAACTATTGTAATTCTGGTAAGTTTAATATTTTCTGCACTATGATTATTACATATAGAACTCTAATAAAACTCTCCAATATTATTAAGTTGAATGGAAATGTAATGGGAATTGACAAAAACAAGAAATAATAATCCTGTAATGATTTTTCTTTCTACAGCAAAATAAACTAAAAAGTAAGAAAAAATTCATATTTTAAATACATTATATAACTATATTAAGTTGCCAAATTCCATAAAACTTTACTGTACATTATTTTGTAAGTAAAATCACTAGATTTATTTCTACACTGTGGAAAATAGACAATTAAACCCTAAAAATATGTATGTTTTAATAGTAACTCCCCTTTACAATTGAAAGTACCCTAAGGATAACCACAATGATAATTAAAGTATGGATGACACTTTGGAATTCGTGATGTGCTTTCAAATACATTTTCTAATTACACCTTCATATTCCAATCAGTATCCTACACTGACAACAATTACAGAATAATCATTTCTTAAGCATTATTATGTGCCACATAATGTTAATGTTAATAGACACTAGAGACCAGGCATGAATAAGATTCAGTTCCTGCCTTCAGAAACATTCAGATTCTGGGGAATCAAAGAAACCAATATTTTGCACATGAAAAGTACATAACAAAATGTGGAATTAATGATAGGTTTTATATGGTGTTGTAGGAAGATTACCAAGGCACTTATTCCCACCTGGGGATTATCTACCTGAGAGAAATGTCCCTGACATGACTTACTAAAGGTACTCAAATGTACAGGCAAAGAATGTTTTTCTGAAAGATAGAATAGCATGAATAAAGGCTCAAGTGTATAACATAACATGTGAAGTATGAAGTGTATACAGCAAACCACAACCAGATCAGTGACCTAAAAACTGAAAGACAAAGTATGGGAAACAGGGCAGCAAGACCGGAGAGCGGGTGCCCGAGGCTGCTGATGGAGAATAAAGAAAAATAATTAGCCATTTTTTTTTGTGGTCATTGTTTTGTTTTGGGGGTGCTTTTTGGAAGTCTTAAAGGGGCAGGCCAGGACACTTAGTTCAGAGGTAGGGAATCTGGGGATCTCTGGGCACACTAATCCCCTGGGCTGCAGGGAGCAAGGATGCCCCTTACGGAGATAAATAGCCTCCCGGCAGCTCCCCCTCCAAAGAAAATCCACCAATTTGGTGCAGCAGCCTGTGCCAGGAGACTCCCAAAGCTACAGCGGGGATAAACTCCATAGCAGCCAGGCAGGAAGCAGAAGCCCTGTCTGCACTCAGCTGCCCAGCACAAGGCACTAGAGGTCGCTATTCTTCCAGGAGAGGAAGGCCACAAACAAACAAGAAGGGAAGTTCTTCCAGTCATCACTCGTCCCAGCTCTGCAAACAATTCCTATCACCATGAAAAGAGAAAATTACAGGCAAACCAAGATCACAGAGATAACAGAGAAGGAGACAGACCTAATGAGTATTCCTGAAAAAGAATTCAAAATAAAAATCATAAACATGCTGACAGAGCTGCAGAGAAATACTCAAGAGAAATGGGATGAAGTCCGGAGGGAAATTACAGAAATCCGGAAGGAGATTACAGAAGGGAAACAAACTCTGGAAGGATTTACAAGCAGAATGGATAAGATGCAATAGGTCATTGATGGAATTGAAACCAGAGAACAAGAACGCATAGAAGCTGACATAGAGAGACTTAAAAGGATCTCCAGGAATGAAACAATATTAAGAGAACTGTGTGACCAATCCAAAAGGAACAATATCCATATTATAGGGGCACCAGAAGAAGAAGAGAGAGGAAAAGAGATGGAAAGTATCTTGGAAGAAATAATTGCTGAAAACTTCCCCAAACTCAGGGAGGAAATAATCAAACAGACCACAGAAATACACAGAACACCCAACAGAAAGGATCCAAGGAGGACAACACCAAGACACATAATAATTAAAATGGCAAGGATCAAGGACAAGGAAAGAGTTTTAAAGGCAGCTAGAGAAAAAAAGGTCACCTATAAAGGAAAACCAATCAGGCTAACACCAGACTTCTCTACAGAAACCCTACAGGCCAGAAGAGAATGGCATGATATATTTAATGCAATGAAAGAGAAGGGCATTGAACCAAGGATACTGTATCCAGCACGACTATCATTTAAATATGATGGCAGGATTAAACAATTCCCAGACAAACAAAAGCTGAGGGAATTTGCTTCCCACAAACCACCTCTACAGGGCATCTTAAAGGGACTGCTCTAGATGGAAGCACTCCTACAAAAAGCACAGAACAAAACACCCAACATACGAAGAATGGAGGAGGAGGAATAAGAAGGGAGAGAAAATAAGAATCTACAGACAGTTTATATAACAGCTCAATAAGCGAGCTGAGTTAAGTGGTAAGATACTAAAGAGGCTAACTTTGAAACTTTTGTAACCATGAATTTAAAGCCTGCAATGGCAATAAGTACATATCTTTCAATAGTCACCCTAAATGTAAATGAACTGAATGCACCAATCAAAAGACATAGAGTAATAGAATGGATAAAAAAGCAAGACCCGTCTATATGTTGCTACAAGAAACTCACCTCAAACCCAAAGACATGCACAGACTAAAAGTCAAGGGATGGAAAAACATATTTCAGGCAAACAACAGAGAGAAGAAAGCAGGGGTTGCAGTACTAATATCAGACAAAATAGACTTCAAAACAAAGAAAGTAACAAGACATAAAGAAGGACACTACATAATGATAAAGGGCTCAGTCCAACAAGAGGATATAACCATTCTAAATATATATGCACCCAACACAGGAGCACCAGCATATGTGAAACAAATACTAACAGAACTAAAGGGGGAAATAGACTGCAATGCATTCATTTTAGGAGACGTCAACATGCCACTCACCCCAAATGATAGATCCACCGGGCAAAAAATAAGTAAGAACAAGGAAGCACTGAACAACACAGTAGAACAGATGGACCTAATAGACATCATATAGAACTATATATCCAAAAGCAACAGGATATACATTCTTCTCAAGTGCACATGGAACATTCTCCAGAATAGACCACATACTAGCCCACAAAAAGAGCCTGAGAAAAATCCAAAACATTGAAATTCTACCAACCAATATTTCAGACCACAACGGTATAAAAGTAGAAATAAATTCTACAAAGAAAACAAAAAGGCTCACAAACACATGGAGGCTTAACAATATGCTCCTAAATAATCAATGGATCATGAAGAAATTAAAATAGAGATCAAGGAATATATAGAAACAAATGACAACAACAACACAATGTCCCAAATTCTGTAGGACGCAGCAAAAGCAGTCCTAAGAGGAAAGTATATAGCGATCCAGGCACAAATGAAGAAGGAAGAAGAATCCGAAATGAATAGTCAAACATCACAATTATCGAAATTGGAAAAAGAAGATCAATTGAGGTCTAAAGTCAGCAGAAGGAGGGACATAATAAAGATCATAGAAGAAATAAACAAAATTGAGAATAAAACAATAGCAAAAATCAATGAAACCAAGAACAGGTTCTTCGAGAAAATAAACAAAATACATAGGCCCTTAGCCAAACTTATTAACACAAATCAACAGAATCAGAAATGAGAATGAAAAAATCACGACAGACTCCACAGAAATACAAAGAATTATTAAAGATTACTATGAAAACCTATATGCCAACAAGCTGGAAAACCTAGAAGAAAAGGACAACTTCCTAGAAAAATACAACCTTCCAAGACTGACCAAGGAATAAACACAAAAGTTAAACAAACCAATTACGAGCAAAGAAATTGAAACGGTAATCAAAAAATTACCCAAGAACAAAGCACCTGAGCCGGACGGACTTACCTCGGAATTCTATCAGACACACAGGGAAGACATATTAAACATTCTCCTTAAAGTTTTCCAAAAAGTAGAAGAGGAGGGAATACTCCCAAACTCATTCTATGAAGCCAACATCACCCTAATACCAAAACCAGGCAAAGACCCCACCAAAACATAAAATTACAGACCAATATCCCTGATGAATGTAGATGCAAGAATACTTAATAAAATACTAGCAAACCAATTTCAAAAATATGTCAAAGGATCAAACACCATGACCAAGTGGGATTCATCCCAGGGATGTAAGGATGGAACAACATTAGAAAATCCATCAACATCATCCACCACATCGACAAAAAGAAAGTCAAATACCACATGAACATCTGCATAGATGTTGAAAAAACATTTGAAGAAATTCAACATCCACTCATGATAAAAACTCTCAGCAATATAAGTATAGAGGGCAAGTACTTCAACATAATAAAGGCCATATATCATAAACCCACAGCCAACATTATACTGAACAGCGAGAAGCTGAAAAGCTTTTCCTCTGAGATCAGGAACTAGACAGGGATGCCCACTCTCCCCACTGTTCTGTAACATAGTCCTGGAGGTCCTAGCCACAGCAATCAGACAAAACAAACAAAGAAATACAAGGAATCCAGATTGGTAAAGAAAAAGTTAAACTGTCACTATTTGCAGATGACATGATATTGTACATAAAAAACCCTAAAGACTCCACTGCAATACTACTGGAACTGATATCAGAATACAGCAAAGTTTCAGGATACAAAATTAACACACAGAAATCTGTAGCTTTCCTATACACTAACAATAAACCAATAGAAAAAGAAATCAGGAAAACCATTCCATTCACAATTGCATCAAAAAGAATAAAATACCTAGGAATAAATCTAACCAAAGAAGTGAATGACCTATACTCTGAAAACTACAAGTCACTCTTAAGAGAAATTAAAGGGGACACTAACAAATGGAAACTCATCCCATGCTCGTGGCTAGGAAGAATCAATATCGTCAAAATGGCCATCCTGCCCAAAGCAATATACAGATTTGATGCAATCCTTACCAAATTACCAGCAACATTCTTCAATGAACTGGAACAAATAATTCAAAAATTCATATGGAAACACCAAAGACCCCGAATAGCCAAAGCAATCCTGAGAAAGAAGAATAAAGTAGGGGGGATCTCACTCCCCAACTTCAAGCTCTACTTCAAAGCCATAGTAATCAAGACAATTTGGTACTGGCACAAGAACAGAGCCACAGACCAATGGAACAGACTAGAGACTCCAGACATTAACCCAGACATATATGGTCAATTAATGTTTGATAAAGGAGCCATGGACATACAGTGGCATAATGACAGTCTCTTCAACAGATGGTGCTGGCAAAACTGGACAGCTACATGTAGGAGAATGAAACTGGACCATTGTCTAACCCCATATACAAAAGTAAATTCAAAATGGATCAATGACCTTAATGTAAGTAATGAAACCATTAAACTCTTGGAAAAATACATAGGCAAAAATATCTTAGACATAAACATGAGTGACCTCTTCTTGAAAATATTTCCCCAGGCAAGGAAAACAACAGCAAAAATGAACAAGTGGGACTATATTAAGTTAAAAAGCTTCTGTACAGCAAAAGATACCATCAGTAGAACAAAAAGGAACCCTACAGTATGAGAATATATTTGAAAATGACAGATCCGATAAAGGCTTGACACCCAGAATATATAAACAGCTCACATGCCTCAACAAACAAAAAACATATAACCCAATTAAAAATTGGGCAGAGGACCTGAACAGACAGTTCTCCAAAAAAGAAATACAGATGACCAATAGACACCTGAAAAGATGCTCCACATCACTAATTATCAGAGAAATGCAAATTAAAACTACAATAAGGTATCACCGCACACCAGTAAGGATGGCTGCCATCCAAAAGAGAAACAACAACAAATGTTGGCGAGGCTGTGGAGAAAGGGGAACCCTCCTACACTGCTGGTGGGAATGTAAATTAGTCCAACCATTGTGGAAAGCAGTATGGAGGTTCATCAAAATGCTCAAAACAGACCTACCATTTGACCCAGGAGTTCCACTCCTAGGAGTTTACCCTAAGAATGCAGCAATCAAGTTTGAGAAAGACAGATGCACCCCTAAGTTTATCGCAGCACTATGTACAATAGCCAAGAATTGGAAGCAACCTAAATGTCCATCGATAGATGAATGGATAAAGAAGATGTGGTACATATACACAATGGAATACTACTCAGCCATAAGAAAAGCGCAAATCCTACCATTTGCAGCAACATGTATGGAGCTGGAGGGTATTATGCTCAGTGAAATAACCCAAGCAGAGAAAGAGAAATACCAAATGATTTCACTCATCTGTGGAGTATAAGAACAAAGGAAAAACTGAAGGAACAAAACAGCAGCAGAATCACAGAACCCAAGAATGGACTAACAGGTATGAAAGGGAAAGAGACTGGAGAGGATGGTTGGGTAGGGAGGGATAAGCTGGGGGAGAAAATAGGGGTATTAGGAGTAGCATGCATGTGGGGGGTGGGAGAAAGGGGTAGGCTGTACAACACGGAGAAGACAAGTAGTAATTCTAAAACATTTTGCTATGCTGATGGACAGTGACTGTAAAGGGGTTTATATGGGGGACCTGGTATAAGGGAGAGACTAGTAAACATAATATTCTTCATGTAAGTGTAGATTAATGATAACAAAAAAAAAAGAAAGAGTAAGGGGATTACTCCCTGATAGGATCAAACTAACTGTAAATCAATGATTATTGTATGCTTTAAATATCCTTAATTTTGATCACTTAAAGTGTGTCAGATGATTGGCTATGGAGGTATACTTTTCTGATAATATTCCTTTCTCTTAAAAAAAAAGAAAAAAAAGCAGTTCCTGTGTGGTGACCTCCAATGAGTTCTACACAATGGTGTAAAGGGCATATCAAAGTGTGGGAAAAGGGTCTGTTTGTGTTTATACAGAGGATCAAAGCCTAATTTGGCTACCCAGAAAATGAACTAAGATACAATATGAAGAAGAACTTCCAACATCAGCATTCTCTGGAAGAGTCATACCAGAAGATGATCATCAAAAAACCTCAACAAGAATCCAGACGATGCTGCAGTTGTAGCTGCATTCATCTCACTGGTTCCTGGACTTGCAATTGGAATGAAGAAGGAGATATCTAAGCTGGCCTGTGCGTACACTAAAACAACAAATTTGACTGGATCTATACTGTTGGAACTCAACCAAGAATTAGGAGAAGTGCAAGTTGTAGCACACCAAAATCTTACAACTACAGACTACTGTTAAAAGAACATATGGGATGTGAACAGTTCCAAGGAATGGGTTGTTTTAATTTGTCTGATTTCTTCCAGACTGTTCAAGTACAGTTGGACAATGTCTATTATCTCATAGACAAATTTTCACAAATGCCTGGGGCACCTAACTGGTTTTCTTGGCTTCACTAGAGATGGCTGGTACTTGTAGGTCTGCTTTGATTATGTAACTGTATTTCTATTGTGTTAATGTGTGTTCGCAATTTAATTAGTAGTTTAAAACCTATACATGCTTAAGTTACTCTACAAGAAGATATGTCAAAGAAATAATCAATCTTCCCATGTTTTCTTCCATCTGCTACCTCTATAGCTTTTCTTATTCCTTCCTAATTACAACCCTTAAGTAGAATTCGTGCCTCACATCGAATTCACCGAGTATCATAATTCCTCCAAGTGGTAAAGATACCTCAAGACAAATGCTGAGCATAAAAGCCACAGGGCATAAATATGCAAAGAAGTAAAAAGCTAAGCTTTTCAAACAATATGGCTTCTCTCTCACCAAATTTACATTTCCCTGTATGGCCCCAGAACATGACTGGTTAGCCAGAGACAGGTAAGATTCCTCAAGGGAGGAACAACCTAAGACAGGCACAGTCACAGGGAGGCTATCAGGTGAGAAATTGGAGATCAATAGAGGTGAGGCTTAGAACCTCACCCCCCTGTTTTGAGAGAAATCTTCTGCATCCGTGGATATTTTATTGCCCTTTTCTAGCTTGGATTAACACATAGTCTACAGGCCCACACCTGATCATCTACATTTGCTCTCTTAGAACACTAAACTATGTTTTCTACCTACCACTTCAGCATTTTATTTAAAAAAAAATAATAATAATAATGGGAGAAATGTGGGATTCACATATAAATCAAGTATAAATATCAAATGAATATTCATATTTGACCTGATTGTTTATAGTTCATAATGAGTGATCAAAACCGAAAGTTTTTGTGATGACTGCCCTTGTACTGTTCACCATGTAAGAACTTATTCACTATGTAAGAATTTGTTCACCATATAAGAACTTGTTCATTATGCTTCAGAAGATTAGAGACTGATGAGAATTAGGCTGGGGGTGGATTAATGATTGTTCATTGAGCTTTGACTCCCCTATACAGAATTTTATTGTTGTTAACAACCATTTGATCAATAAATATGAGAGATGCCCTCTCAAAAAAAAAAAAAAAAGAATGCTTCCAATAAAAATAAAAATAAAAGTCAAGGATACATGAGACAATTTCATTCAGAATTTTGTCTCTTTACCATGGAGTCAGTCCTTCATCCTATCCCAATCCCATTTTTCCTTTATCATTGTGGGTATTTGTTGGAGTTTTTAGTTGTAATTAATAGAAGATAACTCACTAATACAATCAGAAAATGAAGATACTTTGCTTAGGTCATGGAATCACAGGAGATGCTGAAGAATTCACCTCCAGGCTAAGCATCTGAAACCATGCTTTACACCAACCTTGAATGTGCTGTCTGCAATTCATACACCAAATTATTTGCCAACAATTTAATCTAACAGAAACTACTACTTATCTTTCAAGTCAGTGCCCTACATAAGCCCTTTTGTTCACTCTGTAGCTGATTTTTCTCTTGGACCATTTCATTAAACACCTAGCTGATTTCCTGACTTCTAATCTTTGACACAAATTATCTCATATAATTCTGGAAGAAACACATTTAGAAACCTATTTCCAAAAATACCAAAGTTGTTAGAAGTAAATAACTTTATCAAGTAAGATGGAAGATCTGTGTATATGAGAAGAGCTGTATTACAGTGTCAAGGGACATACAAATGCTGGAACAATTAAAAAGGAATATCAATGCCATGAATTTAAAGATTAAGATCTATAAAATGTCTGTTTGCCCTATCTTCATCTTTACATTTAATGAAATCCCAGTACAAATATAAACAACATTTGAGGGAGAGTGTTAACCAATTGAAGAAAAAAACTCAGGTAGAAAATTTAAAAACAAGGAAAGATTGGTGGACTTGACAAGGTTAAAATGAAAAATGTATGTAATAATATTGATATAAAGCAAGAGCAAATGAAATAGGGAAAATTCACAACTTTTAATGCAGAGAGAGATTTTCTCTAGCACAATGAAGGGTTCTTGCAATTTCCTAAGAGATGGACAGCTCAGCCAGAAAATCTGTGCAAAGGCTTGGTTCCAGACACTTTTGTTACCATACAGTTTTCTCCACTGTGATTCTTCTCAATTTGCCTATACCTCTCACCTCATAATTACAAGGTATTATTGCCATATAACTGTGATATACTGGAATCTTTCTGAGACCCAATATAATCAAACTGTGAAACAACAAACATTCAACATAGGAATTGAGAAAGTGGAGAATAACTGCACAGAAAAATATCTTTAAATCAGTTTAAGCAGATATACATGTAAATAGTGGCTCACACACATACAGTAGCTTCAAGCATCGTTCCTTCCAAGCTTCTCCCCAAAATCCCTTTGTATCTTCCTCAAAATTTTTCATTAAATTCTACCTCTATACCTCTTTTGTACACCTTACCTCTGACTAAATCTCTTTTCTCTACATTTCTCCTTCAAACACAGCATACACACACACCATTTCATTTCTGCTGTGTTGCTCCCAGAAAACTATAGACTGGTATCTCAATCACAATTTTTTCTCTCAGTGATTATCCATTATCCTTATTCTTTGTTTTTGTAAAACCGAAGAGGCAACTCAACAAAGAAGAAACCATTTTTTGAAGAATGCATGAGTATATGCACACACGTGTGTGTGTGTGTGGAAGTGTGTGTTTGGGCAGAAGAGTGATATTGAGCAAGAAAGATGATAAATATTCTCTATTAATTATTGTTGTTTGTGTTACAGTTATGTATGTGTTCATGTCTCCCAGACTAAATTAGCAAAGAACATGTATCAGGGTTCTCCAGAGAAAAAGATACAGATCTTCTACATATAATCCTCTTATATAATTATTGTTATAATTATATTAATATTATTATCTAATAAAAGACATTTATTATAAGGTATCAGCTCACCTGATTATTGAGTCTGAAAGTCCCATGATCTGCCATCTGCAAGCCAGAGATTCCAGAAGGCTGATGGTTGAATTTCAAAGACCTCAGAGCAAAGAGCCATTGGTGAAGATTCCAGTCCAAGTCTAAAGTCCAGATAATACTAAATCAATCAATCAATAAGAGAAAATGGACTGCTATGATTAAGAACACAAGTTCGCATCTCAGAAAAATGAGATTAGAATCTTTCGTTTGAAAACATAGTTTTACTTAAAAAGGTCTTAATTTTGTCTAAGTCTTACACCTTTCTCTAACTCTTTTCTGATTTATTATTAAGCATGATAATCACATCTGACATCTAGACTATATGTAAAGTGACATTAAGTGATAAAATGTAGTAGGATTACTTATATATCTCAGCAGTCAGCCAGAGCTTAGTAGATGATTTTTTATTTTATTGTTTTCCTTATTATTCACAGATTTGTAAATGAGCATTAATTTGGACTAAAAGTGTAAGGACCATTCTAAAACCAAATCATTTTTCTAGATGTTATGCACATTTTTAAGAATCTATCTAAATTATTTTTCTTTTATAAGCAATTTTCTCTAATTATATAAAAATGAGAAATTGTGACTATATAGTTTATGTAATTTTTATGACACCTGTTAATGAGATTCTTCTTTAAAATAAGGACAAACATTAAAAAAATAAAATGTTTCAAACACAAATACTCAATTTTGAGTTTACTAACAACTTTGGTCTTTGTATATAATAAAATTTGTATTATTTTTGCGAATAAAATTGTTATTTATTTCACAATAATAAAATTATTTCCACACACATTTTAACATCTGGTTTTTACTAATACAAGTAATTTATTATTTTATTTCAAAGTCAATGTGATCTGCATGCTTTTTAGTGCTCACTGAGTGAGTTCTTTTTTCTGCAGAAAGTCATATTACAAGAAGTGTTGATCATTATTCCTGCATATTCATCATTATGTTCTAAATTCTATAACTTCCTCCATTCTTGATATTTATATTACTTCTTCAGTCACAAGTCATCATTCTTTACTTTGTCCACAAATTGACTGTAATAATAAAAATTTGAAACATAAATAAATTTTCTGTATTAGTATCATTCAGTAAAAATGCAAATACTGATGTAGTATTTATATTTAATATCAGTGGATTGGAAACAAAAACTTTTGGTTAATTCAAAGATTTTATATATGTATGTATAAAGACTTACTTTACATATATGGGTCTATAAAGAACATATGTATAAATAATACACATAAATATATTTATATATAACTATAAATAAGTTAAATATATTTATACATAACTATATGTAGTTATATATAAATATATTCATACATATATTCATACATATCTATATAAACTAAAGTATGTCTAAATAAAATATTTCACTAAGCCTTTTTACCCAGCTTTTAAGTTTTTTTGTTTATCTGTCATTTTAATTTCTTTATTTTATACTTTTTCTAGTATCATATTTTTCATTGAAATTTCCAAGAAAATTTATTTCACCAAGTACCCCTTTTCTATGAAGTCTTCCATTCTCCTGCTCCAATCTGGATGGTTTTGTCTCTATGTTTATACAGATAATCTCATGCATTCATTCCATTCACTCTCCTCTTGGACTGTATCTGCTGATGCCTAATTCATGAAGTCTATCATTTTGGTTCACAATCAGCTTTTGCTCTATCACTTCCTCAGTAGAACAAATTCACTAAAGGCAACACTTTGTTGGAAACAATTTTGCCCACAGATTTTTTTCTCTTTCACTAACCTGATAGAAAGATATTACTTCTGTATTCCACTGATGTTGAGACTGGCCATGTGACTTGCTTTGACCATGGGAATGTGAGTGGAAATGAAAGTATGCTTTTTGCATATGAGCCATAAAAGCCATTATATCCCTGCTTGTCTCTGGGAGCTTCCAGTCTTCAACACAAGAAGATGCCATGGCCAGTAAAGGCTCTTCAACATGGACCCTGATTTATAATTATGCAGTCAAATTACCTCAAGAAGTTCACAGTTAGTAGCTTGGAACAAAGTCTAAGGGCTTAGGAGTTTAACACTTACTTTGTGAACAATTCTCAGTTTGGGGGTAGCTTTATGTTGAGTTATGTTCCAAAAGTTGACTAATAAAACTTATTTTGAAATGTGTCAAAATATTTTAATTCTGAAGTCACATTGGCAATTTGGCTTGTTAAAGAAATCTTAAATGAAAGTACCTTTACTTTAGAATTCTGAAAGTATTGCCGTACTATCCTCCAGTAATCCAGTCTCTAGAATGTCAGATTCCAGTCATTAAAAATTATTTAAAGCTGAATTGTTTCTACTTCTGTACACATTAGGATTTTCTTTATCCTTGGCACTATAAAATTTTAATATACAGTTTATTAGCATTTTGTATTAGTTATGGTTAACAGTGACCTTATCAGGTTAAGCTTTTGAGAATGTATGTATTTCATCTAATATAATTTTTCTATTTTTATCCATAAAAGTATGTTTTTATAATCAAGATTATAATGTTATTATAATATTTTAAGGTCTTTACTAAAAATAACTGCAATTCAAAGAGTTGCTTCTCTTTTCATACTTGGAAAAAAATACAAATACTGGATCTTTTTAGTTAATGCAATAATAAAAGAATCATATAACAATGCCACAAAACATTTTATATGATTTAGAGAAGTTCCAAGAGACATTACATTAAATAAACTATCAGCTATAGCTCATAGAATTATACTAAAATATCACACAGAGAAAATAGTACTCAAATGTCATTTTCCTTTCATACTTTTAATCAAAAGCAACCATCTGTAAATCTGGAGGAAAAATATGTTCCCAGACTGGGGCAAATAACCTTTGAATCCAAATCATCAAAGGGAGAAATAAACTGGGAGAAACCCATTTATTGCTTACAAAGAGACATCTACTTCTGCTCCCCCGTGTCTCTCTCAACCAAGCTGCAAAAGAACCCTAAAAATACCTCTCAGGTCCAGGTGCCCACTTGCTCTCTACCCACTTTGTAATCACCTATTGATATGGAGATGGACTACTTTTCTCCACCCCTTGGAAACACATATTGATATGTAGATTCACTAAGTCTAAGTGAAAGATTCTGGAAATATTGCAATTTTACCCACAGCCCACCCCTCCAGAAATCTCACCTCACAATTTACTTGTTCCCCATCTTCTGCAATGGTACCTGTGTGAGAAACTGGAGCACTGTAACCACACTAATAATAGATAAGAGCAACAGCAATAAAACCATGATAAGCCCCAAACTGGAGGATTCAGCTAGGTTCAAAGTCCTATGCAGATTAAGTCCATAGGTTGCCCACTCCACAAAAGGCTAGCAACTAAACCCATAGGGAGTTCAGAGCAATCATCACATGGCAACTGCAGCCAGGGAGCATGTCCAGGCCACAGGGACTATAGAAGAAAATAACCTTAATGGCAATAAGATACATGTTTTAATGACACCAGCATAGGCAAATCTTGTCCATCAGGTAGGATGCATGCAAGAGAGTGGTCCTGTGGTAGGACAGTGGCAGGAATGGGATCTCATCTTGGTCTAGTACATCCAGACCTTCACCTCGCTCTCGGTGGGAGTTACAGATGGGTTAATATATAGGGCTACAAGAGGTACATGAACTGGCCATAAAGATAAAACAAAACTTCCCCATAAGATGCCCTTACCTCCTGGACGTTTGGGTACACTACTGTGATCATTCTTACCATTCTGCTGTTACTCTAGAAATACATAGGAGGCCAGCTTCCAGGCCTTCTCCCCAAGGTGCCAGCAGGGCCAGGAATTGCTTGTCCATGTGTCAAAATTTCCAGGGCCACATCTACTCAACAGAGTCTCCAGGGTTTAACACAGCTGGGGCTGGCAGTAGGATGATGCTCTGTTGGCCATATCCTGATTTTAATGGCTCCTTTCTGGTTTGCATAAACAATTGTATAGGAAAGGTAGCAGTGTGTATTAGTACATCCACAGGGCTCAAAGCTCCTTTTCAGGGTTCTTTGAGTCCATATTATAGATGATATTTTTCATGCCCAGCTCTGTAACACCTGCCGGAGCTCTGCATACATGTTTCAGCTATTAGGCAAGTATGGTAAATCACCCTGATAAGGCCAAACTGCCCTGATGGCTGCTGTCAGCCAATCCAAAAGTGCCTGATTCCCTGAGGTGGGACAGGCACTTTGCAGCCACATCTGGAGGGAAGGGTGAGTCATCCATCAGAGAAGCCAGTCTACTCATTTCAGAACCCAACATAACAATGTTTTCCACTCTTATATCCCAAAGACACAAAAGCTATGTAGGCAGAGGTTCTGACAGCTTCTGCCGAAACCAGATGCTCATGTCCACCAGCTTATTATAGGGGTGGAGCATGGAGAGCTCCACCAACTGGGGAAGGGATTGCTCTCTCCCTAAGGAGAGCCCCCGGTTATTGCATTTTTATTTTCTTAATTACAACCAGGTGGGCCCTTAACACAGGAGGGTCTGGTATCTTGGGCAGGGGGCCTCAGCAACAGCTTGGCCTTTGGCCCCACCCCCTCATCCTCTCCCAACATCTCCTCTACCATCTCTGGAGCTGAAGGCACCACTCTTTCCTCTGCCTCCCCTATGGCCTCCTGAAACACAGATTCTCCTGCTTCCTCTTCCCTTGCTGCTAACATACCTTCCAAGAGCATGACCTGTCTTCTCAATAACTGTCTTTCTTTCTCAAGGGCTTCCCATAGGTCATAGCCTAGCTCCTCCAAGCAAAGCTGAAGTGTGTTTCTCTGCTCAGTAACCCTTTCCACTATCTTGAGAAACAAACATCCCATAATCCTGGCTGTCATGTGGCCACTCCAGGCCTCTAAGCAGTCTTCTTTCTCATGGAGGGCTAATTCCACAGCTTACAGTGTCTCCACCCTTCCCAATTCTGGGGAACGGGCCACCTGTCTAGGAGGTACTTTACCCTAGACCAATTCCCCACTAGAGGCTCCCCAAGTGGAAGTCCCATAGATAGCATGTTCTTGGGTGAAGCTTCACCCTCCACCACTGCTGGAGGTAAGGGTAAGTTGTCACCCCCTAATGCAGCAGCCACTGGGGTCTCCCCAGCGTCCACATGGGGAGTTTCCAGGTATTTCCCCCACCATTGCTAGGGGAAGCCTGCCCAAGTGTCACACCCATGAAGGCAGATCTCAGGTTCAGAGGTTCTGCCAACTGCCACCAGGTTTAACTCCAGGAGGGAAAATATGTTCCCAGCCTAGGGAAGTAACCTTTGAAGCCAAAATCAGTCAAAGGGAGAAATAAAGTGAGAGAAACCCACTTATTTCCTATAAGCAGTCATCTACTTCGGCTCACCTGTGTTTCTTTTGACCCACCTGCAAAAGGAATCCAAAAATACCTCACTGGTCCAGGTGCCTGCTTGCTCTCCACCCACTTTGTAATCACCTATTGATATGGAGATGGACTACTCATCTCCATCCCTTGGAAACACCTACTGATATGGAGATGCACTAAGTTCAGGTGCAAGATTCTGGAAATACTGCAGTTTTACGCACACCATCTAAAAGTAGAAAAGTTAAAAATCATCTGAAACAAGATATGTGTGAAGATAAGGAAAAAGAAAATTTAAGTCTGGCCATGATGTCATGACCACATGAATTTCAATCTAATGTCTTCAGAACATTTAAAAAGAAGATCACAAAAATTTTTGCCATTGTCTTAGTTATTGCAGTGGATCAAATTCTTGAGGTGATATTCCAGGGTTCTGAAAAAAGAGGAAATACTCAAGAATTGATGCAGTATTGAGGAAAAAATGACCAAGATAAACAAATGAAAAACCCTTAACTAATGCTTCGAAGAGAACTGGAACACAGAAAAATAAATTATTATAATGATGAACGTATTGACACCATTGTCTTTTTATGGAAAAATGCTAGTTTCAAATTATTGAGGTATAACATAGTAATCTATCATTTGTCCCATATTATTCAATATTTAAATAAGTTACAAAGTAAACATACAGCAAATATATTTTTTGTCATTGTCTTTAATGAGTGCAGTGAGTCAGAAACAAAACTGACATTTTATAATATCTTGATGTGCTAGATCATAAGAATTTAAATAATTAAATAAACATAATTGACATAAAGGTAAAGTCCTGTAATAGCAATGCCTGCAATCATTTAGGGACTTGGCTTGACTGCAGGTTGATTGAGACAACAATGTAATGTGTATGTCAAAAAGACAATGCAAGTTTAAGACATGTTAATAATGATATTCCTTAGAGCAAACAACATAATAACTTTATAAAGTAATCCTTGAGTCAACTGCCATTCGATTATGGAGTTAATTCCCAATTGTCAGAACTTGAAGTTATAAAAATATTAATGTTCACTATAATGTTTGCTGTGCATGCAGTGTTTAAAAAGGCATTTCAAAAATTGTGTTACATTGAGACTCAGTTGATTTTCTGAAGGAATCATGATAGATTTTTTTCTCCCCAAAAAAGAAGGGATAGTTAAAGAGCCAGTGAAATAGTCATACTTTTACTGTCATTCACTAAAGGACCCACACGTACATGGTAACTTAATATATGATAAAGGGGACACCACAGTGTAGTGAATAAGAACATTCTTCTCAAAACATTGTGCAGGGTCAATCTAATAACCAAAGAGAAATATACTGTATTTTGGCCCTTCCCTCATACTACTGATAAAGAAAAATGAAATGTTCTAAATTAAGTGACATGGAGCCAGAGAAAGAGGGAAAGAAAAAAGGAAGGTCATTGTTCAATAGTCCCTAGACAGAGCTAACCAGAAACTCTATGTTCCTGAATGAAGTTATTTCAACAACCACCTAGAGGGTCCCCAGAACCACCAGATCCCCCTCGCACATGACCAATGTCTGACCATCATCTACAAACAATGTACAAGCCTTCTCTACAGACTCACCACCTATCCCTATACTTCCCCACTTAACATTAACCCACCTTTCTTACCTATAATCAATGTGGATTTAAAGAACATTCTTTCCTTGAGACCCCTCATAAATGTCTCCTGTTTCATGAGTCTGGTGGACAATTTATTTATGTTATCTGGCTTTGCTACTGATGAGGCAGAAATTTCCTGTTCCAGAACTCAGTCCTTTTCCTAGCTAGCATCTGTAAAGTCTCCATAAACCCTTTTATTTCAGAGATCTCTTGATTTCTAGAGTTCTTGATGTATCACTATAAACAAAATAAATTCCAGATGAACTGCAGTTCTACATGTAAAAATAAATATTAAATATTTTGTAAGAAACCATAGAGTAGTGTCTTCATGACTTTGAATAGGCAAAGATTTCTTAAACATGATGCAATAGGGCATTGAACATAGACCATGCTCTATAGGAAAGTATTATATATATATCCTAAGACTAAACACAGAGTTGAAATAGACATATCCCCAAAATGCCACAGTGAAGTCTCAAAAAAAATCAAAGTATATCACTGGTATTCTATTTGTCTCCCAGAAGAAAACTGAGCTTTAGAAAAGAAAAAAAACCTTATCTATATTCTCTACTATTTTTCTTTCATATTCTCTGGTTTCCTAGAAAAATATTAGTGACATTGAATGGGACTTTATGACCAAAAAAAACCAAAGGGAAAGCCAATAAGTATAAATGGATTCACAGGAGATTTAGATATTGGAATTTTTCACATTCACATATGATTAATGTTTTGTGAAAGTAGAGGAAAATGCACAATAGAGACAAAAAGATTATTTCAACAGAAAACCTGAATCTACATAAAGAATCAAATATATACTTTAAAATAGAAAATAAAATACCATACCTGAAATAAAAGTGTCTGAAGTTGTGTGTAACAGCAAAACACACTGTATAGAGCAGAACACCAAAGATTAGAGGTTAGAGAACCCAAAGACAGAGAGAAACAAGAAGAAAAAATATATCAGACGATAAAAATATGTTGGTCTCTGGCAAAAGTAATAAAATAGATTGTTTGTATTCCCATCCCATAAAGGACCTAGAGAAATAGAAATACAAGCAATATTTGAAGAGGTAATGGCTGATCACTTTCCCAATTAATAAAATATATCAGTATTACAAAATCATTATCCTAAAATAAAATTGAAATTAAACATTTAAAATCAAACCTGAAGTGGTTTACCATCAAGATAAAGGCTCTCAAATTCAATATAAAAATAACAGTATTTAGTTTTTTAGAAAGTACTTAAATATTTGACAGCAAAATTTTGTAAGTGAATAGGGTATTCAAGATGAAGATTATTTGTTTGTTGTTGGAACAAACAGTATGCATTAAAGAATACTTTTCACCCTTTTATTTTTTTTGTAGTTCCTGCATTTATTTGGTCTGTTTTATTTTTTCCTAATTCCTCTTTTCAATTCTACTAGCTTACAACTTAGACATTCATCTTCTATTCTTTAAGCTTTTGTCCATGTTTTTAATGTGCATAACCTACATAACTGCAATGAATTAATTTATATCACTGTGCTCCTAAAATACATTAAGGATTTTTCATATGCTTATTTTTCATTTGCTTATTCCGAATCTATGCTTATTTTTATTTGTCTTGAGATTTTTAAAAAATGAATTGTGGATTCAAATCTTTATACCAGTATATGCTGTGTAAATACTTTTGTCTAGTAGAGGTTTGTTTTTTCATTTCCTTAATGGTGACTTTCAAGAGCAAAAGTTTTTAATTTTGATAAATTTAAAATAATTGTATTTTTAAATTTATTATGCTTTTTAAAACTGCTCCATTGGTGTATAGTCACAAAAAATTATATTTTTTAAGGTATACAACAATGTATCAATACATATAGACATTGTAAATTTTATTTTGTTTTTATGTACAGTATCTAAAAAATTGTTTGCTTAACCCAGGGTTACAAAGATGTTTTCCTATATTTTAGATATTTTATGTTATTATAACTATGTCTTGTCAAGACTCTGAAAGTTAGAGATATTACACTGCTTGCAACCTAGTAAGTTAGCAGGCTTAAGATCCATTTTGATATCAGAAAGACTCAGAGAAAGAATAACAGAGAAGAAAGAATGCATTGACTCTTATTTTGAACTTTCATTTTTTTTCTGACATCAGAAATATAGTTCATCCTATACATCAAACATCCAAAGTGATGTGACTTTTGATGATTATGAAGTGTTAAATATTTCTCATGGGATAAAGATAAGGGCCTAATTTTCTGAGAGAAAGAGTAATTCTCAAATCTCATCTCCTGATCTGAGGTTTATTCACAAAAACAGTATATGATCCCTATCACTAAATTAAGGCACAAAATGAGAACAGTTGAAGTCACACACCATTTTCACCAAAGTATTGGAATATTGACATGGGTTTCCAAAAACTGATACAGACACCAACTGGAAAACAGGCCTGGTATAAAGCAAGCTTTAATTCTCAAGTATTTCTCATATTTAGGATATTTTAAAAAATATCTGTGCCTACAAGTGTTACATTCAAAAGAAAAACAAACAGACTATGCACACTAGAAGAATATATTATTTAAAATAATAACTGTGTGGGACCTGATAATGGGGAGAATCTAGTAACCACAATGTTGCTCATGTGATTGTATATTAATGATACCATAATAAAAAAATAATAATAACTGCATATCACAATTAACAAAAGTCTTAAATTGCTATATTTTGAAATTAAAATAATTCTCTCATCAACTATATCTTTTTTGTGTGTAATTTTTTCTTGCTATCAACAACAGTGTTAGGAGTGTGGTGTGGATAAAAAAATAAAGAACCTCTTTATTTGGGGAAAGAATAAAAAGGGTAAGAAATAGGCAAGTCATCACAGAAAATAGAACATTAAATGTTAAGAAAACATGCCTGTCTGACAATGAAAACTGAGTATCTCTAATTTTAAAATTCTTAATAAATATAGACACTATTTAAAATAATATATTTCTCTAGTGTGCATAGAAGTCTGCTTGTTTTTCTTGTGAATGTAGCACTTGTAGACATAGAAATTAAAAAATAACCTGAAATAACCACTTTATTTTAATGTGACTTGGGCCTAATCATATATATATATGACATGACACACATCCACACCTCTCAGGTTAAGTTACAATATAATGGACCTATTTGGCTATATGGTCTTTGGTTCTATTTCCTTTACCTCAAAAAGGATAAATTGTAGTCTCTTTTTAATTCTCCAAGAGAGGACCATGTTTAATGAATCTAAACGTGTTTCATCATATATATTTTGTCAGCTGCAACAGTGGAGTTGTTAAGGAATCAGAATGTAGTATCAAACCAAGAATACCCTGTTAGAGAAATACATGGGTTATTTTGCATATATAACACATTATGAAAAGTGGAAATATGTAATAACACATGAGGATGACAGACACTTCAGACAGCTTTGCCCTTACCTACTGTGCCAAAATGGAGTTTATATATTGACATATATTACCTCTTATTTTGACCTGCAAATATTATTTTCCATTTCTAGTGTTAATTTGCCAGATGGACTACTATTGAGGTTTGCATAACATACTCTTACAACAGAAAACATCACAAAGTTGTTCAAATAACATCAACCTTTTCATTTATCCCAAAGGTACTTCTGGCTTTTCCAAATATATCCATTTTTATAATTTGATTATGTTAAAATATACTCAGGTTAAAATTAACAGAATAGCTCTCTTGAAGTCTTTGGTGAGATGATTAAAAATACTTATTTGTATCTATTACTTTACTTTTTAAGAATTCTACTACTCTCACAATAGGACATTAACTACACTGTGCATAATTGAGCTTTATAATCATATACAATTTCAGATAATGCCATATCACTAAATCACATTGCATTAAACTTTTCCTCTGTTAGTCTCTGGAGGTGATTCATAATGCAGCTCTTTTAGAATTCTGGAGATTCAGCTTTTTCGATACTCTTTTGTGAACAACTTCTGGCTTGTCATTGAGCTCTAGTAAAGACTGAATTCTTGACCATGAACTGGCAAGCTATCATGTAACCAGAACTACCAGAAGCATACTAGGTATTGCCTGACTCACCAAGTCATAAAGATGGGAATGCACAGCAATACGTGATAATAATATGAAAATGATACACGCAAAACGGGCCTCAATCAGGACCTGAACACACCATTAAGTTGCACAAGTAAGTGGTTACCAATGTCATGACCCCTACTGATGCTAGATTGGCTCTTTTCTGTCAAGCCTGACTTATGGCCTCATATGGATTTCCCTATTGCCACTTGACCAAGAAAGAAAATCATTTCAGTCTTGTTTATACATAGCTGTATTACAGTCCTTTTTCTGGGGAGCATTGAAGCACAACAGTGAGACAAAATTCTACCAGTAGGAGGAAATTTAAATAGTTTACCTGATCATTAATTTTTCCAGGAAAAAAAGAGATACTAAAAGGTTCAAATCCACTGTCTTTCATAGGCATGGCTAGGATTGTGTTGGATGGTGAGACTTGCAAGGAGGATAATTAGAAAACTGGTGATAAGGCAGTATATTTGTATCTCATGTAAACATTCACTCAAGATCAACTCCAGTTCTCTTTCAGCTTTATTATTAGGTATTTTTTTTAACATGAAATAACTGGTGGGCATGGTTTTATTTTCTTTTTGATGTGTACTCCAGGGGAAAGGTTTTAAATGTTTAAGGTTTTAATGAATTAATGATATTGGTTGTAAATGAAAACTTCAAAAATAATTTATAGGTCTTGGCACTATCTGTATCACTTTATAAATGTGAATAAGTGCAGTTGTATACTTAATGCTACATAAAATTAATCATCTTGACCACTATAGAAATATGACTGATGCATTTGCTATTGGGAATTGTTTAAAATGTATAAAATTTGCAGTATTTGGGACTTCCTCTTCTATGAGTAATATATGCCTACTGTGACCCTGAATCCTTTACAGAAAGGGGAAAAAAGTGAGCCATACCAGCTTTTGTGCCTGTGAGCATTTTCAAGAATACACTAACACACTATAGGGACAGAGGTCAGAGTTCAAGCAATTGGAGGTACTAGGGTTTGTGAATAAGAGTACATGAGAGGAGAAAGCTCTGCAGACAAAGAGCTCCGGAAATCTGCACAGGGGTCACCTTGAATCTTAAGTGGTGCATACATATTGTGAAACTCCAGAGGGATAGCAAAAAGCAAGTACATATCTTACAATAGCCAAGACCTTTTAGCTTGAATCTTCATAACCAGATAAAAAAGATAAGGAAAGATATCCATTCTTGGTTATCAGTCCATTTCTTTCCCAGCCTACCTCATCCTTGTCCAATGGGTTTATGAATGAAGGAGCTATAGTGGTAAGGATGGAGTTTTTCCATGGAATAACCAAGCCCATTGATGAAAGCTCTCTGGCTACAACCCCTGCTGAATCAGCAGAGATCAACACTCATTCCTGGATATGCACCTTCCTGTAGAAAAATCAGTCAGACACTGGGTAGCAGATCGGATCATTTCAGCATAGAGGTAGCAGTACTTTATGAAGTTCAAAATACCTCTCACTGGAATAGATACTTAGGCTGTATATTGGTTTTCTTTTCCTGACTACAGTGTGTCTACAGAAACAACCATCTTACATATGTGGAATGTCTTATTCACCATTATGCTTCTGAAGAAGAAATTCATATTGGAACAAATGAAGCATGGATGGTATAGTTAGTGCTCATGTTTTGGGAATTTAAGGTGGTATAAAATCCAGTCTGAGTCCATATCCTCACCCATTTCTGAAGACAGGAGAAAACTAATATCACAGCTCAAAGACAGGCAGAGAGTGAATTCTCAGCTATTCAAGCCTTCAATGGATTAGATGAGGTCCACCTGCACTGCAGAGAGCCTTTTGCTTTACTCACAGTGATTCAAGTATTAATCTTATCCAGAAACACCCTTACAGATATACCCAGAGTAATATTCTACTGAATATCTGAGCACTCTGTGGCCCAGTCAGGTTGACACATAAAGTTAATCATTATACCCTCATCGATGGCCTGATATAATGGTGGAATGGTCTTTGGAAGATTGAATTTTAGCACTGGCAGGATGGCAACACTTTCTGTAACACTGTAATTCTTTTCAGGCTGTTTCTTTTAGCAATAACTTATGGGTCTGGGAATGTAAGGTTAGCAGTAGAAATGACTCCTCACTGTTATGCAAAGATCTAAAAGCGAATTTTCTGTTCTCCATAATCACAATTTTAGGCTTTACTGGCTCAGAGGTCTTAACTCTCCAGAAAGGACTCTTTCCAACAGGGGGCACTGATACCTTTTCTGTTAAACTAGAAGTTGAGCCTGTCACCTGTATATTTGGGGATGTTTAAGCCAACAAATAAAACAAGAGGGTTACTGTACT
Organism: Manis javanica; assembly: GCF_040802235.1. Taxonomy (NCBI): domain Eukaryota; kingdom Metazoa; phylum Chordata; class Mammalia; order Pholidota; family Manidae; genus Manis; species Manis javanica. Next base: position 141,203,181 of record NC_133158.1, read on the forward strand.
AGTTAGGGTGCTTGATTCTGATTGTTGCTGTATGATAAGAAGAAGTGTGTAAAGGGACGCAGGCAGTACTATGGAGCACAGCTTAATACAGTCATGCCATGTGATAAAAATCAATGTGAAACTGAACCCCTTAATGTAAGAGGGACTGTAATGGACCAGATGCTTCAGGAGAATACATTTAGATCTCCCTGTCAAGCTAGGAGAAAATACCAGTCAAGGTACCATCTAAAAACAAAGGAGAGTTAAATGGGTAATGAAAGAAGTTATAAATACTAACTACAAACATGTGACAAATTGCAGAAATATTAATATATTATAGGTATGTTTTCCTGAATTTCATACATACTCTGTATGTATATTTGATTATTTTCTCATTTAATGCTACCCTACCATAGTCCTTATAAATAATAGAAACTACAGGAAAAGATATTACCTTCAAGCAACTTCATGCAATACCTTGAACCTAAAGAAAGTTCATCACTATGAAACTATTCATTGCTAATTTGAGCTTATATTGTCCTTATAGTTTTGCCTCATAAGCTTGTTTCTAAAGCAAATAGCTTAGAATCTTCTCTACTACATATTTCCTGGAATGTAGAAATAGACATAATAGTTAAGAGTTTCAAGACACTTTGAGAAATGATGTTTTAATAGCAATAGAATACTTTAAATGTATAAAAATGTACAGATAAAAAGTCATTAAATTTGAAAGTAGCTGATTTTGACACTTGTATCATCATTTTAATAATAGCAGATGGAGTTATTGGGATCTGTAAATAATGGACTCGGTTTATGGTAGGGGAGTCTGACATCGTGTCTTTAGAGTAAATATGGAAATGATATCTCAGAATTAAAATAAATTACAGACAAGGAAGTCCAAAAGAGTCCAGCCAATACATGAAATAGCAGATATTGCCCAGCAGAGAGAGGCTCTAGGACCACTTATCATTCTCATGTACAGTGGCAATTGGAATCAAAGATGCCTGGCAGTGAGTAGCAAAACCTTTCCCTATATGGTGATTTAATGAAATAATTTTGAACAAGATCAACTTTTTGCTGCTGTCGTCCTGGAGTAAAGGAGCCATACCTAGGTCTGGCACTTTCTTACATGGATAGTCCGTGATTCCAGTTATGAATTGGGACTAAGAGTCAAATAAAAAAGTGGCTCTATACTTTTTAAAAAACCTGTAACTTGTTATTTATGATGTTTGGCAGGAACTTCATTGATACATGATTTAACCAGATTAAAAAAAATTTTAGCCGAATAAATTAAAATTAATTTACACCTACTGCAAACACACTCCTGGTCTTGGACTCTGTGCTATGTTTGAATTTTAATTACAAATTAAGTAGTCTGTGTCTATTAAAGAAATCAGCAGTCAGAAAAGTAGAAATTTAAGGAAGTAGAATGTAGAAAACAATCTCCTTGAAAAACTAAGTGTGTTTTCTCCTCTTTTCTGAATATGATATGCACCCTGAATATGTCACTTTGCTTCATAATGCTGACATTGGAGGTCCAAAAGAGTCCAGCCAATAGATGACTATATTTTCAGAATATAGTGTATTATCTTTTTGAAAAAAAAAAAAGTCAGGCTCTATTAGAAACGAATATATATATTGCAAAGCACATTGTAGCTTTCTCATGATAATTAATTTATAGTTCTAATACATATTTTTATTTAAGTGACTCTTTGATGCTGTTATAAGAACCTAGTGCAAAGATAAATATTAAGAAAAAAACACTTTAAACCCTCCACTTCCTCTCACCACAATATCTATCACTTCTTGCCATGAAGATGAGGGAATTTATGTGCCTTAATAAAATTGTGAAACTCTTAATTTGCTCTCTTAGGGATAATGCCTTATTAAATACATCTTCCAAATATAAAATCTTTGGGTTGACATTTTCATTGCAGAAAGATTCTGTTGAAGGCACAATTTCTTAGGATATGAAAGTCACACCAATAATCTTTTAGTTAGACAAACCAGCAAAGACATGGCAAAAGAAATTTACAATTATAATGTCCTATTTCCTGCTACTTTCTGATTCAGAATATTTTATATCCTTGGACAGTATACACAATTATGTTATATGTGAAAATTAATTCTTATTTTTTGAAAAGTAGTTGAATGTGAAGGGTTTTTATTGAAAGACAGGTTATTTTAGACTGCAATCTATATTTGTTCCCAGTGATTATTTAATTGGCAATTATTATTAAAGAAAATGAAAGTATAAAACAAAGAAATTATCTGCCATTTTTTATTTTTATGGCTGAGTATATTCCATTGTGTATATACACTGCATCTCCTTTATCCATTCATCCATTGATAGGTATTTTGTTTGTTTCCATTTCTTAGCTTTTGTAAATGATGCTACAATGAACATGAGAGTGCGTATGTCTTTATCATTTTCATTTTCCTTGGATACATACCTAGTAATGGAATTGCTAGATAATATGGTGACTATATTTTTAATTTTTGTGAGAGCCTCCGTGATGTTTTTCATAGCAGCTACACCAATTTATATCCCCACCAACAAAGTATAAGAATTCATTTTTCTCCACATTCTTGACAACACATTATTTCTTGTTTTTTTTAATATAGCCATTTTGACAGGTGTAAGATCATTTTGGTTTTGATTTGCATTTCAATGAAGATTAATGATATTCTGAGCATTTTTTCATGTGCCTATTAGCCATCTATGTGCCTTTTTGGAAAATATCTGTTTATTTCTGTTAATTTTGCCAGTGTATATAAATAGTTGTATGGGTATTATTTCTCTTTAAAGATATTTCACCTTTTCCTCTACAAGCAGAGCATTGGCTAATCATCTGAATTCAGTCAGTGGCTGTGCTGAATAGGGTCTGTGTTGCATCCCAGCAACAATCAGTGTACCTTTGTTCCCGTGAGTGTTTTCACCTGAAAATTGTTGTAATCTTTGAGTCTTCCCTCTGGCATGACTCAAACTCCAATCTTTGTTTTTCCAAAGCAAAGAAACAACTATTCTGCTTCTCAGAGGTTTCTGGTAAGGTTTACTGCTTCCTGCCCAGTTCAGTCCTAGTATTCAACTAAAGCTCTTTGGTAAAAACTAGTGATAAAAATGCTTGAGGTCTGCCAAATGCTCTTTTAATTTCTGTCATCATCTCTGCTGGGCTTACAGGGGTTGCATTGCCCATAAACTCTGCCCCCTGCCTATAGTTGTTAGAGGCTCTAACAAAGCCTAACTCACTCCATTTTGAAACAAGCTAGGAAGTTCCCTCCATGTTATCCTCCATGCAGACCTTTCTGAGTTTTACGAATTTCATCTGGAGTGTCCCCCACAGAGACCACCGGTAATGACATTCCATTCTCAAAAGCAGTTTCAGAGCAGACTCCTTGGTGCCAGCAAGTCGGCCCGTGAGTCACTGATGAACTGTTGGTTCTGCTCTTAACCTCTCCTTTCTCCTTAACATTTAAAACGCTCTCGCTCTGAAGTACTTGGGAGATGGCCTTGGGCTGCCAGGCCACCGTCTTCCCAGGTTGCCAGCTTCCTGAATAAGGCGAATTTTCCTTTTGCCCAACATTTGTCTCTAGAGTTTTGGCTTTTTGGGCAAGAACAGCTGAACTTGGGTCCAGAACCAGAAGCCCCATAACATAGTTTTAAAGAATTGCCTTCATAGGAAAAGAAGTTACAAAGAAACGGCTTCTTTCTCAAAAGTCCTACTTTCTTTTCTTTGGCTTCTTTAATTATCATTGACTTATTAATCGTCTCACTTTCAAGCAGATAATGTCTATATTTTTCTGTTTTTATCCTATTAGTCAATGTGTCGCACCAGTTCATATCTGGCTACTGAAATAAACCCAGAACTGGGGGGAGCTAAAATGTCTACATTTTTAACAAACATGAATGCTTCTTTTCAGTTTTTCATTGGATAAAAGAAGAGAATAAATATAAACTTAACCCAAATATATATTTTACCAATTAGATCTGTAACTTTTTCAGTGTTTGAAATAATCCTTTCCTTAAGGCAAAATCATGTTTTAAAATTTGTTCTGTATATTACCTGAATTGTTTTTCTCCTTTATAACTACACAAGATAGTAAGTACATTTAATTTTGTCCTAAACCTTCACTATATTCTAATATGACTTATTTTTAAGTCTATACTCATGGTTATCTGATCTATGTGTCTCCATTTCCCATAAACATTTCGGTTTCTTTTTAGATAAGAAGAGCAACTAGTTCATATTTGTCCTGTCCTTTTCACAGAATATATCTTTCACTATCATTATTCTTGTTTTTGGTTGTTGTTCTATTTTCACCTTTGACCTAATCAAACTACCAAAGTTACATATTTAAAAATTTAGGGAAACAGTAGAGAAAGCTCTTAGCAAATCATCCATTTTGGCTTCTTCCTCTTCTAAGTGACTACATTTCATAATTGGTCACTTCAACTGGGATTTTGAGACACTCAAAGGTATAATAAAAGACCAAATAATACAAACAACAGTAAAATTCTGGTGGGTGAAAGTATCATAACATTTATTTTCAGGCTGCAAATCTAGTTCTAAACTGATTTGCAATTTCTTCCTTCTTATAATGCAGGTTTTATAGCCAATAAACACTGAGTACATAATAAAACACAAGTATTTTATCTCAACTTGCGAATGATGTCTCTGATACACTCCTTCATCAAAATTCAAAATTGTAGAGAAAGCAGAATAAGGAAAACTAATTGTCATATTTTGAGTCCAGTTCGTAGAGAAACTTCAGGACCAGAGGAGCTGAAAAACATCCCGCCCAGACCCTGAGAACATCCGCAGGGCTCAAATCCTGCCAACCTAGAGATGGAAATGCTTGCAGGTCCTGCTTAGATCCTTAGAAACATCCTCCTCACTAAAGATATTAATAAGATATTACTAAAATATTACGATAAAACCCCAGAACTTTTTCCTTTCATTGCGGTAGTCTCTCTGACTCAGCCCTTCATTACTATTAAATCTTGCTATCACCAGTCTGGATTCCAGAGTTTTCTTGGCTTTCTCCACCCAACAAAATTATACCATGAGGTCCATAAAAGTAACTTAAAGAAAATATTATCAAATAACATAAAGATGAAGCAGTACAATTTTCAAGTATTTACGAATTTTAAAATTGTTTTTAATGAATATTTTACGTTATATGTTTTAATTATCTTTTTACCTTTTTTTAAAATACCTACTAAATTTCTACAGTATCATACACAATAGGGAGCAGTATACAAAGAAATAAAACTTACGTATAAACGTTTAGGATTTTATGAAATTTTAATACACTTGAAAACATTTAAATATTTAATTTTTAGATTATTTCAGTGCTTCCATACAAAAAAAACTTGAAAAACTGCACTATTATTAAAAATAGGAAATTACTATATATTATATAAAGAAAAGCAATCTGAGGGTGGAGCCAACAGGACGGCGTGGGTAGGACAGTGGGAATCTCCTCCCAAAAACATATATTTTTTAAAGTACAACAAATACGACTAATCCTAAAAGAGAGAACAGAAGACACAGAACAACAGCCAGACTACATCCACATGTGCGAGAGCCCAGTGCCTGGTGAAAGGGGTAAGATACAACCCCCGGCCTGGCGGGACCTGAGCACGCCTCCCTCCAGCTGCTGGTGGGAGGAGAGGTGTCGGAGCGGGGAGGGAGAGGGAGCCCAGGACTGCTAAACACCCAGACCCAGCCACCGGCACCAGAGCATAGACACAGTGCATGCATGGAGGTCTGGAAACTAGGGAAACAGGGTAGTAAGATCTCTGCGCGGTTCTGAAGCTGATGCCCCTGTGACAAAGAAAAGCGAGTGCTTTTTGAAAGTCTTAAAGGGACAGTGACGTAACAGCTGGACGGAAACAACACAGGTGACAGCTCAGTGGCTGGAAATTACAGGAAAAACCGGGCACACTAACCCCCTGGGAAACAGCTCTGAGACCCCTCATGGAGGTAAACAGCCAAACAGCCCCCCCATCCATTACCCCTCTGGGTGCTGCAAAAGCAGAGAAGCAGCCTAAGGCAGGCGTTGCCCTCAGAAAGGGAGATTCCTCCATACCGGCCAGGCAAGACACAAAGACCTAGTCTACATGCAATTACACAACACAAGCCACTAGGGATCGCAGTTGTCACAGTAAAGAAAGGCCAGTAGCAAGTGAAAAGTTTGGCACTCCCAGCTGACAATCAATAGTACCTATCAACATGAAAAGGCAAAAAAAGATGATGCAGACAAGACTAACCCAGACAGCTTCGGTATCTGCTACATCTTCCCCTGAGAGGAAACCTGGGGAGATGGATTTACCCAGTCTTCCTGAAAAAGAATTCAAAACAAAAGTCATAACCATGCTGATGGAATTGCAGAGAAATATGCAAGAACTAAGGAAGGAGAACACAGAAATAAAACAAACTCTGAATGACTACAAAACATAATGGATGAGATGCAAGAGACCATTAATGGACTAGAAAACAGAGAACAGGAATGTAGAGAAGCTGATGAGGAGAGAGATAAAAGGATCTCCAGGAATGAAAGAATTCTAAGAGAGCTGAGTGACCAATTGAAATGGAACAATATCGGCATTATAGGGGTACCAGAAGAAGAAGAGAGAGAAAAATGGATAGAAAGTGTCTTTGAAGAAATAATTTCTGAAAACTTCCCCAAACTAGGGGAAGAAATGGCCTCTCAGACCACAGAGGTACACAGAGCTCCCAGGACAAGGGATCCAAGGAGGGCAACACCAAGACACATAATAATTACAATGGCAAAGATCAAAGACAAGGACAAAGTATTAAAGGCAGCCAGAGAGAAAAAAAAGGTCACCTACAAAGGGAAACCCATCAGGCTATCATCAGACTTCTCAACAGAAACCCTACAGGCCAGAAGAGAATGGCATGATATACTTAATGCAATGAAACAGAAGGGCCTCGAACCAAGACTACTGTATCCAGCACGATTATCATTTAAATAAGAAGGGATTAAACAATTCCCAGACAAGCAAAAGTTGAGGGAATTTGCCTCCCACAAACCACCTCTACAGGGCATCTTACAGGGACTGCTCTAGATGGGAGCACTCCTAAAAGAGCACCGAACAAAACACCCAACATATGAAGAAGGGAGGAGGAGGAATAAGAAGGGAGAGAAATAAAGAATCATCAGACCGTGTTTATAATAGCTCAACAAGTGAGTTAAGGCAGTCAGTAAGATAGTAAAGAAGCTAACCCTGAAACTTTGTTAACCACAAACTTAAAGCCTGCAATGGCAATAAGTACATACCTTTCAATAATCACCCTAAATGTAAATGGACTGAATGCACCAATCAAAAGACACAGAGTAATAGAATGAATATAAAAGCAAAATCCATCCATATGCTGCTTACAAGAGACTCACCTCAAACCCAAAGACATGCACAGACTTAAAGTCAAGGGATGGAAAAAGATATTTCATGCAAACAACAGAGAGAAAAAAGCAGGTGTTGCAATACTACTATCAGACAAAAAAGAATTCAAAATAAAGAAAGTAACAAAGATAAAGAAGGACATTACATAATGATAAAGGGCTCAGTCCAACAAGAGGATATATCTATTACAAATATATATGCACCAAATACAGGAGCACCAACATATCTGAAACAAATACTAACAGAACTAAAGGAGGAAATAGAATGCAATGCATTCATTTTAGGAGGCTTCAACACACCACTCAACCTAAAGGATAGATCCACCGGGCAGAAAATAAGTAAGGACACAGAGGCACTGAGCAACACACTAGAACAGATGGACCTAATAGACATCTACAGAACTCTACATCCAAAAGAAACAGGATACATATTCTTCTCAAGTGCACATGGAACAATCTCCAGAATAGACCACATACTAGACCACAAAAAGAGCCTCAGTAAATTCCAAAGGATTGGAATCCTACCAATCAACTTTTCAGACCACAAAGGCATAAAACTGGAAATAAACTGTACAAAGAAAGCAAAAAGGCTCACAAACACATGGAGGCTTAACAATACGCTCCTAAATAATCAATGGATCAATGACCAAAGCAAAATGGAGATCCAGCAATATGGAAACAAATGACAACAACAACACAAAGCCCCAACTACTGTGGGACACAGCAAAAGCAGTCTTAAGAGGAAAGTATATAGCAATCCAGGCATATTTAAAAAAGGAAGAACAATCCCACATGAATGGTCTAATATCACAATTATCGAAATTGGAAAAAGAAGAACAAATGAGGCCTAAGGTCAGCAGAAGGAGGGACATAATAAAGATCAGAGAAGAAATAAATAAAATTGAGAAGAATAAAACAATAGCAAAAATCAATGAAACCAAGAGCTGGTTCTTCGAGAAAATAATCAAAATAGATAAGCGTCTGGCCAGACTTATTAAAAGGAAAAAAGAGTCAACACAAATCAACATAATCAGAAACAAGAAAGGAAAAATCACGACGGACCCCACAGAAATACGAAGAATTATTACAGAGTACTATGAAAACCTATATGCTAACAAGCTGGGAAACCTAGGAAAAATGGACGACTTCCTAGAAAAATACAACCTTCCAAGACTGACCCAGAAAGAAACAGAAAATCTAAACAGACCAAATACCAGCAACGAAATTGAAGCGGTAATCAAAAAACTAACAAAGAGCAAAACCCCCGGGCCAAATGGATTCACCTCGGAATTTTATCAGACATACAGGGAAGACATAATACCCATTCTCCTTACAGTTTTCCAAAAAGTAGAAGAAGACGGGATACTCCCAAACTCATTCTATGAAGCTAATATCACCCTAATACCAAAACCAGGCAAAGACCCCACCAAAAAAGAAAACTACAGACCAATATCCCTGATGAACGTAGATGCAAAAATACTCAACAAAATACTAGCAACCCGAATTCAAAAATACATCAAAAGGATCGTACACCATTACCAAGTGGGATTCATCCTAGTGATGCAAGGATGGTACAACAATCGAAAGTCCATCAACATCATCCACCACATCAACAAAAAGAAAGACAAAAACCACATGATCATCTCCATAGATGCTGAGAAAGCACTTGACAAAGTTCAACAGCCATTCATGATAAAAACTATGAGCAAAATGGGAATAGTGGGCAAGTTTCTCAACATAATAAAGGCCATATATCATAAACCCACAGCCAACATTATATTGAACAGTGAGAAGCTGAAAGCTTTTCCTCTGAGATCGGAAACTAGACAGGGATGCCCACTCTCCCCAGTGTTATTTAACAAAGTACTGGATGTCCTAGCCAAAGCAATTAGACAAAACAAAGAAATACAAGGAATCCAGATTGGTAAAGAAGAAGTTAAACTGTCACTATTTGCAGATGATATGATATTGTACATAAAAAACCCTAAAGACTCCACTCCAAAACTACTAGAACTGATATTGGAATGCAGCAAAGTTGCAGGATATAAAATTAACACAGAGAAATCTGTAGCTTTCCTATACACTAACAGTGAACCAATAGAAAGAGAAATTAGGAAAACAATTCCATTCACAATTGCATCAAGAAGAATAAAATACCTAGGAATAAACCTAACCAATGAAGTGAAAGACCTATACCCTGAAAACTACAAGTCACTCTTAAGAGAAATTAAAGGGGACACTAACAGATGGAAACTCATCCCATGCTTGTGGCTAGGAAGAGTTAATATCATCAAAATGGCCAACCTGCCCAAAGCAATATACAGATTTGATGTAATCCCTATGAAACTACCAGCAACATTCTTCAATGAACTGGAACAAATAATTCAAAAATTCAAATGAAAACACCAAAGACCCCGAATAGCTAAAGCAATCCTGAGAAAGAAGAATAAAGTAGGGGGTATCTCACTCCCCAACTTGGAGCTTTACTGCAAAGCCATAGTAATCAAGACAATTTGGTACTGGCACAAGAACAGAGCCACAGACCAATGGAACAGACTAGAGACTCCAGACATTAACCCAGACATATATGGTCAATTAATGTTTGATAAAGGAGCCACAGACATACAGTGGCATAATGACAGTCTCTTCAACAGATGGTGCTGGCAAAACTGGACAGCTACATGTAGGAGAATGAAACTGGACCATTGCCTAACCCCATATACAAAAGTAAACTCAAAATGGATCAAAGACCTGAATGTAAGTCATGAAACCATTAAACTCTTGGAAAAAAATATAGGCAAAAACCTCTTAGACATGAACATGAATGACCTCTTCTTATACATATCTCCCCAGGCAAGGAAAACAACAGCAAAAATGAACAAGTGGGACTATGTTAAGCTGAAAAGCTTCTCTACAGCAAAAGACACCATCAATAGAACAAAAAGGAACCCTACAGTATGAGAATATATTTGAAAATGACAGATCTGATAAAGGCTTGACATCCAGAATATATAAAGAGCTCACTCGCCTCAACAAACAAAAAACAAATAACCCAATAAAAAATGGGCAGAGGAACTGAACAGACAGTTCTTCAAAAAAGAAATACAGATAGCCAACAGACACATGAAAAGATGCTCCACATCAGTAATTATCAGAGAAATGCAAATTAAAATTACAATGAGGTATCACCTCACACCAGTAAGGATGGCTGCCATCCAAAAGACAAACAACAACAAATGTTGGTGAGGCTGTGGAGAAAGGGGAACCCTCCTACACTGCTGGTGGGAATGTAAATTAGTCCAACCATTGTGGAAAGCAGTATGGAGGTTCATCAAAATGCTCAAAACAGACCTACCATTTGACCCAGGAATTCCACTCCTATGAATTTACCCTAAGAATGCAGCAATCAAGTTTGAGAAAGACAGATGAACCCCTATATTTATTGCAGCACTATTTACAATAGCCAAGAATTGGAAGCAACCTAAATGTCCATCGATAGATGAATGGATAAAGAAGATGTAGTACATATACACAATGGAATACTACTCAGCCATAAGAAGAGGGCAAATCCTACCATTTGCAGCAACATGGGTGGAGCTGGAGGGTATTATGCTCAGAGAAATACCAAATGATTTCACTCATCTGTGGAGTATAAGAACAAAGGAAAAACTGAAGGAACAAAACAGCAGCAGAATTACAGAACCCAAGAATGGACTAACAGGTACCAAAGGGAAAGGTTCTGGGGAGGATGGGTGGGTAGGGAGGGATAAGGGGGAGGGAAGAAGAAGGGGGTGTTATGATTAGCATCCAAGGGGGGGTGAGAGAAAGGGGAGGGCTGTACAACACAGAGAAGACAAGTAGTGATTCTACAACATTTTGCTATGCTGATGGACAGTGACTGTAAAGTGGTTTATAGGGGGGACCTGGTATAGGGGAGAGCCTAGTAAACATAATATTCCTCATGTAAGTGTAGACTAATGATAACAAAAAAAAAAAAAAGAAAGAAAGAAAAGGGGGATTACACCTGATAGGATAAATCTCTCTGTAAATCAATGATTAATGCATGCTTTAAGTATCCTTAATTTTGACCACCTAAAGGGTGTCAGATGATCAGCTATGGAGGTACATTTTTTCAATAATATTCCTTTCTCTTAAAAAAAAAAAAAAGCAGTTCCTGTGTGGTGACCTCCAATGAGTTCTCCACAGTGGTATATGGTATAAAGGGCATATAAAAGTGTAGGCAAAGGGTCTGTTTGTGTTTATACAGAGGATCAAAGCCTAATTTGGCTTCCCAGAAAATGAACTGAGATACGATATGAAGAAGAACTTCCAACTTCAGCACTCTCTGAAAGAGTCATACCAGAAGATGATCATCAAAAAAACTCAACAAAGATCCAGGCGCTGCTATAGCTGTAGATGCACTCATGCCACTGGTTCCTGGACTTGCCATGGGAATGAAGATGGAGATATCTAAGCTGGCCTGTGCATACAGTAAAACAACAAATTTGACTGGATCTATACTGTTGGAACTCAACCAAGAATTAGAAGTGCAAGTTGTAGCGCTCCAAAATCTTACAACCACAGACTATCTAGTGTTAAAATAACATATGGGATGTGAACAGTCCGCAGTAATGGGTTGTTTTAATTTGTCTGATTTCTCTCAGACTGTTCAAGTTCAGTTGGACAATATCCACCATATCATAGATAAGTTTTCACAAATGCCTAAGGTACCTAACTGGTTTTCTTGGTTTCACTGGAGATGGTTGGTAATTATAGGTATGCTTTGGTTATGTAACTGTACTCCTATTATGTTAATGTGTGTGCACAATTTAATTAGTAGTTTAAAACCTATACATGCTGAAGTTACTCTACAAGAAGATATGTCAAAGAAATAATCAATCCTCCCATATTTTCTTCGGTCTGCTACCTCTATAGCTTTTCTTCTTCCTTCCTAACTACAACAGTTAAATAGAACTCGTGCCTCATATCGAATTTACCGAGTATCATAATTTCTCCAAGGGGTAAAGATACCTCAAGGCAAATGCTGGGCATAGAAGCCACAGGGCATAAATATGCAAAGAAGTAAAAAGCTAACATTTTCAAACAATAAGGCTTTTCTCTCACTTACCAACTTTACATCTCCCTGTATGGCCCCCGGAAGATGACTGGTTAGCCAGAGATGGGTAAGATTCCTCAAGGGAGGAACAACCTAAGCAGGCACAGTTGCAGGGGAGCCATCAGCTGAGTAATTGGGGATCAACAGAGGTGAGGCTTAGAACCTCACACCCCCTGTTTTGTGAGAAATCTTCTGCATCTGTGGATGTTTTATTGCCCTTGTATAGCTTGGATTAACACATAGTCTACAGGCACACACCTGATCATCTACATTTGCTTTTTTACAACACTAAACTATGTTTTCTATCTTTATCTTGCATCTACCTACCACTTCAGCATTTTATTAAAAATAGTAATAATAAAAAGATAAATGTGGTATCCACATATAAATCAAGTATAAATATCAAACATATATTCATATTTGAACTGATTGTTTATAGTTCATAATGCATGATCAAAACTGAAAGTTTCTGTGATGACTGCCCTTGTACTGATGTAACTTATTCACTATGTAAGAATTTGTTCTCCATGTAAGAACTTGTTCATTATGCTTCAGAAGATTGGAGACTGATGAGAATTAGGCTTGGGGTGGATTAATGATTGTGCATTGAGCATTGACTCCCCTGTACAGAATTTCATTGTTGTTAACAACCATTTGATCAATAAATATGAGAGATGCCCTCTCAAAAAAAAAAAAAAGTACAGACTTCCAACTGTAAATTAAATAAGTAACAGGGATGTAATGTATAGCATAAGGAATATAGTCAAAATATTGTAAGAACTTTGTTTGGTGATTGATGGCTGGTAGCTAGAATTATCATGTATATAAATGTTGAATCACTGTGTTGTACACCTGAAACTAAACTAATGTAGTAATGTGTATCAACTACCCTTCAATAAAAAATAATTATCTACAAAAAAAAATAGAAAACCAATCTTAGAAAAGTGGGCAGAAATACTTAATGTATTTGATGAGGTTCAGGGCATGCTACCTCAAAATATGGCACCTTGGCATATTAAATATTCCAGGCTGAAGGAATCTGAAATAGCACATGCCAAAAGGATTTTCTAACCTTCCCCTGAAGCAGGTTATAAGACTCAGGTGAGAGATGCCCTCCCTATCCCTATCCTTACCTCCAAAGGAGTAAGGATAGTAAGGATACCATGAGGACTCTGAGCAACGGTCTATACTGTTTGCTCCAGACTACTCCAGTTACTTCACACCATTTTTATCCCATACATTTTTTCTATATGTTTCCACTCTTCTTCAAATCTAGCGTAAAAACTTTCTGGTTCAACCAGTTCCTGAGGTCTTCATTTCCTAATGAAAGCATCCATGCCATGTAAAATGTAATATGAAATAAATTTGCATGCCTTTCTCTTGTTAACCTGGCCTTTTCACAGGGGCCCAGCCAAGAACTACTCAAAGAAGTTAAGGAATATTTCTTCTCTTGCTAGTTGGAATAATAAAATGATTCTGAAAACTAAGTACAATTACAAATACTTTGAGTTATTTTCAATAGTGTTCCTGAGATTCTTTTCATACCTTTGCTGAATGCATATTTATAAGGCTGGCCTATTAATTCTGTGTTTTACCTGAGGTGCAGATGGCATTTAGTCATGTTATTCTGACATTCAACACTATTATGAACTGAAGAATAAATTTAGAATTCAATTAAGAAAAAAAAAGTATAGGTTATTTTCTGTACTGCTTTAGTCTCCCTAAGAATCACTTTTACTGAATTTTTTTGGCTTTATGCCATTAGTCTACTTTACCAGGAAGAACCCTATGAAATGCATTGTTGAACTATTATAACAATTCAGTACAAGTTGTTTACTATATTACACAGTGTTCACTACAAGGGTTCTCAGGAGAAATTTCTCTCGCATCTGAGGACTATGCGTATTATTCTTCTATGGAACATCTGGTTTGCCTTCATCTTAAGTGCACTATAAATAAATTAAGTGATAATGTTCTACTGTTTGCATTGGCTGCTGAAAAGCTTTCCACTAAATTTGTTACACTCCTTGAGCAAGTGTATCAGAATTAATAGCACATATTTAATGTTCCAATTTCCTTCCTAGTTTCACCTTGCTTCCTTTTTGCCTTGATTTTGCTTAAAAATATTTATTCATTATTCAAATATAATTTTTGCAAAAAGTCACTGTGAATTCAGTAATATATGAGCAGATGTATAAAGGTTTGAAAATCAGCGAATAGAGAAATGCAGATTTTAGTCTAATTTTAACAATGTTTTTTTCATAGCCAGCTGAATTTTGAAAGACAATGAATGTTGAATTTTCTTAAGAAAAGGAGTTTTAGTTGAATAGTTGGCTTCAAACGGATGTTTTTATATTACAACTTGGGCACTTAAAAAAATCTGCCAGCAGCAGACCAAGAGCAGCTTGGTACAAATACAATGTTGTATTTTTTGTTTGTTTATTTTAATTTAGTATAATATTCCTCATAAAGCCTTCACCACATGTGTATCTGGCATATGGACTAGAGGATTTATCTGCGCTTCAGGCCAAAAGTAAAAGAGTAAGAAGGCTGCTGTGAAGTTTAGTACAAACAGAAATAATGAAAGTTAAGATGTGAACCAAGGTTAAAATGCAAGAGAGATTATAGCATCAGATATTTTTAAGTTTCACAGGTTTCAGAGGCCCTCGGGTTTTGAGACGTGTTGCTTAAGCTCTCAAATATATTCCATTTTCTCAGATATAAAATCGAATATAAATATATGAAACATCTAGTAAAATGCTAGATACATAGCATTTAATAAATGTCATTCTCATCTCTCCCCCCTCTTTTGTTCTTACTCTTGATTAACAACACTGACTATCTAAATGTATTCTGTAGAGATTTTTAAAAGTTACCAATAACTGCCTGTATTTGCAGGCCAAATGAAGCAAAATCTCTCTTGGTAGAGTCTAGGAATTTAAAAGTTTAAAGCTTTTCATGTGATTCTATTTCTACTGTACCCATTCATATTTTATCAAATAGCCTAATGAATCATCTGGAAAAGTATTCAGCATCTGATATAATTTTGAGTTTGAGTATCCCTGAAATGAACCTGTAAATCCAAGGATACCAAATATTAAGCTGAGGAAAAAGTTAAGAAAGAATGACTATCATCATTTGAGAAGTTGGATAGTTTGATGATGTGATGGCTGTTTTGAATTAATTTGAAGATGAGCCCTCTTAGGAAGGATGCAGTTTCCTTCCCTCCCATTTCTTCTCCCAGGCTCCCACATCTAAAATCTTCCTAAAACCAATGCACATGAATATCACAGATGAATTATTTGATATCAAATTAAATATTCCTTTCTTATTTTCTCAATCTCTTAGAATCACTTAGTACAATCAATCACCCTTCCATTTCGCAAAGATTTCTTTACTTTTGCTTATGGAGAAATCACACTCTCCTAGTTTTCCTCCAACTTCACTGGCTATTTCTTTTGAGTTAGATTTGCTGGAATGTTTTTATTTTTCTGACCATGCAAACTTTGGATGCCCCAGGGCTAAATGCTCTCTGATCTCTCTTCTCTTCTTTATTTTAATCAACACTGTAGGGAATCTCATCCAGCTAAATGAACTTAAATAACATGTCCATTCTGTTGACTCTCAAATTTCTATCTTCAGCCATGACATTTTCCTTATATTCAGACTCATATTTCAATGTGCCCACTTTCTATCTCCCTCTGAATGTCTCATAGGCATCTCACACCTAATATGTCCAAAACCAAACTCCTGGTCCCCTTCTCCAAACTCGTTTCTTCTACTGTTCATTAATTAGTGACTGACCAATGTTCTCAAGTCAAAACACTTGGAGCCATTTTGGACTCCTTAGTTTCTCCCACACTCATGTACAAAACATCATCAAATCCTGTCATAGCTATTTTCAAATTAATTTCAGAATTAGACTACCTGTTATTACCTCCATTTTAGCCAGTCTACCATCATACCTCATTTGAAGTAATGCCATAACCTCTAAATGAATCTTTTCTTGTTCATTATTAGCTTTCATCCCATTATAATTTTAATGTGAGTGGTATCACATTACTATCTCATAGAACAAACTCTCCAGTTCTGTTTGTAACAGAAAGCTTCAACATGTGTTGGCATTTCTCAAGTTTATTAAAGCTTCCTTTGCATTTATTTTTTAAATTATTGAATTGTTTATATTTTGATGGATTTTAGAAGTATCTTTATCTAATGAAAAAATGCCTTTTACATCTGAAGGTGTATGTGTGTAGGTGTGATCTGTGTGGCTGAAGCCACAGACAGCCATGCTCCAATGTCTGCGGTGGTATGGGGAATGTTATAGTTCTTTTGTAGAAAATTACTTACAAGGATACATTATAGCTCAATTTATCTGTTACAGAGGTTACATCCTTATTGATTTAAAATATCTAATTTTCTTTCTCTAAAACTCTTAAAATAAATTCAGGGTACATTTAACTTTGTACCAAAATGAAGGTTTTGTGAGATACTTTTCTGTTCCTTACTCTGTTGATGGGTATGGAATGTCAAACACTGCTGTAATTTAAAGTGATATTTATTTTTGGTAATACAAGCTCATGCTGAGAATACTCAAATGCATTCCTCTGAACACAATTAATGTGGCAAGTTAGATTTAAAATAGTAATAAAACAGAAGTCATGAAAACAAGTAATCAGACAACTCTCCAATATTGTCTGAATTAGCATTTTTCAGTGGTCAAGTCTCTTGCAGTACAAACAATTTTATTTTAGCTGTTCATAGTTTAAGCTTATTATACAAGGGAGGGTTAGTATAATCATGTTTTACCATGTCTAATAATGCACAGACACTTCGTTGGCTGCAGTGAAAGCTTTCCTGGTAGAATATTGTAGTAGCAGACCTATGACAAAAATCAAGCCAACAAATCAGTTTCACATCAATTCAGTTTTTCTTTCATGAGATTAGAGAAATAAAAGATGAGAAGTAAATTTCTTTCCAACTCTTCAGTCAGAAATCCATTTTCTGGAATACCACATGTCACAGTTAATATTGTGATGCCATCATTCTCTCAGCAAAAAACAAACTTAGCATTCTTTATTTATGTTTCTCATTCTACTTCATCTGTAGCCGCATGCTGACTCCATCCTGCTTGCAACTGATGAATTCATAATGCAGTTCAAATAATTGCTGTGCCATTAAACCCCTTCAAGGCATAACGAATTATAGATAGAGAACTGTTGGGATTAATAATTACTTTATTTTTAAAGAGTGGGAAAGGTTTAATAAACATAGTAAGAAATAGAGAAAGAACACAGCATCTCTCTGACACTATTTCCAGTTTTGATATACAAGTCTGGTGTCTAAATTCTAATTTTACTGACTAGCAAATTGATACCTCAAATCTATCCATAATTATCACCTTTGTTTTTCTATGTCTCTGGAAATTTATAGAATCACTTAGAGATACAAGTGAGTAGGAAATCACTTTCTTTAAACTATTTGTTTTACAGATGCAGGTATTACATTTAACCATTCATCAGTAAGCATAATACAGACCTAATTTTTTTTATTGAACTTTGTAGATTTACATATTTTACAAATTGAAGGTTTGTGACAATCCTGCACTGAGAAAGTCTGTCACCATTTTTTTCAACATTTCCTCAGTTCATGTCTGTGAGTCACATTTTGGAAATTCTCACAGTGTTTCAAACTTTTTCTTTTTTATTATATTTGTTATGATGATCTGTGATCAATGATCTTTGATGTTAATATCATAATTGTTTTGGGTCACCAACCACACTTCTTTAAGATTATAACTTAATTGATAAATGTGATATATATCTTGACTATTCCATTGGCCAGCCATTCCCCATGTCGCTACTGATCCTTTTGCCTCTATATTCCCCGAGAAACAACAGCATTGAAATTAGGCCAATTAATAATCTACAATAGCCTCTAAGTGTTCGAGTGAAGGAAGAGCCACACCGCTCTCACTTTAAATCAAAAGTTAGCAATGATTAAGCTCAAGTGAGGAAGGCATGTCAACAGCCCGGATAAGCTAAAAGCTACGCCTCTTCCACTAATCAGCCAATCTGGAATGCAAAGGAAAAGTTCTTGAAGGAAATTAGAAGTACTACTCCAGTGAATACATGAGTGATAAGAGTGTGAAAGAGCCTTATTGCTGATACTGAGAAAGCTTTACTGGTCTGTGTAGAAGATCAAACTAGCCACATTTCCTTAGGCCAAAGCCTAACCCAGAGCAAGGCCCTAACTCTCTTTAATCCTGTGAAGGATTAGAAGAGAAGCTGGACTCATGCAGAGGTGGTTCATCAGGTTAAAGGCAAGAGGCTGTCTCCATAACAGAAAAGTGCAAAAGGTGAAGAAGCAGATGCTGATATAGAAGCTGCAGTAAGTTATTCAGAACATCTAAGATAAGGAAAGTGGTTATACTAAACAACAGATTTTCAGTGTAAACAAAACAGCCTTCTATTTGAAGAACATGTCATCTGGGCTTTTCATAACTAAAGAAAAGTCAATTCCTGGCTTCAAAGCTTCAAAGAACAGGCTGTCTGTTAGGTGCTAATGCAACTGGTGCTTTAAGTTGAAGCCAATGACTATTGACCATTCTAAAAATCCTAGGGCCCTTCAGAATTATGTTAAATCTACTCTGCCTATGCTCTACAAATGGAATAACAAAGCCTGGATGACAACACATCTATTTACAAGGGTGAATATTTGCTCACCCTTGAGACCTACTGGTCAGAAAAGAGATCTCTTTTAATATATTATTGCTCATTGACAATGCACCTGGTCACCCAGGAGCTCTGATGGAGATGGACAATGAGATTAGTGTTGTTTCCATCCCTGTTAACACAACATCCATTCTACAGCCCATGGATCAAAGAGTAATTTTAATTTTAAAGTCTTATTATTTAAGAATGACATTCGGTAAGGCTATAGGTGCCATAGACAGTGATTCCTTTGATGGATCTGGGCAGAGTAAATTGAAAACTTTCTTGAGAGGAATTACCATTCTAGATGCCATTAAGACCATTTGTGACTCATAGGAAGATGTCAAAATATCAACATTAACAAGAGTTTGGAGGAAGTTGATTCCACCTTCATGAATTACTTTGTTCAGGTCTTCAAAGGAAGAGAAGGAAGTATCTGCAGGTGTGGTGGACATGGCAAGAGAACTAGAGTTAGAAATGGAGCCTGAAGGTGTGACTGAATTGCTTCAATCTCTGATAAAACTTTAATGAAGAGTTGCTTCTAAGGATGAGCAAAGAAAGTGGCTTCTGGAGATGAAATCTAGCCCTGGTGAAGATGCTGTGAAGATTGTTGAAAAGACAAGAAGAGATTTAGAATAGGACATACATTTATTTGATAAAGAAGTAGCAAGGTTTAAGAGGATTACCTCCATTTTGAAAGAAGTTCTGCTGTGGCGAAAATGTTATAAAACATCATCATTTACTACAGAGAAACCATTCATGAAGGGAAGAGTCAATCAATGCAGCAAACTTCATTGTTGTCTTATTTTAAGAAATTTCCACAGCCACCCCAACCTTCAGCAATCACCAGTCTGATCAGCAGCCATCAAGATTGAGGCAAGACCCCCCACCAGCAGAAAGACTGTGACTTGCTGAAAGTTCAAATGTTAGAATTTTTTAGCAATGAAGTATTTGTAATGCACATTTTTAGACATAATTCTAATGAACACTTAATATATTGAAGTAGAGCATAAACAAAACTTTTATATGCCCTGGGAACCCAAAATATTCATTTGATTCACTTTATTGCAGTGAACTAGAACCAAACCCGCAGTATCTCCAAGGTATTCATGTATCAGACTTCAGGCTAGAACTCAGGCTGAGAAATGGCTATTCATCTAGAAAAGGAAATTAATTTATTACATTCCAGGGCAGCTTATTCCACCAATGAGCAGCCCTATTCATCAGAAAGGTCTGTGGTAAACCCAAGCATATTTTATTTACAATGTGTTCGTCCTAGTCTCATACAGGGGTAGCAGAACATTTTCTATTACTACTTTTGCACTTTGATCTTTCAAACATTTGCACACCTTTCTTACCTTTTCTCATTCTTCTCTTTCTCAAAGTGGACACATCCAGGCTTTCAACTGCTTTCCATGAAACAATCTTGTCATTGTTTAGGTTCCATAATTTTTTTGTATCTTCCCTAAATTAAAGCACCTAAAATAAAATTGAAAACAGTACTCTGACAAGCAACTGATAGACATTAGTCTTAATCTGAATCAAGGCATTTGTTATCTAGCTAGTGCTTCTTGGGTATGTGATGCTCAGTCTTTCTTAGTTTCAACATTCATGTGATCTGTTGTGATTTTTCATCCTCCTTGCTTTCTCTTTTCCTTCCTCCCTCCTTTCCCCTTCTCTGCCTGCCTTCTGCTTCTCTCCTTCCCTTTCTCTCTCTCTCTCATTGCAGGTACTGGAATTGTGATTACTGTAAAGAACTGTGAAGGGTCTGAGACTTTATCCTGCTAAACACCTAACACATTAGCCTTCCACAATCAGAAGCAAAGGATTTTATGACTTGGAGCAAACACAGCAGCAGTTTCAGCATTTTCCCATATCCAGAGTTCCAATTTCCACAGGATTGCAAAGAAGATGGGGAGATGCCTGCAGTTCCAGTACAGAAAAATAATAACAAAAAAAAACATGAATTTAGGAAATCTGAATTTTCTATAATGGGCAATAAACTTGCCTGTCCTTTGCATTGCAGGAGGACATTATCTTTGTTATAGCATGCAATTAAAAAATAACTGCCCTTTCTTCTGGAGAGAGGCACTTCTGCTTACTTTCCAAGGCTGTTCACTATAAAACATCACTGAAAAAATAGTCTGGAACAAAGGCAGTCAGCAGTTCTGCTCATAATACACACAGAATTGTAGAAGACCCAACGACTACCTAAAATTATCTCAGTATTATTATGGCTATGGGTTGCTCTTTTTTAATTTGGAAAAATTTCAGCTGATATTTCAGTATTATTATGGCTATGGGTTGCTCTTTTTTAATTTGGAAAAACTTCAGCTGATATTTCTTCAAATATTTTTCTTTTGTCCCATTTTCTCTCTCTTACCTTTTTGAGATTGAAATTACAAGTGTGTTAAACTCTCCCACTGGTCATTAAAGATCTTTGACTTCTTTCTTTTCTTCTCTATGCTAACTTTTGATTGTTTCAATTAACTTGACTCCAAATTTGCTAATCCTTTCTTGTGAGATGTTCAATGTGTTCTTAATCCAATCTAGTAATTTTATTTTACTTCTAGTATTTTGTTTTTCATTTCTAAGATTTTAATTTGATTTTACTTTATGCTTTCCTAGTTTTACATGAAGTCCCCTATATTTTCATCCATTTTTCCTTATTTTTCCTGTATGTTTTCCACTTATTTTAGTTATTTCAATACCTATTTAATTTGTTCATCTGTTATCATAGACTGATCTTTCCTTTTGTGGATTACATTGTCTCTTCTCATCTTGGGTAATTTGTATGGTGGCTGATATCTTATAATATGATGCTCTGGATTTTGTAATCTTCCTCTGAAGATTGTTGAGTTTAGTGGTAATGAGTAGTGAAATAACCATATTATCTTGGATTTGTGGATACTTGGTTTAATACTCTGTAGTGTGTTTAGGCTTTGTGCTTAATCCTAAAGATAATATCTTAGTCATAAAGTGTATCACTCCTGGAACTTCAATGGAAAGTTCAAGATATTTGGTACATTTCTCTATACTGTCAGGACTCAACTCCAAACTGCACTGAGAAACAGTTGAAGTCCCTGCTCAAGTCTTTAGACTTTGCAGCTCTGGTTTTCTCCCTATTAAAATCTTGTCCTAAATTCTGGGGTCAATCAAAGATATAGAGTAATTTATATGCATTTTTAGCCTTATCCATTTGTGGCTCTCTCATATCTAAATGTGTCTTTCATTTTCTACTCTCTCTTCATGTCTCACATTCCTCAGGCCATTAAGACTGTAACTTTCTGCTGTGTTCAGTCCAATAAAACTGACAGGTGCCCTCTGGGGAAAAGTTGTATAAATTAAGATGTCAGCCACTGTAAGTCCTTTCATTCAAGGGTTAAGTTCCCTCTTTTATCTGCCTGTATTTGGTCATTCTTCAATATTTTTAAATGGGATTTTTTTTTTATTGTTGCCCAAGAATTGGTAATGTCTTCTGCAGTAGGGTTAATTTGATGCAATTAACCCTATTACTTTGATACTCTGCCATTACTGGAACCATCTCTACAACTTCTAGCTGTGTTACTGTAGGAAAGTTAATTTTTTTAACATGTGCTTTCTTTTTAATCTGTAAATTATAGATGCTAAGAATGTCTACCCACTAAAGATGTTATGACAATCTACTGTAAACATTAATGTAAAGTACTGTCAAGGAAGTTTGGTCCATTGAAAGGCGCACACAAATCTTGATGTTACGTTTACTGTAAAAAACATCTCTCACAAAACAATCAGGAGTAAGATTCTTAAGTTAGCAATAAAATAAAACAAATTTTTATTGATTTTGGGTCTCTGGATGACCACATTCTAAAATTTTACTCTGCTTTTATATAATAAAGAAAATTATTCAATTTCTGACACTAAAATGTTATTTTGAAAGAGATGAATAAGAGAATCATTACATAATAGCTGTAGTTTACATTATTTTTCCCTGAAAAAGAGTAAAAGTTGCGCATACTAAATCTTTCTCTATTTTAGCAGATATTTACAGGTCAATCTGCTACTTTTTGTTTATTCTACCTTGAAATAAAAAACAAGAAGTACCCCATAAAATATTCTATGTACACTCTTTGGCTCTGTTTCAGTGAAACTTTCACTAAAATATAATTAAGAAAAGAATAACCAAATAAAAATCATTTAGTAAGCACTCTATACCAGTGCATACATACAGAAACACATAGACACACAAACACACAGTAGCAGTATCATGGTGTTGGAGTTTATTCATACCACTACTGGGTATGAATAAATTCATGATGTTGGAGTTTATTCATACCACTACTAAGTATGACTAAATTGTTAAGTCTGGTCTTTTTTAACAGTTTCTCCTTTTCTCCTTTAGCTCATCTTTTCATTGCCCTGAATCTCCTCTCAAGCCTTGTTGAGAGAGACTAAAATGTTCAGGGCTGGTATGGAAAAAGAGAAATATTAATCTAATTGTGTATTGCTCACTCTCAATTTTTTTAAAGTTGAGCAACTTTGGCTTTTTCTTTTTTAACCTTAACTTTAGATTGATTTATTAGTTTTATGGAGGCTTTTAGAGAAAATTATCAAATGTGGTTTGAAAACTCTAGAATGACAATATAATTATTTTGTTTGTTATAGAAAAGATGGGATCAACAAATTATGACTGTTACACTCATTAACGGTAGGGCAATTTAACTGAACTCTTTCCTAGGAAAAAAAAGGCCTTATGTGTTCACAGAGGAAGAAAGAGAAGTAAGTAGATAATTTCTTACAGTTCTGTTGTTTAGCAATATTTTATTTTTACATTTTTTGTTGTATACATATAGACTAGGCATAATCTAATAACCAGCAATATCCTGTTTCCTCAATGGGAATAAATGAAAATAATAATAATAATAGATAATTAATAATGATATGAAGATACAAAGAACAAGGCTAGAGGGGGAATGATGTCTGCAGGTTTGGCAGACACTAAGACATTGACTGCTTGACCTATGCACTGATTTATATACTAATTATTTAGAGATTCATTGGAATTGCTAGATCACTTTTGCTTGCTTTTATTTTTATAACAACCACATTTTAGTAGATATGCAATTTCTCTTAGACTGAGCATTAACTGAAAGTATTTTTAAGTTCATTGATATATACAAAAATGTGTTAACTCATTTTATTTAGCTTTATCAAACATTGTCTTTACTTCCAAAACCCAAGTTCCTTTGTTTGTTTACTTATTTCCAGTTTAACACTTTCTTATCCTATTTCCTTTGAGCTGAAGTAGCAGTCATACTTTAAAGCTAAATGTTATGGTTTAAGAATACATTTGTGAGGTGCTTTTGTATATTTCTAAATGAATGTTTTGTTTTAACTTTTTACCTTTTCTGCAGGCTATAATCTATTTCTAAGAGTTATGGAAATCTTAAGACACAAACATTTAATTCCTTGTTGAATTTACATTGCAATCTTTAATGCAATCTATAAATTTGTCTTTAACCTATTTACTGTTTTACAAATATACTAGGTACTCTGAATCTTCCTCATCTTCAGTCATTCAATTCCATCAACTCATAATGGCCTTTTTGCACTTCTGTACACCTAAATAGTTCATTAATTCCTGAAAGACCAAATTGAATTTTATTTCCAGGAGAGAAATTTCTCTGGGATCTTTCCTCCATGTCCAATTGCAATAAAACACTCTCTTTTATAACATTTATTATTTTTTCAAATATAGGTAATTACCGTTACTTTGTAGTGAAATTGAGGCAGAGACTGAAATAGTATCAGGGAATCTACCAAAAGCTAGAAGAGGCAAGGAATGGATTCTCCTCCAGCGTCTGGAGTGTGGATCTGCCAACACCTTGATTTCAGACTAATAACTTTCAGAACTCTTAGAGAATACATTTTGGTAGTTTTAAGTCACCAAATTCATGATAATTTATTAAGACAGCCTCAGAAAACAAATATACACCTCCATTAACACATTGGTTCCAGAAGTGTAAAAACTATAGTCTTTTTATCCTCTTCTTTTCTGCAATTCAATGCAGTGTTATGTATGTAATACACTTTTAAAAAATGTAGCTTCTTTATTAGAATATTGGTTTTCCATAGTGGCATAATGGTTATTTATAACTCATATTACATATAATGTTTAAAATAACTTCATTTCTGGGGATACAAATATACACTGTACATCATGACTAATAATATAATCCCTTGGCTGCTGCAATATTTATTACTCAATTGTAAGTTACATAAGTGGTAATACAGCATCATTTGTATCATTTACATTATGTCATAGAAAAATTCTCAATATTGGTTTCTCTTGAATCATGAACCTCTGTGAGGCTTATATCAGTTATTAATATATAATATTTAACAGATGAGAAATGTTAATGCTCTGGACTTTTCTTAAGAAACTTCTAAGTATTTTATGCAACCATTGTCAGGTTGCATAAAATACTTAATAATTCTCATTTCTGATTTCCACTTTTCAAAAAAGAAACAAACTGAAATCACATATATTTCTTCATTATTATTGCAAACAAATTAACTTGTTAAATAATATTTTGCTGAATATAAGTAGCTTATTTTACCTGCCAAATGTTTTAAGCACTTTGTCCTTACAATATTTTACACAATATGGCCACTCCTAACTTTCAAAATATTTTCCAAATAAACATATTTTAATCACCCCTTGAATATCTCTTTATTGTAATCTCACTTGAACTGGGCATGGAAAAATAATTGATAGATGAAACTAACTGTATGAGTCAGAAATTCCTAAATTTCAAAAGCTGATAAAATCATTATGTTTCCTATCCTTCCTTCCTATTTATAATTTTTTCAGGTCATTTCAATTAGGAGCACCTATAATAGAGGGCATTTCTACAAGTTTTAAAAGAGATTTCATATGAATTACATTCTTTCCTGCTCAGGAAAATCTAAGAAATATTAGTTATCAAGTAACTAATTGATATCTATTTTAAGACTATTTATAGTAATGAGCTCATACATTTTAAAAATGTGGTATTCAATTATATTTAAGGGCAATAGTCAAAATTTAAATTTCGTGAGTTTGTTACATAAACAGTGTGCTAACTATATTTTTATTGATTTGCTATTTTTCTAATTTCACATTAAATACTATTCAGAAATGCTAGCAAAATATTATGAAGAAATTATGTTTTATTGGAAAAACAGGATATTTAAAAATTTTAATTTCCTGTTCAAAAGTAGAAAGTCTACAGGGTGGAGCCAAGATGGCGGCTTGAGTAGAGCAGCAGAAACCTCCTCCCAAAACCACATATATCTATGAAAATATAACAAAGACAACCCTTCCTAGAATAAAGACCAGAGGACCCAGGACAACATCCAGACCACATCCACACCTATGAGAACCCAGGGCCTCACAAAGGGGGTAAGATACAAACCCCAGCCCGGCGGATCCCAAGCACCCCTCCCCCCAACTCCTGACAGGAGAAGAGGAGTCCGAGCGGGGAGGGAGAGGGAGCTCAGGACTGCTGAACACCCAGCCACAGCCATCCGGACCAGAGCGCAGACACAGTGCATGTGTGGGGCCCTAGATACTAGGGAAACAGGGCAGCAAGAATGGTGAGGGGGTACCAGAGGCCAGCACCAGAGGACAAAAGAAAAGTGAGTGGCCATTTTTTAAATTTATTTTTATTTCTCTATTTTTTTTACATTTTTGTTTTGTTTTGTTTTGTTGTGGTGAGTGCTTTCTGGAAGTCGTAAAGGGACAGGGACCACAATACTAGGGAAATAGGGTAGCAAGACCGGACAGCAGGTATTGGAGGCCATAGCTGGAGAACAAAAGAAAAGCGAGCAGACACTATTTTTTTTTCTTTTCTTTTCTCTTTATTCTTTTTGTTGTTGTTGTTGTTTTGTTTTGGCAATTGCTTTTTAGAAGTCTTAAAGGGAAGGGGACTCAAATACTAGGGAAACAGGGCCGCAAGACTGGTGCCTGAGGCTGGCGCAAGAGAATAAAGAAAAACGAGTGGACATTTTTTTTATTTGTTTTGTTTTGTTTTGTTTTTGTGGTCATTGTTTTGTTTTGATGGGTGCTTTTTGGAAGTCTTAAAGGGGCAGGGTGGGACAATTAGTCCAGAGGTAGGGAATCCGGGCATCTCGGGGCACTCTAATCCACTGGTGCAGGGAACACAGAAGCCCTTTACGATGATAAATAACCTCCCAGGCACTCCCCGTCCAATGCGACTCCACCACTTTGGAGCAACACCCCAAGCCAGGCCATACACACATCAACAGTGGAGATAAACTCCATAGCAGCCGAGCAGGAAGCAGAAGTCCTGTCTGCATGCAGATATCCAGCACAAACCACTAGAGGTTGCTGTTCTCCCAGGAAAGGAAGGCCACAAACCAACAAGAAGGGAAGTTCTTCCAGCCGTAACTCATCGCAGCTCTGCAAACTATTCCTATCACCATGAAAAGACAAAATTACAGGCAAACCAAGATCACAGAGACACCAGAGAAGGAGACAGACCTAACCAGTATTCCTGACAAAGAATTCAAAATAAAAATCATAAACATGCTGACTGAGATGCAGAGAAATACGGAAGAGAAATGGGATGAAGTCTGGAGGGAGATTACAGATGCCAGAAAGGAGATTACAGAAATGAAACAAACTCTGGAAGGATTTATAAGCAGAATGGATAAGACGCAAGAGGCCATTGATGGAATTGAAACCAGAGAACAGGAATGTATAGAAGCTGACATAGAGAGAGATAAAAGGATCTCCAGGAATGAACTGTGTGACCAATCCAAAAGGAACAATATTCGTATTATAGGGGACCAGAAGAAGAAGAGAGAGGAAAAGGGATGGAGAGCATCTTGGAAGAAATAATTGGTGAAAACTTCCCCAAACTGAAGGAGGGAATAATCAAACCACAGAACCATGCAGACCACAGAAACATGCAGAACCACCAACAGAAAGGATCCAAGGAGGACAACAGCAAGACACATAATAATTAAAATGGCAAAGATCAAGGAAAAGGAAAGACTTTTAAAGGCAGCTAGAGAGAAAAAGGTCAACGGTAAATGAAAAACCATCAGGCTAACATCAGATTTCTCTACAGAAACCCTACAGGCCAGAAGAGAATGGCATGATATATTTAATGCAATGAAAAAGAAGGGCCTTGAACCAAGGATACTGTATCCAGCATGACTATCATTTAAATATGGTGTCAGAATTAAACAATTCCCAGACAAGCAAAAGCTGAGGGAATTTGCTTCCCACAAACCACCTCTACAGGGCATCTTACAGGGACTGCTCTCGATGGGAGCACTCCTAAAAAGAGCATAGAACAAAACACACAACATATGAAGAATGGAGGAGGAGGAATAAGAAGGGAGAGAAGAAAAGAATCTCCAGACAGTGTATATAATAACTCAATAAGTGAGCTAAGTTAGGCAGTATGATACTAAAGAGGCTAACCTTAAACCTTTGGTAACAACGAATTTAGAGCCTGCAATGGCAATAAGTACATATCTTTCAATAGTCACCCTAAATGTAAATGGACTGAATGCACCAATCAAAAGACACAGAGTAATAGAATGGATAAAAAAGCAAGACCCATCTATATTCTGCTTACAAGAAACTCACCTCAAACCCAAAGACATGTACAGACTAAAAGTCAAGGGATGGAAAAACATATTTCAGGCAAACAACAGAGAGAAGAAAGCAGAGGTTGCAGTACTAATATCATACAAAATAGACTTCAAAACAAAGGAAGTAACAAGAGATAAAGAAGGACACTACATAATGGTAAAGGGCTCAGTCCAACAAGAGGATATAACCATTATAAATATATATGCACCCAACACAGGAGCACCAACATATGTGAAACAAATACTAACAGAACTAAAGGGGGAAATAGACTGCAATGCATTCATTTTAGGAGACTTCAACACACCACTCACCCCAAAGGATAGATCCACCAGGCAGAAAATAAGTAAGAACATGAAGCACTGAACAATACAGTAGAGCAGATGGAACTAATAGACATCTATAGAACTCTACATCCAAAAGCAACAGGATATACATTCTTCTCAAGTGCACATGGAACATTCTCCAGAATAGACCATATACTAGCGCACAAAAAGAGCCTCAGCAAAATCCAAAATATTGAAATTCCAGCAACCAATTTTTCAGACCAGAAAGGTATAAAAGTAGAAATAAATTATACCAAGAAACAAAAATGCTCACAAACACATGGAGGCTTAACAACATGCACCTAAATAATCAATGGACCAATGAATAAATTAAAATAGAGATCGAGGAATATATAGAAACAAATGACAACAACAACACAAAGCCCCAACTTCTGTGGGACGCAGCGAAAGCAGTCCTAAGAGGAAAGTATATAGCGATGCAGGCACACTTGAAGAAGGAAGAACAATCCCAAATGAATAGTCTAACATCACAATTATCGAAATTGGAAAAAGAAGAACAAATGAGGCCTACAGTCAGCAGAAGGAGGGACATAATAAAGATCAGAGAAGAAATAAACAAAATTGAGAAGAGTAAAACAATTGAAAAAATCAATGATACCAAGAGTTGGTTCTTTGAGAAAATAAGCAAAATAGATAAGCCTCTAGCCAAACTTATTAAGAGAAAAAGAGAATCAACACACATCAACAGAATCAGAAATGAGAATGGAAAAATCACGACAGACTCCACAGAAATACAAAGAATTATAAAAGACTACTATGAAAACCTATTTGCCAACAAGCTGGAAAACCTAGATTAAATGGACAACTTCCTAGACAAATACAACCTTCCAAGATTGACCAACGAAGAAACACAAATTTAAACAAACCAATTACGAGCAAAGAAATCGAAATGGTAATCAAAAAACTACAAAAGAACAAAACACCCGGCCCTATGAATTTACCTCGGAATTTTATCAGACACACAGAGAAGACATAATACCCATTCTCCTTAAAATTTTCCAAAAAATAGAAGAGGAGGGAATACTCCCAAACTCATTCTATGAAGCCAACATCACCCTGATACCAAAACCAGGAAAAGACCCCACCAAAAAAGAAAATTACAGACCAATATCCCTGATGAATGTAGATGCAAAAATACTCAATAAAATATTAACAAACAGAAATCAGCAGTATATCAAAAGGATCATATACCATGACCAAGTGGGATTCATCCCAGGGATGCAAGGATGGTACAACATTTGAAAATCCATCAACATCATCCACCACATCAACAAAAAGAAAGACAAAAAGAACATGATCATCTCCATAGATGCTGAAAAAGCATTTGACAAAATTCAACATTCATTCATGATAAAAACTCTCAGCAATATGGGAATAGAGGGCAAGTACCTCAACATAATAAAGACCATATAAGACACACCCACAGCCAACATCATACTGAACAGCAAGAAGCTGAAAGCTCTTCGTCTGAGGTCGGGAACAAGACAGGGATGCCCACTCTCCCCACTGCTATTTAACACAGTACTGGAGGTCCTAGCCACAGCAATCAGACAAAACATACAAACACAAGGAATCCAGATTGGTAAAGAAGAAGTTAAACTGTCAGTCTTTGCAGATGACATGATATTCTACATAAAAAACCCTAAAGACTCCACCCAAAAACTACTAGAACTGATATTGGAATACAGCAAAGTTGAAGGATACAAAATTAACACACAGAAATCTGTGACTTTCCTATACACTAACAATGAACCAATAGAAAGAGAAATCAGGGAAACAATTACATTCACAATTGCATCAAAAAGAATAAAATACCTAGGAATAAATCTAACCAAAGAAGTGAATGACCTATACTCTGAAAACTACAAGTCACTCTTAAGATAAATTAAAGGGGACACTAACAAATGGAAACTCATCCCATGCTCGTGGGTAGGAAGAATTAATATCATCAAAATGGCCATCCTGCCCAAAGCAATATACAGATTTGATGCAATCCATATAAAATTACTAGCAACATTCTTCAACGAACTGGAACAAATAGTTCAAAAATTCATATGGAAACACCGAAGACATTGAATAGCCAAAGCAATCATGAGAAAGAAGAATAAAGTAGGGGGGATCTCACTCCCCAACTTCAAGCTCTACTACAAAGCCATATTAATCAATACAATTTGGTACTGGCACAAGAACAGAGCCACAGACCAGTGGAACAGACTAGAGACTCCAGACATTAAACGAAACATATATGGTTAATTAATATTCGATAAAGGAGCCATGGACATACAATGGCGAAATGACAGTCTCTTCAACAGATAGTGCTGGCAAAACTGGACAGCTACATGTAGGAGAATGAAAATGGACCATTGTCTAACCCCATATACAAAAGTAAATTCAAAATGGATCAAAGACCTGAATGTAAGTCATGAAACCATTAAACTCGTGGAATAAAACATAGGCAAAAACCTCTTACACATAAACATGAGTGACCTCTTATTGAACATATCTCCCCAGGCAAGGAAAACAACAGCAAAAATGAAAAAGTGGGACTATATTAAGCTGAAAAGCTTCTGTACAGCAAAAAACACAATCAATAGAACAAAAAGGAACCACATAGTATGGGAGAATATATTTGTAAATGACAGATCCGATAAAGGCTTGACGTCCAAAATATATAAAGAGCTCACATGCCTCAACAAACAAAAATCAAATAATCCACTTAAAAAATGGGCAGAGTAACTGAATAGACAGTTCTCCAGAAAAGAAATACAGATGGCCAACAGACACATGAAATGATGCTCCACATCACTAATTATCAGAGAAATGCTAATTAAAACTACAATTAGTTATCACCTCACACCAGTAAGGATGGCTCCCATCCAAAAGACAAACAATAACAAATGTTGGCAAGGCTGTGGAGAAAGGAGAACCCTCCTACACTGCTGGTGGGAATGTAAATTAGTTCAACCATTGTGGAAAGCAGCATGGATGTTCCTCAAAATGCTCAAAACAGACTTACCATTTGACCCAGGAATTCCACTCCTAGGAATTTACCCTAAGAACACAGCAATCAAGTTTGAGAAAGACAGATGCACCTCTATGTTTATCGCAGCACTATTTACAATAGCCAACAATTGGAAGCAACCTAAATGTCCATCGATAGATGAATGGATGAAGAAGATGTGGTACATATACAGAATGAAATACTACTCAGCCATAAGAAGAGTGCAAATCCTACCATTTGCAGCAACATGGGATAAGGGGAGGGGGAAGAAGAAGGGGGTTATTAAGATTAGCATGCATGGGGAGGGTGGTAGAAAGGGGAGGGCTGTACAACACAGAGAAGACAAGGAGTGATTCTACAACATTTTGCTATGCTGATGGACAGTGACTGTAAAGGGGTTTATAGGGGGGACCTAGTATAGGGGAGAGCCTAGTAAACATAATATTCTTCATGTAAGTGTAGATTAAGGATAACAAAAAAAAAAGAAATAAAAGTGGGATTACTTCTTGATAGGATAAAACTAACTGTAAATCAACGATTAATGTGTGCCTTAAATATCCTTAATTTTGAACACATAAAGGGTGTCAGAGGATCGGCTATGGAGGTACACTATTCTGATAATATTCCTTTCTCTTAAAAAAAAAAGTAGTTCCTTTGTGGTGACCTCCAATGAGTTCCACACAATGGTATAAAGGGCATATCAAAGTGTGGGAAAAGGGTCTGTTTGTGTTTATACAGAGTATCAAAGCCTAATTTGGCTACCCAGAAAATGAACTGAGCTACAATATGAAGAACTTCCAACATCAGCACTCTCTGGAAGAGTCATACCAGAGGATGATCATCAAAAAAATTCAACAAAGATCCAGGCGATGCTGCAGTTCTAGCTGCATCCATCCCACTGGTTCCTGGACTTGCCATTGGAATGAAGAAGGAGATATCTAAGCTGGCCTGTGTGTACAGTAAAACAACAAATTTGACTGGATCTATACTGTTGGAACTCAACCAAGAATTAGGAGAAGTGCAAGTCGTAGCGCTCCAAAATCTTACAACTACAGACTATCTACTGTTAAAAGAACATATGGGATGTGAACGGTTCCCAGGAATGGGTTCTTTTAATTTGTCTGATTTCTCCCAGACTGTTCAAGTACAGTTGGACAATATCCATCATATCACAGACAAATTTTCACAAATGCCTAGGGTGCTTAACTGGTTTTCTTGGCTCACTGGAGATGGATGGTAATTATAGATCTGCTTTGGTAATGTAACTGTATTCCTATTACATTAATGTGTGTGCACAATTTAATTAGTAGTTTTAAACCTATACATGCTTAAGTTACTCTACAAGAAGATATGTCAAAGAAATAATCAATCCTCGCATGTTTTCTTCAGTCTGCTACCTCTATAGCTTTTCTTCTTCCTTCCTAACTACAACCCTTAAATAGAACTCGTGCCTCATACCGAATTTACCAAGTATCATAATTCCTCCAAGTGGTAAAGATACCTCAAGACAAATGCTGGGCATGGAAGCCACAGGGCATAGATCTGCAAAGAAGTAAAAAGCTAACCTTTTCAAACAATGTGGCTTCTCTCTCACTTACCAACTTTACATTTCCCAGTATGGCCCCAGAAGATGACTGGTTAGCCAGAGACGGGTAAGATTCCTCAAGGGAGGAACAACCTAAGACAGGCACAGTTGCAGGGGGGCCATCAGGTGAGAAAATGGGGATCAACAGAGGTGAGGCTTAGAAACCCCCCCCCCCCCCCGTTCTGAGAGAAATCTTCTGCATCCGTGGATGTTGTATTGCCCTTGTCTTGCTTGGATTAACACACAGTCTACAGGCACACACCTGATCATCTACATTTGCTCTCTTACAACACTAAACTATGTTTTCTACCTTTATCTTGCATCTACCTACCACTTCAGCATTTTATTAAAAATAATAATAATAATAATAATGGGAGAAATGTGGGATCCACATATAAATCAAGTATAAAAGTCAAACGAATATTCATATTTGACCTGATTGTTTATAGTTCATAATGTGTGATCAAAACCAAAAGTTTCTGTGATGAATGCCCTTGTACTGTTCACCATGTAAAAACTTATTCACTATGTAAGAATTTGTTCACCATGTAAGAACTTGTTCATTATGTTTCAGAAGATTGGAGACTGACAAGAATTAGGCTTGGGGTGGATTAATGATTGTGCTTTGAGCATTGACTCCCCTGTACAGAATTTTATTGTTGTTAACAACCGTTTGATTAATAAATATGAGAGGTGCCCTCTCAAAAAAAAAAAAGTAGAAAGTCTACACTATAAAACCCTTTGCAAAACAACATTTCATGTTTGCAGATAACATATATCATGTTTGTATTGAGCTATTTTTCCAGAAGCAGTTACAAAGACAGTTTTTTAACTCATTCATTTTCAGACCCTCAGCTTCTTCCACTAGGGAATTTATCAGTTTATGATTGATGCTTATGTATTAGCTCATACTATACAATCTAACTAAGTGCTGATACCGATACTTAAATACTTACATGATACTTACAATATATAGGGAATGGTTCTGAGATTTTTTTATATATCAAAACATTGAATTCCCAGGCAAATACTATCTGGTGAAAACTTTATTATTCATTATTTTATATATAAGGCACCAAATTTTAGAAATGTATCCACATGTGAAATTAAAAACTCAGGAAATTTGGCTTAAAAATTATGCAAACTATTCTATTGTACCTCTCTACAAAATAAACCATCAACTAAAAACATCAAAGGCAAATATAATACGTTAATTTTAACTTAAAAACTGACGTGAAAATATCTTACAATTATTATCTAAAGAAAAATTAATGCAATAGTTTTCCTGAACTTCCTACTATATAAAAACCATTCCTTTCCTGAAAACATCTTTTCCAGGGATGTTTTCCTATTACTATGCTTGCTTTCAGACCATTCCTTCTTACATTTACTCTACCACTAATTTCTATAAATTATATCTTATCCTGTGCTATTCAAATTTTGCTGGTAAGGAATCTGTTTCCTTTCAAATCCTCAGGAAAAAATGTTCCATATCCTAAGTATACATCACTATCATTAATGTAAGTTATATGCCATGAAAAACTTCCTGGTTTCTTTGTTAAAATGATATATGTCCCTCTGAAGACAGCTATGTAATTTTTGTCTCTTACTATATCCTGCTGAGGTCCAGTCATTAATTTCTGTTGCTCATAAATTGTATATCTATTCTCACATGCCTATCAACCCAAAAAAGTTTACCTACTTTAAATAAAGGTATATTATTTCCAGGAAGACAGTGTATCAAACTTTCACAGAGAATAGAGCTATATAACTGAATTATTTCGGCAACATTTCAGTGTCAACTTAAAAGAAAGCAATTTACAAAATTAGATCAAAATAATTTTTAATTGAGAAATGAAAAGATTGAGAAATGATACTCTCTATACTTAAAGCCTACCAATAAATATTTTATTTTGTCTGAAACATGTCCTCTGAATTAAGATTAAAAATAAGATGCTAAGTTGGTCTGGAATTTCCATTTTCTGGGGAAAAGGAGAAAACCTTAATAATCAGTAAAATTTCTACCATGTATTTATTATTGTTAATTTTTCTGCATATTGTGTGATGTCTATAACTTGTAACTATTCATGCTGTCTAAATATAAAATATGGGAGACATTTTACCGCCAGGACATTTATCATCAG
This sequence comes from Manis javanica, assembly GCF_040802235.1. Classification (NCBI taxonomy): domain Eukaryota; kingdom Metazoa; phylum Chordata; class Mammalia; order Pholidota; family Manidae; genus Manis; species Manis javanica. Next base: position 141,239,140 of record NC_133158.1, read on the forward strand.
CTTAATTTTAAAACTATGTTAATAAAATTAATTTGAGGTTGTTTTCTATTATTCTTTCATGTAGTACAGTAAAAATAACATATATTTTTAAATATTAATAAAAACCATGAGAAAAAAATGTATTCTTTTCAGCTTGAAGAAGTCCCTTTAGCATTTCTTATAAAGCCAATATAGTGATGATGAACTCCGTTAGCTTTTGCTTATCTGGAAGAGAATTTTTTCCATTCTGAATGATAACATTGCCAGGGAGAGTATTCTTGGCTGGAAGTTTTCTTTTTCATTTCAGCACCTTAAGTATTTCATGTCACTTCCTTCTGGCCTGCAGAGTTTCTGCTAAGAAATCAGCTGATAGTTTTATAGGGTGTCCCTTGTAGGCAACAAGCTTTTATTTTTTATTTTTTTGGCTTTTGCTTTTGCTTTCTCTTTAACTTGTGACATTTTAATTTTAATATGCATTGGTTATATCCCTTTGGATTCCTATTACTTATCTCTCAGCTTCCTGGATCTGGATGTCTATTTCCTTCCTTAGTTAAGTTTTCAGCAATTATTTTTCTAGCCAAGTTTTCTGCCCCTTTCTCCCTCTCTTCTCCTTCCCAGACCCTATAATGTTGATGTTATTATGCTTGATATTTTCCATAAGTCCTTTAAGATACCTTAATCTTTAAAAAATTCATTTTTCTTTTTGTAGCTCTGCTTGGGTGAATTCCTATGCCCTGTGTTCTAGCTCACTGATCATTTCTTCTGCTTTATCTGTTGAACTTACTAACGTATATTTCAGTTCAGTATTGCATTCTTCAGCTCTGTGATTTCTTTTAGACACTTAATTATATTTTCCACTCTTTGTTGAATTTCTCACTGTATTCATTCACTCTTCTCCCAAGTTCAGTTAGCATCTGTATGATCATGACTTTGCTCTTAGGTCTTTCATCACAGATAATTTTTCCATATGTAGTCATATGTTCAACATATCTGTGAGAGGAGGTGAGTTCAGGATCCTTCTACACTGCCATTGTAGACTGCCCCCAATGAGAGTTTGATTGTTTTCTATATAGAAAACTTAAAGGTCAAATTGTCAGCTTGCACTTTTGTCAAGCATTCTATTATTGTTCTACTTTTTTATTATAGACTCTCCAGGAGTTATCAAGATTCTTTCCATATATATTGCCAAAGTAGAAACTTCCAAAATACATTTTTCTTTGACAGACTTAAAGTGAATGGATGAAAGATGTTCCATGCAAATGGAAACCAAAGGAAAGCTGAAGTATCAATGCTTTTATTAGACAAAATAGACTTTAAAAATAGGGGGTCGGGGGCACGGGGAGGGCTGTACAACACAGAGAAGACAAGTAGTGATTCTACAGCATCTTACTACGCTGATGGACAGTGACTGTAATGGGGCATGTGGGGGGGACTTGGTGATGGGGGGAGTCTAGTAACCATAATGTCACTCATGTAATTGTAGATTGATGATATCAAAATAAATAAATGAATGAATGAATGAATGAATAAAATACTGCATTAAAAGACAAGGAAGGGCATTACCTGTTGGTAAAGAGGTAAATCTAAAAAGGGAATGTAGCATTTACAATATTTATGCAACCAACATAGAAGTACCTAAATATAGAGAGCAAATATCATCAGACATGAAAAAAAAATTGACAGTAAACAATAATAATAGGGGACTCTAATACCCCATTTAATCAGCATTTAGATCATGTAGATAGAAAATCAATAAATACAGTCAGGCCTTAAACAACATATTAGATCAGATGGAGTTAATAGACACATAAAACCTTCCATCCTAAACTGGCAGAATACACGTTCTTCTCAAGTGCACATGGACATTTTCCAGAACAGATCATATGTTTGGCCACAAAAGAAGTCTTAATAAATTTAAGAAGATTGAAATCATATCAAGCATCTTTTCCAAACACAGTAGTGTGAAACTAGAAATCAACTACAAGAAGAAAACTGGAAAAATAAAAAATATGTGGAGATTTAAAAAAATGTTACTAGACAACCTATGGGTCAATAAAGAAATAATAATAAATCAAAAAATACCTTGAGACAAGTGAAAATAGAAATACAACATGTCAAAATCTATGGGATGTACCCCAAAGAGTTCTAAAAGGGAAGTTCAGAGTAAAACAGACTTACCTCAAGAAACAGGAAAAGTCTCAAATAAGCAATCTAACTCTACACTTGAAGTGACTAGAAAAAGAACAAACAAAATCCAAAGTTAGTCAGAAGAAAGAAATAACAAAATCAACAAAGATCATTGAAACTGAGAGATGGATTTTTTAAAAAGATGAACAAAATCGGCAAACTTTTAGCTAGACTCACCAAGAAAAACAAATGAGAGTCCTCAAAAAATAAAATCAGAAACGAAAGGGATGTTATAATTGACACCACATAAATACAGTTTCCTAAGAGACTACTTCAAACAATTACACACCAAGTTGGACAACCTGGAAATAAGTTCCTAGAAACATATGATCTTCCGAAACTGAATCATAATGAAATAGTAAATCTGAACAGATGAATCACTAGTAAGGAGAGTGAATCAGTAATCAAAAACCTCCCAACAAACAGAAGTCCAACACCATGCAGCTTCACTAGTAAATTCTGCAAAACATTCAAAATTTTATATCTGTCCTTTTCGACATCTTTCAAAAAATAGAAGAGGAGGGAAAATTTCCAACCTCATTTTGCATGACAACATTAACCTGGTACCAAAAACCAGACAAGGACAACACAAAAATAGAAAACTGTAGGACCATATCTCTGATGTATATAGATACAAAAATCAATAAAATATTGGCAAACCAAATTAAATAATACATTAAAAGGATCAAACATCACAATCAAGTGGGATTTATTTCAGGGATACGAGGATGGTTCAACATCTGCAAATCAATATGATTCACCACAATTGACAAAACTCAGCACCCTTTTATGATTAAAACTCTTAAGTTTTTAAGATACTATGAGTGTAGATAATGGGCATAGAGGGAATATACTTCAACATATTAAGAGACATATATGACAAAACGACATATAGTAACATACTCTGTGCTGAAAAGGTGAATGCTTTTCTTCTAAAGTTAGGAACAAGACAAGGCTATCAATTCTTACCATGTTCATTCAACAGGTTTGGAAGTCCTATCAGAGTAATTATGCAAGAAAAGAAATAAAAGTTATCCAGATTGGAAAGAAATACTTAAATCTGTCATTATTTACAGGTAGCATCATTTTACATATATAGACAACACTGAGAACACCACACACACAAAAAAACTATTAAAACTAATAAACAAATTCAGTGAATTTGTAGAGTACAAAATAAATGTGCAAAAATCAGTTGTGCTTTATACATTAGCAATGAACTATCAGAAATTAAGAAAATAATCACATTTACAGTTGCATCAAAAATTATAAAATACCCAGGAAAAAATTTAATTTAGGAAATGAAAGACCTATACACTGCAAACTTTAAGAACACTGTTGAAAGACATTGAAAAAGACACAGTAAATGAAAAAATATACTGTGCTCATGGATTGGAAAAATTAATATTGTTAACATGTCCATATTATCCAAAACAATCTATAGGTTCAATAGAATCCTTATCAAAAGTCCAATAGCATCATTCACAGAAATAGAATAAATAATCCCCAAATTTTTATGGAACCAGAAAAGACCCTAAGTAGTCAAAGGAATCTTGATAAAGAAAAACAAAACTGGAGGCATCATAATCCCTGATTTCAAACTTTATTACAAAACCATAATAATTAAAACAATATGGTATTGGCATTAAAACAGACCCATAGATCAGTAGGACAGACTAGAGATCTTAGAAATAAACTGAAACATATATATCAATTAATTTATGACAAAGGAGGCAAGAATATATTATGGGGAAAGACTTTCTCTTCAATAAATGGTATTGAGAAAACTGGACAACTACATGCAAAAGAATGAAACTAGACCACTATCATACATAATACATAAAAATTAATTCAAAATGGATTAAATAATTTAATGTAAGAACTGAAACCATAAAACTCCCAGAAGACAGCATAGATGATAAGTCCCTTGACCTTAATCTTGGTGATGACTCCAAAAGCAGAGGCAACAGAAGCAAAAATAAGTAAATGGTATTACATCAAACCAAAAGCTTCTGCATAGCCAAGAAAACCACCAACAGAATGAAAAGTCAATCTACTGAATGGTAGAAAGTATGCGTACATCCAGTAAGGGGTTAATATCCAAAATGCATAAAGAACTCATACAACTCAAGGGCAAACAATCTAATTAGAACGTGAACAGTGGACCTGAATATACATTTTTCCAAAGAACACATACAGATGGCCAATGGGCACATGAAACAATAATCAACATCACTAATCATCAGGGAAATGCAAATCAAAACCCCGATGAGATATTACCTCACACCTGTTAGAATGACTGTTCTCATGGTGATGAGTAGTAACTACACTTACTGTAATTATCATTTTGCAATACATACAAATACCAAATAATTATGCTGTACATCTGAAACTAATATGTTATGTCAGTTATACCTCAATAATAAATGAATAAAATTAAAAAAGCATATCAAAGCAAACAAGCAAACAAAAAAAATTCTTTCATATGTTTCACAAAATTGTTTTCACTTACTTTAAGTCAATGAAAACTACATTAATCCCAGTTTACAGCTGGTCTTCCAATGCAGAAACTTTCTCCCTCTGAGAACCACACTTATATACTCTTTTCTTCTAACAAAATGCAAATCAAAATGAAGTTGCACAGAGGATCAATGGCAGTTTTTAGCTGTTGTGACCCCAATTTTTTATCTGCTTATATTATAGGTCTGTAATAAACCTTTAAAACTATAGCTATAGAAAGATTACATGGGTGATGATTGACAAACTAAAAATATTTACGAAGTCTATTAAATTGCTATAAAATGTCTGACTTGCAGTTTTTTTTGCACTGATTGCAATTTAGCACGATTAGAATGTTTCCACTTGGTCATCAGCTAAGCTACTGCACAAATAATTTGTACAGATTCCAAAGATGATAATTAAGATTATTACAGTGATAACCCCCAGCATATTTGTAGACTTCCTAAGCAGCAATAATAACTAGCTCATCATCTTTTAATAAAAATGGTAGTTATTTTGCTTTCTAAAAATAAAATCAGATCTCATTTTATTGCCAGTGAAATGGTATATTTAGTATATTAAACATTTTATTTTAGTTTTCATTTCATATTAGAACAGTTTTTTGTCTTATATAACCGCTATTGTCAAACTAAATATAAAATAATATCATTGTGCATATAGTAATCAGTAAGACATAGTAAAATATTTTCAAGAGGCAGCTTTTTTAATACAATCTTATGTACTGTAATTTTATGTGTCCTTCATAAACTGAAAAAGTACTAGATAATGCTCTTACAAATTTTAAATTAAAAAAATAGTTCTATCAAACAATGTAGTTGAAATAAGGCAACAATCTTAATGAATAATTTCGATTATGTTTATAATTATAGCTTTTCTTTCTTGCTCAATATTATCATTTCTAAATTGACAAATGGTATTTTAAAATATTTAAAGCTGCCTGAAGACCAATAGATGCCTAAGCAACTTTAGAGGTTGGGGAGAGATTGCGGAACCAGGATTACTAAATCCAGGACTTGCTTAGGGTATATAGAATAGAACAAATTAGTGGTAATCTTTGAACTACAAAGCAGAGTTTGATTTTTTTTAAATAGAGAATTTTAAAAATGTTAAATATTTTGCCTTTTTGATAAAATTTCTTGAAGATTAGAGCAATTTCAAATTGTTTTTCTTCAAATATTCTCATTTTCATTCAAACCAAATGTGCAGTTGCAATCTTTCCTTATTTTCTCTTTAACAACTGAAGTGGTAAAAATTAAAAGTGCTTTCTTTCAGAAAAATAACCACCATTACATTTACTCTTCTTATTACTATTTCAATTTTATAACCACAATATTCTTTTTATTTCATTTTCACATTCAAAATACTTGGATGGAAAATAGTAGGCTATATGAAGGGAAATTGGCAATTTAATGCAAGCAATAATATCCCTTTGTGTTTAAAATCCTATGGTTCTTAGAGTCACTGAAATGGGGAGTTAGTGCCACTCAGTTTTATTCAGTTTTGAATTAAGTTACATGTATTTTATGTTTGCTTCTTTAATTACAAAATAAAAACTTGACTTAAATGTTGTCATAATGAAATAGTTTATATTTGTACTTTTGTATATAATAATGTTTTTGATACTTTGCATTATAACTAATCATTAATGCAAACCAATGGATTCTGAACAAAGGTTTGGTTTTGGTTTCTCTCTTTCTCCTCCTTCCACATGGGCAGAAGTGATAAGATCTGAGATTGCATAGCTGCAGGACAGAAGGAGCCCCAATATGTATATGTGTATATACATATATATGTGTAGATACACACATACGACATATAATATATTTCCAGTAACAGATACTGTTATATGAGCACCATTATGGTGGTCCATATATGTGCTAAAACGAATTTAGCTATTTGAACATCTTGGGGACTGGAGTTACAGTGCAAGTCTGAATGAAGAATCATCTCGGCACTTATAAGAAACAAAAAGACGTCAGAGTGGGTGGAACCAAGTGAGGAAGAATGGGGATGGGGAGGAGAGGGCAGAAGGGCCGGGAAGGGCCAGATGAAACAGGATTAAGAAAACTATGTTGCAAGGGGGATGAGTTCGCTTCCACTGAAACAAGCAAAAATATAGGAAACAAAAATGTTTTTTTTGAAAGCTGCAAGTAAAGCAGTAGTGAAATAAAAACTATCTTACAAAAGGTACACTGTGGCTCCTGGGGAGCCAGGAAGGTAAGAGTGAAAGCAGACTGATAATCACAAGGCTATTGCAGAAGTCCAGGGTGAGATCATGGTGTCTGGTAGATGGTAGTAACACTTGAGTTTGGAAATGTAGGCAGTGATTAAGGTTCACTTTATGCTTGAGAAGGTGACCTCTATAATATGAAGCAATGGCAATTACATTTCCTATAGCAAGTATTGTATTTCTAGCTAGAATTCTTATAAATTTTTCCTAAATCAGATTATACTCATAGAGATGGGACTGAAAGAAGATCATTATCCTATTAGATTAAAAATTTGTTCTGTGAATGAACTCTACAACCAATAGTGCATCAAATACATTAATAAATACTACTATTGTTTATCCTGTAATTTTCTTTTGATAGACAAAAATACTCAAACTTTCCATTATAGGACTTTTTTGTATTCTTAAAAATTTTTCATGTCCCAGAGAGATATTTTTCTTTTTTATGTGTGTTATATCTATTCCTTTTTGCTATGTTAGAAATTAAATGTGAACATTTAAAATACCCATCAATTTATCTTCAAATAAAAGTAAACCTCTATCATATGTTATCAAAAAACATATTTATGTAAAAATTAACCAAATATTCCAAAACCAATACAATGAGAGAAGAATAACATTGTTTTACATTTTTGCAAATCTTTGGAAGGCTGGCCTACTTCATGATAACTAGATTCTCACACCTACTTCTGCATTCAGTTGTTATATGCTGTTTTGGTTCAAGTACATCAAGACATGTCAGCCTCACAAAAAAATGGCCATCTTTAATCCTGCACCAAATTTTGGCAGGTGGTAGGTTCTTTAAGATTAGTTACTTATGGAATCTGAAACAATATCAATCAATATTCTTTACTTTATTATATTCCAGTCCATTGATCTCTCTTTGTCTTTTGACTGTATCCCTATCCATTTGTGATGTTACAACATTGAGCCATTAGAGAAATATTGGTTCCCTGTATAGTTATGCAGATATGCCAAATACTGATATATATCTTTATATAATATCAAATAATGCATTTGTTAATATTACCATAAGTAATATTAGCAAGCTCTTGGTTTCCATGGCAGATTGTTTTCCAAAATTCTAATATTTGCTTGAAAACTCAAATTTTATCATTCCCAACAAATACTATCATTTGTTTTCCTTTAAGAGACAAGTCCACTTCTTTACTTTTCAAGGCAATGTCTGCAAAATCTGCAAGGCTGAGTAACCATAGTTTATCTGCCAAAATTCTTTCTTGTGAAAATGGCTTCTATAATAAAAATAAATAATTTCAGTTTGCAACTGAGACAATACCGCCCCCCTCATATAGGTGCTTATATTACCAATAGTCTTCCTAACTTAGATAGGCAGCAAAAGTGCTTTATGAATAATTTCCATTACCTCACACAGAATATAGAAAGGCTGTATGTACTCTGGGGTCAAATTTAATCAAATCAATAATTTTTACTGTTTCATCAAGGACATTGTTAGGTGAAACCTGTTTTCCTTAACTGTAAGCAAGTTTATGGTGGTAAAAATAAAACTAATATACTAGCTCAGCTTAGCGCAGCCACTGCTTTAATTCATGACAAGGTGCCATAATTTTTATCTAAAATTGTTTTGCAACATCAGTGCCAAAATGCCTTCATATAATTTACAGAATATTTTTTATTCCACTGACTTCCAAAAGGGTCTTAGGGACTCCCAGAAGTTCATAGAAACACTTTGAAGGCCACTATGAGAGCATAATTCAATTACATTATGCATTTGCATGTAAATAATTTTGTGATTCTGTTTGGAATGTAATATTTTATCTTTATTATATTGAGGAATTGATCACTTTCAACCTCTGAGAAGCTTTCATCAGATGTACAGAGAACAAAACACATCCAGGCACATACTGCAAGGGCTTGATTGAATTAAATGAACATATATTTAATTCTGGTCAACTTCTCAGTTTTTGAATATTTTTTTACAACCAGTAATCACTCAGCAACTGTCCAACCATGCCTTTAATTTAACATCCTAGCAGGAAGGGAAATATCAAAAGATGTAGTTGACTAGTAAGAATACTTTTCTAAAGCTGTAGAAGTGATTTCTCACTTCCTCTGTGTTTTTTGAACTCTCAAATCATCATCAATTATGCATTTCCATGATTGAGATGAAAAATTTAGGAATGCATTTTATAGGCTAAATCATTACTAATCCCAGCTTCATATACTGATGTCCTAACATCTAGTACCTCAAAATGAATATGCAGCTAGGGTTTTTAAACCGAGAAATTAAGTTAATATGAGGTCTTTAGCTTTGGTTCCTAATCCAGTATGACTGGTGTTCTTATAAACAGAGGGGACTTAGGACACATAATTCCTAATTTCTTGATGATAACTGCAATTCCAATCCATTACTCATAGCTCTTCCTTTCCTCCCACAGCCCATGTTTGTATTTTCCTCCTCTCACAATAAAAAATTTACTTCCTAAGATTTTATTTTATAGAGTTTAAGGAACAGTAATAGCATTTCCTTGGAATGCACTGGTATTTTTACTCTGAAAGCTAGAGACTTATGAGCAATACAAGTCATTTAAAGTTCATTTCTCAATGCTTCTGGAATGTATTCTTTTAAAACCTTTAATGCCCACTGAGCTCAGCATCAGACCCAGATAAAGGCAATATGGAACAGAGTTTGTGTTCAGAATCTCTACAGGAAACTCACTTGTAAAAGGATGTAAATATCTCTTCAGGGGAATATACCATACATGTGAATTTGTGAAGATGATGTTAAAATATGTCTGGCAATCCTTTTTGAAAGTACAAAACCCTTCCACTGTAAAAAATCTAACATTTACTCAAATATTTATTCCAAGAATCACAGGATTTTGCGAAACCCTGAGAGGCTGTCAAGTCCATTTTCCGACCTTCAGGGAAGACCACATTTAAACTATCTTAGATGATGAAAATCTATTTTCTTCTAAAGGCCTTCCTTCGTTGAATAACTCATTTTTATATTTAACATCCTTAACTGTGAGGAAATCCTTCAGTATATATAGCTTATACCCCATTTCTTCTCTTCCAATCTGGTAATGAAAGAAAAACAGTTTGTTATCATCAGTTGAATAATATGCCTTTATAGACTAAAAATATTATTATATGATTCAGCTTCATTTCCTTCCATTTTTTGAGTTTGAATCTTGTTCCATGGCTTTATTTACCTTATCTATTTTTAAACCTTACTATTCTGCTATGAACTGTTCAAATTATACTTTACTTTTGATCATTTTAGAGCCAAGTCTCAAACAGAGCAATGTAGTCAAAATGTGGCTGACTGACTATAATGTAAGGAGACCTTCCACTTATTGTTTATATATATTTAAAGTAGCTATGCATTTCAGATTCATTATTTTACTTTTCTCTAGTAGATACCAAAGATTTTTCTTTCCTGTTCAATGATACATAGCTATTTAAACCAATTCTCACAGAAAACCATGTTATTTAATACAGAAGCACTAGGAATTCTAGAATGGTGCTGATATCATACCTCAAACTGCCAGTCCCTGAAAGGATTGTAACGTTACCCACTACTAACTGAGTGCTTAATATGCACCAGCCACTGTGCTAAACACATTATAAGAATCACCTAATAATTATAGCAATAATTACAATAAATCTTATTCTTTCAATTTAAAAGTTGGAAGTGGGACTGAAATAGTAAAATGAATAACAGTGATCAAATTGTTATTTGAACACAGATCACTTTGACTCTGAAAAATGTACTATCAGCAGCACAAACTTCCCCAGAATTTAACTTGGTTTCTAAATTTCAGAAATTACCTTAGTGATGAGATCTGAAGCTATTTAGAGCAATGCTAAGGGAATGGGGGGCCTGGTTAAGCCCCATTCCAATATCACAGTAATCTTTGCTCATAAGACCTGGAAGCAGTCACTCATCTTCAGTTACTAAGCTAGAAATTAACTCCAATATACTCCTTTCTGGACTGAACATGAGAAATTTTATTAGTGCAAGACAGTGCAGCAGGAGAACAGAGAGAGGACAGAACGGACTGAGGAAAGCACAGCTTTATTGGAAGGTTAAAAAGGACCCAGGAGGGGCAATTACAGTTTGATTGGGAGAAGTAAGATACTTTGAGTTCCTCAGTCAATGGTACCTAGTTTTAGGAGAAAGGTAATTTCAGAAATGAATTATTAATCTGAAATGTTATATAATCCTAGCTTCAAATTGAATAGTTGCTATGAGGGTCTGACATAATACCCATATACACAATGTTGCAGATTATAGATATCATAGATTTTAATTTTTTTCTCATCTGGTTGAGGATCTAGCATCAGGGTAGGTCAAATAAGATGTGAAACTGAGAGAAGCTACAGTGGCTGTAGGTGGTAAGGTTGATCCAAGTTGTGCTGCAAGCATAGGGCAGAGAATCAGAACAAACATATTACCTACCACCACCTACCTACTGCCATAGTTTTATAGGTAACTGGTAATAATTAATACAGTGGTCTGGGGACTGGGATTTCTCAGTGGAGTTTGGTTCCATAGATATAGGAACAGGAAAATATAATTACATTTCCATCATTTCTTCTTTCCAAACAGGTTGACTTATTTAGAAATAATTATGATATGTAGATCATAGAATATCAGAAGAGAGAAGGACCTAAAAATAATCTGTTGGAGAAAAAGGACTTCAGAAAACAGTTTAGGAAAAGGACTGATAATAAACATTTTCAGCCTTAAGATCAACTACATCACTACCACTGTAGTCGAAAAACAATCATGATGTGTAAACAAATGGGTGTGGCTGTGTTCCAATAAAACTTACAAAAAGGAGTGGTAAGGCTTATTTGGCCCATGGGCAGTAGTTTTCCGACCCCTGATCTAATCTAAACCTGTCTTTTATGGATTAGGAAAAGAAGCCCTAGTGTGATGACATCAAATAAATGTCAATATGCTGAAATTTGCACAGCTATAAATAGAACCTACATCAACGTACTGACCACATCTCTCATCATGTATAAATCCCATAACGATAACACCTATGTTTTGTGAGAACAATTATAAGTATTATTGTTGAAATAATAATTATAATAAATAATAATTGACTATTTTCTATGTAACAGAAAATATACTACTTTATTAGAATTACTTCATTTAACCCTCTCTAATCATCCTTGTAAAAATGGCATGTAATTATCCTTATTATGTAGGTGAGAAATAAGGAAGAAAGACATGGACATGCTCAGTAAATTGTCCAAGGTCCTATCTCAGATAAGTAGCAGATATAGACTGGACTCCAGACAAATGTATTAAGAATTTGGAGATCAAATTTTAATACATTGTCTCTTCTCCAGATTTAAGGTAAAATTGAGAGAATCAATTATAAGATGTTTAGGAGAAATAAAGCATGCATAAACAGTGTTGATAAGTAAAATAGATTATGAATATATGTGGATTAGATATTTTCAAAATAAAATTTGTAAAATACATAATCAAGTTAAAAGTAATGAAGAAATTTTTCTACAAAAATGTAAATAACTTCAAATACCGTAAGCAGTCACACACACTTATACATGTATATAATGCGCACATAAACATATATTTGTACAATTCACATGTTTTTTTATACATAAAGGGGGAACAGATCTAAAACTATTCTGAAATTTAAAAAAAGTTAAAATCTACTAACAATAAATAATTATATGAAAACACCAACTCACCATTCAGAAAAATGTTTTTGAACATTCAAAAAAGATTATATAGATAATCTGTATCCTTTACAAACTTTCTCAAGAATAGAAAAGTAGGGAATATATCATCCTCAGTCATTTTATGACTTGGTATAATTTTATACTGAAGTGAGAGATGAGTAGTAAAAGACTTTAAATAAATCTTACTTAGAAACATAGATACAATAATCCTAAATAAAATAGTATCAAACTAAATCCACCCCCTAGATACATACTTTGTAAATATGTATTACCTCAGAATTGCAAAACTGGTTCAATATTAAGAACTCAAAGTAATTCATTGTATTAGCAGAATTAAAAATCAAACATAAATCATCAAGAAATTTCTTAATAAAATTAAACACCTGTGATTAAAGATGGCGACGTGAGAGGAGAGACAGAGGCTTCCTCCTAAAATGGGATACAACTAATATGTGCAACTAATCCTGAGAGAGCAACAGGAAAGAGGATGCTCAGACTGCACACACCTGGAGAAAAGAGCAGACCTCAGCGAACGGCGGAACGTACCAGAGCTGTGGCTCTGTGGGACACGAGCCCCTCCCCCACCCCAGCTACCTGGCAAGAGGAAGACAAATGGAGCAGGGAGGGAGTGGAAGACTGGGGACTGCTGAATACCTAGCTCTGGAGATCTGCCCCGGGAGCATAAACCTACATTTCATGGTGCTTTCATGAGACTCACATGACTACTGGGTTGGAAAGTTAATACAGGCAGAGTTCCTGGGGAGACTGGGATTCTGGCCGCTTGTGGAAAGCAGGGATCCATATCCGGCTGCTATAGGACAAAAATTTATACCTGAGTGACTGGCGCACTGGCTCAGGCAGTGGAGACAGGCACAGTGGCCGGGAGGTGGAGAACAGCTCTTTCCTACCCCCAGGCACCAGTACCACTCCCATGCGACCCCTGACATTGCTTCAGGGGCTCACCAGCTCCAGAACAGAGCTTCTGGACACTAGATGGCGCCATATACAAACATGACACACCAAAGGAACCTTGTCTAGAGTAAAATTGTTAATACAACTTCCGAGAAAGATTTAAATGATATGGACTTCATGACTCTTCCTGAAAGGGAGTTCAAAGTAAAAATCATCAACATCCTAATGGAGGTAAGGAAAGACATCCAAGAACTCAGGAATGAATTCAGATCAGAGATCTGATTGATGAAGAACATGATGGAGGGTATTAAAAGCAGGTTGGATACAGTGGAGGAGACAATAAATGAAATAGAAACTAGAGAAGAGGAATACAAAGAAGCTGAGGCACAGAGAGAAAAAAGGATCTCTAAAAATGAAAGAATATAAAGAGAACTGTGTGACCAATCCAAAAGGAACAATATTTGCATTATAGGGATACCAGAAGAAGAAGAGAGAGAGAAGGGGATAGAAAGTGTCATTGAGGAGGTAGTTGCTGAAAACTTCCCCAATCTGAGGAAGGACATAGTCTGTCAGACCATGGAGATCCACAGATCCCCCAACACAAGTGACCCAAGGAACACAATGGCAAGACACATAGTAATTAAAATGGGAAAGATCAAGGATAAGGACAGACTATTAAAAGCAGTCAGAGGCAGAAATAAGATCACATACAAAGGAAAGCCCATAAGACTAACATCAGACTTCTCAGCAGAAACCTTACAGGCCAGAAGGGAGTGGCATGATGTATTAAATGCCATGAGACAGAAGGGCCTGGAACCAAGATTACTTTATCCAGCAAGATTATCATTTAAATTTGAAGGATGGATTAAAGAATTTCCAGATAAGCAAAAGCTGAGAGAGTTTACCTCCCACAAACCATCGATGCAGTCTATTTTGGAGGGACTGCTATAGATGGAAGTGTTCCTAGGGTTGGATAGTTGTCACCAGAGGTAGTCAAATCACATTAGGGAGGGAGGAGCAGCTGATCATGAGGCAAATGCAAAATTAAATTGACTATCCCCAAAGTCAATCAAGGGATAGACAAAAGGTACAGAATTTGATACCTAATATATAAAGAATGAAGGAGGAAGAAAAAGGAGGAGAAAAAGAAAAGAACATTTAGATTGTGTTTGTAACAACATACTAAGTGAGGTAAGTTAGACTCTTAGATAGTAAGGAAAGTAAACTGGAATCTTTGGTAACCACGAATCTAAAGCCTGAAATGACAATAAGTACATACTTTTTGATAATCACCCTAAATGTTAATGGACTGAATGCACCAATCAAAAGACATAGAGTGACTGAATGGAGAAAAAACAAGACCCATCTATATGCTGCTTACAAGATACTCACCTCAAACCCAAAGACATGCACAGACTAAAAGCCAAGGGATGGAAAAAGATATTTCATGCAAATAATAGGGAGAAAAAAGCAGGTGTTGCAGTACTAGTGTCAGACAAAATAGACTTCAAAACAAAGAAAGTAACAAGAGGTAAAGAAGGACACTGCATAATGATAAAGGGCTCAGTTCAACAAGAGGATATAACCATTCTAAATATATATGCACCCAACAAAGGAGCAGCAGCATATGTGAAACAATTCTAACAGAACTAAAGGAGGAAATAGACTGCGATGCATTCATTTTAGGAGACTTCAATACACCACTCACTCTGAAGGACCGATCCACCAGACAGAAAATAAGTAAGGACACAGAGGCACTGAACAACACACTAGAACAGATGGACCTAATAGACATCTATAGAACTCTACACCCAAAAGCAACAGGATACACATTCTTCTCAAGTTCACATGGAACATCCTCCAGAGTAGAACACATACTAGGCCACAAAAAGAGGCTAAGTAAATTCAAAAAGATTCAAATCCTACCAACCAACTTTTCAGACCACAAAGGTATAAAACTAGAAATAAATTGTACCAAGAAAGCAAAAAGGCTAACAAACACATGGAGGCTTAACAACATGCTTCTAAATAATCAATGGATCAATGAACAAATCAAAATAGAGATCAAGGAATATATAGAAACAAATGACAACAACACAAAGCCCCAACTTCTGTGGGACGCAGCGAAAGCAGTCTTAAGAGGAAAGTATATAGCAATCCAAGCACATCTGAAGAAGGAAGAACAATCCCAAATGAATAGTCTAACATCACAATTATTGAAATTGGAAAAAGAAGAACAAATGAGGCCTAAAGTCAGCAGAAGGAGGGACATAACAAAGATCAGAGAAGAAATAAACAAAATTGAGAAGAATAAAACAATAGAAAAAATCAATGAAACCAATAGCTGGTTCTTTGAGAAAATAAACAAAATAGATAAGCCTCTAGCCAGACTTATTAAGAGAAAAAGAGAATCAAAACACATCAACAGAATCAGAAATGAGAATGGAAACATCACGACGGACCCCACAGAAATACAAAGAATTATTAGAGACTACTATGAAAACCTATATGCTAAGAAGCTGGAAAACCTAGAAGTAATGGACAACTTCTTAGAAAAATACAACCTTCCAAAACTGACCAAGGAAGAAACACAAAATCTAAACAAAGCAATTACAAGCAGAGAAATTGAAGCGGTAATAAAAAACTACCCAAGAAAAAATGCACGGGCCAGATGGATTTACCTCGGAATTTTATTAGACATACAGAGAAGATATAATACTCATCTCCTTAAAGTTTTCCAAAAAATAGAACAGGAGGGAATACTCCCAAACTCATTCTATGAAGCCAACATCACCCTAATACCAAAACCAGGCAAAGACCCCACCAAAACATAAAATTACAGACCAATATCCCTGATGAACGTAGATGCAAAAATACTCAACAAAATACTAGCAAACCGAATTCAAAAATACATCAAAAGGATCGTACACCATGACCAAGTGGGATTCATCCTATGGATGCAAGGATGGTACAACATTCGAAAATCCATCAACATCATCCACCACATCAACAAAAAGAAAGACAAAAACCACATGATCATCTCCATAGATGCTGAAAAAGCATTTTACAAAATTCAACATCCATTTATGATAAAAACTCTTAGCATAATGGGTATAGAGGGCAATACCTCAACATAATAAAGGCCATATATGATAAACCCACAGCCAACATCATACTGAACAGCGAGAAGCTGAAAGCTTTTCTTCTGAGATCAGGAACAAGACAGGGATGCCCACTCTCCCCACTGTTATTTAACATAGTACTGGAGGTCCTAGCCACAGCAGTTAGACAAAACAAAGAAATACAAGGAATCCAGATTAGTAAAGAAGAAGTTAAGCTGTCACTATTTGCAGATGATTTGATATTGTACATAAAAAACCCTAAAGACTCCACTCCAAAACTACTAGAACTGATATAGGAATACAGCAAATTTGCAGGATACAAAATTAACACACAGAAATCTGTGGCTTTCCTATACACTAACAATGAGCCAATAGAATGAGAAATCAGGAAAATAATTCCATTCACAACGGCATCAAAAAGAATAAAATACCTAGGATAAACCTAACCAAAGAAGTGAAAGACCTATACTCTGAGAACTACAAGACACTCTTAAGAGAAATTAAAGGGGACACTAACAAATAGAAACTCATCCCATGCTCTTGGCTAGGAAGAATTAATATCATCAAAATGGCCATCCTCCCCAAAGCAATATACAGATTTGATGCAATCCCTATCAAATTACCAATGATATTCTTCAACGAACTGGAACAAATAGTTCAAAAATTCATATGGAAACACCAAAGACCCTGAATAGCCAAAGCAATCCTGAGAAAGAAGAATAAAGCAGGGGGGATCTCACTCCCCAACTTCGAGCTCTACTACAAAGCCATAGTAATTAAGACAATTTGGTATTGGCACAAGAACAGAGTCACAGACCAGTGGAACAGATTGGAGACTCTAGACATTAACCCAAATGTATATGGTCAATTAACATTTGATAAAGGAGCCATGGACATACAATGGGGAAATGACAGTCTCTTTAACATATGGTGCTGGCAAAACTGAACAGCTACATATAGGAGAATGAAACTGGACCATTGTCTAACTCCATACACAAAAGTAAATTCAAAATGGATCAAAGATCTGAGTGTAAGTCATGAAACCATAAAACTCTTAGAAAAAAACATAGGTAAAATTCTCTTAGACATAAACATGAGTGACCTCTTCTTGAATATATCTCCCCGGGCAAGGAAAACAAAAACAAAAATGAACAAGTGGGGCTATATCAAGCTGAAAGCTTCTGTACAGCAAAGGACACCATCAATAGAACAAAAAGGAACCCTACAGTATGGGAGAATATATTCATAAATGACAGATCTGATAAGGGCTTGACATCCAAAATATATAAAGAGCTTACACACCTCAACAAACAAAAAGCAAATAATCCAATTAAAAAATGGGCAGAGGAGCTGAACAGACAGTTCTCCAAATAAGAAATTCAGATGGCCAACAGACACATGAATAGATGCTCCACATCGCTAGTTATCAGAGAAATGCAAAATAAAACCACAGTGAGATATCACCTCACACCAGTAAGGATAGCTACCATCCAGAAGACAAACAACAACAAATGTTGGCGAGGTTGTGGAGAAAGGGGAACCCTCCTACACTGCTGATGGGAATGTAAATTTGTTCAACCATTGTGGAAAGCAATATGGGGGTTCCTCAAAATGCTCAAAATAGACCTGCCATTTGACCTAGGAATTCCACTTCTAGGAATTTACCCTAAGGATGCAGCACTCCAGTTTGAAAAAGACAGATGCACCCCTATGTTTATCTCAGCACTATTTACAATAGGCAAGAAATGGAATCAACCTAAGTGTCCAACAGTAGATGAATGAATAAAGAAGATGTGGTACATATACACAATGGAATATTATTCAGCCATAAGAAGAAAAAAAATCCTACCATTTGCAAGAACATGTATGGAGCTAGAGGGTATTATGCTAAGTGAAATAAGCCAAGCGGAGAAAGACAAACACCAAATGATTTCATTCATCTGTGAAGTATAAGAACAAAAGAAAAACTGAAGGAACAAAACAGTAGCAGAATCACAGAACCCAAGAATGGACTAACAGTTACCAAAGGGAAAGAGACTGGGGAGAATGCAAGGGTAGGGAGGGATAAAGGTGGGGAAGAAGAAAGGGGTTATTATGATTAGCATGTATAATGTGGGATGTGGGGAAAAGGGGAGGGCTTTGCAACACAGAGAAGACAAGTAGTGATTCTACAACAACTTACTATGCTGATGGACAGTGACTGTAATGGGGTTTGTGGGGGGGACTTGGGGTAGGGGAGAGCCTAGTAAACATAATGTTCTTCATGTAATTGTAGATTAATGATAAAATTAAAAAAATTCAACACCTGTTCATAGCAATAATTCCTAGCTAAAGAGAATAAAAGGATATCTATATGAAAATGATATCATATAAGAGGAATCAACAAAACCTCACCAGAAATATCATACTTAATGGTAATTTTTATAAAAAAGATTTTTTTAAGGCAGACATAAAAGTTACTTTCAATTTCTGCTTTGAAAAGTATTACAAGTGGTTTTCTCATTAGTGTTTAGAAGAAAAGTTCGAGAAATAAGAGGCAAAAAAAATAGGAAGTACAGCAGTCTGCATTAGAATCAAGAAAAATCAACAGGAGAATAGGATTTTCAAATAAATAGTTTCCTATGTACAAGATGAGTTTAAAGAAATCAATAGTGTTTCTATATACCACATACCATACCATTTGAAAAATGAAATTAGAAATTACACCTACAGTAACAAAAAATCGACAAAGTAAAGATCAAACGATTTAGAATGTATTTTAAATTTTATATAGAAGAATTTATTGAACAAATTTTTAAAATTCAAAACAATAAAGGATAACGTTCACAAGCTTAATTTTATAAAGTCATATGTCACAAGGCATGTTAAAGAAAGAGGGAAGAAAAGTCAGTCTAGAAGATATTATTTGCCCTTTACATAAATAGAATTTATAATCAAAATATATCCTAAATAGATGAGAACTATAAAAAATGTTGTCAAATGATATAAACAGGAAGCTTGTAATGAAAATACGCTCAATCTCTCCATCAATAAGTAAAATGAAAATTAAACGCTAATGAGGAATGATTTTTAAATGCTGAATGATCAAAATTTTAAAGTCTGATTATAACAAGTATTGTCAAGGTTAAAATAAATAGGAATAAAAATACTCTCTTTTAGGGACAGAAAACTATCACAACCAGATTGGAAAGTTAAATTTCAATATGAAGTAAAATTTAATTGTATATTCTGTGATCCATAAATTAAATTCTAATTAAATATCTTAGGAGAAATTTTCATATTACATTTGTTCATATATACAAGGAGACATTAACAAAGAACTAAACTGCAGTGCTCTTCAAAAGTATTTAAAATTGGAAGCCACCTAGAGTTTGAACAATAAATGATTGGATAAATTAGCAATGGTGCGTTCAAACTATGAAAAATGTGTCTCAATTTTAAACAAGAAAATCACTACACATATATATATATATATATATGAGCATAACTAAATCACAAAATATATTTGCTAGTAAAAAAAAGTTGCAAAAGGATAGGTACATAACAATTTCTAGATCAGGGTGCTGGTATCATCAGGTTCTCGTGAGAATCCTCTTACAGATTGGAGATTGCTGACTTGCTGTGTCCTTACATAGTACAAGGGTCTAGAGAACTCTAGACCTCTTTTGTAAGGGCACTAATCTTATTTGTGAGGGTTAATCCCCTGTAAAGGCCCCACCTCTTAAAATCATCACCTTGGAGATTAGGTTTCAACATACAGACATTTTTGGGAGACACAAACATTCAGACCAAAGCAATAATTTTTTAATTTCAGGGGGAAATTATCAGTTTCTTCAAGAATTTTATTCTTATTTGTACACTGTTACTAACATATTTATCATACATATTAATGTATATCCTCTTATGTTAAGCCTGTTTCTAATTTCTCACATTTGAAATCACTGGAGAGAAAGGAGTTCAGCAGATTATCTGTGATCCATTTCTCTTCCACTAAGGAGGATGTTTCTCTGGCCTTATTTGAAGAATTTCATATTTTAACATTTTGTTATGCCAATTTAAATTTTAATTCTGTTCACAAAATATATAGTTCATTTTGAAAGGAATAAAGTTGATAACATGAAATCACAAGATTCTTTTTCTAGAATTAAAACCACAATTCCCACACCTTTAATGCATTTGGGATTGTCGATTTATTCCTACCTAGTTTAAATAAGTTTATTTTAACTCAAAGTCATGTTTCAACAATAATTATACTGGTTTTAATACAATTAACCACAGTCCATGATTTTTTTAACTGCAATTAATAGTTAATAATAACAGTTGTGCTTTCAGTTTGTGTCCTTGTTCTGGTTCTCTTCAAGCTTCTGTCTCAGTATATTCCTCTGTGGTTCCATTACTGTAATTGAAAAGGAGTACCTTAATACACTGGGCATCTCCTGCTCAATCTCAGGTCTTGATAAGATAATAGTAACAAATATTCCTCGAGAGGCTACAATGTACCAAGTATTGTGTTAATGACACACCAGTTTTAACTTTAGTCTCTCTTGCACATTAGGCACATTTAAAATTATTTTTATAGAAGATGAGATACACAGCCAATAAAAGGAAAACAGGATCCAAATGCAGATTTTTGAGAAGCCAGCAGTTAAACGGTTGATGAAGTAGAGTGAACAATACACGTGATGTGGGACCTGGTGGCAAAGTGCTACCAAGGATAGACATTATTTGTACAAACATCTTTGTTTAAACAAATACTCCTCAGGTCTCACAGATGATATGTAACTTAAATATTTCATTTCATCTAATGATGTTCAACATTTTGTTTCTTGACTCAATGTTAAAGCAAAGAATAGGTTATACAATTAGGTAGTAATTAAAAAACTCTTTAAGAAGGGGCACCTACACTGAACAAAGCATATTCAAAGATTTGCTATCAGGAAAGACAAATAATTTGCTGAGAGTGAAAATGTCTCTCTTAACCTGTGGAAACATACTGAATATTCAGTTATTTTCAGTTACACATCTCAAGGATTTATGAGGAAAGTTTTTCTAGTACCAAAGAATATTTCTGCTGACTATTCCTTTATAGTCAAGAAATCATTGCTTCTACTGACAGGGTGAGATAGAATCTTTTGATCAGTTTTCCTATGTGCAATGACGTTCAGCAGAGTCTCTATGGTCGGGTCTGGTATATTTGTCTAATAGACGACAGAGAAAGCATTAAACATTCCTTTCTTTTTATTGACAGTCTGTTATTATCATTAATTATTTCTTTTGGAAAGAAAGAAACTTCACTGTCAGAGCAATAAAAACTCAAAGTATGATTAAAAATGAAAGTGACTAGACATTAAATCAAACATGTGCTGATTAAGTACTTAAGTTCAGTGATGGCACTTCATTCAAGTTAGTATCTAAAACTGGTCCAAAAGTTTTAGCAATTTTTCACTTGAAAGCTGTTTTAAAGAAAATTTAATTATGCTTAAGATGGCAAAGGATTATCTTTTTAGAAGTATTTTTTGAAAGCATACAACATGTTTTTAAAACACAAATTATCAGTTCTAAATTTGTAATCTAGTAGTTTAAAAGGTAAATTTGAAAAAATGTTTTGTGTAATTACAATATCGTAATTGGTGAAAAAAGAGTAGATACTCCCAATATAACTGCTTTGAACAATAGGGTACTCATTTTGAAATCATTGCTGTAGTCTGACTTTTTTACATTTATCATATAATAATAATTCATGAAATCTGTCTTATTAAACATGTAAAGAATCCTTAATGAAAAAAATGGGAGGCTGAAGTAGTTACCTAAGTTCATGCTCAAGCTTTATGGTTTTGGAAAAAATTGCAAAATAATTATATTTTGTAAAAGACACTAAAAATGTAGTTTTAAATCAATTTCAGCTTATCTCCAAAATGTGTGTTAAATATTTATTTTCTGTTAAATGAATTCATTTTAATCTCAGCAATAAAATGAAACACTTCCCAAAGAAGAAAATTTCATTAGTAGATCTCTCAAAATGAAACACTCATTAAAATTCCACACATCCTGTGTCATCCTTAAAATGAAATTATATTTTGCACCTCTGTGTCATGTAGTTACTTAAAACAGCTTTCAAAATTAATGTCAGGCTTCTTTCCAATTCCCTTCTATGTTCTCCTATTATTATCCTGGAACTTAAAAAAAAAATCAACCATGTTTATAGAAGCTACTTGCTTGGGCTTTAAGTTTTTGATAATGGAAAAATAAAACATGCTGCACTGAAAGTAATTGAATTTCATTACATAAAATGAAATTAGTAAGTGAGCCAAAATGAGACAAAAGCATATAAACCTGTTGGCATGTTAATATTTAAAAACTAGATAGTTCACACTATGAGATTTTCAGTTGAAATATTGAGGTGGTAAGTGCAAATTAACATATAGATCATCTCTAAACTTATTTAAACAGCAATAAGAAAGAAAATTTCAGTAAAATACTCAATGAATCTAAAATCTCATTTCAACTTTAAGCATACACTAAATCTAAAGGAGAAATAAGCTGCAGTGACACCAACAGATTTGTTCTTAATGTAAATGGAATATTCTTCAATGGTAAAAAATAAAGTGAAAAATATTCTGTCTCTTTTTTGGCCTTTTTGCTTGCCAGTGTAATCAAATAGAATTACTAGTATAGATGAATGAAAAACAGTTAATGTCATGGTCTGTCTGTGTGCATGGCCCTCAGCAATCTTTACAGATTGTTGGAAAACCATGGTATTTTAACATATTTTTACTGCCTACTAGTTAGATTCAAAGTTTTCTTAATGTGTGACATTTGAATGCCTCTGTAGAGACTGGACAGTCCATTTGAAATATTCAAAGATGTTAGATGCTCTCGCTTCCTTTTGTAAATGGGAACCACCACTATTCCTTTGCTTACAAAGGACTGGCCAGGTTCCAAAGGTTCTACTTCAGGAATACCAACCACATACTATCCATGTTTTATTGCTAACTCCTGCACCCAGAAAGGTATATTCATCAATTACAGCATTCTGCCCAATATGTGTAATGTCCTTTTGCTGTTCCAGGATCTCATTCAGGATGCAGTGTTACATTTAGTTATCATGTCTCCACAGACTCTATTGAGTTGTAATAGGTTCTCAGTCTTAAGTATCTTTAGTTTAGCATACTTTATTCATTTCCAAAGTTATTTAGGTGTATCCCTGTCCTCCATCTCTTAAATTAGGTAGTTTCATACATTTGTAATATAGTCAGATTCTTTCATCACAGTCTGCATTCTCTCCTGGGATCCTCTAACCAGTTAAAAACATTTTTTTAAATTTGCATACATTAACGATCACTGTTTGGGTTGTAAAATTCTATAGGTTTGGACATATGCATAAATCCATGTATCCACCATTATAATATCATGCAAAACAGTTTCAACAACTTAAAAATCCCCTGTGCTTCACCTATTTTTCCTCAGAACTCCCAACAACCACTGATCTTTTTTCTATGTCTATAATTTTGTCTTTTCCAGATGTCATATAATGGGAATCAGACAGTATGTAGACTTTCATATGGGCTTTTTCATTAGCAACATGCACTTAAGGTTCCTGTAAGTCTGTGGCTTGATTTTTTTCTTATAACACCACTTCATTTTTTACTTTGTCATAGTTCTTTGATAAATAATTAAGTTTGACTGAGAACTCAGCTAATAGCATGGATACATTTTTAACCATAATTTGTGTATTATATATGATTTCCTCTTACATGCCAGCTAGCAGAATTTGCTGTTAGTCTAGACCAACTTTATTTCTTGAAAACATTTTTTAAAAAACTGCAAATTATTTACCCTTAAGTTTTGCTATAAAATCTTCTTTATATATAATAGATTTAACATATACACATATCTCCTGTTTTCTCAGAAAAATTAAGAAAGTACATTCAGTGTAATAAAAGAGCAGAGGGCTCTTAATCAGCCTCAAAAATTTCCTTTACATGAGTCACTTTCATTCCTAATATTGGTATACTTGCTAATATAATACTGTTCAAATTAATATTTTAATATATATTATGGAATTGTTTTTCTGTAATGAACACAATCAACATATGTTTTTACTAATAATGGATTTCTGTGTTGTCTTATAATTGCTTTTAAGGAGCAATGTACTATATTATTTCACTAAAATGAATTCACTATTCCTTAATTATCAGGAAAATGAAAAAAATACTACTTCCTAAAGAAAAAGCTGATAATGTGTCTTTATAGATGAGAAATGTTCTACCATATAGTCATGACTTTAGAAGAGTGTTGCACATTTAAAGCATATTTATATCTACTGTATTTCTATTTAAGAACACGCAAAGTGATATGAAAGGTAAAATATCTTTTAACAAATAGATCTCTGTTAGAGATTTTTATTCCCCTAATATTTTCAAGTGTCTCTCACTTTTTCAACTTTCAAAGATATTTTCGTAGTGATCACATTTTTCAATATTTCTTCAACTCAATGGACCTATTTAAATATTTCCTTGTTAGAAATATATGTGTATATTATGGGTGCTTTATGTTTTAATATGATGAGAATAATACTCTTATATAATGAATTATAATCTCTAGGATTTAGATTTCACAATCTTTCTTTTCTCCCCTCAAAAATGTATGATTATTCTCAATTCACATTCTACTCTATGGTCCAAAACAGTATTTCTTCAAGTTGGGTGCTAACAGAGAATATGTTTTTTATCACCACTGGAAATGTCAGTAATTCATCTACTTTTTCAATGTTCTATTATTCCTACATCTAGAAATTTGGTAACACAAAACTACAATTTGTCCTCTCCTTTATGCAGACACTTTTACAAAGACACTACATTTTACATCTATTAAAGATACAAAATTTCACTATTTCATAAAATACACTGAGATTCCTCTCCTTTTACATCTACTTGAAATCTTTAAAACGTAAACAAAATTTTGATCGTTTCTGTCTCTAAATACAAGTTTTATTTTACTTTACTCTGCTTTTGGTAAGTTGTATGCTCTCTATAAATAATTTTTAAAAGAATGAAAATCAGAGTAATACACATTTTTTCAGAGTGATATACCCAATTACCTTTTACTTCTTTTGTAGAATGGAAACAAAAATTTTATCTTTTGTTTAAATTGCTTGCTTCATTCTATTTATTAGATGTATAGACATTAATATATTATGTCTTTCAAATATACCAAGAGTGATATAGAGACTGTAATTTAAGAGAGGAACAAAATATTTGTATAGATACAGACGCTTTTTTATTCCTCTGAAAATCCCTAGCAGGGATTGAGCTTTGAGAGGTTCTGGGGTCAGGTGCTTGTGTACTCATTGGCAGGGATGATAATGATGCTTCTGACAGCGCAGAGACACTGCACGCTGTATGACAACAGGCTTGAAAAGGCATCACTGAAGGTGATAATAATGAGGACCAGCAGGAGGACATATTTCAGACTGAGAAGCTGGGAGGGTGTTATCAGTCTGATGGAATAGGTTGAGCTGTGGAGCCATATGGATGTCATTCTTCTTTTATTAGAAATCCTGCTGAAATAGATACCAGCTACTTTAGGACAGGCTTTTTACAGCATCTGAAGAGACTGAAAAACAGTCTTCATGCAAGAACAAATCTGCAGAATGATAAAGTCCCAAAGTAAGGGTAAAGCTTGACAAATCATCTTAGGATTCAATTATCATAAAATTCATACAGCAAGTTGTGCTACATTTTACTGTTTATTAATTGATACAAAAATTATTGGCTCTTGATCTATAATCAATCCTTCTAAAACACATGGTATTGTTACATGTGATGGTCACATTTACCAGTTCTACTAAGAATATTTTGTCCAGCATTCAATTTATACTGGAATCCTGCATTCTACAGAGGAATTATCAAAAGGGAGTTGGAAAACTAGATCTATGTCCCACAATTCCCTCATTCTAGGTGCTGACTAACACCAAAAAGAGTTATGTGATAACATGTCCTGGAAGGGCAAGTTTGGAAATATAAGGGTTCACCCTAAACTTGCAACTGAATTTTCAGGGAACAAAAGTAGAGAAGCAGAAGATAGGAAAATGTCCCTGGCTTTGGTTTGCAGATATGCATCCTGGGCATAATTCTAAGTGATACTGATTTAAGTTCTCTAAAGGCACACTTTTCCTTGAAATTGTAGTGTAGCTAGTTCTAAATTCCTTGTCAGGGACATGTTCTGATATGGTTCCTAGGGAGAAATTGCTCAGGCTCCCATCAGGCTTTCCAGTTTGCACTGCACAGTATCAGTGTCAGACCTAAAGCAAGTGGCGATTTGGGGAGCATCCACTTCCTAATTAAGTACTGTGATGATCAATACACAAGAACAGAATAGGAATTCTGATCACTTACACAGTTCCATTAAGTTCAAATTCCTTGCAAATGCAATCAATTATATATGTACAAGGCCATGGTTGAGTCTGATTAGCAGATATCCTAATACCTAGCATTTTTGTTAAAGTTATCCTTGGAAGGATACCTTTCCTTTTAAGGGGGAAAACAGAAAACTAAACAAAACTAAAAAGGACACTACAGGATACCAAGAGTGACTAGAGCACTGAAAAAAAATCCTGCCAGAGAAGTGACGTGGGGGATTCCACAGCCCTGGAGAGAGATGACCCACAGGGGCTAAAAATCCATCCCTATTATAGTGAGAGATTAAAGTTGATCCGGTGCAGAACATTGAGGATGCTTCCATGTACAGTGCCTCTCTCATCCTCCCCAAGTAATATCACTATGCTTCACAATATTGTATTTACACTTTGTTACTCTCCTCTGAGCTCTAACATTCTTTATTCAATTGCCTTTAGACATTCCCACAGGATTATTTTGAAAGTATTTTAAAATAACTTCAACCGAAGCTTTCAGCCATCCCAAATCTTATCATTTCCTTGTCTTTCAAATGATAAAATATGGCATTGCCAGCCTTCCAATTGCTAGTCAGAAAATTCCTTTATGAACTCCTTTCTCCGAACAAAATATCTTCATTTGTGTATTTATTTTAACCTCAGTTCGACTTTCTGCCCTAATCCCCTCTCCTGTGTGTATGTATTTCCTATATTAGATTGGACTGTGTTACCTGAGCAAATAAACTGAATTTACTTCTCTGAAAATAGGAATAATAAAGCCGAACTTGTTCTCATGAGGAATAGGATAATAGGCGAAAGTAATTTGACAGAGTGCTCTCTCATTGATGCTTGTCCAAAATGTACAGTCACCTTCTCAGAGAGGACATCTAATGACCCTATTTGAATTTTCCCCTACCTCTCTCCCTTCCCCTACTCAATGATTCTATCTCATAGCACATATTTATTGATAAATTTGGTAAATGTCTCCTCAAAGTTAATATTTATATGGACAGAGTCTGGCCTATTGAACACTTTATCTAAGCTCACAAAACAGTGTTAGCAAATAGTACTCTTAATAGGGGATGAATGAACAAGGGAAAAAATATGCCCTTAAGCACAAATGTACTTTTGAAAATATAATTGGAATAGCTATTTATGAATCAATAGTTCAAAAAGCATCATCTTGCCGATTCACAATTCAGGGCCTCTGGCAGTCACTCAGTTATCCTGAAGTTATGTTTCTCTACTATTTTTGTGTGAAGGTTAGGATACAGAAATCTCCTCAGTAAAGGAATTTGTAATTTCAAATATATGATGTTTATATTCCGTTAATACTTGACTGCTGATATTGTTTTGAAGTAATCTTGATATACACCAATGCACTAATAATTTCTTACTGCCTTACTATTTGGCTCAACCATAAACATTTTCTAAGAATTATTGTTAGTTATGAATCAAAGTTACCAACTAACAAAGTATTAAGATATGTATCTATTCTTAAATACATTTTTGGGAATGTCTAGAAGAATTCCAAATACAAGTTAACTGCCTAAAAATAACACACTGTTTTTTCTTTTCTGCACAGAAAAGACTAATTCCTGAATATTCAACCATATCAGAATGTTGTTTTCTTAAGATGACATTTATTAGGGCTCTTTTCAAATTGCATGTTGTCACTTAAATGTTGCTCCCTCTTCTTGTTACTTTTATGTATAATACTAAGCAAATCTCCCTTCACGGCCTGCTCTTCTGTGTGTGACAGCACGCTCATATATTCATATGGCTAGTAGGGACTTTTGGTCAACAGAGACAACTAGGAGGGCTTTGGGACCAAAATACATATTCTAACCAATATCAAGCCTCTTCTTTGGGGATTACCCTCAGCTAGATACCAGTAAATGGATATTTGATTTTGCAATTGTCAGTGTCCTTCTCATGTTTATCTCTCCAGAGAAACTCAGTAGAGGTATAGCTACCCAAAGGGTTCAATAATGTCTTTTTATATAAAATATAAAATGACATATTATAGTATCTATAAATGACCATAAATCCTAATAAATAGTGTCTGTTATGACAAAAATAACAAATTTTGTGTTACAATGCCTTCAACCTCCTTTACATTCTTGAAAAGCTCTCAAAATTCTAGTCCATACAAGTTATTTCAAATGTGCTCTCAAATAACTTAAAAATAAATACACTTTCTAATATGATAGGAATATATATGTACTGACAGAAATACTGAAGAAAAAGCAAATATTCAGGAGGTGATGAAAATCATCCATATAAAAAATTATCCAAAGCAAGTAACTGTACAGAATTTGAAGTATTTTAATTTTTTATTTGCATATATTTTTATGCTATTAGATAAGTAAAATATATGTCATTTTTATAATTTTTAATTTAATATATAATGAAATAATTCTCATGCTATTAAACATTCTTTATAAATATCTTAACTGGCTGTATAATACTCCAACAAATAGAAATAATTCACCTAATATTTGTATTATGGATTTTAGCTCTCATCCCTAAATTTTCCATTAGAAAGTACTACCTTTGTAGATAATTTCCATCTGCATTTCTGGTTATTTCCTCCATGATTCTCTAAAATTAATTTATTTGATCAGGGGTTTGAAAGCTCTTGAAGTATTGGCCAAGAGCCAAAAAAGCTGCCAGTAGCTATGCATGAAATTATTCATTTTATCAAAAATTCATTCAGCATGAATTCTTACTGCAAAAATAATGTAAATGATGTTAAAATGAACTTGCATTATTAACATTTTCTTAATCTTATTGCTATTCTTAAGTTTATTAGCCTTCATTTATTTTAGTATGTTATTCTTATGGAACATGTATAAATATTTATGGAATAACATGGTATTACCAACATATAATTATGGAATAATTCAAAACAAATAATCAGTATACAAACCTATTCAACTTGTGTAGCTAGTATGACTTTTGCTGCCTGCCACAGGTGGAAATTAAGAGGGTTTTTGTTTCACTTCTCTAAGTGAAGTATAGTCTGTCTGGAGGTCCTGTCTAAACACGTAGGTAAGAAAGTCAACAGCAGGTACTATAGGGGTCCTTCTTCCCACCCAGAATTCAACATAAAGAACTAGGAAGCAGAGAGGCATGACGACTACTTTTTTACCGATTTGGTGTGTCCCTTCTATTAGCAGGAGGTTTACAGGGTTTTTTTCTCCCTACTTCCTGAGTTCTTGCTATTTGAGGCATAAGGAGAAACATGCCTGATGAAGCTTATCCCTTAAGAGTGAGCCTGTCTCCACTTCTTAAACATAATATGTCTCCTTGCCACAACCACCAAATACATATATCCCTGTTTTTAAAGTGTGCTTTCTTGATGGATGTAGATCACCACAAAGTGCCTATTTGTCCTAAAGTAGCAAGAAAGAAAGGAAGATATACTTCCCCAAAGTTCAAATTGCTTACTTTGAGATGATCACATTGCAATGGGTCAAAGCTTCTCAACAAAATGAGTTTCTTTGCCTCAAATCTTTGAACTGTAACCATTTGTTAGGCTACCAAGATCCACTCATCTAAGCATTGACTTCTGAGGGCTTATAAATGTCTTCAAATTCTCTGTGCACTGTTTTCTGGTGACTTTGAAGTTGCCACGACTTCTCTTACTAGAGAGGTGCCTTTTTTTTCCCCTTCACCACCTTCAGCAGAAGGTGGAAAAAGTCGAAGACACCCTTTCAATAAGGTTGAGTTTGAGAGGATTGCTATGCTCAATATTACCACAAGACACACACATTCTACTTGGCATTAATATCCCTGGGTTTAAAATTCCCAGGTTCAGTGTCCTCCATAAGTCTTTACATATTATACATGATCTCAATTTTCTCCAACTCTGGGTAAAACTTTAGGAAAATTAACCTGAAGCCCTCCCAGATTTACTGTGCATCAAAAAAGCTTATTTTAAAGCACTTAGATATTCAGCCGCTGTGACTGAATATTTTTGTTTTGAATACTTGCAGCTAGGTTAAAAATGTAAAGCTAAGCTTCTAAAGACATCCCCTCAGAGTGTCACCTCTGCCCACCCACACACATTCCTGCTCTGACACAAGGAAAACACCACTTTCTGAATATTTTCCAATGTTTCAGAATTGCAAAAGAATACCATATTCAAAATTCAAATATCTATCACCTAAACAAAGGAATTTCATCCCTGTAAAACACCACCAGTTCTGGTATTTGGTTATTTCCTCCATTAACCTGGTGATCTTCCCAACCTGTCCAAAATGCGAGCCTCTGTCTTGGGTGGTATTTCCCATGGAGGAAAAAAAAAGAGACCTTTTCTTCCAGAACATTGGCACCATTAGGCATTATGTGTCCCTCTATTTCCTGTAAGAGTTGGGGTTAATTTATTTATTTGATTTAAAATTTAGTCTGCTAGAGAAGAGTTAAAATGCATATTCTTTGTCTCTCCTTTTCTTGACAATCTACTTGGAATCACAAATCTTGTCAGGAAATGGTAAATTACCATGTTTACCATTTCCTCATTCCTGTACAAAGTTCTGCTGAGCACCCTATGCCCATTATGGCTTGTAAAACGTTTTGTAGTATTGTTTCAAAATTCTTATCATAGTTCATTGATATTCCTCTGGTCACTAAAAGGTATGAAATGCGACATTCATTTCTACATATAGATTCTCCACCAGGAGGTCTTGGCCATTATCTCCAAATTAATTGTCTCCATTTACAGAGGATACCATTTAATTTCTGATGAAATACTTATGACACAAAAAATTATAATCCATCATTTGATAATGAAGCATCCGTAATTAAAAAGTATGGATTTTGCTTTGTCATTCAGAAGTAAAAATACCACATTTCTGTTACTTTTTGAAATAAAATTTAAATCATTCCATCAGCTGGTGAAAAATTCAGTGTCAGCTTTTCAGGGAAACTTCTCCCACCACAATCACATGGAGGTGATATTTTCCGGAGTCTCATGCTATTGAGTACATAACGAGAACCCCTGTGTCACAGGTCTTTACAAAATGCGTCTCAGTCTTGAGAAAATCTAAAAAAAACTCACCTATAGCCCCTCTGAACCATCAACTTAAAGTTCTCAATTCCCTTATCTCTCCCTTCTGAAATTATCCTATTTTTTTCTTTATACCAACTAATAGCTCATTAAAATTAGAGGAAATTCTTTATTGTACTAATGTTTTTTTTTTCTTTGCTCTGTTTTAAACATATATAATAGCTCAGTACTTAGTTCTTAACTCTTTCTGAGATCAGGCAAATCTTGGATTGAAATTTTGGTTCCAACATTTATTTTCAAATCGCTTAACTTCCCAAAGTTTCACTTTAATATCAGCTATACAATTAGGATGATCATAGCATTATTATGAGCCCTGCTTAGGTAATATGTATAAACTATATAGCCCAAGAATGACACATAGTAGTAAAAACCATACATATTAACAATTACTATAATCATTATTAATATTTTGATGTGAAATAAGATGAAATTATAGGTGAAAACTTTCTCTTAATTTTTCACAGGAATTTTCAACCTGAATTTTGATTTTTAATTATCTGGTAACCTATTCGATTGATATTCTTTTCACCACTATTAATTAGGGAGAGAATCTGAAAATCAGGTTGAAAATTTAGTAAGCACTATTAAACATTTGTTGAATTAATTAGTTATAGGCTTTTAATCAGAGAAATCTGGATGGAGGTTGAGGAACAAGAAATGTTCTTCAGTTTCTGCATTCATGTTTGAATGACAGTAGGCCCAAGGCAGGAGTTTTATTCCCTTGGAATGGATAAGGAAATAAAATTTAGCTTATTAAATTTTTTTAACAATTTTATTAAATAATTTTTTAAATAATTTAATTAAATTTATTTAAATTAATAAATATAGCTTTATTCCCTTGGAATGGATAAGGAAAATACCTAGTCGCAAGAAACAGAACAGAGCTTATTTTACTAAATTATCCTATTGTGATGATGAGCATTTTTAAAAACTAAAGAGACGGGCATCAAATAAATCAAAATCCATTTACATTCAAGGCAATATTGACTTTGACATAGTTTGCTTGGATTCTAGGCACTGGCCTTTTATGGTTCTGGCTTCATCTATAGGCAGATATTGGAGAACAAATGTATGATTCTTGAGCACAATCATCCTCTGGTCACTCGAGTCTGTTGCAATCATGCTGTGTCTACTCACAAACCCCAAAACTCTTAGAAAGTGAAAACTATATTTTAGATGGAAAATAGTGGATTTGATAATAATTGAGGAAGTAAAGCAGATTTTCCTTTTTCAGAGTCAACTGGTGGCATTGTGTAGCCATGAATCTGGAGAAAGCTCCAGGATCTGGGACGTGGTACCCAGACAGTACACTTCTATCCCTTCTCAAGGAAGCAATTTGGAATGGATACAGTAAGACATAAAGCCATTGGTCAATGGTACAAGGGACAAGAAGATTAGCAGTAGCCTTGTACTTGAACACCAAAAACAATAAGAAGTCAGTTCTTTCAGAATGTGACAGACTATTTATTTCTTGGCAAATTGAAAAGACACTTCGGAAATATGGAGTTCCAGTTATTATCAATCACATACTACAGAAATATTCATTTTAAATATCTCAAATCTGAATGAGAGTGTTTGACAATCTTTTAATCTAAATAAGTAATATTTTTTAAGTGCATCAAAGGGCAAACAAATGATACAATATTTTCTTTAAAAAATAGAAATAATTGGTAAATTTTTCCTAAAATAACTTTTCCCTTTTTTCTTAATTAAGGTATCATTGATGTACAATCTTATGAAGGTTTCATATGAGCACCATTGTTGTTTCAACATTCACCCATACTATCAAGGCCTTCCTGCACCCCATGCAGTCACCATCAGCATAGTAAGATGCTATAGAGTCATTACTTGTTTTCTCCATGCAGTACTGCTTTCCCTGTGACATAATTACATTGTGAGTGCAGATCGTAGTGCCCCTTAAACCCCTTCTCTCTCCCACCCCTCTCCTCTCTCTAAACCCCTCCTTTTGGTAACCGCTAGTCCCTTCTTGGAGTCTGTGAGTCTGCTGCTGTTTTGTTCCTTCAGTTTTGCTTTGTTGTTGTGCTCCATAGATGAGTGAAATCATCTGATATTTGCTATCCCCACCTGTCTTATTTCACTGAGCATAATACCCTCTAGCTCCCTCCATGTTCCTGCAAATGGTAAGATTTATTTTCTTTTTATGGCTGATTAATATTCCATTGTGTATATGTATCAAATCTTTTTTATCCATTCATCTACTCATGGACACTTACGTTGCTTCTGTATCTTCGCTATTGTAAATAGTGCTACAGTGAACATAGATAGTGGTGCATCTGTCTTTTGAATCAGGGATCTTGTTTTCTTTGGGTAAATTCTTAGGAGTGCAATTCCTAGGTCAAATGGTATTTTTATTTTTAGTTTTTGGAGGACCCTCCATACTGCTTTCCACAGTGGTTGGTTGAACTAATTTACATTCCCACCAACAGTGTAGGAGGGTTCTCCTTTCTCTGCATTCTCGCCGGCATTTGTGGTATCTTGTCTTTTGGATGTTGACCATCCTAAGTGATTTGACGTAATATCTCATTGTGGTTTTAATTTGCATTTCCCTAATAATTAGTGGTGTGGAACATCTTTTCATGTGCCTGTCGGCCATCTAAGTTTCTTCTTTGGAGAAGTGTCTATTCAGCTCCTCTGCCTATTTTTTATTGAGGTTATTTGCTTTTTGGGTGTTGTGGTATGTGAGCTCTTTATGTATTTTGAATGTTAACCCCTTATTGGATAAGTTGCTTATTAACATATTCTCCCATACTGTAGGATGTCTTTTTGTTCTAATGATGGTGTCCTTTGCTGTACAGAAGCTTTTTAGTTTGATGTAGTCCCATTTGTTCACTTTTGCTTTTGTTCTCCTTCCCCAATGAGATGTGTTCAAGAAAATGTTGCACATGTTTATATTCAAGAGATTTTTGTCTATGTTTTCTTCTGAGTTTTATGGTTTCATGACTTATTTTCAGGTCTTTTGAAGAAGCTGTCATTTCCCTTTTGTATGTCCATGGCTCCTTTATCATATATTAATTGACCTTATATTCTTGGGTTTATATATGGGCTCTCTAGTCTATTGGTCTATGGATCTGTTCTTGTGTCCGTACCAAATTGCCTTGATTACTGTGGCTTTGTAGTAGAGCTTGAAAGTAGGGAGCATAATGCCCCCAGATTTGTTCTTACTTCCCAGGATTGCTTTGGCTATTCAGGTTCTTTTGTGGTTCAATATAACTTGTAGGACTATCTGTTCTAGTTCATTGCAGAATGTTGTCAGTATTTTGATAGGGATTGCACTGAGTCTGTAGAATGCTTTAGGAAGGATGGCTATATTGACAATATTAATTCTTTCTATCCCTGAGCATGAGATGTATTTCCGTTTCTTGGTGTCTTCTTTAATTTCTCTGAAGAGTGTCTTGTAGTTTACAGGGTATAGGTCTTTCACCTCCTTAGTTAGGTTTATTCCTAGGTATTTTATTCCTTTTGATGCAATAGTAAGTGGAATTGTTTTCCTGATTTCTCTTTCTGCTAGTTCATCATTAGTATATAGGAATGCCACAGATTTCTGTGAATTAATTTTGAATCCTACAACTTTGCTGAATTCAGTTACTAGTTCTAGTAGTTTTGGAGTGGATTCTTTAGAATTTTTTATGTACAATATCATGTCATATGCAAACAGTGACAGTTTAACTTTTTCCTTAACAATCTGGATGCATTTTATGTCTTTGTGTTGTGTTATTGCCATGGCTAGGACCTCCAGTACTATGTTGAATAAAAGTGGGGAGAGCCACCATTCTTGTCTTGTTCCTGATATTAAAGGAAAAGCTTTTAGCTTTTTATAGTAAATTATGATGCTGGCTATGGATTTGTTGTATGTGGCCTTTATCGTGTTGAGGTAGTTGTCCTCTATATTCATTTTGTTGAGACTTTTTATCATGAATGGATGTTGAATTTTGTCAAATCCTTTTTCTACATCTATTGAGATGATCATGTGATTTTTTGCCCTTCTTTTTGTTGATGTAGTGGATGATATTGATGGATTTTCAAGTATTGTACCATCCTTGCATCCGTGGGATGAGTCCTACTTGATCATGATGGATGATCTTTTTGATGTATTTTTGAATTCAGTGTGCTAATATTTTGTTGAGTATTTTTGCATCTATTCATCAGGGATTTTGGTCTGTAATTAGCTTTTCTTTGAAGTATCTTTGCCTGGTTATGGTACTAGAGTTATGTTGGCCTCATAGAATGGGTTTGGGAGTATTCCCTCCTCTTCTACATCTTGTAAAACTTTAAGGAGGATGAGTATTAGGTCTTCTCTAAATGTTTGATTAAATTCAGCAGTGAAGCCATCTGGTTCAGGGATTTTGTTCTTAGGCAGGTTTTTGATTACCAGTTCAATTTCATTGCTGGTAATTGGTCTGTTCAGATTTTATGTTTCTTCCTGGGTCAGCCTAGGAAGGTTGTATTTTTCTAGAAAATTGTCCATTTCTTCTAGGTTATCCAGTTTGTTAGCATATAATTTTTCATAGTATTCTCTAATAATTCTTCATATTTCTGTTGTCTCCATAGTGATTTTTCCTTTCTCATTTCTGACTCTGTTTTATGTGTGTATAGACTCTCTTTTTTTCTTGATAAGTCTGGCTAGGGGTTTATCTATTTTGTTTATTTTCTCAGAGAACCATCTCCTCATTTCACTGATTCTTTCTATTGTTTTATTCTTCTCAATTTTACTTATTTCTGTTCTGATCTTTATCATGTCCATCTTTCTACTGACTTTGGGCCTCATTTCTTCTCCTTTTCCTAGGTTCATTAATTGTTAAGTTGACTGTTCATTTGACATTGTTCTTTCATGAGGTAAGCCTTTATTGCAATATACTTTCCTCTTAAACTGCCTTTACTGCATCTCACAGGTGTTGGGGTATTGAGTTCTTTTCATTTGTCTCTGTCTGTTGTTTGATCTCTGTTTTAATTTGGTCATTGATTCATTGATTATTTAGCAGGATGTTGTTAAGCATCCATATATTTGGGAGCTTTTTGTTTTCTTTGCACAATTAATTATAGTTTCATAGCTTTGTTTTCTGAGAAGCTGGTTGGTACAATTTCAATTCTTCTGAACTTACTGAGGCTCTTCATGTGGCATAGGATGTTATCTATTCTTGAAAATGTTCCATGTACACTTGAGAAGAGTGTGTTTTGCTGCTTTTGGATCAAGTATTCTAAAGATGTCTTCTAGGTCTATCTGTTCTAATGAGTTATTCAGTTCCTCTCTCTCCTTATGTTCTGCCTGGTTGATCTGTCCTTTGGAGTGAGTGGTTTGTTGAAGTCTCCTAAAATGAATGCATTGCATTCTATTTTCCCCTTTAATTCTATTAGTATTTGTTTCACATATGTAGGTGCTCCTGTGTTGGGTGCATAGATATTTATAATGGTTATATCTTCTTGTTGGATTAACCCCTTTATCATTATGTAATTTCCTTCTTTGTGTCTTGTGACTTTATTTGTTTTGAAATCTATTTTGTCTGATACAGGTACTGTTACTCTGTTTCTTTTTTCTCCCTATTAGTTGCATGAAATATCTTTTTCCATCCCTTCACTTACAGTCTATGTATGTCTTTGGACTTGAAGTGAGTCTCTTGTAGGGAGCATATTGATCGGTCTTGTTTTTTATACATTTTGTAACTCTATGTCTTTTGATTGGTACATTCAGTCCTTTACATTTAGGGTGATTATCGATAAATATGTACTTACTGCCATTGCAGGCTTTAGTTCATGGTTACCAAAGTTTCAAAGGCAGCTTCTTTTATTACCTAACAGTCTGTCTTAACTCACTTATCAGACTATTTCAAACACAATCTAAACTACCCCCTTCTTCTTCTTCCTCCTTCACTCTTTATATATTAGGTGTCATATTCTGTACTCTTTGTGTATCCTTTGCCTAACTTTTTGGGTAGTTGATTTAGTTTTGCATTTGCTTAGTAATTGGTCTACTTCCTTTACTGTGGCTTTATTTTCTCTATTGACAGCTATTTAGCCTTAGGGGAACTTCCATCTAGAGCAATCCCTTTAAAATACACTGTAGAGATGGCTTGTGGGAGGTAAATTCCCTCAAGTTTTGCTTTTCTGGAAATTGTTTAATCCCTGCTTTAAATTTAAATGATAATCTTGCCAAGTAAATTATTCTTGGTTTGAGGTCCTTCTGTTTCATTGCATTAAGTATATCATGCCACTCCCTTCTGGCCTGTAAAGTTTCTTCTGAGAAATCTGCAAATAGCCTGATGGACATTCCTTTATAAGTGATCTTTTTCTCCCTGTGGCTGCTTTCAATACTCTCTTTGCCCTTAATGTTTTCCATTGTAATTATTATATGTCTTGGTGTTGTCTTCCTAGGGTTCCTTGTGTTGGGTGATTTCTGCACTTCCATGACCTGAAATACTATTTTCTTCCCCAGACTGGGATAGTTTCAGCAGTACCGCAGTTGGGGGCTGCATTGCCAGCCAGGAGGATGGAGTTTCTGAAGCTTCTGAAAGTTCCCAACCTGCTGGGCTGAGTGTGCTGGGACGATTTTGTCCACCTGCACTTTTTCCTGAGTTGTGAGCTCTGTGTAATCTTTGCCCCTTTATCACCCTTCTGGCTAGTGGGAAAATTTTCAAAGTGTCTCCCTTTTTTGTCGTGGGGGGAGAGTGTTGGGAGAGGTGGTTATGCATACCTGTTCTCCACAAGTGGCTGTAATCTCAATCTCTCTGAGTATTCCAATCTGTCTTTGCTTTCCAACCCCACTAATTTCCAGAACAATATGTAATGTTTGTTCATGCTCCCTAAGCATATCTCCAGGGCTGGGCATTAGCAGTCTGGGGCTTCTACTCCCTCCTTCCTCTGTTTCTCTTCCCCCTGCCTGTGGGCTAGAGTGTGTGTGTGTGGGGGGGTTGCTTTTGTCCCACTGGATAGTGGCTTTATTATTTGGCTCTTTCTGTGAGGTCTTCTCTTTTCCTCAGATGTAGACAGTCTTTTCTACAGTGTTTGTGTTGCTCTTTTGGGATTAGTTGTATTTGCTGTATTTACATTATATGTGCTTTGGGGAGGAATTTCTGCCTTACTTCTCATGCTTCCATCTTTTCTTTTTCCTGAGTTTCCTAGAATGATTTTTTTAATATAGATGTATACAAGTACTTTTGCGATGATTATAAAATTTATTATAAAGAGAATGTAGTGTTTAAACTACTTGCACATATGTACAAAATTAAATGTGATTTAGAGCCCTGGAAAGTATAACTACCATTTATATAGATAACTAATTCATTTTCAAGTATTTCATACAATGTGGAATTGTAAAAATTAAGAAAATATTTTCCTACTTAGTCTTTTCACTCTCCTTTTAATCCATTATTATCATTCAACTAACCAAACACCTACACCTTCAGGTAATGGAGGAATTCTGGTGACTTAAGATTATACTATTAGCATATATCTTTTCATGTATCATTTATGACTCAAAGTTTAACTTTTTTCCTTTCTTCTTTGGTTTGTAGGTGTAGTTTTCAATTTTAGCTAATCCTTTCACCTTCTTTCAATCTAGATTGTGAAGGTCAAACTGAATATAATATTCCTTATAAAATCAGAATCAAGGTCAGCTTTTGAATTTTATGAGCAAAATTTCCCACAGGAGAGAAGACTAAGACCTGGAATCAATTCAGCATCTGAAACTACCATGAACTAATTACCAAACATTCTTCTCTGAAGGTCCTGATAAAATTTACATAGCTACAAGTAAAAAATAGTAACAACCAAATATTCTCTTTAAAATGTGATAATTTAAATACAATTTTGTATAAAAATGACCATTTGTGTTGCCAACAATTATTTGGCTTTTTTACTCTGTAGTCAAGCCAGCACTTTAACATGACAACATGCCTTACAAAAATACACATATATTTGTCTATGTCATTCTGTCTTTGCAAGTTCAGAATAGATTCTCTCAATGGATTATTGTTTTAAAAGGAAAAATATTTTATTTAATTCTTAAATAATTACATTTTTGTTTTTTTTCCAGTACTGAAAAACAGTTGGTGCATATCTCTGTGTAAATTTAAGGCATACAACATGATGATTTGATTTACATTATTGTGATGTGATAACCACAGTAGTTTGGCTAACATCTGTCTTCTGATACATGTACAATTAAGAAAAGACAAAGGAAAAAGGAAAATAAATGTCCTCCTATGATAAAAACTCTTAGGATTTACTCTCTTAGTACCTTTCTATAAATCATGCAGCAATGTTGAGTATAGCCATCATGCTGTACATTACATCTCTGTACTTATTTACCTTACACCTAGAAGTTGTGCCTTTTGACCACCTTCCACCAATTCCCTCTCCCACCGCCCCCCAAACTTTGGTAACACAAGTCTGCTCTCTTTTCCTGTGAACTTAGTTTTTTGTTTGTTTGCTTGTTTTACATCCTTGAGATCATATAATATTTGGCTCTCTCTGTCTAAATTATGCCTTAAAAGTCCTCCTATGTTTTTGAAAATGGTAGGACTTCCTCATTCCATTGCATATATATATATATACAACTTCTTTAGCCATTCATCCACTCATAGACACTTAGGTTGTTTCCATGTTTGGCTATTGTAAATAATGATGTTATGAACATGGGAGGACTTTCAAGGCATAACTTAGACAGAGAAAGACAAATATTATATGGTATAGTCCCAGTAGTGGAATTGCTGGATCATAGAGTAATTCTATTTTTAACTTTTTTGAGGATCTTCCATATCGTTTTCCATAGTGGCTGTACCAGTCGACAGTCTCACCAACAGCGCACAAGGATTGCCTTTCCTCTACATCCACATCAGCATTTGCTGTCTCTTGTCTTTTTTATGGTGGCCATTCTAACAGGCATGAATTAATATCTTATTGTGGTTTTAATGTGCATTTCCTTAATAACTTAATAATAGTAGGTTGAGCCCCTTTTCATCTGTTGGCCTTTTGGATGTCTTCTTTGGAAAATGTTTATTTGGGTTATTTGCCCAGTTTTTAACTGCATTATTTGGTTTTTTGTTTTTGTTTTTGTTTTTTGATATTGAGTTTTTTGAGTTCTTTATATATTTTGACATTAGCCTTTTCTCAGATACACGGTTTGCAATTTTTTTTCCTATTCTATGGTTGTTTTTTTTTTCCCATGCAAATGTTTTTAGTTTCATGTAGTCCCACTTATTTTTTATTTCATTGCTTATGTTTTAGGTGTCATATTCAAAAAATTATTACCAAGGCTTATATCAAGAAGCTTTATTCCTGTTTTCTTTTCAAAATTTCATGGTTTTAGGTCTTACATTGTCTTTAATTAATTTTGAATTGATTTTTGTGAGTGGCATAAGACCTAAGTACAGTTTCACTCTTTTACATGTGAATATCCAATTATCCCAGTACTACTTATTGAAGAAACTGTCTTCTCTTCATTGAGTAATTGAGTAGTCTTGGTTCCCTTATCAAATACTAGTTGATCATAAATGTTTACATTTATTTCTGGGTTCTTGATTCTGTTTCATTGGTCTTGTTAAAAAAGAAACCTCATTTAAAATGGGATTAGGAAGCCCCTTTCCCCAACAAGAAGAAGCTTTATTTAAAGACCCCAGCAGGAGGAAAGAAAAATTTCTCCTTACATAGCAAAAATCCAGCCAAAGAGAACTCAGTGAACACCCCTTCCAGCTTCATTCCTTCTTTCCTCTACAAAAACAAGTCCCTCTCTTCTGTTCTTCGGTTTTTTTTCATGGTTCACCATAGTTTGCTTGTCCCAAATTACAATCCCTCTGCTATTCCAAAATAAACTCATTTTGCTGGTAAAATAGGTGGCTTTTGTTTTTTAAGGTCAACAGTCAGTTCATCTGTTTATATGTCAATACTACATTGTTTTGATTGCTGTCTTTATAGTATAACTTGCAATCAGGAAGTGTGTTACCTCTTGCTTTGTTCTTTCTCAGGATTTCTTTGGCTATTTGGGGTCTTTTGTGGCTCTGTATAAGTTTTACGAGTGTTTTTTCTATTTCTGTTAAAAATGTCATCTTAATAGATTGCACTGAATCTGTAGATGACTTTCATTAATATTGACATTTTAAAAATATTAATTCTTACAATCCCTGAACACAGGACACCTTTCCATTTATTTATTTATTTGTTCGTTTGTTTATTTTGTTTTCGTATCATTAATCTACAATTACATGAAGAACATTATGTTTACTAGGCTCCCCACTTTCACCAAGTACCCCCCATGTACCCCTTCACAGTCACTGTTCATCAGCATAGTAAGATGCTGTAAAATCACTACTTGTCTTCTCTGTGTTGCACAGCCTTCCCCATGCCCTCCACACACTATACATGCTAATTGTAATGCCCCCTTTCTTTTTCCCCACCCTTGTCCCTCCTTTCCCACCCATCCTCCCCAGTCCCTTTCCCTTTGGTAACTATTAGTATAAGAATAAAGGAAAACTGAAGGAACAAAACAGCATCAGAATCACAGAACCCAAGAATGGACTAATAGTTACCTTTCCATTTATTTTGCCTTTGATTTTCTTTGTCAATGTCTTACAGTTTTCCTTATACAGATCTCTAATCTCCTTAGTTAAACTTATTCCTAAGTATTGTTTTGTTTTTGATGCTATTGCAAATGGGTTGAGTAATTGAAACCTTTTCATCTTTGGAAATATGCTTGTAAATGTGAAGTAGGAAAAATATAAAAATCTCTACTCACATCTCACTTCTAAAGTATGCTCTACTTTTACTGTAATTGTTTCTTTTTAAAATTTTTAATTCATTATTATTATAAGAATAATACATAACTGTTTCTCTCTACCCTCAATCTTACCCATTTTTTAGAAGCAAGCACAATTAATATCTTTTTGTACTTCTTACAAATGCTTAAAAACAAATAGACACATTCTCAGAGTCTCATATAAAGACATTTCAATATATATTTGGTAAAAATATGCACATGACATTTACCTAAATAAGATAATAGACTGCATAATCTGGACAATTTGATCAATTTTCTTCAATTTACTCATACAGCCACCACATTGTTTTTTAATAAATGCAGATTATTTGAATATAATATATATATATATAAGAATATATTCTTATATATATATATATATATATATATATATATATATAAAGCAATATATTTTGCTAGTTGCTTTTCTCAGTGATAAGTGTTTAAGTTATTTCAAATAGTTCTTTCTTACAAAATAGGAATAACACATTTGGACATTCATTTTGCACATATAAGAAGGTAAAATAATATTCTTTATTTTTATATCTGAATTCAGTGACTTTTAAAAAATCACAAAATAAAAAGGTGAAGACAAAAGTATAACAGTAACAATCCCTTAACATTCAGATTGGACAACTGTTAACATTAAACCATATTTTTAGATCCATTAAAATTGTGAGATTTTCACTTTAAATTATTCTTTTTTTCTCTACTAAGTAAACCCTAATTCTCAAGTATGCACTTACATGCTTTGTCATTGTTTTATATTTTAATACAACATGTAGAATATATCCAAAATTGCTATGATATGGCACTCACTTAGACTTCAAAATACTCTGAGAATCCTTCTAAAAGTTTTTTTTTCTTTCACAGTCATGCAGACATGCAGGGATCAAGTTCATAATTTATAAGTGATGCATGATATTCAAATTTTAGAATTCCAAATTTAATTTTTTCATCACTCTATTGATGGTCACTTAGTTTACTTAAATTTTTTCACCATTAGAAATTTTCACTTATCTTTCTTGAATATGTGTCCTTAAGCATATCCTCAAGAGTGATCAGTACATCTACTTGAAAGTAG
The DNA here is from genome assembly GCF_040802235.1 of Manis javanica. Classification (NCBI taxonomy): domain Eukaryota; kingdom Metazoa; phylum Chordata; class Mammalia; order Pholidota; family Manidae; genus Manis; species Manis javanica. Next base: position 141,283,112 of record NC_133158.1, read on the forward strand.
TATTGGTCTTTAATGGACATGTTATTTTCAGCTTCATTAAATAGTACTTTCCTGTTCTCCAAAGTGATAAAGCCAATTTATAGTTCCACTCTTGGGTATGAGAGTTAATGCCCCTCCATACTTTTATCAATATTTTTTAACATTTCATTTCATGACATTTTTATAAAATTTTAATTTATGACAATTTTGTAGTTATTTATTGGTGCTTAATTATTTGTTTACCTTTCTCAGATTACTAGAGAAGCTAAATAAATTCATATTGGTGACCAATTAGAAAATTCCTTCTATGAAATATATTTTATTTGTATTTCTTTTGCTGATTTGTAGAATTTATTAATATATACCTGATAGTAATCACTTACTTATTTATTGCAAATACCTTTTCACAGGCTAAGATTATCTTTCACATCTTTTGGTGGATTTTTAATTCTTCTATGAAAGATGATTTAATGCAAATAAATGTCAAATTTATTTTCATGGATTATATGGCATGTTAGGAATTATGATCACTAGTCTCCACACAACCTGATTCTCAAAATCAGAACTAAGATCATCTATGTCAATAAGACAACTATTTCAGGAATTCCTTTCCAAAAAGCTAAGCCTATAAAACAGTAAATAACCAATTTGTGTATCTGGACAAATTATCCCCTATCAAAAGAATAGACAGCTAAGCTAAGCAAACAACCTACTTATGAAATAATAATTTATTTATCAAGATTTGCTTCATGATCTTCACTTCATAGTGCCCATCAATCTTACACTAGGATGTCACAAAATTCTCCAGATTCTAATCAAGTTCACACCTTAAAACCTCTTAAAATACTTGAGAGCAGAGCCAAAGATGTGTAAGCATATTCCATGACTAACCATTTTCTTCTAAGAATTAATAACATCTGTCAAAATGGTGTTCTCTTTCTAACTAAAATAAATTTAATAAACTTAATTTTCTTTAGTAATGTTATATTGTATGGCTTTTCTGGAGGAACCAAACAGTTGACGATCATGGAAGTCACTTGGAGCCAATCATGACACCCCACAGCTGTACTTTAAAATCGTCAACTTAGAGTCAGCACGCACCTCAGAGGGCCTTTTAGCCTCCTTTCAGAGTGATAGTGAGATGGGGGTTAAACTTTGTCTGACTCCAAACTCTTTTTGTCAAGCTCCCCATTATCTTCCTAGAAATGAGCAGCACTTTTAGATTATCCAAACAGATATAAAAGCCTCTTGTCCTGGGCAGAAGCCAGAAGCCAGACTTAGTAACAACAGAACTGTCTGTTCTTGCTACGTTTTGCTGTGAGACATTTAGAGGAATATCATAGAGAACAGAATGGCTGTAGGACCAATATGGCAATCTCTCAGTTTGAATGTAAAGATGGTGAAATTAGGTTTCAAAAGATCATTTTTCTTTACAGACAAATTTTCCTTGGTTCAACAATCAAAACCTTGTGAGAAATTTTCCCGATTTCATCTTGTTTTGTCTCTAAGCAATTTCCTTTCTAAAAATTCTGTTTGTCAGGAATTGAAAATTTGTCAGGTCTGCAACACAGGGGTCAACCATTAGACTAGAGCCTTGAGAAATAGGGTACACAAATCAAAAGCAGCACAGTGAACAATTTCCAGACTCTAGTAGATCTGTGTCTTTGTGAATTCTGTACACCCTGCATCTAACTACTGCTTCTTATGTGTATTCAAACTATTATTCTAATTCTTATTCTTAGCTATTAAAAGTAGCACAATTTTGCCAAGGATAATTGAGAATTAAACAGCCCCTTGGAAAACTTTCAATATGTATGAAATATTCACTTAAGAAAGAACTCCCTAACACAAAGGGGTGTGTGTGTAAAATTCCAAATATCCAATGGTCTTCATTTTGTATCAGTATGTGAAATTTTCTGAAGAAATTTGGATTCCACAATTGTTTAATGAGGTATTCCTTGGCCAAAGAAAATTATGAACATACAAAATGTTATGTGCCCCTACATCACCCAAATCACAACTTGAACACAATAGCCTTCTTCCCCTCTTCTATGCACTTCCTTTAACACCATACCATAAACCTCTTTATGAACGAAGTTTCTTTCATTTTTTTCAGGCTAGAAATTAATTGCTTCTTAAAATTAATCTCCCATTGAAACAGGCAAAATCCTTATGATTGATTTTAAGTCCTGGTCTCATTCTCTGCTGAGAATTAGCTAAGAATGTTAAAATTTCTGAGGTTATATAATTTAACACTTGCAAATCTGTAACAATTGATTCATATCCTAACAGCAATCTCAAATGAAGAAAAAAATATGTAAAGATAGATTGGGAAGATTCTGAGGGTGATTTATAAGACTACAAATTGCATAGAACACCAGGCATATTTACAAAATCTGGATGCTGGAAAGTATCTTTTGTGGACTTTACCCAGAGTCATTCCTGTACAATGCATTGGATGAGAACTCAATCTGCAGATGAGAAAAAACAGCATTCAGGAGTGGATCCTGATGTAGTCACAACATTGATTTTCTTCTCACTTTTTATGACAATGCTTAACCACAGTTAAATGGATTTAATTTGTGAACTCAAACTAGATTGGCAAATGGCCCCATTTGCAGGTTCCCAACTCCTCACTGAAAAAAATTTAAAAGCCTTAAAACAAAACCAGATCTCAGCCACTAAGCATCTGGGGAGGGCGCATGCTGATGAAGACACCTGAGGATACTTTAAGCAGCAAGGACATTAGAAAAATGATTACACTGTGCTGGCTAGGAAACCTGCAGAGTAAAATAAACCTGGGGGCCAATATAGCTGCTCCAGAGGATATGAGGCACCTTACTTCTCATTTTTGTTTTCTATTACCCAGGTTCCCTTGGTATGAGTTATTTTTAAATGAGCTGTTATAAAAATCAGCTAATCAAGATTCAACCAGAAATGACTCTTTAGACGACAATGTTACAACAAGCCAGACAATCAAAAATCTATTACCTTTTCCAGTTCTGAAAAATACGGAAGATATGCATTTCTTTCTATCTCTCCAACTAAGTAAAGCTAAAACCCTGGAAATTATACACAAAATAAACAAAAAGAGGTTATTAAGGGTGGGGAGAAGAAGGCAGATCGACTAGAAATGTTGGGACTAGAGGTGATGAGTGGTGAGTCTGCTGTGCTTTCCTTTTCCTCCTATATAGCTCTGCTGAGGAAGTCCACAACAAGAAGTTCTGACTGGCACCAACAAAAACTTCTCAAGAAAAACCTGCTCTCTCTTGCAAAAGAATCATATAAGTAGCAGTCTAGCATACAGAAAGATGTTTACAATTAATGCTGTACTCTGGCAAAACAAGGGAGAAAAAAATACAGTAAAGGCTGACTGGAGATTCTAGATTTCACCTTCCCTGGCAGTAATGAGGGACCTCCCTCTTCCCCATTATGCTAAGTGAAGTAAGTCAGGTAAAGACACTGTATGATTTCACTTACATATATGGAATATAAAAAAACTGACCTTATAGAAACAGAGAGTAGATTGGCAATTGCCAGGGCAGAGGATGGAGTAGGGAGAAATGGGTGTGATGGCCAAAGGAAAAAAACTTACACTGATAAGATAAATAAATTATCTGCTGTGGAGTACTGTATGGACAACGTTAGAGGCTTCACTAAACCTGCCAACATCTTAAATTTTTGGCCACCAGAACTATATTTTAAATGTTTTTCAAAGAATGACAATTACTAGTATAAAAAGTTATCAATTTTTATAAAGAAAATTATTTTTGATCACATGATTTATCTTGAATTATCTGTAAATTTCTTTTAGCCTTATTATTTTCATATTATGGTGCTTTGTTTCTTTTTAATGAGTACAGATTAGAAAGGTATATTGCAAGTTTATGTGGCACAGAATTTATTTTTATTATGTAAATTTGAGTTGTTTCTGAAAATGTCCTGTTGATCATAATGAATAAGCCATCACATGCATCTTAACTAACACATTTTGACAATTCAGCTTCTTTTAGATTGCTCTGAATTGATTATTTTAGTGTTTCAACAAAATAGGCATCTGTGGTTTCACATATTTCTGTTCCATAATCTTTTAGGAATGAAAATTTTTAACGATATAGGTTTTTGACAAACTCTCTAACTCCTTAAAAGATGTTGAAAATGCAACATTTATTGAACAACAATAAGGAAATCTCTTTGACATGCTTATACTGTCGGACACAATCTAATCACTGAATAATCACAATATATATTGTTTAAAAAAATACCAGTATATGTTCCATAATCTATGCCATTGGGGAAAACTGCAGTTGCCTTTGAAAATCCTTCAATGGATATTGACAGTAAATTAATGTGCACTGGGCATTATAGAAACTTCTTCCTGGAATGGTAATTAAACTAGCTGATACGTATTAGAAATGTACTATATTCCACACACTACACTTAGCATGATATGTGTGTTGTTTCACACACTTCTCCCAAAGCCGTAAAGACAGATACACTTAAGGTCTCTATTTTAGCCCTGAAGAAGTCTAGATAACTTCTTAGAGCTCTAGGATATAAAACCCTAGAGTGCTTTATATAGTTCAATTCAAACTTCTTTGAACACTGCCTTGTACATCTGTCTTTGATATGCAGGTTGCTTTTACCTTATAGTTTAATATTTTTCTAATTTTTCTCTTTTTTATTGAGGTACACTTGATACACAATATTATATTGGTTTCAAGTATCTTCACAGTGCTTCATCAGTGACCCACGTTATTAAATCCTTAGCCCCACTAGAACAGTTACTATCTGTCAATATAGAAAGATGTTACAGAATCATTGGCTATATTCTCCATGTTGTACTACCATCCCCAAATCCAGCTTCTATTATGATTGAGATTTTTGTGTTCCTTTATCCCCCTCACATTCCCCACTCACCAATCCCAACCCCTCCTCCATGGTAACCACCAATCACTTCTATGTCTATAAGTCTAATGCCATTTTTATCACTCTGTTTTGTTTTGTTTTGTTTTTAGATTTGACAAATAAGTGAAATCATATGGTATTTGTCTTTCTCCACCTGGATTATTTCACTGAGTATAATACTCTGTAGGTATGCCCATGTTGTTGCAAATGGAAGGATTTCTTTGTCTATCCATTTTGTCACAAATGACAGGATTTCCTTCTTTTTATGACTGAATAATATTCCACTGTGTATATGTACCACATCTTCTTTATGTATTCATCTTTCAATAGGCACTTAGGTTGCTTCCATATCTTGGTTTTGTACATATGCAGCAATAAAAATAGAGGTGCATATATAATTGTTCTCTATTAGTTTATTTGAATTTAAATTGACTGGAGAAGGAAGGGATGTAACAGTCATTATTTCAGAGATGAAGAATCTGAGCTACTCAAGTCTTCTTTTAACTAAAATCTTTCCAAGCTGTATAATTGTTAGCAGTTTTATTAGTTCAAATACAGTGTAAACTTCTATAACAAAAGTTAGTGACTTTTAAAGATATGAATCTATCACTCTAACATAAAAGTCTGGGTAGAGGATGTAATGTGCCAAAATGATAATGCAAAAAATTGAGGACCCAGATTCTGTTTAGACTCAAAAGGGTCCACTGCTCCTACCATCAAACATGTGCTCCATCTAAGGAATGGAGAAAAAGGAGGTAGAGAGGGAATGATTCCTCATTCCCATTAAAAGTATGATCCAGAAGTCCAACAGTTTGTTCAGCTCCCATTCTTTTTGTCAAAACATAATCCCATGGACACATATAGGCCAGGGAGGTAATGAATCATCTTTCATCGGGCAACCAAGTGCATAGCTGAAAAGTTTATTATTAAATAAGAACAAGAGTATTTATAATATGTGACAAATAACAATCTCTTTAAACCCAACATCAGATGTTAAGAAAATTAACAGTATTTTCCAAATTCCAACCTAAATATCTCTACCAAATAATATAACTCTCAGGTGCTGGCAATTCATCACTATTCTGCTGTTTGGTAAGCCACTCATTTTATGGATTAGTAAACAAATACCGAGAAAGTTTAAAAAACTTGCCCATGTACCCACCTCTTCCCTTATAAAGAGTATAACAAGGATTTGTAGTCAGTTGTGGGTTTAAAGAGTTCGTGTTACTAATTGTCTTTTTTCCCATATATTACCATAGTCTGTTTCTCTCTTCTATTTTAGAACCAGTAATTAGAGGAAGAGGAGGCATCAGCTCAGCTATTACTTCTCAGGCTTCATTTTTTCTTGCTTACTTCTTTTTTATAATGTTCATAGTAGAGTTTAAATAGGTTAACTTAAATAGGGAGAGAGAAAATTCACTTAGTGCCTTCTCATCAATATTTGTTATCACCCACTTATCCTAGACATTCTTCTGGGCAGTAAATGAGACAAACATATAGAATAAATGAAGAGATTAAATAACCAATAAACAAAGAGGCGAATATTATGGTATTCATTATAAATATAATGATAAAAATGAGGCAAGTTGAGGGAGAAAGGTACTATTTCATAGGTGATCAGTAGGGATGTCCTAGTGATACAGTAGTACAAGAGCAGAGACCTAAAGGAAGAATCACAGCAAGGCATGCAGACATCTAAGGAAGAATATTTCAATCAGAGGGAAGAGACAGTAAGACCTGAGTAAGGGGGGTGTGGATAATATCTGAGAAAGAGCAAGGAGACAAATGCACTTGCAAAATAAGTAAACACTGAACTTTGTATTTGAATTTTCAAAAGAATATACATTTTTCTTCCTATTTAATTGAGGAATAACTGACATAACATTATATAAGTTTGATATACAACACTGATTTTATATATGTGCATGTATATATATATACATATATATATATATGCTAAATGGTTACTGAAATAAGTCTAGTTAACACGATCACCTTAGATAGTTATAATTTGTTGTTTTGTGTTTTTTTTTTTTTGCTTTGTTTTTTGACCAAATAGTACAAACTTCTGGTTATAACATGAATAAGGTCTGGGTTTATAATATACTGCATAGTGACTAGCTAACAATATTGTATTGTCTATTTGAAAGTTGACAAAACAGTAGATTTTAAAAGTTCTCACCACACGTAAAAAAGAAAGTATATTTTTAATAGAGTTTCTGAGTAGACATCTCTGCTTTTCTCAGAAAATCTAAAATCAAAATAATATAAGCCTCTACTTTCATTAAGAAATACATGAAATAAAAAATGTATGACTTTGAAACCAATATGCTTCTGTTAAAAAGAAAGTGTAAAGCAAATCACTTGGGGCTAAAAATATCCAGGCACTTTGTTAAAACTCTTTCACTTTGATGATAAGGCAAGCCAAGAATACATAAATTTGTGATACAGGGAATAAAATAAAGAAAGTGCCTCCAACTACTCAGATTTGGGGGAGTTAAAAAAATTATACATATATAAATTCTGCCTGATCACAACGAAAGATTTTTTACATGATTTTTCCCACCTTTCAGTGTAAAGGTATAAGGACTTTCTTTTTACAAATTTATAAGACAATTACATCCAGAAATCTAGAATTCAATTTAAAATTTGTTAGCTTAAGGTATTTTTCTGGACAAGGAATGTGTTTTTGTAAGAAACAAGAAATCTGTAAAAGTACATGCCTATTATTTTCATTTAAAGTATAAATGACATCATACATCATATTTTTTTCTTCTGTTCTTTTTAATCTCAAATATATATAAAAAGTTAAGAGATTTTGATAATGGTATGTTACCTACTATGATCTTTTATGTACCAATTTTAAAGTAGTTATCAATACACAAAATTATTAACACACCAAAGTGATTTTTTTTTTAGATAACTATTTTTTATTGAAGGGTAGTTGACATACAGTATTACATTAGTTTCAGGTGTACAACACAGTGATTGAACATTTATATACATGATAATTCTAGGTACCAGCTATCACCATACCAAGTTGTCACAATATTCTGACTATATTCCTTATGCTATACCTTACATCCCGGTTACTTACTTATTTTACAATTGGAAGTGTGTACTTTATTTATTTATTTATTTATTTATTTTATTTTATTTTATTTTTTGTGAGGGCATCTCTCCTATTTTTTTTGATCAAATGGTTGTTAACAACAATAAAATTCTGTATAGGGGATTCAATGCTCAATGTATAATCATTAATCCACCCCAAGCCTAATTTTCATCAGTCTCCAATCTTCTGGAGCAGAACAAACAAGTTCTTACATGGAGAACAAATTCTTATATAGTAAATAAGTTACATGGTGAATAGTACAAGGGCAGTTATCACAGAAACTTTCAGTTTTGATCATGAATTATGAACTATAAACAGTCAGTTCAAATATGAATATTCGTTTGATTTTATACTTGATTTATAGGTGGATACCACATTTCTCTCTTTATTATTATTATTTTTAATAAAATGCTGAAGTGGCAGGTAGATTCAAGATAAAGGTAGAAAACATAGTTTAGTGTTGTAGGAGAGCAAATGTAGATGATCAGGTGTGTGCCTGTAGACTATGTGTTAATCCAAGCTAGACAAGGGCAATAAAACATCCACGGATGCAGAAGATTTCTCTCAAAACAGAGGGGTGAGGTTCTAAGCCTCACCTCAGTTGATCCACAATTCCTCATCTGATGGCCCCCCTGTGACTGTGCCTGTCTTAGGTTGTTCCTCCGTTGAGGAATCTTACCCGTCTCTGGCTAACCAGTCATCTTCCAGGGCCATACAGGGAAATGTAAAGTTGGTAAGTGAGAGAGAAGCCTTATTGTTTGAAAAGGTTAGTTTTTTTACTCCCTTGCATATTTATGCCATGTGGCTTCTATGCCCAGCATTTGTCTTGAGATATCTTTACCACTTGGAAGAATTGTGATACACAGTAAATTCGATATGAGGCACGAATTCTATTTAAGGATTGTAATTAGGAAGGAAAAAGAAAACCTATAGAAGTAGCAGGCGGAAGAAAACATGGGAAGATTGATTATTCCTTTGACATATTTTCTTGTAGAGTACCTTAAGCATGTATAGGTTTTAAACTACTAATTAAATTGCACACACACATTAACATAATAGGAATACAGTTACATAACCAAAGCATACCTATAATTACCAGCCATCTCCAGTGAAACCAAGAAAACCAGTTGGGCACCTTAGGCATTTGTGAAAACTTATCTATGATATGGTGGATATTGTCCAACTGAAGTTGAACAGTCTGAGAGAAATCAGACAAATTAAAACAACCTATTCCTGTGGACTGTTCACATCCCATATGTTCTTTTAACAGTAAATAGTCTGTAGTTGTAAGATTTTGGAGTGCTACAACTTGCACTTCTCCTAATTCTTGGTTGAATTCCAACAGTATAGATCCAGTCAAATTTGTTGTTTTACTGTATGCATAGGCCAGCTTAGATATCTCCTTCTTCATTCCCATGGCAAGTCCAGGAACCGGTGGGATGAGTGCATCTACACCTGTAGCAGCACGTGGATCTTTGTTGGGGTTTTTTGATGATCATCTTCTGGCATGAGTCTTCCAGAGAGTGCTGATGTTGGAAGTTCTTTTTCATAACATATCTTAGTTCATTTCAGGGTAGCCAAATTAGGCTTTGATCATCTGTATAAGCACAAACAAACCCTTTGCCTACACTTTCATATGCCCTTTATACATTGTGTAGATCTCATTGGAGGTCACCACACAGGAACTGCTTTTTTTTTTTTTGTTATCATTAATCTACGCTTACATGATGAATATTATGTTTACTAGGCTCTCCCCTATACCAGATCCCCCCTATAAATCCCTTTACAGTCACTGTCCATCAGCATAGCAAAGTGTTGTAGAGTCACTACTTGTCTTCTCTGTGTTGTACAGCCCTTCCCTTTCTCTCACCCCCCATGCATGCTAATCTTAATACCCCCCTTCTTCTTCTCACCCCCCTTATCCCTACCTACCAACCCATCCTCCCGAGTCCCTTTCCCTTTGGTACCTGTTAGAACATTCTTGAGTTCTGTGATTCTGCTGCTGTTTTGTTCGTTCAGTTTTTCCTTTGTTCTTATACTTCACAGATGAGTGAAATCATTTGATATTTCTCTTTCTCTTCTTGGCTTATTTCGCTGAGCATAATATACTCCAACTCCATCCATGTTGCTGCAAATGGTAGGATTTGCCCTTTTCTTATGGCTGAGTAGTATTCCATTGTGTATATGTACCATGTCTTCTTTATCCATTCATCTATCGATGGACATTTAGGTTGCTTCCAATTCTTGGCTATTGTAAATAGTGCAGCGATAAACATAGGGGTGCATCTGTCTTTCTCAAACTTGATTGCTGCATTCTTAGGGTAAATTCCTAGGAGTGGAATTCCTGGCTCAAATGGTAAGTCTGTTTTGAGCATTTTGATGTACCTCCATACAGCTTTCCACAATGTTTGAACTAATTTACATTCCCACCAGCAGTGTAGGAGGATTCCCCTTTCTCCACAGCCTTGCCAACATTTGTTGTTGTTTGTCTTTTGGATGGCAGTCATCCTTACTGGTGTGAGGTGATACCTCATTGTAGTTTTAATTTGCATTTCTCTGATAATTAGCGATGTGGAGCATCTTTTCATGTGTCTGCTGGCCATCTGAATTTCTTTTTTAGAGAACTGTCTGTTCAGTTCCTCTGCCCTTTTTTAAATTGGGTTACTTGTTTTTTGTTTGTTGAGGCATGTGAGCTCTTTATATATTCTGGACGTCAAGCCTTTATCAGATTTGTCATTTTCAAATATATTCTTCCATACTGTAGGGTTCCTTTCTGTTCTATTGATGGTGTCTTTTGCTGTACAGAAGCTTTTCAGCTTAATATAGTCCCACTTGTTCATTTTTGCTCTTGTTTTCCTTGCCTGGGGAGATATGTTTAAGAAGAGGTCACTCATGTTTATGTCTAAGAGGTTTTTGCCTATGTTCTTTTCCAAGAGTTTAATGGTTTCATGACTTACATTCAGGTCTTTGATCCATTTTGAGTTTACTTTTGTATATGGGGTTAGGCAATGGTCCAGTTTCATTCTCCTACATGGAGCTGTCCAGTTTTGCCAGCACCATCTGTTGAAGAGACTGTCATTTTGCCATTGTATGTCCATGGCTCCTTTATCAAATATTAATTGACCATATATGTCTGGGTTAATGTCTGGATTCTCTAGTCTGTTCCATTGGTCTGTGGCTCTGTTCTTGTGCCAGTACCAAATTGTCTTGATTACTATGGCTTTATAGTAGTGCTTGAAGTTGGGGAGTGAGATCCCCCCTACTTTATTCTTCTTTCTCAGGATTGCTTTGGCTATTCAGGGTCTTTGGTGTTTCCATATGAATTTTTGAATTATTTGCTCTAGTTCATTGAAGAATGTTGTGGTAGTTTCATAGGGATTGCATCAAATCTGTATATTGCTTTGAGCAGGATGGCCATATTGACGATATTAATTCTTCCTAGCCACGAGCATGGGATGAGTTTCCATCTGTTAGTGTCCCCTTTAATTTCTCTTAAGAGTGACTTGTAGTTTTCAGAGTACAAATATTTCACTTCTTTGGTTAGGTTTATTCCTAGGTATTTTATTTTTTCTGCTGCAATTGTGAATGTAGTTGTTTTTCTGATTTCTCTTCTGTTGGTTCATTGTTAGTGTATAGAAAAGCCACAGATTTCTGTGTGTTGATTTTGTATCCTGCAACTTTGCTGTATTCTGATATCAGTTCTAGTAGTTTTGGGGTGGAGTCTTTAGGGTTTTCTATGTATAGTATCATGTTATCTGCAAATAGTGACAGTTTAACTTCTTCTTTACCAACCTGGATTCCTTATATTTCTTTGTTTTGTCTAATTGTCATGGCTAGGACCTCCAGTACCACGTTGAATAACAGTGGGGAGAGTGGGCATCCCTGTCTAGTTCCTGATCTCAGAGGAAAAGCTTTCAGCTTCTCGCTGTTCAACATAATGTTGGCTTTGGGTTTATCATAGATGGCCTTTATTATGTTGAGGTACTTGCCTTCTATTCCCATTTTGCTGAGTTTTTTTAATCATGAATGGATGTTGAACTTTGTCAAATTCTTTTTCAGCATCTATGGAGGTCATCATGTGGTTTTTGTCTTTATTTTTGTTGATGTGGTGGATGATGTTGATGGACTTTCGAATGTTGTACCATCCTTGCATTGCTGGGATGAATCCCACTTGGTCATGATGTGTGATCCTTTTGATGTATTTTTGAATTCGATTTGATAATATTTTGTTGAGTATTTTTGCATCTATGTTCATCAGGGATATTGGTCTGCAGTTTTCTTTTTTGGTGGGGTATTTGCCTGGTTTTGGTATTCGGGTGATGTTAGCTTCATAGAATGAGTTTGGGAGTATCCCATCCTCTTCTATTTTTTGGAAAACTGTAAGGAGAATGGGTATTATGTCTTCCCTGTATGTCTGATAAAATTCTGAGGTGAATCCATCTGGCCTGGGGGTTTTGTTCTTTGGTAGTTTTTTGATTACCACTTTAATTTCATTGCTAGTAATTGGTCTGTTAAGATTTTCTGTTTCTTTCTGGGTCAGTCCTGGAAGGTTGTATTTTTCTAGGAAGTTGTCCATTTCTCCTAGGTTTCCATGCTTGTTAGCATATAGATTTTCATAGTACTCACTAATAATTCTTTGTATTTCTGTGGGGTCCATCGTGATCTTTCCTTTCTCGTTTCTGATTCTGTTGATTTGTGTTGACTCTCTTTTCCTCTTACTAAGTCTGGCTAGAGGCTTATCTATTTTGTTTATTTTCTCAAAGAACCAGCTCTTGGTTTCATTGATTTTTGCTATTGTTTTATTCTTCTCAATTTTATTTATTTCTTCTCTGATCTTTATTATGTCCCTCCTTCTGCTGAACTTAGGCCTCATTTGTTCTTCTTTTTCCAATTTCGATATTTGTGACGTTAGACCATTTATTTGGGATTGTTCTTCCTTTTTTAAATATGCCTGGGTTGCTATATACTTTCCTCTTAAGACTGATTTGCTGTGTCCCACAGTAATTGGGGCTTAGTGTTGTTGTTGCCATTTGTTTCCATATATTGCTGGATCTCCATTTTGATTTGGTCATTAATCCATTGATTATTTAGGAGCGTGTTGTTAAGCCTGCATGTGTTTGTGAGCCTTTTTGGTTTCTTTGTAGAATTTATTTCTAGTTTTATGCCTTTGTGGTCTGAAAAGTTGGTTGGTAGGATTTCCATCTTTTGGTATTTACTGAGGCTCTTTTTGTGGCCTAGTATGTGGTCTATTCTGGAGAATGTTCCATGTGCACTTGAGAAGAATGTGTATCCTGTTGCTTTTGGATGTAGAGTTCTGTAGATGTCTATTAGCTACATCTGTTCTAGTGTGTTGTTCAGTGCCTCTGTGTCCTTACTTATTTTCTGCCCGGTGGATCTATCCTTTGGGGTGAGTGGTGTGTTGAAGTCTCCTAAAATGAATGCATTGCAGTCTATTTCCCCCTTTAGTTCTGTTAGTATTTGTTTCACATATGCTGGTGCTCCTGTGTTGGGTGCATATGTATTTAGAATGGTTATTTCCTCTTGTTGGACTGAGCACTTTATCATTATGTAATGTCCTTCTTTATCTCTTGTTACTTTTTTTGTTTTGAAGTCTATCTTGTCTGATATTAGTACTGCAACCCCTGCCTTCTTCTCACTGTTGTTTGCCTGTAATATGCTTTTCCATCCCTTGACTTTTAGTCTGTGCATGTCTTTGGGTTTGAGGTTAGTTTCTTGTAAGCAGCATATAGATGGGTCTTGCTTTCTTATCCATTCTATTACTCTGGGTCTTTTGATTGGTACATTAATTCCATTTACATTTAGGGTGACTATTGAGAGATATGTACTTATTGCCATTGCAGGCTTTAGATTCGTGGTTAACAAAGGTTTAAGGTTAGCCTCTTTAGTATCTTACTGCCTAACTTAGCTCGCTTATTGAGCTATTATATACACTGTCTGGAGATTCTTTTCTTCTCTCCCTTCTTATTCCTCCTCCTCCATTCTTCATATGTTGTGTATTTTGTTCTGTGCTCTTTTTAGGAGTTCTCCCATCTAGAGCAGTCCCTGTAAGATGCCCTGTAGAGGTGGTTTGTGGGAAGCAAATTCCCTCAGCTTTTGCTTGTCTGGGAATTGTTTAATCCCACCATCATATTTAAATGATAGTCGTGTTGGATACAGTATCCTTGATTCAAGGCCCTTCTTTTTCATTGCATTAAATATATCATGCCATTCTCTTCTGGCATGTAGGGTTTCTGTTGAGAAGTCTGATGTTAGCCTGATGGTTTTTCATTTATAGGTCACCTTTTTCTCTCTAGCTGCCTTTAAAACTCTTTCCTTGTCCTTGATCCTTGCCATTTTAATTTTTATGTGTCTTGGTATTGTCTTCCTTGGATCCTTTCTGTTGGGGTTTCTGTGTATTTCCATGGTCTGTTCAATTATTTCCTCCCCCAGTTTGGGGAAGTTTTCAGCAATTATTTCTTCAAAGAGACTTTCTATCCCTTTTCCTCTCTCTTCTTCTTCTGGTACCTCTATAATATGGATATTGTTCCTTTTGGATTGGTCACATAGTTCTCTTAGTATTGTTTCATACCTGGAGATCCTTTTATCTCTCTCTATGTCAGCTTCTATACTTTCCTGTTCTCTGGTTTCTATTTCTTCAATAGCCTCTTGTATCTTATCCATTCTGTTTATAAATCCTTCCAGGGTTTGTTTCACTTCTGTGATCTCCTTCCTGACATCCATGATCTCCCTCTGGACTTCATCCCATTGCTCTTGCATTTTTCTCTGCATCTCCGTCAGCATGTTCATGATTTTTATTTTGAAGTCTTTTTCAGGAAGACTTGTTAGGTTTGTCTGCTTCTCAGGCATTGTCTCTGTGATCTTTGTCTGCCTGTAGTTTTGCCTTTTCATGGTGATAGAGATAGTTTGCAGAGCTGTTACGAGTGACAATTGGAAGAGCTTTCCTTCTTGTTGGTTTGTGGCCTTCCTCTCCTGGGAGAATAGCGACCTCTAGTGGCTTGTGCTGGGCAACTTTGCACAGACAGTGCTTCTGCTTCCTGACCAGCTGCTATGGAGTTTATCTCCACTGTTGCCCTGGGTGTGGCCTGGCTTGGGCTACTGCTCCAAAATGATGGAGCCCCATTGGAGGGGGAGTGGCTGCGAGGCTGTTTATCTCCAAGGGGCCTCTGTGCTCCCTGCTGCTCAGGGGGTTAGAGTGCCCAGAGATCCCTAGATTTCCCTGCCTCTGGACTAAGTGTCCTGCCCTGCCCCGTTAAGACTTCCAAAAAGCGCTCTCCAAACCAAAACAACAACAGCAACAAAAGAAAAAGAAAATTAAACTAATAATTAAAAAAAAAATAAAAAATAAATGCACGATTTTCTTTGTCCTCAGGCTCCAGTCTCAGGCACCCACTCACCTGCCTTGCTTCCCCCTTTCCCTAATATTAGGGTCCCTGTCCCTTTTAGACTTCCAAAAAGCACTCCCCTCCCCCCCCCCAAAAAAAGGCTGCTTCCGTTTCTTTGTTCTCCGGCGTCGGCCTCAGGCACCAGCTCACAGGTCCTGCCACCCTGTTTCCCTCGTATCCAGGACCCCACGCATGCACTGCATCTGCGTTCTGGTCGGAATGGCTGGGGCTGAGTGTTCAGCAGTCCTGGGCTCCTTCTCCCTCCCACTCAGATCTCTCTCTTCCCGCTGGGAGGTGGGGGGAGGGGTGCTCAGGACCCGCAGGGCCGGAGCTTGTTTCTTACACACTTTGGGAGGCACTGGGTTCTTGCAGGTGTGGATGTGGTCTGTGTGTTGTCCTGTGGCCTCTGGTCTCTATTTTAGGAAGAGTTGTGTTTTTGTTATATTTTCATACATAAATGTGGTTTTGGGAGATTTCTGCTGCTCTACCTATGCCACCATCTTGGCTCTGCAACACCAGAGCGATTTTTATTGTTTCTAAAGTCTAAACATCATGGAATATGTTTTATATATTTACATTAATTTTCATTATGAAAATTCCTTAAAATTGCATATGATAATAAGGAAGAAAATTTATCCATATTTCAAAGAAATATTTACTTAGAATTTCCTAATGTACCAGATGTCTCCATGCTGCAGATAAAAAGGTGAATCAGGCACAGTTTTTATCCTTAAGAAGCCTGTAGTGTAGGAGGCAAAGCCCTACTAATAAACAAAATACAGCATTAAGTATGAGAGGTGAAATGATCATGATATGCCCAGGGTGGGGTGGTGTACAAAGATAGACAGAAACAAATATGGGTGGGGCAAAAAATTCAACAGTCATTCAACAAGTTTTTTTAATCTGTTACTATGCACTAGATATTTTTATTGCTGGAGTGCCACAGTGAACAAAACTGTTTTTACAAAACTTATTTTTCATCATCATAGTCAGGTAATAGACAAGCAAACACATTTAAGTTGTATGTCCTATGGTGATAAGTTCATGCCTGAATGAACTTCTGAATTTGAACTTGAGAACTATCTGAGGTATGGAAAAGACTAATATAAAGTAACTGGGACCAGAATCTAAGGTGACTGGGATCAGAAATCATGTCTGCTGTAATTCTCGTTATCACAATGTGGAGAGAAAAGAAGATAAAGGTGAATGAAAATACACTATTCTATCTTTATTCCATCTCCAAATTTGCATACACAATATGGCAAGCATGAGAATGATCAAGAATGACTAGCAGGCCATCAGTGGTATGTTAGAATAAATGAGAATGGGAGGGAGTAAACAGAGGCAAAGCTTTGACTATTGGGTTGTCCAGGTGAATAGAAATAAGGTTGAGCATTAAAATCTACAAAGAGGAAACAAATCTATGGTCCCTTCTCACTGCATTAAGAGGAAGCATTCTTTTCTTTTTAACCTGCTCTCCAGCCTCTCCAGATAAGGTCAGTGGGGTGGAATAATGAGTAAGGAGACAAAGTCTTTTATTTCTCTTCATGACACAAAGGAAAATACAGCAGTGAGTTTTTTGTGGGTAGGAACTGCAATCAAGGCAAGAAATGTAGAACAAAAGGCTATTTAGAGAAAAACCTTTAGGATCTTACTTTGTGATGGCTGCTACGACCCCAACCCTTGTCGTTACAATACCTGAGTGAACATCTTTCTTACTCCTCAAGACTTTTTCTGATGGACATATTGCTATGTTGAGAAAGCTGATTCATAATTCTTCAAGAAGGCTCAATACATGGGGTCTGCTTTTGTAGACAAATTGAGCAGTAAGTACAAAGTATTTCTAGAATAGTTCTCGTACTGACTTTGGGCAGTATAGTAAAGCACTCAGGTTCAATGTCAGGTTATGGAGCCAAAAACTTTATGTTCACTTTCCAGCTTGAGCACTTACTAGCTGTGTGGTCTTAAGCATGTTAATGGACATCAGCAGGCTTCAGTGAGCATATTCGTAAAATGGAGAGTATATGTTCATGCAGTTGTGATTGTTGTGAGGATTTCATAATCCAACATGAAATAATTGTCACAATTCTCAGTGAAGTTTAGCAATTTCTAGTTTTAATTATTTTTAGTGAACTCAATAGAAAATATTTATAAAATCTTAAATTACTCTCCTCTTGTCTAATTTGCAACATAAGAAAAAGTAAATTATGTATAATAATCGTGTACTGATAATTATTAAACTATTGGAGTTTAAAATAAAGAAAAATAATAGAAACATGGAGTAATTTTAAAAACTCAATTTTTATTTTTGGTAGAACAAAAATATGAAATTGTTTGAAATATCAGATATCTAAATTGCTGAGGGAAGACTGTAACAACTGAGTCCAATTTTGAGTTTAAGGAATTGAGTGTAGGCTGTGAGTTTTCATTTTACTGACTTTCAAAGGCAGTGTTAATCTATAACTATATACTGTTGCTTTGTATCCACAGTAACCTTCCTGGTCAAATAATATTTTTGTGAACCTAACGATTGTTAAATGTAGTTTTAAGGTCATGTGTGGGCTAGACACTATTATTATTTCCTGTTGTTAACATTTAAGCATCTTCACTATTTGTGAATTGCATTTTTTAATGCAGGTAACAAAGAATCTAGCTAAAAAGTAGCTTAAACAATTTGCAGTTTGCATTTTTCTTACAGAAAGAGTTCCAAAAACAAATAGTCTGGGGCTGATATAGTAACTCTTTTCATTATAAAATATCCATGGTTCTTCTCCTCCTGCCCAGTCACCTCTATCATATGATTTGTCATTTAGTAACTGCAAATGGCTACTCCACCTCCACTATCATGGCAATGTTCCAAGGATATTTCAATCATTCTTAAAAATTATTGCTATTTACTCCATCCGCTTATTCACTTAGAAAAAAAAATCCACTATTAAAGTAGTGGGGTAGTGGTTAAACCTATAACCATACAGGAAATAATATTTTATATATATATATATATATATATATATATATATATATATGCAAAGAGAGAGAGAATGGATATACAGAGTAATTAGAATTCAATATATGAAATAAATAAATACACATATTACAGAGTAATTACAATTTAATAAGAAGAAATTATTCTCTTTAAACTTGATAGACTAAAAAAACTCATAAACAAAGAGTTCAGGCATAGTCATCATGTGTTCTAAAAACTGATTAATAAAAAATCTGTAGGGATCACATATTAGAAGTCTTTCACAACATGTTGTACAGCTATTTCTTGTTAGCCTTTGGGCATAAATTAATTTCAATCCCAGACAAATTTTTAATCTACCTTTCCACCTGATTTCTAAAAAAAGGCAGGCAAATTTTACAAAACGTTTAAGCATAAAGCATGTGAAACATCATCAACCTACACTGATAACCTTGGGATAATAAAAACTTCATGATGAAATAGGAATGCATTAATCTATTTCGCCTTTCATTAAGGAAATATTTACTTTGAGCCAACTGATCATTACCGTATGCATAGTGCAATAGTATTATTGAGAATCTATGCTTCAAATTAGAGTTTTGAAATATGTTCTTTATAATTAATTTCTTTGTGGTTAATCAAAGGATAAAGAAGTTAAGTTCCTTTTTGAAAATATTTTTATCTTGTTTGATTAAAAAGCTGTCTGTGAACTATTGACACTAGGCTTAGTATAATTATTATGGTGATATGAGGAGGCTTAGACAGGATGTAAGTCCCAAGAAATGGCACAGATCCAGAAGGAAGATAAAATCAAGCAATTGGATAAAATATCCTTCTTTCATAGGTGGGATCTAAGAAAAGATGCACTTCACAAATATTCCTTTCAGTTGAGAGCAATTCAAAAAATGAATGGGTCAAGAGCACCTTCGCTTCAAAGGCTGACCTAGAATAGCTTTTCAGTGGTTCTCACTGGGGAAAGCAAAGGCTGAAAAAACCAAATGATTTTATCTAAGGACCTGGTTCATCAACCGCCCCCTGTTGGAAGGGCAAGCATCTAGTTCAAGTGGTTACATCAAGTCAAAATGTAAAAGTTGTATGCATTATTCAAATTCCGAGTGAGCTGAAACTTCAGATGGATGAAATAAATTGTGCTTCATTTTAATTACTATATTCAGTCAGGAGATATTGATCATTACCAAGAGATAGATTTTCTAAACAATAGTATATTTTTGCCAACAATAAAATAGCTTACAGAAAAACACAACCTAGGAAAGCTCATCTTATATGGAAGAATGCCATCATTAAGGTAATACAAAAGGAAATAAAAATCGTTCCAAATATTACTGTTCTTACGTGAGATGCAAAAAACTCCAGGGAGTTGGGAAAAAAGAAAACCATAGGATCTATCTGGAGAATTAATTTTTTCTTCCTTTTTCAACTTTTCTTGTGTTGTTGTTACTATCAGTGTTACTAGTGCTGTCATCATGCCCTTGTTCAGTGGGTTTCTCCAGAGAGAACAGATAATTAATCTGATGTTGGTGTTTATTTGAGCACGTAGTGTTGGTCTAACAAGTGTGATGGTTAACGATTTCTTATCAGCCAATAGGAGCTTTTAAAAGACTAGCTTTAAGAAAAATGAGTCTACTTTTTTTGAAGGAATATCATATATAATGTGTATAGTTACATGTAATATATTATATATCCTACAAATAATTTTTAATTATTTAATTTATGTTAAATTCCAACTCCTAACATAGAGAAAAAAATAATCACCAAGAAACCCATTTTTTTGCTTGAGTGATTGGTTGGTTTGGTAAATTTATCAAAATATCATTCAAATTATAGCAATGTTTTAATTATTCTTTAGTTGAAAATATGGGTTAGTGATGAAAAATAAGAAGTCTCTAACATCATAGATTTATATCAATGAATTATTTATTCCAATGATTAATGTTAAAGTTGAAATCATTAATATATGTTAAACATAATATTGTGCCACAAGTCCACACAGTAAGATTTACAGTAAAGATATATTACATTCACAATTACAATAAACAAATCAGTAATAAGTATTATTATTGTGAAAACACTGGATGTACATACATGCTTATTTTTAAATAGATTTTATCACTGTGGACTATATTAATCATGATCCTACTGTTTTTATATGGAAAAGACTAAGAAATAAACACAATGACTGTGATATTTAAATCACTTCAATTTGTATATTCATATTTATTAAAGATATGTTGCAATATTGTGGCAATAAAACAGATGTAAGGAAGTACCTTGAAGAAAGAAATAATAGATCTAAGAAACCACATCAACTAATAATCAAAAATATAGATTAAAAAATTAAAGATATTTTTAGTTGCTTGCTTTAGCTAATAGTAAGGGATTTACATCTTTATTTGAGATTAAAAATATGATTTTATAAAGAATAGGATGCAATATTTATATAAAATTAAAATGTCTTATATTGAAGAAAAATTCCTTCTTTGAAAAGATATTGTGGGTTATAATTCATCAGACTCCTGAGGGACATGTTCATTTCAAGTTGTTAGTTTGGGAGAAGTGAGAAAGTGAATCAAGTGAAAAATACAAGATGTTTTAAAATGCAGTATAACTGATATGAGAATGTAGTTTATTGGCAGTATGTAGTAAAGGTATTATATAATAGGTTTAATAAAGGAATGGGGAAATGGCTAACTGGAGAATGCTTAGGAAACTTTATGAAGAAAATAGAAGTAAGATGTTCAATAGCCTGTTTCAAAGTTTGTAGCCATAGCTTTTAGACACGCACACTCACCAAAGGCTTACTGTCTGCCATACCAAATACACTGGTCTGTGCATTCAGTTAAAAGACAGGATTTGAGATAGTTATTGTTTTATTTACATTTTATAAACCCTTAGGGAAAAAATAATACCTACATGATTTGGATTGCAGCAAGCTGTTGGAATAGCAGTGTGAGGAATTAGTCTTTGAGCTTCCTGAGTCTATTAATGAAGTAGAGGTACAATAAGGAATAAGTTCTAGACATGGTAAAAGTGTTAGAGAAGTGAGGGAAAGAGGATCATGCAAGGAGGATACTGAAAAGACCAGCATAACTAATGAAAAGATCACTTATAATGTCGTAACAGGAGAAAAGAAGGGATTGATACAACTACTTTTGTAGCAGGGTGTGGGAGTTTTAAAGAACAAGAGTATGAACTTTAATGCTGGCAATCACAACATTACACAATGATATAATATTTTATTAGGATTTTTCTGACATATGCCAGGTGACTTCATGGAAAAAGGTGAAAAAGGTAATTTCAACATTTTGAAAGTGAGACAATATGGGAAGATATAACAGGATGCATTAGTTATGCAATGATACTAGCTTTTATCCAGAAAGCAATGAAAAGTATAACTGGAATTTTAGATATCCCACTTTGTAGTGTGGATGACATATGGAGGTGAGATAAGGTTGGAGGCAAGGGGATAAATTGGGAGGATACTGATTGATTCAGAAGAGAAATGATCATGTTGGAGAGAAGATTATAGATTCAATAGATATTTCAGCATTTAAGTTCTCAGTATTCAATGACTAATTGAAAATGAGACTTTCAAGGGAGAACACAGAGTTTAAGGGAGAGTCATGGATTTCTGGCCTGAGCAAACAGAAAGAGCGCGATTGTCAGATGTACCATGTAATTGCTATGAGAGATTGTATTTAAAATTTGTTGTTTGTCCTAAACTTTGGTAGTATTGTTTCTTCAATTATGGTGAACACATGAAATAAATCTTAGCTCTTAAACATAATCAAATAAATTTATTCAACATACAAATTCAGAATACTTTGCAAAGAATGAAGAATGAATATAAGTAAAGCCTTTTAGAAAAGCTGAATCAATTTGAAATATGGTATAAGGTTTATGTTATAAGGCTTAATATAATTTGATGACATTATTCTGAATTATATGTAAAACACAATAATTAAATGCATAAGATATTCTGGACAACTATATGTAAGAGAATGAAACTGGATCATTGTCTAACCTTATATACAAAAGTAAATTCAACATGGATCAAAGATCTGAATGTAAGTCATGAAACCATAAAACTCTTAGAAGAAAACATAGGCAAAAATCTCTACATTAGCAACCTTTTTCCTGAATGTATCTCCTCAGACAAGGTAAACAAAATAAAAAATGAACAAGTGGGACTACATCAAACTATACACTTCTGTACAGCAAAGGACACCATTTGCAGAACAAAAAGACATCCTACAGTATGAGAGAATATATTCATGACCAATTTATCCGATAAGGGGTTATGATCCAAAATATATAAAGAATTCACATGCCTCAACACCCAAAAAACAAACAACCTGTTTAAAAAATGTGTAGAGAATCTGAGCAGACACTTCTCCAAAGAAGAAATATAGATGGCCAACAGACATATGAAAAGATGCTCCACATTGCTAATCATCAGGGAAATGCAAATTAAAACTGCAATGAAATATCACCTCACACCAGTTAGGATGGCCATTATCCAAAAGACAAGGAACAACCAGGGCTAGAGAGGATGCAGAGAAATGGGAACACTCCTACACTGTTGGTGGGAATGTCAGTTAGTGTAACCACTGTAGAAAGCAGTATGGAGGTTCTACAAAAGACTAAAATTAGAAATACCATTTGACCCAGGAATTCTACTCCTAGGAATTTACCCAAAGAAAACAAGATCCCTAATTCAAAAAGACATGTGGACCCCTATATTTTTCACTGCACTATTTATAGTAGCCAAGGTATGGAAGCAACCTAAGTGTCAATCATTGGATGAATGGATAAAGAAGAGGTGGTACATATGCACAATGGAATATTATCAGCCGAAAAGAAAAGAAATCTACCCACTTGCAGCAATGTGGATGGATCTAGAAGGTATTATGCTCAGTGAAATAAGCCAGGTGGAGGAAGACAAGTACCAAATGATTTCACTCATTTGTGGAGTAGAACAACAAAACAAAACAGCAGCAGACTTACAGACACCAAGAAGGGTCTAGTGGTTACGAAAGGTGGGTGTTGAAGAGGGTGGGTGGAGAGGAAGACAATCACAATATAGGTAGTCACAAGAGAAGTACAGCACAGAGAAGTCAAGTAATGACTCTACAGCATCTTACTACACTGATAGTGACTGCAGTAGAGGGGGTGAGGACTTGATAATATGGGTGAATGTTGAAACCAGAGTTGTTTATGGGAAACCATCATAAAATTTTATATCAATGATGCTTTAATTTAAAAAATGTTTAAAATGTCTAAAAATAGTTTAAAAAATGCATGTTATTAACACTCTTTAACACAACTCAAAATGGATCATATAAATGCAAAAACAAAACTATAAAACTTCTAGAGGAATAATAGGGAAAAATCTTGATGACCTTGGGTATGACAATGACTTGTCAGATACAACACAAAAGAAACAAACCATGAAAGAAAGATCGATATTCCAGATTAAAATTAAAAATTTCAGCAAGGCAAACTATCTCATCAAGTGAATGAAAAAAGAAGCCACAGACCAAAGAAAATACTTGCTAAAGATATATATCTGATAAAAGACTAATACTCAAAATACACAAAGAAATCTTAAAGAAATCAAACAAAGAGTTTTTTAAAACAGGCCCACCCCTGGGGGGATTTTGTATTACAATGTGCCACCCCAGGAATCTGACTTGAGCTTAGCCTCCTGATCTTGTATCTGAGGTTAGTTGGGACTGGGGAACTAAGTTTGGGTTCTTCTTCTGGGTCTATAATCAAGCATCTGGGCTCAGCTCACATTTCGTCTCTAATTTGAGTCATGCAATGGTCAATGGTCAAAACTCATCCTGGGGTCACTGGTTAAACTTCAACCTTCATCTTTCAGATCCATGGTCAACAGTGATTACGGGAAATATGGCAAGGATGGCATCTACATGGATGAGGAAAGTGGATCCCACACGGTGTGCAAAAGGCTCCCCACCACTAGCCCTTTTTGAGTCTTTAACACCATCGCTGGTTGACTAGCTGCAGAGCCCTAGGTTCACAGGAGATCCTTGGCTCACTGAAGGGCCTGAGTGAGCAGTGCATGGGCTTGGCCCTGAGGATCTTGGGATGGGGTGGAGACACAATGAGGAGCCTATTTCCTGCCAGGATGTTAGTTGGCAGATCAGATCAGTATCCAGAACTTGGGTCCAGGACCTGGGATACTTGAACCACTGAGTCACTGCACAACTTAAAGCACACATGTTAGCCTCTGTAGGAGTTTCCTTATTTGGGATACAAGAATAAATGATAACAGTCTTGATGTCAAAGAGATGTTCTTGAAACTAAATGCATTTCACTCAAGTCCCTTCCCATAATAGTTGGGTTTTTTAAAACAAATATTTATTTAACACTTACTTTATATGGGGTTGTCTCAACTCCACATTCCTTTCTGTGAATCCAATGGAGGCACACCTTCCTTCAGACCCTCTCTAGGGAAGTGTAAAAATGTACAAATCCATAATGTGTCTGGTTAGAATGGCACCCCCTGGGGCTGTACAGTGCCCAACCTGCTCAACTGTCCAGGGCAGCCTGCTTATGCAGCAGGCACTATTCTAAGCACTTTCGGTGAAGAAACTCATTTGTAAACTCCTGACAACAGCCTTCTGAGGATCTTACAGATGGGAAACTCAATTCTCCCTTTGATGAAGGGCTAGAAGATCTCAATCTATTTCCTCATTTCAAACTGGAGCTGAGGGACAGACTTGGTGTGGGCAACAAGAGAGCCTGTGGGTAGCACTGTCTAGGCAAAGGTGGGGAAGTGGGATGAGGTGCTTATTTATTCTGGCTTATTATACTTTTCAGGGAAGTGTTATTCTCCCTTCTCCCTCTCCAAGGTGAATGGCTGGCATCCCCATGGTGACAGGAGAGCATATGGTAGGAACCCCCATACTCCAGATTGAGGCCCCTCAAGCCCCTTCCCTGGGTTTTAGGCTTGGGGTGAAGAAGAGAGAGAAGAAACCTAGAACCAAGCTATGCCTTCATGGTACTCATAGCTTAGTGCTCAAGATAAAGCCAAATAGAGTTACTCCAAGCCCCATGTAATCATGGCCAAGAAAGTAGGGCTCCTTTTGCTGGAAGGATTGAGAACGTGTCCTGAAGGATAGGACCTTGGAGCCAGGTCTTTGAAGGATGTGTAGGAGTTTGTTAACAAGGTTTGACCCCCTAAATACTCAATCTAAGTCATCTCTGTTCATACCCATTGTGCCTAAGACAGAGTCAGACTTAATTAATGGTGGGTAAGTTCATGCCCTTCCCACCCACAGCCTCTCTTCTATTTCCTAATCACCAGGACATATGAATGGGAAATTCTGAGGAAAGTTTACATGAGTCTGAGATGTGAAGTCCTGTGATAAAGCTGACTACAACTGTGGCTCAGCCACAAATTTGTGACCCCCTCTCTCTGTGTCCAGGGGACTGTTCTCCATTTTCCTCCCTGGAGCTGAGACACAGTTTCCCAAATACAACCTGGATTCCTGCCTCCCTCTGCCAGACTTTCATAAATAGAATATTGTCACAGCACTCACTTCTCGTGACATCCAGGAAGGAGGAAAGGCAAGAATCATTTCCTGCCTTTGCTCTCTCAAACCTAGACACCAATCCGAGACTATTCCTATTCAATAAACTTTTAATTTTTACATCAGAAAATAATATAGAGCCAAGATTTCTTTTGTGCCCTGACCAGAAACGAGGGGCCACACACGGATTTCCAGGGCCACTGGGGGCTAAGGCGCAGTGGTGGGCGTTGGCCGGTCACAGGTAAATGGACTGCTTTGAGTAGGCAGTAGGTGATACTGGAATCATCTTGATGTGGGCCTGGTTGGCGGGAGAGGAGATGGGCACCTTGGGGCACAATGGGCCTCACAGGAAGGCACTGTGGAGCCCACCCATTACCTGTGCACCTCAGTGTGCGCTTTGGCCACTGCACTTTGCCCGTTAATCTCAATAATAAGATGCCCCACCTGGATGTTCCTGTGTTGGGTGATGCTTCCCTGGAGGAGACGGCAGGTCTGTGATTTTCAGGGGACTGTGCTCAGGGCTGCCCACCTCCAACATGTACCTGAGCTGGAGCCTCACGATACCATCCCCTTTACAGAAGCCCACCTGCTTGCTGGTGTAGGTCCACAGATGTTGGTGTTGGTGACCAGCAGGTTGTAGGCAATGCTGAGGGTTACTAATGTCTGTGACATCACTTCTTTTTATAGGATGGGGACCACTGACTTTGCTGAGCCTCTGAGGAGCTACTGAACCTCTTGGCAAGCCTCCTCTGGGCCTTGGTTTATGCATCTATAAAATGGAGATTTATAGTCAACGCTCTCAATTCTAGAAATCCCTGCAAGAAGCAGTTAAGAACCAGACAAGCCAGATGGCCTTTGGGTAAAAGCTGTGTGACCTCTCACCTCCCTGACTTCTCTGGGCTTCAATTTCCTCAGGGTCAAAAGTAAGTTTCCATCAGTGTCCACCAGGCAGGGCACTCAGTAACATACTGTGTGGACTGTGTCAGACCAGAAAATATACAGATAACAAGAAAGCATATGCAAAGATGTTCCTCATTATTTGTCATAAGGAACTGCCACTAGAACAAGATATCACTGCATTCTAATTAGAATGCTGAAAATCCAGAACTCTGACAATACCAAATGCTAATGAGGATGTGGCACAACAGGAATTCTCAGTCACTGCTGGTGGGAATGCAAAACGGTACGGCCACTTTGGAAGAAAATTTGGTGGTTTCTTACCTAACGAAGTACACTCTTACTATATGACACAGCAATCATGCTCTTTAGCATTTACTCCAAGGAGTTGAAAAATAATGTCTAGATAAAAACATGCACATGGATACATATAGTAACCATATTCATAATTGCTAAAACTTTGAAGCAACTAAGATATCTTTCAGTAGGCGAATGAATAAATAAACTGTGATAAGTGCCGACAATGAAATATTTTCAGTGCTAAAAAGAAATGAGCTGTCAAGTCCTAAAAAGACTTGGAGGCAACTTATATGCCTATTACTAATTGAAAGAGGACAACCTGAAATGTCCATCTGTTATATGATTACAACTCTGGTCCTTGAAATGGTTCATGAAAAAGGTTAAACTATGCAAAGGGTAAAAAATTATGGAAAGAGCAAAAAGATCAGTGATTGCCAGGGCTTAGGAGAGAGAGAGGTATGAATAGGCAGAGCATAGAAGATTTTATGGCAGGGAAACTATTCGGTATTACACTACAATGGTGGGTACATGTCATTACACATTTGTCAAAACCTGTAAGAGTACACAGCATCACAGAGAATTCCAATGTAAATATGGGCTTTGGGTGATAATATGTTAATGTAGGTTCATCAAATGTAACAAATACACTACCAGGGCATTGTATGTCCCTAGTAGAGAAACTGTGTGTATGGTGGTGGTAGGGGAACAGAAAATGTTTGGAAACTTTCTGCACTTTCTGCTCAGTTTTGCTATGAACCTAAGACTGGTCTAAAATATGAAGTTTTTTAATTTACACACAAACATAAACACACACAACTTCATGTGATCTTGATTTTACATTCTGTATATATTTGTTTTTGACACACATTGTTCAGAAAGAATGGTGACTGATAAGGATAATTGAATCTATATCTTCATCTATATTTATATCTCATAAGATAGGGGAAAAAATAAAAGGTAAATATGGAAATTAATCAATAACGAAATGAAGATGACCATGACATTGCCTTTCATACTTCTGAAACTGTACACCATAGAGTGAACTTGAACTGAAATCCTGCACCCACGGGTTAATTTGATTGAAACCACAGCGTTGCTAACAAAAGTCAGAGCATACCTGCACTTGGAGAGACAACAGGACCAGTCAAAACCAATTAAAACCAACACAGATGCCCTGACACTATGCAGAAGGGAAGCGACCACCCAATGACCTTTGACATCACCAGATGAAAATCCCCAACTGTGCACATGCTAACCCGCTGAAAATGAGCATCCCTCTCAAATAGAAGCATTGATTGGCCTTGCACAAGCGCAGAAATCTCAGCGACCTTGCTCTCCTTTGTCCAGTCAGTAACTGACACCTCTGTGTTCCCGCTCCAAGTCTCTCTGGTCCTTGAATTGAGGAGACAGATTTAAGCTAGACTCCTGTGCCCTTGCTCCACCACATTGCAATACAAGCTTTCTTTCTGCCCAAGACCTGTGCTTCAGTGTTTAGTGTTCTGAGGCACACAGGCAAACCCAACTCAGTTTGGTTAACATTTCCATGGACTGAGAATTTGGCTTGAAGTTTGGTTAGAAACTCCTGTAAAAAAGGTATTCTGCTCATTTACACATTTCAGTTATCATAAAATTAAATATGTTCTTCTAGGAACAATAGTTATTCTTTAAGAACAATGTTTATTATAATAAAGTCCTTGATGGCATCATATTGGCGCTGCATGGGGCTTTGTTTCCTGGGTACCTGTCTAACATTTTCTCCTAGATAGACTGATAAGGAAGTTCACAAACATAGTTCTACAAAAAATTGGTGCAATAAAACATAGTCCAGTTACTCTTTGCTGATTCTATTTAATCCAATGGCAGAACACAACATAATGTATCCTAAATGAAGGACCCCATGTAGTCCAACAATGAAACAAATGTGTACTTAACCAGTGTTTGTGTAAATCTCTTGAACACAAAATATTTCGGTCTCTACTTAGTTACCCAACCATTCAGAGAAGATAGATAACTTGTCCTAAGCGTCTACACCCTGGGTTGCATACACATCCTGTCCATAAGGAAGGAATTCATGCAGTTAGATGTGGAAAGAGAATATTAAAACCAACACAAAGTAAATCAGCCTGCTTCAAGCTGAAATATTCTTCCAAGTCCCTGAATGTCTTGTGACCTGAGTTACCTGACACACCCCTTAGAAAAGCACCATCTTTGTTTTTATATCAAATAAAAGAAATACTGTAAGTTATAAATCACTCAAACATTTTTACATATAAAAATATATGTCAGGTATAGATTTGAGTCATATTATTGCCAATTCACTTACTTTGAACATGAGTAATGAACTGTGGCAGGAAAATTTACTATGATGCACATTTAAATATTTTGTGAAGAAACACTTCAATATTTAATTGTAATCTCCAGTTTCATTTAATATAGTAAGAAAACATAAATTTTCAATTCGTTGTCCTTTATTTTTCTATCTTGCTGGACAGTTTGAATGCAAATAAAAATAAATAAATCACTTATGTCTCAAGAAACACCACACACACAATTGTAGTATTTTAAGAATTAGAAGTCTTAGAATATCATGATCTTGATAATGTAAAGTTCATTCTTGTTAATGGCATACTATTACTGCATGACATTTTGGTCAATACAGATTGTAAGTTCAAATGCCCACATGGTTCATACAGATAACCTAACTGATAAAGTCAGCTTGGATCTGTGGTGTAAAATAAGGCAAATGCCATCAGCCAATGGTGTTCTGCAAAAAAATATGAAGCTGAGTTATGCCATATCTTCTGATTCCCGAAAGTAATCTGGAAATGAAGATTCTACATTTGAAATAGATGAATGTAGATAATTAATTCTAAGCAATGTGTATGTGTGTGTGTGTGTGTGTATTTAACAACATTGAATTATGCAATTAATACTAATATAAGTAAGTTGAGGAATAAATTGTATAAATAAATATGTATATGTAACATTTCAGAGAAGCAAAATGATGACAATCCTATGAAAGCAGTTTTATAAATGTCTAGAGAAATGCAAATTGAGTTTCCGCTTTGAAATCTATGTATGTGCAGAATTTTTATAAATCCCAAAAGCAAATTAATCTTTATGTATGTTTATGCTTTGAAACAAGTATAATTTTAATGCCAACTCATAATTAAATATTGAAGTTACTGTTGGAAATGTAGAAAAATTGCATCATTCTTCAATAATATGCTAAATGTAAATTCTTATGCTAAGTGAAACAAGTTAGGTGGATAAAGACAAATAACATATGATTTCACTTATGTGTAGAATCTAAAAACAAACAAAACAAAATGAACAAAACAGCAGTAGACTTATAGACACTGAGAAGTGACTGGTCGTTACCATGGTAGAGGCGTTGGGTGGGTGAATGTGGAATGTGAGGGGGATAAAAGGACACAAAAATCTTAATCATAATAGAAGTTGGTCACTGGGATGGTGGTGCAGCATGGAGAATATAGCCAATGATTCTCTAACATCTTTCTATGTTGACAGATAGTAACTGCATTAGTTCGAGTGAGGATTTAATAATGTGTGTAACTGTTGAATCACTATGTTGTATACTTGAAACCAAGATAAGATTGCATATCTACTATATTTCAATTAAAAAATAATAAATTATTTATCTTTCCGTAATTTTTAATTAAAAAAATTAGCTCTTTGTTGAAAATATTGGCAAAAAATATGTAAATTTAAAATATGCAACCACCAAAGAAATAACCAGTGTTAAGGTTTTGGTGAATTCCCTTCATGATATTTCATTTGAATACATGTAACCAATAGAAAAATTAGAGTAACATTGGGTTTACAGCTCTATAATCTGCCATGTTATTATTATAAGGTAGCCATTTTTATACTATTAAACAATCTTTAAATATTTACCTTTTTAATAGAAATGTGATATGCCTCACATTATAAAACTGCTAGTACTAGATATGTGTGATGTTCCCAATTTTTTTACTATTATGAAAAATACTCTGACAGACATCTTTATTCATCAGTATTTCTTGGCATCATTAGAATAATTTGCTAGAGAAATTCTAAATCAAAAACACATATATATTTATTGCCAGAAAGCTTTCCACCATTCCATGAAAATTTCTATCTCCGCACAGAACTACCTGCCAAAAGTATTAATAATGAATTTTATTTTGTCAATTTGATGAAAATCATATGAAATCTCTATTCTTGACCGTTTCCTAAAAAGAGCATATTTTGCTGTATTTGCTATTTGTATTTCTTCTCCCACCAGTAATCTTTTTATTATATTTGTTCATTTTTCTAATTGGAAGAAAGTAATTGGTTATATAATTTCAAGGAATCATGTATTAAGGATAATAAGCCTTTCTCTATATTACTTGATGCAATTATTTTTCTGTTTTTGCATTCTTTAATATTGATTATTAAATTATTGGAATGGACAGACCATAGATTTCTAATATTTACATATCTGTTATTTTACAAAATATGTAATATTAAGAAAAAGCTGAAACAGGTTTACTTGTATATGCTTTCGTTATATAATCATCTTCCTATGGATTTAGTCTCACTTTATAAGAAACTCTATTTCTTGTGTCAACCTGAGAACAGGCAGCCTATAAGTTCTCTCTCAAGAGAGTAGGTGAAATGATTAGCTTAATAAAAATGCAGCAAACTAAAGAAAGTTTGGCAAAATAATATGATTCATATTTGACTGCAGAAATGGTGAGCAAATGTCAAATATAGATAAGATATGAAGATTAAAAAAATATAATCCCTCCTCACCTGCTCTAAATATGATTGTGTAGTGCTGTATTCTGTAAATGCTTTGTATGAGAAATATATCTTGATTCTAGCCCTAATTGATATTCCTGATGCATGATTCAATATTAAATTGGATCATAATAAAAATAGCTTCATCAACGTTTGGAAAGAATTTAAAATGGTCTTTACTTTCAAGTAGGAGAGTAGAGAATGATTTTAGCACTCCAATGGCAACTTTAACTGGTCCCAGAGGAATGAACACACAATTGCATTTGAAAGAAGGCAATTATATTGCAGAGGTGCATTCTTGTAATGGTGGGCTTGCAGCTGGGAACTTGGGCAGTTAGGAAAAGGCAAAAAATTAATACAATGTAATGTTAAGTATAAACATAGTATAAACCAGAGCTTTTAAATAGCTGCCTCCTATAAATTTTATTCAAATACGTATGTCAAAATCACCCAAAATAGAAGAATGCATCATGCATCATTGAAATGGATTTTCTTGAATAATCTATGGTATATCTCCATGGTATATTATGAAACCCAACTTATATAAAACTTAACCTTTGCCTTTTGTGGATTGCATTTTTGATAGTATACAAAAGAGCAGGAAAATTAAGCATTTAAGGTGGTATATGACTACAGAATAATGTGAGATACTTGGGAAGGGAAAAGTTAAGGGATGACTTATTCCATTCTATTTCCATTCATGTAGTAAATGTATATTGTTGCTTAAATAAGTAATACAAATTGCTTTTGTATTAATCTGAGGAATAATGTTCATGTAATCTATTTTAAAATCCCAAATACTTGGTAAATGTAAACACTTTAACTTTATATTAGTTTTCACTTAATTAGCAGGTCTTATTTAAAACACATAAGATGCATTAATGAAAGACTAATAAACACTGAACCAAACTGAGGAACTTTCGGACTTTTAGTTTATACATCTATTCACAGAATATTAGTGGACAAATTACCATTAAAAGAAGGAAGAATGAATCATTGATAAGTCATTGCCATGAATGGATATCTGTGAGTGATTAATTTTTAATCATTAAGACCAATATAATCATAAAAAATGTCCCAATGTTATTTTTTTTTTAATTTAATTTAATGTTAAGTTACATAGAGATGATGTAATAAACTTAGGAGAAATTTGAATGAAGTAGATATAAACTGTTGTCTAAGAATTAAAGGTCAAAGATACTAGAAAATTTGTGAACTTTGTTTACAGGAAACATTCCTGCAACCACTTCATTCAAAATGGCTTGAGGAAGAAGTTGACATTTAGAAGCATAATTGATCATAATTTGTAGGAATTAATGTTAGAGAAATGTTTCATAGGGTAAAATGAGAGCAACACATAGCGCCTGACACACATTAGGAGTTTAATAAACGGTAAATAAAATTTAAGACTGAAAATAGGTTAAGAAATGCAGATTAAAACTTCATCTGTTTCTGATGTTTATTGAATGTCAGTTTTAAAATAGCTGCTCAAATATATTTTAATCAATTAATTGACACCTAATTTGATATATATATCTTGCTAAGTTCAAATTAAGCACCTGTATATACTCCTGAAGGTTAATATATTCATATGAATGCAGCTGTAATTTTAGTATTTATAAAGTCCTAAGTTAATTAAATAGCACAAAGAAAGAGTAATTCATAGCATATTTAAATGGGTCTTTCTATGTATTGTTATGACTCTTTTTTATGTACCCATTATTTTTTAAAAGTCCATTTCCTCTGGGCATATTTGCATAATAAACATATAATACAATGACATTTACTGTAGGCAACATAATATTGAAACTAGAAGTTGCTCTACATACAGTGTAAAAAAAATTGGACCAGAAAAATTCTCACTTAAATACTGAGAAAATGAAAGTAAAATATGAAATGTAGCACTGTACTTCATTCAAAACCTCCATATTGAAGGACAATGAGTTAATTTGCATAAATACATAATTTTGTTTATCTGTGATTCTCCAATACATTATTATCAATATTTTTAGAATTACCATAGCCATATAACTTTGCTATGAGTAATGGTTTTATGCAAAAATATTATTAAATTCATGGGATGTCAGAATAGCAAAGATAAATGACCGGAATACAATTTTAAATGAGATATAAAGTAGAAAAAATATCAGAAGGAAATTAATTTATTTAGGTCTACTGTATTCCAGAAAATATGCTATATGTTTTTACATTATTTAATTTTGCAAAATATCCAAGTCTTTTTATCTTCATTTATTCAGTAAATAAAAACCTATTTGATGAGTTGAAGGAATGAATTATGATTCTCTCTTTTACAGTGGGGAAACTGAAATTCAGAATGATTAACATATCTGAAGATTTTGCAGCTAGAAAAATGACAAAATTTTTTAAACTATAATTGCAAAACCTATGTTTTCACCATCACATTATGCTGAATTTTAATATGACAAGTCAAATTATGTATATACAAAAATCTGTATGCAAAAGTTTATCATAGCTTTTTCCTTAATTGTAAAAACTGAGAGCAAACACGATGTCTTTAATAGATGAATGGAAAAATTAACTCTGGTATAACCATACAATGGAATATTATTCATCAACTTCAAGAAATGGGCTATCAGGCTATAAAAAAATGATGGATGATAAATTAATATTGCAAAATGAATGAAACCATTCTGAAAAGGTTATGTACTGTATGATTCCAATTACATGACATTCAGAAAAAGTCAAAACTAGAGATAAGGTGGAGATACCACTGGTTGCCAAGGTTTTGGGGCTGAGGTTTGCCAATGTGAGGAACACAGGATTTTTAGGGCAGTAAAACTGTATTATACGATAGTGATGTTGGACACGTGACACATACATCTGTCGAAACACATAGCATTTTACAGCACAGAATGAACCTTAATCAATACAACTTTAAAATATCATTTAGGAAGTCAGAGGAGCCCATCATGGATACAGAATAGGACTAAACAAGCTAACTATTGCAAATATGCAAAACCACATGAAGGCTATGGGAGAAAACTGCTGACCTCAATAATTTTGCAAATGAGTACAGTCTGTAAGACTAAGGGCAAAAACTTAAATAAATATTGTACACAGGTACTATTCTTGATGAAGTTGTTTCTTAGATGGAGACATGGTTAAGTGTGATAACACTATACATATATAATGAAATTGAGCAATTAAGTATTTGGACGGCAGATGGTGGGAGTCAGGTTTCTTACTATTGGAGTGGGAGGTTACATATAAACATCAAGAATGGGCTAGGAAAATCAATGTAATAATTGATTAGAGCTGGAAATAATATGATGTCATGTTTAGCTTAATATAGATAAACATGTTTACCTATAGGAAATTTTACAGTTATGTGTTTATACCTGGCTCTTATAAACATATACATATATCTTTGATATACTGGCTGAGAGGTCCTAGAAGCAAACCTACCCCAGCAGCAATGAACACACCAGCACTCAGATATTGGTTTCTAATACCATATACTAATGGAAAAATATCTAATTCTAGAATTAGGGTAAGCATTATGCAAGATGAGCCTAAAGAATCCTATAGTGTCAGAAAGTAAGAAAATGCTAAGAAAAAAAAATCCTACTGATGGGATGTATATTAAAGAAACACAGGAACCAACTGAAAGAGCTCCCAATGGCCAAAACTGGGAGAATTTGAG
Organism: Manis javanica; assembly: GCF_040802235.1. Classification (NCBI taxonomy): domain Eukaryota; kingdom Metazoa; phylum Chordata; class Mammalia; order Pholidota; family Manidae; genus Manis; species Manis javanica. Next base: position 141,318,726 of record NC_133158.1, read on the forward strand.
AAATAAAATTAAGTAGTGTTGGATTATAAACAAAAAGGTAAAATAAATATGTACAAGCCCATACTCATCTAAATAAGTACAGTGGACCCTTGAACAATGTGGGGGTGGGGATGCAGACTCCCCATGCAGTGAGAAATCCACATATAACTTTTGACTCCCCCAAAACTTATTACTAGCTTTTGTTTACTGAAAGCCTTACTGATAATATAAACAGTCTCTAAATGTATATTTTGCACATGTATTGTATACTATTACAATAAAGGAAGCTAGAGAAAAGAAAATGTTATTAAGAAAATCGTAAGGAAGAGAAAATACATTTACAGGACTATACCGTATTCATTGAATTTAAAGATCCATATATACGTGGACCCACATAGTACAAACTGTGTTGTTCAAGGTTCAACTGTAATCTAATAATTAATGAGGAAGACTAGACAAATCTCTGGGGCAGAAGAATTCTAAATAATTTATGTAGGTACTCCATTCTCAAGGAGATAGAGCATACTTCCAGTTTGAACATGAGTATGTATAGCAATTTGCTTCCAAAGAATACAGTTTGGAGAGGGAGAGTAAGTTTATAGTAAAGAAACCCGACAAACACTACCTCAGCCAGGCGAGCAAGGTTATCATCATCTGTGATAAGTTAGGCTAACAGTATGCACCCTTCATATAATATGATGAAAACTGCACTTCATCTCTGTGATCTTCCTCCTAAAAACACATAACCCCAATCCAGTCACAATAAAAACAAAATATATGACCCAGTGAGGGACAGTCTACAATATACTTTACCAACTCTCCAAAACTATCATGGATCAAACTAAGGAAAGTTTGTGAAACCATTCCAACTAATAGGGGCCTAAGGAAGCATAACTACTAAAGGGTAATGTGGTGAAATGGAATAGGGAAAAGATATTAGTTAATAAAAATGTATCAGTATTGGTTAGCTAGTTGTAACGTGTATCATACTAATAAGATGTTAATAGTAGGTAAAACTTGTGGCATATAGAAACTCCCTATACTGTCTTTGCAATCTTTTTGTAAATCTAAATCCATGGTTCTAAAATAAAATATAAAGAAAAATTTTGGAGAAAAACTTAAATTTCCATACATGGGAGACTTGTCAAAAAAAGCAGAATACCTCAACACAGTAGAGTACTATAGAATTATAAAAAAGAATACAGATGATATCTATAAACTGATATGGAATTATTTTTAAAATGTATTAGTAGATCATCTAGAAACCAAAACTGATTAACAGAAAGTGCTCTATTATCTTTTTTGAAAATATTTTAGGATCAATAATTTTGGGGACAATAGCAATTCCAAAATTACAACACATCCAAGGTAAAATTGAAGGTAGACTGTAGATCAGAAAAGTATGGAGGACCAGTGGAAAGTATATTTTTAGAGCAGTTCCTTAAATGTCTCCACTCGTCAAATTATTTACTAATATATAATTACTGTTGGTAATATACATTTGTAATAAAATATCTTAATTTCATAAGAGTTGTTGAAAACAAATGTAACAACATAGAAAACATTAAGAAAATAGTAGGTGTTAGCACCGTCACGTGGGCTTATTTTTCTAGAAACCAATGTTTTGTGCTCATAGTTTGTACTGTATCATTTTTTCTGGATTTACTTTCTCAATATTTTCTCACCAGATATGCTTGGAGTACCTATTGAGCGGCAAACTCTAAAAAGAAGGCTTACAAACTTTGAATAATACTCTTAAAACCTGTAATCTTAAAGTGTTAATACCCTAAAGTGAGATGAGGCTTGGGAGAAGACATAATAAACAAACAGAAAACCCTAAAGTAGTGATAAAAATGCTAAGATGAAAATACAACACCAGGGGGCAATTCACAGGACCAGAGAAGGTCTTGCTGAGAAGTTTATATGTAACCTAAAATGAGAATGACAGAAAAGAACCTATTTTACAAAAATTAGAGGATATTTCTAGGTAGTAAAAAGGTCAAGGCAGGAATGAGCTTGGTCAGTTAACCCAATAGAGAGAACACAAATATGGCTGTGGTATATGAGTTAAAGGGGAGGTAAACACAAACCAATGTCAGTAAGGGAGATGAGGATATGGAAAATAGTTTGATTATGACTAAAGATTGGCTCTGTATGGTTTGATATACCTTTCTTTTTTACAGTAAATGATTAACATCTTGTGGTTAAACACCAGTTATTCTCAACTGTAGAGGTTGAGAGTTTGTACCTAGTTAGATAATCAATTTTGGTGTGTGGTGGCATGTGACAGGTCCCTTGCACCGAAACATAAAAAATCATTTTGCAGTTGTGTGTGGTATAAAAAGCATTTTCATTATCAACTGCTATGGTTAGCTTTTGGTCACTACTGTACAATGTGTTGTGAAACACCACAGTATTAATGCATGACATATAATTTTGAGGCACATGAGTTTAAATAAGGTGAGACACCACATTATGGTTTATTATAAACCATTGAAAAGGCATTGCTTTTTATAAAAGATGCCTAAATTTGTTCACTGGTAGTGATATTAGCCTAGCAGTCCCATGCTCCACGGACAATGGTACTAAACTATATACAGACAGAGAGAAAGGGAGAGAAAGATCTCTTGATATGGTTGGTGTTGGATATTACAACAGGGAACTTTTGGGTATGTCTGGGGAAGCCTGAAACATTTATTCTATTTTAGATATTTAGCTGCTGCTGGTGTTTAGGAGTCAGGGTTCGAAAAGTACCAAACGGGTAAGTAGAAAGTGTTACTCAAATTTATCAACCTGTTACCTGGATACTGAGCGAGTCTTTATTTTCAGTACCAAACAGCACTAAATTAAACAGACTGAAATACTTTAATAGTCATTAAGATTCCCAAAGCATTCTTTAACTTCCTTTAACTGTATAGAATAACTGGCATTATAACAATCATTTACAGCTGAATGAACCGAGGCAACAAGAACAAAAATCCTTCCCTGAAGTAGACGTGGTGTTCTGAGTGAGGGATATGCCATGAATATTCTCCCAACAAAGGTGTGGTTTCTGCTTTGCCTCAATACCTAAATATAGGGTTTCTACTTTGAAAACCATGGTTATGATATAAAGATGATGCTGAGACATTATTACATGCAGCTCTGACACAGACTATGTGACTTTGGGCCCCTCATTTGTCATTTCAATTTATGTTTATCCATTTGTAATATCTGTCCCATCAGATTGCTATAAGAAGCATATATGAAAAACAAAGTTTTCTCCTGGTTACTCTCCTCATGTTCCTTCTTTGGTCCATAGCAGGGAGACGTGTACTCCTGCAGCAGAGATGTCTGTGCTTTTTTGCAGGACTGTAGCCTCTGTGATTTAGTTGGTCCCATATGCTAGAGAGGGATTTAGATATTTCCAGAAAGGCATTTAAGAGTACCAGCCACTGACCCAGGGGGCCATACTTGCCCAGGTCTGAGGGAAGTGCTGTCCTTCAGGGCTGGGAAGAGGTTCAACACTCCTCCCAACACTGTGTTCCCCATCACAGCCAAAGAATGTGGAATGATTTATTATGAAATTGTTTAAAGAGAACAGTTAATTCTGTGTCTCTCAGGATGGAACAAGCCTTTCCCATTGTCCTTTGGGAGAGGCCTACCATCATGTGCTTCATTTAACCTAGAAGGTAAGTTTAGTTCAGAAGAAAACTAAGCCCACATTGAACACAGTCTACTTCTTGATCTAGTTTTACTTTGCTTACTCTTGTATTCATTTTTCTATTGGCTGACAAATTAGAAAGAAAATACTGTTATTTTGTATAGGCAGAAACTTCAATATTTAGAAATAAAAGACTTTAAACTATAAAATGGCACTCAAATACTATTTATGGCCACAGTCATCTATTCATATATAATACCAGAGTTTGCAAAGACATATGTACAAGAGTAAGGCCCACTGTAAAATGCCCAGGTCAGGCTAAGCATAAAAACATACAGAGTGGTAGTGCCAGTAAAGTATCAGTGAGTGCATGACCTGCATACAATATTCACAGTCACTAATTTTGACATTCTGTCAGCCAAAAAAAAACATTTGGAAAACTGGCTTAGCATAGGGATGGTGGTATAGAACTGGTCTACTAGAATGCCCCTTCTTTAAGGTTTTATTATGCTTTTCTTCTTAATATCCCCAGTACCCACTACCAGGCCTGGTGTGCTATTGATACCCAATGAATATTTCTGATTAAGTAAATGAATGGATGAAGGGACCAGTTCTTTAAATTCTATTATTTATTATCTTTAGCTCTAATTGCCTTGTCAAATGACCATCTGCATTTAACATTAACAAGCCTTCAGTGTTGAAGTGTTCCAGATTGCCAGTCTAAAGTAACTATATACACACAAATTGTTTAACACAAAATAAAAAAATGTGGGGAACTAATATTGTTGGCTTTCTCAAATATGTAAGGTTTTATAATATTTGTTCTCTTAAATAAATTTAGTTTTAGGTATTATGTAAATTGATCTCAAAGAACTTATCTAAAAATTTCTTACAAATATGTGAAAATGTATTAATGAATGAAGAAAATTCTAAATGTCTATTACTTATATATTTTATGTTGAAGTAACATAAAGTCAGTCACAGTATGTCAAATATTTTCTTCTTCAGTGTTTGTCAATTTCTGATAGCTATGTCATTTCCAAGAATATCTGGTTTTATCTTGACAAATCTGAATTATTGGGAGGATCAACATTTTCAATTTTAGAATGTTTGCTTGCCTTGAGACATAATGCTTTCTATAAAAAAGTTCTCAGGGCGGAGCCAAGATAGCAGCATGAGTAGAACAGTGGGAATCTCCTCCAAAAAACATATGTATTTTTGAAAATACAACAAATACAACTAATCCTAAAAGAGAGACCAGAAGACACAGGACAACAGCCAGACTACATCCACACGTGCGAGAGCCCAGCGCCTGGTGAAAGGGGTAAGATACAAGCCCCAGCCTGGGGGGACATGAGAGCTCCTCACCCCAGCTCCCAGCGGGAGGAGAGAAGTCAGAGTGGGGAGGGAGAGGGAGCCCAGGACTACTAAACACCCAGCCCTAGCCATCCGCACCAGAACACAGACACAGTGCAAGCGTGGAGGGCTGGAAACTAGGGAAACAGGGCAGCAAGACCTCTGAGTGGGTCCCGAAGCTGATGCCCCTGTGACAAAGAAAAGCGAGTGCTTTTTGAAAGTCTTAAAGGGACAGGGATGCCACAGCTGGACGGAAACAACCCAGGTCACAGCCCAGCAGCTGGAAATTACAGGGAAACCCGGACGCACTAACACCCTGGGCAACAGCTCTGAGACCCCTCACAGAGGTAAACAGCCAAACAGCCACAGGTCCATTACCCCTCCGGGGCCCAGCCATAGCAGAGAAGCAGCCTAAGGCTAGCCACGCACTCAGCAAGAGAGTTTCCTCCATACCGGCAGGGCAAGACACACTCAGTCTACATGCAATGCCCAACACAAGCCACTAGGGGTCACAGTTGTCCCAGTAAAGAAAGGCCAGTAGCAACTGGAAAGTTGGCTCTCCCAGCTGACAGTCAATAGCACATATCAACATGAAAAGGCAAAAATATTTGATCCAGAAAAGAAGAACCCAGACAGCTTTGGCATCTGCTACATCTTCCCCTGAGAAGGAACCTGGGGAGATAGATTTAACCAGTCTTCCTGAAAAAGAATTCAAAACAAAAGTCATAACCATACTGATGGACTTGCAGAGAAATATGCAAGAACTAAGGAAGGAGAATACAGAAATAAAACAAGCTCTGGAAGGACTTCAAAACAGAATGGACCAGAGGCAAGAGACCATTAATGGACTAGAAAACAGAGAACAGGAACGCGGAGAAGATGATGCAGAGAGAGATAAAAGGATCTCCAGGAATGAAAGAATTCTAAGAGAGCTAAGTGACCAATCGAAATGGAACAATATCTGCATCATAGGGGTACCAGAAGAGGAAGAGAGAGAAAAAGGGATAGAAAGTGTTTTTTGAAGAAATAATTGCTGAAAACTTCCCAAACTAGGGGAGAAAATGGCCTCTCAGACAACAGAGGTACACAGAACTCCCAGGACAAGGGATCCAAGGAGGGCAACACCAAGAAACATAATAATTACAATGGCAAAGATCAAAGACAAGGACAAAGTATTAAAGGCAGCCAGAGAGAAAAAAAAAGGTCACCTACAAAGGAAAACCCATCAGGCTATCATCAGACTTCTCAACAGAAACCCTACAGGCCAGAAGAGAATGGCATGATATACTTAATGCAATGAAACAGAAGGGCCTCGAACCAAGACTACTGTGTCCAGCATGATTATCATTTAAATATGAAGGAGGGATTAAACAATTCCCAGACAAGCAAAAGTTGAGGGAATTTGCCTCCCACAAACCACCTCTACAGGGCATCTTACAGGGACTGCTCTAGATGGGAGCACTCCTAAAAAGAGCACAGAACAAAACACCCAATATATGAAGAAGGGAGGAGGAAGAATAAGAAGGGAGAGAAATAAAGAATCATCAGACCGTGTTTATAATAGCTCAACAAGCGAGTTAAGTTAGACAGTAAGATAGTAAAGAAGCTAACCCTGAACCTTTGGTAACCACAAACTTAAAGCTTGCAATCGCAATAAGTATATACCTTTCAATAGTCACCCTAAATGTAAATGAACTGAATGCACTAATCAAAAGACACAGAGTAATAGAATGGATAAAAAAGCAAGACCAATCCATATGCTGCTTACAAGAGACTCACCTCAAACCCAAGACATGCACAGACTTAAAGTTAAGGGATGGAAAAAGATATTTCATGCAAACAACAGAGAGAAAAAAGCAGGTGTGGCAATACTAGTATCAGACAAAACAAACTTCAAAATAAAGAAAGTAACAAAAGATAAAGAAGGACATTACATAATGATAAAGGGCTCAGTCCAACAAGAGGATATAACCATTAAAAATATATATGCACCCAATACAGGAGCACCAACATACTGAAACAAATACTAACAGAACTAAAGGAGGAAATAGAATACAATGCATTCATTCTGGGAGACTTCAACACACCACTCACTACAAAGGACAGATCCATCAGACAGAAAATAAGTAAGGACACAGAGGCACTGAACAACACACTAGAACAGATGGACCTAATAGACGTCTACAGAACTCTACATCCAAAAGCAAAAGGATACACATTCTTCTCAAGTGCACATGGAACATTCTCCTGAATAGACCTCATACTAGGCCACAAAAAGAGCCTCAGTAAATTCCAAAAGATTGAAATCCTACCAACCAACTTTTCAGGCTAAAAAGGCATAAAACTAGAAATAAACTGTACAAAGAAAGCAAAAAGGCTCACAAACACATGGACCCTTAACAACACACTCCTTAATAATCAATGGATCAATGACCAAATCAAAATGGAGATTCAGCAATTTATGGAAACAAATGACAACAACAACACAAAGCCTCAACTACTGTGGGACACAGCAAAAGCAGTCTTAAGAGGAAAGTATATAGCAATCCAGGCATATTTAAAAAAGGAAGAACAATCCCAAATGAATGGTCTAATGTCACAAATACTGAAATTGTTAAAAGAAGAACAAATGAGGCCTAAGGTCAGCAGAAGGAGGGACATAATAAAGATCAGAGAAAAGATAAATAAAATTGAGGGGGCAGAGCCAAGTTGGCAGCGTGAATAGAGCTGTGGAAATCTCCTCCCAAAACCACATACATCTATGAAAATATAACAAAGACAACTCTTCCTAGAATAAAGACCAGTGGACACAGGACAACATCCAGACCACATCCACACCTGCCTCTCAAAGGGGGTAAGATACAAGCCCCAGCCCAGCAGGTCCCGAGCGCCCCTCCCCAGCCAGAGAGGAAGAGTCAGAGCGGGAGGGAGAAGGAGCCCAGGACTGCTGAACACACAGCCCCAGCCATCCGGATCAGAGCACAGACACAGTGCATGTGTGGGGCCCTGGATACTAGGGAAACAGGGCAGCAAGAATGGTGAGCGGATACCGGAGGCCAGTGCCAGAGGACAAAAGAAAAGCGAGCGGTTGTCTTTTTTTTTGTTGTTGTTGTTATTGTTGTTTTGTTGTGGTGAGTGCTATTTGGAAGTCTTAAAGGGACAGGGAACCTAAAACTAGGGGAAAAAGGTAGCAAGACTGGCGAGCACGTATCAGAAACCAGTGCCAGAGAACAAAAGAAAAGCGAGTGGCCACTATTTTTTTTTTTGTTGTTGTTGTTGTTGTTTTGTTGTGGCGAGTGCTTTTTCAAGTCTTAAAGGGACAGGGACTCCAATACTAGGGAAACAGGGCAGCAAGACCGGTGAGCAGGTGTCTGATGCTGGCGCTGGAGAATAAAGAAAAATGAGCGGCCATATTTTTTGTGTTTGTGGTCTTTGTTTTGTTTTGGCGGGTGCTTTTTGGAAGTCTTAAAGGGGCAGGGTGGGACACTTAGTCCAGAGGTAGGGAATCCAGGGATCTCTGGGCACTCTAATCCCCTGGGCTGCAGGGAGCATGGAGGCCCCTTACAGAGATAAATAGCCTCCCGGGTGCTCACTCTCCAATGCAACTCCACCACTTTGGAGCAGCAGCCCAAGCCAGGCCACATCCACAGCAAGAGCAGAGATAAACTCCATAGCAGCCTTGCAGAAGCAGAAGCCCTGGCTGCAATTAGCTACCCGGCACAAGCCACAAGAGTTCACTATTCACCCAGGAGAGGAAGGCCACAAACCAACAAGAAGGGAAGTTCTTCCAGCCGTCACTCGTCCCAGCTCTGCAAACTATTCCTATCACCATGAAAAACAAAATTACAGGCAAACCAAGATCACAGAGACACCAGAGAATGAGACAGACCTAACCAATTGTGCTGACAAAGAATTCAAAATAAAAATCATAAACATGCTGACAGAGATGCAGAGAAATATGCAAGAGAAATGGGATGAAGTCTGGAGGGAGACCACAGATGCCAGAAAGGAGATTACAGAAATGAACCAAACTCTGGAAGGATTTATAAGCAGAATGGATAAGATGCAACAGGCCATTGATGGAATTGAAACCAGAGAACAGGAATGCATAGAAGTTGACATAGAGAGAGCTAAAAGGATCTCCAGGAATGAAACAATATTAAGAGAACTGTGTGACCAATCCAAAAGGAACAATATCCATATTATACAGGTACAAGAAGAAGAACAGAGAGGAAAAGGGATGGAAAGTATCTTGGAAGAAATAATTGCTGAAAACTTCCCCAAACTGGGGGAGGAAATAATAGAACAGACCACGGAAATACACAGAACCCACAACAGAAAGGATCCAAGGAGGACAGCACCAAGACACATAATAATTACAATGGCAAAGATCAAGGACAAGGAAAGAGTTTTAAAGGCAGCTAGAGAAAAAAAGGTCACCTATAAAGGAAAACCATCAGGCTAACATCAGACTTCTTGACAGAAACCCTACAGGCCAAAAGAGAATGGCATGATATATTTAATGCAATGAAACAGAAGGGCCTTGAACCAAGGATACTGTATCCATCACAACTTTCATTTAAATATGATGGCGGGATTAAACAATACCCAGACAAGCAAAAGTTGAGGGAATTTGCCTCCCACAAACCACCTCTACCGGGAATCTTACAGGGACTGCTCTAGATGGGAGCACTCCTAAAAAGAGCACAGAACAAAACACACAACATATGAAGAATGGAGGAGTAGGAATAAGAAGGGAGAGAAGAAAAGAATCTTCAGACAGTGTATATAACAACTCAATGAGCGAGCTAAGTTAGGCAGTAAGATACTAAAGAGGCTAACCTTGAAATTTTGGTAACCACGAATTTAAAGCCTGCAATGGCAATAAGTACATATCTCTCAATAGTCACCCTAAATGTAAATGGACTTAATGCATCAATCAAAAGACACAGAGTAATAGAATGGATATAAAAGCAAGACCCATCTATATGCTGCTTACAAGAAACTCACCTCAAGCCGAAATACATATACAGACTAAAAGTCAAGGGATGGAAAAGCATATTTCAGGCAAACAACACGGAGAAGAAAGCAGGGGTTGCAGTACTAATATCAGACAGAACAGACTTCAAAAGAAAGGAAGTAACAAGAGATAAAGACGGACACTACATAATGATAAAAGGCTCAGTCCAACAAGAGGATATAACCATTCTAAATATATATGCACCCAACACAGGAGCACCAGCATATGTGAAACAAATACTAACAGAACTAAAGGGGGAAATAGACTGCAATGCATTCATTTTAGGAGACTTCAACACACCACTCACCCCAAAGGATAGATCCACCGGGCAGAAAATAAGTAAGGACACAGAGGCACTGAACAACACACTAGAACAGATGGACCTAATAGACATCTATAGAACTCTACATCCAAAATCAACAGGATATACATTCTTCTCAAGTGCACATGGAACATTCTCCAGAATAGACAACATACTAACCCACAAAAAGAGCCTCAGTAAATTCCAAAATATTGAAATTCTACCAACCAATTTTTCAGGCCAGAAAGGTTAAAAGTAGAAATAAATTCTACAAAGAAAACAAAAAGACTCACAAACACATGGAGGCTTAACAACATACTACTAAATAATCAATGGACAAACGAACAAATTAAAATAGAGATCAAGGAATATATAGAAACAAATGACAACAACAGCACAAAGCCCCAACTTCTGTGGGATGCATCGAAAGCAGTCCTAAGAGGAAAGTATATAGCGATGCAGGCACACTTGAAGAAGGAAGAACAATCCCAAATGAATAGTCTAACATCACAATTATCGAAATTGGAAAAAGAAGAACAAATGAGGCCTAAAGTCAGCAGAAGGAGGGACATAATAAAGATCAGAGAAGAAATAAACAAAATTGAGAAGAATAAAACAATAGAAAAAAATCAATGAAACCAAGAGCTGGTTCTTTGAGAAAATAAACAAAATAGATAAGCCTCTAGCCCAACTTATTAAGAGAAAAAGAGAATCAACACACATCAACAGAATCAGAAATGAGAATGGAAACATCACAACGGACCCCACAGAAATACAAAGAATTATTAGAGACTACTATGAAAACCTATATGCTAAGAAGTTGGAAAAGCTAGAAGTAATAGACAACTTCCTAGAAAAATACAACCTTCCAAAACTGACCAAGGAAGAAACACAAAATCTAAACAAAGCAATTAAAAGCAAAGTAATTAAAGCGGTAATAAAAAAACCACCCATGAAAAAAACACCCAGGCCAGACGGATTTACCTTGGAATTTTATCAGAGACACAGAGAAGACATAATACCCATTCTCCATAAAGTTTTCCAAAAATAGAAGAGGAGGGAATACTCCCAAACTCATTCTATGAAGCCAACATCACCCTAATACCAAAACCAGGCAAAGACCCCACCAAAAAAGACAATTACAGAACAATATCCGTGATGAATGTAGATGCAAAAATACTTAATAAAATATTAGCAAACTGAATTCAAAACTATATCAAAAGGATCATACACCATGACCAAGTGGGATTCATCCCAGGGATGCAAGGATGGTATAACATTCAAAAGTCCATCAACATCATCCACCACATCAACAAAAAGAAAGACAAAAACCACATGATCATCTCCGTAGATGTTGAAAAAGCATTTGACAAAACTCAACATCCATTCATGATAAAAACTCTCAGCAAAATGCGTGTAGAGGGCAAGTAGCTCAACATAATAAAGCCCATTTATCATAAACCCACAGCCAACATTATACTGAATAGCGAGAAGGTGAAAGCTTTTCCTCTGAGATCGGGAACTAGACAGGGATGCCCACTCTCCCCACTGTTATTCAATGTGGTACTGGAGGTCCTAGCCACGACAATTAGACAAAACAAAGAAATATAAGGAATCCAGGTTGGTAAAGAAGTTAAACTGTCACTATTTGCAAATGACATGATATTGTACATAAAAAACCCTAAAGACTTCACCCCAAAACTACTAGAACTGACATCGGAATACAGCAAAGTTGTAGGATACAAAATTAACACACAGAAATCTGTAGCTTTCCTATACACTAACAATGAACCAATAGAAAGAGAAATCAGGAAAACAATTCCATTCACAATAGTATCAAAAAGAAGAAAATACCTAGGAATAAATCTAACCAAAGAATTGAATGACCTATACTCTGAAAACTACAAGTCACTCTTAAGAGAAATTAAAGGGCTCACTAACAAATTGAAACTCACCCCATGCTCATGACTAGGAAGAATAAATATCATCAAAATGGCCATGCTGCCCAAAGCAATATATAGATTTGATGCAATCCCTATGAAATTACCAGCAACATTCTTCAATGAACTGGAACAAATAATTCAGAAATTCATATGGCAACACCAAAGACCCCGAATAGCCAAAGCAATCCTGAGGAAGAAGTAAAAAGTAGGGGGGATCTCACTCCCCACCTTCAAGCTCTACTGCAAAGCCATAGTAATCAAGACAATTTCATACTGGCACAAAACAGAGCCACAGACCAGTGGAACAGACTAGAGACTCCAGACATTAACCCTAACATATATGGTCAATTAATATTTGATAAAGGAGCCAAGGATATACAATGGTGAAATGACAGTCTCTTCAACAGATGGTGCTGGCAAAACTGGACAGCTACATGTAGGAGAATGAAACTGGACCATTGTCTAACCCCATATACAAAAGTAAATTAAAAATGGATCAAACACCTGAATGTAAGTCATGAAACCACTAAACTCTTGGAAAAAAACATAGGCAAAAACCTCTTAGACATAAACGTGAGTGACCTCTTCTTGAACATATCTCCCCGGGCAAGGAAAACAACAGCAAAAATGAACAAGTGGGACTATATTAAGCTGAAAAGCTACTGTACAGCAAAAGACACCATCAATAGAACAAAAAAGAACCCTACAGTATGGGAGAATATATTTGTAAATGACAGATCCAATACAGACTTGACGTCCAAAATATATAAAGAGATCACACACCTCAACAAACAAAAATCAAATAACCCAATTAAAAAATGGGCAGAGGAACTAACAGACATTTCACCGAAAAAGAAATACAGATGGCCAAAAGACACACGAAAAGATGCTCCACATTGCTAATGAACAGAGAAATGCAAATCAGAACTACAATGAGGTATCACCTCACACCAGTAAGGATGGCTGCCATCCAAAAGACAAACAACAACAAATGTTGGCGAGGCTGTGGGGAAAGGGGAACCTTCCTACACTGCTGGTGGGAATGTAAATTAGTTCAACCATTGTGGAAAGCAGTGTGGAGCTTCCTCAAAATGCTCAAAACAGACTTCCCATTTGAGCCAGGAATTCCACTCCTAGGAATTTACCCTAAGAATGCAGCAATCAAGTTTGAGAAAGACAGATGCACCCCTATGTTTATCGCAGCACTATTTACAATAGCCAAGAACTGGAAGCAACCTAAATGTCCACCGGTAGATGAATGGATAAAGAAGATGTGGTACATATACACAATGGAATACTACTCAGCCATAAGAAGAGGGAAAATCCTACCATTTGCAGCAACATGGAATGAGTTGGAGAGTATTATGCTCAGTGAAATAAACCAAGCGGAGAAAGAGAAATACCAAATGATTTCACTCATCTGTGGAGTAGAAGAACAAAGGAAAAACTGAAGGAACAAAGCAGCAGTGGAATCATAGAACCCTAGAATGGACTAACAGGTACCAAATGGAAAGGGACTGGGGAGGATGAGTGGGTAGAGAGGGATAAGGGGGGAGGAAGAAGAAGGGGGTATTAAGATTAGCATGCATGGTGGGGTGGGAGAAAGTGGAAGCCTGTACAACACAGAGAAGACAAGTAGTGATTCTACAACATTTTGCTATTCTGATGGACAGTGTCTGTAAAGGGGTTTATAGGGGGTCCTGTTATAGGGGAGAGCCTAGTAAACATAATATTCTTCATGTAAGTGTAGATTAAAGATAAAAAAAAGAAAGAAAGAAAGAAAAGGGGGATTACTCCCTGATAGGATAAAACTAACTGTAAATCAACGATTCATGCATGCTTAAATATCCTTAATTTTGACCACTTAAACGGTGTCAGATGATCCACTATGGAGGTACACTTTTCTGATAATATTCCTTTCTCTTAAAAAAAAAAAAAAGCAGTTCCTGTGTGGTGACCTCCAATGAGTTCTTCACAGTGGTATATGGTATAAAAGGCATATCAAAGTGTGGGCAACGGGTCTGTTTGTGTTCATACAGAGGATCAAAGCCTAATTTGGCTACCCAGAAAATGAACTGAGATATGATATGAAGAAGAACTTCCAAAATCAGCACTCTCTGGAAGAGTCATACCAGAAGATTATCATCAAAAAACCTCAACAAAGATCCAGGCAATGCTGCAGTTGTAGCTGCATTCATCCCACCAATTCCTGGACTTGCCATTGGAAGGAAGAAGGAAATATCTAAGCTGACCTGTGCACACAGTAAAACAACAAATTTGACTAGATCTATACTGTTGGAACTCAACCAAGAATTAGGAGAAGTGCAAGTTGTAGCACTCCAAAATCTTACAACTACAGACTATCTACTGTTAAAAGAACATATGGGATGTGAACAGTTCCCAGGAATGGGTTGTTTTAATTTGTCTGATTTCTCTCAGACTGTTCAAGTACAGTTGGACAATATCCATCATATCATAGACAAATTTTCACAAATGCCTAGGGCGCCTAACTGGTTTTCTTGGCTTCACTGGAGATGGCTGGTAATTATAGGTATGCTTTGGTTATGTAACTGTATTCCTATTATGTTAATGTGTGTACACAATTTAATTAGTAGTTTAAAACCTATACATGCTTAAGTTACTCTACAAGAACATATGTCAAAGAAATAATCAATCTTCCCATGTTTTCTTCCATCTGCTACCTCTATAGCTTTTTTTCTTCCTTCCCAATTACAAACCTTAAGTAGAATTCATGCCTCACATCGAATTCACTGAGTATCATAATTCCTCCAAGTGGTAAAGATACCTCAAGACAAATGCTGGGCATAGAAGCCACAGGGCATAAATATGCAAAGAAATAAAAAGCTAACCTTCTCAAACAATATGGTTTCTCTCTCACTTACCAACTTTACATTTCCCTGTATGGCCCCGGAAGATGACTGGATAGCCAGAGATGGGTAAAATTCCTCAAGGGAGGAACAACCTAAGACAGGCACAGTCGCAGGGGGGCCATCAGGTGAGAAATTGGGGATCAACAGAGGTGAGGCTTAGAACCTTATCCCCCTGTTTTGAGAGAAATCTTCTGCATCTGTGGATGTTTTTATTGCCCTTGTCTAGCTTGGATTAACACATAGTCTACAGGCACACACCTGATCATCTACACTTGCTCTCTTACAACACTAAACTGTGTTTTCTACCTTTATCTTGCATCTACCTACCACTTCAGCATTTTATTAAAAATAATAATAATAATAATAATAATAATAATAATAAGGGAGAAATGTGGGATTCACATATATATCAAGTATAAAAATGAAACAAATATTCATATCTGACCTGATTGTTTGTAGTTCATAATGTGTGATCAAAACCGAAAGTTTCTGTGATGACTGCCCTTGTACTGTTCACCATGTGAGAACTTATTCACTATGTAAGAATTTGTTAACCATGTAAGAACGTGTTCGTTATGCTTCAGAAGATTGGAGACTGATGAGAATTATGCTTGGGGTGGATTAATGATTGTGCATTGAGCATTGAGTCCCCTATACAGAATTTTATTGTTGTTAATAACCATTTGATCAATAAATATGAGAGATGCCCTCTCAAAAAAAAAGAAAAAAATTTGGAGAGTGGTGGGGACTTGGTGAAGGGGTGAGCCTAGTGAACATAGCGTTCTTTCTGTAATTGTAAATTAATGATACCAAAATAAAAAATAAAAAAAATTCAATAAAAAAATGTTCACAAACTGTTGATTTCTGAGTTTGTTATTTACATACATGTGTCTTATATAAAATACAAGTATAAACACAAATATCACATCAAACTTAAATAAAAGCATAAAATCTGTGACAAAAACTAATAGAAATTAATTGATGTCTAAGTGAAGCTTAAAGTGAACATTTTGGGTTCAATTTGAAATTCAAGTAAATCTGAGTCACTGCAAACAAGATGGCAATCATCTCTCTTGGGATGGTTTCAATCAAGCACTACTAAAGGTCAAGGATTTAAAGGTAATATTTCAAGTTCTCCAGCAATTTTTCATCTTCTGATCCAAATGGAATGGAATAGCCTTTGATATGTTCTTAATATTGCTTGGAAGGAAAGCCACCACATGGTAGCCTTTAGGACTTTTCATGCATTCAGACTACATTTAACAGAAGGTAATAAAATGTAATACCAAAATGACATGCTTTCTCTTTTCCACTCACAAACAAAAATATATACATAAGTAAACAGAATGCCACCCACATATGCAGAAACATATATATATTTCCAGTTAATGGAATTCCTTCTCAATTCATTGTGAATTTGAAGCAATCAGAAGAGAACTTACACAGACTTTCAACACCATATCTCTCCATCTTTCATCATCAGAGCTACATATTCATTCTTCCTGCTTGTTCTCAAGGAGGAATTCTACACAATCCTGTATCATTCCAATCTGTCTTTAGCACTAAATCCCTCCTATCTCATCTCCTTAAGGATATTGCCTCCAGCAATTTTGTTCCCTTTTTCCTACATCAAAATTTCCCTTTGTACTGGATCATTCTTATTGCCATTCAAACATTTATTTTCTTTTTCCATTAAAAACAGAAAGAAAAAAACATTATTTTGATCACACCTATCTTAATAAGCTACTACTTGATTTTGCAAAAATACCTCTCAAAAGAGTTGTCTGTATTTGTTGTCTCCAATTCCTCTTTGCCTATACTCTTAAATCTGTTCGCCTCGGCTTTCACTACTAGTACTCCAACCAAATTGCTGTTATTATAAAAGCCAATGTTTTCCACATTGTTTAATGTACTGGTCACTTTCTGGACCTCATTTTATTTGAGCTATAAGCAACACTGGGGCAATTGATCATTCCTTCTTCCTTAATTCCTTTCTGCACCTGGTTTCCAGGATACCACATTTACTTTGTTTTCTTCCTACATTATTTGCCCCTCTGCCTTATACCACTTTACTGGATATATTTCCACTTCAGTCACCTTAATTACAGACTTGATGGCCTCTTTCTAAATAAAGCATAGGTATATATTCCTAACTGCAATGTCTGCTTCTGTTCTTGCCTTCCCCTCCCTCTATTCTTCAGTCAACTCAGCTGCCAAGATGATTCTTTCAAACCTTATTCAGGTCATATCTCTCTTCTAGACCAAACCTTGCAATGGCACCTGTACAATGAAGAGTAAAAAGCTTAAATCCATAAAATGGCTTACAAGGCACTACACGATCCAGCCCTCCATTATTTCCCTGAGCTTATTTTCAGTTCTCTTCCCCTAATCTCTTCTCTAAACTGACCTTGTTATTCCTTGAACATACAAGATTCTCCCATGCCCTAAGGTCTTTGTGCTGCTTTAAATGCCTTAAAAATTTGCAAGATATTTTTATGGCTAATTCTATTATCTTCAAAACTTGCTCAAATGTTACTTAAAAAAAGATTCAAACCTCATCTCAACCTTGGATTACCCAATTTCCCTCATCATTATCTATAGCCTTTCCCCATCCATTTGAAAATCACCTTGTGATATACTATGCATATATTGTTGATTTTCTATTGTCCCTTATTAAACTATTAAACTGTAAGTCTGTAAGTGCAGGGACATTTTTTTCTTAGTTCATTGAGAAATATCAAGTGCTTAGAAAATAGTAATTGCTCAAGCAATATTATTGAATAAATGAATGAGAAGCTCAAAAATATTTATTGAATGAATGAAAAGTTAAGTAAATGAATGAAAAGTATAATTTCATTTATGTCATAGTCTTATGAACCTAATTGCACCATTTAGCATTTCTTGAATTACTCTGTGTGTGTGATCTGCCCCATGTTAGTACACTGTAATGGTGGTGCTTTCCTATCTTGTGTGAAGCCATGCTCAATAGGAGACCAGAGATGACTGTTTTTACCAACTAGCTGCATTATATACTAATCGACACATTCTGTGATATATCTGTAGTTTACTTTAAGGGCTTATTGACATTGTTTCTAATGGAATTTTGGCATATGTATACATATATATACATGTATATACTTTGACTCATGCCTCATTAATTGAAAAAGGCTTTTCTCTCTGTCCTCAATCTGTACCCTAATTTTTTTTCAAGGTTCTTAATGTATTTTTATCATCTTGCAGTCTTACACATAGTGGTCAAATGTACACTCTAGAATTAGAGTACTAGCTTAAACCCCAGCTTTCCCCTTTACTACCTGTGTGTCCTTGAGCAAACCATTCAATATTCCTATGCCTTAGTTTCTATATTTGGAAATTAAGGACAATAATTATATATCTCATAGGATTTTTATGTGGAGTAAATAAGTTAGTATATCTAAACTACTTATAAAATTGTCTGGCATGCAGCCTCAACTATTATTATATACCTCTCACATTTCTCCAAGAGTTTCTAATTCTTCCCTTTTTCTGATTTCTTCTCATTAAATTCCTTTTCATCCCCCTGAAAGCACTGGCTCAAAACAAACCTATAAAAAGTGAATCTTAAGATTTTTAATTTGCTTTCTGTTTGATTAAAGAAATGTCATTTATGCTTTTGTTATGCTATTCCTCACTCTCTCTCAAACCTAAGCACTCTGTTTACCAAAGGTGGTTTTCTTTGGCATTTATATATTTTTCATCAAAGTAATTATTTTCAAATACTATGGCTATAGGAAGAGAATTTTAAATCTCACTTTTCGGAGGATCCCACTCCTTTTTGAGTTTTTTTTTTTTAGTGTAAGACTTATTTTAATGCACACCTGACAGCTTCATTTTTGACCAACCTCATTAAGCTGAATTCCCTTTTAACTTTTTTTTTTTTTTTTTTTTTGAGAGGGCATCTCTCATATTTATTGATCAAATGGTTGTTAACAACAATAAACTTCAGTATAGGGGGGTCAATGCTCAATGTACAATCATTAATCCATCTCAAGCCTAATTCTCGTCAGTCTCCAATCTTCTGAAGCATAACGAACAAGTTCTTACATGGTGAACGAATTCTTACATAGTGAATAAATTCTTACATGGTGAACAGTACAAGGGCAGTCATCACAGAAACTTTTGGTTTTGATCACGCATTATGACCTATAAACAATCAGGTCAAATATGAATATTCGTTTGATTTTTCTACTTGATTTATATGTTGATCCCACATTTCTCCCTTTATTATTATTATTATTTTTATTTTTAATAAAATGCTGAAGTGGTAGCTAGATGCAAGATAAAGGTAGAAAACATAGTTTAGTGCTGTAAGAGGGCAAATGTAGATGATCAGATGATCAGGTGTGTGCCTATGGACTAAGTATTAATCCAGGCTAGACAAGGGCAGCAAAACATCCACGGATGCAGAAGAATTCTCTCAAAGCAGGGGGGGTGAGGTTCTGAGCCTCACCTCTGTTGATCCCCAAATTCTCACCTGATGGCCCCCCTGCGACTGTGCCTGTCTTAGGTTGTTCCTCCCTTGAGGAATCTTAACCGTCTCTGGTTAACCAGTACTCTTCCGGGACCATACAGGGAAATGTAAAGTTGGTAAGTGAGAGAGAAGCCATATTGTTTGCAAAGGTTAGCTTTTTACTTCTTCGCAGATTTATGCCCTGTGGCTTCTATGCCCAGCACTTGTCTCGAGGTATCTTTACCACCTGGAGGAATTATGATACTCGGTAAATTCGATATGAGGCACGAATTCTATTTAAGGGTTGTAATTAGGAAGAAAGAAGAAAAGCTACAGATGTAGCATATGGAAGGAAACATGGGAGGATTGATTATTTCTTTGACATATCTTCTCGTAGAGTACCTTAAGTATGTATAGGTTTTAAACTACTAACTAATTTGCACACACATATTAACATAATAGGAATACGGTGACATAAACAAACCAAATCTATAATTACCATCCATCTCCAGTGAAGCCAAGAAAACCATTTAGGCACCCTAGGCATTTGTGAAAATTTGTCTATGATATGATGGATATTGTCCAACTGTACTTGAACCATCTGAGAGAAATCAGACAAATTAAAGCAGCCCATTTCTGGGATCTGTTCACATCCCATATGTTCTTTTAACCATAGATAGTCTATAGTCATAAGATTTTCGAGTGCTACACCTTGCACCCCTCCCAACTCCTGGTTGAGTTCCAACAGTACAGATCCGGTCAAATTCGTTGTCTCACTGTATGCACATGCCAGCCTAGACATCTCCCTCCTCATTCCTATGGCAAGTCCAGGAGATGGTGGGCTGGATGCAGCCACAACCGCAGCATCGTCCGGATCCCTGTGGAGGCTTTTTGATGATCATCCCCGGGCACAAGTCCTCCAGAGAGTGCTGATGCCGGAAGCTCCTCCTCATATCGTATCTTAGTTCATTTTCTGGATATCCAAGCTAGGCCTTGATCTTCTGTTAGTCCATTTTTGGGTTCTGTAATTCCGCTGCTGTTTTGTTCCTTCAGTTTTTCCTTTGTTCCTATACTCCTCAGTTGAGTGAAATCATTTGGTATTTCTCTTTCTCCGCTTGGCTTATTTCACTGAGCATAATACTCTCCAGCTCCATCCATGTTGCTGCAAATGGTTGGATTTTTCCACTTCTTATGGCTGAGTAGTATTCCATTGTATATATGTACCACATCTTCTTTATCCATTCATCTACCAATGGACATTTAGGTTGCTTCCAATTCTTGGCTATTGTAAATAGTGCTGCGATAAACATAGGGGTGCATCTGTCTTTCTCAAACTTGATTGCTGCATTCTTAGGGTAAATTCCTAGGAGTGGAATTCCTGGGTCAAATGGTAGTTCTGTTTTGAGCATTTTGATGAACCTCCATACTGCTTTCCTCAATGGTTGAACTAATTTACATTCCCACCAGCAGTGTAGGAGGGTTTCCCTTTCTCCACAGCCTTGCCAACATTTGTTGTTGTTTGTCTTTTGGATAGCAGCTATCCTTACTGGTGTGAGGTGATACCTCATTGTAGTTTTAATTTGCATTTCTCTGATAATTAGTGATGTGGAGCATCTTTTCATGTCTCTTGGCCATCTGTATTTCTTTTTTAGAGAACTGTCTGTTCAGTTCCTCTGCCCATTTTTTAATTGGGTTATTTGTTTTTTGTTTGTTGAGGCGTGTGAGCTCTTTATATATTCTGGACGTCAAGCCTTTATCGGATGTGTCCTTTTCAAATATATTCTCCCATACTGTAGGGTTCCTTTTTGTTCTATTGATGGTGTCTTTTGCTGTACAGAAGCTTTTCAGCTTAATGTAGTCCCACTTGTTCATTTTTGCTGTTGTTTTCCTTGCCCGGGGAGATATGTTCAAGAAGAGGTCACTCATGTTTATGTCTAAGAGGTTTTTGTCTATGTTTTTTTCCAAGAGTTTAATGGTTTCATGACTTACATTTAGGTCTTTCATCCATTTTGAGTTTACCTTTGTATATGGGGTTAGACAATGGTCCAGTTTCATTCTCCTACATGTAGCTGTCCAGTTTTGCCAGCACCATCTGTTGAAGAGACTGTCATTTTGCCATTGTATGTCCATGGCTCTTTTATCAAATATTAATTGACCATATATGTTTGGGTTAATGTCTGGAGTCTCTAATCTGTTCCACTGGTCTGTGGCTCTGTTCTTGTGCCAGTACCAAATTGTCTTGATTACTGTGGCTTTGTAGTAGAGCTTGAAGTTGGAGAGTGAGATCCCTCCCCACTTCATTCTTCCTTCTCAGGGTTGCTTTAGCTATTTGGGGTCTCTGGTGATTCCATATGAATTTTTGAACAATTTGTTCCAGTTCATTGAAGAATGCTGTTGGTAGTTTGATAGGGATTGTATCGTATCTGTATATTGCTTTGGGCAGGATGGTCATTTTGATGATATTAAGTCTTCCTAGCCAGGAGCATGGGATGAGTTTCCATTTGTTAGTGACCTCTTTAATTTCTCTTAAGAGTGTCTTATAGTTTTCAGGGTATAGGTCTTTCACTTCCTTGGTTAGGTTTATTCCTAGGTATTTTATTCTTTTTGATGCTATTGTGAATGGAATTGTCTTCCTGATTTCTCTATTAGTTTATTGCTAGTGTATAGGAAAGCCACATATTTCTGTGTATTAATTTTGTATCGTGCAACTTTGCTGTATTCCGATATCAGTTCTAATAGTTTTGGAGTGGAGTCTTTAGGGTTTTTTATGTACAGTATCATATCATCTGCAAATAGTGACAGTTTAACTTCTTCTTTACCAATCTGGATTCCTTGTATTTCTTTGTTTTGTCTGATTGCCGTGGCTAGGACCTCCAGTACTATGTTAAATAACAGTGGGGAGAGTGGGCATCCCTGTCTGGTTCCAGATCTCAGAGGAAATGCTTTCAGCTTCTCGCTGTTCAGTATAATGCTGGCTGTGGGATTATCATATATGGCCTTTATTATGTTGAGGTACTTGCCCTCTATTCCCATTTTGCTGAGAGTTTTTATCATGAATGGATGTTGAATTTTGTCAAATGCTTTTTCAGCATCTATGGAGATGATCATGTGGTTTTTGTCTTTCTTTTTGTTGATGTGATGGATGATGTTGATGGATTTTCGAATGTTGTACCATCCTTGCATCCCTGGGATGAATTCCACTTGGTCATGGTGTATGATCCTTTTGATATACTGTTGAATTCTGTTTTCTAATATTTTATTGAGTATTTTTGCATCTACATTCATCAGGTATATTGGTCTGTAATTTTCTTTTTTGGTGGGGTCTTTGCCTGGTTTTGGTATTAGGGTGATGTTGGCCTCATGGAATGAGTTTGGGAGTATTCCCTCTTCTTCTATTTTTTGGAACACTTTAAGTAGAATGGGTATTATGTCTTCTCTGTGTGTCTGATAAAATTCCGAGGTAAATCCGTCTGGTCCCGGGGTTTTGTTCTTGGGTAGTTTTTTGATTACCGTTTCAATTTCTTTGCTCGTAATTGGTTTGTTTAACTTTTGTGTTTCTTCCTTGGTCAGTCTTGGGAGGTTGTATTTTTCTAGGAAGTTGTCCATTTCTTCTAGGTTTTCCAGCTTGTTGGCATACACGTTTTCATAGTAGTCTTTAATAATTCTTTGTATTTCTGTGGAGTCCTTCGTGATTTTTTCATTCTCATTTCTGATTATGTTGATTTGTGTTGATTCTCTTTTTCTCTTAATAAGTTGGGCTAGAGGCTTATCTATTTTGTTTATTTTCTCAAAGAACTAGCTCTTGGTTTCATTGATTTTTGCTATTGTTTTATTCTTCTCAATTTTGTTTATTTCTTCTCTGATTTTTATTATGTCCCTCCTTCTGCTGACTTTAGGCCTCATTTGATCTTCTTTTTCCAGTTTCGATAATTGTGATTTTAGACTATTCATTTGGGATTGTTCTTCCTTCTTCAAGTGTGTCTGGATTGCTATATACTTTCCTCTTAAGACTGCTTTCGCTGCGTCCCACAGAAGTTGGGGCTTAGTGTTGTTGTTGTCATTTGTTTCTATATATTCCTTGATCTCTATTTTGATTTGTTCATTGATCCATTGATTATTTAGTAGCATGTTGTTAAGCCTCCATGTGTTTGTGAGCCTTTTTGTTTTCTTTGTAGAATTTATTTCTACTTTCATACCTTTGTGGTCTGAAAAATTGGTTGGTGGAATTTCAATATTTTGGAGTTTACTAAGGCTCTTTTTGTGAGCTAGTATGTGGTCTGTTCTGGAGAATGTTCCATGTGCACTTGAGAAGAATGTATATTCTGTTGCTTTTGGATGTAGAGTTCTATAGATGTCTATTAGGTCTATCTGTTCTAGGGTGTTGTTCAGTGCCTCTGTGTCCTTACTTATTTTCTGCCCAGTGGATCTATCCTTTGGGGTGAGTGGTGTGTTGAAGTCGCCTAAAATGAATGCATTGCAGTCTATTTCCCTCTTTAGTTCTGTTAGTATTTGCTTCACATATGCTGGTGCTCCTGTATTGGGTGCATATATATTTAGAATGGTTATATCCTCTTGTTGGACTGAGCTATTTATCATTATGTAGTGTCCTTCTTTATCTCTTGTTACTTCCTTTGTTTTGAAGTCTATTTTGTCTGATATTAGTACTGCAACCCCTGCTTTCTTCTCACTGTTGTTTGCCTGAAATATGTTTTTCCACCCCTTGACTTTTAGTCTATGCTTATCTTTGGGTTTAAGGTGAGTTTCTTGTAAGCAGCATATTGATGGGTCTTGCTTCTTTATCCATTCTATTACTCTGTGTCTTTTGATTGGTGCATTAAGTCCATTTACATTTAGGGTGACTATTGAGAGATATGTACTTATTGCCATTGCAGGATTTAGATTCGTGGTTACCAAAGGTTCAAGGTTAGCTTCTTTAGTATCTTACTGCCTAACTTAGCTCGCTTATTGAGCTATTATATACACTGTCTGGAGATTCTTTTCTTCTCTCCCTTCTTATTCCTCCTCCTCCATTCTTCATACGTTGTGTGTTTTGTTCTGTGCTCTTTTTAAGAGTGCTCTCATTTAGAGCAGTCCCTGTAGGATGCCCTGTAGAGGTGGTTTATAGGAAGCAAATTCCCTCAGCTTTTGCTTGTCTGGGAATTGTTTAATCCCGCCATCATATTTAAATAATAGTCGTGCTGGATACAGTATCCTTGGTTCAAGGCCCTTCTGTTTCATTGCATTAAGTATATCATACCATTCTCTTTTGGCCTGTAGGGTTTCTGTCGAGAAGTCTGATGTTAGCCTGATGGGTTTTCCTTTATAGGTGACCTTTTTCTCTCTAGCTGCCTTTAAAACTCTTTCCTTGTCCTTGATCCTTGCCATTTTAATTACTATGTGTCTTGGTGTTGTCCTCCTTGGATCTTTTCTGTTGGGAGTTCTGTGTAATTCCATGGTCTGTTCAATTATTTCCTTCCCCAGTTTGGGGAAGTTTTTAGCAATTATTTCTTCAAAGAGACTTTCTATCCCTTTTCCTCTTTCTTCTTCTTCTTGTATTCCTATAATACAAATATTATTCCTTTTGGCTTGGTCACATATTTCTCTTAGTGTTGTTTCATTCCTGGAGATCCTTTTGTCTCTCTCTATGTCAGCTTCTATACGTTCCTGTTCTCTGGCTTCTATTCCTTCAATGGCCTCTTGCATCTTATCCATTCTGCTTATAAATCCTTCCAGGGATTGTTTCACTTCTGTGATCTCCTTCCTGACATCTGTGATCTCCTTCCGGACTTCATCCCACTGCTCTTGCATTTTTCTCTGCATCTCATCCCATTGTTCTTGCATTTTTCTCTGCATCTCTGTCAGCATATTCATGATTTTTATTTTGAATTCTTTTTCAGGAGGATTGGTTAGGTCTGTCTCCTTCTCAGGTGTTGTCTCTGTGATCTTTGTCTGCCTGTAGTTTTGTCATTTCATGGTGATAGAGATAGTGTGCAGAGCTGGTACAAGTTACCGCTGGAAGAGCTTCCCTTCTTGTTGGTTTGTGGCCTTCCTCACCTGGGAGAATAGCGACCTCTAGTGGCTTGTGCTGGGCAGCTGTGCGCCGACAGGGCTTCTGCTTCCTGCCCGGTTGCTATGGGGTTTTTCTCCGCTGTTGCTGTGGGCGTGGCCTGGCTGGGGCTGCTCCTCCAAAATTGTGGAGCCCCGTTGGAGGGGGAGCGGCTGGGAGGCTATTTATCTCTGTAAGGGGCCTCTGTGCTCCCTGCTGCCCTGGGGGTTAGAGTGCCCAGAGATCCCCAGATTCCCTGCCTCTGGTCTAAGTGACCTGTCCTGCCCCTTTAAGACTTCCAAAAAGCACTCTCCAAACCAAAACAACAACAGCAACAATTAGAGAGGGAACAGAAAAAAAAAAAAAAAAAAAGGAAAAAACACTTGATTTTTTTTTGTCCCCAGTCGCCGGTCCCAGGCACCCGCTCACTGGTCCTGCTGCCCTGCCTCCCTAGCACCAGGGTCCCTGTCCCTTCAAGGCTTCCAAAAAGCACCCACCCACTGGTCCCGCAGGGAAAAACACGTAATATTCTTTGTCCTCAGGCGCTGGTCCCAGGCACCCGCTCACCAGTCCCGCCACCCTGCCTCCCTAGCACCAGCGTCACTGTCCCTTTAAGGCTTCCAAAAAGCACTCGCCAAAAAGAGAAAAAAAAAAGGGGAAAAACGTGATTTCCTCCGTCCTCAGGTGCCGGTCTCAGGCACCCGCCCACCGGTCCCACAGGGAGAAACGCGGGATATCCTTTGTCCTCAGGCGCCGGTCCCAGGCACCCGCTCACCAGTCCCGCCGCCCTGCCTCCCTAGCAACCGGGTCCCTGTCCCTTTAAGGCTTCCAAAAAGCACTCGCCAAAAAGAGGGAAAAAAAGGGGAGAAACGCGTGATTTCCTCCGTCCTCAAGTGCCGGTCTCAGGCACCCGCCCACCGGTCCCGCAGGGAAAAACACGGGATATTCTTTGTCCTCAGGCGCCAGTCCCAGGCACCTGCTCACCAGTCCCACCGCCCTGCCTCCCTAGCACTGGGGTCCCTGTCCCTTTAAGGCTTCCAAAAAGTACTGGCCAAAAAAAAAAAAAACTGCTCCGGTTTCTTTCCACCCACTGGGAGCCGGGGGGAGGGGCGCTCGGGTCCCGCCGGGCCGGGGCTTGTATCTTACCCCCTTCGCAAGGCGCTGGGTTCTTGCAGGTGTGGATGTGGTCTGGATGTTGTCCTGTGTCCTGTGGGCTCTATTTTAGTAAGATTTTTCTTTGTTATATTTTCATAGCTCTATGTGTTTTTGGGAGGAGATTTCCACTGCTCTGCTCACGCCGCCATCTTGGCTCTGCCTCTTCTCCTTTTTGAGTTTTTAAATAGACATAAGTCTCTCAACGCTGAAAAATATAGGCACTGGGACATCTCCTGTGGAATATCATAAGGCTTCCTAAGTAGTTTTGGAGAAAGGCATTATTGTTTAATTATGTCACACCTAAAATAATAAGGTTGCATTTGTTAGATACAAAGTCACACTGCTGTAATTGCTTGGGAGTTTCTGCAGTCCTCTCTTAAGCTTCTAGAAATTGCCTTCCTCAACAATCAGTGGTTTCAATATGAAGTTGACAACTCCTTTACTAATGCCGCAGCTATGTTCTGTATAAGGATCTAAAATATCTGAGAACCTTCCTGAAATTAGAGCTAATACTTGGTTCTGTTTTTTGCACTAAATTCTGTGAGTATCATAAAGGATGTCCTTGCAGTGATAAGTAACAGTCTACTGGAGCCAGCTCACATGCTTCCAAATCTCTTATCTAAATTGTGATATGTAAAGCCTAAATATATTCTTCCTGAAGCAAATCTCTTCTCCTCTGTACTGCATATGTTCTCTGTCACAGTTCTTGACTGCAAGCAGACACTGATTCAAGCAAATTTAAGTGCAAAAACAGATTATGTACTGGGTCACTCACAATAATGCAGGAAAAAATGGAGAACTTGGTTTGGAAAGAGGAACAAAGCAGGCTTTAAAAACACAGCTAAATTCAAAATTAAGCTTTAGAACCATTTGGGTAAGGACATTATTTCCACTGCCACTGAACACTTGTGTATCAGACTTCACCACACAAAGGCCCAGTACTGGATAAGGGGAGCCCTGAGGGACCAACTATGACCGTTACTTCTGGAAGTTAGACTCCACTTTTGCTGCCACTCCAGAATGGACTCACCATCCTCTCTGTTGCTTTTCATCAAAGTATTTCAAGGTCTAAGAGTCTGGGTTTGACCTACTAAGCAAAACAAGCTGAAAAAAAATATGTATCTGGTCTTTCCAGCTTCCATAGTTGAATGTAAACTCAACCTAGAACCAAATTTTATGAAGTGGTTAAATCCCAAACATATAAAGGAATACAAAATAGGTTACCAAAAATAATATGGTTTGGTTCTAATTTTACCAAATATTTAGCCAATCAAATGAATGTTTAAAAATTTGAGCAAGAGATATCTGCACCATCTTGTTCACTGTAGCATTATTCACAATATCCAAGACGTGAAAACAACCCAAGTTTTCGTAGATGGATAAAAGGATAAAAGAAGGCACCCCCACCCCACCCCCGCCACACACACACACACACACACAGAGTGGACTATAATTCAGCCATTATAAAGGAGAAGGAGCACTGTGACAACATGGATGAACTTTGAGGATATTATGCTAAGTTACAGAAAGACCAATACTGTTTGATTTCATTTATATATAGAATCTAAAAAAATCAATCTTGGGGTATTGAGAAGATGAAATGTTGGCCAAAGGGTCCAAACTTCTAATTACAAGATGAATATTTTCTGGTGATATAATGTATAGCATGGTAACTATTGCTAACAATATTGTATGTATACTTGAAAATTGTTAAGAGAGTAGATCTTAAATGTTCTCATCATATACATGCACAAAATAGTAATTATATGTTTGTGCATGTATATGTATTAGTAAAGGATATGTTAACTAATATTATCAAGGTAACCATTTCACAACATATGTGTGTATCAAATCATCACATTGTACACTTTAAACTTGCACAGTGTAGATGCCAATATTATTTAAATAAATCTGGAAAAAATCTTACAGCAGTTTTTTAAAATCTAGCTATAAAATAATAATTTTCATTATTAAGTATTCATGCATCTGTACCTAGAGATAAGTACTGTTAATATTTGATCAATATGCTTTCAGATATTTCTCTATATGCTCATGTAGCATGTAACCTTGATTACCAACTTATAGTAAGTTCCTAGTTACACAGTGCAGTTTTTGGGGGGATGAATCCACCCTTTCCCCATGCAGTCACTTGCCATAAGAGAGACGATACCATACTCAGCACCAATTTGGGTATGAATGTATAAAAGTGACCCTATTTACATTTCTAGGAAATAGTCCAGGAGGGACATTTATAATATAGTTTTTAAATATCTGCTTCAAATTATTGCAAAGTCTCCCATTGGCTTTAAGATAGTGAGCCTTTGTAAATCATTATATATAGACATGAGCAAGATGAACAGAGCACAGATATGGTAATTGGTAGCCATTTTACAACCAGCATAGAACAAGTTCTAGAAGTATAAGGGAAAATAAAATCACTGGGAAAAACAGGGTCCATGAAAATATTGTTTAACTGCTGAATCAAACTAAAATTAAAACTTTTGGACTTCAATGTATATGGTCAATCACATTACCTTGTGGCATAATTTACTTTTAGGTTCTCTGTTGTTTGCAGCTCAAAGGACCTTAACAAATAGAGCAAAATGATATATACATGCACACTCAGAGATCATACTACACACATTTGCAACATTTAAACTTTAAAGTATTCTCCCAAGGCTCAAAATAAATACATTATTTTATAGATTGATTTTTAAAA
The DNA here is from genome assembly GCF_040802235.1 of Manis javanica. Lineage (NCBI taxonomy): Eukaryota > Metazoa > Chordata > Mammalia > Pholidota > Manidae > Manis > Manis javanica. Next base: position 141,348,268 of record NC_133158.1, read on the forward strand.
TGCATACTTACAGTTTTCATGACTTTTTAGTAATCCATAGTTGGATTTATATTATTTCCCTGTGTCCTTATTAATGGATGTTTCATAATATTTAATTTTTTGTTTTATGTTTTGCTACTATAATAAATGCTATAGTGGCAAAATATATTGGCATGCCCCTTGGTGCAACTATTCACTCAGTAAGATCATTGCTGTAAGTATGACATATGGTTCATCCAATACACATATTTGAATGTTCAAATTTATAGCAACACTGCCCTCCATAAGTTTATAATAACTCATACCCAAATGTGCATTAAAATATTTATTTCTCCACATGCTCAATCAGACCTGGTATTGAATATGTTAAGTATTCCAATCTAAGCAGAGTAAAACATTATACCACATTTTTCAGTTTTTATTCCTCTCATTGCCTATACAAGCCAATGTCAATGTTTTATGTTTGTGTGCCATCATTCCTTCTTTTACAAAATGATTGTTTATCCCTCTTACCCTCTTACTCTTCGGGGTGCTCTTTTTTTTTCTTGTTGATCTGTAAGTGCTCAGTGCATATTAATTATATTAACACTGTTTTTCATAACTTGAAAATATCCTCTTTTATGTATAAATGTGCTTATTACTGCCTTATATATATTAATTTTTATGTAGCTGAGTTTATTAATCTTTCTTTTATGGTTTTTAGTTATTGTCCTGCTTAGTTTATTAAATTTTAGTGCATAATTTTCCTCCTCTAAATTGTGGTGCTCAAGTGTTTTCACTCCACTGGGCATTTAAGTGGTTTGAAAATTCTCTATCATATCGCAATGCAAATCAAATGGATAAGAAAAAAGTACGTGTTAATCACTGGAATTAAATATGATACATTGTTGTGCTTTATGTGGTTTTAAATGAATTATCAATGTAGTGGGTGTCTTGTGTTTATAAAATCATGATTAATTCACACTATAATTAATAATGTTTTAGTATCTTTATATCTTTAATCCATTTTAAAATACATAAATTTTATTGTTAAGGGAATATGGAATAAGTTCATGATTATGAAAAGATAAGGCTATTCATATATGTCATGTATAAACTATGTTTAAAGTAAATAATTTATAAACTACAATTCAAAGTAACATAATATAATTTTCACCCTTATTTGAAGGGCTTACTTTCATATTCTATTTTGTCTTAGTATAAATCCATTTCTATTTTGTCTTAGTGTAATTCTTAGTAGGTACATATATTTCTGCATCTTACAATAAACAAATGTTTGCCATATATACATATAATGAATATCACAGTCTTGACAGGAATATAGATATACTAATATGGGAGACTGACTTGTGAGTTTTAAAAAATCATTTTTAGTTACATAACACTTTCTTTCAATAAAAGAAAACATTGATGAAATTACTCAAAGCTATTTAACTTTAATAATCATTTGACCTTTTCTTAATTACCTGCTTATCTCTAGTGTATAGGGTATGTTTAACAACTACCTATTAAATAAATTAAAGTGAGTCATGTAGGTAACAGATTAAAATGGAAATAATGTGACATTAATGAATTTATTATAATCTGCAGAAATGATTTTTAATAATTAGGTGGAATCATTGGAGTTAATGCATCACTATTAAAGAGATATCAAAAGTAAGCCAGTTATTGAAGTTCTCATTTATCCTATATCACAGTTCCTCTAGTCATACAAACATACACTGCATTATATACAGTTTATTTAACCTTTGACTCACTTCCTTTTTAGTTACAGTTCTGACACTTGCTTTACCTATTGCTTTTACTCTCTTTTACTCTATTTTCAACTGTAATCTAATATTATTCATTTACTGGTGACAACATCCCTTCCGAACTTCATTTTCTATGGGTAATCCTAACTTCTCATTTGATTAGGGCAATGATCTATGTATTCCGCATACAAGTACTTACTGTCTTTTATGTGCTAAATACTGTCTTATTTTGATAAGATTAAAAAGCAAAGATCGATTCAGCTATGACATGTAAACAGCTTAGAAGTCCTATAAGAACAAGATAAAAGCTGAACAAACTGAAAATCAATGTTTACTGCAAGGCAAACCACCACCTCAAAATCTGGAGACTGTGGGTGACTACAGAGAAACACAGCTAGCCTGGAGCAGAGATACCAGAACCACAAACTGGTAGGAACACTTAAATGATTTTGACGAATAGCTGGAGGCCAAGTTTGGACTATTTTGAGAGTGAGAAACTCCTGGATAGATGTAGTCTTGTTGGGCACTCTCACACTTTTTTGGGTTTTAGCCCACAAGTGTCTCATGTTGAAGAGCCTAGAAAACTTACCTTTTGTCTTTGTCAAGGGGAGAAGTTATTCCTAGTGTGAATATTCCTAGTGTGTACTCCATGTATGACCTGCACTCCAGTAAGAAACTTTTCCAGAGGCTTATCCCACACAGAGTCACAATTACTTAAAACAAGCACTCACTCGTCCTTCAATCTCACATAAGTGGGGAGGAAAGACAAAACAAAAAAGGCAAGAAACACTTGTTAAGGTCACAACCAAAGAACATAGGCCCACTGACAGACTGAGATATAACAAAAAAAATATAGAATACTTACTTCTCCCAATTCTTTATCACCACTTAGCAGGAGTCTAATATAATAACTGAGAATTATAGTTGGAGATGATGCAAGGCACAGATTATATTTAGGAAGAAGTTTATGTTGGGGAAAAACAAAATCAAGGAGATAAAAGTAAAGACACTAGAGAAATTTGATGCCCCTGACATCTGCCATTATAACAAACATTAAACAGCCCAACTCCTAGCCAGATGAATATAAACCTCAGGCTGAAAGTATATTTGCCCCAGTTTCTTTTACCTGATATACCATGTCCAGCTTTCAACAAAAATTATAGGTTGTGACTAAATTCAGGAAAAATCACAGACTGAAGACTAAAATACAAGCATCAGAAAGATTCAGATATGGCACAAATTTGGGAATTATCAGAAAGAGAACTTAAAATAACTATAACATGTTAAGGAATCTAATATAAAAGATAGTTTGCATTTTACATGTGAGAATACATGTAAAATACAAACAGAAAGATGAAAACTCTAAGAAAGAATCTAAATAAAGTGATACAAATTCAAAACACTGTAACAGAAATGAAGAATGCCTTTGGCTTATTACTAAACTGAACACAGCTGAGAAAAAAAATCAGTGAGCACCTGCCAGCAGAAACTTTCCCAAACTTAAGTGCAAAAAGAAAAATATGTTTTTGTATATCTAAAGATTGTGGGACAAATGCAAAAGATGTAACTTTCATGTAATGGTATTACCAAAGGAGAAGAGATAATAGAGCAGATAAATATCTGAAGTAACAATGCCTGAGAATTTTCTAGAATTAGTGACAGATGCCAAACCACAGAAAGCTTACAGGAGGCATCATGCAAAATCAATACTGAAATCTACACCAAGTCATATCATATTCAAACTCCAGGAAATTAAAGACAAAGAGAAACATCTTCAAAGAGGCAGAAAAACAAAACATCTTGTCTAGAGAAGAGCAAGGATAAGAATTAAATTAAACCTCTTCTCAGAAACCATGCATACAAGAGAGTTCAGTGAAATATTTAAAGTGTGAAAGAATAAAACAACCTAGAATTCTATGTCCTGCAAAATTATCCTTTAAAAATAAAGGAGAAATAAACTTTCTCTGACAAACAAAAACTGAGAGAATTCAACATTAGCAGATTTGTCCTGCAGAAAAAATTAAAGGAAGTCCTTTAGAAATGAGGAAATAATATAGGTCAGAAAATAAGATCTATCTTTCTCTAAGGAAAAATAATTTTAAAAGGAATTAATGAAGATAAATTATTATACTGTATTTTATTATTTTCAATTTATCTAATATAAAAGTTAAAATTAATAGCAGTAACAAGGAAGTGTGTGAGTATAGCATATGGATAACAGTGAAATGAATTACAGCAATTTTGTAAAGGAAAGGAGGCAAAAATTGTGAATATACTTGCATTATCCATGAGTGGTACAGTGCTATTTGGAAGTAGATATGGATTAGTTGTAAATATATATTGCAAAGTCTAGAGCATCCAATTAAAAACTTAAAAACAAAGAAATGTAACTGATATGTCATGAGAGTAGAAAAAGTGCAATCATATCAAATGTTCAATTAACAATAGGGAAGATCAAAAAGGAGGAGAAAAAAAAAGAACAAGTGTGGTGAATAGACAACAGTTACAAACAGTAGGTGAAACAACATGAATGAAACTTACAGGCCTACTCTTAAGTCAAAGAAGCCAGTCTGAAATGGATATTTACCGCATGATTTCAATATAATATTCTAGAAAAAGCAAAATTATAAACAGCAAAATGTCAGTACTTGCCCAGCGTCCAGGGTAGATGACTGAATAAGTGAAGCATAGGCGATCGTTATGGTGGTGAAAGTATTCTGCTTGATACTGTAATGGTGCCCACATAAAAACTCAGAAATTTACAGCACAAAGAATGAACTTTAATGTATGTAAATTTCTAAAAAATGCTTCAGGATGCTGGAAGATCCTGGGAAGGAATAGAAACTGACAAGAGAATATAACTGTATCCCAAATGGATCAAACAATTATCAGAGAAGGGGAGGAGGGATAAAGGTGCTGACCTAAGTAACTTTGGAGGTGGAGTATTCTCTGCACATAAGCATGTACTTTCACTCATAAAGTTTTGTTTTCTTTCTATGGGAATAGGGGTTAAAATTTCTGATACCACAGTATGGGTTTACTAGAACTGAACAATTAAACAGTGTAAGGTGGGAGTCAGATGTCTACAATTAGAGTGAAAATTTACACCTGAGCAAAGAGAAGAGCCTAGAATCATCCATTTAGTAGTAGATTAGGGTTCAAGACATCAATAAGAACTCAAGTTAAATTAATTTACATATGAATGTTTACATATAGAAGTGTTTTTGTATACTAACATGCATTTTATACTCACATATGTTTCTGTGCTTTGTGAGCTGAGAGGGCCTAGAGGTAATTGTATCAGTAATAATCGATACACTCAGATTTCTAACACTGTACTCCATGAAAAGGAAAAAAGGAATCAGGACTCCTTGGAGATAAGGAGCAAAAGACAAAGACAAAAGAAACATTAAATTTAAAAAATCAACTAGCAATTCACTGTTTTAGATTTTTTTTTTATTCTTTGTCTCTCCTCCTCCTTTCTACCAGAAAAAAGAACCTATATTTTGGGAGGTGTTAGCAGGGAGAGAGAGATGAATAGGTAAGTCACAGAGGATTTTTAGGGCAGTGAAACTATTCTGAATGATATTGTAATGGTGGATATGTATATATTATACATTTGTCAAAACTTATAAAAAGTACAGCACCAAGAATTCACCCTACTCTGAACTATGGGAACTCTGTATTTTCTGTTCAATTTTGCTGTAAACCTGAAGCTGTTCTAAGAAATAGTCTATTAAAAAACTCTAAATTAGAGAGAGTAATTAGCATAAATTTAACTGAGAGTAGATCAATATCAAGAATGCATGAAGAATTTCTAGATATAAATTAAAAATGTAAATCACCCAATGAAAAAATATTCCAAGAACAGAAATATGAATGGTTATAAAAATATGCTATATCTCTAAGGAAAATGTGACCCAAAACCATGTTTTCTAAAATAAGTTTCCATGTTATTCACACACATTGATAGCAGTCATAATAATCAATCATTTGAAATGTATATGAAGCAATGAGACACAGTTTATACTTCTGGTGATATCTAAAATGATACAACTGCTTGACATGTCAATGTGACAAGATCTAAAGTGTTACCAAATAGTTTGTATTTAAAATTCCTTGAAATATCTTGGTATTTCTCTCTCCGTAAGCATAATTACATTGAAGGCCAAGAGAGGACCTGAAGTACATATATCAAAAATTATTATAAAAGAATCTTCAGGGGTATCTAGTCAACCTCCCTTTCATTCAATGAATTTTGAGTCTCTGAATTCACACATTTCTGGAAATGAGTTAGATGCTGTGACTCAAGATTTGTTTACAGGATCTTTATACACACACACACACATATATATATATGCACATATGCATACATACATGTATACACATACATACAATCACACCAACATATACATATACACATATACACACATTTTTTGGTTATATAATGAAAATAATTCATAGTTAAAATAAAGATGACCTTTGTGAGGCTGCCCCCTATTTCAGTCCTTAGGGTCATAAAGAATTAGGATCTACAAAGATCCCTTAGGGCAGACCATTCTGATGACTGTACCAGCTCTGCTATCCACTGTGGCAACCATGCCCACTTTGCCTCTGGGGTTACACACTGTTTGATCTATGCGATCTCTGTCTATTTGAACTCTACCTCCTTGAGGTCCTCTCATTCCCTGAAATGAAGTGGAATTGAATCCATTTCAACTATAGAACCTCCTACTGACATCTATAATCTATTGAAAATAACCGCAAAATCACATTTCAGAGATGATGACACCCCATGTGTGCCCCCAAACATACCCATCCCTTGCCTGGGTAAAGGAAATGTCCTCTCAACCCTCCCAGGGGATATCTTTAGGAAGTGAGTGAGCCATGTTAAATCCACGCCACCACTTTTTTGTGCCAAAATTGTTTGGATTTATTTTTCAATAGTACTTGGATCTGCTGGCATTTTCATCTAACTTACCATAGGTGATCAGTGCAACCTGGTCAGTAATGCGGACCTCTCACAACTGATTATTCTGCCATAGTGAATCCAGGAATCTTACCAGATAAATCCATATTGATTAATTCAATCACATCTGTAATTCTACAATCAGAATCTCCCCTATCTATAGTTCTCAGGTTTTTTATAATATAAATTACTAACATAAATTGCTAAAATAAAACACTGACAATCTTCTGGTAAAATGCTTCTTTTCAAAGTTGTTTTTAGTGGATAATTCCGAGATTTTAAAGTGTTTACCCAACTCAATGTTTCTCAACTTTGGATAATTTTCAATATCAGCTAGGGAGATATAAAGATTCCTGATGCCCAGGTCATTCCCTGAATTAATTATATTGGTATGCCTCAAACTCTGGCCTGAGGGTTTTTAAATCTCTCCAGGTGATTCCAATGCACCGAAAAGGTTGAGAAATGCTGCTTTATAAACTAAAGACAGTGTGATTGATAGGGAATATAGTAGGTTAAATTTTGGCCCTCCAAAAGATAGGTCCAGGTCCTAATCTCCAGAAGCTGTGCTATTACCTTATATGGTGAAAAGAGTGGATGCTGCCTTAAATATAGAATGTGTGATTGAATTAAAAATCTTGAGGAGGTACTTTTCTTGGATTATCTGGGTCAACTCTAAAGGTAATCATATATATCCTTATGTGGATAAAATGAATGTTCCTGTTGCCAGGATTCTCACCTGGCCCTGATTGGCTAGCTCACTACACACGTGTAGGCAATAGGTTGCTATTGACTCTATATAAAGAGCTCCACCCAGTGCTCTGTGTGACATGGTATCATGGCTGCAAGGCTGCAGGAGAGCAGAGAAGAGGCTGGAGTGGCGGCAGCTCCCAGGACAGAGGCCCAGAGGACGGCTGTGCGGGACAAGAGACCCAGAGGCAGAGACTGGCTTTCTGCATGCATACTCACTCTGAGTGGGCGGGATCCTAGTGATTGACCTGCCACTGTGGAAATAAACCCTTTCACCCCAAGAATGTTCTACTTCTTTGGTCACATGGAATCCATAGTGAACTTGCCCGGGGCTAAAACCCATTGGCAAGACAACTTGTAAGAGAGAGGAGAAGGGAGTTTAGAGAAAGATACACAGAGGAGGGGATATCCCCAGAGAAGAAGGTTGTATGAAGATGGAGGCAGAGATTGGAGTGATACAGCTACAAGCCAAGTGTGGGGAAGTTGGGGTTCTATGGCCAGGATCCTCCCTGAACTTAAACCACCTGATGAGGTAACTGACCTGTTGCTAGGCTTCCACCTCCACACCTTTAGGCAATAAGCTATTATTGTGCTATATAGAGAACTTGGCCCAGTGCTCTGGGTAGAGGCAGAGATACTAGTGCTTGACCTACGGCTGGGAGAACAAGCCGGGAAATAAACCCTTTCATCTCAAAGAACGTTTTGCTGTCAATTTCTTTGGTCACACTGAATCCATAGCGAACTTGCCTAGGGCTGAAACCCACTGGCAAGACAGAGGGTCACCAGAAGACACATTCTGAGCATGGCAAAGGAGCTAAGAACATATGGCCAACTATGTAGTAATGGACACTTCCACCATAGGAAATCATCTTCAGCAACCTAAGGATCTTGACTAGATAGTTTGCATATCAATGTTGATATTTTTAGTCAGAGGCACTTTTGAATTAGCGTTTTGCTGAATGACCGAGAGGGGAGGGAATAAACCTGCCTCAGTGATGAGAATTTCTTTCCTTTTAGCACTTCATATATTATACACTGATTTAATTCAGCCAACAGCCCTATTTGTGTTTAATTGCCACTCAAAACATCTTCAAAAAATTAGGATACAATTTTAAAAAATCTCTATCAATTATCACCAGATAGGCTGTTAAAGAGCAAACGTTGGTTTATTTGACTTCACTGCAGTTAGGAAAATACCATCTTGACAGTCTTTGAACTGTCTCAGTAGGGAAGTCAGAAGTGGGATATGTATATAAGGCTTCTGGGGAGTCTGGGCTCAAGTGGTTTAAGGCGGGTTTTTCAAGGCAGAGAACAGATGGGGATTGGGCAAAAGGTTATGAGGCTTTGTCATTCATATTGGGTTTCAGAAATTTCCTGAAGCAAAGTGCAAAGTCATTTATGGTTTTACAGACTTGTCTTTCCTCAAACTGAAAAATCATGGTTTTGCCAATTTGTTTTTAAAACTAAATTTTACTGTGTTCATAGAAAGTGTATATTTTATACTAATAGGTGCATTACTACAATTTCATATTTTGTTACAGAGCAAAGGGCACATGCTTGAAATCCCTGCTACTTGCTACCCAAGTACTGGCATCATGTGGGATTTGTAGCAAATGCAGAATTTAGCTCCCAGTTCTCCACCCCCAATTCTAATATATCAGAATATATATTTTAACAAGATCCTCACTTTATTACTCGGTTCCTCCAGAGAAACAGACCATATCTGTATCTGTATCTATATCTATGTATAGATATTTAGGCCCTCAACAGATTGGATGAGACACACCCATAATATTGGAGAGGGCAGTCTGCATTATTCAGTGTACCAATTCAAACATTAATCTAATACTGCTTAACCACATATCTGGGCACTTTGTATCTCAGTCAAGTTAACACATAAAATTAACCATCACATTAATGATTTATATGCACATAAGAAACATTAGTTTATGATACCACAAAAATAAAACATCCTGCAAATAGAAGAAGCTGTGTTACTTTTGGCACCAAACAGGGTACAACAGGGTAGCCTGTCAAACTAAATAAAATGCAGCTGGAGGCAGAAGAAATTACCAACTCCTTCAGAAGAAAGGAACTATATTTTAAAGAACCAAAAAGTTAGTAAGACAGATTCAAGTGACAGACTGGACCATTGTTCAATTGTTAATACTCAATTTGTAAGAAAATTTGCATTTTGGACAGAGCTGTTTAACTTCCATGAGATTCAACTGAGCAAGTGAATATGAGTTCAGTTAATTTTGAATGGACCAGTGTCAAAACTTGAAGAAGCATGTCAGAAGTTTGGAAAAATACCCTAGAGGCTATAATAGAACACTTTTTAAAAAGAAATGCTGCTGTACCAGTAACAGTCTTAGGGACTGTGGATAAAATGAGAGTTCCTGTGGCTAGGATTCCCACCTGGCTCTGGCTGACTAGCTCACTGCACACCTGTGGGCAATACATGGCTGTTGACTCTATATAGAGAGCTCCGCCCAGTGCTCTGTGCGTGACACGGTGGTAGGGCTGCAAGACTGCAGGAGAGCAGAGCAGAGGCTGGAGTGGTGGCAGCACTGAGGACAGAGGCTCAGAGGATGGCTGTGCGGGACAACTGTGCAGAGAGGCCCAGAGGACGGCTGTGTGAGATGGCTGTGCAGGAGAGAGGCCCAGAGGACGGCTGTGCAAACAGAGTGGTCCAGAGGCAGAGATCGGCTTGCTGCATGCAGACTCGCTCTGAGTGAATGGGATTTTAGTGACTAACCTGCCACCTGGAAATAAAGTTGGGTATAACCCTTTCATCCCAAGAATGTTTTGCTGGCAATTTCTTTGGTCACATTGAATCCATAGAGAACTTGCCTGGGGCTGAAACCCATTGGCAAGACAGGGACACAGGGGAAATATTGCATGGAAAAAAACAATATATCAATAACTCTAAGTTGAAAAGTGATCCAAAACTTCAGACATTGACTTTAAAGATGCTTTAGTAGTATCTTAACTAGTCTATTCCATTAGTTTCCTTTGTAAGCTTCAAGTGTGATTAATACATGATAAAATTTTGTCTAAAATCTATAGTTCTCTAATGATTATACAACAATTTATGTCAAACCTATGTCTTAGTTCAGTTTCTTTTTTTAAGTTATAAAACTTTATTGCAGCTTCTCACAGCAGAGTGGAGTCTGCAATGTCAGACCCATCTTGAGTTCCTCAGAGAGGTGACCCCAGGGGCCGGAAGCAAGCCACTGCAGGGGGGATAGCCACCCACAGAAAACTTTCCAGGAGCTCTTACTGTGCCACACTGCAAGGGAGCCAGAGTCTATGGCCAGGAGGCTCTTGAGGGAAAGGATGCTGGGGGGATGAGCTTAGGGCACCAAGCTCCACCTCTTGCAGGAGAGGGGCTTCTAGCCCTCCTTGGAGTCACGGTACATCTCCCCGTGCTGGAACTGGTAGGCATAGAAGTCACTGGTGAATGTGCAGTGGGGGCCCAGAAGCTCCAGCTGGGGCCCCCCGCCCCCTTCTCTAGGTGTCCTGAGTAGTTTGGGGATGCCCAGGCTCTTCCCCAGTACCAGCTCTTCCCCGTGTTTGGGAAAAAAGCTTTGGCCCTGAGGGTCCCTCTGACGTACCCCACAAGGCTGAAGGGTCACACGCTGGTGATGTCTTGACCCATCAGGACCAGCTCCCATTCCAGCACTTCTCAGCTCCAGTTGGTGCAGTTCTCTCTTTATGAATTAGCTTCTCTCAATCTTTTGTCGGACAGAATATCCATTTGTGGATGAAGCGAAGGTTCCTGTGGCCAGGATTCTCACCTGGCCCTGGTTGGCTACCTCACTACACACATGTGGGCAGTACGTTGCTGTTGACTCTATATAAAGAGCTCCACCCAGTGCTCTGGACAACACAGTGGCTAGGAAAGCAGAGACTGGATTGGTGGCAACACCAAGGACAGACACTGAGTCACTATATAAAGAGCTCTGCCCAGGGCTCTGGGCGGAGGCAGAGGTGGAGGACGATTAAAACCTGCAGACTGTTGTGTGCAGATGTAATTCTAGTGCTCAACATAGCTGGGTGAACAAGCCGGGTAATAAACCCTTTCACCTCAACAGGTTCCATTGTCATTTTTCATTTTCACTGAATCTATAGAGGACTTGCCCAGGGCTGTAACCCATTGGCAAGACACCATTCTTTTCTTTTTTTTTTTTTTTCTTGAAGTGTTCAAACAGCAGAGGCTCCCCGTGGCCCTCGGACAGCTGCTCCTGCAACAGTTAGCCAGAAGCAGCTGGAAGCCCTTCCCGGAGGGCACACGAACCAAGCTCAGGACCTAGAGCACGTAACCCATAAATAGCTGTTGGTGAAAAGTCTCAGGCAAATATTGCACCCGGTCTCTGGCCGAGGAGGTGCTGCAAGGCGTGGTGTAGTGTAGCTCTTGTCTCGCATTGCTGAGGTGACTGCAGTCCCAGCTGAAAATCCTGCCCAGCGGATCTTTCTTTTCTCTGACTGTGACAAATGGGGCTCACTTCCAGGTTTCTAAAGGAGTGGAGGTCAGTGATTTTTGTTTCTTTTTCATAACTGTATATAAAATAATAGCATATTAATAGTAACCAGCATCTTCATTTTACTGAAATGGAGTAGTAATTCAGCAAACTTTCTATTTGCTTTCTTTATCCTGAAGCTACATGAGGTAAGATGCTCTTTAGCAAGGTCACAGATTGTTCTAGGGTTGATGAATAATAGGATTTTAGAGTGGTATTTTCTTTTTCTATGGTTTCTATGTCATTGGTGGCAACAGCCAATCCATTGTACAGTTATTAAACTTCTCTGTCATTTTCCCCTGTTTTAGGGAGTACCCATCTAAACCCCAAAGGCTTTAATAAGCAACTCACTCCAGCGATCTGTATCAATTTAGTTCATTCTTTCATTACTACATGTCTTAGACTGCCAGATTCTAATCCTAAAATTAAGTTTATACTGCAGTCAGTCTGAATTAAGCAAAATATCCACTCTCAACTGGTTCCTCCTTCCTGAGAATCTCTTTCCAGAAACCTGTACCCTGTTAGCAGTATTTGTATTGGTCAGAGATTCTTGAGGGAATAAGCCAGAAATCAACTCAACACAGAACATGAACTTATTAGAATAATTATATTGTAACATGATGGTTCCACATGCCATTTTTATTACCTGAATTCAAAGCCCAAATGGTATATCAAATTGGCAAATCTTAGGTCAAATAACCATATGTAGGGAAGCCCCCCCCCACCACCCGTTTCCCTACTGTTCTATAAGGATAGCTGTCTGCTGCTTTACCCCAAATATGTCTAGCCTTATATAGAGCCAGATATGTCTGGCTTCGAAAAACTTAAAAACACAGCATGTTGTACCCATGAAAAAGGAGCTCGATAAGGGCCTTGAAGGCCAGACACCTGGCCATGAAGGCCACCTGCATGCTCATATAACCATGAATTAGCAGTATAGCAGTATAAAAAGTACAGCTTTGTGCAAAATAAAGTGGCTTCTTTTAAGCACCATCCTTAATGACTCCTGCTGCCTTCTTTACTCTTCGCGTTGCCCCAAAATCCCAACACCATACTCTAAGTATGTGTCAGATAAAGAAGTCTAGCACCTGAACCATTTGGCTTTGGCAGTTGAAAGCAGAATGCTGCTTCCCCATGAACACTACACATTGGTGTACTCCTCAGACATGGGAACGTGTTCCAGATGCCAGTCTGGAGGGAGGATTCATTGTTTCTAAGTTTACCTAAAAGTTTTCTCAGGTGTATTTTGGGAATCCAACAGGAGACAATATTGCAGGCACTGGGAATAAAGCGCCAGGGTGCACACACGCCAGAATTCGTGTTGCATTCTAGTTTAAGATAGCAACTATCAACCTTTAATTCTCCTACCAAAAGTCCCACTGAGAGGACAGAAAGAAATGAGGTAAAAAATTAATAAATGTGAATTTCATTGGGAATAGGAAATGGAAAGACAATAAGAAACTTTTCTATTAATTAATTTTTTTTAATTATGGAGGGCAGAAGTCCTATTGACCAATGAAAGTGGAGAAAGAATGTGAGAGTATGTTTGGTATGGAGAACAAGAATGTGTCATGTGACAGAAATGCAAGTGATTAAGCAAAGGACTGTATAGATGGAGAGCAGAGCTGAATCTTTCACCCTTTCCACATTTTCAGGAAACTAAAACCACTGGCAGTGCCAGTGCTGGTCCCTAGGTTAAAACCGTAAATGGCATCATCTCTCTGGGCAGTGCTTGGCTTCTGTGGTATTGGTTCCTCAGAGAAAAGTTACACTTATGTGGCATTGAATGGTTGGTTTCATTATCAGAATCATCTGTTAAACTTGCCAGCTTCATTAAACAGAATTCTCAGTTCACTCTTCCATTTAGGGGAAATGCTGCTTAAAGAGACAGAACTATGTAACTGAGGAAGAAACCTGTGCCATCAATCCAGATTATAATAAAGTTTTACTGATGAATTCAAAGCATAACCAAGGGGAAGTTGAGAGTCACTGGCTCACCAGAAAAAGACATTTACGGGGATGAAAAATGTTTAAATAGTTTTATATTTTGTACCTATATTCCTCATTGCCTTAGTTAAAATGTGTGTGTATGTGTGTGTGAACTGTGCATTGATGTCTTCTTTGTTTGATAGGGAGGCACTTTTTCCCCACTCTGTCCTCTGAAGGTGTCTTCTTGAACACAAGACCCTTAATGCTGATTTTACAACATAAGGTCTGGACCTTCTGATTCTTGGGACTGTGAACACAAACCTCCAAGATTAATGTAGAAGGCCCCCAGCAGGGGTATTGGAAGCAATCATGGTTGTATATTTTTGTCCCTCTAGGAAGAATGGGAGAAGTTTTTACTTTTTTACTTTTCTGTATAAATTGCATGGAATCCTGTACAGATTGTCTAACCACCCTTGTTTTACTTTACATATATGTAATATGTTAATATTTACTCAATTATACAGTTGTGCTCTGCCCCTTTTGTATTGATAGAGAGAGGACATTTGTTGAAAGATTTTCTCAATATACATGTGGAATTGGCTCTAGCTACTTAAGCTACTATTTCTGAAAGAACCTTCACCTCTAATCCATATCTAAGAATTTTTGAACTTAAATGTAGTATGCATATAGGGAGCATTGCACTAGAATGGAATAAAGGGGGGGATTTAAAGTAAATTTTCAGCACATTCTATGAGATACTTGGTGCAAATGTAATTTCTCTAAAGTTCCTCAAACCATGCTTTTACCTTAAATTATGAGATTTCTAGTCGGTTTATTGTAATCCATATTTGTCTGTTTTACTACATCCTGTGGCACACCATTATGGATACCAGTATTACCTGTGGGAATTGAAAGTGGAAATGAGTTTGTTAATCTGATGACAGCCTATTTTGTTCTGGCTTGTTTTTTGACCAATTGAAAATTATTCAATGATTCAAAGAGCAAGTCATATTTATTTCTGTAATATATTGCTTAAATATCCTTAATTCTGCTCATCTGATTGAAATTTTTTTACATAATAGAAAAGTTTAAAGTATCTGTGCTTAGAAAACATTGCACCATTATATTCTATTTTTAACCTACTGTCTAGAACAAAGTTCTACAATTATTACATAAAGGCCACTTTCACTGTAATTCTGAATTTTCATGGTTCCATTGGGAAAGCTTAAAATGTGTGTAATGGTAATGTGAATTTTATTGGTCTTCCTTCCTCAAGAAATAATATTACCAATTATTTTCTATTGAGTGTGTGTGCCGGTTAGATCATCCTGTACCTCCTTGGTGTGAATGTGTTCCCTGGCTAGATGATTTATTGGTAAAACATCATGCCTGTGCATTAGGCATTTTCTGAGAACTGGATTTGGTGCTGGCTGGGGCTCTGTGGGTACAAAAAAACTTCATAACCAGAATAGGTATCAGTTCCTGTGACAATGGCTTGCTACCGCTTTGAGGATGGAGGAACCTAGAGCGAACTTGGCACCATATGGATGGTTTGTTTTCCCAAGGAAAAGTGACATATGGGTGCTTCAAAACTGGTCTTCGTTTCTTAGAGATTGAACAATCTGAGAAGGCAGAAGCTAAATTGTTAGACTCCATGCTGTTGGCTCTCCATCCCTAACCAGATGATCTCTCCATTTCTATACCTGTTATACCAGGTCTGGCATAGCCAAACACAAGGGGTTTTTAGTATCAACTGTCTGAGTAATTTTGTCTACATGGTGGTTCAGTGCTTTTTCCATGATGACTGCTCTCTGGTGGGCATTTATATCTGACATGAAAATTTTCACACTTGATGCCCACTTGCATATAGTCCATCCACATGTATTTCACCTAGATTTCTAATCTTATAGTCTAGTCCTTTAACTGTCAGTTTATTCAACACTGCCCACAATTCCACATATATTCTCATCTCTGGCTACATCTCCTTTGCCATAAAGTAATCTCACCCACTGCCATTCAGAGCTACCACTGAAAGTGGCTACAATGTAGCCTTCATTTTCTTTTGGTTTGTTCTGTATACTGAGCCAATCTATCAATAAAGCAAAGTTGGATGTTTCATATTCCCTCAATATACCCAAGATACAAGGTGGAGGAGGGATGCAAATATAGGTGGCATGGGAATGTAGGCTATGGCCTCATGTAACTTATGCTTTCTAGTCCTGCTCAGGCTCCACCTTGATGTGTCATTTTTATCTTACAATGAACTGTTGGAGGATCTACCCAATTTGGTGATGACTTCACAGGTTATCCTGGAATTTAACACTATGTACCTATCTTGATGTCAGAAGAGAAGATGGGGACATCTCTTGAGGGGTTACCTGATACCTTGCAGGGAAAGGCCTTTGCAGCATATTCCCACATTGAGGAACTTCTAGGACATAATAGGAAACGTGAGCTCTCTTTGAAGACTGAGGGTTCAGAGTTAAAATCTTCAGAAGAACCTACACAGATGTTACTGTTCTAAGTTTCAGTAATTGATGTTTTCTTAGCCAAGCCCTAAACATAGCATAATATACCTATCTAGGCTGAACATTCAATAATCCTTGCAGTTCAATGATCTTGATGCTCTGAGTCTGTCCCTCAGCTGGTCCTACCTCACACTCTAAGAGCTGAGGGCCTCTTTGAAAGCTACAATCCAGGTTCGCTGACTTGTACTCTTAACTACACCCAGTTTATCATCATCTCTCTGTAGTGTATCAGTGTAACTTTGTAAATACCAGCCAGTTCCATTATCCTTGTTTGCAATATTCTTCCTGAACTTTTCAAAGACCTTGTTCATGACACATGACAGGACATTCCCTTGCACTTTTGTACACTTTCATCCTCCTCCATTGTTTTCCAGGAAGCTCAGGGCTTCACCTTGAAAGTTGAGGCAGTTCTTGATGGTCTTTATGATAAGCAGTCAGGTAGGGATTCTCAGGTAGGGATTCTCCTTGTGGGAGTTTCTCTCTTGAATGGAGATATAAGCAACTTACATTCATGACTGCCATAGTTTATAAATTATTTGCTTCTGATAATATGATCAACATATGGTAAGAAAATACGTGTTCAACATCAAACAACTTTTCATTAAGAACCACTGTGTGGAAATTCTATGATGCATAATCTCTTTTCAGTTCATCCTTAGGATGGAGCTTGTGACATGTACAAATAGCTATACTTAATGATAAGAAATTTCTCATAAGCATTATGCTTAGGAACAAGCAAACCCCATGTAAGAAAAGATTAGTGAAGTTAAAAGTCAAATACACTTGATGAGAACTAGAAAATGGCAGCATAGATGTGCCTTTTAATCTTGAAATTCAAATGGAAAGTGCATGATGCTTTCAGGGAAAGAGAGTAAGAGCTTTAACTGGATGGCATATACATAGTACAAAAGGGAGTCCTACACTTGTCTAGGCCATAGCAGACTGAGAGCATTCAGGACCCATCTTGGATAAGCACCCACCCAATGCAGCTATGAAGCTGTTTTTCTGGCCCAGGTGGAGCCACTTCTACAGTTGGTCTAGGTATTTACTGAAACGTCTTTATTTCGTTAAGGGTTATGAACACTTTATCATCATGGAATCCATGTCCTTTGTTGGTGTGTGGTTGTGAGTTTAAGAACTTGCTAACATTCTCTTGGGGAGATGATAAAATCAGAATAAAGCTGCACTACCTTCCTACCTCATCTTTTAGAGAAGCCTTCTCCCTTCATAAATGGGGACACATAAAACTTCATAGTTCCTTCTTGCTAGTTATGTCAGGATGTCTTTGAAGCATTAAACAAATGCCAGGTATAGAAATGGAAAGATAAATTTCAAAGTCCAGGCATTTGGATGTAATGGGATATGTAAAAAGAGTGGGACAGTGCAGTTAAAGAGAAGGTGGTTTACAAGAATAAACAGAGGTAATGAATGAATGAATCAATGCCACAAACACAATCCAGAAATTAAGGTCTAGCAATTTGAGATTGTTCAGATTGTTCATGTATTTGGTGAAATAAATATATAATGTGATTATATTACTTAATTTGCTTTATGAAAAATATTTTATTTTCAGCAAAGGTTAATGGAATATCTATAAATACATATATGATGTACATCAGAGTTCATGAATGTATCTAATCCAATTTAATGTGTCAACTATTTTCAAAGACAATAGCAGCTGGAATTATTTTTAGCTAAGGAATTCTTATTTTTATTGAACTTGATGCTAGGAGTATTAATTTGCTAGGATAAATATGTTAATTCTGGCATTTAAATTCCTGCCTTATAATAAATAATATTATTGTGGTAGTAATATAATTCTTAAATATCAACTGTATATAAGGACATCCACACATGTACACATACTTACTTTAGCTCAATTTGAAGTTAATATCAAGTATTAAACATTTTCAGAGTTTAAAGGTAAAGTATGTTTGAATATTGAGAGTAGTTTCAGAAACAATGGAAACTGCCTTTAAAAATACTGATATAGAAATAAATCATTTTTGTGTTTTTGATTTCTTTGAAATCAAGTTGTTAGTAGGCTCAAACAAGGATTAATCTTTTACCTAATTTGTAAGGAGAAGGCTCACACAAAGGTGGGTATAGATGCTTTCTGTTCTGCATCCCCCACATATTTACTACCTAAGCATTTTTAAGAATTTCTTCTTGGATTTTACTTGGTTGGCTATTCAAATTCATAGATTTCATATTCAATTAGAAATTTCATCAAACTCACATTCTTCAAGTACATTTGCTGATTTGGTGTGTTTCAGAATCACACTTAATTATGTGCACTTACAGTAAAGAAAGGATGATTTTTTTTAAGTTTGTATCTTTTGACCATCTTTACCCATTTAGCCCACCACATAACCCCTGCCTCTGGCAAATACCAGCTTTTGGTAAAAAATTGAGAAAATGTCTATTAAGGTCCTCTTCTCATTTTTTAATCAAAAAAATCATTTTTCTGCTATTGACTTGGAAAAGTTTTTATAGTTTGGATATTAACCCTTTATCAGACATATGATTTACTAATATTCTCTCTCATTTAGAAGGTTGACTTTTTATTTTTTTGATAGTTTCCTCTGCTGTGCAGAAGCATTTCAGTTTGATGTAGTCCCAGTCATTTATGCTTTTGTTACCTTTTGGAGTTAGCCTTTGCTTTTGGAGTCATTTCCAAAAAAAGTCACTGTGAAGACTGACACAAAGGAGCAAATTGCCTATTTTTCATCTAGGAGTATTATGGTTTCAGGGCTTATGCCCAAATCTTTAATCTCTTTGGAGTTTATTTTTCTATATGACATTAGATAGTAGTACAGTTTCATTCTTTTGCCTGTGGCTGTACAATTATCCCAACATCATTTATTGAAGTGACTGTTCTTCCCATGTATATTCTTGACTCCTTTGTTATAAATTGACTATATTTACGGAGGTTAATTTCTGCACTCTTGATTCTGTTGCATTAATCTGTGTGTCTGTTTTATACCAGTACAAAACTGCTTTGATAACTACAACTTTGTAATATAGCTTGAAATCATGAAGAACGCCTTCAGCTTTGTTTTTTCTTGAGACTTCTTTGGCTATTTATGTTCTTTTGTGTTTCTATACAAATTTTAAGATTTTTGCTCTCTTTCTGTGAAAAATGCCATTGGAATTTTGATAGGGATTTCATTTAATCTGTAGATTGCTTTGGGTACTATGCGAATTTTATCAATATTCTTCCAATCCATAAACACAGATTATCTCCCCAGTTATTTGTGACTTCAGTTTCTGTCATGAATGTCTTACAGTTTTCAGTGTATAGACCTTTCATTTCCTTGGTTAAATTTATACCTGGGTATTTTATTTGTGTGATACATTTAGCATTGTTTTTAAATTTCTCTTTGATAGCTCATTAGCATTTTTGATATTCATTTTGTAGCCTGCAAATTGACTGAATTTGCTTATTCTAGCTGTTTTTGGTGAAATCGTTAGGGTTTTCTATATATAATATCACGTTATCTGCAAATAGTGAAAGTTTTATTCTTTGCAATTTGAATGGCTCTCCTTTTTCTTTCCTAATTGCTCTGAGTAGGACTTCCAATACTATGTTGAATAAAAGTGGTAAGAGTGGACATCCTTGTATTGCTCCTGATCTTAGAGGAAAAGCTTTCAGCTTTTCACCCTTCAGTATGATGTTAACTATGGGTTTGTCACATATGGACTTTATTCTGTTGAGGTGTATTCCCTCTATACCCACTTGTTGAGAGTTTTTATAAGTGATGTCAAATTTTTGTAAAATCCTTTTTCTTTATATATTGTGATAAATATATATATATATAAAGATATATTTTTTCTTTATATATTTAAATATATAAATATATATTTATATATTTCTTTATATATATCATTTTGTTAATGTATCACACTGAGTGTGTGTGTGTATGTCAAACAGTCCCTGTATCTTTGGAATAAATTTCACTCCATCACAGCAGTGTATGATCCTTTAATGTATTGTTGAATTTGGTTTGCCAATATTTTGCTGGGGCTTTTTGCACTGTGTTCACTAGGGATATTGGCCTGTAATTCTCTTGTGGCATCCTTGTCTGATCTTAGAAATCAGGATAATGCTGACCTTGTAAGTGAATTTGGAAATCTTTTCATTTTTTTTGAGGGTTGGTATTAATTCTTGTTTATGTTTAGTAGAATTCACCACTGAAACTATTTTGTCCTGGATCTTTATTTAAGTTGGGAGGATTTTTGCTTGCTGATTCAGCTTACTAGTAAAATAATTTCTCTGTTCATATTCTCTTCATGATATAATTTTGCTATGTTGTATGTTTCTAGGAATTATTCATTTCTTCTAGGTTTTTCAACTTGGTATATAATTGCTCATTGTAGTTTCATGATCATTTGCATTTCTTTAATATTAATTGTAGCATCGCTTTTTCAATTTTGTTTCTTTTCAAAAATGCAGTTCTTAGTTTCATTGATCTTTATTGTCTCAGTTTCTCTTTCATTTATTTCTTCTCTGATCTTTATTTCCTTCCTTGAATGAACTTCGGTTTCCATTTGCTCTTTTTCTCAATCCTTGAGATGTAAAGTTAGGAGGTTTGAGATCTTTCTTGTTTCTGAAGAAGGAAAAAAGGGTGATTTCTTCTCTCAGATAAGAAAAGATAGTACAAAGGACAGCTATTTGAAAAGGGTAAATATGTATAAATGAGGTATTTTTAATAGATTGAGATAGAAGCAGA
Organism: Manis javanica; assembly: GCF_040802235.1. Lineage (NCBI taxonomy): Eukaryota > Metazoa > Chordata > Mammalia > Pholidota > Manidae > Manis > Manis javanica. The sequence continues at coordinate 141,369,427 of NC_133158.1, forward strand.
GGTAACAAGTACCAACTGTGAAGATATTTTCTTTTGTCTCCCTTATCTTCCTAGTCTTTCATTCTCCCAAAGTGAGATTTTAAGTTTTAAAAGACATTTTTTGGAAATACTAAATTTTTAATGTATTCTTTCCAGATATACATGAAAGACATTTAGTCAAGATTTGTAGTTGCTCTTTTTCTTTATTTCTTTTTAAATTTTGTATTCAATTATGTATTGCACAGTGGAGGCATGAGATAATGATCCCTTTTGATTTTTTGTTTGCTTGTTGTTGTTTTTAGTTTCATGAAATACCTCAATCTGAATTTGACTGCTACTGAGAGATTTCATTAATTCCATCACCCAGACTATATGTCTGGAACACACTGAGCAAAGCAGTGAAGTGAAACATTTGTTCATTTTTATCCATCAGTATGTCAAAGTCCATTGACCTTCTATTTGATGATGATAAATCAGTGAGGACATATCACAGAAGCCAAAGAGTATCTTTGATTAAGAAATAAACATTTAGTATCTAGGATGGTGGTAAGAATACCAGGGCATCATTATGCAAGAAATCATCAAAAGGCCTTTTGAGAATACCTGCAATATTCTAAAAGTATATTACTACTCATACTAGATGAACAAACTAAGCCTGAATATGCTGAAATGTAAGTCTAAGGGCTTAAACCTAGAATACAAAGAAAATGAAAAGACAGTTCAAATAAAGCATGGCGTGTGATCCAAGGGAAGGCTGTGAACTTAGTTGGATCAAACTGAAGTTTAGGAAATGATCTGGTTGCCCCGTGAATGCAATGATTATAAAAATACTACTGCCTTACTGAACAGTACCAACTAAAACTGCTAGGCGGCTAAAATTGAACTATCTTTTTCCCTCTGTTGGACAATTGATATATTTAACCTCAAATTTATGTGTCACAAGAAAGTAAAAATATCACCAAAACACTTACAAGCCTATCTCTAGGTAAGGATTTCTTAATCTTAGCTTTCAATATGTTCTGGCTACTATGACAAAGTACTGTGGCTTGTAAACAACAGAAACTTATTTCTCACACTTCCAGAGACTAGAAGTCCAAGGTTAGGCTGCCAGCGTGGCTGAGTTTGAGACCCCTCTTGTGGGTTGCTGACTGTTAGCTTCTCATATCTCCACATATGGGGGAGAGCAGAGAGCAGCCAGCTTTCTCATCAATGTTCTTATAAGAGACATCCCATTCCTAAAGGCTCTGCTTTCATGGCTTCATTTAATCCTAATTATCTCCCAAAGGCTCTATCCCCTAAAAGCACCTCATGGGCAGGAGGCAGGGGAGTGAGGGCTTCAACATATGAATTTTGAGGGGACCCAACCATCCAGTCTACAACAGCTCTATTGACTGTGGGTCTGGTAATTCTTTATCACGGGAGGCTGTCCTGTGCACTGCAACAGGTTTAGTAGCATCCTATCCGCTATTCACCAGACATCAGAAGTGTGCTTCAGTTGTTTCAATTAAAATGTGTCCAGACATTGACAAACATTCCCCAGAGGTCCGACAACCTTGGCTGAGAGTGGCTGCTCTAGGTGAACAACTAAAAAAAAAAAATCTTTAACAGGAAAATAAGTGTACATGTTCATATGTACATACCTATGTATACCACATATATATATATATATATATATATATATATATTATACATACATATTTACACATACATGCATTATATATAATATATATATATATAAATTTGCTTAAAATATGTTACATAATATAGGACTAAGACATAACTGTTAGTGTGTGGACTAACTATAACAGTCTTCCTTGGTAATTCATAAACTGATTTAACTCAAATGACTTTGGTTTACTTATCTTTTCTATTACAGAATGCCATATCAAAACACTAGTTTATCACATTGTTAAGCAGTAAACACAGTCAACTTTTACACTAACATTTTAATCAGTAATTAGTAGGTAGTTTCATATTTTTATTTTCACATATAAACTAAAACCTCAATACATATAATCAGGACAGTTTCTATTTATTTAAATCCTTGAATTTTATATTTTAAAACAAATATAAGTTATTCTCAAGTAGAGATATTAACATGGGCCACATCAGCAAAACATGCCTAAGGTGTTTTGGCAAGTTGCTATTCCAAAAACCAGAATTAATGGACTGCTTACAATAATTCATTGGTTCAAGAACAAGGTATTGAATACCAACTATGTTCCAAGTACTATTGGAACCAGGAATATTGTGGTGAATAATGTAGGGAGAAAATAACCTTTTATCTGTCATGAAACTTTCCTTTTTATGGGTGTGGAGGGGCTGTTGAGACAGAAACTAAGTAAATAATATAAGTATACTTCAAAGACTGCCAGGAGCCAACCTACTCCACCTGCCTGATGGCACAGCCCATGAGGCCGATGGATGGATGCTGCACGGCGGACCTCCAAAGGGAAGGCTACTGATATCTCTTCAATTGTTTAATTTGACTATTCCCCTAGATTCAAACAGCCCTCCTGAATCAGAAAAAGCCCCTAGAGAAAGGACTGTTAGGAGCCGTAGAGCAATCATAAAACTCAGCTTGTGACCCTGCACATTCCCGGCAGCCCGCTGGGTTATTGTTCTTGGGCCGGGAAATAGAAGAAAGTTCAGGTGACTTTGGGGTACAGCTCCCTGGCCAACTTGTCCCCTAGGAGAAACAAGAGGTGATCAACATGGAGTGTGGGTCAGGAAAACAGGTGGAAAAGTCTTCGTAGAGTCCCCTTAAGAATTATTACTGTAGAAATTACGATAAGCATTGTTATAGTCAACAGAATGAGTGCTGCTTGTTCTACTGTGAGTGGTTTCAGGGAACTATGGAAACAACATGCCCCACAGCGAGCCTAGTTGGGAGTCCAGTTAAGCAGGTTTTAAGACTCATTCAGAAAACATTGTGGTGCCTTGTAGAACCTGAGATCAGAATCTAAAGCTTTGAGAGCTACAGAAAAATCTTGAAGAAGAAAACATAATGACCTTTCATGGATGGGAAAGCAGGGGAACATTCTTAGTAGATTATGCCGTAAATCACTGAATGACACATGCCTTATGATGATTTTAGGATGATTTCATGTAACCAATCCCCTATATATTGCTTGAGGTTTCTATCAATAAACAGGCCAGACCAGCTTAACATCTTGGCTAGTGTCTGTGTCCTCACTCATTCGCCGACGCCATTCCTCCTTCAGGGACCCCTGGACTCGCTGGAGCTGGACTCCGGCAAAAAACATTTTAAATATGTTTAACTTGTTAAATAATTTATGAAGCAAATAAAATATATAACTGATACAGGGAGTGCCTAGTGGGGTTTGAGTGGTACATTAGTTATCTGGAGTGCTTCTAATAGCCTTTTAGTAGAGGTGACATTTGACTGAGAAAGTGTTAGGAAGTAGGCAGAAATGTGAGGAAAACATATTTCAGCCAGAGGAGGACCGTAGGGTCAAACAATGTGGCATACAGACGGCCTACTAGTGTGGCTGGAGATTAAAGGAGAAAGTGGCAGGAGATAGACTTTATTACAATTTCCTTAAAACAATGTACTATTTCAAACAGCTTATGTATCTCCACTTAAAATTATGTCATGTATTTTAATTAGGTATTTCCAATAGATAGCTCTAATATAAATTTAAACCTAAGCTTTGTTTGAATTTCAAAGACAGATTCTATGAAACCATACCATTTATTTCTGAACTTGTTTATTTCAAGTATTTGAAATACTTGCACAAAGTGCTTACTGTAGTCTTTTGCTTTGTCATTCTACTAGGCTCTTATCTCTGCCATTTTCTTCTTCTATCTACGTTCTCTCAAAACCTATCATGTGTCCTTCCTTGGTCAGCATCATTCTGATTGGATTTTAGTAACAGCTCTGACCAGCTTGCTATACCAATCAGTAGTTCTTCACTTTGGAAAACACTAAATTATTACCCAATTAAACCTCTTTAAAGTTTGTATAATTTACTAAATTGCCACATTTTCCCATGGAAAATTTGGAGGGTTTTTAGAGTTGGATAAAGTTGCTTAAGTCTATATTAAACTATATATATCTATATATAAACTGTATAAACTGATCCCTTTACAATCCAGTGTAGTGGGTTATCACATACAAATATTTATTTAATGCCAGGGACTGTACAAAGTTCTTAGGATATTCTTGTGATTAAAGCAGGAAAAAATAACCTTCCTTATGGCAGTTATATTCTCAAGGAATGAGGCAGATTAAACACTAAAATAGTATATAATTAAGCTATTTATATCTTAGAATATAGTAAGTTTTTATGGGAAATGAAAATATCCCAATTTAAGGTTTATAAGTGTATATAATGTGGTGTTTGTTTAAATTAAAAAAGAATAGTCAGGCTATGCATATTGGAGATGATGGTATTTGAACCAAGACTTTAAAGATTTAACCTTTTTTACTCAATTCATAGTGAACAAGCTAGGTAAGTGACCAGTGCAATTATTCTCAGCCACTAGAAAATATGTGTCTGGAAGGTAGACATAAATAAGAACATTTGCAGTTATTTTGAATGTAAGTTACAAACTTAGTTTTTTCAATAATCATTTCCTCTACCTCTTAGTAAATTATAGCTTTTGTTTCCTTGATCTTAGATTATGTCCCTTGCTAAGAAAATTAAATTTCATGAATCTCATTTTTTATGAACACTTTGTACTTAAACTAATTGCAATAGTTCCCTCAATTCTTTCAATAAAATAGAACCAAAGCTTCAAGCCAATTTGACAGAAATTAGTTTGGTAAACTTTATAGAAATCTAGCAAGCATAATTTTTAATATGTGTGGTTTTGAAATAAAGCAAAAAAATCTGAAACTATATATGCATAGCTTCATCAGATTTTTTTGCTTTGTTTTAATAACAGATGTTGTCAACCATTAATTCAAATTACTTGGAAAAGATCACTTAACATCTGACTCACTGTAGAAGATGTAAAATTTAACTGTATTTTCATGTAATATATGTTTCATATAGAAAGTGATTTCTCAATTAGAAAATTCTAACTCACAAATTGTAAGAATAGTCTTCTGAGTCTCAGTAAGTGGAATATTTTTGGCTCCATTTTAAGTGAAGAAGGCAATTTATATTGGCACTGTGTGTTAAGGTAATGGTATCAAATATGAACATGTTAAAAGTTAGGGCCAAAAGAAGAATTCATCATGTATTCTTTGTGTTGCTTTGTTTAACTAATTTTGTTTGTGTTATATCCAATTTCTACTATACTTTAAATGAGCCCTATTCTAAACTCTCATGACTAGAGTTACTTCTTTAAGCATAATGATGTCTTCATTAATATTTAAAGCAGTTTTGTTTGCCAATTTCACTGATGTTAGAATAAATCCTACCATGTCAACTGACATTTGTTTCCTAATCTAGAACAGTCATTATCAAATGGATAAATATTTTCGGATATAAACAACTTCTAAGAATAGGAATATATAATTTATTCTAATCATAATATCTTGGTCAAAATATCTACAAACTAAAACAAATGCGAAGTGAAAATTTTTCAAAGACTACTTTAATATGGCAATTAGCAATGTATCTTAAGAAAATATATACTTACACTATTAAATACTATTTAGGAAATTACCCCCCCCCAGATTTTTAAAGAACATATAATAAATAACCTTTTTTGAAAACATAGGTTGTAGTCTGTTGCTGGCTTTTTGACTTCCTAGACTCCTGTTAAGTGGAAATACCTTAACATTTAGTTTTTAAAGGAATGTCTTTAATGAATAAAATGATAATTTTGCCATTTTATTCTTGATCATCCTTGAATGTAATTCTTCATTTGACTGTACAATGTATGGAGTGCCACTATCCATGAAAAGCAATGTCATTCCTAAAATTTATATAAAAATTAGGGGTTATGTTCTCAAATGTATAAGAAAGCAAATGGAACTTGGAGCCAGAAAATGAACTAAGAGTTTTGTTAGATTTAATGCAATCCCAATAAATGTAACAAACTTCTTATAGTGAAGCTAGTCAAGTAGATACTGAAATTTATATGGAAAAATAAACAAGAACAGATAGGTATACACTAAAAGGGAAAATGCATGTGGAAGCAAATAGTCTTAGCAGATATTACAACATATTATAAAAGTTCTATAATAAGTATGGTACTGGCACTTGAAAGTCCAGGAGTAGACTGAATTACACATAGGAATCCATTATATGATAAAGATTCAAAGATATTTTCTTTCTGACATCTGGATAACCATTTGGAAAAATTACATAAATGCTTCTTATTTTCACTAGCTTTCTATGCTCATACATTGATTGCTTTGTTCATTCTTTTTCCTTAATAAATGCCTTTTTTCTAAAGTTTTACTTTGGCTTAGCTGTATTGTCCAGATATGGACAAGGACTCAACCTCACCTTTTTGGTGTAAACAATCTGTTACATTATGCATAAAACTTTGCAATTTTAAAATTTATTTCAGACATTTCCCTATGGGAAATGATTACTTCATATGCCATTCAAAATCAGCTAATGATATCTAAATAGAAATATCATATAATTCACCAGTGCTTGAACTGAATGCTCTGTTTAAAAACATTTTATGAGAAAGAATGTCTTATTCAATCCACTTGAAATCGTGCACTCACTATTTTGCTGCTATAGCACAGTTTAAATGTTGAAAAGCTATTACTTTCAAAGAGATCCTAAATAATACAATTGTAAAATTGATAGTACCTCTGACATGCTTTTTTCTGCTGAAGGGTACTCCTCACTTCCCTCTACATATATACCTTACATGGGGAAAGATATTAATGTTCATATACTGAATTTAGTTTATGGCTTAACTCATTATCTGTTCTGTTTGGCTCATCTCACTTATGTTTCTACATTGTTCTTCAAATTTCCTGAAACATATTAGTTAGTGATGTCATGCCACTTCTATAATGACTCTAGCCTTTTAGAATTTAAGAGATGTGAATAATTACAATACTAAGTAACCTTATGTTATTCCTTCCTGAAATGCTAACATTGCATTCATTGCTGAAGATTACAGCTGAGAAATGAAAGAACAAGGTTTACACTCTGTAGGAAAGTTGTTGAGAATATCACTGAAAGCCATCATTAACATATAAGGATCTGTTTTTATTGCAGAAGCCAAGTTGAAGCAGTTTGCCTTTTTCTGCTTATTTTAATTACTGCCTTTGTGAATTTATTTATAACTGCCAAATTTTCAAGTAATGAAGTGTTCTGTGATGGCATTCATCAGGTTGTCATTCATTTTGTGAAGTTCGAACTAATTCACAATGCTGTCAAAAGTGGCTTGTTTTTTAAAATAAAAAATTCCTTCACATAGATATGTTAGCATGAAAAAAAAAAAGCCTCAAACTGCCCAGGAAGCAGATGATTCAATATAAATAAAATGAATGTTTGCCAATCTGCATTCATTGTCTCACTATGTGAGAGCAAGAAAATAGTAATGTATATTATTCATTATTTTGAAGAATCCATGCCTAAGACAGGAATTCTGTATTTCATAATTTTTAAGAAAAAATAACTGTAGACCTTTATGAAGATAATATAAGTGTTCACTGAATATTGCACAATGTGTATGTCATGTAGATATCAGGAGGTTCTGGGAGATTATATGCAATCATTTCTTAGTACTTTACATATGATTGAATCTCAACTCTGGGTTTCTAAGTGGATACATGTCAAATCCGTAATTGGCCAAAGGGAGGCATTGATATTTCAGTTAACTAAAGTCATTGATAAATACATTGTTTATCATTCTGCCTAGGAAAAGTTTGCACTATTTTGCCTGGGAAAATAACAGCAATTAATGTACCTTCACAGGGCAGATGGAATGGAGTGAACCAGTCTCATGTGTGTTCCTTATCTCCCTTGAGCCCAAGATGCCTAAAGTGAGCTCAATTTTCTCATCAAAATTCACTCCACTAACAAATCATTATTTTTAAAATAGGCAATCCTGCAATGGTGGTTTTCAAAGCACGGTCACTCAGCAGCATTAGATCACCTGGGGACTTATTAGAAATGTGGGTTTCACACCAGACCTACTAAATTAGTCTCTGGGAGTGTGCCTAGCAATCTGTGTCTTAACACTCCCAGGTGATTGTGATATATACTAAAATTCGAGAGCCACTGCCCTAGAGCAAAACTCAGAAAAGGAAAAAATTATTCTAAAGAGTAATGAAATCTGTGCTCCAAAGGTTTATAGGCTTACATATCTTTAAAAGGCCCAATATTGATATTTTAAAGCTATAACCTGCATTTTAAATATTTAAGGTCATATAAAGGCTTACAGTCATATGAAGTCTTCCAAAAGGATGAATTATCTCCCCAATTCTTTTAGGAATCTAGCATAACATTAACACCAAAGTAAAGATAAAAGTATGCACATACAGTGTTCTACACTTAACCTGGAAATAAAACACACCTGAAAATGGTTAAACTAATGCACAGATATAAAGAATGCCAGTTTTTAAAGTGGAGTTTGTACAGACTTAAGATATACAAACTGCAATTCAATTTTAATTGACTACGTGTTATTTCTCTGTACCTTTTCCTCCTAATTAAAATTGTCAAATTGCAACTCATGATCCTACTTTTTTTGAGAACTAAATATCCAATGATTTTTGTGAGTAACCTTGGCATATTCAAGATTATGAACAGCCTGTGAAAATGAACTTAATATAGTGCCAATTTAATAGAAAAATAATTTGGAATGAGGATCTGGCTATAAAATAAATATGCATTTTCTGGTAAGGAGAACTTGTGACATTACAAGATATTTTCTTTAACTTGGTAATTACTATATATATGATCTGCACTCAAAGCAATGTATACAGAGGCTGGCTCATGAGATCAGACTGCATTTACATTGATGCTATAATTTGAGGCTAGAATATATGTCTAATTTTGCCTCTAATAATAGCATTTTCCTATTTTCACCAATTTGTTATTGGTACTTAGTCACAAAGAATATAATTATGTAGAATATAATTATTACACCAGAAAATTACACTCTCCTTGGAGGGAATAAATGATAGAATGTTACAAATCTTAAATGATCTTTCAAGTTATAAGAAGGGAAGATAGATATTTTAATATTTAAAACAAGGCCAAAAATTTTAGGAATATGAATAATAAACTTCCAAGGACAATTTTGGTAACTAGTGTAATTATATCACTTATATTTAAATAGAAATTCAGTTTATTTAATAATTCTAATAACTAGAACTGGATACACTATTGATATATTAATACTAATACAAAGGAAGAGTAAAGAAATGGAGAATGACATGAAGCTTAAGCTGCTTTTAGGTGTATATCTTTCCTTTGATCTCTATATAATGTGACATTGCACAGTTAGTAAACATTCACAAAATAATATGAAGAAATAGCTTATGTGGCTATACTCTGCACTAATCCAGATAACAAGATAATTGTGAAGACTTGAAGTATTAGCATCTGCTAGTAGTTGATGCTGGCTCTGTGTAAGTTTAAATGCACTGAATTTCTGTAGAGTTAAACTTATTTATTTTCTCCAGAAGTCTCTCACATGATATAAATTACTGGGATCTCTTGTCCAAAAGAAAATAGCATAAAATAATTATTGAGGTTTTCTCTTATTGTTAAGGATAATCTGTTGTTACATTTCCTTCAGGTTTAAGTACCAAAGACATATAAACACTTTTAAAACAAAGGAGAATCAAGTTTTAATGTTAAACTTTCAAATATAAATAGAATATTATCTTAGACATATGGATGTATGAAAAAATATGTTTGTATGCAGTTTAACATGTGGCCGCTTTAACATTTATTTTTGCAATTGGTTAACTTTAAACCATTAAAGATAAAAATATGTACATATGCTGTTAAAGGTATATGTGTGTATATATATATATATTCATGGTATATGTACAGTCTCCTAAATCAGTGGTCTACATTCACAGTACACATATGGGTAGATTGTGTGTGTGTGTGTGTGTGTGTGTGTGTATATATATATATATATATATATATATATATATATATATATATGTGTGTGTGTGTGTGTGTGTGTGTGTGTGTGTGTGTGTGTGTAAGAATTGACTCTCCTTTAAAACATCAATATTGAGATTAATGATCAATATTTTATAATTTAAATATGGCCAGTTATAAAAGTCTATCCATAATGAAGTTTTCTCACAGCTCACTGAACTAACCTTTGCACATAGATTTTGACCATTAACTTAAATTCAATGTGCCATTTCCTCACAGACTTGATAAGTATCATATGCCCATCACAGATGGTAGTAATTGTACTATCAATGACAATGGAGTCACTTGATATGATTGAATGTTAGATCTAAAACACCAGTAAACTGAAATGGTTTCCTGTCAGTTTCTACAACACCTTAGATATGATCAACAATAGGCTATTACAGCAATAATTAAACAATAACTCATCACTGAAATGGTAGTACTATTAAATCTAGATAGCAAGGGGAATGTGATACCATAAGGCTATAAAATACAGTGCTTCAATTATATGGAGTGTTAGATATTAAAAGATCAACTAAGGTAATATAGAAAACCACAGTTCTTACAGAATGCCAAATATTTACCAAAGTATTAGCATAAAAACTGTTTATGTTCATATGTTATTGTAACAGTTTCTAATGAAAAATTTTAATTGTATAATTTGAAATATTTTCACCAATATATGTTTTTGGTATAAGTTCAGTTTTAAATCTAGAAACTGAGGTGTACGTAAGTCATTAGAATATCATTACAGTCTATGGTATAGGTCCAATAATTTTAAAAAAATTTCTCATTCCAAATATATAATGGAAGAAGAAGGGGGGTATTATTTGAGTATATGCTGTTAAAATGGTCAGTGAACAAATTATGAATTGTATTTAACTATGCCAACCTCTAGTATAATGGTGATTGAGCATAGGTAATAATCATAATCATTCAGCATTAAGGCCTTGTGCTGTCATTATCAGTTGTAGAGCATTACAGGTCACACCACCCCTCAGGGTATAAGTCAGTATCACAAGCTCTCAGACACTCACTGGTCAATATCAAATAACTAGCTTGAATTTTATAGTTTCTGAAAAGAAGAAAGAACAATCGAATTCATTACTTAGGTTAATATTGAAATACTTTACATGTAGGTAAGACACAACACTTCATGTAAGTGTTTGTTTTTGACATCAGGAAAGTATTGAGAACATTTTCATGAAAAAAATTTTAACATACTAAGTATTGGACTGAACTTGAAATTTCATTATTTATTCAGTCTCCTATCCCAGGCATCTGGCAATTATCTGAATCTTGTCTTTCACATAATAACTCTTTTACCAAATTTTGGATTTATATCCTAAACATTCTCTCAAAACTGTTTTCTTTCCATATCTTCTGTTAATACTCTAATTACAGGGGGAGTGATAGCACTTTATCTGCACTAGTTGAGCTTTTATAACCTCTCTTCCAGTCTCTGTTCTAACTTTACTCCATTATGCCCTTTACATGTCATCTAGGGAGACTCATCTAAGACAAAATGTTTTACATCTTTAGGGGGTCTCCCATTACCCTAATCATGGTATACATACAGTCTCCTAAGTCAGTGGTCTTAAAAACATTGTACATACAAATCACTTGGTGAACTTATTTAGATTCCAGGGCCTAACCCTCAAAGGCCGATGCAGCAGGTCTAATTGCAGTTAGAAATCTACATTTTAATTAGTGCTCCGCTGTGCTGTAGATGACCTGTCTACCTTCTCCCTAGCCATTTCCCACCCCTTAACCTATTTTCAGCTAAATGGTACCAAACTGTAGGATTCCATCTTTCTGCATGCTGTTAGGTGTCAGGCAAGTATATAGATAACACATTATTATAGATGTAATTTTTGTTTATGAAGAAATAAATGAGATAAGAACATGTAGAATGATAGGACTGCTGTTTTTTAGTAGGGTGATCAGGGAAGGCCTCTTTGTTAAGGTGACTTTTTGAGTTGAGATGCAAATGAAGTAAAGGAGAAAGCTACCTAGGTTGACCATCTAGGTTACAACCACTCTAGACAAAGGGAAGACAAAGGTCCTGAATCTGGAGCTCAATGGGAAAGGGGCTGTGGTAAGCACATCATCTTTTAGGGCAGGATGAAATAGAGCTTTCTGGTTTAAAAAAAAAAAAAAGTAATAACAAACCTAGTGTGCTTGGTAAAAATGTTTACCCCATAAACCTTATTGAATTTTTTTGAGACAGGGGAACTGCTGAGCCTACATTTTAAATAAATTTCCAAAGGGATTATGACATATATGATAAATAATTTTGATTTTCTTTCTAATGGGAAGACATTGGAGAGGAGCAGCTTTCAAATTGTGTTGGGCTTGTGAAAACATATTGTTAGGTTTGATTGTATGTACCTCATTAAAAAACAAAATAGCATATTAGTAGGCCTTACCCCCAGAATTTCTCATTAAGAAATTTGGAGTTGGGCCTGAGAATTTGCATTTCTAGTAAGGTCCCAAGCTACTGGTCCAGGGACCACACTTTGAAAATTAAATGAAAAATTTTTATCAAAGTAAAACAAAAGCCAGTTTATAATTTCAAAGTGTCTAAAGGTTGATTAAGAGGTAATTAAGCTAAAGCCTAGGGAAAGCAAATATAATTCCTGGCAAAAAACATAGATGTCCTGAAATCTTTAAGGGGCAAGAGATTGACTTGTTTCTTTGAAGCTAAAAAAGGCTGATGGTGAGGGTATAATGTGAATAATGAAAAGAGAGGTAGTAGAAAAAGAACTCCAGTGCTGACAGGAAACAGATCAAGATGGAGCAAGATCCTTCAGGCCTGGAGTCTTGTTAGTTGATCCTTATTCAAAAAAATTAAAAATCCATTGGATGACTTTGAGGAAATAAAGTCATGATATTTTAGGTATTTGAGGGAAAACTGAACCTACAGGGAACTAGTAAACCAAGTTAGAAGATAAAGGAAAAGGAAGAATCAATTTCAAAGCTATGATGATCCCAGTTTCATGTATACCTGTACAAAAGAGCATTAAAACTTACATTTTTATACTCCTTTGAATTTTACAAACTATTCTCATGTGTATTTACTTATCAGAGTCTATTATAATCATTTGAAGTAGATAAAAATTAACACCTTCCATGAGAATGTGAAGAGACAGTTTTTATAAAAATGAGCTGAATTCTTGATGCTTTATCAAATAGGCCAAGAAGACACCTTAGAGGTAACCTGAGGCTTAAAGACAAAATGAATTCAGCCCTATCACAAGATTGGGAGTAGAAAGCAGCCAATAAGAAGATGGAAGCACCTAAGAACATAAACCACAAAATATTGGTAATCCCCAAGAAACATTGATGTGCATTGCATGTCAAAAGTAGGTTGGATATATCTTCAGAAATTGGTGAAAGATAAAAGAAAGATGACCAGGTGTAAACATTTTATGTGCACATGCTCAAGTTCACTAGTCATAGGGTCATTTATGTATACTATTCCTCAAGAGAGAAGTACAGCTCTTTTTGTTAAGTACATGAAGTATGCAACAATACATTGAAAGAACCACAGGTGAATCCTAGTTTGATTGAAATAGTCATGTGTTTTCACGTCTCTTATCTATCAAGTTATTTATTGAGTACATAGCTCTCAGGAAATTTGAGAAATAAAATATTTTTGCTGAATAGAATACATTAGATGTCATCTCAGTGTGTTTTAATTAATGCAGTTTGAAAAGGGACTTTGGGAAGTAGTTCCACGTTACTCCATATATATTCTACCCTTATGTGATCTACGCACATACTCTCATACAAACACATATACATACTCATATGCATCTACACTCACTATTCTGCATGAATTGCTTCTTTTGTATAGGAAACAAAGAGAGTAAATAAAAATATCCACAAAAGAGAAAGAATAGAGAAATTAAGAGCTCATCTTAAGAATATGACAGTTTGCTGCATAAGAAATAAGGTCATTTCTGGCTATTGAAGATTAGTAGACATTGCAGCTTGATTCTAATATTAGGGAGTTATGCCATCTTAGTGCTGGCTGCTTACCTTATATTTAATGATAAAGAGTGACCTAATAGGCCAACAGATCCTAACCTTAGATTTATCTACTCCCCAAGTTTTATCAGTGTGTTTTTAATGAAAATTCATATGCTTTATTCTCCTCAGTATTAAAGTCTGAATCCATCTTGTGACTTGCAGTACATTTATAAGAGTGTTAGGCTTTGGTGAGAGTAAGACTCTCCTACCTTGTCGTCAAGCTGCTGACCCAAGCCTGGTTAGTGCAGTTCTCTGTCATATCAGCCACACAAAAATAAAACTCAAGGTATAAAAATTACACAGGTTGACCTATCTATTTGGAATAAAGGCGAAGGTGACTGGCAAAAGTTTATAAGGCTAAATATTTAATAGGGGTCATAGAACTATCTCCAATTTGTTACTTCCACAACTGTAACAGATTGCATTTTCTATGGAGGTTTGCAACAATAGCTGCTATTGCATATGCTATTCTGCAATGCGGCCTTGCCATTGCTCCACCAAGAATTGGTATTTCCCCATTTTTTAAATCATGACAAGGGTAAGATGAAAGTTTCAACTATTTTGACCATTAGACTATGTCAGGAATGATGCTACCTCAGGTTTGCCCATTATTGGACAGTAGCAAACATATGCTGCTTATTGTCTCATAGGACACTCACTCTTGGGACATTCTCTATCAAAAATCAACAACCATGCTGTGAGAAAAGAAGCCCAAGCGATGTAGCATGATCACAAGTGGGAGCTCTGGTCTGTAACCCCAGCTTAGTTCACAACCGACAACCAGAAACACCTGCCTTCGGGTTCATGGGCCACCTCCTTTGGCTGGACCCTCATAAGAAACCACCATAAGAATCATGCACCTGAACCCGCTGAAATATATTTTTTGCTTCAAGCCACTAAACTTAGACTATTTGTTAGGTGGGAATGAATAAATGGATTTCACAGCAACCACTCCAGTCTGGGAAGTTAGGTCCTCATTAACTGAGTTAATAGAGTACCTGAGTATGTCTCTGGAACTTTCTATGGGCTGTGGAATATAGAATGTCATACTGTATATTCTATTCTAAAGGATATTAGTTGTGAGGGGGCATATTAGTTTAAAACTCTGTATGCCTTGTCCCCTAATTGTTTGGTCGAAAAGAACTTTCGGGGTACATGCAGATGAAAATGTGAATGGAATGTTTTACATTTTAAAAGTTCCTCTCTTGCCTCCCCCAATTTCTCTTGCAAAAACATCTGCCTCTATCGTCCAGAGTATTATATTTTCATTATTATAGCTGTTTTCTGCAAGAGCCTGTCTGTTAATTTTTGAGCAAAAACCGTTCAGGCCCTCCTGATCTGCCTCAATGAGCCTCCCAGCAATTGGACATTTTCATCTTAAATATCTTAAAGATCTTGCTAGTCTATAATAACATACTGTATTTTAAAATTCTAAAAATCTTTCATTAATTAGTGTTAGAAAATACTCAGTTCAATGTTCCTAATAGTAGCTTCTCAGCTCATTAAAATATACTGTTACCATCAGTCACGAAAAGCAAAAGATCAATGGTTTCCAAACTTATTCTTCCAATGATTTTTTGTATTGCTCTTGAACATTAAATTTAACTTCCCATATAGATTATTAGATTCAAGAAATTTCTTGAATTATTCAGCATATATGCTGTATTAAAATATTTTTCTCACCTGGAGACCTCTAAAAACTCAGTGATCATGTTTGAATTTCTCTAATAAAATAAATACCTCCTTCATTAAGTATATTCCATAAACTAAGACACCTTTATTCAATAACAGTGATCACTAATTGTACAAGTTAATTTGTCATATGAATTATACTTCAAAATAACAGTGGGATTTTGTTCTTTTTATAGTGGTGGAAAATGATCAATATATTACAAGCCACTTAACTGAATACATCTTGTACTTTGGCAAACTTAAGACAGTTATCTAAAAGATAATTGTTTCACCTTTTAGGGTACTTTTAGGATTTTCTTTTTTTATATGTACTTCAGAAACCAGGACATTGGTAAACAATATAATCTGGGCAGTGAATAATGTACAATCATTAAGCTATCAGAGAATATAGCTTTGAAAGTATAAGGCATAAGAGACAAAAATGGTTTCAAAAACCAAGAAGAGTGGTAATTTAATTTTAGAACATTTATTATAATACAATCTTCGAGATAGGAGATAGATGTTATTCCTTTTTAAAAAGCCAATGTTCTTTTTTTTGGATTAGTGTCCCGTTACTTGTTATAACCACCTGGAATTTGAATACATTCCCTATCCAATTATTTTCAGAGGGAAAGCTATTTGATAGTATTTATGCCCCTGAGGTATTTTAATGCTTAGACAGATCTGAAAAGTATTCCAATATGCTGTTGAAATTAACC
The DNA here is from genome assembly GCF_040802235.1 of Manis javanica. Taxonomy (NCBI): domain Eukaryota; kingdom Metazoa; phylum Chordata; class Mammalia; order Pholidota; family Manidae; genus Manis; species Manis javanica. The sequence continues at coordinate 141,385,886 of NC_133158.1, forward strand.
TGATTATGGCTGCTAATCATATTTTATTTACAATTTGCAGCGAATTAACATAAGGAACAGAGTGACACCAGATTTAATCTTAGAAATTTATGTTTAAAATGTTTGGAATTTACAGTAAATGCAGAGTACTGTCACAACTACATTTAACTAAAGTGTATTTATACTTTGTTACAAATGAAAACACTTGCGCGTATATTATGAATTCTGATAGCATGTTAACTTTGCCTTCTGCTTTTCCAAATTGTTCACAGAAAAGTAATAAAATTTTATTTAGGTCACTGGACTTTTTAAAATCTCACACTATAATTCGAAATGAGCAAATTACAATAAAACATTTTAAATCTACAATAAAATTTAAGAATAGATATTTTAAAAACTAAAAAATTTTAAACTTAGTCTTAATGAAACAGCATCTCATTATTTCTTACCAAATCCTATTTTAGCATGAGAAGAGATTGTAGTCTTTATATTAGTGTGAATACTAAGTAAAACTACTTTTTGGTGCCCTGTATAGATGGGATACATAGGCAAGAGAAATAGAGGGGACCATATAAAAAGTTGTTTTACTCATTTAGGAATACTAACCTGGGCCAAAGCAGTGAATGTGGTGCTTCAAAGATTGTAAGGAATTTGCAAGCTGTTTAAGGTATAGATTTGGACTATTAAAGCACAGAACGGAAGAAATTAATAGGCAGGATTCTCTGAATACTTTGTGAGCTAATAAGATAAAAATACTTTTAGATTAATAAAGTTAAATAATTGTAGTCAGACCTTTTCCAAGTACTATAAATATTCCTCAGACTATCAATTAGCCGAAAAGGATAAAAAATATACTTAATTGTAAAATTTAAAATAAGTTGATAAGTAGATTATTCCCACAAATTCAAGATTCAGTGACATTCCCACTTCATGTGCCATGTATATTTGTTTGTAGTGAAAAATTGTTTGACCCCCAACTACTATTGCTACTATGTTGAATGTTGTTTCTGAGCTATATTTCTTTTCCCAAATGCTGCACTATGCTCCCTTTTTCCTGTTTCAGAATATTTGATGAAATTCTGATAGTTATTCCTATTTTCCCTTAAACCTTGTTCTTTCCCTTTGACAAATGATTTTATCAAATGAAATTTTTTCCTTTCCTTTGCTTTTATTAATTCCTTTGCTAAAACTACTGAGGTCATTATGTTGCACCAAGTATATCTACACATTATTAATTAATATTCTGTTTTGGAAGCTATAGCTTAGAAAGCGGAAGTGGGCAGTACTTTTCTTGAAGGACTGAAAAGTTCTAAGTCAGATATTCACATTTTGAAGAGTAAGAAATCAGCCTGGGTTCTGAAAGAGTTAAAATCACACCAGACTGAGAGAGAAGCAAGCAGCCCTGGGGTTGAATCCTGTTGGGAGGGTAGAAATAAAGCTTCAAAGTTAACAGAAAGCATAGCCTCTTGCAAGGTCACACAGTGGCTGTAAAATGCCATAACCAGTGCTGCTTAGTGATACTGCTGTTTCGTTTTGCTTTTTAACCTATGGTACCATGGATATGCTTTTTCTCAGGACAGCACCCCATCCCTAATTAGTCTCCATTGCTGACCTGCCTCAGAAAAAACAATTCACAACCCGTCTCCACTTTCCTTTGATCCTGTTTGGAATTCTTCAGAGGAACCTAAATATTACAAAATACACTTACCCCTAACCACTTTCCATTCCTCTGAAGAAGGCTCTGATGCTATATTGAGTCATAAACCTGATATTTTAAAATTATAAGCTTGCTCCTGTGATCACTGCATTTGCATATGCATTGTAATTGCTTATAAACACCTTCACTGGTCACAATTGGTTTATATAATAATTTTGAATCCCTTCTCCTAAAGGTTAAAATATACATGATTGTCAGTTTTATGCGTTTGGGAATAATATATTCTAATTCACTTTATTAGGATTTTCTAGAAGTTGGAACAATTATAAACAAAAATTAGAAAGCCATTGAGTCAAAATGCTTAAGTATAAAATAAAAATTCACTTAATTCTTAAATGTCTCAATATTAGAAAGGTAGACGTTTTCATTTTTTAAAAATTGAAAAACATCTTTGTTTTGAATATTTCACTCTCAGATTTCTTACAATCAGAACGTTTTAACCAAGTTGACCCTAGTTGTGATCCAAGTTGAAAATATCCTGCATTTGAAAAAGTTAACACTTGTGCATAGACCAAACAGATCTACTCATATCTTTTCTGAAAGATAAAACAAAAGCAATGATAAAAACCAAAGCACATAAAAAACATAATGTAGCTGACAAAGCTATGGATCAGAATGTCTCAAGAATATTGATGTATAAATAGAGTTGCATTGAGAATTGAAAGCGTAATAGGAACACAAAGGTAATGTTTTCAGAAATGGAAATATAAAATATAATTGAAGAAAGATATAGTTGGAAGTAAAAAATTCTGGATTAATACAATAACAACCAAAATAATTAAGGATGAAGGAAACATTTGCTAATTTCCTAATTTTACTGAATGGTGTCAGTTGCCACAGTTCAAAGTTGTGTCTTAATATCAAGGAATACAGTTGACCCTTGAACAATGCAGGGGCTGGGGGTGCCAATGCCCCACACAGTTGAAAATCCATGTATAACTTTTGACTCCCCATAAACTTAACTACTAATGGCTTACTGTTGAGCAGAAGCTTTACCAACAGCATAAACAGTTTATTAACAAATACTCAGTATGTTATATATGTTATATACTATATTCTTGCAATAAAATAAGCTAGAGAAAAGAAAATACTAAGAATATCCAGATATATTTACTGTACTGTATTAATACTGAAAGTTTATATCATCTCTCATAAGATGAATTGTTTAGTACCTTAATACTCATATACAAAACTGTAGATGTCATATGTTACAGTAGACATTAAAAATGAAAAGATACAATAAATTCATATCTATTTACAAGTATAGCAATTTATGCATTGATAACAAACAGCCATAGGATTACTTCATGATAGCCTAGTATAATCAATACAGTTGCTTCCTGGTTAGCCTTGCCTAGATACTAATAAATGAATCATTATAAAATCTTATGGCATACACTATTACAGTCACGTTCATAATATAATACTGGACACATTAAATTGAAACCGCTTACCTGTGATGATAGGCTGATATGCAGTTTTCCCATTACAAGGGAGGCACACTATATGGTAATATAATTATTTGAAAGTGAAGTTATAAAACAGTAAGAAAACTAACACAATATTTATATTATAAATCACTCACCTTATGCCTGTATAAGGGTAGGCTGTCCACTTCCATTTAATTGTTACACATGATGTTCTTCTGCCATGAGGATGACGATACCTAAATGTTTCATACAGTTCTTGCCATACTGCTCTTCGATTTTCCCATGAAGTTCCTCACACACATACGCAACATGATGATTATTCACTATTAGGTGGAAGTGTGCCATCATAAAGGTCTTCATCCTCATCATCTCTATGTTGAATAGGCTGAGGAGGGAAGAGGTACATGAGGGGTTGGTCTTGTTATTTCAGGTGGCAGATGTGAAAGGGGAGGAAGCAGAGGCAGGCATTCTTGGTGTAACTTTATAAAAATATGTTGTAATTTACTTTTTGCTTTTATATTTCTCTAAAAATGTTTCTATAAAATACTAATCCTTCCTTGGTACTTTAGTTTCAGTATCCATATTTGCTTTAGTTTCAGTGCCTATATCTTTGAAGGGTCCGTGTCATAAAAGAAGTCAAAATCAGTCTTGAATAATTGGGACCCTTCTGCAAGATAGTCCCATGTCAATTCACTTTCTGGCACTGCTTCTCTGGTCTTCATCATCTTGCGCTGGTTCAGAATTACTCTCTCCATCAAGTCATCTTCTGTTAAATCCTCTTGGGTGGTGTCTGTTAGCTCTTATATTTCTTCAAGTTCCACGTCTTGAATCCCTTCACCTTTTTCTTTTTCCCTCCTTCCTTCCTCCCTCCCTCCCTCCCTTCCTCCCTCCTCCCTCCCTCCCTCCCTCCCTCCCTCCCTCCCTCCCTTCCTTCCTTCCTTCCTTCCTTCCTTCCTTCCTTCCTTCCTTCCTTCCTTCCTTCCTTCCTTCCTTCCTTCCTTCCTTCCTTCTTCCTTCCTTCTTCCTTCCTCTCTCTCTTTGATTAGCTCTGTTTTAAATACTATTAAGTCATGTACCACATCTGGACAGTTTTCTCTGTCAGGAATTTATTGTTTTGGGCTTGATGGCTCTCATGACTTTCTGTAACGATGATGGCCTCCTCAATGGTGTAATCCTTCCAGACTTTCATTATGTTCTGTCTACTGGCATTCTCTTCTACAGCACTGACAGTCCTTTCTGTAAAGTTCCATATATACCGAAACAAAAGTTGTTATGACCCCCTGACATAGAGGCTGAATTAGAGACATTGTGTTTGGGGATAAGTAAACCACTTCAGTGTCTTTTGTATTGAACTTGTGGGGTTCTGGGTGACCAGGGACCTTGTCCAATATCAAAAGAATTTTAAAAGGTAGTCTCTTAATAACAAGACAAGGTACTTTCTGACTTCAGGGATAAAGCATCAGTGGAACCAATCTGGAAAAATGGTTCTTGTTGTCATGTCTTGTACAAAAAAGACTGACAGTTGCTGTTTGTCTTTTCCCTTCAAGGCTTAGAGATTAGCAGCTTTAAAGATAAGGGCAGCCCTGATCATAAACCTGACTGCATTTTCACAAAACAATTGAGTTAGCCTTTTCTCTCCTGCTTTAAATTCTGGTGCTTGTTTCTCTTCCTTACTAATAAATGTCCTTTGTGATTTTTTTTTCAGCATAGGGCACTTTATTTAGTCTGCATTAAAAATCCACTCGGGCAGACATCCTTTCACCTCAGTGATTTTCTAAATGACACCTAGAAATTTGTCTGCTGCCTCTTGATTAGCAGAAGCTGCCTCTACTGTTACCTTGACATTTTTTAAGCCAAACCTCCTTCTAAAATTATCAAACCAAACTTTTATGGCATTAAATTATCCATCTTTAGGCCCTTCATCTTCCTTTTGCTTTAAATTGTCATATAATGACTTTGATTTTTCTCAAATTATATTAGAGCCTACAAATAGTGCCTTTCTTGTAGGATCCTACATCCCCATAATTTTTATCTTTAGTAAGAGATAAAAAGGTCTTTTGCAAAAAGTGTAAGGTTGTTTCACCTGCTGGGTTAGCTACAGTGATGGCTCGGTGAATTTCCTTCTTTTTTATAATGGTCCTTATGCTGGATTAATTTATCTTGAAATTGCAGGCAACCACAGTTGTAAACCTCAATCTATGGTACACATCAAGTGATTCCACTTCTCTGGTAATATCATGACTTTTCTCTGCTTCTTGAGATCATTTTTGGCATCAGTAGCAGGACTTAGTATGGATCCCATGGAGTTAGTCAAGGTTTACAGTATTGCACAAATATGAAGAAAAATGCACCAAAACTGTGAGAGATGATATTTTGCTATAATATGCAATTTACTGGAGAGAGGAACTGCTCACACAGAAGTGATTAGTGTCACTTGGCATTTTAAGCAGACATTTGCAACACTTGAGCTCACTGCAATAGCAACAGCAGGTGGCTACAAAATTATTCCAGTAGTACTGTATGTGCTGCAGTTAGTTGTGTACACTTATGATTTAACACTGCATCTTTACATTTATTACATTTCTCTCAACTGCAGATGATTCCATAGTCTACAAATGTTTTTGTTTGATAAATGTTAACTTTTTCTAATAAATCTTTAAATTTCATGTAATAAAATGATACAATAGACAAGTATCTGCAGTATTTTAGGTACTTATGACATACCTAACTTTTTCTCAAGTTTTTCAATATTTTAAGGTTACATGTTTCATCTGCAAGTTTTTTCAAATTGTTACAAATCTCCAAACAATATTCCAATATATTTATTGGAAAAGATCGTGTATAAATGGAATCACATAGTTCAAACCCATGTTTTTAAGTGGGGACTATATTGTTACAATGTGTTTCCAAACTGCCACCAGTAAAAGTAAAGGAAAACGTTAACCGGACCATAGAAGTGGAAAAAACAACAACAAACAAAATCAGCAAGAAAAAAATAGGAAACATTTTACAAAACAAACATTTTTTAAAAAAAGAATAAACCAAGATGGAGTAAGTGAGAACAGTGCTATAGAAAAGCTGCAGTCAAGTCAGAGTTCATTCAGGTTTATGCAAAATAGTCAATATAGTCTCTTGTGGCAGGATTCCAAAAGCTGCTATACTTTAACGGAAACAGTATACTTAGGAATCAAAACTCATGCAAAATATACAAACATGGAATCAGATTCATCCTATGAAGTATATAGAAAATTTTTTTTACTGCAAATAAAACATAGAAGAGATGGAAAAAAATTTGCTATATAAATGACGCAGTTGGAAAAATCTTTACATCTAACATATCAGCTTTGTCTTTTAAAAGAGAAATTAATTTATTTTCAATCTCCTATTAAATATATGGGCTATTCACAAGAGAGATACTTAAGTACAAAAGAAAAAATTTTTAAATGCAAGATATCAAACAAGCATAAGTATAAAAAATAAACTTTCATAATATCAAAATTATAAAAATTGAAATTCAGAGCAAAAATCAGTGTAGCATAACTTCATAGACATTACCTCAAGGATAATTAAAATAAAAATTGATACTTTTTATACAAAATAATGTAGCATTAAAGTATATGAAAGAAAAATTGTTGGAAACATAAGTGAATGTTGGGAAAGATTTTAACAATCTTACAAAAATTAGAGAATTAATCCTCTATTTGGTCAATGTTTATCTTATAGGGTAGAACTTTAATATTTGCGAGGTATTAATAATGCTTGAGAAGAATGAGGCAGTTTGCATGAGAAATCAGAGTTAGAGTTTCTAGACCTTCCCATTCAAGAATCAGAGCTATAGAATACTTTATTTTCTGTGTCAAAAAATCCAGTGTAAGTTAAAGAAAACAAGGAACCTAAAAATGTATCAGTGAAAAGACAAAAAACCTCTAGGCAGATATTTGCACCATACACTTTTGCCAAAGAAGAGATTTTCTGGATCTAAAGTCAGTTTGATTCCAGAAACTAAAATTGTGTCCCCACATAATTTTGTAGCATCTTAAATACCAGTGGAGTAGCAGAGTGGGTGACTCTAAGGACTGCACTTTGTCGCTTTTGGCTGAGCAAACTATTGAGGAAAGGATGGATCATTCTCTCTTGCACTTTGAGGAATCCCTATAGGTTTCTGCTGTGGCTGTTGACAGTGGATGGCGCTCAGTTCCTGGGTTTTTGTTTGGCCTACAGTTGAGCTCAGCATTATTGTTGAGAAAATCCTAGGATTTAATAATATGGGTAACTGTTGAACCATTGTGGTTTATATTTGAAACCAATATAAGATTTTATATCAACAATACTTCAATAAAGAAAAAAACAAGACTGAAACAATTGTTTCAATCCAACAACCTTCCTTGTGAAATATGACATCTTGAGCAAGTTATTTCAACTCTCTGAATTACAGATTTCTTATCTATAAAATGGAAAAGATATGTTCTGTACACTGTTATTATAAAGATAATGTTAAGACTTTCTTTTTAAGTTAGTTAAATCAGTTCCTGGCATATAATTATGTCTCTATTGACAATCATATTTTTTTTTATGTTATGCCTTAATTTTTTTTTACTGAAGTATAGATGATACACAACATGTGATTTCACAATTGTATATATTACAAAATGTTCACCATAAGTAAAGTTACCATCTATTAACATACAAAGTTACTAAAATATATTTACTATATCCCCTATGCTATGCTTTTCATTTCCATGAATTATTTATTTTTATAATTGGAAAGTTGTACCCATTTATCCCCTTCACCTATTTCTCCCATCCTCCTATAGCCCTCCCCTATTGCAACTACCAGTTCTCTGAATTTATGAATCTATTTCTGTTTTGCCTGTTTTATCTTTTTGGATTCCACATATAAATTAAATAACATGGTATTTGTATTTCTCTATCTGACTTATTTCACTTAGCAAAATACCTTATACATACATCCATGTTGCTGCAAACAGCAAGATTTCATTTTCTTTTTTTATGGCTAGGTAGTATTCTATGATATATATGTCCCACATTTTTATCATTTCATTTATTGATGGATACTTAGATTGCTTCTGTATATTGATTATTGCAAACAATGCTGTAATAAACATATGGGTACACATATTTTTTCGAATTGGTGATTTTGTTCAGGTAAATACCCAGAAGTAGAATCACTGTATTGTATGGTAGTTCTATTTTTAATTTTTTGAGAACCCTACAGCTTGTTTTCCATGGTGGCTGCACCAACATATGTACCCACCACCAATGTAAGAGGGTTCCCTTTTCTTCACATTCTTGCCAATACTTGTTATTTCTGGTCTTTTTCGATAATAACCAATCTGACTGATGTGATATGATAATCTCATTGTGGTTTTGATTTATATTTCCTTAATGTTAGTAATGTTGAATATCTCCTCATATGTCTATTGGCCATCTGTATCACTTTGTGGAAAAATGTTTATTCAGGCCCTCTGCTCATTTTTTAACTGGATTATTAGGGATTTTGTTGTTGTTGGATGTTGAGTTTGAGTTCTTTATATATTTTGGATATCAACCCCTTATCAGATATATCATTTGCAAATACACTCTCCCAATAGGTGGACTGCCTTTTTGTTTTCTGAATGTCTTTCTTACACTGTGCAGAAGCTTTTTAATTTGATGTCCCACTTGTTTGATTTTGCTTTTGTTTCCCTTACCTGGGGAGATATATCCAAAAAAAATTTCTAATGCTGATGTTTGAGAGTTGACTGCCTGTTTCCTTGCAAAAGTTTTATGGTGTCAGGTCTTACATTTATGTTTTAATACATTTAGAGTGTATTTTATGTGTATGTGTAACATGGTGGTCCAGTTTTATTCTTTTGCATATAGCTGTCCAGTTTCCCCTGCACCCTTTATTGAAGATGTCTTTCTCCCTTTGTATATTCTTGCCACCTTTGTCATATATTAATTGGCCAACAAGCATGGGTTTATTTCTTGGCTCTCTTGCTATTGCATTGATCTACATGTCTATTAATATGTGCAGTACGATACTGTTTTGACTACTATACCTTTATAGTACAGTTTGAAATAAGGAAACATGATACCTCCAGCTTTGTTCTTTATCAAGACTGCTTTGGCTATTGGGGGATCCTTTTTGGTTTCACACAAATTTTAGGATTATTCTAGTTCTGTGAAAAATACCACTGGTAATTTGATAGGGATTGTGTTAAATCTGTAGACTGCTTTGGGTGGTATGGACATTTTTAACAGTATTATTCCAACTCATAGTCATGGGATATCTTATGATTTATTTGCATCACCTTCAATTTCTTTCATCAGTGTCTTCCAGTTTTCAGAGTACTGGTCTTTTATCTCCTTGGTTAGATTATTCCTAAGTATTTTATTATTTTGATCCAATTTAAATGGGATTTTTAAAAAATTTCTCTTGCTACTAGTTGATTATTAGTATACAGAAATACAAAAGATTTCTGTATACTGATTTTAGTATCTTGCAACTTTAGTGAATACATTTATTCTGTTTTTTGAAGGAGTCATTAGGGTTTTCTGTTTATGGTAGCCTATCATCAGTAGTGACAGTTTTACTTCTTACCAATTTGACGCCTTTCATTTCTTTTTTCTTCTCTGATTGCTGTGGCTAGGACTTACAATACTATATTGAATAAACGTAGTGAGAGTGGACATCCTTTTCTTATTCCTAATCTTAGAGGAAAAGTTTTCAACTTTTCAACTTTGAGTGTGATGTTAGCTTTGAGTTTGTCAGATATAACCTTTATTATGTTGAAGTTTGTTACCTCTCTCCCCACATTGTTAAAAGAGTTTTTATCACAAATAGATGCTGAATTTTGTCAAATGATTTTTCTACATCTGTTGAGATGATCGTATATGTTTTTATCCTTTCTTTCCTTAATATGGTGTATTATACTAATTTTGTGGATATTGAACCATTCTTGAATCCCTGAAATAAACCCCACTTGGTAATAGTATGTGATCCTTTTGATGTATCATTGAGTTTAGTTTGGTAATATTTTGTTGAGTGTATTTACTTCGATATTCATTGGGGATATTGGCCTGTAATTTTCTTTTTTTATAGTAAGCTTGTCTGATATTAAAGTATCAGGGTAATGCTGACCTTGTAGAATGAAATTGGAAGCATTCCTTTCTATTTTGGGGGTGATAGTTTGAGAAGGATGGGTTATAGTTCTTCTTGAAATGTTTGGTAGAATTAATCTGTGAAGCCTGATTTTTATTTTTTGGGAGTTTTTTGAATTACCTATTCAATTTTGTTTCTAGAAAGTCTGTTAAAATTTTCTATTTCTTATTGGTTTTCTCTTGGAAGATTGCATTTTTTTCTGTTGTCCAATTTGTTGGCATATAATTCATAATAACGTCTTATACTCCTTTGTATTCCTGTGGTGTCAGTTTTAACTTCTCTTTGACTTTTGATTTTGAATCCTCTCTTTTTTTAAATGAATCTGGCTAAAGTTTTATTTATCTTTTAAAAAACCAGCTCTTATTTTCACTGATCTTTTCCATTGTTTTTAGTCTCCATTTTATTTATTACCCCTCCAATCTTTAATATTTTCTTCCTTCTACTAACTTTGGGCTTTTTTGTTCTTATTTTTCTAGTTCCTTTAGATGTAAGATAGGATTGTTTGAGATTTTTGTGGTTTCGGAAGCCTTCCTGCTGTAACCTTCTCTTTTAGAAGTGTTTTTGAGCATCCCAAATATTTGAACCATTGTATTTCTATTTTCATTAGTCTCCAGATGTTTTTTGATTTCCTCTTTGATTTGTTTGTTGAGTTATTGATTGTTTAGTAGCATGTTGTTTAGCCTCAACATGTTTGTGGTTTATTTATCCAGTTTTTTTCCTTGTGATTTCTACTTTCATGCTGTTGTCAGAAAAGATACTTGATGTGATTTCAATCTTCCTGAATTTATTGGGAGTTGTTGTGCAGCCTAACATGTGATCTATCCTGGAGAATGTTCCATGTGCATTTGAGAAGAATGTGTGTTACTGATTTTTGATAGTATGTTTTATATATATATAAATATATATATAAATATAAGAAACTTGCATACATATAAGTCCATCTGTTCTGAGGTGTTCTTCAAAGCCCCTCTTCCTTACTGACTTTCTGTCTGAATGATCTATCCATTAATGTAAGTGGCATGTTGAAGTTCTCTATGATTATTGTATTGCTGTCAATTTCTTCCCTTATATATTTGCTTTATATATGTTATATATTTAGGTGCTCCTATGTTGGGTGCATAATTACAATTGACATATCTTCTTCCTGGATTGGACCCTTTGTTATTTTACAGTTTCCTCTGTCCCTTGTTAAAGTTGTTATTTTAAAGTCTATTTTGTCTGGTATAGATATTGCTACACTAGCTTTTCTCCCCACAACCATTGCATGAAATAACTTTTTCCATCCCTTCACTTTCTGTGTGTGTTTTTAGGACTGAAGTGAATCTCTTGTAGGCAGCATGTAGATGGGTCTTGTATTTTTATCCATTCAGTCACCCTATGTCTTATGAGTGGAACATTTAGATCATTTACATATCAAGTAATTATTGATAGGTATATACTTGTCATTTTTAAAATTGTTTTCTGGTTGTTTTTAAAGTTCTTTGATCTTTTCTACTCCTCTCTTCCCATGTGAGTGGGGATTACTTTAGTGTTGTGCTTGGATTCCTTCTCTTTATTTTCTTTTAGTATCTGTTATAGGTTTTTGGTTAGTGGTTACCATGAGGTTCATATATGAAATCCTAAGTATATAGTAATCTATCTTGATGGAGTTGCTTCAGTTTAAACCTATTCTACCAGTACTACATTTTTATTTCCAGTCCTCCACATTTTATATATATGATGGCATATTTAATTGCTTTTTATTTTGAGTAACATAAGTAATATTTTAAATACAGTTGATTTTATACTCTCATCTTTTAAACTTCATACTACTTCTTAAGTGATTGATCTATCTTTATGATATGTTTGTTTTTAACAGTAAGATGTTTCCTTTCATAATTTTTTCCAGTTATGATCTCTTAATTTCTTTTCAAGTCCTTTTAACATTTATTGTACCTGTTTTAGTGACACTGAATTCTTTTAGCTTTTGTTTATCTGGAAAACTCATTAGAAAATAGAAATACCTCCAGTTCTGAATTTCATCCTTGCCAAGTAGAGTATTCTTGGTTGTAGGCTTTCTCTTTTCAGCATTTTGAATATATTATGCCACTCACTTCTGGCCTGTTGAGTTTCTGCTGAAAAATCATATGATAAGAGAACCAAGATGGCGGCATGAGTAGAGCAGTGCAAATCTCCTCCCAAAACCATATATATTTTTGAAAATACAACAAATACAACTAATACTTAAAGAGAGACCAGAAGACACAGGACAACAGACAGACCACATCCACGTCCATGAGAACCCAGCACCTCGCGAAGGGGGTAAGATACAAGCCGTGGCCCGGTGGGACCCGAGCGCCCCTTCCCCCAGCTCCCAGCAGGAAGAGAGGAGTCAGAGCAGGGAGGGAGAGGGAGCCCAGGACTGCTAAACACCCAGCCCTACCCATCCACACCAGAGCACAGACACAGTACATGCGTGGGGTGCTGGAAACTAGGGAAACAGGACAGTAAGACCTGTGAGCAGGTCCCCGCAGCCGGCACCCCAGGACAAAGAAAAGCGAGTGCTTTTTGAAAGTCTTAAAGGGACAGGGACACCACAGTTGGATGGAACTGCCCCAGGACACTTAGCCTAGCAGCTGGAAATCCCGGGGAACTCTGGGCACTCTAATCCCCTGGGCAGCAGGGAGCTTGGAGGCCCCTCACAGAGATCAGCACCCGGCCGTTTCCCCTCCAATGCAGCTCCACCATATCAGAGCAGCTGCCTGAGGCAAGCCACACCCACTGCAACTTTAGCGCTAAACTCCATTAGCAGCCAGGCAAGATCAGAAGCCCTGTCTGTGTGCAGCTGCCCAGCACAAACTGCTAGAGGCTGCTGTTCTCCTAGGAGAGGAAGGCCACAAACTGGCAAGAAGGGACTTTCTCTTACCCAACACATGCACCAGCTCCCCACAAATATATCTATCACCATGAAAAGGCAGAAGAAATTGATACAGACCAAGATCACAGAGGCAAACCCTGAGAAGGAGATAGACCTAACCAGTCTTCCTGAAAAAGAATTAAAAATAAAGCTCATAACCATGATGATGGAGCTGCAGAGAAATACACAAGAGCTAAGGGATGATGTCTGGAAGGAGATTACAGAAATGAAACAATCTCTGGAAGGATTTATAAACAGAATGGATAACATGCAAGAGGCCATTGATGGAACAGAAACCAGAGAACAGGAACACATAGAAGCTGACACAGAGAGAGATAAAAGGATCTCCAGGAATGAAACAATATTAAAAGAACTGTGTGACCAATCCAAAAGGAACAATATCCATATTATAGGGGTACCAGAAGAAGAAGAGAGAGAGAAAGGGATAGAAAGTGTCTTTGAAGAAATAATTGCTGAAAACTTCCCCAAACTGGGGGAGGAAATAATTGATCAGACCATGGAAGTGTACAGAACTCCCAACAGAAAGGACCCAAGAAGGACAACACCAAGACACATAATAATTAAAATGGCAAAGATCAAGGACAAGGAAAGAGTTTTAAAGGCAGCTAGAGAGAGGTAAAAGGTCACCTACAAAGGAAAACCCATCAGGCTATCATCAGACTTCTCAACAGAAACAATACAGGCCAGAAGAGAATAGCATGATATATTTCATGCAATGAAAGAGAAGGGCCTTGAACCAAGAATATTGTATCCAGCATGACTATCATTTAAATATGAAGGAGGGAATAAATAATTCCCAGACAAGCCAAAGTTGAGGGAATTTGCCTCCCACAAACCAGCTCTACAGGGTATTTTAGAGGGATTACTCTACATGGGAGCACTCCTAAGGATAAACAGATGTCACCAGAGAAAATAAAATCACAGCAAAGAAAGCAGACCAACCAAATACTAACTAAAGGCAAAAAATAAAATCAGCTACCCACCAAAACAGTTAAAGGAAGCACAAAAGAGCACAGAATTAAACAACCAACATATAAAGAATGGAGGAGGACGAATAAGAAGGGAGAAAAATAATGACCAGATAGTGTTTAAAATAGCTCAATAAGTGAGTTAAGTTAGACAGTAAGATAGTAAAGAAGCTAACCTTGAAACTTTGGCAACCACAAACCTAAAGCCTGCAATGGCAATAAGTACATATCTCTCAATAATCACCCTAAATGTAAATGGACTGAATGCACCAATCAAAAGACACAGAATAATAGAATGGATGAAAAAGCAAGACCCATCTCTATGCTGCTTACGAGAGACTCACCTCAAACCCAAAGACTAGAGGAAGAAAGAAAGACTGAAGGAACAAATAGCAGCAGAATCATAGAATTTAAGAATGGACTAACAGTTACCAAAGGGAAAGGGACTGGGGAGAAAGGGAGGGAAGAGAGGGATAAGGGTGGGGACAAAGAAAGGGGGCATTACTATTAGCATTTATAATGTGGGGGGGGGGGGCATGGGGAGTGCTGTGCAACACAGAGAAGACAAGTAGTGATTCTATAGCATCTTACTACACTGATGGACAGTGACTGTAATGGAGTTTGTGGGGGGGGATTTGGTGAAGGGGGGACGCTAGTAAACATAATATTCTTCATGTAATTGTAGATTAATGACAACAAAATAAATTAATTAATTAATAAAAAAATCATATGATAACCTTATGGGATTCTCCTTGCTCATCACGTTTCTATTCTCTTGCTGCTTTTAAATTTCTTCCTTTATCTTTAATCCATGATGTTTTAACTATTATGTGTCCTAGTAGAGACCTTTAGATTCATCTTGTTTGGATCTCTGTCCTTCTTAGACCTGGATAGGGTTTCCTTCTAAAGGTTATGGAAGTTTTCTGTTATTATTTCTTCAAATAAATTTTCATGCTTTTCTATCTTTCTTCTCCTACAGGGACTCCCATAATGCAAATGCTAGAACTTTTTGTGGTGTCCTAGATGTCCCTTAACCTATCCTCATTTTTTTTCAATTATTTTTTCTTCTTGCTGTTCAAACTTGTGTGTTTTTCATTACCACATTAATGTCTTCCAGATTGCTGACCTATTCTCTACATCTTCTAATCTGTTGTTGATCCCTTCTAGTGCATTTTTCATTTAATCTATTGTATTTCAACTCTGATTAGCCCTTTTTAATATTTTCTATCTCTGTTGATGCCCTGCTGGAGTTCATCCACTCTTCTTTCAAGTCCAGTGAGTATCTTTACTTACTGTTACTTTGACTCTTTATCAAGTAGATTGCTTAACTCCATTTCATTTAGTTATTTTTCTGAAGTTTATCTTCTTTTGTTTGGAGGATATTCCTGATTCCTCTTTGTGTTTAACTTTCTGTGTTTTTATGAATTATATGAAAAAGTTACCGTTCCCGGTCCTGAGGGATTAGCTCTGTATAGGAACGTCCCTCGGGGAGGTTGTGGACCTGGTGGCTTTGGCTGGCTGGCTGCTGAGTGGGCGCAGACTGGGGTGTCCTACAGTGCTCTGCACAGGCCACACCCTGGGAGGCAGGCCAGAGCCAAGTGGCACAGGCTTGCAGGGGGAGATTTTCTGAAGGTGCTTTATGCAGGGGGTATAGTGGTGGGAGAGCTGGAGGTCAAGCGGACTTGGTCAGGGGGTTCCTTGTATGCACCCCTTTGGTACTGCCTTTGTGGAACTGCTGGATTTGGGGCAGGTATGTTGGATGTGGGCTGGGTGGCTGACTCGAGAAGACATCTACAGTTGGTATGCATTAGGGACCCAGGACTCGCTGAGGTGGCAGGCCAGCAAGCATTTCTGGATCCTGTCACCATCAGTGCTATCAGTCTGTGGTGGTGGTGGTGGGAGGGGGGACATACATAAACAGTGGTGCTTGTCGGCACCTGTGATAACACAGAGTTCCAGCAGGTCCCTGCCACTTGGCAGGTGTTTTAGTTTAGTGAACTGGCTCCCTTCCCTTATAGTCTCAGTGCAAGCAAATCTGCATTCAGGTCCCTCAGTGATAGTCCTCCCAACAGCAGATTTTTACATTGGTGGTGGGGTTCACATTGTTACTGTGTCTCCATCCCTCCTGCCATTTTCTTTGTGGTCTCTCTTTCCTTTATTGTGCAGAAGCTGTTTGCTCAGCCCTCAATTCTTCAGGAGGAATTGCTTTGTATGTAGGTGTACATTCTGTGTGTATATGAGAGGAGATAAGTTCAGGCTCTTTCTATGTTGCTATCTTGGACCTCCTCACCAATCATATTTAAGTACAAAGAAAACTTTACTAAATGGTCACAACAATTTTCTCCTGAATTGTGCATGATGTACTATTAGTAAAAAACAAAAAATACTGTTAAAATAAATTTATCATTAAATATTCCAGTACAAACAGATACACACTCAAAACTCTACATAAAAAGTGAGTAAAACATATAGTCAAAGTGTAAACAGTATGTTATGTTTAAGTAAAAACATTGCTGACACTCAAACAAAACTATAGCCAAAACCTTGTGGAAGGCAAGGGCAGAGTCATACAATTTCATTGTTAGACATTAACTACTAGAAATATATTAATTTAAAATTCAATTTAAGAGGATAGAATAGGATGGCCAGAAAGCGCTAGAAAACGAGTTCAATTTGAATTTCAGATTACTGTTTTTTTAGTATAAATATGCCCAAATATTAATCATCATTGTTTATCTGAAATTAAAATCAAATTAGTCACTCTATATTTTTTGACAGATCTGGCAACTTTAAAGTAGACATTAGTGAAAATCAAAAAAATAAGGAATTATAAAAATGGAATATTCTAGAAATTAGAAAACTAAAATTCAATCAATGATTTAACTAAAATGACATAGTAAAAGCTTAAGCTCATCAATTTCTTTTATTAGAGAAGACATGTAAAATTGCATAAGAAAGCAGAAATAACTCAAGGGAAATATATATTACTGTTTAATATTTGCAAAATATTCTGATGTTAGTCTTAAATTATTAGAACCTCAATGATAGTTTAAATCAGCTAAGGGGAAGTCAACATCAAAGTAAAACTGCCATTGTAGAAACAATGACAGAGAAAGATAAAGGCATTGCATAATTGTAATAAACAAAAGAAAATATTAATTATGCCAGCAAGTATGTACTTGAATATATGCAAAGTAAAAGTATATAAATGATATTCGATAAATCTCCTTCATCTTTACTTCCATCACCTAATTAATTAATCAATACTCAATTTCCCTGTAAAATATATGGAAAATCAACTCATTCTAAATGATGTAGGATAATAACCTGACATTCCAGTTAGCCAAGAATCTGATGTGTTTAAATTTGTACTGTAAAAATATTACTGTGAAAAAATATAACTATGACACAAAAGTTAATATGTTAGAAAATCCAATAAACTGGGCTGCTTAAAAAAATTTTCATTGGGAGAAAACAATCATATTAAATCTAGAAATCTGCCCTCAGTTTGCTTTATATTTGTTTTTAAGTTCTTACCATTAAAAAACTAAAATGTGAACACTTTTTAAAAATTTTTTTATTAATGTATGATTGATATACACTCTTATAAAGGTTTCACATGAAAAAACTATGTGGTTACTACATTTACCCATATTATCAAGTCCCAACCCATACCCCAATGCAGTCACTGTCCATCAGTGCAGCAAGGTGCCAGAGATCCACTGTGTCCCTTCTCTGTGATACACTGTTCTCCCCGTGATCCCCCACACCATGTGTACTAAACATAATACCCCACAGTCCCCTTCTCCCTCCCTCCCCACCTGCCCTCCCACACCCCTCCCCTTTGGTAACCACTAGTTCATTCTTGAAGTCTGTGAGTCTGCTGCCATTTTGTTCCTTCATATTTGCTTCATTGTTATACTCCACAAATAAGGGAAATCATTTGGCATTTGTCTTTCTCCACCTGGCTTATTTCACTGAGCATAAGGTCCTCCAGCTCCTTCCGTGTTGTTGCAAATGGTACGATTTGTTTATTTCTTATGGCCAAATAGTATTCCATTGTATATATGTACCACATCTTCTTTATCCATTCATCTACAGATGGACACTTAGGTTGCTTCCATATCTGGGCTATTGTAAAAAGTGCTGCGATAAACATAGGGGTGCATATGTCTTTTTGAAGCTGAGAAGTTGTATTCCAAGGAGTGGGATTCCGAGGTCAAATGGTATTTCTGTTTTTAGTTTTTTGAGGAACCTCCATATTGCTTTCCACAATGGTTGAACTCGCTTACATTCCCACCAGCAGTGTAGGAGGGTTCGCCTTTCTCTGCATCCTCGCCAGCATTTGTTGCTCTTAGTCTTTTCGATGCTGGCCATCCTTATAGGTGTGAGGTCATATCTTCTTGTGGTTTTAATTTGATTTCCCTGATGATTCGTGATGTGGAGCATCTTTTCATGTGTCTTTTGGCCATCTTAATTTATTCTTTGGAGAACTGTCTCTTTATATCTTCTGCCCATTTGTTAATCAGGGTATTTGCTTTTTGGGTGTTGAGGTGTATAAGTTTTTTATATATTTTGGATATAAACCCCTTGTTGGATATGTCATTTACAAATATAGTCTCCCATACTGTAGGATGCCTTTTTGTTTTGTTGATGATGTCCTTTGCCACACAAAAACTTTTTAGTTTGATGTAGTCCCATGAGTTCATCTTTGCTTTTGTGGCCCTTTCTCGAGGAGATGGGTTCGGGAAGAAGTTGCTCATGCTTACATTCAGGAGATGTTTGCCTATGTTGTCTTCTAATAGTTTTATGGTTTCATGACTTATATTCAAGTCTTTAATCCATTTCAAGTTTATGTTTGTATATGGGGTTAAACAATAATCCAGTTTCATTCTCTTTCATGTAGCTGTCCAGTTTTGCCAACACCAGCTGTTGAAGAGGCTGCCATTTCCCTATTGTATGTCCATGGCTCCTTTATCATATATTAGTTGACCATATTTCATTGGGTTTACATCAGGGCTCTCTAGTCTGTTCCATTGGTCTATGGGTCTGTTCTTGTGCCAATAACAAATTGTCTTGATTACTGTGGCTTTGTAGTAGAGCTTGAAGTTGGGGAGCATAATTCTCCCTGCTTTATTCTTCCTTCCCAGGATTGCTTTGGCTATTCGGGGTCTTTGTGGTTCCATATGAATTTTAGGACAATTTTCTCTAGTTCATTGAAGAATGTTGTTGGTATTTTGAAAGGAATTGCATTGAATCTATAGATTGCTTTAGGCAGGATAACGATTTTGACAATATTGATTCTTCCTATCCATGAGCACGGAATGTGTTTCCATTTATTGGTATCTTCTTTATTTTCTCTCATGAGTGTCCTGTAGTTTTCGGAGTATAGGTCTTTCACTTCCTTGGTTAGGTTTATTCCTAGGTATTTTATTCTTTTTGATGCAATTGTGAATGGAATTGTTTTCCTGATTTCTCTCTCTGCTAGTTCATTGTTAGTGTACAGAAATGCCACAGATTTCTGTGTATTAATTTTGTATCCTGCAAATTTGCTGAATTCAGATATTAGATCTAGTAGTTTCAGAGTGGATTCTTTAGGGTTTTTTATGTACATCATGTCATCTGCAAAAAGGGACAGTTTCACTTCTTCCTTGCCAATCTGGATGCCTTATATTTCTTTGTGTTGTCTGATTGCAGTGGCTAGGACCTCCAGTACTATGTTGAGTAGAAGTGGGGAGAGTGGGCATCCTTGTCTTGTTCCTGATCTTAAAGGAAAAGCTTTCAGCTTCTCACTGTTCAGCATAATGTTGGCAATGGGTTTGTCATATATGGCCTTTATTATTTTGAGGTACTTGCCCTCTATACCTATTTTATTGAGAGCTTTTATCATGAATGGATGTTGAATTTTGTCAAATGCTTTTTCAGCCTCTATGGAGATGATCATGTGGTTTTGTCCTTCTTTTTGTTGATGTGGTTGATGATGTTGATGGATTTTCAAATGTTGTACCATCCTTGCATCCCTAGAATAAATCCCACTTGATCATGATGGATGATCTTTTTGATGTATTTTTGAATTGGGTCTGCTAATATTTTGTTGAGTATTTTTGCATCTATGTTCATCAGGGATATTGGTCTGTAATTTTCTTTTTTTTTGTGGTGTCTTTGCCTGGTTTTGGTATTAGAGTGTTGCTAGCCTCATAAAATGAGTTTGGAAGTATTCCCTCCTCCTCTATTTTTTGGAAAACTTTAAGGAGAAGGGGTATTAGTTTTTACTAAATGTTTGATAAAATTCAGCAGTGAAGCCATCTGGTCCAGAGGTTTTGTTGTTAGGTAGGTTTCTTATTACCAGCTCAATTTCCTTGCTGGTAATTGGTCTGTTCATATTTTCTGTTTCTTCCTTGGTCAGCCTTGGAAAGTTGTATTTTTCTAGAAAGTTGTCCATTTCTTCTAGGTTATCCAGTTTGTTAGCATATAATTTTTCATAGTATTCTCTAATAATTCTTTGTATTTCTGTGGTATCTGTAGTGATTTTTCCTTTCTCATTTCTAATTCTGTTTATGTGTGTAGACTCTCTTTTTTTTTTTTTTGATAAGTCTGGCTAGGGGTTTATCTATTTTATTTATTTTCTTGAAGAACCAGCTCTTGCTATCATTTATTCTTTCTATTGTTTTATTCTTCTCAATTTTATTTATTTCTGCTCTAACCTTTATCATGTCCCTCCATCTACTGACTTTGGGCCTCATTTATTGTTCTTTTTATAGTTTCATTAATTGTGAGTTTAGACTGCTTATATGGGATTGTTCTTCTTTCTTGAGGTAGGCCTGTATTGCAATATACTTTCCTCTTAGCACAACCTTGGCTGTGTCCCACAGATTTTGTGCTGTTGAATTATTCTTGTCATTTGTCTCCATATATTGCTTGGTCTCTGTTTTTATTCGGTCATTGATCCATTGGTTATTTAGGAACATGTTGTGAAGCCTCCATGTGTTTGTGGAATTTTTCATTTTCTTTGTGTAATTTATTTCTAGTTTCATACCTTTGTGATCGGAGAAACTGATTGGTGCAATTTCAATCTTTGTGAATTTACTGAGGCTCTTTCTGTGGCCTAGTATATGATCCATTCTTGAAAATGTTCCATGTACACTTGAGAAGAATGTTTATTCTGTTGCTTGTGGGTGTAGAGTTCTGTCGATGTCTGCCAGGTCCATCTGTTCTATTGTGTAATTCAGTGCCTCTGTTTCCTTACTTATCTTCTGTCTTGATGATCTGTTCTTCAGAGTGAGTGGAGTGTTGAGGTCTCCTAGAAGAAATGCATTAAATTATATTTCCCCTTTTAATTCTGTTAGTAATTGTTTCACATATGTGGGTGCTCTTGTTTTGGGAGCATACATATTTATAATGGTTATATCTTCTTGTTGGATTGACCACTTAATCATTATTTAATGTCTTTTTTGTCTCTTGTTACTTTCTGTGTTTTGAAGTCTATTTTGTCTGACACAAGTACTGTAACTCCTGCTTTTTTCTCTCTGTTAGTTGCATGAAATATGTTTTCCATCCCTTCACTTTTAGTCTGTGTATGTATTTGGGTTTAAAGTGGGTCTCTTGTAAGCAGCATATAGATGGATCTTGTTTTTTCATCCATTCAGTGACTCTATGTCTTTTGATTGGTGCATTTAGTCCATTTACATTTAGGGTGATTATCAATAGGTATGTACTTATTGCCATTGCAGGCTTTAGATTTGTGGTTACCAAAGGTTCAAGGCTAATTTCCTTACTATCTAAGAGTCTAACTTAACTCACTTAATATGCTGTTACAAACACAATCCAAAGGTTATTTTCTTTTTCTCCTCCTTTTTATTCCTCCTCCATTCTTTATATATTAGGTTTCATATTCTGTACTTTTTATCTATCCCTTGATTAACTTTAGGGATAGTTAATTTAATTTTGCATTTGCTTAGTAATTAGTTGTTCTACTTTCTTTACTGTGGTTTTATTTCCTCTGATGACACCTTAGGAACACTTCCATCTATAGCAGTCCCCTCCAAAATAGACTGTAGAGATGGTTTGTGGGAGGTAAATTCTCTCAGCTTTTGCTTATCTGGGAATTGTTTAATCCCTTCTTCAAATTTAAATGGTAATCTTGCCAGATAAAGTAATCTTGGTTCCAGGCCCTTCTGCTTCATGGCATTAAATACATCATGCCACTCCCTTCTGGCCTGTAAGGTTTCTGCTGAGAAGTCTGATGTTAGCCTGATGGGCTTTCCTTTGTATGTGATCTTATTTCTCTCTCTGGCTGCTTTTAACAGTCTGTCATTATCCTTGCTTGATCTTTGCCAATTTTATTACTATATGTGTTGGTGTTGTCTTCCTTGGGTCCCTTATGTTGGGAGATCTGTGGATTTCCATTGCCTGAGAGAAACTATCTCCTTCCCCAGATTGGGGAAGTTTTCAGCAACTACCTCCTCAAAGACACTTTCTATCTCTTTCTCTCTCTTCTTCTTCTGGTATCCCTGTAATGTGAATATTGTTCCGTTTGGATTGGTCACACAGTTCTCTCAATAGTCTTTCATTCTTAGAGATCCTTTTATCTCTCTGTGCCTCAGCTTCTTTGTATTCCTCTTCTCTAGTTTCTATTTCATTTATCATCTCCTCCACAGTATCCAACCTGCTTTTAATACCCTCCATAGTGCTCCTCAATGATTGGATCTCCCACCTGAATTCATTCCTGAGTTCTTGGATATCTTTCCATACCTCCAGTAGCATGTTGATTATTTTTATTTTGAACTCCCTTTCAGGAAGAGTCACGAGGTCCATATCATTTAAATCTTTCTCCAGAGTTACATTAATTTTACTCTGGACCAGGTTCCTTTGGCGTTTCATGCTTGTATATGGTGCCCTCTAGTGTCCAGAAGCTCTACTCTGGAGTTGCTCAGTACCTGAAGCAATGTCAGGGGTCGCAGGGGAGCAGTGTTGGTGCCTGGGGGGAGGAGAGAGCTGTTCCTTGCTTCCTGGCTGATGTGCCTGTCTCCCCTGCCTTAACCAGTGGGCCAGGCACACAGGTATAAGCTTTTGTCCCAGTGCAGCTGGATATGGATCTCTACTTTCCACAAGCAGCTGGAATCTCAGTCTCTCCAGGGATTCTGTCTGTATTAGCTTTCCAACCCCATAATCACACGAGGATCATAAAAGCACCATGGAATGCAGGTTTGTGCTCCCAGAGCAGATCTCCAGAGCTAGGTATTCAGCAGTCCCAGGCCTTCCACTCCCTCCCTGCTCTGTTTCTCTTTCATCTGCCCGTGAGCTGGGGTGGGGAAAGGGATTGGGTCCCGCCAGGTCACAGTTTTGTACATTACCCTGTTCCGTGAGGTCTGCTCTTTTCTCCAGGTGTATGCAGTCTGGTGCCATCCTCTTACCTGTTGTTCTTTCAGGATTAGTTGCACCAACTATATTTTCTAACTGTATACGGTTTTAGGAGGAAGCGTCTGTGTCTCCTTCATGCCACCATCTTTCTCTCTCAAAATGTGAACTCTTGTATGATACATTATAAGTATGATTTTTAAAAGAAAACTTCCAAGAAACTCACAACCTGTAGTTCTGTACTCATAGTAAAGATAACCCATAAAATGCATGTTCAGGTCACTTAGGGAATGACAGCTTGATTCTACCATGAAATGCTAACAGTATTTATCTTTGTAGGATTCTAGTTTGGGGTAAGTCCTATTTTTAAAAATATTTTCTGTTTTTAATGATGAACATGTATTATTTTCTCCCAACTACATAGTTGGAGATCTTAGGCTACATAACTCCAAACTGTGTATATTCAAAGTTAAATAATAATTAATTATAATAGAACAGATTTTGTATATACCAAAGGTTATAAAACATTGGGTCGCTTCAAAGAAAAAGATAAAAATTATAAATTTATTGATTCTAGAAATATTGTCTCAATACATATCACAAATTTTTAGAAGTCATATAGATACACAATATAAAAAACAACACTAACAGCACCTCTATAATATTTTCTTAGATGTTCTTTGCCTCTTTAAATGACATATTCTTTGCCTCTTTAAAGAAAGATAATTTAGTCTTTCCTATAGCTAGATTCTGATTTTTATAATTTGGATTTTTGAAAAGTTTCTTTTAGTCTCACAGATCATTAGTATAATGTAAATTTTTAGGATCATTTCAAAGTTGGGGGCAATTCTACCAATTCTCATGCATGCTGTCAGTCTTCAGAGAATTTGAGTTTGAGATTTATATACCCTCATACTTTTATCACCAGACGCTGGCAGCCACTTTGTATCATTTGTGACATCTGACTCTGCTGTTTAGTGTCATATCGCCTACTGAATCATCAAACACTTGAAAGGCATGTTCCTGAAAGCCATTTCTAGTCTGGGATAGCAAGCAGTAAATAACTATGGCAGGCAGAATTCTGATGAATTCTGAGATTTCAGCCCCTCAAGGTACATATCCTGTATAATACTTTCTGCTTAAATATGGGCAGAACTGTGAAAAAGATGGACAGCACCCTCATAATTCAGTTTAGTTTTGCGACCAAGATGAAGGGATTCTGTACATGTAATTAAAGTCCTAAGTCAGTGAACACTGGGTTGTTCAAAAGGGTGATCATGCTGGGTTGATCTGACCTACATAGGTAAGCCCTAAAAGGGCCTGGCCTCCTCCTGAAGGCAGGGATTCAGAGGATGAGGATACAGGAAGGCTGATAGAGGGAGCCACGTGTCAAGGAACTGCAGGTGGCCTCTAGAAACAGTAACCACTGGCTGACAGGCAGAAAGAAAATGGAGTCCTCAGTCCTACAAATGCATAAAACTTATTTTTACCAAAAAACCCATAAGCTTAAAAGAGGCCCTGAGTTACAGAAAAGAATAAAGCCTTGATTTATGCTTTGTGAAACCCCAGTGATAGAACTCAGCTCAGTCATGCTCAGTCTTTTGGCCTATATGTATTTTTAGATGAGTGGCTTAAAGCAATACTGAATTTTTAATCTGTAACAATTTGCTATACAGTGATAGAAAACTAATATAGTATTGATACACAGAAATTATAAAGAGTCCCATACATATGTCTCCTAACCCCAAGCCAAACATATTTCCAATTTAATTTCCCCTTCGCCTTATCTCAGAACTGTCTACAGCTGTTCCAACGTACTTTGCAAAACACATATGAAACGTTTGCATTTCATATGCAACACATAGAAACGTGTTTCTAGGGTGCCTCCAATAACCTCCTATGGTGTTGGAAGGGGCACAAAAAGGAGAAACACTAAAATATCTAATACATAAGCTTCCCATATACCAAACACTAGGATAAACATCATTTTTGTGCATTATCTCATTTAATAGTTAAATCTGTGGATAAATAACAAGGATCAGAAGCAAGGTATTTTACTATAGATCCCGTGAATTCTCACTGTTATGCTAAACTCAACTGCAAGTAGGTCAATTCCTCTGTTACTGATACACACAAAAATTATCTATTACACAAGCAAGTCATGGCCATAGTTGAGCTTTACTGGTTACAGCTAGTTTCTATTCATTTGATACCTTAAAAACTTATGTGTGCTCAAACAAATGTATTCGTTGAACATTAAAGTTATAACATATTAGACCCAGTGCTAGAGGGAGATCTGGGGAAAAGGAATCTCTAAAGCTGTTTCCCGTTTTAGAAGGAAAGGCCAGAGGCCAATGTATTGTAGACATTAAGTGGATGTAGCTTTGGAAAAGCAGTTTGAAGCAATATTGAAATGTAAGTTCTCAGCTAAAGAGTAATAGGAATATGGGGTCAAAATTTCTGCATATTTTACAGTGGTGTCTTCACCAGGACAATTTAAAATATATTTCCCTGAGGGTGTATTTTGTACTGCAAAGAAAATTTGGATAAAAGTAATAATTTATTGTCATGATGGGATGGTATCATGATCTTAAATATGATTTTCTCAGAAACCTCAGAACCTGAATTGAGAGTGAGTTCAGAAACTTAACATTAGGGAAAAAGAAAGCAAGAAAATCCTCTCTTCTGCTAGGTAGACTAATGTTAAATTCTCAGCATTTCACTTTTCATACTGGAAACTGACATCATGTTCCTCAAAAGATAGCTTCTATCTGCCTTTTTAAATTCAGAATAAATTAAGACTGAAAAATTCAAAGGAATGGAAGCCATCCTTTGCTTTGGAGTAACAGAAAGTAGATAGGATAGGAGAAATGAGGAGTCCACAGAAATAATACTTGTATTTGCAAAGTTCTTAAGAAAAATGCAAATTACATATAGTCACTAGGAATTTTGAAGAGTGAATTTATAATCTTCAGCGGGTGTTGTCAGAGTAAAACAAAAACAATAATGTAATACAGATAAGTGATAGAATCTTCCCATTTGTTATTGAAAATTACATAATTTAAAAACTAAGTTTCCGTGTGATTTTGAATGCATTCATCATAGACAAAAACATAAGAAAACAATTTGCAAAAGATAATAATTCTCATAGTGATAATTCTAATTTAATTGTAAAATCAATGAATTGTCTTTTGGATAATTAGTTGTTTTGTGGCTATGCTAATTAGCTTATTTTAATGAAATGTGTGATGGATGACTTAATAAAAATATACATAGGCTACATACCTGGTATGGTTCATCTTTGCACTAATTTTTAAAATAAATATGTTTTGCATAAATTCCTTATATTCAATATTGATTGATAATTTGGAAGACCTAGTATTACTAGCCATATATTCATTCATTGCCTAATTGTTAGGACTCATTAGTGGTTGGCTTTTAAAGGAAGCACATGCTCTCTAGTTTGCCATAGACCTTCCCAAGTGTGTATATGCTTAGCCTGCTTATGCATTTCAGTGTGATTATTGCTTTGTACATGCAGGCAAGTAAATAATTTTGGCCTCAGGATAAAAATAGATATACCCTTGCAGCAATTTACATTTCTAAAATTTATGATAATGTAAATATGCTTAACAAATTCAGATTCTTTATATAAAACAAAGAAGAATTTTATCTCATTTAGAAGAAAATCTTTTTGCATACATCTTAGAAGCTTGTAACTATGTTCAAACTGAAAATCATGCAACACAGTAAGCATTTATTAATTCCTGTTAGTGGAAAGCCTGATATTGAATTCTCTGATATGGTTCCTGATCTCCAGTAGCCTATTCCTTGTATGAGAGAGATGGGTATATCAGTATGAAACAAAGGAGAATTTGAAAATAAAAAATACACAACATAATTTTCAAATAGTGGAATCCTTGAAAATTATAATTTTCTTCAGAGGAATTAGAGAAGACTTTATTCGAAAGGGACACATATTCTTTGTCTTGAAAGATGAATAGGGTTTTATGGGTGATGTGGGTAGGTGAGATAAAGACTGAGCATGGAGGAGGAATTCATGGAACTACCAAATCCTCTGGAGAAAGGTATCATTGTCTGCTGTCTTCTAAGTGACCGAATCTATCAGAAGGTAAAAAAGTAGATGGAACCAGAACCCAGAGAACATGACAACTGATTTTCATGGTGTGTAGTTAGAATAGGTTAAATTGTGTTAATTGCAGCAACAAAAAAATCCCCGAAGCTTAGAAGCTTCAAGAATAATGTTTTTTGTTTATATGCTTATCTTGGATTAGCATAGGTTTTGTTTATGTCATAGTGATTCTGAAAGCTGCCTGCAGTAGCATCTGCCATCTAGATTTTTACTGGCCACTGAGAAAGAGGAAGGAACACAGTGAGTCACTTACTGACTCTTAAAATATTCCATATGGAAGCAATATTATCACTTCCAATTATAATTTATTAACCAGGGCCGATCATTTGACCATGTCTAACTACAGGGAGACAATTATCCACGAATATCTCACATTTCCCCATGACATAAGCTAAGGCATTTAAGGTAAGTTAAGGATGACAGTATAAGAACATATTCCAGGAGAGTAGAGGCTAGAGATGTCTTCCTTCTTGGAAATCTAGGGTAGTGAAGATGAACATTTTAATTCCATTTCTATAGAAGTTTAATTTACTGTCCAGAATAAAGAAGGTAAATAAAAGTTGCTTCTCAGGAAGAACAGATGGCTCTGTTTCCAATATTCCTACAAAATCAGTCACCTAAATTCAGAATTCCTCTTCTCTTGAACATTTCAGAGCACATGTGAACCCACCCAGCCCTCACTGGGTCACCTATCTGGACTGGGACTTGGGAACAGATGCTCTGATGTCACTTTGGCTGTTGTTGCTTTTCCATGAGTAATAAACTATCTCTGACCTGGAGTCCTCAGAATTTCTGTGAGCGTATAAATATAACACTCTGGCAGTTAACCCGTCATCTTGCAGAGAGAGTGAAATCTCATAAACATCATAGTTTCTGAACTAGCACTAACTTCATGGAGTCAGGGAAGTTCAGTCTTAGTGTGTGCCTAGAAAGAAAAGATCTGGGAATAGCAATAAACCACTAGAGTAACTCTGACACATGAGACACTAGGGATGATTCTTCTAGTTCATCATCTTCTCACTACTTTATAGAAGGCATCCTGGTTATAGTAGCCACGTACATATATTTAATAATACAGTTAGATCCAAATAAGAAGGGTTGTGAAGAGCTCTGAACCTCGGTCCTTGGTAAATCCTATACATCACCATTACAAAAATAGAAATATTTAAAGAAAATGTGGAGACTTCTGTCACTTGTAATCTAATGCTCAGCGTTATCAGAACACAAACTGATGGACATAATATCAATTCTTAGCCTGACATTATTCAGGACCCAAGGAAAAGGTTTTCCACATTTTTCCTTGAAGTGAAAGTCATTTGTATCTGAATGGCATGAGTATAGTTGGGCTCTGCTGCTGTATATATTGGAAACAGGCAACCTTTGAACAACATAGGGATTATTCTCTGACCAACATACAATTGAAAATCCATATATAACTTTTCATTCAGCCAAAACTTAACTATGAATAGCCTACCTTTGACCAGAAGCCTTCCCATAACATAAAGTTATTTAACACGTTTTGTGTTATTTAAATTAAATATTGTATTCTTATAATAAAGTAAGCTAAAGAAAATTTTTTTTCAAATTGTTACATATCTCCTAAAAATTTTCTGATATATTCATTGAAAAAAATAATCCATGTATAAATGGACCCACACAGTTCAAACCCATGTTGCTCAAGGGACAATTGTACTGCTTTAGGGTATGGAAAGGATTTGTGCAGAGAACGTGGTTATATAAATGTTGTGGGCAGAATAAGTGCCCACCCAAGATTTCTAGGGTCTAATCCCCAGAATTTAAGAATATGTTACTTCACATAGCAAACGAGATTTTTAAGGTATTAGAAAAGGGTAAGGACCTTGAAATGGGGAGATTGCCCTGGATTATCCAGGTGGGCCCAAACTAATCACAGGGGATCTTAAAAGCAGAGGATGCTTTCCAGTTTTGATCAGACAGATAAGCTGTCTGTGGAAAAAGGTTCAGAGAGATGCAGCTCTTTGTAGCCTTTAAAGATGGAAGACACAACCAAACTCATGAACGTGGATGGCCTATAGAAACTGGGAAGGGCAAGGAAATGGATGATCTCCCAGAGCCTCTAGATAGGAATAAAGCTCTGCTGGTACTCTTGGTTTTAGCCTCTTTAGACCTGTGTTGGACTTCTGATCTATAGAATTATAAGGCAATAAGTATTCCTTGTTTGAAGCCATTAAGTTTGTGCTGCTCATTAGGGCAACAAGGGAAAATTAATGGAGCATGAAAAAAAACACATGAATTATCACATCTTTCTAGAATAGCATGGATACAACTGACTCTTACATAACAGATGCCACTTTCAATTTGTGATGGGCACACATTTTATTGTTTCTTTTACAGTTGCCGTTTGTAGTTCATAGTATATCAAGAATGTACACGATGTCTCAGAAATGTTTTGTGATGTTAAAGAAGCTATATAACTTTAGCTATCTCTTATAGTTCTAGCTGTAATATCTGTAAGTATGATATCTATATTTTACATTGGCTACTAGTATATTGAACACAAGAAGTGTAAAGATATTTTTAGTTTAATACAATTTGATTACAATAAAATAAAAATTTTCACATTCAAGTAATTTTTGTTAAAATTTTTATATCCAACTATAATTGATATTTTATAGTTTTGAATACTAATTGATTTTGTACTTTAAAGATACACTAACATTATGTTTCTATTTTTGAAAAGCATATATTGAAATATTTTAATTTTAATAACAGGTCCAATTTTTAAAATTTGTTAGACTATTGCTCACAATAGAATACAAATTATGTTCCATACTAGATTACAACCACAAAATTATTGATTTTTGTGACATTAAGGCTAGAAAAATTAGTTTCACGGAATAAAACTAGGTAGTAGTTATGTATTTCTTATTAGTTATTTAAATGTTGCTGATCCATTAAATATGCCACAGCAGGCACAAAAATAAATTTGGTATTTTTAGTATTTTGCCAAATTTCAAAACATAAAAAACACCTTTATGTGTCTTCCATTTTTTTCTCTATGAAAGAACAATTGTCAAATTAATTGAAAGAAAATGTCACATTTAACAGTTTTATGAGACTGATTTCTAGCTTTTGAGTGTAGTTGCATATGTTAAATGGCTCTCCTTTGAAAATCCTTAGCAGTCATTGAAAATATTAGAGGGAAGCATATATTAAGTGTTGATAAATTGATAAGGAGTTTCCATGAACTACATATATGTGACCTTGTTCATAGCTATTCTTATTACTGTCACTTTAGGTCATTTCCCTTTTAAAATAGGTTCAACAAGAAAACAGAATGAACTACTATTTAAACTGAAGTTATTGTATGTATTACTGGACTAGAAAAAAAACTAATGGAAAATAGTTTAAATATATGTGAAGTAAACATGTTATTGAAGGAATGACCGTAATTCTTTATTTCTATAATTATAGTTCCATACTTCTCACAAAGCAACAACTAAGTGCTTTATGGAACCTAAGAAATAAAAATTCCCACACCTACATAAATTTGTGTTTTAGTTTGTTATACTCAAACTCTGAAGTAAAAAAATTAAAATTCATTAAAGAGTTGCTTTATAATAAATGTTACAATTTGATAGATTTATGGAAATAATTTTTATTTAAAATTTATGAAATTTTATTGGGTTATATGAAATTATTGGGTTATAACCTGCTTAGTTTTGTTTTGCCTTGGATGTTCATTAAATAACAAATCATCTCACAGTAGCATGTTAGGTAAAATATGATAAATCATAACTTAGGATGCTTATTCTAGAAATGCAATGATGCTTCAGTGTAGAAAATTAATGCAGTGCATTATATTAATGGGTTATAGAGAAAAGCTTAAAGAACATATTAATAAATGTAGAAAAGGCATAGGAAAAACTCATCATTGTTCATTTTCAAACTTCCTAGCAAAATAGGCACCTAAGCAAACTTCCATAACCTGATGTAAAAGTCTGTTAAAAAAAAGTCAGGGAAAAAAGAGCATAACCTTTGGAAGCTGCCTAGAATTTATGCATTATACCAGGAACAAAATCAGGAAGTGCACCAGCACCATCACTTTTCAACACTGCTTTGTAGAACCTACCAATTATAGTGAGCAACAGCAAAAACAAAATGGAAAAAAAAATTGTAAATAATCAAGTCGCTAGTTTTCAGTACACTGTTGTCAAGCTAGGGCAGGTAACAATAGAAATTGTCAATTGACAATAGTAATCAAAATTATATGGTGCCTGAGAATGACCTAATAAAACATATGAAAGTCCTATATTGAAGAAATATAATAACCAATGAAGAACATAAGAGGCCACCTGAATAAAAGCAGAGATACTCTACTACTGAAATTCTATGTTAATAAGATTATGTTAGTCTAGAAGTGCAGTGCATTCCCATTTAAAACCCAAAAGGTGCTATGAACTAAGCTATTTCTCAAGTCTATATAGAACAATATGGGCTATAAATAACGAAGAAATGTTTGAAGAACAGGATGAGGTAAATCTTACATAGAGCACATGTTACTATAAAGTTATAGACAGATAACCAATGAAAGGCAATAAAGAGTACACAAGCAACTCAGTGCAAAACTGGAAACGACATACTGCAGAGCTGATAATCTAGACCAGTGGAAAATAAAATCTCATTATATTTAACAACAATCAATTCCAGATTGAAACTTAGATGTTAAAAGCAAACCATACAACTTTTATGAAGATAATGGTGAATGTATTTTATTAATGTTGAATAAAACACTATTTTCAAGGAGAAAACAAATTTGATATAAAAGTTGAAAGAGATTGCGTTCATTAAAATATGAATTTACAAAACAGAAAAGAGCATAAAGACAAAGGATAAAGATATTTGCTATATATATAAACCTATGATCCAGACATTTACATACAAATCCTAATTAGCAGTAAGGAAAATTTTCAAAATTACTGAATAAGATGAATAGATGCTTTGCTGCAGAGTATATTTGCATCATCAATAAACCAGTAATCTACTTATTGTATGTAACAAACCATCCAAGATCGAATGGACTCATTTGGAAGCTTCTCCCTTAGAATCTCTAAAGCAATTTCATCAGAATGTGGCTGGGCTAGAGGAATCGTTTACACTGTATAGTCCTCAGTCCTCTCCATACTGTCAAGAGGCTACTTTAGGTTTCCTATCACACTACATTTCTTACACGATGTTGACTTCCCTAGAATAAGCATTCCAAAACACACAAAGATTAAAATGCCAGCCTGGGCCCAGAAATTGGCACAGAGTCATTTCTACCATATTCTATGGAACACAGCAATCACAAGTCTGCCTGTTTTTTTAATAAGGGGTTCTTTGATTTGCCATTTACTGGGAGAACTGTCAAATCCTCATGAAATGATGGTAGGCATTTAATTCCTTTTTGTAGTCCTGTTAATCTTTATAGGTGGTGCTATAGTATTAGGGAAAATATATTTTGAATATTTATATCATCTTGACTAGTGAAACTTCTATCATTTGGAATAGTTTTCATTTTTTTTCCTGTAATGTTTTCACTTGAAGTTTTTCTGTCTGATATTAATATTTTCTAACTGGCATTTGGTAAAAGATGGTATAAATGTTGTCCACCATTTGACTTCAGATATTTACTGTTCCCTTATGTTTTATGTTTGTGTCTTATAACTTGAATATAGCTGATAATTTTTAATTAACTGGAGAATTTAGTCACATTTACTGATATATTTAGATTTATTTCTACTGTATTTGTGCTGTGTGGTTTTCCCCTTTTTGATTTCCTTTTTCTTTCTAATCAATTTGTGAATTGAATTTTCATTTCGTTTTCCCTTTTACTACTTGGAAAAGAGTGTGTAATTTTTCAGAACTTATGCTTTAAATTTAAATATGCAGATTTACAATGATAAAATTCAAAGTTCTAGCGTACATTAACTCACATCCCAAAGAATTCAGGTAAACTGACTTGCTATTATGTTTTACATCTCTTCTTTCAATTAACAGATACTTCTTTGCCATTACTTTAATTTTATCATTTCTAAACCCACAGAGTGTTAATTATTACTGTTCTATAAATGCAATGTTTATTTAGCTTTTCTCATGTATATCCTCTATTTAACACAGAATTCTTTCTTGCAAGTCAAATCTTTTGTAGATTGTTTACCATCTTCCTGAACTTCATCTTTCAAGATTAACTTTATCATCTTTTGGTAATCTGTCAGTGGTAAATACTCACTTTTTGTTTTAAACAAGCTATTGAAAAATAGATCCATGGGATATAGAATTCTTGAGTGAATTACCTAAGCATTTTAAAGATAAACTTCCATTGTCTATGGTTTCCATTATTCGGTCAAGATGCGAGCTGTCAATTTGCCATTCTGTTCTCTCTACAACTTTTAAACTCTTTATTCCTTTGGTGTTTTAAAGTTTCAGTAAATCTCCAAAGTGGACTTCATCATATTTTTTACTCTCCAGATACATTAGGAAGTCAGAGTATGAAACTATTGTCATTCATCAGTTGGGAAGATGTGTTAAGCATAATCTTTTCAAATAGTCTCTTCTTTATTTTATAAGATAGTCCTTATTTTCTTTCCTGCTGGAGATCTGTTTAAAATTATGATAGATTCTTCCTCTCCTTTTCCATTCTTCATGACCCTTAACTTCCATTTCATATGTTTTACTTTGCTGCTTTCATATAATAACTTAACTCTTAATTCTTATTCAATAATTTGATCTTCAGCTGAGTCTAGGATGCTGTTTAAATCATTAGTTTCCATATTTAATCATTATATTTTCCTTTCCAGAAATTTGATTTGATTTTTATTCATACCACTCTGGTCATTTTATATTGACAAACTTTTTCTTAGCCTACGTTCATTATCCTTTAAAATTTTTTAATATAAATATGCTCAGTAACTTAGGTTGAAGGGTATGAGATTTGTAGCATTTTGGTTCAACTGAATAAACTACATGCCTGATAAATCCAGTCACTGCTCCTGATTTTTAAAGACTGATTTGAGGCTCATTGCTGTCTTGCTTTCTTCAATGTTTGGGATTTTTTTTCAAGTAATACATTTTCCTTCACCCTTCTTTTGTGGATATTTTTGAAACCTCATTTGGACTTATATTCCCAAACAGAGGATATGGCTTCGGTTCCGTCATGTATTTATGCACTACAAACTCAGAATTACTTTCAACTTTATGGTAATCCCAGGCTTTTTGTTTCATTATAAAAACAAACTCTGTATTTTTAGGATTGTTTTTAGATTTACAGAAAAGCTGCAAATATAGCACATAGAATTTCCATCTACTTCCTCTAGTGTCCTCATTTATTAACATATTACTATGGTAAATTTGTTCCAACTAAGGAACGAACATTGAGCATTGAACTCCAGGCTTTACTCGGATTTTGCTAGTGTTACCACTAATGTCCTTTTTCCTTTCCAGTATCCCACTCACAATGTCATAAAGTGTTTAGTTGTGATGCCTCCTTAGTCTTCTCTGGTCTGTGGCAATTTTTTCCATCCCTCCTTGATTTTTGTGATCTTGACAGTTTTGAGGACTTTTGTAAAGTGTAATCAGACATTTCTGTAGAGTGTCTCTCAATTTGGGTTTGGGTGATGTTTTCTTTATGGTCAGATAAGGGTAATGGGTTTTGGGGGGATGACTACAGTAGTGATTGTCTTTACCACATCATATCATGGGCACCAATATATCTTATCATTGATATGCCTTAGCACTTATTTCATTTTTAAATTATTGTACAGATAGTATGGATTTAGGTCTCAAGTCTATGTGACAAGGTGACTATCATTAGGAATTGTTAAGCAGAGATTTCCCATTTTATTTTTTTTCTCTTCTCCCAGATCCGAAGATAGACACAAAAGGAATTCTAAGCTAGATCCTTCCTATTTTCACAACTTAAGTATAGGGGTAAAATTTATTTAAATACTTTTCCTTTGGGAATTATAATTTAAAATTAGAACTCTGAATACATTAATTATATGTTGAATGTTTATAAAAATATTCATTAGGAATTATCTTAGTTCAAGCTGCTGTAACAAAATATCATATACTGTGTAACTTAATAAACTTAATTTCTCACAGTTCTAGAGACTGGGAGGTTAAAGATCAAGGGGCTAGCAGATCTTGCATCTGTTAAGGGCCTACTTCCTGGCTGGTAGATGGTTATCTTCTTGTATCCTCACATGGCACAAAACAGAGAGGAGTTACCTCTCTCCAAACTCTTATAAGGGTGCAAATCCCTTTCATAAGGGCTCCATCCTTAACAACCTCATCTAATCCTAATTATCTCCCAGAGGCCCCACTTCTTACCATCACTTCATGGGGCAGATTTTATCATATGAATTGGGGGAAGTAACACAAACTATTCAGTTTAGAACAGTTATTGTCATACTGATTTGGTTTCTTTCAGTTTGTTTCCTACTAGCTGTGTGAACAAAAACTAACTGACCTCTAAGCTTTAAGATTCTCACCTGGCCATGCTTATGGTGAGGGTAAGGTATAAGAATGCATATGATTTAGCACAGTGCTGACATACTGTATGTGTTCAATATTATGCAAATATAAAAGTAGAAAAGTCCAGTCTGATAAAGGTAACATGATACCCTTGTCTGGAACTGAGGATAAAAAGGATCTACTTAATAGTCTTTTGTGACCTTAGAATATAATGTTTCTTTAGTGTACATGCAGAATGAAAAATTAGGATCGAATTAACAAAAAATCTACTTTAAAAACCTTTGACTCTCAAAGAGAAGACAAGTAGTGATACTATAGCATCTTACTACACTTATGGACAGTGATTGTAATGGGGTATGTGGTGGGGACTTGATAATGGGGGGAGTCTAGTAACCATAATGTTGCTCATGTAATTGTACATTATTGATACCAAAATTAAAAAATTAAAAAATACCTTTGACTTGTATCTGTTCATTATTCCTTACCAATTTCTTAAGACAATTTGTAAATTTGTCTTTATAGAAAGCTTGTTAATATAACATAATTAAGCTTTTAGTTTAATGAGAAAAATAATTAATCAGGAAGATAAAAGAACATACAGCTTTAATTACAATTTATTTTAGTGTATATTAAAATATATATCAATTCACTTACTGATCTCTTTCCAAGTCATTTGTAACCTGTTATTCATAGTTTTGATTTGCAAAATATTTTTCCAGGTGTGGGTAATGACCTATGACTATTCCTGAAGTCTTGCTTTTTCAATTTATAGCCTCTATAGAAGGAAAAATTGAGGAATGAAAAATAACCTCATTATCTTATGCAGTGACAACTATTGAGTTTTTCTGTAGCCTTATCCATCAGGATTTTCATCAAATACCTATTTTCCTTTGCTGAATATTTATATGTATCGCTTAAAAAACTGGCTGTTTCACATTGACTCTTTCAGTCATAGAGTTCATAAAAATTATATTATTTTTAAAGGACTAACATCAATGCAGAAAGAAATTAAGCCAAGTCAATATGTCATATTGCAATCAAATATCAGAAATGGAGTGTGGAAAAGCCAAAACAGTGTGTGTATGTGTGTGTGTGCATGTGTGTGTACAGGTGTGTAGTTTATGTAGTATAAGTGTAAAACCCAATTTATTCAAGCAGTATTCATGAATGTGCCCTAAACCATTTAAGCTTGTACTTCCCCTCTCTACACCTGCAAAAGTAAAATTTCTCATAGTGACACTTCACTGTGAAAAACCACCTTCCCTTAACATCTGTATCTGTGGGTGCATGTTGAGTGTCAAACCTCAAAGCAGAACTTGTGAAGTAAGTACTGATCTCCAACTATTACAGAAAACATACTACTTATTTTATGTTAATGCTTTTGGCAAGTTTCTTCAGGAATATTATGGGCAGTATTCCCTTTAGAAGTAGGTATATAAGTTATAAAACTATAATTTATGTGACTTTACTGGCTGAAGTATTTAGTTCTTATAACATTAAAATTGGTTCAGTAATGAAGTAATGGTTAAAAAACCCTGTAGTAAATTCCATGTGCCTGATCCATATATTTCTCTTCATAATTTAAAATACATTCTTTATATATATGGTATATTTAACAGTCAAGGGAAAGGAAGATGGTTATTCAATTATATGTTAAAATGTTTTCCAAATTGGAATGATAATGCAGATGAGACAGTGCTAGCATACAGTATTACTTTTTTTTATAATGATAAAAGCACTTATTTACTATCTTAACTATTTTTAAGTGTACAGTTCAGTTGTGTTAAGTATCTTCACATTTCTGTGCAACAGACCTTCAGAACGTTTTCATCTTACAACACTGAAGGGCACTAAATACTGATTTCCCCCACTCCTGGCTCTTTTTATTTTCCGGTTCTTTGATTTTGACTACTTAGATATATCAATGCAGTATCATCCAATGTTTCTCCTTTTTAAACTGACTTCTCTTTCTTAGCACAGTGTCCTCTAGGTTCTTCCATCTGTTGTAGCATGTGACAATACTTTTCCTTTTACAAGACTGCATAATATTCTATTATGCGTATATACCTTTATTTATTTATTTTTTGTTACATGCATATGTTTGTTACCTTGACTGTTGTAATGGTAACATGAGTGTAAACATATGTTTGAACTCACCACATCACCTACATTAATGAGGTGTAGTTTTTTTATATACTGATTATACCTCATGAAACTGAAAAAATAAAGTTAAATTTCAGCTATTAAAAAATAAAATAAAACTAATACTAGTTTGGCTTTGGCTAATAGCCTTTGAATATTTATATATTCAATTTTCTATATTGCTTTGAACTGTCTGAAGCAATATTATATTATGGACATTTCTAAATTGCTTCTCCCATTAAAGCCTTCAATATTTCATCACTTAACATCATATTGTTGATTTCTGAAAAATACGCTGTTATATTTTTTACACTTCTTTTTATATTAAGTTTGTGATTTAGGAAATCTGGGTTTATGAGATGCATTTGGTTGCATAGGGATAAAATCATGTGATTTTCCATCTTTGGTATGTTGGGCATGGTGACCTCTTAATGATGAAGCATCTAGAACAGTTTTTATAAGTAGGGATTACATGTTCCCTGGGTATTTGGTAAAATCACTGGAAAAATTTTCTGGTTCTGGCACCTTTTCAACCTTTTATAATGGTGGATCTTTCCTAACTTCTTCACAGGATATATGGTTGTTGGTCTATTCAGGCAGATTCTCACTTTGTAGGTGAATTTTTCTGCAAAGTCTTTAATTTCATCCATGTTTTAAAATTTATAGACAAAAGTACAGATAGTTTTTAGAGTTATGTTCATCTTCATCATCTTTGTGATTCTGTCTCACTGTTAAATTTGATTACCTGTATTTTCTCTCAATTTTCTTAAAAGTCAGACTTGCCAGGAGCTTGTCTTTCCTAAATATGTTTAAAAATAACCAGCTTTGGCATTATATATTAGTTTTTTTTGCATTCTACTTTACTAATTTCAACTTTATTACTCTTTATCCTTCTTTTCATTGAAATATAGTTAATATACAGTATCATATTTCAGGTATACATCATAATGATTTGATATTTTTGTACATTGTGAGTGATCCCCAATGTCATTACCATGTATACCATACACAGCTATTACAATAGTGCTGACTATATTCTCTATAACTTATATCCCTATTATCTACTCATGACTTATTTATTTTATAACTGGAAGTTTGTTTCCTATATCTATGAGTCTCTTTCTGTTTTATTTGTTTTGTTTAGATTTAAGTGAAATAAGTTTCTGTACTGTCTGCACCAATTTACAATCCTACTAACAGTGTATGAGAGTTCCCTTTTCTCCACATCCTTGCAGACCCTTGTTATTTCCTGTCTTTTTGATAGTAGCCAATTTGACTGATGTGATGTGAGAACCCTATCGTAGTTTTGATTTGCATTTCCCTTATGATTAGTGACGTTTGAACATCTTTTCATGTACCTGTTGGCCATCTGTATGTAGTCTTTAGAAAA
Source organism: Manis javanica (assembly GCF_040802235.1). Lineage (NCBI taxonomy): Eukaryota > Metazoa > Chordata > Mammalia > Pholidota > Manidae > Manis > Manis javanica. Next base: position 141,425,597 of record NC_133158.1, read on the forward strand.
CTGTCTCTACAGCTCATCTTGCCCATTTTTAATCAGCTTGTTTGTTTTCTGAAATTAAAGTGTGTAAGTTCTTTATATATATTTAATATTAACCCCTTATTGGATATATGATTTGCACATATCTTCTCCCATTCAGATTTCCTTTTCTGTTGTTATTGACAGATTCCTCCACTGTGCAAAAGTTTTTAAGTTTGATATGATCCATTTGTTTGTTTTAGTTTTTATTGTCCTTGCCTAAGGAGAATGGTCCAAAATGTACAGCCTATACCAGTGCCAAAAGCTTGGTGTCTATGTTTTCTTCTAGGAGTTTTGTGGTTCTAGGTCTTACATTGAAGTCTTTATTCCATTTTGAATATTTTTGGATATGGTGTTAGATATTGGTACAAGTTTCATTCTTTTGCAGGTAGCTGTCCAGTTTTCCCAGCATCACTTATTGAAGAGATTATCTTTTTCCATTGTATATTCTTGCTGCCTTTGTCATAGATTAATTAAACATATCTGTGTGGGCTAGTTTCTGGGCTCTCTATTCTATTCTGTTAATCTACATGACTGTTTTCCTGCTAGTACCATACTGTTTTGACTATGCCTTTGTATTATAGACTGCTATCAAGAAGTGTGATTCCTCCAGCTTTGTTCTCCTTTTTCAACAATGGTTGGCAACTTGGGGTCTCCTGTGGTTCCATACAAATAATAGGATTCTTTGTTCTATTTCTGAGAAAAATGTCAATGGTATTTTGATGGGGATCATATTAAGTCTGTCAACTCTTTGGGTAGTATGGACATTTTGGCAATGTTAACTATTCTAATCCATGAGCACAGAATATCTTTTCATTCATTTGTGTCATCTTCAATTTATTTCATCAGTTTTTATTATATGAAGTTTTCAGTCTTAAAGTTTTTACCTTCTTGGTTAGGTTGGTTACTAGGTATATTTTATTCTTTTTGATGCAATTATAAATGTGATTGCTTTTTTAATTTCTCTTTCTTCTAGTTCATTATTAATATTATAGAAATGAAACAGATTTCTGTATATTCATTTGATATCTTGCAACCTTACTGAATTCATTTATTTTCTAATAGTTTTTTGGTGAAGTCTTTTAGGGTTTTCTATATATGGTTTTATGTCATCTGCAACAAATGTACTTTTTCCTTATACTTTTGGATGCCTTTTCTTTTTCTTGCCTTATTGCTATGGGTAGAACTTTCAATACTATATTGAATAAAAGTGGTGAACCTGGACATCCTTTTCTTTTTCCTGATCATAGAGGAAAAATTTTCACCTTTCACCATTGAGTATCATGTTAGCTTTGTATTTGTCATATATAGCCCTTATTGTGTTGAGACAGTTCCATCTGTATCTACTTTGTTGAATTTTGTCAAATGCTTTTTCTGCATCTATTGAGATGATCATGAATTTTATCCTTCATTTTGATAATGAGATGAATCATATTGATTTGCTAATGTTGAAACATCCATGCATCCCTAGAATAAATCCCATTTGGTCATGATATATGATCCTTTTAATGAATTGTCTGGTTTAGGTATCAAGTTAATGTTGGTCTTCTGAAGTGAGCTGGGGGACATTCTTCCTCTTTAATTCTTTGGAATGAATTTAGGATAAGTACTAACTTTTCTTCAAATATTTGGTAGAATTCACCTGGGAAGCTTTATGGTTCTGGCCTTTTGTTGCTTTTTTTTTTGAATTTTCATATTACTGATTCAATTTATTACTTCTTATCAATATATTCAGACTTTCTATGTCTTCATGTTTCAGTCATGGAAGGTTGTGTATTTCTAAGAATTTATTGATATTCTTAGGTTTCCAATTTGTTGGCATATAACTGTTCATAGTATATGTGCTGGCAGTAACTATTCTTTGATCCTTTGTATTTCTGATGTGTCAGTTGTAAGTTCTCTTTCAGTTCTGATGTTACTTATTTGGGCCCTCTCCCCTTTTCATGAATAGTCTTGCTAGAGGTTTATCAATTGTATTTACCTTTTCAAAGAATTAATTTCATTGATCTTTTCTATTGGTTTTTAGTCTCTGTTTCCACTCTGTTCTTTATTATTTCCTTCCATCTCCTAACTGAGGGCTTTGTTTCTTTCTATCTTGTTCCTTTAGGTGAAGGGATAGATTGTTTACTAGGGTTTCCTTTTTTCTTAAGGTAGATCTGTATGGCTATGAACTTCCCACTTAGAGCTGCTTTTAAGGCATCTCATAGATTTAGAGAAAGTTGTGTTTTCAATTCCAATTGTCTTAAGGTATTTTTTAAAATTTCCTCTTTAATTTCTTTTCGACCTATTGGTTATTTAGGATCCACATGTTTGTGTGTTTTCCACTTTTCTTTTTGTAGTAATACATTTCAAGTTTCATACTTTCATATTATTGTGATTAGAAGAGATGCTTGATATGTTTTCACTTTTCTTTAATGTACTGAGACTTGTTTTGTGACCTAACATGTGATCTATCCTGGATAATGTTCCCTGTGTACTTGAGAATATTCTACTGTTGAATTTCTCCCTGTGCTCACACATTCTCCTCCTGAGTTTGGTGAGCATTTCTATGGCTATTACTTTGAACAATTTCTCAAGTATATTACTTATCTCCATTTTATTAGGGATTTCTTTTGGGGTTTTATCTTATTCTTTCATTTAAAACATATTCTTCTGTCTATTCATTTTGTTTCACTTTTGTGTTTGTTTATATGAATTAAGCTGAACAACTACTGCTCCTGGTCTTGAAGGAGTGGCCTTGTCTAGGAGCACCCACTCTGTAGACTGGATAGCTGGAATGGACATGATCTGGGGGTGGGAAGGTCCCAGGGGAAACCTTGGCAGGATGGTTGGAGCTGGTGCAGTCACATTCCATGAGACCCCAGTGTACCATATAAGTGCTGCCCTGGCAGAATGGTTGGAACTGGAACAGATGAAGGCCAGGAGGTCTCAAAACACTCAGTGCTGGGACTGCCTTTCTGGAGATGGATAAAGCTGGAGCAGATATGGTCCAAGGATCCTGGGGCAGTCTTCACCAGGGATGGATGAAGCTAGAGTAGGAGCACAAAGCCAGGGCATCCCAGGGCATGCTGTGCCAGGACCACCTTGGGTGAATAGCTGGAACTCAGGCATGGGCTGGGGGTATCCTTGAGTGCACTATGCTGGGGCCATCTTCTACTAGTTTCATACTATTGAAGGATGAGGGCTAGAGCCGTGGAATGGGTATGGGCTGCTGGGTAACCTGGGTTGTGCCACAGCAGGGTCGGATGGCTGGATCAGGCACAGGCTGGATCAGTCTCAGGGCATACTATCCTGGGGCTACCTTGACAAAACTGCTAGGGCTAGAGCCAGCATGGATTGGGTTTGTCTTTGAGTGTGCCATACCATTATCACCTCATGGGTTTGCTAGAGCTAGATGGGGTGTAGGCTGAGACAGAGGGGTGGCCGTGGTTTGTACTGCATTGGGGTTGCCTTGGTGGAATGGTGGTCAGCCACAGAGCAGAGGTTCCTGGAGTAGGTTCTCATGGCCTTAGCATGATGGCTGGAGCTGGAGTGGGTGCAAGCAAGAGCCCAGGGTTGCACAGAGCCAGAGACACCTTGAGTGGATGGCTGAAGATGGTATGGGCCAGGGGCCCAGGGCCAAACTGAGGCACTACTTAAGACCAGCTAGAATGCCTGACCCCTTCTCCAGCCTGTGCTATCAAGTGGCCCTTACCAGCGCTTCTGACCCTGTAGAGAGTTTCAGCAATTCCCCACCATTTGGCAGATACTTGGGTAAATGGATTTCCTTCTAGTTGCCATTAAACTGCTGATTTTTTGGTGTGCCTCAGATGTGTGAGTCAGGTCCCTCACTACTGTAGCCTGCAGCTTTGAAGGTGGGGCTCCCACCTACTCTGCCTCCTTCTCTCCTACCTTTCTCTTTGTGTCCCTCTATCATGTGTTGTGCAGCAGCTGTTCAGTCAGCTCACAGTCCTTCTTCAGGAGGAATTGTTCTGTATATAGGCATAGACGACTAGGTGTGTCCATGGCAGGAAGTGAGTTCAGAGTCTTTCTATGCCATCATCTTGGACCACCCTTCTCTATACCATGTTTTCTTGATCCCTTCATCTTGCAGTAGTGATTTGGATTACTTCTATCTCTTGGCTTGTGAAGAATGCTCTGGTAAACATAGGTGTTCATCAGAGCAAACATCTATTCAGTATCTTGCTTTGAGTTCTTTTAGATATATACCCAGAAGTGGGATTGCTGGGTCATTTGACAGCTATATTTTTAATTTTAAGAGGAACTCCCAAACTGTTTTCTGAAATAGCTACACCATTTTATATTCCCAACATTGTATAAGGGTTCTAACTTCCCCATATTCTCACCAGCACTTGTTATTTTCTGTTCTTTTAATAGTGGCCATCCTGATGGGTGTGAGGTAATATCTTATTGTGATTTTGATTTGCATTTCTCTAATGATTAGCAATGTTGAAAGTGATGTTTTCATGTGCACTTAAGCCATTGGAATATCTTTTTTGGAGAATTAAGTCCTTTGTCTATTTTTAAATCAGGTTATTTATTTTTTGTTGAATTATAGCTTATGTATTTTGGATATTAACCTCCTGTAAATATATAATTTGGGACTATTTTTTCCTATTCCAAAGGTTGCCTTCTCACTGTTGCTCCTTTGCCACTCAGTTTTTAAGTTCTGTGCATCCCCTCTACCTGTGTTTTATTGTGTTGCCTATGCTTTCAGTGTTTTATCTGACAACTCTTTGCAGATCCAGTGTCCTGAAGCTTTTCCCCCATGTCTATGAGAAGTGTTTTCTAGGAGCATTACATTTAGGTTTTTAATCCATTTTGAGTTAATTTTTGTATATTGTATGAGGTAAGGGTCAAACTTCATGCTTTTGGATGTGGACATAATACTTTCTTGAAGAGTACTTGATTTTACTTATGAAATTTTAATCTCTAAAATGGTGGTGCAACATCTTTTCCTTCCCCACCATTTTATGTGTGCTGGAGGGTATTTGAAAACAAAAGACTTGGCTACTTCCATAAAATCAGTCTCTTCTATGTAAAGATACAGGTTTCCAGCTTCTGCTGACACTTCAGAGACCTGGCCCTGTCAGTGTGCCAGCACCTCCCTGGAGCTGGATAGCTGTTGCACATTTGGATGAGGAACCAGCCAGCCACTTTGCTAGTGCCTCATCACTTCCTGTTGTCATAGCAGCACTTAAGTCAAGTGGCAGGGGCTTTCAGCATTACCCTTCCACTTTTATTCTTCTCACAGAAGAGTTAAGAGGAAAGCAAACCACTGTTTGCACCTTTATCTATTTCACAAGTGGGAAAAGTAAAAATTGCCCCAGAGGGCTACATGTTTCAAGGAAAGATAAGGAGTACTTTTTTTTCTTCCCCCTGTGTAAGTGAAGAATATTTTTCAACCAGGCATATTTCAAACATTCACATTATCGACCCACCCCTTACAGTCATTTGAGTTTGCAGACCCTGTTTTAAGCACTAACTCACGGTAAAAGTGAAACGTGTCATAAATATTCTCAAAAGTTTATCATTATAGATCTTGCTCCTGAGGGAAGCAGAAATGATAAAAGGTTTTATTAGGGTGGATAGGAACACTTCTTCCTTCTATTCCGTGAATGCTATTTTTTATTTTTTTCCCCAAAATTGAATAAAAGCCCCCTGGCATGTGAATCTGTGAAGTATGATACCTGATAACAAATTCTCCAAAATATTCAAAGTTGATATTTGAAGAAAAGTTTTTCTCTGTTGTTATTCTGGCAACATATTAAACTATTTATTATTAGTAATTAAGAATAGATTCAAACTAAATATAGATTTTCAGACTATTTTAACAAAATTTATTACTTTTCACACACATATTCACACACAAAATGATAGGCTGGGTACTAATAATGTATATAAAAGACAAAGAGGTTTCAATAAAACAATAGTTAAATCCTGTGATGTAAATATTTATTCTTAAAAAGAAATCCTTTAAGTCATCTAAGGTTCTTGGTGGAAATGTAACATGATAGGAGAATGTCTGTTACCATGTAGACTCAAAGTACTTCATCAGTTACAGTAACAAAAGAAGTTTTAGCAGCTACCAGTATATTCTGTTACAATTTCAAAGTGCTTTGGGCCTTCCAAGATGAATGTCCGTTTTCTTGGATCTTACTCAAATTATTTTCTAAAGATGGCAATGTTACCAATTTAACTGGCTTCAACTCTAGGCATTGTATCATTGGTTCCTTCTCTTTCCCTATGAATAGACTTCAGATACTCTTTCCTTCAAAAAATGGTCCCTCCTCCATGCTTTTCTGGTGTTAGCGGGACCCACCCATTGGGAGCTGAACTTCCATCCTTTGGGTAACAGCCTATGGTGCCCTCCCGTTAGGCTCTGCCTTCCCACTCCTCCCTCCTCACACAGGTTCATTCACCAGTACACAGCAATATGACTTCTGTTAACACCACTACTTTAATCCAAGGATTCTTAATCTTGAAGCTGTGGGATCTGGCCGGCCTCACGTAGGAGTGCTGTCCTCCATACACCAGACAGTACATTGCAGTCTCTGAAGAGAGCTGCAGTCAAGGTCTCCTTTTTTGTTTGTTATAAAATCATCAGCTTTATTTATATTATGGTATTTGTCAGGTAAATGGCATAATTAAAAATTTTAAAACTTAAAAAAATGCTCTGGTGCAACCTAATCCTATAAAAATTTAGAGAAAATCAAAGAGAAAAATGCAAAAATACAGTTTCATCATCAGATAACTATCAAAGTTTTTATTGGTGATTTCATGGTTATTACAGCATCTTCTGAATTATTGTGGTTTTCCAAGTAGCTCAGAACCAGAAAAACAATGCCTGCTTCATGTTCAAAGTATTATAATGGTCTATCACTTTGCTAATTTAATTTAATGCTATTTGGCTTTAATGATCATTGCAAGCCTATTTAACATGTGAGCATAGATATCTCTGGGATGCTTGATAAAAATAATTTCCTAAAACTGAGGGAGAGAATCTCAACCATGATAAAATTACAAAATTATAGACTAAATTATATACAAAAATTTAAGTAGCATTCATTTCTTTGTTCCTTTAACAAACATGTCCTTCTTATGTGCTCTGCCAGGCATTCTTCTGGGCTCTGAATCACAGGGTGAGGAATGGGCCTAAATGCCTGCTCCGGTGGCTCATGCATCAGAGGGGGAGAAGACATATATAATGCAATCTGACTGATTAACCAGAAAAAAAATCCTAGTCCAAGGGTTCTCAAACTTCAGTGTACACTGTAATCACCTGTAGAGTTTTAAAATGTACCAATGTCTGTACTCCTCTACTGGAAATTCTGGGATGAGTCCTGTGTGTTTGAATTTTTTAACACCTCCATATGACTCAGATGTGAAAACAGAACTGAGAACTATTAACCTAGAGAAGTATGTTGACCAGAGAATTAAAGTAAGGAGATGTGATAGAACTTCCAGTTCCTGTGTTCTCAAACCCCACTGCATGTCCCAAACATCACCTTAAAATATATTCAGTTCTTCCCCAAACTGAAAAATGTCTAAACTTAATTGGAGCAGGGATGCATTTAGTAGAAATGCAAAGGATGTCTGAAAGGAAAATTAAAGAGTCTAAAGATAGCTTGCAAAATAAAATTCTGAAGGTTCTGAGGGTGACATTGAGAATTGAAAATGCCCTCATGTCAAATACAAACATATGAGCTACAAGTGATTGAAGGAAGGAATTGGAAATGAATATCAGAATTTTAGTGAGAGCTGAATAAAGTAGAAGAGGAGATTAAGAAGTTATAAAATGATTGAAAAGAACTTGAATGACCAAAATACTGGGATTAAATTTTTGCAGCTCTCCTTATCATCTGTCTGTATCAGTGCAGATACTTTATCTATCTATTATCTTATATTTATATTGGTAGATTCCTTGGTTCTCTTTATTTCTTGGCACTGTTTGTAGTGTTCTTAAGCTGTATATGTCAAACACCAATATACAACTCAACTCAGTTGGACATCCTAGTGTTAGTGTGACAGAAATTAAACTCCCATAGGTTGTATCTTGGATAGAGGATTTATTTCTTGGTATTAGAAATGTGATATAAAATAAGTTTCTGCCCTTTTATTTCTTTCTTTTTTAATTGAATTTTAAAATCCAAGTGAATAAGATGAGTATTATTTCAAAGTCATTATCAGCCAAAGGAGAGCATTATTATATATAACCTTATGAGCAGGTGTTCTACAGCAAGGTTCATATTCAAGTGTGTATCCTGAATTCTGCCACTTAAGGGCCATGTGGCCTCCAGCATGCTAATTAAACTCCCTGTGTATATTCCAGGTTAATAGCACTAGAAAGCAGTAAAACATTCTAGCTTTTTGAAAATTATTCACAGTAAATGCTACCAGAATTGTTTTCTAAGTTTTTTGTGAAAGTATTTAGGAAATTCCCACACAAATTCAATGGAGAACAAAAAAATATTAAGGATGAAATTTAAATTCTAAAATACACAGTTAAAATGATAACATGCTATTGGCTTATTGCAGTTTACTGTATCTCAGTAGTACATATTTTTTATAGTTTTAAATTGGCAAAATATTAGCTGGCCAATGTAAAACCAGTTATTTAAGATTTCAGTGACTCATTAACAAAAAGCTCCACAATTACTTTTACAATTTGCTGTAATGGTAAATATATTTAAACAGGTGGACATGATAAGCAGCCAACTCAGTTGCCCAGCATGTGACCACCACAATATAGTGATGATGAATTTTCAGTTATTGGTTATGTCTTCAGGGTCCTAAGGTCAATGTTCAATCATTGATAGATTTCCTTTATCCTGTAGTTTATAAGAAAACAGTGATTAATTGTAAACAAACTTCTATGAAGATAGAGCTTATGCTTTTCTCCCAAAAGCTTTCTTTAAAAATAAATACATGTTAATGAAAATAAATATGAAATTGACTGTAAATATCACATAATCCTTTCAGGTAGTATTAAAGAAAGTAAATATGCCAATCCTAACACTACTCAGATCCTCACTTGTAATCAGTTGTTATTGCTTTTCATGACTTATAATAATTCCCACTGAAACAAATCAGAGACTTTGTAATTATTTCAGAGTATTTTTCACTTTAGTAGAATACCCTTTAGCTTTGTCCCCAGGACAGTTTGCTTTCCTCCACTTTGAGCTCCTGACATCTCTCAGAGAACATCTCTGACCTCTCTACTCTCTGGGCAGTAGTTTAGTTGATCCACTCCTCATCATAAAGTTAGTAAATGCAGGGGTTGGATTTTACCCAAAATAAAAATAGCCCTGACCCTGAAGCTATCATTACTCCATTGTACCAGAAGACTTACTTGCATTTTTATGTTAATGAAAATAATAAACTAATTCCCCACCTGAAAAAAAAATCATTAAAATAGAAATGAGAATTCACCACATACATCCTTGATCAGAAATATTTCCTTGCCAGTGGAGGTATCTTTCAATTGTACCAGGTTTTAATAACTGAGAATCCAATTCTTAAAAAACTTACATAGTAGCAGCCTGGGAAAGAGGCATTTGGTGCCAATATGCACTTGAGTTCTAATAGGGCAATTCTCTTCTGACTTAGAATTGGTATTTTACAGCCCTAGGTAAGGTTAGGTTAAACTCAACATCTAATAATGCTTGAGGAACCACAATGCAAGTTGCAATTGTCTCAGAGCCTCTTAAAAAATATTGAATCAAATGGGTAATTTTTTCAAAGCCCCAAATATATAAAAGTACTTAAGGATCACAATGTGATAATGGCTTTGCCCTCTAGGAACAGATATAGGAATGTGTAGCTCATTACAAGTCCTCAGAGTATCCATCCTCTCAGCAGGTCAACATTCTGTGAGATTTATAAATATGCTAAGTCTTTCTAAATATTTGTCATTGGTTAGTAAATTATGCAGGTTAATATCACATCTAATAAAATATTTATTTCAAGCACCAGGAGGTATGGTTTCAGCTAAGACTTTAGTTAGAAGTCTATGGGTCAGTAGCTTGATACATTCTCTTTAATCAAAAAGAATAATGAATCGAGTCACACACAGTAGGACACAGGTTGGAAACCTGCAGTAAAAGTATCTTAATTTGTCCTGCCCTCATGCTATTAACCTAATTACCATACAATTTAAAGTTAATAATAAATAGAGACTTAAATGAGATCAGACTAAAGTTGGGCAATTAGGTCAAGAACTTTAATAGAAGACACAATGAGTTTTATCAATTAATTTCAATTCTATTTGACTCTCAAATTGAAATGGATTAAATCTCAAAAAGAACTAGAATTTTTTACAGAGTCACAATAAGACAATAATATAAATCAGCCCAGCCTTGATGCCACCCTATAGCCCTTTGGAAGAGAAATTCCCAGCACAGTTTGAGTTTCAGGTCATGTACCATCTCAACAATGTATTAGCAGAGAAGTGATTAAAATTTATTCCCTGAACAATAAGGTTTTAGGCTCTTACTTACCTAACAGAATTTTGTCTTTATTTTCTGTAATTATCACTTTAACTGAAAGCTTGTTTATATTCACTGAAAAACCAGACTTGGTATACTTAAGGACATATATGAACATCCCTTGTATTTTTAGTCTGAGGACAATTCTCTTAGAAATAGAATTGCAGAAAGAGAGAGAGAAAGGGGGAGGGAGTGTGTGCATACATGCGTGTGTGTGTGTCTTATGGACATCAGCAAATAAAGATAAATATGGGTTCAATTGAATTTCTGTCTTACAAAATCAGTCTCTTCATATGACTATCTCAATCTGAAAACATGTGGAACTCTTCATCACATACAAAAGCATGCTGACACATTTTTAAGTGAAATAATCAGAATGAATGCAACAATTTGAAAAATACATAGAATAAACTGAGATCTAGACCACAAAATTTAAAAGCTTTGGGGAAATGTCTTGAAAAAAGGTGAGTCTTGCCGTGCATAGCTATTAACTAACTGCTTAATTTGCAGAGCTATTATTAACATGACTCCCTCTGACATCAGTAGATCCTCTGCAATTTTGAGTTACTAGTGTAACATTTTGAGTTACTAGTTTAACACAGAGCATTTATTTTCAAGTCACTATCACAGGATATACTACTAGCAAACAAGTCTAAGAATATAGAAAATTCTGGAAGAATGATCACTCTATTCAGCACATAAAAATAAAACTGTTATAAAAAGAGAATGTCAAACAACAAATAACCCTTTAATTTTCAAACATATTTTATCACCTATTTTATGATTCAATTTTCTTACAGTGGTGATATAATTGTTTTTTACATTTTAGAAGTTGTATACTAGCAATTGTAAATGAATCAGTCTTATTTGTTTAAAATGAGCTAATAAATGGATTATAAGTGTCTTCTCCTTTCTCCAAATTATTAAAAGAAAAGACTGCACTCCTATGGCAGATCTATTAGTTTTCTACTGCCACATGACAAATTACCACAAATTGAGAGGATTTAAAAATAATATTCATTTATTATCGAACAGTTTTAGCAGGCCGAAAGTCCAGGTGTAGCATAGCCCAGGGTCTGAAATCAAGGTGTCACTAGGCTGTGTTCTCATCTGGAACTGGGTGCTGTCTTCCAAATATAGTCATGTTATTGGCATAATTCAGTTCCTCTTAAAATTGAAGTGCCTGTTTTCTAAGTAGTAGGGGATAGGAGTCATTCTCATTTCCAAGAGGCCACTCTCAGGTCTGGGCCCCTCAAAACATGGCAGTTTACTTGTTCAAGGGCAACAGAAGAATGTCCAGATCTCTTCCTTCAGAGAGAACCAGTTCCTTTTAAAGGCTCACCTAATTAGGCCATACCTACTCACAAAAATTTCCCTTTTGGTAAACTCAAAATCAGCTAATTTGGGACCTTTACATGTACAAATCTTTTCACTTTTGTCATTTAATATAACTTAATCGTGGGAGTGAAATCGATCATATTCCTTATCCTGCCCATGCAAAGGGGGGAGGGGATTGCATAAGGTGTATATATCAGTAGGAAAGAGTCTTGGCGGCCATCTCAGAACCCCCCTTAGTAAAGAAATTTATGGTATTCTTATTGTAAATTTTTTCAGATTCATAAAACACTGTAGCTTCAAATGTTATCATTCATTCATTTTTGTGGGTAGAAAAAAATGTTTTTGAAAAATGGAGAAACTGTCTTATTATCTGTTTTGCATATAAGGTGTTAAAAAAGTCTCTTTTAAGAACAAGATTTAAAATTTAATTTTGTGTCTCTAGGTATGTAAAGACAGTAAAGTAGGTAACAAAGATGTCCAAGGTAACTAAGTCTGATAATGGCATACCGGGGATTGCCTCCATTCCTCTGACACTCACCAATACACTTACCAGTATTGCATCATTGTCTTACTGCCTGAACAGATAATGAATTTTTTTGCAGACATTGTCTGCATCTATTGAGGTATAGTCATCTTTCCCTTCCATTCTGTTGATGTGACACTTTTCATTGATTTTCAACTGTTTTACCAACTTGGCATTCTTTTTTAGGGCATCTTTGAGATTTTCTTTTTACCTTTGGTTTAAAATATTTTGTTATGATTTTTCCTTCATGGATTTCTTTTTATTCAACACACTTAATGTTTGTTGAATTCCTGGAATTTGTCAATTGATTTCTTTCATCAGTTCAGGAGAATTTCAGCCATTATCTCTTTAAATATGACTTCTGTCCCATTTCTCACTCTTTTTTCCTAAATCCTTTCAAACATATTTTATAGTTTTCAGTGTATTATCTACAAATCATATCTATTTTTCAGCTATTTGACTCTGCATGTCTATGAATTTTCCCCTAACCTACTTAATGTTCACTGATTTCTTTCAGCATGTCACATCTACTATTAAAAGTATCTAATGAGTGTGTCTGTCAGATTCACATTCAGTAAAACACACACATTTTTAGTGTGTAGATTGATGAGATTTGTCAAACTTACCTATCCTTAAAAATGAAAATCACTCATAAAAAATATCTTCCATGATCCTAGAAAATGTTCACATTCTCCCTTCCAATCCCTACTCTCATAGTCATTCAGTTTCGATTTCTATCATACATTAGTTTTGCTCATTTCTAAGTATTATATAAAATGAACGACATAGCAAACATTCACTTTGTCTTCCTCCTTTTGCTAAAAATAGTTTTTGTGATTAATCCTTGCTGATGCATGATTGGTTTATTATTTTTATTGCTTAATAGTGTTCCTTTGTATAATCACAACATATCCATTCTCCTGATTATGGACAGTTGAGTGTTTTCCAGGTCTTAGTCATTCTGAAAGTATGTCTATAAATGGTTTTAAGTCATGTTGTAGATATGGGTTTTCATTTCTCTTGAGAACTTGCTAGGTTATAGAGTAAGTGCATAGTTAAAGTTATAAGAGACAATTTTTCCCAAGTGGTCATAACATTTGAAATTCCCCCCAATAATATTAAGAATTATAATTTTCCATCTCCTGGCCAGCGTTTGGTAGTGTAATTCACCTCATGTCATCACGGTGGGTATGAAGGGCTATGTCATCATGATGGTATCAGTTTGCACTTCTCTGATTAGCACTGATGATGGGAACGTTCTCAAGTGCTTGTTGGCCATTCACATCTATTCTTCTCTGAAGGATTCGTTCAACTAGTTTGCCTATTTTTTCAGTTGGGGTGTTTGTCTTATTATAAAATTATGAAGGTTATTAGCATATTCTACATATAAGTCCTTTGTCAGACATAAAGTTTGCAATTGTTTTTCCTCCCAAAGAGTGACTTGCCTTTTTGTTTCTGAAACAAATTAATTTTGTTTCAGAAAGGAGGAAGACAAAAATGAACTGTTTTTTGATTAGAAGTTTATAACTTTCATTAAGTCTGATTTTTTTATGATAAATCCTTTTAAAGCCTGAGAAATTTTGATCTTTCCAGAAGTTTCAAAGATATTGTAAAATTTCATCAAGAAGTTTTAAATTTAATTTTGGATTTTAAATATAGAACTATAATGTATCTAGAATTAAAGATTAGCATTTATTTTTCTATTTAATTTGACTCCTCTAATTCATGAGAATGGTGTGTTTTTCTTTGACTTTTTAGTTACTTTCACTCAGGTTTTGTAGAGGTCTGAAAGCACACTTCGTTTGTTTCTTAGAGTTTTGATGTGTTTGGTGATATTTTAAAGGTTATTTTTATTTTCCAATTGTTTATAACTATTAAGGAAATAAATACAACTGTTAAAGTTGACTTTGGATCCTGCAAACTTGTTAACTTCACTTAATTGTTTGTGTAATTTTCTATTTCTCTAACTTCACTTAACAGTTTGTATAGTTTTCTTTTCCTCAGATTCCATAAGATAGCCATGTTAACATTCTAGTCATTCTGAATAGAGTTTTCCTTTTTCCTAATATTTACGCCAGTTTTTTTTTGTTTTGCTTGCCTTCTTACAGACATTAGAGCCTTTAGCACAACATTAAATAGGTGAAAGTGGTTAGAGCTGTTGTTCTTGGTTTGTTGTTGACAGGCTTAGGGAGAAATTTCAACATTAAGTATAAAGTTAGATGTATGATTACTGAAGTCATACATTCACTCAATCAATCAATCACTCATTTAATATACAAAGCTCTTGTCTTAATGGAGCTTATACATAGTATAAGAGAAAGAAATAGGAGCACAGATGATGAACAAGTAAATAAACATGGAATAAATAATGTGGAATAAATAAATTTATGGAATTACTAGTGTAAACAGTAACTGTGTGCTTTTTACAAATATATTATAATTTGTTGTTTTGACAGTGGTATTTATTACCTGCCTAAATAGTGCCCTTGTCATATAAGCTTCATGTAGACAAGTCTTTTCTATCTCTGTATCTGACTTGTTTATTTAATGAATGAATTAGTGACTGAGTTTTAGACTGATTTAATGAATGAGTGATTCATTTATTTTGCTTGGAAATAATCTTATGACTTGAGAAATAATATTTTTTGAGAAATAAAGTATTTTCTATTTCTTTGGAAAGCTTTATATGAGGAAGCATTACTAGTCACTTAATTAACAAAATACTCAGTTTGTAACATCCATCACATTTCATTACCATTTTGTGCATGTCTATTTACCATGAAACTGGACAATCTTTGAGAAATACTGGGTGCTCCATAAATGCATGTTTAATGAATGAGCAGATTAAAAACTATGGGCATTGTTGATCCACTGAACAAAATATTCAAGAAATTCTATGTATTATTGTGCTTATATCCCAGCAATTTACTATTTGTCAGGTTTGCTCTATTATGTCAAGATCTCATTTCATGGTAAAAATGGAACTTCATGGTGTGTATGTCAGGGAACATGATTTTCTCTTTGATAAGGACACTTCTTGCACTTAGGGACAATAACTTTCTTTCTATTAGTGCCATCATTCCATCAAGACCCTAAGGCATCTAATATATATATTACAAAACAGTAGTTCACAGAGAAAAGCATTTTAAAGTTTTTCAGTGTGAATATATAAGTTAAATTGACTTATACCTACAAGTGACAACTTGTTGCTGAAATTAGATGAATGTATACAAAAGTCAATAGTTGAAACTGAAAGCTGTACTGTAACTCCAGGGGGAATATATTCTCCCAGCCCAGGGCAAAATACCTTCAAAACCAAAATCAGTCAAAGGGAGAAATAAAGTAGTAGAAACCCATTTATTGCTTACAAGCAGCCATCCACTTCTGCTGGCCCATGTCCCTCACAACCCAGCTTCAAACAGGAACCCCACCCAACCTTTCTGGTCCAGATATGCCTTCACTTGCCCTTGTAATTACCTACTGATACAGAGATGGACTACTACTCTCCAACCCTCGGAAACACCTATTGATTTGGAGATGCACTAAGGCTAAACTGGAAATACTGCAATTTTACCCACATGGACCTACACTCAATATCTATACAATGACACACTGTTAGTTCACAAAGCTGTTGTGGAGGAAAGGATAGCTGTATAACAAAATGTCCAATATATCCAAAAATTAAGGATCTGCTAAAAACCTCTGGATTGAAAAATAATAACAACCTACTTTTGTTCTGGACACTGGGAATGACATCAGGAATTATACATTCATTTATGGTTTCTGTACATTTAAAAATAAGATGAAGTAAATACAATATAGAATCAATATAATTTTAGTTTGATTAAAAAAACTGTCATTATTTTTAAAAAATCTGTTCTTTTAACCCAATATTTTCCTACATACTCAGAATAAATTTTTGGATTAAATTTCCAAATTAATAATTTCATCTCATATCTTCTACATCCAAAATTAATTTCCAGGATAAATGGAAATTCAGAGATTTAGGATTTAGTCTAATCTGAAATTTAGTCAGTACCTAAATTTTCATTTATTCTTCCCACTTGTATTAATGAGTACAATATTTACTCCTTACTTGTATGTATATGTTCTCTTTGAAATGCTATTGCTGGGCAGAAATTTATGAACATTTTTAATGAACAGTTTTTTAAAAACATACATAATTATAAACCTAAGAATTTAGGAATAAAAAAATAAAACTTTATTGCTAATTGAAAGTCACCTTTTAAAAAGTTAAATATCTACAAAAAACCTTTATACTGATGATTCATTTAAGCATAAGCAAGAATAGTTTCAGGTTCATGTTGAAAGAGAAAATATAGTCATTACTGATACAGTCATTCAGTATTGTTGGAAAGAGGGACAACTGAATGTCTTAAGCAACTTTTGGGTTGAATTTTAGGAGATTACTAATATTTGACTTTTTAAATCTAACAACACAGCAATTTCATGTGCTTCAAACTAACATTATTTGCCAGGGACTGTGGTAGTCATTTTGCATTTGTAACTTATTTATTATAAGTTACATCAATCTCTTAATACAAATGAGATCACATTAACATTTATCATTGATTTAAACATTTCCCAGGGACAAAATTACTCAATTACCAATCCCCAGGAAAAAGCTAGGGGATTCTTTGGGAAAAGCATGCCAGGTGAAGAAGGGCACAGCAGAGCAAGGCCAGTGTGGCTGGCGCTGCAATGATGGGACTCTTCAAATAGAGAATCTTTATACCAAGTGTTGGAGACAAAGTAGATTCTTTCACATTGCTGATGGGAGTGTATTGGTTGAGTCTCTTAGGAAAAGCGTTTGGCATTATCATATAAAGTTGAGCACCTGAATGCACACTGACAGAATGGATTAATAAATTGTGTATTTACAAGGAAATATTTTTTAGGAGTAAAAACAGAGCTCCATGCAAAAATATTGATGAAATAGCAATATATATTTCTGTAAAAATATGTATTTTCACATTACATAGATTGACTTTATTAACTTCCTAACATTACATAGATTAACTTTATTAAAAGGATATCATGAGTTTTCTTAAAGTTAAAATAATAGTAATAAAATTGCACATAAAAAAGCAGGGGAATGTTGAACACACGATTCAGAATAACAGTTAGTTTGGAATGGGGATTCGCTTGAGGTGGGGGCACATGGGTAGATGAAAGATGTCAACTGTTCAGATTTTGATTTTTCTTCCCATGAGCATTGTATTTTTATAAATAAGTAAATAAATCAATAAAATATTAATTCCTGTGGACAAATTATGGGTCATAAAGGAAACGCAGTTAATCCAACTCATTGAATATGTGTTTCAAAATAAGAAAATGAATGAATAATAAAATAAAACCTCTGGGAGTTGAGTAGCATTCCCATTTTCAAATGAGAAAACCAAGATACAGGCAAGTGTATGAAGGTATCATTAATTAGATGTACTTATCAGGTAAACTACTTTACAAAAGGAGTGCCAGGTGGAATATTTGATAGGTGACCAGAAATTGTGCCCCACCACACCATGTCTCATAAATCATCCAGGCATGATGTCAGGAATGTGTATCATTAGAGAAAATTTCTGCATTCCAGCTTTGCTTCAGGAAGATCCCTGACTTTGGTGAGTCAGGTGCCTGTAGAGGATAGTGTGGCACAACATTGCAGCGCCATCCACACTGGCTTTGCTCTGCTCTGCCCTCCACCTGGCATGCTCTTCCCAAAGAATCCCCTAACTTTTCTTCCATGAATTCTAATCTGCACCATATTTTCCTTAACAAAGTTTAACTGACCTGCCTCAACAAAATAGGACCCCAACCCACCCCCATCTTGTTACTATCCATTCCCATTGCTCTGTTCTCCAGTTTTTGACTCCCTGTTTTTTTTACTAAATTTTTTCAACTTCATAATTTATCTCCTATTTAAATAACTGTTCAATTGTTTAATTTGTTTTTCACTTTTAATCCCATTACTCTTTAAAGTGTAAATACCTTAACCTTCTATTTATCTTTGGAGGTAGTACCATTGTACTTCGGTTGGTTGTACTTTGAAAGTTGATAACAGAAGGCATTTTTTTTTTCTTGTTACATTTTGTGACATTACTTTTGCCTTGTGGTCATGGAAATGTATAAAAAAATAGGGCTCTTCATCTTTAGCTTTCTGATAGGAAATTTATACTGTAAAGAATTCCAACAAGGGAAACTTAATACTTGTAAACTTGTATATTTAGCAGGGAGGTCTTCATCATTGTCTTCCTTGAAAAGCATACCTACCTAGTGATTTGTAGATTTAATGAAAGTATCTTTGCTGTGTGGTGCCTTGCCTACAAATCATATCATAAAACTGCTATTTGCAGAAGCACTAAGAGAAGTAAGTAGCCCTACAAATAGCTTCTGTGTTATTTATATTAGTATCGGTTTGGTGCAAACATAGAAATATGTGTTGTCACCATCTACCATGTAAATTAA
Organism: Manis javanica; assembly: GCF_040802235.1. Classification (NCBI taxonomy): domain Eukaryota; kingdom Metazoa; phylum Chordata; class Mammalia; order Pholidota; family Manidae; genus Manis; species Manis javanica. The sequence continues at coordinate 141,444,443 of NC_133158.1, forward strand.
GATACTTGAAAGATTGTTCTCTGGTTTTGCCCTTTTCTCAAAGTTTTCTCATCAGGTTCAGTGCACGGCAGGAACTTAATCAAATATTTTATACTGACTTGAGTTTAGCTTTGGCTTGAAAAACGACATTGGCTAATAGAATAAAAATACTACAAAATAACAGCAGCAAGTTCTTCTATCCCTCAACCTGGTTGGGAAATAAACACTGTTTTAAGATTTTTACACACAAGAGGCTATCATATATGCATTGGGTCCTGTTTCTGGTGTTCTGTTTCTATTACTGCTAATGACAGCTTGCTATTCAAATTGTATTTTATCCACTCAGCATTACTGCTTAATATAAATTGCCTAAATTTTAGTAGCTGAAATGTGTAGTCTATACTATAGATACAAAATATCAAATTCTTAGCCATGCTGAAAACTATTATGACTTTTCTGAGTTCTAGTTTCTCTTGAATAATACTTTCTTAGGAAATTAAGGAGATTGTTCACCTGACTGCAAAATATACCTTGGTTTTGTGCAATCCATTGCCTTTTTCATCTCCTTTCAAAAAAAAAAAACAGCAACATTGATTAGATTTGTAAGAAGGCTAAGAGGGCTTTCATTAAAAAGTCATATCTAGAAGCAGAATTTTTGAGTTGGACACCTAAGATTTAATTCACCTCTCTTTTTACCGAGTAGAACTTATATCAGTTTCGTTTTCAAAATGGAATTCATCTGAAGTTGCAACTTTACGTTTCGTTTTCAAAATGGAATTCATCTGAAGTAGCAACTTTACGTGACTGGAAAATGTATTTTCTTTTCAGTCAAATGCATGCATGATCAAAGAAAACTGAGATATATTATATATTCTTAAGTTTAGCACCCCGCTAAGATCTTCACAGGAGTACTTTAATTATAATAAGTTTTGTGATCATTACTTCTCAGCCCTTTCAACATTTATTTTGCTCTTTCTCACATGCTTGGATAAATATCATGTAAATAGCATCTTTACAGGAAAGAAGTATGGAATAAGTTGACTGATTTCAGATCATAGTTGGAATATCGAAATCATTTAACAGCAATTTAAACTGCAATCAAATAAAGTATGCCATCAATTTAATTGGCTCCAGTGAGTTTGAATGGATTTTCTGTACAGAATTGCTAAACTGTAATACTAGCAATTGGTTGGTGTTACTCCAGTTACAGGGAGGACTTTCCAAATGAAAAATGTGGAGGGGCCTGTCAGGATTTACATAGAATTACAGTATAATTCTGACTTTTGCTTTGTCTCTATGGTTTATTTATCAGAAATGTATGTATGTGGAGTGAATGACAGAATTTCCAGAATATCCCTCCTGGCCTTAGCCATTTACGTATCAATAGGTATTTACCACTGCAGCCACCCACAGCTTCTGGATTAAGGGGTAGAGAGAAAATGGTCATTCTTGACTCCCCTCTATTCCTTTTACACAATTGGCCTGGCATCTGTCAGTCACCACGGACCTGCCAATGGAGTTCCTCCTGGGAGGAGTGGGTAGGAAGTAGTGCACCATGGCTACAGAGGCTACAGGAGACAGACAGGAGCCCAACCTAGGGTAGTGAATTCGAGCAAGCTATGAGCAATAAAAACAGTTTCTCCCAACCGACCCTTAGCCTTGACTTGTTTCTTCGGTTTCAGCAGTTTCATGGGGATTTGCCCCAGGCTGGAAACACCCTTTCCTTTGGAACTACAATATCTTTATAGAGCTTTATCAAACATTGTTCAACATGAATTACCCTAAAACATCTTGATCTCTTGAAGGCCTCCATAAAGACAAAGTAGGTAACAATTCATATGTTCAAGTCTATGCATATTGCTAATAGAAGGGTTCCACATATGTGCTTTACTTCAAAGGAATATATAGACACCATTTTCAAGGATCTAGGCATTAGTAGTTAACAAAATGTAGCAATTGGCATTACTTGAACAAACTGTAAATAAAAATACATCTGTATACATACACACATATACAATGTGTATATGAACATTAGCTGATTAAAAACAGTATATTAATGCAAACCAAAAGGGTGAGGGATATGATTAGTTACTAGCAATGGAAATAAGTCTCAGACAAATTTAGAGATGCTGATAAATATTTAGTGAAGGGATAATACAATTATGGGAGAAACAGAAAATTGTGAAACATTGCTATAAACTGTGTCGAAGAACTTCAAGACCACAGACCATGTCAAAAGAGCAAGGGTTTCATTCAAACAGCCATAGGTTTGATTATTGACTCAAGTGCTTAGTGTTGACATTTCTGACAAGTTTCAGAACCTTGGTATCCCTCTTGGCTTGGGCTGCCTTAACAAAATACCATAGTTTGGATGGCTTATACAACAGAATTTGATTTCACTAGGTTCCAGAGGCTGGGAAATCTAAGATCAAGGTGCTGGCCCAACTGGGGTTGGTGAGGGCTCCCTTGCTTACTTGCAGATGATCTTTTACTGGCTATGTCCCACCTTTGGTGCAGGCATGTGAGGAGGAAAGAGCAAACGAACTCTCTTCTTTTTATAAGGGCCCCACCCTACCTGATCTAGCCCTAATTATCTCCCAAAGACATCATCTCCAAATACTGTTATATTAGGGGTCAGGCCTCTAGCATGGAAATTTGAGGAAAGGAGCACCAACATTCAGTCTATAACAGATCCTTTTATAAAATGGCATAAAACAGACCTTGATGGGATTTGTGAGGATCAGAAGACAGTAAACCGAGTGGTGCTATTGTGAGGTTGCTGCTGTACTTTGTGACCAACCAGTGAGGGAGTCAGCAACTGATCCAAACATGATGGCCCCTATTGGCTGAGGTTCAAGGCCCAGAACACTAAAATTTCAAATGAATGTGCTAGAAGACATATTAGGAACTTGCAAAAACGGAGCTAACAAATGGTTTCAAACTCAACTTCTCATCTATTTTGGAGATATGTAAAGGGTAAATAAAAAATTAAGAGTGCAGGGAAAGAGACCAACCAAATTACACTGACAAAAATTGTTGGAGTACTGTTGCAGTTCTTCTCCTCCCTGTAAAACAAATGAGAAGTGTTTTATGACAACCACTAGCAAAGCAAAGCTCCCTATGTTTCCTCAGGTGTTGTAGGACACAGAAGTGAGTCTGAAACACATCCAAGAAAAATAATGGTGAAAGAATATAATTATTTGCTTATAGTAACAGAATAGATGGCAGGTAAAGGCACATACTTCCCTTGCATCAGATGGGGGCAACAAGAGACTTTGTCAGGTTCTGAAAGGATGTCATTGAGCTAGGATTCAGAAGACTACATGATGTCACATTAGAGCCAAGACTGAGTTAGGGTGAAGTGTGGCAAAAAATGTTAGCTGGAGGATACCTCAATAACAAGGTGACTACAGTTAGAATTTAGCAGGGTAGGAGGGAAGGTGTTCCTTAAAAAACACAGAGAATATTGTTTCAAGAAAGAAGTCAGCATTGAAAATCTATCAGGTTGAGAGAAGGCTAATAGTGGATCAAAATAGAATTAGGCTGCACCACTCACTGCAAATCACCTCTTCTCTGATTGAACCCTTGATGGAAGCAGTGGAATTAGAATGTGAAGCTAAAGAGTAAGGGAGTAATTGGCAAAGAAATAAGCTGACATTTTCTTCTTATCAGGTGTGGACTTCTAGACCTGTAGCAGCATTCAGTGGCAGAAAGGAAAAAGCTTTAATATAATTGAGGTTCACAGTTCTGAATATACTAACTTGTGATCACACATCATTAAATGAAACTCTTCTGAGGCTTGAATATACCTGAAGACCTACCCATTAATTTATCCCAGAAGCACACAGAACCAGGCTAATGAGTAAATTTGAAGAGAGAGGGAAAAGAAAGAAAGTTGCTTCAAGATTTGTATATGTAGACCAATATGTTTAATAAAATGGTTACATTTCTGCATAGTGGTTAATATTAATATTCCTATATTAAGCAGTTTATAGTATGTCAGTATTCTTTTTATAATTTCAAGAAATGTAACAAAATATTTCCCATTTGTAAAATTGAAAATGAACCTTTTGGCTTATAAGTGTATTGTGAAAACTCTATTTATGTAGTAATTTGAGTCTATTGCCTTCATTCCCCAAAGTTAGGTATTATTGTCTCTGGCCTATATTCAGAATTTTAAAGAATACACTACTCAGTGATCTAAAAAATACAGATTTCATTAACTTTCAATATTTCTATTGGGCTTTAAGATACACTGAAGTGGATATGCAAGTTTTATTATATTTGCATTTATGATGCTATTCAAGAACAAGTCCCTCACAGGAATATCAATTATTAATGAAGTGTCTTCAGTATTGCAACAAATAAAGCAACCCCAGGGATATTTTCTTCCAGCCTCCTATCTGAAGTCCAAGGTATTTATCTGGTTTACAAAGCAGCTGTTGTCAGTGTCACTAAGAAAAAAGTAGCAAAGATACCAGAATTCTTTGAAGTGTATTTAATTTTCCCTTTTAAAGTATGATGGGGAAACAGCATTTGTTTCCTTTAGTGTTAAAAATATGAAGAGAAAAAAGGGCATCAATATAAGCTCCTACTTCTTTACTAAGCAGGAAGAGTAAAATGTTGAGCTTTAGAATGAGATCAAGCTTAGGTTGTTGTCAACCTGAAAAAGACTGTTATAGATATCTGTAGTTATATGTATGCTTTATGGTAACTACAAAGCAAAATCCTATAGTAGATACACAAAATATAAAGGGAAATTAATCTAATCATATCACTAAAGAAAGTTATAAAACCAAAAAGGAGGAGAGCTAAAAAGAAAGTAACAGAAAGGAACTACAAAACAGCCAGAAAACAATTAAAGTGGAAATAAGAACTTACCTTTCAATAATTCTTTTAAATTTAAATGAACTAAATTCTCCAATCAAAAGATAGAATGGCTGAATGGGTTTGAAAATAAAGACTGATCTATATGCTATCTACAGGAGACTTAATTCAGATGTAAGAACCACACACAGACTGATTGTGAAAGAAAGGAAAAGTTACTCCATGCAAATGGAAACAAAAAGAAAGCTGGAGTAGCTATACTTAGACTTTAAAACAAAGACTACAATAGAAAAAGTCATTACATAATGATAAGGGGGTCATTCCAATAGGAGTATATGACATTTATAAATATTTACCCTATAAAGGAATACCTAAATATATAAAGCAAATATTAACAAACCTAATGTTAGAAATATACATCAGTACAACAGTTAGCTTACAACAATGGAGAGAGCAACCAGACAGAAAGTCAATAAGGAAACATAAACCTTAAGTGCCATGTTAGACTAGATGGACTTAGGAGATATTTATAGAACATTCCATTCAAAAGTAACAGAATGTACATTATTGTCAAGTAACTGACACAGGAATATTTCCAAGGTAGATCTTATGTTAAACCACAAAACAAATCTTAATAAATGTAAGAGTATTGAAATCATATCAAGCATCCTTTCTAACCAAAATGGTATGAAGTTAATTACACAAAGAAAACTTGAAAGGTCACAAATATGTGGAGATTAAACAACATGCTACTGAGCAACTTATGTCTCAGAAAAGAAACCTAAAGAGAGATACATATGTGGAGACAAACAAAAATGGAGAAGTAAAATACCAGAGTTTACGGGATGCAACAAAAGCAGTTCTAAGAGGAAAGTTAATAGTGATAAATGCTTACCTCAAGGAAGAATAAAATTCTCAAACACCCTAACTTTACACCTTAAGAAACAAAAATAAGAACAAATATAGCCCTAAGTCAGTAGAAGGAAATAAGAAAGAGCAGAAGTAAATAAAATAAAAACTAAAAAGATAATAAAAGAAATCAATAAAACTAAGAACTGGTTCTTTAAAAAGAATAGATAAAATTGAAAAAACCTTTGGCTAGACACACAAAGAAAAAGAGTCAAATAAAATCACAAATAGGAAGGACTAGATTAAAGATGGCTAAGTGAGAGATGAGACAGAGGCCTTCTCCTAAAACTGCATATAATATGAAAATATAATTAATACAACTAATCATGAAAGAGTGACAGGAAAGAAAGCTGAGCCAGACTGCATAAACCTGGAGAAAAGAACAGACCTCACGGAGCATGGTTATGTACCAAAGCCATGACCCGGCAGAACATAAGCCCTTCCCTGACCCCAGATCACCAGTGGAAGGAAAAGAAATGGAGTGGAGAGGCAATGGAGACCTGGGACTGCTGAACACCTAGCCCTGGCGATCTGCTCTGGGAGCTCAAAACTACATTGTATGGCGATCTGGTGATTGGGCCGGGGTGGAAAGCTAAAACAGGCAGAATACCTGGAGAGACTGAGATTCTAGCTGCTTGTAGAAAACAGGGATCCATATCCAGCTGCTCTGGGACAAAAGAAAGGCAGGCAGTCTGAGATACTTCCTAACAGCAAGAGGGCTGCTAAAGCGGCAAGGATTGCACAAAGCTTACTGCTCAGGGGAAAGGACAAGTAGACAAAATTGTCTGGGTGCACTCTGCCCAGCAGGTTGGGAACTTTCATGACCTTCAGGCATGGCAGTCCCCTGGCTGCCTACACAGTTCCAAGGCCACCACTGTGATATGCAGCCTGCAGTGCGTTTCTCCCAGTCAACCCACATCTGGCTCACAAAACAGCAAACCCTGCCCTGGTGTCAGGCCAGCTAGAGGGAAGCCCCACCTATAGCACCTACAAACACAAAGCATAGAGGCTTATACCTGTGTGCTCAGCCCACTGGTTCTGGCAGTGGAGATGGGCATAGCAGCCAGGGAGCAGGAAACACCTCTTTCCTCCCCCAGGCACCAATACTGCTCCCCTGCAACCCCCAACATTGCTCCAGGGGCTGAGCAGCTAGAAAGAAGAGCTTCAGGGCACTACAGGGTGCCACATACACATGTGAAAAGTCAAAGGAAACTGGTTGAAAATGAAATCCTACATACACCAGAATAAGAGTCAAATGAAACCAATCTCATGAATTGTCCTGAGAGAGATTTCAAAATAAAAACCATAAACATGCTCATGGAAGTACAGAAAAATATTCAAGAACTCAGGAATGAATTTCGGTTGGAGATCCAATCATTACAGAACACAGTATCAGAAATGAAACATACAATGGAACATTTTAAAAACATTAGATATGGTGGAGAAATGATAAATGAAATAGAAATTAGAGAAGAGTAATACAAAGAAGCTGAGGCATGGAAATTAAAAAGGATCTCTAAGAATGAAAGAATATTGAGAGAATTGTGTGACCAATTCAAACAGAACAATATTTCTAGAATAGTGGTACCAGAAGAAGAAGAGAAAAAGGGTTAGTAAGTGTCTTTGAAGAAATAATTGCTTAAACCTTCCCCAGTCTGAGGAAGGAGATAGTCTCTCAGACCATGGAGGTGCACAGATCTCCTAACACAAGGGACCCAAGGAAGACAAAAGCAAGACATATAATAATTAAAATGTCAAATATCAAGGATGAGGACAGACTATTAAAAGCAGCCAGAGAGACAAATAAGATCACATATAATAAAGGAAAGCCCATCAGGCTAACATCAGACTTCTCAGCAGAAACCTTACAGGCCAGAAGGGAGTGGTATGATATAGTCACTGCAATGAAGCACAAGGACCTCAAACCAAGAATACTCTATCCAGAAGGATTATCATTTAAATTTGAAGGAGGGATTAAAGAATTTCCTGATAAGCAAAAACTGAGAGAATTTACCTCACAGAAACCATCTCTACAATGTATTTTGGAGAGACTGCTATATATGGAAGTGTTCGTAAGGTTTAATAGCAATCACCAGAGGTAATAAAACCACAGTAAATTACTGTGCACAGTTAATTACTAAGCAAATGCAAAATTAAATCAACTACCCCCAATTCAGTCAAGAGATACACAAAGAGTACAGAATATGATACCTAATACAAAGAATGGAGGAGGAAGAAAAAGGAGGAGAAAAAAAAGAACTTTTAGATTCTGTTGGCAATAGCATAATAAGTGAGTTAAGTTATACACTTAGACAGTAAGAAAGTTACCCTTGAACCTATGAAAACCATGAATCTAAAGCCTGCAGTGGCAATAAGTATCTATCTGTTGATAATCACTCTAAATGTAAATGGTCTGAATGCACCAATCAAAAGACAAAGTCACTGAATGGATAAAAAACCAATACCTATCTATATGGTGCCTACAAGAAACTCAATTTAAACTCCAAAACGTACACAGACTAAAGGTGAAAGGATGGAAAAAATTATTTCATGCAACTAATAGGGAGAAAAAAGCAGGAGTTGCAGTACTTGTATCAGACAAAATAGACTTCAAAACAAAGAAAGTCACAAGAGATGAAGAAGGACATTATATAGTGATAAAAAGGTCAATCCAACAAGAGGACATAACTGTTATAAATATCTATGCACCCAACACAGAAGAACCTACATATATGAAACAAATGCTAACAGAATTAAAGGGGGAAATAGAATGCAATGCATTCATTCTAGGAGGCTTCAAAACGCCACTCATTCCAAAGGAGAGATCAACCAGACAGAAGATAAGTAAGGACACAGAGGCACTGAACAACACAATAGAACAGATGGACTTAACAGACATCTACAGAACTCTACACCCAAAAGCAGCAGAATACACATTCTCAAATGTATATGGAAAATTTTCAAGAACAGATCATATTCCAGGTCACAAAAAGAGCCTTGGTAAATTAAAAAGATTGAAATTTTAAAAACTAGCTTCTCAGACCAGAAAGGTATGAAACTAGAAAAAAATTACACAAAGAAAATGATGTGCTAAGAGGGAAGTATATTGCAATACAGGCCTACCTCAGGAAAGAAGAACAATCCCATATGAACAGTCTAGACTCACAATTAACAAAACTGGAAAAGGAAGAACAAATGAGGCCCAAAGTCAGTAGAAGGAGGGACATAATAAAGATTACAGCAGAAATAAATAAAATTGAGAAGAATAAAACAAAAGAAAGAATCAATGAAAGCAAGAGCTGGTTCTTCAAGTAACTGAGCAAAACAGATAAACTCCTAGCCAGACTTATGAAGAAAAAAAGAGAGTCTACACACATAAACAGAATCAGAAATGAGAAAGGAAAAATCGCAATAGACACCACAGAAATACAAAGAATTATTAGAGAATACTATGAAAAATTATATGCTAATGAACTGGATAACCTAGAAGAAATGGACAACTTTCTATAAAAATACAACCTTCCAAGGCTGACCCAGAAGGAAACAAAAAATCTGAACAGGCCAATTACCAGCAATGATATTGAATTGGTAATCAAAACACTCCCTAAGAACAAAACTTTTGTACCAGATGACTTCACTGCTAAATTTTATGAAACATTTAGTGAAGACCAAATACCCATCCTCCTTAAAGGTTTCAAAAAAGTAGAAGAGGGAATACCTCCAAACTCATTCTATGAGGCCAGCATCACTCTAATACCAAAACCAGGCAAAGACACCACAAAAAAAGAAAATTACAGAGCAATATCCCTGATGAACATAGATGAAAAAATACCCAAAAAAACATTAGCAAACCATAATACAAAATATATCAAAGAGATCATCCACCATGATTAAGTAGGATTTATTCCAGGGATGTAAGGGTAGAATATTAGAAAATCCATCAACATAATCCACCACATCCACAAAAAGAGGGACAAAAACCACATGATCATCTCCATAGATGCTGAACAAGCATTTGACAAAATTCAACATCCATTCATGATAAAAACTCTCAATAAGATGGGTATAGAAGGCAAGTACCTCAACATAATAAAGACCATATATGACAAAACCACAGCCAACATCATACTGCACAGCGAGAAGTTGAAAGTCTTTCTTTTAAGATCAAGAACAAAACAAGAATGCCCACTCTCCCTACTTTAATTCAACATAGTACTGGAGGTCCTTGCCACAGCAATTAGACAACACAAAGAAATAAAAGGCATCCAGATTGGTAAGGAAGAAGTCAAACTGTCCCTGTTTGTGGATGACAGGATATTGTACATAAAAATCCACTTCAAATTTACTAGATCTAATATCTCAATTCAGCAAAGTTGCAGGATACAAAATTAATACACAGAAATCTGTGGCATTCCTATACACTAACAATGAACTAGCAGAAATAGAAATCAGAAAAGCAATTCCATTCACAATTGCATCACAAATAATAAAATACCTAGGAATAAACCTAACCAAGGAAGTGAAAGACTTATACTCTGAAAACTATAAGACACTCATGAGAGAAATTAAAGAAGATATCAATAAATGGAAACATCCCATACTCATGGATCAGAAGTATTAATACTGACAAAATTACAATCCTGCCTAAAATAATGTACAGATTCAATGCAATTTCTATCACAATACCAACAGCATTTTTCAATTAACTAAAGCAAATAATTCTAAAATTCATATGGAACCACAGAAGACCCTGAATAGCCAAAGAAATCCTGAGAAGGAAGAAGACAGCTGGGGGCATTATGCTCCCTAACTTCAAGATCTACTATGAAGCCACAGTAATCAAGAGAATTTGGTACTGACACAAGAACAGACCCATAGACCAATGGAACAGACTAGAGAGCCCAAATATAAACCCAAGCATATATGGTCAATTAATATACAATGAAGGAGCTATGGACATGCAATGGGGAAAGGATAGCCTCTTCAACAACTGGTGGCAAAACTGGACAGCTACATGCAAGAGAATGAAAGTGGGTTATTATTTAACCCCATACACAAAGGTATACTCAAAATGCATCAAAGACCTGAATCTAAGTCATGAAACCATAAAACTCCTAGAAGACAACATAGTCAAAAATCTCCTGAATATAAACATAAGCAACTTCTTCCTAAACACATCTCCTCGAGCAAGGGAAACAGAAGGAAAAATAAACACATGGGACTACATTAAACTAAAAAGCTTCTGTATGGCAAAGGACACCATCAACAGAACAAAAAGGCATCCTACAGTATGGGAGAATATATTTGTAAATGACATATCCGACAAGAGGTTAACATCCAAAACAAATAAAAAACTCAGACGCTTCAACTCTCAAAAAGCAAATAACCCAGTTAAAAAATGGGCAGAGAATATAGAGACAATTCTGCAAAGAATAAATTCAGATGGCCAGCAGACACATGAAAAGATGCTCCACATCAGTAATCATCTTGTAAATGCAAATTAAAACCACAATGAGATATCACCTCACACCAGTTAGTATGGCCAGCATTGAAAAGACTTAAGAATAACAAATGCTGGCAAGGATGCAGGGAAAGGGGAACTCTCCTACACTGCTGGTGGGATTTTAAGCTAGTTCAACCATTGTGGAAAGCAATATGAAGGTTCCTCAAAAAACTAAAAATAGAAGTACCATTTGACCTGGGAATCCCACTCCTAGGAATTTACCCAAAGAATACAAGTTATCAGATTCAAAAAGGCATATGCACACATGTTTATCGCAGGACTATTTACAATAGCCAAGAAATGGAGGCAACATAAGTGTCCATCAGTAGATGAATGGATAAAGAAGATGTGGTACATATACAGAATTGAATACTATTCAGCCATAAGAAAGAGATAAATCCTAACATCTGCAACAACATGGGTGGAGCTGGAGGATATTATGCTCAGTGAAATATGCCAGGCAGAAAAAGACAAGTGCCAAATGCTTTCCCTCATTTGTGGAGCATAACAACAAAGTAAAACTGAAGAAACGAAACAGCAACAGACTCACAGACTCTAGGAAGGGACTAGTGGTTACCAAAGGGGAGGGGTGTGGGAGGGGGGTGGAGCATGATGGAGAAGGGGATTGAGGGTATTATATTTAGTACACATGGTGTAAGGTGTCACAGGGAAGGCAGTGCAGCACAGAGAAGACAAGCAGGGACTCTGTGGCATCTTACTACTCTCATGGACAGTGACTGCAATGGGTATGTGCAGGGACTTAATACTATGGGTGAATGTAGTAACCACATTGTTTTTCATGTGAAACATTTGTAAGAGTGTATATCAATAATACCTTAATAACATTTTAAAAAAAGGAAAAAACATCATAAATACGAAATATTATAACTAATACCCACAGATACAAAGGATCATATACACAAATCAATGTGATACACCACATTAACAAAAAAGGATAAAAATCATGATCCCCTCAATACATGCATAAAAAGCATTTGACAGAATTCAACATCCATGTATGATAACATAGCAGGTATAGAAGCAACATACTTCAACAACAATAAAGCCCATATATAGCAAGTTCACAACTAACACCCTACTCATGGTGAAAAGCTGAAAGATTTTCTCCAAGCTCAAGACAAGGATGTCCACTCTCACTACTTTTATTCAGCATAGTACTGGTTTTAGGAAAGGGTATTTAGGCAAGAAAAAGACATAAAAAAGATATCCAAATCGGAAATAAAGAAATCTGTCACTATTTACAGGTGACATATATAGAAAATCCTGTAACTCCATGAAAAAACTTAAAGTAATAAAGGAATTCAGTAAAGTTGCAGGATAAGAAATCAGTGTACAAAAATCAGTAGAATTTCATTAATGATGAATTATCAGAAAGAGAAATGGAGAAAATAATCTAATTTATAATTCTTCAAAAAGAAAAAAATGTAAGAATAAATTTAACCATGGAGATGAAAGACCTGTATATTGAAAACTATAAAACAGCAATGAAAACAACTGAAGACACAAATAAATGGAAAGATATTGTGTGCTCATGGTTTTCAAAGAATTAATATTGTTTAAATGTTCATACTACCCAAAGTAATCTATAGATTCAATGCAATTCCTATCAAAATTCCAACAGCATCATTCACAGAAATTAAATAAGGAATCCTAAAACTTGTATGAAACCACAAAAAACCCCAGATACTCAGAGCAGTCTTGAAGAACAAAGCTGGAGGCATCACACTCCCTGATTTCAAATTATATTACAAATCTATAGTAATTAAATAATTACTACAATTAAAGCACTGCCATGAAAACAATAGATCAATGGAATGGTACAGAGGGCTCAGAAATAAACACACACATCTATGGTCAACAAAGGAGCTGAGACTATACAATGAGAAAAGTACAGTATCTTCAATAAGTAGTGTAAGGAAAATTGGATGACCAGAAGAAAACTAATGAAACTGGATCACTATCTTATATCACACACAAAAATTAACTCAAAATAGATTAGACTTGAATTTATAAGACCTGAAATTATAAAACTTCTGGAAATGAACATAAGTGGGAAGCTCCTTGACATAGGTCTTGGCAATGATTTTTTAAATCTGACACCAAAAGCAAAAGCAACTAACTAAAAAACAGGTGATACTACATCAAACCAAAAAGTGTCTGCACAGCAAAGGATGCCATCAACAAAATGAAAATGCAACCAAATGATTAGGGGAAAATAATTGCTAATCATTTATTTGATAAGGGAATAATATGCAAAATATATAAAAAACACATACAACTCAATAGCTGAAAAATAAAGAACAATCCTTTTAAAAATGGGCTGATAGACATTTTTCCAAAAACATATTGATGGCTGACAGATCAGGAATATATGTGCAACATCACTAATCCTCAGGAAAGTGCAAATTGAAACCACAATGAGATATCATCTCATGCCTGTTAGAATGGCTATTATAAAAAAAAACAGGAAATAACAAATGTTGGTGAGGAAGTAGAGAAAAGGCCTTTCTACATTATTGGTAGTAATTTAAATTGATAAAACCACTATAGAAAACAGTATGGAGATTCCTCAAAAAATTAGAGCTACCATATGATCCAGCAATTTTGAGTATTTGAACAAAAAGGAAAACACACTAACTCAAAAAGATACCTTCACTCCCATATTCATTGCACCATTATTTACAATAGCCAAGGTATGGAAATAACCTAAGTATGAATCAGTAGATGAATAGATAAAGAAATTGTGTGTATGTATGCAATGGAATATTATTCAGCCATAAAAAATAGTGAAGTTTGTCATTTGCAACAACATGGAATGACCTTGAAGACATTATGCTAAGTGAAATAAGTCAATACTGAAAGATGATCTCTCTTACATGTAGAAGCTTAAGAAAAGTCCTCAGAACAAATAGGTGGTTGAAAGAGGTGGGGTTGGCAGAAATTAGTGAACCATATTTTTGTTTAAACAAATTGAATTAAAATTTTAAAATAAATATGTAGAGAAAAATGGGCATCAATTTAGGCTAGGTTCCTACTCTTTTGAAAATAGTTTTCTTCATAATGTTTATACATTTATTTTTAAAGATACACTGTCTCTACAAATATTTTAGGTCACTTTAATTAATTAAACTTATTTTATTACAAAACTCTAGGTTAGGGGCAGAGCCAAGATGGCAGCATGAGTAGGACAGTGGGAATCTCCTCCCAAAAACATATATATTTTTGAAAATACAACAAATACAACTAATCCTAAAAGAGAGACCAGAAGACACAGGACAACAGCCAGACTACATCCACACCTGCGAGAACCCAGCGCCTGGTGAAAGGGGTAAGATACAAGCCCTGGCCTGGCGGGACACGAGTGCCCCTCACACCAGCTCCTGGAGGGAGGAGAGGTATCGGAGTGCAGGGAGGGAGAGGGAGCCCAGAACTGCTTAACACCCAGCCCCAGCCATCCACACTGGAGCACAGACACAGTGCATGCATGGGGTGCTGGAAACTAGGGAAGAAGGACAGTAGGATCTGTGAGCATGTCCCAAAGCCAGCGCCCCTGTGACAAAGAAAAGCGAGTGCTTTTTGAAAGTCTTAAAGGGACAGGGACCCCACAGCTGGACAGAAGCATCCCAGGCCACAGTCCAGCAGCTGGAAATTCCAGAAAATTCTGGGCACACTAACCCACTGGGCAACAGCTCTGAGACCCCTCATGGAGGTGAAGAGCCTAACAGCCCCATATCCATTACCCCTCCAGGGCCCCGCCATAGCAGAGCAGCAGCCTGAGGCTGGCCATGCCCACAGCAAGGGAGCTTCCTCCAAACGGACCAGGCAAGATACAAAGACCCAGTCTACATGCAATAGCCCAACACAAGCTACTAGGGGTTGCAGTTGTCCCAGTAAAGAAAGGTCAGCAGCCAAGTGGAAAGAGGCTTAACTCTCCCAGCTGATAGATGTGCCAATTGCACTCCACTGCACCTATCAACATGAAAAAGCAAAAAAATTTCATCCAGACAAGACTAACCCAGATAGCTTCAACATCTTCTACATCTTCCCCTGAGAAGGAACCTGGGGAGATAGATTTAACCAGTCTTCCTGAAAAAGAATTCAAAACAAAAGTCATAACCATGCTGATGGACTTGTAGAGAAATATGCAAGAACTAAGGAGAGAGAATACAGAAATAAAACAAGCTCTGGAAGGACTTCAAAACAGAATGGACAAGATGCAAGAGACCATTAATGGACTAGAAAACAGAGAACAGGAACGCAGAGAAGCTGATGCAGAGAGAGATAAAAGGGTCTCCAGGAATGAAAGAATTTTAAGAGAACTGTGTGACCATACAAAATGGAACAATATCCGCATTATAGGGGTAGCAGAAGAAGAAGAGAAAAAGGGATAGAAAGTGTCTCTGAAGAAATAATTGCTGAAAACTTCCCCAAACTAGGGGAGGAAATGGCCTCTCAGACCACAGAGGTACACAGAACTCCCATGACAAGGGATCCAAGGAGGGCAACACCAAGACACATAATAATTAAAATTATGTGTTAAAAATGTAATTAAAAACGATTATCATTTAAATATGAAGAAGGGATTAAACAATTCCTAGACAAGCAAAAGTTGAGGGAATTTGCCTCCCAGAAACCACCTCTCCAGGGCATCTTACAGGGCATCTAGATGGGAGCACTCCTAAAAAGAGCACAGAACAAAACACCCAACATATGAAGAAGGGAGGAGAAGGAATAAGAATAGAGAGAAATAAAGAATCATCAGACCACGTTTATAATAGCTCAATAAGTGAGTTAAGTTAGACAGTAAGATAGTAAAGAAGCTAACCTTGAACCTTTGGTAACCACAAACTTAAAGCCTGCAATGGCAATAAGTACATACCTTTCAATAATCACCCTAAATGTAAATGGACTGAATGCACCAATCAAAAGACACCGAGTAATAGAATGGATAAAAAAGCAAGACCTATCCATCTGCTGCTAACAAGAGACTCAACTCAAACCCAATGACATGCACAGACTTAAAGTCAAGGGATGGGAAAAGATATTTCATGCAAACAACAGAGAGAAAAAAGTAGGTGTTGCAATACTACTATCAGACAAAATAGACATCAAAATAAAGAAAGTAACAAAAGATAAAGAAGGACATTACATAATGATAAAGGGCTCAGTCCAACAAGAGGATATAACCATTATAAATATATATGCACCCAACACAGGAGCACCAACATATGTGAAACAAATAGTAACAGAACCATAGGAGGAAATAGAATGCAATGCATTCATTCTGGGAGACTTCAACACACCACTCACTCCAAAGGACAGATCCACCAGACAGAAAATAAGTAAGGACACAGAGGCACTGAACGACACACTAGAACAGATGGACCTAATAAACATCTACAGAACTCTACATCCAAAAGCAACAGGATACACATTCTTCTCAAGTGCATATGGAACATTATCCATAATAGACCACATACCAAGGCACAAAAAGTGCCTCAGTAAATTTCAAAAGATTGAAATCCTACCAACCAACTTTTCAGACCACAAAGGCATAAAACTAGAAATAAATGGTACAAAGAAAGCAAAAAGGCTCACAAACACATGGAGGCTTAACAATACGCTCCTAAATAATCAATGGATCAATGACCAAATCAAAATGGAGATCCAGCAATATATGGAAACAAATGACAACAACACAAAGCCCCAACTACTGTAGGATACAGCAAAAGCAGTCTTAAGAGGAAAGTATATAGCAATCCAGGCATATTTAAAGAAGGAAGAAGAATCCCAAATGAATGGTCTAATGTCACAATTATCAAAACTGGAAAAAGAAGAACAAATGAGGCCTAAGGTCAGCAGAAGGAGGGACATAATAAAGATCAGAGAAGAAATAAATAAAATTGAGGAGAATAAAACAATAGCAAAAATCAATGAAACCAAGAACTGGTTCTTTGAGAAAATAAACAAAATAGATAAACCTATAGCCAGACTTATTAAGAGAGTCAACACAAATCAACAGAATCAGAAACGAGAAATGAAAAATCATGACAGACCCCACAGAACGAAGAAACCTATATGCTAAAAAGCTGGGAAACCTAGGAGAAATGGACAACTTCCTAGAAAAATAGAACCCTCCAAGACTGACCCGGAAAGAAACAGAAAATCTAAACAGACCAATTACCAGCAAGGAAATTGAAGCAGTTATCAAAAAACTATCAAAGAACAAAACCCCCGGGCCAGATGGGTTTACCTCGGAATTTTATCAGACATACAGACAAGACATAATACCCATTCTCCTTAAAGTTTTCCAAAAAATAGAAGAGGAGGGAATACCCCCAAACTCATTTTATGAAGCCTAATACCCTAATACCAAAACCAGACAATGACCCCACCAAAAAAGAAAACTACAGAACAATATGCCTGATGAACATAGATGCAAAAATACTCAACAAAATACTAGCAAACCGAATTCAAAAATACATCAAAAGGATCATACACTATGACCAAGTGGGATTCATCCCAGGGATTCAAGGATGGCACAGCATTCTAAAATCCATCAATATCATCCACCACATCAACAAAAAGAAAGACAAAATCCACATGATCATCTCCATAGATGCTGAAAAAACATTCGATAAAATTCAACATCCATTCGTGGTAAAAACTCTCAACAAAATGGGTATAGAGGGCAAGTACCTCAACATAATAAAGGCCATATATGATAAACCCACAGCCAACATCATACTGAACAGCGAGAAGCTGAAAGCTTTTCCTCTGCAATCAGGAACAAGACAGGAATGCCCACTATCCCCACTGTTATTCAACATAGTACTGGAGGTCCTAGCCATGGCAATTAGACAAAACAAAGAAATACAAGGAATCCAGATTAGTAAAGAAGAAGTTAAACTGTCACTATTTGCAGATGACATGATATTGTACATAAAAACCCTAAAGACTCCACTCCGGAACTACTAGAGCTAATATCAGAATTCAGCAATATTGCAGGATACAAAATTAACACACAGAAATCTGTGGCTTTCCTATACACTAACAATAAACTAATAGAAAGAGAAATCAGGAAGATAATTCCATTCACAATAGCATCAAAAAGAATAAAATACCTAGGAATAAACCTAACCAAAGAAGTGAAAGACCTATACCCTGAAAACTATAAGATACTCTTAAGAGAAATTAAAGAGGTCACTAACAAATGGAAACTCATCCCATGCTCTTGGCTAGGAAGAATTAATATTGTCAAAATGGCCATCCTGCCCAAAGCAATATACAGATTCGATGCAATCTTTATCAAACTACCAACAGCATTCTTTAATGAACTGGAACAAATAGTTCAAAAATTCATATGGAAATACCAAAGACCCCGAATAGCTAAAGCAATCCTGAGAAGGAAGAATAAAGTGGGGTGGGGATCTCACTCTCCAACTTCAAGCTCTACTACAAATCCATAGTAATCAAGACAATTTGGTACTGGCACAAGAACAGAGCCACAGACCAATGGAACAGAATAGAGACTCCAAACATTAACCCAAACATATATGGTCAACTAATATTCCATAAAGGGGCCATGGACATACAATGGCGAAATGACAGTCTCTTCAACAGATGGTGCTGGCAAAACTGGACAGTTACATGTAAGAGAATGAAACTGGATCACTGTCTAACCCCATACACAAAAGTAAATTTGAAATGGATCAAAGACTTGAATGTAAGTCATGAAACCATAAAACTCGTAGAAAAAAACATAGGCAAAATTCTCTTAGACATAAACATGAGTGACCTCTTCTTGAACATATCTCCGTGGGCAAGGGAAACAAATGCAAAAATGAACAAATGGGACTATATCAAGCTGAGAAGCTTCTTTACAGCAAAGGACACCATCAATAGAACAAAAAGGTATCCTACAGTATGGGAGAATATATTCGTAAATGACAGATCCGATAAAGGGTTGACATCCAAAATATATAAAGAGCTCACACACCTCAACAAACAAAAAGCAAATAACCCAATTAAAAAATGGGCAGAGGAACTGAACAGACAATTCTCCAAAAAATAAACACAGATGGCCAACAGACACATGAAAAGATACTCCACATCACTTGTCATCAGAGAAATGCAAATTAAAACCACAATGTGATACCATCTCATACCAGTAAGGATGGCTACCATCCAAAAGACAAACATCAACAAATGTTCTCGAGGTTGTGGAGAAAGAGGAACCCTCCTACACTGCTGGTGGGAATGTAAATTAGTTCAACCATTGTGGAAAGCTGTATGGAGGTTCCTCAAAATGCTCAAAATATAAATACCACTTGACCCGGGAAATTCTACTTCTAGAAATTCACCCTAAGAATGCAGCACTCCAGTTTGAAAAAGACAGATGCACCCCTATGTTTATCACTGTACTATTTACAATAGCCAAGATATGGAAGCAACCTAATATCCATCAGTAGATGAATGGATAAAGAAGATGTGGTACATATACACAATGGAATATTAGTCAGCCATAAGAAAAAAACAAATCCTACCATTCACAACAACATGGATGGAGCTAGAGGGGATTATGCTCAGTGAAATAATCCAGGCGGTGAAAGACAAATACCAAATGATCTCACTCATATGTGGAGTATAAGAACAAAAGAAAACTTTAGGAACAAAACAGCATAAGAAGCACAGAACCCAAGAATGGACTAATAGTTGCCAAAGGGAAAGGGACTGGGGAGGATTGGTGGGAAGGGAGGCATAAGGGCGGGAAAAAAAGAAAGAGGGCATTATAATTAGCATGTATATTGTGGGGGGTGGGGCACAGGGACAGCTGTGCAACACAGAGAAGACAAGTAGTGATTTTACAGCATCTTACCATTTGATGGACAGTGACTGTGAACGGGGATGTGGGGGGGACTTGGTGAAAGGGGGAGCCTAGTAAACATAATGTCCTTCATGTAATTGTGGATTAATGATACCAAAATAAAATTTTAAAAAAAACAAACTCTAGGTTATATGAGGAAGTTACAGACTTCAAGGTTGGTAAGTGTGAACAGATAATAGCATTAGTAATATTGTGCATGAACTATTTTCATAACATCTTAGAATGTATTGGTTAGGATTTAAAATTATTGCCAGTCATAAGCATACATATATAATTGCTTTTCATTATTATATCTATAGCATGTGAGAAAATGTACAATTTAAAGCTGAATTTTAGAAATAACTGAATTTGAAATGTAATAGCATTGATTCTGCTATAGGTTTTGGAGATTTATACATGGGTTTATAAAACCTATGGCTCAGGAAGTTGTTAAAATGTTTAGTCATAACATGTTATTTAATATTTAAGAATCATGTAATGTTATAATGTTAAACTCAAGGTAATTCAGATTATCAATCTTAAGTGGACAGTTGTTTCTCTTTTTTCACTAATGCGTTCCTAGTGCTTAGAACGGTGGCTGGTCTTAATAGTGTTCAATAGGTATTTATTGAATGAATAAAAATGGGAAGCTATAACTGATAATGCAGTATTGGTATCAAGTACTAGTAAATACCATTTGCTTTGGAGTCAGAAAATGGTTTAAATCCCAGCTCAGTCATTCACTACCTTTGTTACTTAGATATAAATTAATCTGGAATTTATTTCCATCAACTCTAGAATTGTAAACACCACCTAATTTATAGTGTCATGTGATTGGAGCACCTGGCATATAACTTAGTATTAAGAGGAACATATGGAGTTGTTTCCAATACATTTCACAGCAAGGTTTCCTCAGGGCTCAGCTTTCTGCCACTGTCCCACTGTACCATTGAGTCAGTATGCACTGTACCTCTGTCCTTGCCGCCTCTTCCCACAGGCCACTGCCCCTCCATTAGCGTTCTCACGCATACCACAACAAAGAGAAACCCTTCAACCAGGCTGGCCAAGTTGAATCTTTTTGTATACAACCTGGCCACTGGAGAGATCTGGGGTACAACCACCAAGAGCTGGGTTTTGATTTTGTTCTTCTGCCTAGGGTGCCTGCCTGCATCTTTTCATTCACAAGTGTCCTGTGCTTTGGATTCTGAACAGTGAGGTTCCAAATTATTGCAACCAGATTCCTAGTCCAGGACTTAAAATTTTTCCAAATCCAGTGACTGCATTGGGATATATGTTCAGTATGTCTGACCCAAATTCCAATAGAGGATACACTGAAGAACTTAAGAAGTTTCTAAAGTCACATAATTTAGAACAGAAGAATCACACATTCTCTCCTGATGGAGCAGTTTTTGAAGAGAAAGGTCCTATTAATATAGCATGTCAGTTTCCTATATTCTTCCAGCATGCAGTGTTGTAGATGTCATTTTGGCTGTTCCAACGAAACCCTTATATATTTTGAAAATGAATAAAAAGATTGGATTAGAGCCTCTAGGAGAACCAAGGATTGCATGTATTTCAAAGAATGAAAACAATTCTATCAACTTATCCTCCCAATGTAATTACAGACTAAAAATACTTTCCATATTATGGGGAAAAAAACCACCTGGGAGTTATCTAAAGCCATTGGCTGCTGTCCAGGTCTTCTTTGATTGTGACCGTACTAAGAAGAAATAACAGTAGAGTATAGTATTCAAGAACCACCCCAAATAAAAAAGGATGATGGTGAAAACATTTTAGGACTAGTTGTGTTCAGAATCACAGTATGTGTGTAATATGAATGAAATATCTCCACAGAGTAAATACTCTTCTGGACCTTGTGAGCAGCTGCCCTGGCATTCTAGAATTGTGATACTACCTTGGAGAAAGGTGGGGTTATTGGGACAATGGTATATGTCATAATATGCTTCCAGATCACAGTGTTCAATGTCCTCTGAGTAATTCCCTATTGCTTCTGCTATAAGCAGTGTACATATGTGAGGTGTGTACTATCACTAGATAAGGATGATGAACACCTGATTCTGAACATGTAGAATGGGAGTCTTATCCTATTTTATGTGGTTCAATTGTCGTGTCTAAAGCTTAATGTGTTAAGGTATATAAATATTTTATGAATTTAATAGTGGCTGTCTACTTTTCATGTGTAGAAAGTTTAGAGATAAAATGGTACCTGGTCAACGTCAAGTGATTTGATAGCTACAAGAAATGTGGTATGTGGTGAAGTTCTGTACATGAGGAGGAACAAAGGAAAATGGTTTTGAAAGTGTCATCTTGGATTTTTTTATAAAATATTTTTTACATACTGAATTAGTCTGTGGATCTTCACAAGAATACAAACTTTTTGTTGTTAAACATGTACAAAAGGATTATTTTTAGTGCTAGAACAAAGTCTTTTGTATTGTAGACCAGGGATAAAACACAGCATTTTTAGGTTAGCCTATATGAACATGCATTTAACTTTTTATGAAATTCATAATATTTAAATTGCATAATACTTTATAAAATATCTTCTATCTTTATTTAGTAGATTATGCACTCTAATAAAAATATAAATTGTGAAATATAAAATAAATATTTAAAAAATTTCTAAAATATGACTTTGAAAGCAATATTTCAGTACATTAAATAATATAAGACATAATTGTTCTCTGAATTGTTTTACTATAAGACTGATTTATTGATCAACTATCATAATGACTGAAAAAATTTGATAAGAAATGATTTAATGTAAACTTATCAAATTATGCTAAATGGGCTATTTATTACTATTCGAACCAAAGATCTTTTTTAATAGAATTTTTGACAACTTCTTAAAGATTCTTAACTAAACTAGCATTCGCCTGCAGCTATATACTTACAAATTTTTCCTGAGGCTATGTCACCATTTTTGTCTTAATTATATTATTGTCTATATTCCAATATTTTATATGTAGGACATTAATTTCTTTTAAGTAGAGGTTAAATTTTGATACCTTGAGGGAAATAAAACTGAAAATCATATATTTCATAATAGTCCTGAAAGTCTTACTGTCAGGCGATGTTTAATGTAAAGAGGCAAGCTTATATTTGAATTCTATCCTTTGAACTTGGATGATTTACATTAACTCTACAGACCTTGGTTTTTTAAAATCTTTAAAATAAAAGCACCTAATGGGGTCTTATGGAGATAAAAGGTGACAATGTTGATTTAACACAGTTTCTGACACAGGTAGGTGCTCAATAATTTTAATGTCTTTTTTTCTTGAAAAAAATTCTTTTGCCCATATAGGTGATCTCTGCTGACTATGTTTTTCTCTGTGGGAGAACTGTTGAAAAATAATTAGATTTGGGAAGCTATGGATACTTTTATTACACTTTTCTGTCTCAGTGTGTGTTTCCCTTTGATCTGCTATTTCTTGCTGAATGATTTCTTCTGGGAGAAAACTGAGGCACTTTTTTGGCTGCTTGTTATCTCGAAATATTGTTTAGTATGTTAACATATACAGGTAAAATACCATTAAATTTCAGAAAATACAAGAATCAAGATATTTGGGGTATAGCTGGAACATTCAGCATAAATACTCCACCCACTCATGGGTTCTCACAACTTTTAAGAAAGAAGCTTGCGGAAAAAGGTGAAGTTTAATAATCTCAAATATATTATTCATGATACCTTGCAATATTCCTTCACCATACATGTGATTTTTATTTAATTTCGTCTTTCCCCAAACCTGGTTAATTGCCAAGAACTGTCAATTCTACCTCCTACACTTGTTGAATATATGTATGTTCATCTTCACTATCACCACCCTAAGCAAATGCTTTCTTCCAAGTTATTCTGCTCAGACCTGGAGCACAAATAGACTTTCTAACAGGTCCATCTGACGACATTTGCTATTGACGCATATCTGGGTTTACCCGCCACCAGTCGTTATGGTGAAAATCTAATCCCTAATATGACGATATTTGGAGGTGGGGCCTTTTGGGATGTAACTAGGTTTGGATGGGTTTGTGGCGTGGGTGCCCCCGTGATGGGATTGGTACCTATGGTGGTTACTTTTATGAGTCAGTTTGAATGAATCTTAGGTGCCAGATTTTTGGTTAAACACTATTTTGGGGTGTGTCTGTGAGGGTATTTCTGAATACATTAGCATTCCCCTCACCAATGTGAGTGAGCATTCTCCAATCCTTTGAGGACCTGAATAGAACAAAAAAGGAAGAGGAAGAAAAAAATTTAGTCCTTCCTGCCCAATTCTTGAAAAGGGATACAATCTTCTTCTCTTAGCATTCCTGGTTCTAAGGTCTTCACGACCAGAATGGACTCTACATCCCTGGCTCTGCTGGTTCTGAGGCCTCTGTACCTGTACTGACACCGCTGCTTCCTGAGTCTTCAGCTTGCAGAGAGCAAGTCATCTTCTCAGCATCCAGAATTAGGTGAGCCAATTCCTTACAATAAATCCCTTTATAAACATATCTATCTATATGTATGTATACACTTATCTATATATATATATAAATATAGAGAGAACCCTGACTAATACAGATTTTGGTACTGGAGTGGATTTAGAAGAACAGACTTTAAGGATGTGTTTTCTGAATTAGTTCTGAGGTTTCTGGAATTGGCTTTCTAATCTGATTAGGTTTAAAGATTCTAATGACCATTTCTAGCAGTAAGAAGAGCACTGATAGTCCATGGTATGAACTATTACTAGAAATAAACAAATTATCTGTATTAAGTACTCCTAATCAACCACTGAAAAGAAACAAGGAGCTAGCCAATTCTATTGAACATTTTTTTTTGAAAACTAATGAATCCAGTGACTTTGTTTGATAGCCCTTACTGTCTTGAACTAAGTGGTGAGAGGAAAGGATTGGCTCCGGGATTCAAATTCTTAGCTCAAGCTTAGCATAAATGATATCAAAGCTTCTATGTATGCCTTTATCTCCTGTAGCAACAGGGCTGAAGGTACTGAAAATTGAAGATAGAGCTTCATCCTGAGGCATAAGGTGATCTCCTGTTCCTTAAAGTGTGTCTACTGATAAAGTGAGGGCATCAATTAAGAAAGAATAGGTCTTATAAGTAGAACGGGGATGTGTGGAAAAGCTCCAGTGAAGAGAGGGTCATAGAGCCCCTGAATTCTGATGAGCCATCTTTGTGGAAGAGGTCTCCCCAGGGGAATTAGCCGTCCTACCTCCAACGGACAGACATGGCCTTCCCAACTCAACCCCCAGTGGCAGAAGCATCCCACCATAGTGACATTGATTGCTACCCCACTGTGGGCTTGGCCTTCCCACCTGTCCAAAAGGATAAGGAAACGGGGGGCTTCCCCTAAGGCAGGGACCAGGCAAGACAATGTTGCTTGTCCTCAGAACCCTCCCCTCCTACTCCTCTTCATTTTTAGACCTATGACTAGACTCAAGTTGCAGCAGGCCCCTAAAAGTGAGCTACAAAGTGTCCCCTAGGAGGAGGTATGCTACACTCTAAAGGAATTACTTTTCTGATTTATACAGACAGAAATCTGGTGGACAAGTATAGGAATGGATGCAAAGGCTGTGGGATAATGGTGGAAGGAACATAAAGTAAGTTCAGGCTGAACTCACTAAGTATATGGACTCACTAGGTAGAAATTCTGAATTTAACATTGCAGACCTCAGTTTGCTTAGCTGGTTGGCTGAAATATGGACCAAAAGATGGCCCACCGTGAGCCAACAGAAAACACCCAGCAAGCCTTGGTTTAATGTAGAGGAAGGGATTCAAAGTATTAGGGATAGTGGATTGTTAGAGTGGCTTTATTATTTAAGACCTACTTACCCATATTGAGAAGGTCCACAAGACATCATTTATGAATACTGTGTGAAATTTGTGAGGGGAGGCCCAGTATACTTCAAGTGCTCTCTGATTGCTATTTTCTACAGGCCAGATCTTAGATTAGGAACTGAAGCCACTCAGTTGAGAAACCTAAATACTTTAGGAGTAAATTGGATCTGGAGGGGCAGGAGCCAAATGGCATCATTTAGTCACCAAAAGCAAGGTGGGCCTGGTTGCTATAATCGATGGCAGAGTCAAAGCAGCAGTCAAAATCGTATGATTTGTATAGCTCTATGGCATTAGCAAACTGGTCATGGTATTCGTGGAGTGAGACAGGAACAGGAAGCCTACTAAATTCTTTATCTGTAGAAGCATAAAAGTTCTAGGTCAAATGAACAAAATATACAACCCGAATCATAAAACTTTTACAGCTCCTCAATCAATTCCCAGACGTGAACCATTTACAGACCTAGAATTACTTTAATGTAGGGAAGGCCTTGAGGAAGGACCTAGTACCCTATTAAAAATATGTAATGCTAATCTTCCTTTTAGCCTTCCCCAAAGGGACCTATGGCCTTTAGTCATAATAATTTTGTATTAGGGAAAGGAAAGACCCAGAACTTCAGGTCTGGACAATGGCTTTGAAATGACACTAATTTAAGAAGGCTTCAAACATCACTATAGTCCACCATTCAGAGTAAGGATTTACAGAAGTTGGATGATCCATGGAATTTCAGTTCACATCAGGTCTCACAGTTAGCCCGCTGGGTCCCTGAACCCACCCTGTAATTTCCCCAGTTCCAGATTCATGAATAGAAGACATATATAGAGCACCTCACAGAATCCCTACATTGTTTCCCTGACTGTGGGTTGAGAGCTATTATGGTGGAAAAGTCGAGGTAGGAGCTACTAGAGCTGCCTCTACCTAGGAAAATAATAAATGCAAGGCCACATTCCTGGAAGCATTGAAGATATGATTTCCACCACTAAGGACTTGAAGGATGCAGGGGTGGTGATTCCTGCTGCATGTCCATTCAGTTTGCCTATTCAACCTGTGCAGAAGATGGATGACTCTTGGAGAATGGTAAGAGTAGTATCTTAATCTTAACCATGTTATGACTCCAATTGTGGGTATTGTGCCAGATGTGATTTCATTGCTTGAGCAAATAAACACAATCCTTGCTATGCAGCTATTGATCTGATAAATGTCTTTTTCTCCCATCCCTGTCCTTAAGACCCACCAGAAGCAATTTGCTTTGACTGGTAAGACCAGCAATATACCTTCACTGTCCAACCTTAAGGGTATAACAGCTCCCTAGGTTGACAACATAATTTAGTTTACAGGGACCTGATCACCTTTCCCTTCCACAAGCTATCACACTGGTCCATTACATCGATGACATTATGGTGATTGGACCTAACCAGCACGAAATAGCAAGTACTCTAGACTTATTGGTTAGATATTTGCATGCCAGAAGGTTGGAAAGAAATCAGACTAAAATTTAGGTTTTAGGTTTGGATATTTCTACTACTTCAGTGAAGTTTCAAGGGTCTGTTGGTGTGGGCACATGTCAAGATATCCCCTCTAAGGTGAAGGCTAAATTGTTTTATCTGGCTCCCCCTGCAACTAAAATAGAGGTGCAATGCCTCGTGGGCCCCTTTGGATTTTGGAGACAAAATATTTTTCATTTGGGTGTGTTCTTCAACCTATTTACTGAATGATCCAAGGAGCTGTTAGTTTTGAATGAGGAACCAAATAAGAAAAGGCTCTTCAATAGATGTAAGCTGTGCAAACTGGCCTGCTCATATGATCTAGATTATATGATTGACAAATTCAATGATGTTTGAAGTGTCAGTCACAGACGGAGATGTTCTCTGGAGACTTTGGCAAGCACCTGGAGGTGAATCACAGTGAAAGATCTTTGGCTTTTGTTTTGTTTATTCATTTGTTTTGTTTATTTTTTCTTTTCTCTAGATCTTAGGCTTTTGGAACAAAGCCCTGCCATCTTCTGCAGATGATTACTCTCCTTTTAAGAAAGTTTTTGGCCTGTTACTGGACCTTAGTAGAGACTGATTGCTTGACCATGGACCACTAAGTTACCATGAGATTTGAGCTGTAAACAGTTGCTATCTTTCCCACCAAGTCATTAAGTTGGGCATGCAGAGTAACACTCCATTATCAAATGAAGTCATATGTGCTTGATCAGGCTCTGAAGACACAGTAAATTCATGAAGAGGACCAAATGCCTCTGGTCCCTACTCCTGCTATACTGCCTTCTTTCTATCAGCTTGCACGTGTAGCCTCGCAGGGGAGTTCCCTGCAACTGATCAGTTGACAAAGGAAGAGAAGACTCAGGTCTGGTTTACAGATGGTTCTGGATGATATGAAGGCACCATCCCAAAGTGGAAAGCTGTAGTGCCACATCCTCTATCTGGAACAACCTTCAAGAACAGTGGTGAAGAGAAAACCTCCCTGTGGGAAGAACTGAAGATAGTAAACCTGGTTGTTCAGTCTGCTTGGGAGGAAAAATGGCCAGATGTGTGGTTATAGAGATTCATTGGCTATGGCTAATGGTTTGGCTAGATTAGTCATGAACTTGGGAGGACCATGGTGGAAACTTGATTACAAAATTGGGGAAAAGATACATTGATAGACCTCTCTAAATAGGCAAAAAAAGAAAAAAGAAATATTTGTATCCCATGTGAATTCTCACAAAAAGGATGACTTCAGTAGAGGAAGATTTTAATAATGAACAAGATCATCCATTCTGTGTATACCAGTCAGCCTCTCTCCCCAGCCAGCCCTGCAGTTGTCAAACAGGCTCATGAAAATGCGGCCGTGACAGCAGGGATGGAGCCCTATGTACAGGCTCAGTGACTTGCACTTCAATTCACCAGGGCTGGCCTGGCTTCAGCTGACCTATTGATCAGCAAGCTACGTAGTGACAAGTTGTTTACACTAGACTACTTCCATCGTCAAATGGACAGTGTTTTGTTCTATATTGGATGGACAATTTTTTTTTTTTAGTACAGATTTGCCTTCCATGCACACAATGCTTCTGCTAGAACTACCAGCCATGGACACACAGAATGCCTTGTCCACTGTCATGGTATTCCATACAGCATTGCTTCTGGTCAAGGATCTCATTCCAGAGCAAAAGAAGTGTGGCAGTGTGCCAGTGCTTATGGAGTTCACTGGTCCTACCATGTTCCCTACCATCCTGAAACAGCTGGCCTGAGAGAAGGGTAGAATAGCCTCTAGAAAACTGCTACAATGCCAGCCATGTGGCAATGCCCTGTATGTCTGGGGCAAGATTATCCAGAAAGTTGTACACACTGTGAATCAGTGTCCACTATATGTTGCTGCTTCTCTGATAGCCAGGATTTATGGCCCAGCAATCAAGGGGTTGAAATGGGAATGGTGCCATTCATTATTACCCACAGTTATCCACTAGCAAAATTTTTGCTTCCTGTTCCCATGACTTTATGCTCTGCTAGCCCAAGGTCTTAGTTCCAAGAGGAATTATGCTTCTACTGGAACAAACAACAATTTCATTGAACTGAAATTTAAGACTGCCACCAGCCATTTTGGATCCCTCATGCCTGTGAATCAACAGAACATGTAGTGAGTTACTGTGCTGGCTTGGGTGACTGATCCTTACAAACAAGAGGAAATTGGACTGCTGCTCCACAGTAGAAGTAAGGAAGAGCATGTCTGGAATATGGGAGATCCCTTAGAGTGTCTCTTAGTATTGCCATGCCCTGTGATTAAAGATGATAGCAAACTACAGTTTTCCAATGCCAGCAGAATTAATAGTGGTCCAGAACTTTAAGAAATGAAGGTATGAGTCGCCCTATCAGGTAAAAACATAGGCCTGCTGAGGTGCTTACTAAAGGCAAAGGGAATACAGAATGGACAGTGGAATAAAGTAGTTATAAACACTAGCTACCACCACATGACCAATTAAATAAATAAAGACTGTTATTGTCATAAGTACTTCCTCCTTATTTTGTTATGACTACACATATGCACATGTATGTGTATAGGTATACATATTTTTCTTTCCTGTTGTATTCCATTACCATGTAACATAGGACATACTGATTTTATGTATCAGATTGCTCAAAGTACAAGATACCAAGAAGAACAGACATCACTCAGAGACTTCAACTCCTCTCCTTGGGGGAGGGAAGGAGTTAGTGCACTTCTCGTTGTACAAAGAATAATTGTACCATGTTAGGCTTTGTTACTGACTTTATTTGAAAATAAAGTATGGTTTAAGGACATATGGGAGCCAACTTGACAAGGGATAGATTTGTGATGGTTAGTTTTATGTATCAATTTGAATTTGGCTAAGTTTTATTTTTGGGTGTGTTTGTGGGGATATTTCTGAATGAAATTAGCATTTAAATCAGTGGACTCAGTAGGGAGTTTGCCCTCTGCCATGTGGGGGGACATCCTTCAATCCGTTGATGGCTTGGATAGAACAAAAGGACAGAGAAAGGAGGAATTCAGCCCTTCCTGCCTGGTTGCTTGAGCTGAGACATCGGCTTTCCCCTGCCTGTGTCACTAGCAGTTCTCAGGCCTTCTGATTTAAAACTGAATTACATTAGCCAGTTCTCCTATGTCTCCAGTTTGCAGACAGTGAGACTTCTTAGCCTCAATAACTGTGTGGGCCAATTCCTTATAAAACAATCTCTTTGTATAAATATATCCTAGTAGTTTTGTTTCTCTAGAGAACCTTAATACTGTGCCCTTATAAAGGGATGAAGAGACCAGAGCACACTCTCTACACCACGTGAAGATACAGTACGTAGGCAGCCATTTGCAAACCAGGAAGAGAGTTCTCACTAGGAACTGAATTGGCTGCCCTCTTGCTACTGGACTTTCCAGCCTCCAGAACTGTCAGAAATAAATATTTTGTTGACTGAGCCACCTAGTACCTTATATATGCTAGAGTAGCTTAAACTAAGACAATGTTTTTCCACTTCAAAAAAATGTTCCTACATCTTCCTATTCCCCATCATGTCTGTCTGTTCATCTGCACCCCTTGCCATTCTTCCCTTTGTAACTTGTCATGCAGAATTGTTTCCCCCTCTGAAAACACCAGGTTCTTTCTACACTTTACCTCCCCATACTGGGTGTATTCTTCTCACCCCTTCTTAACCTTTGCTTAAAGGCAACTGTCTCTGGGAAGTCTTTCATGACCCTGTTAGACCATGGAATTTTCAATGCCTTTCATTCCTGCCATATGGCAGCCCAGATTTCCTATATTTTAATATATGTATTTCAAATGATTTTTTGTCTCATTTTTTTTCCTCCACCAGACAGTAAGCTCTCTAAAGCAAGGATCCTTGTCAAGTGATAATTGTTCAATTTCTAATATAGTGTCTAAGGCTAGGGACAACTACAAAGGACAATTATTTGATTGAAAAAGCATAAATGTAAATCTTGTATACAATATCCATATACTGGTTAGTGAATGGTGAGGATCATTTTAAAATGTGGTCTCTGTTTCAGCAGTCTCTGGTAGATGCTGTGATGAGATCAAAATATAAATGTGGTCATTTCCCCTTTCTTCTCCAAGTTCCCCTCATGAACTTTTTCTTTTGTGCCTTTATGATTCACATTCTAAGATCAGACAAAAAAGGAAGGTAAAATAAATAAAGGCAGGGGGACTGGGGCTACAGAGTTTTTCTGAATTGTTAAAGAAGACCAAAGTTATTTTGAGTTATGGGTAAAGGGAAAAATATTCTTTTAAGTATTGCCATATCCTTACACTCTTAAAATGAAATGCTTATTATCTTAGAATAAAATCTCAATTTTCCTAAAATAGAAAGCATTTCAATATATAAATATAACTGAAATACAGGAATACTATAATATTAAATATAGTTATTTTATTTTATTTTATTTTATTTTATTTTTATTGAAGGGTAGTTGACACACAGTATTACATTAGTTTCAGGTGTACAACACAGTGATTTAACATTTATATACATGATAATTCTAGGTACCAGTTATTACCATACCAAGTTGTTACATTATTTTGACTATATTCCTTATGCTATACATTACATCCCAGTTACATTTATTTTATAATTGGAAGTGTGTACTTTTTTTTTTTTGGTGAGGGCATCTCCCATATTTATTGATCAAATGGTTGTTAACCACAATAAAATTCTGTATAGGGGGGTCAATGCTCAATGCACAATCATTAATCCACACCAAGCATAACGAACAAGTTCTTACATGGAGAACAAATTCTTACATAGTGAATAAGTTACATGGTGAACAGTACAAGGGCAGTCATCACAGAGGCTTTTGGTTTTGATCATGCATTATGAACTATAAACAGTCAGTTCAAATATGAATATTCATTTGATTTTTATACTTGATTTATATGTGGATACCACATTTCTCTCTTTATTATTATTATTTTTAATAAAATGCTGAAGTGGTAGGTAGATACAAGATAAAGGTAGAAAACATAGTTTAGTGTTGTAAGAGAGCAAATGTAGATGTTCAGGTGTGTGCCTGTAGACTATGTGTTAATCCAAGCTAGACAAGGGCAATAAAACATCCACGTATGCAGAAGATTTCTCTCAGAAAGGGGGGGCGGGGGGTTCTAAGCCTCACCTCTGTTGATCCCCATTTTCTCACCTGATGGCCCCCCTGCGACTGTGCCTGTCTCAGGTTGTTCCTCCCTTGAGGAATCTTACCCGTCTCTGGCTAACCAGTCATCTTCTGGGGCTAAATATAGTTATTTTAAATATATAAAAACATATGATTAATACTTAGTCCATAGGCACACACCTGATCATCTACATTTGCCCTCTTACAGCACTAAACTATGTTTTCTACCTTTATCTTGCATCTACCTACCACTTCAGCATTTTATTAAAAATAAAAATAATAATAATAAAGGGAGAAATGTGGGATCCACATATAAATCAAGTATAAAATCAAATGAATATTCATATTTAACCTGAATGTTATAGTTCATAATGCGTGATCAAAACCAAAAGTTTCTGTGATGAATGCCCTTGTACTGTTCACCATGTAAGAATTTATTCACTATGTAAGAATTCATTCACCATGTAAGAACTTGTTCGTTATGCTTCAGAAGATTGGAGACTGACGAGAATTAGGCTTGAGATGGATTAATGATTGTGCATTGAGCATTGACCCCCCTATACAGAATTTTATTGTTGTTAACAACCATTTGATCAATAAATATGAGAGATGCCCTCTCAAAAAAAACAAAAAAACAAAAAAACATATGCTACACATACATTCAAGAGCAAGTCTGGGGAAGAAGGAAGAGCAGAGGGGGCAGCACTATAATTATTTTGACAAACTGGAGCAAGTATGGACACATCTGAGAGCTGGGTGCATGACTCCTATTTTTGCTATATTTCTTATATTTGTGAATATAAGTATTTCCACCTGATTCAGCAAACATTTCTGAAAGTCCTACCTATGCTGGACACTGCTGTTAATACTGGAGCTAAAGCTCTGAAAAAGCAGATAGAATTCTTATTTTCATAGAATTCATATTCTTAGGAATCAGTAATGTTACCTTTGAAATTACCTCACGCAAGAGCATGGGACCAAAAGAGCAAGTGACAGATTTTTTTGAATAAAATTAAATATTCCTAATTGTGCACAAATTTTTATTGAGCACCTGCTATCTTCCAAACTTTGATCTAGGTATTGATAATATAAAGCATATTAGAATAAAAGTACCTTTGAATTAATAATTGTTCTTTGGTCTGCAAAATTTACTATAAGAATGATTGAGTTCCTAGTATAAAATATTTCTAAGATAATTTAGCAAATTATAATTAAGCATATTATCCCTATGAGGGCATGAGTGATTAAGTGAATATGAAGGAAGCCTAATGAAAACCTTAGAGATGTGGGCTAGAAGAAGTGAACACTGAATTAGAAAAAGGAATCTCTCTTGAAAGAGGGGCTAAGAAGTAAAGCATTCCCTGGGATTGTTACGGCAGACATAGCCTTCCTGTTCTAATAATTTCCAGAATGTGATCTTATGTTTTAAACTTTACTGTGACCAGAATCTTCTTGGCAAGCCATAATGATCAAGTTATGTAGATACTGAGAACTCATCTGTTCCTGCTGCATCAACTCTGAGGAAGACTGCTAGAATGACAGTGTCCCTGTGTACAAACCAGGGGCAGGAGACTAAAGAGAACCTGCTGCATCTATCTCTTTTTTCTTTAGAGCAGTTAAGCAGGCTGCTGCTTTTTCTTTTTGACTGAGATAGAATTTACATAACATTATATTAGTGTCAGGTGTACAATGTAATTTGATATTTGCATATAATGCAAAATGATCATAATAAGTCTAGTTAACATCCATCACCGCAGTTAGTTATAAATTTTTTTTCTTGTGATGAGAGCTTTTAAGATCTCTCTTAGCAACTCTAAAATATACAATATAGTACTATTAACTATGGTTACCATACTATATATTACATCCTCATGGCTTATTTTATAAGTGGAAGCTTGTACCTTTGACAAGCTTCACCCATTTCACCCACTTCCCACCCCTGCCTTGGCAGCCACCAGTCTGTTCTCTGTAGCTATGAGCTCAGGTTTTTTTACTTCTACATTTCACATATAAGAGAGATCATGTGGCATTTATCTTTCTCTGACTTATTTCACTTAGCATAATACTCTCAAGGTCCATCCATATTGTCACAAATGCAAGATTTCCTTTTCTGTGGCTTAATAATATTCCACTGTATGTATATACCATATTTCTTTATCCAATCAGCCACTGATGGACACTTAGGTTGCTTCCATGTCTTGGCTATTATACATAATGCTATAACAGACATAGGGGAGTATGTACCTTTTCAGTTAGAGTGTGGCTGCACCAATTTACATGAGGCCCTACCAACAACACATGAGGATTTTCTTTTATCCACATCCACACCAATATTTTTTATTTCTATCTTTTTGATACAAGCCATTCTAACAGGTATGAAATTACATCTCATTGTGGTTTTGATTTCCATTTCCCTGATAATTAGTGATGTGCAGCACCTTTTCATTCACATGTTACCCATCTGCATGTTCTTTGGAAAAATGTCTATTCAGATCTTCTATCCATTTTTTACTGGGATTGTTTAATTTTTGCTATTGAGTTGTATGAGTTCTTGATACTTTTTGGATGTCAACCTCCTATCAAATATATGATTTGCATTATTTTCTCCTATTCAGTAGGTTGTATTTTCATTTCATTGATGGTTTCCTTTGCTATGCAGTAGCTTTTTAGTGATATAATCCTACTTGTTAACTTTTGCTTTTGTTCCCTTTCCTTTTTGTGTCAAGTCAAAAAAAGAAATCATCCCCAAGTCTGATGTTAAATTTACCACCTATGTTTTTTCCAGGTGATTTACAATTTCAAGTCTTACGTTCAAGTCTTTAGACCATTTTGAGTTGGTTTTTGTATATGATATAATATAGGGATCCATTTTCATTATTTTGCTTATGGTCTAGTTTTCCCAGAATCATTTATTGAAGACACTGTCCTTTCCCCATTGTATATTCTTGCCTCCTTTATTGTAAATCAGTTGACTATATCTGTGTGGGTTTATTTCTGGGCTGTTCTGTTTCATTGATCTCTGTGTCTGTTTATGCCAACACCATATTATTTTGATCACTAGGGCTTAGCAATAAAGTTTGAAGTCAGGGAATGTGATGTCTTCCTTCTCAAGATAGCTTTGGCTATTTCAGGTCTGTAGTGGCTCCATACAAATTTTAAGGTGGTTCTGTTTCTGTGAAAAATACTAGAATTTGGATTGGGACTGCACTGAATCTGTAGACTGCTTTTGGTGGTATGGACATTTTAACAATATTCTTTCAAACCATAAACACAGAATATCTTTTCACTTATTTGTGTTGTCTTCAATTGCTTTCTTCAATATCGTATAGTTTTCAGGATACAGGCCTTTCACCTCCTTGGTTAAATTTATTACTAGGTATTTTATTCTTTTTGGTGCATTTGTAAATGGGACAGTTTTCTTAATTTGTCTAGTATTTCGCTATTAATAGAAATATAACAAATTTTTGTATATTGATTTTGCATCCTTCACTTTACTGAATTTGTTTATTCTAACAGTTTTGTGGTGGAATCTTTAGGGTGTTTTATATAATATTGTGTCAGTTGCAAATAGTTAGTTTTACTTCTTTCTTTCTTATTTGGATTCCTTTTATTTTTTTGCCTAATTGCTCTGGCTAGGACTACCAATACTATGTTAAATAAAAGTGTTGAGTGTGGCTGAAATAAATCCTGAGAATAAAAAGCATCCTTGTCATGTTCCTGATATTACAATAAAAGCTTTCAGCTTTTTACAATTGAGTATGGTTTTAGCTGTGGGCTTGTCATATATAGTTTTTATTATTGTTGAAGTATGTTCCCTCTATACCTGCTTTGTTGACAGTTTTTATTATACATGGATGTTGAAATCTGTCAGTGCTTTTTCTGCATTTATTGAGATGCTCATATGATTTTTATCCTTCATTTTGTTAAAGTGGTATATCACATTGGAGTAGCTGAAATAAATCCTACTCGATCATACTGTATGATTCTTTTAATGTACTGTTGAATTTGGTATGTTAATATTTTGTTTAGATTTTTCATCTATGTTCATCACGGATATTGGCCTATAATTTTCTTTTCCAGTGGTGTCTTTGACCAGTTTGGTATAGGGGTAATACTGATAGTCTTATAAAATGTGTTTGAATGAGTCTCAATCTCTTTGATATTTTTTGAAGAATTTGCATAGGATTGGTATTCATTCTTTTTAAAATGTTTGGCAGAATTTACCAGTGAAGCCATCTGCTCCTGAAATTTTGTTTGTTGGGAGGTTTTTAATTATTGAGTCAATTTCCTTATTAGGAATTTGTCCATTCAGATTTTCTATTTCTTCATAGTTCAGGTTTTATGCTTCTAGGAATTTATACATTTTTTCTAGCTTGTCCATTTTGTTGGCATATAGTTATTCATAATAGCTTATGAATCATTGTGTTTCTGTGTTATCAGTTTTAACATCTCCTCTTACACATTTGATTTTATCTGAGTCCTCTCCTTTTCTCTTGGTGAGTCTAGCTAAAGGTTTATCAATTTTATCTTTTCAAAGAACCAGCTCTTAGTTTCATTCAATCTTTTCTACTGTCTTTTTAGTTTCTATTTTATTTATTTCTGTTCTAATCTTATTTCCCTCCTTCTACTAACTTTGGGATTTATTTGTTCTTTTTTTCTAGTTCCTTAAGAAATAAAGTTAGATTATTTATTTGAGAACTTTTTATTGAGGTAATAAGCTATCCCTATGAATACACCTCACCTCTTAGAACTGCTTTTCCTGCATCCCATAGTTTTGGTATATTATATTGCTATTTTCATTTGCCTTAAGGTTTTTTTTTATTTCTCTTTTGATTTCTTCTTTGAATCATTAATTTTTCAGTAGCATGTTGTTTAATCTTCACATATATGTGAATTTTCCAATATTCTTCTTTTAATTGATAATGAATACAGTTGGATAAGATGCTTGATATGAATTCAACTTTCTAAAACTTATTGTATGGCCTAATGTATGTTCTATCCTAGAGGATGTTCCATGTGCACTTGAGAAGAATGTGTATTCTGTTACTTGTGATATATGCCTTTCACTACATACATCTGCAAATTTGTATGTTGATTTTTATCTTCCAGATTGTTTAGTAAGGTGCACAGTATACTTTTAGTAGAGATGGAGGTAAGTTAGAACTATAATGTGCAATTTAAAGTTCTGCTTAGCACTATGAGAAGAAATATCATGTCTGAGTGATTCCATTTTGTTTCACTATGATAGGTATATACCATAATCCATCCTTCTGCATACTTTCCTTTTGAAAGATAGAGGGTTTTCTAATATGTAGAAAGGATACAGAGTCTTTGGAGATAGCATAGCTTCCTACATTGCCTACCAGGGCATATATGCTCCTGACATGCTGTGCAACTGGGTATTGAGGACCTTGGCTTTTTATTTCCAGCATCACTATAGTGGTTTTATGAAGAGAATTCATACTGATGATCTGAACTGCTAGATAATCTTGACTGCTTCCTCCCTATTCATAATGGAGCCTCTGGGACTCAATACATTAGCTGCTGGTTCCTAAAGGAATCTCCATATCCTCTGCCTACTTCCCTCTCATTTAGTGGAGGTTCCTTTAAGATTTCCTCTCTTCTTTTTGATGAAGCTTTCCTTGCATTTTTAATGATTTCTGCTTTGTGAGTTTAGCTGCTATTAGATTTATACAAACATACTGTTGTTTTATCTTCTTTTTAAATTATGCCTTTCTTCATCAAAGAACATACTTTACTCTGTTTCATGCCTTTAACCTTAAACCACAGCATGTTTATACATGATGCTAACAAACCTGGTTGTGATTCTTTTTGTCCCCAGGTACCTCTTTGATAACCTCTTCATTTTCTACCTTTCTCCATTACTGGTTTTAAGCTTGTTTCTTAGGACCTGTGTTTCAACAGATACTCTGCAACTGTCTTTTCACAGAAATCATAATTCTATCACACACAGGGCAAAGGTTGCATATAGTTGTCATGCTTCTTCCATCTTATTTTATGTTTACTGCTTATTTCCTATATTCCCTTTCCTTTTACATTTTTTAATCAAGTTGCTGTTCATTTCATGTTTTCCACACATATTTGGATATTCTAACTATAATTTTCATTTTATTACCTTACCTGATAATATTTTTCTACTCTTGTTTGAAAAGGAAGTATTTCCCTGTGACAGCAACTGATTCCCCACCGATATGGTCTGTGACCCATCCCACTAAGATGAGGCATAAAAAAAAGGTTACCATGAACATACAATGCAGAAATGACAGCCTCTTCAACAGCTGGTATTGGCAAAACTAGACAGCTACATGTAAGAGAATGAAACTGGATCATTGTCTAACCCCCACACACAAAAGTAAATTTGAAATGGATCAAAGACCTGAATGTAAGTCATGAAACCATAAAACTCTTAGAAAAAAACATAGGCAAATCTCTTGGACATAAACATGAGCAACTTCCTCATGAACATATCTCCCTGGGTAAGGGAAACAGAAGCACAAATGAACAAGTGGGACTATATCAAGCTGAAAAGCTTCTGTACAGCAAAGGATACCACCAATAGAACAAAAAGTCATCCTACAGTATGGGAGAATATATTCATAAATGACAGATCTGATAAAGGGTTGACACCCAAAATATATAAAGCACTCATGCACCTCAACAAACATAAAGCGAACAATCCAATTAAAAAATGGGCAGAGAGGCTGAACAGAAACTTCTCCAAAGAAGAAATTCAGATGGCCAACAGACACCTGAAAAGATACTCCACATCGCTAGTCATCAGAGAAATGCAATTAAAACCACAGTGAGATATCACCTCACACCAGTAAGGATCTCTACCATCCAAAAGACAAACAGCAACAAATGTTGGCGAGGTTGTGGAGAAAGGGGAACCCTCTTACACTGCTGGTGGAATGTAAATTAGTTCAACCATTGTGGAAAGCAGTATGGAGGTTCCTCAAAGAGCTCAAAATAGAAATACCATTTGACCCAGGAATTCCACTCCTAGGAATTTACCCTAAGAACGCAGCACTCAAGTTAAAAAAAGACAGATGTACCACTATGTTTATCGCAGCACTATTTACAATAGCCAAGAAATGGAAGCAACCTAAGTGCCCATCAGTAGATGAATAGATAAAGAAGATGTGGTACATATACACAATGGAATATTATTCAGCCATAAGAAGAAAACAAATCCTACCATTTGCAACAACATGGATGGAGTTAGAGGGTATTATGCTCAGTGAAATAAGCCAGGTGGAGAAAGACAAGTGTCAGATTATTTCACTCTTTGTGGAGTATAAGAGCAAAGAAAAAAAATTAAGGAACAAAACAGCAGCAGACTCACAGAACCCAAGAATGGACTAACAGTTACCAAAGGGAAAGGGACTGGGGAGGAGGGGTGGGAAGGAACAGATAAAGGGAAAAAAAGGCTGGTCATTACTATTAGCAGACATAATGTAGGAGTAGGTGCCATGGGGAGGGCTGTACAACACACAGAAGACAAGTAGTGATACTATAGCACCTTACTAAGCTGATTTACAGTGACTGTAATGAGGTTTGTGGTGGGGACTTGGTGATGTGGGGAGTGTAGTAAACATAATGTTCCTCATGTAATTGTAGATTAATGATACAGAAAAAAAAACGCCTACACTTAGCCTGTCTCCCCTGCTCTGCCCCTACTATGGGACTTTTAGAATGCCCCCATTTCTGTCTGAGTGAGTTAAAAATTTTAGTTCTTGATTATATTTAAAAGTTTTCTTATGGTTTAGTGTGTTCCTTCTGTTTCAACTGTTCTTTAAGCATGGCTTTTTTTATTTTGAATTATTTCTTATTTGGTTTAAGTATTTCCTCCATCATCTCACTCAGATAGAATACAACATATTATTGTCCATTATCAATCAACTGCCTGTGAGATGTTGACCATAGTCAGTTGACATAGGATTATATAAACATGATTTTCTCTAGACATATGTAATACTGCCCTCTTCAAGTTTCATATATTACAGATTAGAAATTCAATGCCAGTCCTTTTTCTTGTGTATGTAACACTTTATTATTAACAAGAGCATAACATTTTAGTATGTTCTAGTAACTTGAATTTTAGCTTCATCTACAAAATTCAAAAATTTGTTACATTATAACCAGGTACATATTTTTCATTAATCCTCCTTAGAACCTGATAGGTGCATTCATATCCAGAGAGGATCCTTCCTAAACCTCCGGTAGATTCCCTTCCTTTATTTGTTTAATTATTATCTATCATTATCTATCTGTTCTTTTCTCTTCCTACTAAAATATTATTTTCACGTTGAGTGTGCTGGATATCCTTTTCATGTTTTTTTAATTTTTCTTATGTTGTATCCCTTTATATTTTTCCTCTGCTCTTGGCAATATTTTTTCTATTGTCAAGCCACTAATTTGGGATGATCATCATCTTCTTTTACTACATGGATGTCATATTTAAAAATTAATAGAGGTTTTTGTCTGTTCAACCTTCAGAATGACCTTACATGATATTTTTGTTTGGTTTTGCTTTTAATCATCCTTTCCTTCCTGCTATAATATGCTGAACTTGTAACAGGTCTTCTCTGTAGCTAC
This sequence comes from Manis javanica, assembly GCF_040802235.1. Lineage (NCBI taxonomy): Eukaryota > Metazoa > Chordata > Mammalia > Pholidota > Manidae > Manis > Manis javanica. The sequence continues at coordinate 141,485,649 of NC_133158.1, forward strand.
GAGACCTGTTTAGACATGCTGTTGCTGTTCTTTGTTGAGTGAGTTGGCTCACTGGGGCTCAGGTTTGGTTCTTTCCTTACCCTGTATGGTGACAATTCTTCGGTAGAGAGTGTGAATACTTTCTTATATTAGCCAACATTTATGCAAAGTAGCAGAATATGTCACTCCAAAATATATCATTTGGCATACTGATTATTCTGAATTAAATGTGCTTAGGGAACAGCCCATGCCAGGGCACTCTGACTCTTCCTTGTCCCCCTGAAAGTAGGAGATGCATCTCTCATGTGAAAAGTACTCTCTCTGTACCAGAAGAATAGGACACCCTTATCACCAGAGGCAGGGTATTTAAGGCTGAGAAAACTATATAACGTTACTTCTTCACTATTTACTGCCCGTAGTCCAAACCCCTTTGTTGTGCCAATTATTTGCAAACTATTATTTCTTTGTCTAAAGGGTATAAAAGCTTTCTGTTCTGGTCACTTCTTTAGGTCTTCATTTTCTTGTGTGGGCTCCCAGGTACATGTAAAAATTCATTAAAATGTGTATGCTTTTCTCCTGTTAATCTCTTTGTCAGTTTAATTTTCAGACCCAGTCAGGGACTCTAAGAAGATCAAAGAAAATTTTTCTGTCCTGCTCTCATAAGGCTATGGAACATTGTGTATTCTCCTTATTTTGCAACCCCTCAAACATTCACAGTCCTTGGATGGTCTCCTTCATTTTCTTACTGATCTTAAGGAAACACTGTGGTGTCCCCAAATTCACCCAGACCATGGAGGAGAAAGCAAAGTACCAGTTCCCTCTACCTTGACTATACTGCAGAACAAAAACAGCTTTCTTTGCACCTATATGCCTTCAAATCTCAGTGGTCCTTGGACTAGGCAAGGGAGAGAGCTTGGAATTCTCAATGGTAGGAAGAAAGCTGGGTTCCCAGAATCATCCCAGAATCCTCTACTCCTCCTAGTGAATTCTTCCAAATATTCTAATCCTTGCTTTGATCTTAAGTTTCTAGAAGCAAGGTTCCTCTCCCATTGCTTTCTGTCTAACTTGGTCTATTTATCCAGACCTACATATAATGTTCAAAATAGCTTTCAACGTTTTTTTTTCAGAGTCTCTTGGTTTATCCTTCTAAACTCCCTTCTGTGCTCTTTTTCTGGTTTATCAGTTTAGACTGTTATTGACTTAAATGGTTAATCCAGCTGCTGATTGACTTGCTCAATATACAAATTTCCAGGAAAATTTTATTTAATTGATGTGCACATGATTTATCTTTTACTTAGAAAATAAGATTGTACATTTGCATACATCATTTCCATTTTTTCAAAAAATATTTTAAGTGCATATTATATCTCCCCAAATCACACAATAAGCTTTAAATGTCACTCTGAAAAATGCAACAAAACTGTAGTGTCTACATATACTTTTTTAAAGTCTTTGTGGCTGAATTCATAACATTTCTAGGATTATTCTTTTTTGTCTTTGTAATTAATTCCCTTTGTGGGCCACTGATAGAGGTTCCATGAGTGTGCACATAACAGGTGCTGCAAGAAACAAAATGTAGAAGTTCTAGCTTGTGAAGTGCAAGCAAATCAATTGTGACTAGTTCAAATTAAATTCTTTTGCCCACTGAATACTTAGAGAAAAATATACCAAAGTAGTTTATTCTAATGGAATACCTTGGTGAGTCATGATGTAACTTTTTCAGTATCATATTTTAGTTCTTAAGGTAAAAGTGCACAAAATAACTATGATAAAATAAAGATTTATGTGCACATTCTGTGCCATATAGTCACTTACTGATGCACTGTATGCTTTAATAAACATAACTCAGATTAGTAGTGAGTTACTGTTTTCTCATTTTATGGATATGAGGTCACTGGAATGTAGAGAAATTAACAAAGTTGTACAAAATCTAACTTTTCAAGCCTGATTTTAAAACTATGTTTCAATCTAGGTCCCTCCCCCTTAACTATTGTGATATGGAATTTTAAGTTTATTCATGAATATCTATATTAAAAAAAGGAGACTACAGATAAAGAATTTTATTTAAATTCATCTGAAAATATCGTGAGCTATTAAATGTGATTTCATATAATAAATACTTTAATAACCCTGAATATTTCTAAATATGAGTCTTTGGCAGCTGGCATTGAAGAAAATTATGTATACTTGGTGCTCAATAATTAGTCATCCTTGCATAAGTGTATTTTCTTATTTTAAGACATTTCACAATTTTATAAATTATGGAATGGAACTCTCCAGAAAGAGCTAATTTTATGTGGACTTAATGATAATACAAATAATTAACATTAATATCTGTATATGGCTTTGTTATTCAATCATTTTGTTATATTAATTCAATATTGATCAGTAAAAGCTCCTTTAAGCATGAGCAGAAAAATATTGTTATAGCAGATGTAGTATATTAAGAATGTCCTTACTCTAAGCCAAAACAGACATACTTGAGACAATAAAATCAACATACTTAATTAAATATTTGTTTTTATTCTATCTAAAAATATACAATGGTTATATAAATAAAGCATGTACAATTTATATGTTAAACCGTAAGACCTTTTGTAATTAATTATTATATGGACAGAAACATTTTAGAACTCTTTATTCTAAGATTACCCATCTTTTAAAATTGTGGAATTAAAAAAAAATTCCCATAATTAAACAAAGAATATTTGCAAAGGATACCTTTGCTTTATTTTACCCTGTGTTCATATAGAGACCCAAGTCAGCTCCCACGTTTTTTCAGCTTGCACATCCCTACCTTATCCTGGTAGCTCAGCCCTGGCTGGGCCCTGGACCAGTCTTCATAATGACACTCATATATACATAGGTCCTGAAAACACGGTTTCATCTGGAATTTGTCTTGCTGCCACTGCCTCGTTCAAAGTAATTTGGTGTTTTATTTAATTGTTCATTTTGGTTCAAAAAAGGTGATAGAAAAATAAGAAAAGGTCAAAATTGATTGATCACTATGCTTTCTTATGGCCTAAACCCTACATTCGGATTTCAAAGAAAAAAGAGAACACTCATTTCAGAAAAAAATTTCCACATGGTTGTCACCTGAATATTTTTATTCCCAATTTACTATCAGGAAAAATGAGACAATTTGGTAAATTCTGAGACTATAAACAATGCACTTCCAAATTTGGAAGGGGATAAAATAAACTTTGCATATCCATTATTTGGGACCCAATTTGGTTATCAAGTGTGGCATGTACTTCTGTTTCGACTGGTCATTTCTTTAGACAAAAGTAGAGAAATCTTAACAAGAGCAAGATAGATCCCTATTTATTTATTTATTGAAAATTTGTGGTGTATGTGTGTGTGTATAATTGATGTTCTTTTATTTTAAAATGTTATGTAAGGAATTTGGTTTGGTTATCTGTTATCCTAAGAGTGTGTGTGTGTGTTCGTTCTTTTAGGGGGAGAATTTCAATGTCACTCTCTGTCATGTGATTCTATACTTGGCAGGTGTGCTTAAAGATTTGGCTACATAAGACTTCTCGAAATGCTCCAAGACAGCACAGCCAGGTGGCATATGCCACATCATATACACTTTGTGATGCCCTTCAGCATTCAACAAGGAGAACACATCTGCTTTATACTTCATCCTCGTAAGACATATCCACCCAGAACAATATATGCTTAACACAATATAAGAAGGGAAACAATTGATTATATCAGCCACACAGAAACAATTAATTGTTTGGGTGTTATTGAATTATTAATAGCTGAAAGATGATTAATAGCTAAAAGATGGTGATTTAAATATTTTAAAAACACACGAAAAGATTCAAGATTAGAAAATGTCCTTTTTGTTTTCCTTTTTAAGTACCTTTGTTGTAAAGCTATGTACGTAATTTTATAAGCAAAGGAAAATAATTTATGTCATATGTGACATAGCAAATCAAAATAATTCACTTAGGTTATATATATTTCCATCAGCACTTGAAAAACTACAGATGAATTTGTGATTACTCTCAGGGATTTCGTCAGCTTCTAAGTCACTGAAAGTGCCATTAAGAAATAGTGGTGATGAAGACTGATAACATTATAGATACTATTGCCAACTTTCTGTTAAGTTAAATAATGTCTATAGGTACATGAGTATATTCTACAGCCAGAATTCATACAATATTGAAATCTGTTGTAATAAAATTAAAGGTTATTGTTACTGTAACCTAAAATTTATTGTTAACTTTCTGTAAAGTTAAATAATGTCCAGGGGTACATGAGTATATTGTACAGACAGAATTTATACAATATTGACATCTAGTGTAATAAAATTAAAGGTTATTATAATTGTGACCTAAAATTTAGGGTTTACAAAATCAATACTAGTTATATTTTATCTGTGATAAAATTTTTATATGAATCAAGGGAAACTTCAAAAATTGATAAATCATCATATACATTTGTACTTTATTAAAATAAAGCACTAAGAAATTACTAACTGAAAATAAATACTTAAAAAAGGACTCTGTGCATATGTAATTTAAGAAACACTAACTCCATATGACACTTTGATATTTACTCTGTCAGAAAAATCTAAAATACAACAAAAACTATTCAATTGTACTTCACATCTTAAAGTTTACCATTTAATTAAAAAATACTATTCATTAGCATGTAACATCTATTAGATGTTTATCATTGAATTTTATTCAATCACTGCCTTCTGGTGGCTACTTAGAAACTAACAAAAAATAATTAAAACTAAGACGTTGGTAGTAGTGAGCTTTGTTTTATTTTGTGGATTTTTTAAGATACTGACATCTAATTTGTTTCCTAGAAACTACTCACCATAAGGAAATGCATCTCTTTATATGAAATGTATTTCAAAAATCCTCAGCAAAATACATTTTATCTGCTGATATCCTTTGCTTGAGGCATCAACTTTCCCTGTAATGTGTTTTTTGAAAATTACAAGATTCACCGGCAATACATGCACACATGTATCATTTGCACATGAGTCAATCTCCAGGTAATAGAAAAGAACAGTGATTTACACAAATAGTGTTTTATTTGCTTCACATGTAACAAGAAGTCCTGGAGTTCGGGGTTGCCAGAGTCATCTTACGATGATGCCAGGGCCAATATGTTTGCTGTTCTTTTGTTTTTGTTTGTTTGTTTAAATAAGTGGGCTTGTTCTCTTATGCTCATGAAATTGTTGTGTAATCTTAGACATCCCAGTTTCTGTCAAAGTAAAAAGGGAAGAGGGAAAAAAGGATCAGTCTATCTCTGTTTATGTGTCACAGAACCACTAGCAGCAAAGACAGCTGGGTATTTGACTTTCATAGCACACATAGGCATGTGAAAAAGGGAACTGATATTGGGTATGAGAATGAGACACGCTACAATGACTCCAGCATATTCTTTGAAAATATTTATAAATAGTTCAGAAAAATGTAAATTAACAAATGGAAATCTTTTTTGTCTGTTCCTAATGGATTGAATCAGATACCCACAAAAGATATATTAACTGCCAGTACCTTAGAATGTGACCTAATTTGCAAAAGGGATCATTGCAGATGTAACTCCTTGAGATGAGGTCATACTAGAGTGGGCGGCTGGGCTCTAATCCAATATGACAGGTGTCCTTATAAGGAGAAGGGAGAGGTACAGAGAGAAAATAAGTACATGAATACAGAGATACAGAAACACATGAGAGGATGGAGCTAAGGCTGGAGTTCTGCTGCCACAACCCACGGAATGTCTGGGGCTACTAGAAGCTGTAAAGGCAACGAAGGGTATTCCTCTGGAGTCCTGGGAGGAAGCATGGCCCTGCCAACACTGTGATTTCAGTCTTCTGGTCTTTAGAAACGTGAGAATAAATTTCTGTTCTTTTAAGCTACCCAATTTGTGGTACTTTGTTCCTGTGGCCTTTGGAAATTCATATACCTACTTACTCAGTGTCACTCTTTCACAGAAATAATGTTAAAATTTAGTGAATTTTTCCCATAAATTTCCCTATTTGTATATCATATATGTATTCATATACATACACACACACACATATGGATATGTATTAGTCATCACTGTGCTCTTCCTCCTCCTTTTACCATCACCTGCAACACAAGCAGTTAGAGCCAGGGCTTCAGCTGACACTTCTGAGTGGGCTTTGACCCATTCACGCTGACGGCATTCCTGTGAGTCACCGTCACTGCCTCTCTCACTTTTACTCACTAGGGCTTTTCTAATGCTGCTTTAAGAGATGCCAGAGGGATCCTGCGTGTCTTACGGGCAAGTTTGCCTGCAAGTTCTGGGGCATTAATAACCACCCAGGAAACAAACAGTGGGAGATGGAAATTAGTGAATAAATTCTCCTCTCAATTCTCAATTTTTGTTAATTTTTCTCAGTTGTACTGATATATAATTGTCATTCAGGACTTTATAACTTTAAGGTGTACAGCATAATGACTTGATATGCATACAGTGAAATGATTACCACAATAACTTTAGTTAACATTCATCATCTCACATAGATATCAGCACAAAATGTTTCTTTCCTTGCGATAAGAACTTTTGGGATCTACTCTTAGCAGTTTTCAAAAATACCACACAACAGTGTTAACTATAGTCACCATGTCGCATATTGCATCCCTAGCATTTATAACTGGAAGTATGTGCCTTTTGACCATCTTCATGCAATTCCCCAACCTCTTAAAACCCCTCTCTGTTATCTTATACCATAAATCTTATCCCTTCTATGAGTTTCTGTTGTTGCTTTTAGTTCCACATATATTTGAGATCATACAGTAGTTTGTTTTTCTCTGACTGTATACATATACACCACATATCTTTATCTATTGATGGACACTCAAGTCTTTCACATGCCTTGACTATTATAGGTAATGCTGCCACAAACAGGGTAGAGATATCTCTTCCACATACTGTTTACATTATCTTTTGATATACACTCAGAAGTGGAATTGCTAAAATCATATGGTAGTTCTATTTTTAATATTTTGAGGAACCTCCATACTTTTTCCATAGTGTATGACTGTACCAATTATAATCCCAGGCTTGAATAAGGGCTTCTTTTTTTTCCACATTCTTTCCAGCATTTGTTATGTTTTTTTTTTTTTTGTAATGTCCATTCTACTATGTATAAGATGATATTTTATTGTGGTTTGGATTTGCATTTCCCTAATGATGAATGATGTTGAACACCTTTTCATGAACCTGCTAGCCATGTGTATATCTTCTTTGGAAATAGTCTATTTGTGTCCTTGGCCAAATTTTTTAATTGGATTATCCCTTTTCCTACTCAGTTGTATGAGATCTTTATGTATTTTGGATATTAACACCAGAAGATATATGGTTTACAAATATTTTTTCCCATCCTGTAGATGGTTTTCACTTTGTTGATGGATTCTTTGGCTGTATAGAAGCTTTTTAGTTTGATGGAGTCCCACTTGTTTATTTTATATTTTGTTGCTTGTACTTCAGGTGGCATAGCCAAAAAATCATTGCCAAGACACATGTCAAAGAGCTCTTTTCCTGTTTTCTTCTAGAGACTTCATAGTTTCTAGTCTTAGATTTACATCTTTAATCCATTTTGAATTAATTTTTGTGGATGGTATAAGATAGAGGTCTAATTTAATAATTTCACACATGAATATCCAGTTTTCCCAGCACTGTTCATTAAAGAGACTATATTTTCTCCATTGAGTGTATTGGCTTCCTTGTCAAATATTAGTTTACATAGGTATATGCATGGGTTTCTTTCTGGGCTAACAAGTCTTTTCTGTTGGTCTAATGTGTCTATTTTTTAGCTAGTAAAATACTGTTTTGATTACTATAGCTTGAAATAAAGAGATGCAATGCTTCCCACTTAGTTCTTTTTCAGGATTGTGCTGGCTGTTTGAGGTCCTTTGTGGTTCCATACAGATTTTAGGATTTTTTTTCTCTTTCTGTGAAAAATGTCATTGATTTATTGATAGGGATTGCATTGAATATATAGATGGCTTTGGATAGTAAGGATATTTCAGCACCATTAATTCTTCCATGAACATGGGATACTTTTCCATTTATTTGTCTTCAGTTTCTTTCACCAATGTCTTACAGTTTTCACTGAAGAGACCTTTCACCTCTTTGGTTAAATTTATTCTTAAGTATTCTGTTTTTGATGCTTTTATGAACAGGATTGTTTTATTTCTTTTTAAAATAACTTCTTGTTAGTTATATATATACATTATATATATATGTATATATATATATACATTATATATATAATACATATATATTATATATATATATACAGTAATGCTACTGGGTTTGCATATTGATTTTGTATCTTGCAAACTTACTGAATTTGTTTACATCAAACAGTTTTCTTGTAGCATTTTGAGGGTTTTTCATCTATATAAAATCATGTAATCTTCAAATTGAGATTATTTTACTTCTTCCTTCTGACTTTTACCTACTTTCTTGCCTGATTGCTCTGGCAAGGACATCCAGTACTATGTTGAATAGCAGTGCTAAGGGTTTGCACATTTGTCTAGCCTCTGATCTTAGAGGAAATCTAAATCACCACTAAGTATGATGCTAGCTGTGTGCTTCTCATACATGTCCTTTATTTAGTTGAGGTACATTACTTCCAAACCTAATTTATTAAGAGGCTTTTTTATAAACTGATGAATTTCATCAAATGCTTTTCTGCATCTTTTGAGATGATAAGATTTTCCTTTCATTCTTTTAGTGTTTTGTATTATACTAATTTCCATATGATTAACTTCATGAGTGATCCTTTTAATGTGCTCCTGAATTCAGTTTTCTAGTAATTTATTGAGAACTTTTGCATCTATATTCATCATGTATATTGGCCTTAATTTTCTTTATTTCATAGTGTCCTACTCTGGCTTTGGTATCTGGGTATGCTGGCCTCATACAATGTGTCTGAGTGTTCCCTCCTCTCTGATTTTTTGGAATAGTTTAAGGATTGGCATTTATTCTTTAAATGTTTGATATAAATTCACTGGTGAAGCCATCTGGTACTGTAATTTCTTCACTGGGATATTTTTTTTATTACTGATTCAATTTCCTTACTTATTATTGATCAGTTCATACTTTCTACATCTTCATGATGTGATTTGGTCTTGGTAGGTTTATAAGAATTTTTCCATTTCTTCTGTGCTGTCCAGGTTTTGGCATATAGCTGGCCATAGTAGCCACTCATGATCTTTGTATTTCTGTGGTATCAGTTGTAATGTCTCCTCTTTAGTTTATAATTATGTTGACTTGGATCTTTTCTCTTCTTTCTTTCTTTGTCTAGTGAAAGGTTTGTCAATTTTGTCTGTGTCATCAAAGAACCAATTTGTAGTTTTTCCTATTATTTCTTTCATTTACTTCTAATCTGTATTTGTTCCTTCCTTCTGTTATCTTTGGGATTAGTCTGTTTTCAGTCTGTATTTCTTGATGCATCATAGAGTCTGGTTTTTTAATTCTTGTTTCTCAGTGTGTTTGTTGCTATGAACTTCCTTATTTTGGTATCAGTATGTTTTACTTTTTTAATTGTGTTCTTGTTATAATAGGTACAGGTTTTTCTCTTGTGGTTACCATGAGGCTTACACATAAAATAATTTAAAATTATAACAGCTTATCTTAAACTAATACAAATTTAACTTTAATAGAATTTCTATACTTTTACTTCTCCTTCCCCTTGTATCTTATTTTATAGTTGTTGTAGTTTATATATTTTTATATTGAATATCCAATAATAATATTTTTACAATTATTAATTTTTAAAACAGCATTTTAAGTGAATAACAGAGCACCATATTACAGAATCTATCATTTTTATCATTTACCATTAACAATGAGTTTTATGCTATCTTCTTATGTTTTTATGGTGTTAATTAGCATCTTTTCTTCCACTCAAGAACTCCTTGTTAGCATTTTTTGTCAGACACATCTATTGTATGAACTCCCTCAGCCTTTGTTTGTTCAGTAGAGTCTTTATCTCTTCTTCATTTCTGAAGGACAGCTTTGCTGGACACAGACATTGGTTGACAGTATTCTTCTTTCAATATTTTGAATATATCATCCCATTTTCTCCTGGCCTAAAAAGTTTCCTTTGGGAAATCCACCCACACACTTATGGTAGTTACTTGTATATAACTTCTTTTCTCTTCCTGCTTTAAATTTGTTTCTTTGTCTTTGAGTTTTGACAATTTAATTATATATGATATGTCTCAGTGTAACTCTCTTCAGGTTCAACATACCTGGGGCCCATTGGGCCTCAAAGTCCTGAATGTCCATTTCCCTCCCCAGGTTTAGGAAGTTTTCAGTCATTATTGATTTAAATATACTTTGTGTCTCTTTCTCTTTCTCTTCCCCCTCTTGAGGGCCCATAATATGGATATTGTTTCTTCTGTATCTCTTAAGTCCCATGAACTGTCTTCAATATTTTACTTTTTTTTTTTTTTTTGCTGAGGGAATTTGCCTCTGGGAAATTTCTATTATTGACTTTTGGGTCATTGACTCTTTTCTGCATGGTCAAGTATGCTGCTGCAGTTCTCTATAGAATCTTCAGCTTATCACTGTGTTTTCAACTCTAACTTTTTTTGGCTTTCTCATGAATTCTGTTTCATTGCTCAACTTCTTTTGTGTACACATTGTCTTCTTAATTTCATTTAGATGTCTTTGTGCTCTTGTAGTTCACTAAAATTCTTTATGGAAATTATTCTGAATTCTTTGACAGTTCATATATATCCACTTCTTTTAGAGTCAATTATTGGATATTTACTATTTTCCTTTGGTAGTGTCATGTTTACCTAATTTTTATTATCCTTGATTCTTCGCACTGGTATCTGCATATTTGAATAAGCAGTTTCCTTTTCCAGAATTTACAGGTTCACTTTGGCAGAAACATTTCTTTACCAGTCCACTCAGCTTGCTGTTCTGTTGTGTCAGCTGGTGATATCCTTGGGCAGATGGGGCTTAGTATCAGGGTCTATCTGGAGCTAGGCCACTGCCTGAGCTCTGAAGTTGGCAGGGAGAGGGTATGCTACTGGCTTAAAACATTTGAGTAGGAGTGCTGGCTTGATTCCCTGCCCATGTCAGAGTGGAGAATGGGTTTTATGGTTGCCTGGGCCCTCTGGACAGGCTTCCTAAATGGCTAGACTGGTACTATACTGAGCAGTAATTAGGGCTATGAATTAGCCTCCCTGCCCTAACGGGCCAACAGAACTGGCTCCAAGGCCTGCACGCTTTATTGTTTGGGGACCTGAATCATGCTACACTATGCCAAACAGGACCACTGGTTTCCTTTGAAGTCAGGAAAGCCATGAACTGTGTTCAAGTGCCCCTGTAAGTAGGTCTGCAGGATAGCTATGTAGCCTCTTGGGTGCTCTGGTTAGGTCCTCCTGTTAGGTCTCCTGGTGGATGGTCTAAAGGCTGTATTCAGCAGTGGGTGGGACTACAAATTAATTTCCTTAGCCAGGTGAGGTCCCAAAGCTAGCAAGACTCTTGTTTGGGGATCAAATTAGGCAGAACTTTGTACTACATTCCCTGGCCTGATGGGCCACCATCCAAGTTCTGCAGATGTTTAGAATGTCTAGTCAGGTTCCCCATTCAAGTGCTGCTATAATCAGGGTTGGAAGATGGGCTACGCAGATTCCTAGGAGCTCGGGCTAGGTTTCCTGTCTGGGTCAGCCTGGAGGCTGTATTCAGCATTAGATAGTGCTATACGTTGGCTTCACTGTCTGATTAAAGAAGAACAGGTTCCAGAAGTGGCAAGTCTTATTTTTGGGGTATCAAATCAGATAAACCTACTCACTAAGCCCCCTGGACATAGGGGGCCACCATCTTGAATCTGCAGACCACAGAACAACCCATCAGGTTCTCCATTCAAGTGCTGCTGTAATTAGAGCTGCAGAATGGGCAACTGAGATTCCTAGGAGCTCTGGTTAGGTGTCCTGGTTAGCATGATTGCAGGCTGCATTTAGCATGGGCAAGACTACAAATAAGACATCCTGCATTGGGGGACGGCAGTGGGGTTGTGTGCAGAGGAGGCCCCCAGACTGACAAGAGGGCAAATAAGACAGATCTATGCATCAAACACTGGCCAGACTGGGATGCCACATTGTCTTTGTAGACAGAGCTGGGCTCTTAGCTCAGGTCCAGGAGGTCAAGCCATTTCCCAAACGCTCATGCTAGGCTTTCTAGTAAGAGGTGGCCAGGAATAACACTCAGCAGTGAGCAGAGATATGTGTTAGCTACTTTGCCTGGGTGGAGTGGGAGATCTTGCTCCAAGTGGATTGCCACACGTTATGCTCAGGCTTCCAGATTGGAAGGTTCACTCAGCAGTGGATGGAGCTATGACTCTGCTCCCCTATGTAGGAGGAGGTGCAGAGGGCAGTCCAGACTCCAGCGCTGGCAAGGCTGTTCATTTGAAGTCCCCAGTCAGAATTGTGCCAAGTTCCCTGATCAGACTGTACCAGTCCTAGCTTTATAGATGAGCAAAGCAGCTAGTTGAGATGACTGTTTAGGTGCAGCAGGAACTCCCTCTGCCAAGATCTGAGCACTGGTTGTTGCAAACCCCTCCCCACTTCTCCTTCACAATGAAATTCCCAATCCCAAGCTCCATAGATTCCTCTGTGGTCCTTTAAAATGAGACCAAAATGAGGATTTCCAACAATGTTGGGGGAACTGAATGTCCACCCTGAGATTGATTTTCCCAGTGGAGGAATTGTGGAGTCAGGGGAAATCTCCCTTGGGGTGGTGGTGTGCAGGCCTCAGGGAAGGGCAGTGCGGGCAGCATGCAGCTGCTGCTCTTGCCCTTCTAGTGGGACTCATTCCTTATGGTGTAAGTTTGGGCACTTCAGCCTTGGCCCCATGTTCTAGGATTTTCTCAGTGCTGCTGGCTTATTCATGATTAGTTGAATAATTGTTCTTGTGAAGGAGAGTGAAGCTGAGAATGACCTACGTTACCTTCTTGTTGATGTCACTGGAAAATAGACAATTCTAAAGGCATTTTTCTTCTGTAAAGTTCCCAGAAGTATTGAGCTCCAATTGCCCACAAGTGTAACAACTTATTACTGTCTCATTTTATGATTTTTCATTCTATCCAGTTTCATTTGCCTTGTATCTCATTTCTCTGTACCTACTGCTGTTACCATGAGCAACGAAGTCTTTTGTTTCTGACCATCAAAAATCTCTCTTCTGCCAGAATTCTAAAAATTAGCTTGTTAGCTTATAAATAGTATCAACTCTCAGACCTTGATAATTAATTCTTGACAAAGTGAAATGAAAAAAATAGTTAAGACATGCATGTGTCTTACCACTTCTGGTCTTGATAAAATAATTAGAAGCATCTGAGTCATTAATTATAAATCATCAATTTGGACTGTATCATGGTATCAAGTACTATAGCTTTTTCTTCATTAATGCTTTTTTGGTGCCTGCTGATGAGCCATGGCAGAGAAAACTAAAATTAAACAGTCTGAAACAAATTCCCATATCTTGGAATAAGGTATTGCTCTAATATAGTGTGTATTCTAACAGTAAGTGCCAATTCCAGCCTCATATTTATTGTTTTTTTGGTGCATAAAACATACATACACGTGAACATGTATATAAATGTTCACTCATGACTCATCCATTCATCCCTATATTGGTTCACTAATTCATTTTCATGGACTCGTGTTAAACCTTTCTACAATAAGATATTTGGGGAAAATAGCAGTAATATGATGTTCTCCTACATAGCAGAGTATATATAACTTTGTTATTAAAATATTTAAATGCATTATATAATAATAAACATGGAATATCTGGGAGTTTTGTGAAACTTAAGTCAAGAATGAGGCAAAGTACTTGATTAAAAATTTGAAAGAATCAGTCAGGACAGAATAAAACTCTGGAGTTTCATTGTATCTCATAGAATGGGATGAAGGACTGTGAGAAAGCTGAATGTTTATTATTTTCCACATCACAGAATTCTCACAAAGGAATGAACTCTTCAGTCTGCTCAACTGTCACTCCATAGGCTTTGAAAGTACTATTCACAGAACAAGTTTAAGAAGAAGAAAACAGAGGAAGGTATGATGTGCAGAAGATTGACGGGGAAGGTAAGAGAAAATGTATTGCCATAGATCTTTAATAATTTCCACATTAATATAGGTGGTAAAATATGTCCAACAAATTAGCAAAAAGTCAATATTGGTGCTTTTTCAATTTTCTCAACTACATAAAGTACAAAGATTTTTCCCTAAAGCAATTTATTTATTAAAATGAGAAGTGGAAAATTTCATAGTAAATATTACCAAAACTTGGCTACTGTACTCAGGATAAATAAAATATTAGAATCACAACCATATTAGAAATGTGATCAGTCTGAGAGTACTGAAAAGAAACAGTGTGCATACATGTACATGCTTTTCTATGCACTACCTAACATTCATTGATGCTTTGTATTTACAGTTAATACAAATTTCTCATATACATGATGTTAAGAATTTTTTTGTACTAAAACTGATCCTCACTGCATATTAAAGTCTCTGTACTATATATATACATATATATACACATATATATGTAGTATATGTATATACACATATATATAGCTGTATAGTATTTTCACAATAATGCTAACTCTTCAGCATTTTAAAGCTAATACAAGCTAATTCCAAGCAAATTGAAACCAGAACTGCATTTTGAGCTAAGCATAGATGAATCATTTTTGAAAGGATATTTTAGATAACAAAAAAAAAATCCAAATTTTCATGAGTAAAAATTTCAGTTCATAGTAAGAGCGGTGAGAGTACCTATATACCATAGCTGAAAGGATCTTAATCCTATGCAATATGAGGAAAGGGGGAGAGAGAATATTCAGTTTCATTCTGAAAGAAAATTGATACTCTACATTTTGAGAGAATATTTATTCAGGATCTTACTATGTAATTTATTTAGGCACAACTGACATATTAGTTTCAGGTATACAGCATAATCATTTTTATATATGTATATACTACAAAATGATTTATTTCCATTTTTGTATGTTTGTATGAAGGTGTTTTTTAAATTTCTCTTTTGATTTATTCTTTGACCCATTGGTTGTTCAGTTGCATGATGTTTAGTTTTCACAAATTTGTGAATTTTCCATTTTTCTTCATGTAATTAATTTCTAGTTGGAAAAGATGCTTGACAGGATTTCAATTTCCTTGAATTTATTAAGATTCTTTGTGGTCTAGAAAGATATACTATAGAATGTTTCATGTGCACTTGAGGAGAATATCTATTCTGTTGCTTTAGGAAGTAATGTTATGTGTATATCTGTTAAGTCCACCTGGTCTTAGGTGTCATTTAAGGACAATGTTTCCTTTCCTCATTGGTTTTCTGTGTATATGCTCTATCCATTGATGTAAGTGTGATATTAATTTCCCCTACTGTTACATTATTGCTATTTCTCCATTTATGTCTGTTAATGTTTGCATTATATATTTTGGTACCCTTATTTGGGGTGCATATATATTTACAAATGAATCCTCTTCTTGGATTGATCCCTTTATAAGTATTATATTGCCCTTCTGAGTCTCTTTTTACAGTCTTTTAGAATCTATTTTGTCTGATATATATATATATATATATATATATATATATATATATATGTATATATCCCCAGCTTTCTTTTGGTTTCCATTTGAATGGAATATCTTTTTCCATCCCTTCACTTTCAGTCTGTGTATATCCCTACATTTGAATTGAATGTCTTGTAAGTAATATATAGATGGGTGGGTCTTTCTCTTTTTTTTTTAATCTATTAAGCGCTCTGTCTTTTGATTGGAGAATTTAGTCCATTTACATTTAAAGTAATTATTGTCTGGTATGCAATTATTGCCATTTTGTTTAATTGTTTTCTAGCTGTTTTGTCATTCTTCTCTATTCCATTCTTACACCCTAGTTCTCTTTCTTTGTCATTTGGTGACGTTCTTTAATGGCATGATTAGATTATCTTTTGTGTATCTACTATAGGATCTTACTTTGTGGTTACCATGAGGCCTACATACAAGAATTTATTAACTTAAAATAGACTATTATAATGTCTGATCATATTCTAATGGTCTACAATTTTATCTTCACCCCATTATTTTTGATGTCACATTTTACAACTTTTTATATTGGGTATCCCTTAACTAATTGTATAGTTATTTTTACTACGTTAGTCTTTTAACCTTCAAACTAGCTCTATAAGAGATCAATCCATTATCTTTACTATTTACTTTCCCAATTGGTTTTTTTTTTCTTTATTTTTTTTGTACTTTTTTTTTTTTTTTGAGAGGGCATCTCTCATATTTACTGATCAAATGGTTGTTAACAACAATAAAATTCAGTATCGGGGGGTCAATGCTCAATGAACAATCATTAATCCATCTCAAGCCTAATTCTCGTCAGTCTCCAATCTTCTGAAGCATAACGAACAAGTTCTTACATGGTGAACGAATTCTTACATAGTGAATAAATTCTTACATGGTGAACAGTACAAGGGCATTCATCACAGAAACTTTCGGTTTTGATCACGCATTATGACCTATAAACAATCAGGTCAATAATGAATATTCATTTGATTTTTGTACTTGATTTATATGTTGATCCCACATTTCTCCCTCTATTATTATTAATATTTTTATTTTTAATAAAATGCTGAAGTGGTAGGTAGATGCAAGATAAAGGTAGAAAACATAGTTTAGTGCTGTAAGAGGGCAAATGTAGATGATCAGATGATCAGGTGTGTG
Source organism: Manis javanica (assembly GCF_040802235.1). Classification (NCBI taxonomy): domain Eukaryota; kingdom Metazoa; phylum Chordata; class Mammalia; order Pholidota; family Manidae; genus Manis; species Manis javanica. The sequence continues at coordinate 141,502,403 of NC_133158.1, forward strand.
CCTATGGACTAAGTATTAATCCAGGCAAGACAAGGGCAACAAGACATCCATGGATGCAGAAGATTTCTCTCAAAGCAGGGGGGGTAAGGTTCTGAGCCTCACCTCTGTTGATCCCCAAATTTTCACCTGATGGCACCTCTGCAACTGTGCATGTCTTAGGTTGTTCTTCCCTTGAGGAATCTTACCCGTCTCTGGCTAACCAGTCATCTTCCAGGGCCATACAGGGAAATGTAGTTGTTAAGTGAGAGAGAAGCCATATTGTTTGAAAAGGTTAGCTTTTTACTTCTTTGCAGATTTATGCCCTGTGGCTTCTATGCCCAGCACTTGTCTCGAGGTATCTTTACCACCTGGAGGAATTATGATACTCGGTAAATTCGATATGAGGCACGAATTCTATTTAAGGGTTGTAATTAGGAAGGAAGAAGAAAAGCTATAGATGTATCATATGGAAGGAAACATGGGAGGATTGATTATTTCTTTGACATATCTTCTTGTAGAGTACCTTAAGTATGTATAGGTTTTAAACTACTAACTAACTTGCACACACATATTAACATAATAGGAATATGGTGACATAAACAAAGCAAATCTATAATTACCATCCATCTCCAGTGAAGCCAAGAAAACCATTTAGGCACCCTAGGCATTTGTGAAAATTTATCTATGATATGATGGGTATTGTCCAACTGTACTTGAACAATCAGACAAATTAAAGCAGCCCATTTCTGGGATCTGTTCACATCCCATATGTTCTTTTAACCGTAGATAGTCTATAGTCATGAGATTTTGGAGTGCGACAACTTGCACCCCTCCCAACTCCTGGTTGAGTTCCAACAGTACAGATCCGGTCAAATTCGTTGTCTCACTGTATGCACATGCCAGCCTAGACATCTCCCTCCCCATTCCAATGGCAAGTCCAGGAAACGGTGGGGTGGACGCAGCCACAACCGCAGCATCGCCTGGATCCCTGTGGAGGCTTTTTGATGATCATCCCCCGGCACGAGTCCTCCAGAGAGTGCTGATGCCAGAAGCTCCTCCTCATATCGTATCCTAGTTCATTTTCTGGGTATCCAATCTAGGCCTTGATTCTCTGCATAGAAACAAACAGACCCTTTGCCCACACTTTGACATGCCCTCTATACCACTGTGCAGAACTCATTGGAGGTCAGCACACAGTAACTGCTTTTTTTTTTTTATTAAGAGAAAGGAATATTATCAGAAAAGAGTACCTCCATAGCTGATCATCTGACACCCTTTAAGTGATCAACATTAAGGATATTTAAAGCATGCGTTGATCTTTGATTTACCAATAGTTTCATCCTATCAAGGAGTAATCCCCCTTTTCTTTCTTTCTTTATTCCTTTTTTTTTTCTTAATTTTTAATCTACACTTACATGAAGAATACTATGTTCACTATGCTCTCCCCTATATCAGGTCTCCCCAACAACCACATTACGGTTACTGTCCATCAGCTTAGCAAAATGTTGTAGAGTCACTACTTGTCCTCTCTGTGTTGTGCAGCCCACCCTCCCCTTTCTCCCTCCCCCCACGCATGCTAATCTTAATACCCCCCTTCTTTTCCCCACCCCTTATCCCTCCCTGCCCACCCATCCTCCCCAGTTCCTTTCCCTTTGGTACCTGTTAGTCCATTTTTGGGTTCTGTAATTCCGCTGCTGTTTTGTTCCTTCAGTTTTTCCTTTGTTCCTATACTCCTCAGATGAGTGAAATCATTTGGTATTTCTCTTTCTCCGCTTGGCTTATTTCACTGAGCATAATACTCTCCAGCTCCATCCATGTTGCTGCAAATGGTTGGATTTTTCCACTTCTTATGGCTGAGTAGTATTCCATTGTGTATATGTACCACATCTTCTTTATCCATTCATCTACCAATGGACATTTAGGTTGCTTCCAATTCTTGGCTATTGTAAATAGTGCTGCGATAAACATAGGGGTGCATCTGTCTTTCTCAAACTTGATTGCTGCGTTCTTAGGGTAAATTCCTAGGAGTGGAATTCCTGGGTCAAAAGGTAGGTCTGTTTTGAGCATTTTGATGAACCTCCATACTGCTTTCCACAATGGTTGAACTAATTTACATTCCCACCAGCAGTGTAGGAGGGTTACCCTTTCTCCACAGCCTCGCCAACATTTGTTGTTGTTTGTCTTTTGGATGGCAGCTATCCTTACTGGTGTGAGGTGATACCTCATTGTAGTTTTAATTTGCATTTCTCTGATAATTAGCGATGTGGAGCATCTTTTCATGTGTCTCTTGGCCATCTGTATTTCTTTTTTAGAGAACAGTCTGTTCAGTTCCTCTGCCCATTTTTTAATTGGGTTATTTGTGTTTTGTTTGTTGAGGCATGTGAGCTCTTTATATATTCTGGACGTCAAGCCTTTATCAGATCTGTCATTTTCAAATATATTCTCCCATACTGTAGGGTTCCTTTTTGTTCTATTGATGGTGTCTTTCGCTGTACAGAAGCTTTTCAGCTTAATGTAGTCCCACTTCCTCATTTTTGCTGTTGTTTTTCTTGCCCGGGGAGATATGTTCAAGAAGAGGTCACTCATGTTTATGTCTAAGGGGTTTTTGCCTATGTTTTTTTCAAAGAGTTTAATGGCTTCATGACTTACATTCAGGTCTTTGATCCATTTTGAGTTTACCTTTGTATATGGGGTTAGACAATGGTCCAGTTTCATTCTCCTACATGGAGCTGTCCAGTTTTGCCAGCACCATCTGTTGAAGAGACTGTCATTTTGCCATTGTATGTCCATGGCTCCTTTATCAAATATTAATTGACCATATATGTTTGGGTTAATGTCTGGAGTCTCTAATCTGTTCCACTGGTCTGTGGCTCTGTTCTTGTGCCAGTACCAAATTGTCTTGATTACTATGGCTTTGTAGTAGAGCTTGAAGTTGGGGAGTGAGATCCCCCCTACTTTATTCTTCTTTCTCAGGATTGCTTTGGCTATTCGGGGTCTTTGGTGTTTCCATATGAATTTTTGAATTATTTGTTCCAATTCATTGAAGAATGTTGCTGGTAATTTGAGAGGGATTGCATCAAATCTGTATATTGCTTTGGGCAGGATGGCCATTTTGACGATATTAATTCTTCCTAGTCATGAGCATGGCATGAGTTTCCATTTATTAGTGTCCCCTTTAATTTCTCTTAAGAGTGACTTGTAGTTTTCAGAGTATAAGTCTTTCACTTCTTTGGTTAGGTTTATTCCTAGGTATTTTATTCTTTTTGATGCAATGGTGAATGGATTTGTTTTCCTGATTTCTCTTTCTATTGATTCATTGTTAGTGTATAGGAAAGCTACAGATTTCTGTGTGTTAATTTTGTATCCTGCAACTTTGCTGTATTCCGATATCAGTTCTAGTAGTTTTGGAGTGGAGTCTTTAGGGTTTTTTATGTACAGTATCATATCATCTGCAAATAGTGACAGTTTAATTTCTTCTTTACCAATCTGGATTCCTTGTATTTCTTTGTTTTGTCTGATTGCCGTGGCTAGGACCTCCAGTACTATGTTAAATAACAGTGGGGAGAGTGGGCATCCCTGTCTGGTTCCAGATCTCAGAGGAAATGCTTTCAGCTTCTCGTTGTTCAGTATAATGCTGGCTGTGGGTTTATCATATATGGCCTTTATTATGTTGAGGTACTTGCCCTCTATTCCCATTTTGCTGAGAGTTTTTATCATGAATGGATGTTGAATTTTGTCAAATGCTTTTTCAGCATCTATGGAGATGATCATGTGGTTTTTGTCTTTTTGTTGATGTGGTGGATGATGTTGATGGATTTTCGAATGTTGTACCATCCTTGCATCCCTGGAATGAACCCCACTTGGTCATGGTGTATGATTCTTTCGATATACTGTTGAATTCTGTTTGCTAATATTTCATTGAGTATTTTTGCATCTACATTCATCAGGGATATTGGTCTGTAATTTTCATTTTTTGGTGGGGTCTTTGCCTGGTTTTGGTATTAGGGTGATGTTGGCTTCATAGAATGAGTTTGGGAGTATTCCCTCTTCTTCTATTTTGTGGAACACATTAAGGAGAATGGGTATTATGTCTTCTTTGTGTGTCTGATAAAATTCCGAGGTAAATCCGTCCGGACCCGGGGTTTTGTTCTTGGGTAGTTTTTTTATTACTGTTTCAATTTCTTTGCTCGTAATTGGTTTGTTTAACTTCTGTGTTTCTTCCTTGGTCAGTCTTGGGAGGTTGTATTTTTCTAGGAAGTTGTCCATTTCTTCTAGGTTTTCCAGCTTGTTGGCATATAGGTTTTCATAGTAGTCTTTAATAATTCTTTGTATTTCTGTGGAGTCTGTCGTGATTTTTCCATTCTCATTTCTGATTATGTTGATTTGTGTTGATTCTCTTTTTCTCTTAAGAAGTTGGGCTAGAGGCTTATCTATTTTGTTTATTTTCTCGAAGAACCAGCTCTTGGTTTCGCTGATTTTTGCTATTGTTTTATTCTTCTCAATTTTGTTTATTTCTTCACTGATCTTTATTATGTCCCTCCTTCTGCTGACTTTAGGCCTCATTTGTTCTTCTTTTTCCAGTTTTGATAATTGTGAAGTTAGACTATTCATTTGGGATTGTTCTTCCTTCTTCAAGTGTGCCTGGATTGCTATTTACTTTCCTCTTAAGACTGCTTTCTCTGCGTCCCACAGAAGTTGGGGCTTAGTGTTGTTGTTGTCATTTGTTTCTATATATTCCTTGATCTCTATTTTGATTTGTTCATTGATCCATTGATTATTTAGTAGCATGTTGTTAAGCCTCCATGTGTTTGTGAGCCTTTTTGTTTTCTTTGTAGAATTTATTTCTACTTTTATACCTTTGTGGTCTGAAAAATTGGTTGGTAGAATTTCAATATTTTGGAATTTACTGAGGCTCTTTTTGTGAGCTAGTATGTGGTCTATTCTGGAGAATGTTCCATGTGCACTTGAGAAGAATGTATATCCTGTTGTTTTGGATGTAGAGTTCTATAGATATCTATTAGGTCCATCTGTTCTAGTGTGTTGTTCAGTGCCTGTGTGTCCTTACTTATTTTCTGCCCGGTGGATCTATCCTTAGGGGTGAGTGGTGTGTTGAAGTCTCCTACAATGAATGCATTGCAGTCTATTTCCCTCTTTAGTTCTGTTAGTATTTGCTTCACATATGCTGGTGCTCCTGTATTGGGTGCATATATATTTAGAATGGTTATATCCTCTTGTTGGACTGAGCCCTTTATCATTATGTAGTATCCTTCTTTATCTCTTGTTACTTTCTTTGTTTTGAAGTCTATTTTGTCTGATATTAGTACTGCAACCCCTGCTTTCTTCTCACTGTTTTTTGCCTGAAATATGTTTTTCCATCCCTTGACTTTAAGTCTATGCTTATCTTTGGGTTTAAGGTGAGTTTCTTCTAAGCAGCATATAGATGGGTCTTGCTTTTTTATCCATTCTATTACTCTATGTCTTTTGATTGGTGCATTAAGTCCATTTACATTTAGGGTGACTATTGAGAGATATGTACTTATTGCCATTGCAGGCTTTAGATTTGCGGTTACCAAAGGTTCAAGGTTAGCTTCTTTAGTAGCTTACTGCCTAACTTAGCTCGCTTATTGAGCTGTTATATACACTGTCTGGAGAGTCTTTTCTTCTCTCCCTTCTTATTCCTCCTCTTCCATTCTTCATATGTTGTGTGTTTTGTTCTGTGCTCTTTTTAGGGGTGCTCCCATCTAGAGCAGTCCCTGTAGGATACCCTGTAGAGGTGGTGTGTGGAAACAATTTCCCTCTGCTTTTGCTTGTCTGGGAATTGTTTAATCCCGCCATCATATTTAAATGATAGTCGTGCTGGATACAGTATCCTTGGTTCAAGGCCCTTCTGTGTCATTTCCTTAAGTATATCATGCCATTCTCTTCTGGCCTGTAGGGTTTCTGTAGAGAAGTCTGATGTTAGCCTGATGGGTTTTCCTTTATAGGTGACCTTTTTCTCTCTAGCTGCCTTTAAAACTCTTTCCTTGTCCTTGATCCTTGCCATTTTAATTACTATGTGTCTTGGTGTTGTCCTCCTTGGATCCTTTCTGTTGGGGGTTCTGTGTAATTCCATGGTCTGTTCGATTATTTCCTCCCCCAGTTTGGGGAAGTTTTCAGCAATTATTTCTTCAAAGAGACTTTCTATCCCTTTTCCTCTTTCTTCTTCTTCTGGTATCCCTATAATACGAATATTATTCCTTTTGGCTTGGTCACATATTTCTCTTAGTGTTGTTTCATTCCTGGAGATCCTTTTATCTCTCTTTATGTCAGCTTCTATACGTTCCTGTTCTCTGGCTTCTATTCCTTCACTGGCCTCTTGCATCTTATCCATTCTGCTTATAAATCCTTCCAGGGATTGTTTCACTTCTGTGATCTCCTTCCTGACATCTGTGATCTCCTTCCGGACTTCATCCCACTGCTCTTGCATTTTTCTCTGCATCTCTGTCAGCATGTTCATTATTTTTATTTTGAATTCTTTTTCAGGAGGACTGGTTAGGTCTGTCTCCTTCTCAGGTGTTGTCTCTGTGATCTTTGTCTGCCTGTAGTTTTGCCTTTTCATGGTGATAGAGATAGTTTGCAGAGCTGGTACAAGTGACCGCTGGAAGAGCTTCCCCTTGTTGTTGGTTTGTGGCCTTCCTCTCCTGGGAGAATAGCGACCTCTAGTGGCTTGTGCTGTGCAGCTGTGTGCAGACAGGGCTTCTGCTTCCTGCCCAGTTGCTATGGGGTTTATCTCCGCTGTTGCTGTGGGCGGGGCCTGGCTGGGGCTGCTCCTCCAAAGTGGTGGAGCCCTGTTGGAAGGGGAGTGGCTGGGAGGCTATTTATCTCCGTAAGGGGCCTCTGTGCTCCCTGCTGCTCAGGGGGTTAGAGTGCCCAGAGATCCCCAGATTCCCTTCCTCTGGTCTAAGTGACCTGTCCTGCCCCTTTAAGACTTCCAAAAAGCACTCTCCAAACCAAAACAACAACAGCAACAATGAGAGAGGGAACAGAAAAAAAAAAAAAAGGAAAAAACACGCGATTTTTTTTTTGTCCTCAGGCGCCGGTCCCAGGCACCCGCTCACTGGTCCTGCTGCCCTGTCTCCCTAGCACCAGGGTCCCTGTCCCTTCAAGGCTTCCAAAAAGCACCTACGCACTGGTCCCGCAGGGAAAAACGCACGATATTCTTTGTCCTCAGGCCCCGGTCCCAGGCACCCGCTCACCAGTTCCGCCGCCCTGCCTCCCTAGCACCGGGGTCTCTGTCCCTTTAAAGCTTCCAAAAAGCACTCGGCAAAAAGAGAAAAAAAAAAAAAGGGGAAAAAACGCGCGATTTCCTCCGTCCTCAGGTGCCCGTCTCAGGCACCTGCCCACCGGTCCCGCAGGGAAAAACGCAGGATATTCTTTGTCATCAGACGCCAGTCCCAGGCACCCGCTCAAAAGCACTCGGCAAAAAGAGAAAAAAAAAAAAAAGGGGGGGAAACGCGCAATTTCCTCCGTCCTCAGGTGCCCGTCTCAGGCACCTGCCCACCGGTCCCGCAGGGAAAAACGCAGGATATTCTTTGTCATCAGGCACCAGTCCCAGGCACCCGCTCACCAGTCCCACCGCCCTGCCTCCCTAGCACCAGTGTCCCTGTCCCTTTAAGGCTTCCAAAAAGCGCTCGCCAAAAAGAGAAAAAAAAAGGGGAAAAACGCGCGATCCTCAGGCACCGGTCTCAGGCACCAGCCCACCGGTCCCGCAGGGAAAAATGTGCAATCTTTGTCCTCAGGCACCGGTCCCAGGCACCACTCCCCGGTCCCGCCGCCCTGCCTCCCTTGCAACGGGGGCCCTGTCCCTTTAAGGCTTCCAAAAAGCACTCGCCAAAAAAAAAAATGCTCCGGTTTCTTTCCACCTGCCGGGAGCCGGGGGGAGGGGCGCTCAGGTCCCGCCGGGCCGGGGCTTGTATCTTACCCCCTTTGCTAGGTGCTGGGTTCTTGCAGGTGTGGATGTGGTCTGGATGTTGTCCTGTGTCCTGTGGTCTCTATTTTAGGAAGATTTTTCTTTGTTATATTTTCATAGCTCTATGTGTTTTTGGGAGGAGATTTCCACTGCTCTACTCACGCCACCATCCTTGCTCCGCCTTGGATTCCTTTTTTTAAATGGATTGAATGTACTCTTTAAAAATGGCCATGTCATGAGACAGTGGAAAGCTGAGGATATCTTCCAGAGTGAAGGAGTCTCCCCAATTGGTTTTTATTTTTCAGCTTATAGAACTCCCTTTAATAGTCTTCTAATGAATTCCTTTAGCTTTTGCTTGTCTGGAAAAGTCTTTCTCCTTCACTTCTGAATGATACCTTTGTTGGGTCGAGTTTCTTGGCCGGAAGTTCTTTTTCTATCCACACTATAAATATATCCTGCTTCTCCCTTCTGGTCCGAATGTTTCTGCTAAAAATTTAGCTGATAGTATTATGGAGGTTCCTTTACACACATAACAAGTTGTTTTTCTCTTGCTGTTTTTAAGATTCCATCCTGACCTTTAATTTTTGACATTTTAATTATAATGTGTCTTGGTGAGGTTCTCTTTGCATTCATCTTCTTTGGAACTCTGGGGGTTTTTGGGATCTGGATGTATGTTTTCCAGGTTTGGGAAGTTTTCAGTCATTATTTCTTCAAACAAGTTTTCTGCCCTTCTCTTTCTTACTCCTTCTGGGAGCCCTATATTGTGAATGTTAGTATGTTTGATATTTATATTGTTCCATAAGTCCCTTAAACTATCTTTACTTTTTTTCATTTTTTTCTTTTTACAATTCTCATTGTAAGAGTTCTACTGCCTTGTCTTTGACTTCAGTGATTCTTCCTTCTTCTTCATCTATTCTGCTGTTGAAGTCCTCTAGTATATTTTCATTTCAGTTATTGTACTTTTAAGCCTTGTCTTTGGTCTGGTACTTTCTTAGCATTACCTCTGTTGCAGTTCTCATTGTGTTCATCTATTCAATTCCTGAGTTAAGTGAGCACCTTTATGCATATCATTTGAAGCCTTTATCAGATAAGTTATCTCTATTTCATTAAGGTTTTATTCTGAGGTTTTTATCTTGTTTTTTCATTTGGAACATAATTTGGTGTTGCTTCATTTTGTTTAATTTTCTGTTGGCTTTTATATGTTCTATAAAACAACCACCTCTCTCATTCTTGAAGTAGTGGCTTTGTGTAGGAGATGAATCTTGTTGTTCAACCCTGCTCTAGCTCTTTGTTGCCTCCCAATCAAGTGTGATTATCCAAGTAGCCTATAATATTCTCAATAGCTTGTAATAGTTGAGGATGTACCAAGACCTGTCTCAAAGTGGAGGATCTCACCACCTAAATTTAGGCTGATTAGAAGCCATACCCTCAGATAGAAACTTTCAAAATATGTATAGTCTTCTGGGACCCCAAGCTAAGCCTCGATGGCCAAGAGGTGTCCTCTGGGAAGAACTCACAAAAACTGGGACTCTAAATCAGCATATAAGCTCTTCTCTGGTGGATACCAGTACAGTGCAGTGAGGAAGGAGAGTGAAATGATGACATCCACAGACCTATGTTCCCTTAGAGTATCTCTTTGGGCCCCTAGGTGTAGGCCAAACTTGAAGCCTGTCTTACAAGCCAAAGCTGCAGAATAAGTAAACAGGTTTCTTTAACAGAAATACTGGTGAGGTGTTTCAATCTATTGTCTATGCAGTACCCTGGGGATGGTAGCCTGCCAAGAGCCATCTCTCTTATTGTTACAGTCCTGTGGGACCCAGGGACATAGCTTCCTGGCCACAGGGCCAGAGCATCAAGGGATGTTCCCTGGTGCAACTGCAAAAACTGTGGCACCGAATGCACGTAAAAGCTCCCCTCTGAGAGATACTGGTGTTCTGGAGCATGGCAAAGGGAAAGCATGAGGATATTACCCACCTTCTGAGTTGACTGGAAAATTATTGTCAGCCCTTAGCTGCATATTCATGGAACTCTTGCCCTCGGTCTGCATCTTTGATGATGAGCTAATAGGCCTTTCTCAGAGAGACTGAGCTCCTGGGTCTCTTTCCTCTTGCTTTGCCCTGAGAGCAGAAGCTGCTTAAGAGCTCTCTTTACATTGTGTATTCCTACGTGACACACAAGCATAAGCTTGGCTGGATGTCAACACTAGTCAATATAGAGGTTCCATAATAGCAGTCACAAATACCAGGGCACAAGACAAGGGTATATGCTCCTTTCTGGGAGATACCAGCATGCTTTAGTGAAGCAGAGAGAGAGAGAGAGAGCTCAAAGGCAATGTCTGCCAACCTCTGATCCCTGACAGCTCTTCATAGGTTACTAGATGTCTGTCAAACCAGAAACTACTAGATAAGCATCTAGGCCTCTTTCACAGCATATCTGGGGTTGTGATTCAGTCAGCTGTCTGCAATGCCATGGGGTGGTAGCTTGCCAAGAACTGTCCAATTGTAAAAGTCTCAAGGGACCCAGGAACAAAAATTCCCCTGGCCCCCTGATCCAGGCAGTGAAGAAGTGTCCTCGGTGCTAGCTGCAAAATCAGGTACTACATGCACACAGAAGCTCCCTTCCAGGAGACACTGGTGCTCAGGAGTGTGGCAGGGGTAGAGTATGAAGAAGTTACCTGGTGCCTATGGTGAGGCAGAGGAGGAGCATAAAGATGGCATCCATGAGAAAAAGATGACAAAAAGTAAATTAAAAAAGAATAAAAACAGAACTAAGAGGACACCTACCTTTTAGAGTGAGGCAGTGGGGGAGCATAAAGAGGGTACCCACTGACGAGAGCAAAGCAGAGAGAGAGTACAAAGGTGGTGCCCACCAGACTCTGTCTCCCCAGAGTGTTCCAGTAGTTTCTTAGGTCTGTGTGCTAAATAAGATGCTTACCTTTCAGGCTGATGCTTTAATATAAGCAAATAACCCTTTAATTTAAATCTTAGGCTGATTGGCTGCCTCTGAGCTGGGCCCTGGGGTGATTGAGACCAAGAGCACAAGACATTTCAGAACCATTTCTCATATCACTATAGACTGTGGATACAAGCCATATAGAACATTTGGAAAGTTGGATGTTTTAAGGGGTTCATCCCTCAGTTCCAGGTCTTAACAACGGGGGTATCCAATACGGAGTTCAAGCTCTTCACTCTTCAGAGAGAAACTCTAGGTTTTAAGTTCCCTCTCATTTATAGATTGCTGCATTGAGGGTGAGGTTCATGGCAAGATTGTGTTCCAATCTTTCCTACCTGCTTCCTTGTGGTTTTCTTATTGTTTAACTAATATGTAGTTGTCACTCAGCTATCCTTTAGGTTTTTTTCTGAGGAAATGATTCCATATGTAGCTGTGGACTCAGTGTGTCCATAGGTGAGAAAAGTTCAAGCTCTTCCTATATTGGCCATCTTGAATGAGAACCTTTTATTATCTAATTTGTATGACTTTTAAAACGTATGGTATTTCTATTAACGTATCTTCAAAATTGACATAAAAATCATTTTAAACTTTTATTGAGATATAATTGATGTACTACCCTCAGGTGTATAAGATAATAGTACAGTATCTGAATATAGTGTGAAATAACCCACAATAACTCTAGTTAATACCCATCACTGCACATAGCTACAAATTTTTTTCTCATAACTTTCAAGATATACTCTTATCAATTTTAAAATATATAATAGAGTATTATTAACTATGGTCACCATGCCATGTATTGCACTCCAAGGATTTATTTATTTTATACTTGGAAGTATGTGCTTTTGAATATGTACATCTATTTTGCAAACCCACCATCCCCTCCTCTGGTAATCACCAATTTGTATATGTATATACACACATTTTCTTTATCATTCATCTGTTGATAGACATTTAGGTTGCTTCCATGTCTTGGCTATTGGAGCAGATGCTGCAGTGAATATTGGGGTGCAGATAGCTTTTTAAATTAGTATTTATGTTTCCTCAGGATAAATATCCAGAAGTGGAATTGCTGGATTATGTGAAGTTCTATTTTTAATTTTATGAGAAATCTTCATATTGTTTTCTATGGTGACTGCACCAATTTTCATTCTCATCAATAATGTATAAAAGCCCCCTTTTCTCATCACTCACACCTGTTATTTCTTTTTGATAACAGCCATTCTAGCAGGTGTGAAGTGGCATCTCATTTTGGTTTGATTTGCATTTTCCTCATGATTAATGATATTGAGCATATTTTTATGTCCCTGATGGTCATCTGTATGTCTTCTTTTGAAAAATGTCTATTCAGGTACACTGCCCATTTTTTATGCATATAATTTGGTCTTTTTCTGCTATGAAGTTGTGTGAGTTCTTTATATAATTTGAATATTAACCCATTATCACATATATGACTTGCAAATATTTTCTCCCATTCAGTAGGTTGCCTTTTCATTCTTTTATGGTTTCCTTTGCTGTGCAGAAGCTGTTTAGTTTCATGTGATTCCATATGCTTATTTTTGTTTTTATTGCCTTTGATTTTGGAGTCAGGTCCAAAAAATCATTGCCAAGACTGACATCAAGGAGCTTATTGCTTGTGTTCTAGGAATTTCATCATTCAAATCTTACATTCAAGTTTTTAATCCATTTTGAATTAACTTGCATGTATCATGTATAGTTTCAATCTTTTGCATGTGGCTGAAGAGACAATGTTTGGTGACATTCATTGAAGGACTGTGCTTTCTCCAATGTGTATTCCTGCCTCCTTTGCTGTAAATTAATTGATCATATATATATGTGGGTTTATTTCTGGGATCTCTATTCTGTTCCACTGATCTCTGTCTGTTTTTATGTCAATACCATATATTTTTTTAATGACTATAGCTTTATAATATTATTTTGAAATTAGGAAGTGTGATGCCTCCAACTTTGTTCTTAAGATCGCTTGGGTACTCAGGCTCTTTTGTGTTGCTATACAAATTTTAGGATTGTTTGTTCTATTTCTGTGAAAAAATATTGGAATTTTGATAGGATTGCATTCAATCTATAGATTGCTTATGGTGGTATTGCAAATTAAATAATATTCTAATCCATGAGCCCCAAACATCTTTGCATTTATCTGTGTCTTCTTCAATTGTTTTCATCAGTGTATTATAGTTTTTAGAGTACAGATCTTTACCTCTTTGGTTATATTTATTCTTAAATAACAAATAACAGTACTTTGTTCTTTTTGATGCAACTATAAATGGCATTGTTTTCTTAATTCTTTCTGATTCCTTATTAGTAGTGTACAGAACTGCAATATATTTTTGTATGTTGATTTTCTATCTTGCAACTTTTCTGAGTTTATTTATAACTGCTAGCAGTTTTTTGTTGTCTATGGATTTTCCATGTGTAGAATAATGTCATTGCAAGTAGTGACAGATTTACTTCTTTACCAGTTTGGGTGTCTTTTATTTCTTAATTGCTTTGGCTTCCTAGGACTTTCACTGCTATGTTGAATAAAAGTGTTGAGAGTGGGCATCCTTGTCTTGTTCTTGATGTTAGAGGAAGAGCTTTGAGCTTTTCACCATTGAGTATAATGTTAGCTGAAGGTTGTCAGATATGGCCTTTATTATGCTGAGGTACTCTCCTTCTGTATCTGCTTGTTTAGAGTTTTTATTATAAATGGATATAGAATTTTCTGCATCCATGGAGAGGATTCTGTTTATTTTGTCATTGTGGTGAATCACACTGATTAATTTGCAGATATCAAACCATCTTTGCATCCTGGAATAAATCCCACTTGATTATGGTGCATAATTCTTTTAATGTACTGTTGAATTTAGTTTGCTAATGTTTTTTGTGGTTTTTGCATGCATTTACCAGGATACTGGACTGGTTTTTTTTGTGTGTTTTTTTGTGGTATCCTTTTTGGATTTGGGGATCATGATGATGCTGACCTTGTACAATGAGTTTGAACATAGTCCCTCTTCTTCATATTTTGGAAGAATTGAAGGATTGGCATTAATTCTTTTTTAAATGTTTGGTGACATTCACCATAAAGCTGTCTGGTCCTGAAATGCTGTTTATTGGGATAATTTTGATTACTGATGAACTCTCTTTACTAGTAATTCTATTTCTTCATGATTCATGTTCTCTGTTTTTAGGAACTTAGCCATTTCTTCTAGTTTGTCCAGTTTGTTTGTTTATCTGGTGTTTTATGATTCTTTGTATTTCTGTGGTAAGAATTTTAACATGTCTTTCATTTGATTTTGTTTGATTTATCTTTGCTTTCCTTCTTGAGTCTAAAGATTTGTTAATTTTATCTTTTTAAATAACCAGTTCTAAATTTCATTGTTCTTGTCTCTTTCATCTATTTCCATTCCAATTTCATCTATTTCTTTCCTTCTTCCACATTTGGGTTTTTTATGTTTTTCTTTTTTTTCTAGTTACTTAAGGTTTAAAGTTATGTGTTTGAGAACTTTCTTGATTTAGGCTTTCATCTCTAGGCTTTAGTCATTCTTAGAACTACTTTTGCAGTATCCTATAAGTTTTGGTATGTTGTAGTTCCATTTTCATTCATGTCAAGGTATTTTTTGGATTCTCTTGATTTCTTCTCTGTCTCATCAGTTTAGTACCATTTTGCTTAATCTCCACATATTAATAGTCTACATATTTGTTTTTCTTTTTAGCTTCATACAATTGTGATTATAAAAGATACTTAATATTATATCAAGATTCTTATATTTATTGAGTCTAACATATGACTCATCCTGGATAATGTTCCATGTGCACTTGCAAAGAATGTGTATTTTTGTTTGTTTTTAAATAGAATATTATGCATGCATCTATTAAATCTGTCACATCTAGTGTGTCCTTTAAGGTTAGCATCTCCTTATTGGTTTTCTGTCTTTATGATGCGTCTATTGGGGAAAATTCAGTATTGATGTCCCTTATTATTATTATATTGATATCTATTTCTCCCTCCAGGCCTGTTAATATTTGCTTTATACATCTTTTGGGTCATGAGAGAAATCATTTTTTTAAGGCTAAAGAAATGGCTGAGAGATGAGGCTTCAACTGAAAATAATAAATAGATATTAACCATTGAAAGATCCCCTTTTAACTAAAATGCTTGTTATCTAAAAAGCCTCAAAAACAAAACAATAAGAGCCACAGATTATTAACAACTATAATATCATGAGAAACTGCCAAGTCATCACAGTCTTTAACACATTTTGGAAAATAGCAAATATATAAAGCTAATGTGGAGTGCAAAATATGCAAATGCATTCCCATGTTTTATCAGTAGAAAGAGCAATTTTATACACTTTATAGAAAGAAAAGTCAATTGTTGGCTTTGCCTCCAGTGCCCACTTACTAGCCACTAGAGGCTAGTGATTTTAATTAGTAATAATAAGTTAGAGTTTTTATTCCTTTACTGTAGTTGTTCTCTTTGGATGCATATCTGAATCAGTGCTTTATATCAGAGGCTTTATAAAACACAGATAGTATGACCTCAACCCAGATCCATGGGTCCAGAATCTCTGAATCTACATTCCCGGGATATTTCTTTCATTAAAAGTTGAATTTTATGACCAGCCAAGATAAAAAACAGTGGGCTTTATTGAATGAGTACTTATTTTTTTATTTGGTCACTGATTTTTTCCTTAGTTTAGACAAAAGAAAAGACTTATCCTACCATAAATTTGGGTTTCGATAAAAAAGGACAGGGCTGCTTGGTAGTGAAAGCCTGAAAATAAAAAAAAAGTGAAAATGAATGACAAGAACTTGATTGAAACTCCCATGCCCAGG
Organism: Manis javanica; assembly: GCF_040802235.1. Taxonomy (NCBI): domain Eukaryota; kingdom Metazoa; phylum Chordata; class Mammalia; order Pholidota; family Manidae; genus Manis; species Manis javanica. The sequence goes on from NC_133158.1 coordinate 141,518,118, forward strand.
GATAATGGATGTTTTTATGGAGTTTCAGAGTCCTCTGTACTTGACATGAATTATTTTTATTCTGATTTTAAATTTATGAAACTTAGAAGTTGGAAAATTAAGAAAATAAGCACTTAAATAAATCATGCTTCAGAAAGCAAATTAAAATTTATAGTCACAACCCATTTATACATTCAGGTTGTAACTGCCCAAATCATTTTGTCTCTATTCTGACATCAATTTGTACCCCTAAAATTAATAGTCCTCAATCCTGATCATATGTTAGATATGGAACATTTAAGAAAAAGTGTAATTGGAATCTAAGGAAAGGGACTTAGTATCTGTTGTGTTAGATTTCACCCCTCATGCCCAAAACCCAACCAATTAATGCTATGCAGGTAGGTCTGAGAATTGTAGCAATCCCATGTGTAGGAAAAGGTTTGCAAGCTAATTTAATTCTTCAAAATTCCACTTTAATACAATTATTTAGAAACAATGTGCTAGGGAGTTGGAAATATGATGAAGAAAAATCAAACATACAAACAGAAACATAGGCTAATATCTTAAAAATATTTTCTTAAAATTGTACTTTTATAAAGTATCAAAGAGCTAAATAGCTCACTACATAAATGAGTAGAAATAGGTGAAATTTGCTAAGTAGGAAAAGATTAATGAAAAAGAGAGTAAGTGAAGTAAAATATGTACCTGCAATCTGCATAGGAAAGTTAAGGAAAGGATAACTCTGAATTAAAAAATGTCAAAATGTTAAAGCCCTTCACTTTTGGTGGCTGTATGGGAATTATGTTTGTTTTTTAGCTTAGATATTTTGTGTTTTTAATGTTTCAGTACTGATCATACAGTACATCTATGAGTGCAGGTATATATACAATGATAAATATATATATATTTCTTACATTGTTAATTATGACTCTCTCTGGTGGTTGTTTTTAGAATTGCCTGCTACTGTGGTTTTTTCTTCTTTACCCATTTTCCAAATTTTTAATTAAAAAATTTTGGTGCAATCCTAAAATTTTAAACTCTAGAAAATTATATGGCTATTCTATTAAAGGTATACAAAATACAAGAGAAGGAAACAGTCATGAAACAGAATTTCCATAAAATATCATTGTTTTCTAGTCAGATTTCTTTTCTTAGTCCTAAGGTCACCTCATTATAGTAGCCATGGAACCTATTTGCAACTTCAAAATAATGGTTTGCATTATGAAGTTTCAGGTACTAATAGTAAAACATAAAATACAGTTTTTGTTATTCAGTACTGTAACTCTTTTATACCTGTGAAAAGCACACAGTGCAATAATTGTATTGATGATATATTTAATTTATAGGTTGGTTGACTAGAGAAGTGTGTTTCAGAGTATTCAGTCTTGTTAGTCATAAAGTACAAGCTGGAGTATTTGCTTCAGCAGGTGAAGCAGGCAGATGCTTCAGCTTGATTTCACAAGTAAATGACTTTTTTTATTATTTGATTTTCTGGTAGCTTGCATTGGTACAGAGTATATACAGTATAATATACATAAGAGAAAATCCATTTGAGATATGTTCATCAAATATATGATCATGAATAAGTAGCATTGTTATTATAATCACAAACCATTTTGTTTATTCATTGAGGAAACAATTTTACCACTAGCCTTAACTTCTGTATACCTTCTCTAGAACCCAACTGATCACTTACTTACAGAGACATTAGGCTGCCCCACCCTCGTAGGTGGCTAGGTCTTAAGTGTTCATTCAGAAGTGACTTTCAATCAGATACACTCTTTGGGGAGGAGTAATACTGCACAAAGGATGTGGTCAATAGCACTGAATTTGACCAATAATAATAGGAATCCTCAAAACCTCTTCTTGGCTTAGGCTTATGAGGACTGCAGGAATAATCCTCTAAAATGAGGCTGCAGACAGGGCCCACACCTTCAGTGGCATAAGAGGTGACCATGTACCACTTTCCAACGTAAATAGAAGTGCTTCTGGGTGTGACTGCAATAACACATACATTTTCTAAACATGTAGCTTCATCATAATTTGTTTAAATATTTGTTTTCAATTTTTCAGTAAAAAATTTTATCATATATTAATACCTGCCTTGTTACCTATTAGTGGAATCTATGAACAGTAAGATTGTCCTATTAAGACTTTTGAGTCTATGAGTCTATGATTCTTTTGTCATATTGCTTTTAAGAAATGTTTAATTTCAAATGGAAATGAATTGTTTAATTCCCCTCTTGACAGGCTAAATAGTATCATATATTAAACTATGACATTTGACTAGGGAAAAAGACAAATTATTCTCTTTATCTTTCACTTACTCTTTACTAAGTACTTACTGGTGCCAAGTACTATCATAGGCTCTGGAGGTTCAACAGCAAACAAAATAGATCTTAAAAACTCCCCTCATGCTACTTAGAGAACTGGTAGAACAAGGCCCTTGGGAAAGTAAGAGTGGATGGAATATTCTTCACAGATGGAGGCATGGACCCTAAATCTGGTCTATGTATAGAAGAGAGAGGGTAGTATGTGTAATTATGGATGAGGAACATAGCAGTGGAAGCTTGTAAAAATTATCTTCAAATTACTATCACTTTTTTGTCTGCTAAATAAGAATTGAGATCATCATCTGAGAGTAATAGATGCACAGTAGTTTAAAGAGAAAGGACTATGTATAGAATAGCTCAGAGAGTGTTGAATAAATAGTTTAGAAAATTAGTTTGCTTGGCAGCAGCATTAAGAGCTATTTAAGTAATTAAAAAAAATATATATATATATACATAAAGTGAAACAAGTCTGCATAATTGCATTTTTTCCAGTAATACTCAGCAACAGAAGGAAGTTTGGAGTTTCTTCATGTAAGAATGAAGTAAAAGACAGGCAAGAGAATGAGCAGGTATGGCAGAGAGTAAATATAATGATTCACGTTGGGAATATGATGAGCAGAGAGGAAAGTAAAGACTGTAGGATGGTGGGGATGGTGTAGCATCATTGACATGCTGGTTCAAGTGGGGATAAAGAATATTAGAGGTGGGATATTAGAAAGAATGCATTGGAAAGATAATAACTGATAGTTGGAGAATGGGATATTTGAAATTGAAATTATGGAAGTGTTTTATAATATGGTAATAGCATTAACCAAGTGGGTACAGAGGATGGGAAACAAAATCATTGCAGGAGAGAAGTTCAAGGAAGCAATAGGCCAGAGTTGTGGAGGGATCATGTTTCTGTATATTTGTAATCACCCATATTATGACAGGAGATCCAGGCAGAGAGGGGACCACAGAGGGACAGATGATGACAAAGAGGATAGCACAGGGTTACTTTGAAGAGATGTTTCAAAAGGGAAAAGAGAATAGCCTAGAAACAGCAATGAAGAATAAGGAGGGCATTTGTTCTATCTGCAGGAATTGAGGATCAAGGGTTGTAAGAGAAGAGAGTCATTCCTGAGGAGAGCTGCGAGAGAAATAGTACCACCTGAAGTGAGTTAATGTCATAAAGCAGAAATATGAAGAGAAATTTTACAGAAGAGTTAAGATTTTTTTTTTGTAATTGATTGTGTTCTACAGGGGAACACTGCAAGAATTGTAGGGATATTTTTTAATTTGATTTACCGGATAGTCCATTTGAGTGTTAGGAATTTTCCTATTATTTTGTACATGCTGCTTATATATTGACCCCTTATGTGTGTTACAATTATGTGGTTTTCTTTTAAATTTTTATTTGATATTGTTGAAGTGGAGCTTATTTGTAATTTATAATATTGCAAAAAACTATTTTTGCTTCACAGATATTCTCATTTGAAAGCCCATGCCCAATAGTATACCTGTGTCTTACTCCAGGTTTGTGAACATAAAGTTATAGTCATTCTAATCTTGGGAATCTGTGGGGTGTAAGAGAGTCATCAAAGAGTGAAATAGTTATTTTGAAACATTAAGTATATGGCAAAAATCTATTAAATAAGTTACCTCTTCTTCTTTAGACCGTGATGTTTAGCCATAATGGCGTAGTAATTTTCAGAATACTCTGTTTAACGGTCTGTCCATTTCCATGCATTATGTTGCAGATGAAAATTTATAGACATGGAAAAGAATTCAAGCTATCACATTAATAAAAATAGCTTCAAGGAAGTATGATAGTTATATCCATATTTTTGCTAAATATTCTCTCACTCTCCTTCCATAATCATATTGAAATATAATATACTAACAGAGAAATAAGCCCTTCTGCAGCTTCTCTGTATCCCAGGCAATTATCCTTGTTTCAGTTTATGAACTCAAAATATTTCACTTTGAAAATATCATTTTTTTAGTCATTGTCTGGGACCTCCTTTCTCCCATAAATATGCTTTGTGTAGCTATATCCTATTCATTTTTCAGATCTCAGCTTTACTGCTTATAACTAACTTAATAAAATATTTATTTCTTAATCCTACTCCAAATTTGCATAGACTATAATTTTCCTTGCTACTCATGAGTAAAATTGTTCTCATTTGGCCAATGTCGATCCTTTCTGAGTGACTGCTAACACTATAGGTCCAGGAACTATATTTGTTTAGACTTTTAGATATTTATTAGATACTTAATATTAACAAAGATGCATATAATCAATATATGGTATGTTGAATAAATGAATAAGAGGAAGCCTGTATAGGCACAGATTTACTCTCCCTCTGTCTCACTAGCCATATAAATTTAGCCAAGTAACCTAGCTTCTCTTGGTCTCTATTTCCTCATCTGGAAAGTAATAATGAAAGAAGCAGTCTATTTCATTAAATTGTTTTAAGGAGAAAGAAATATATGACAGGCAATTAATCTCTGCATATATAATGAATACATCATCAATGACTACATTATCATTTCTTTAAAAAGATTCCAGGAATTAAAACAAAATGACTAACCATTGGGATGGAGAATACAATAGAGGGTCAACCAACCAGGCAGGGGTGTGTGGGAGTGGTGGTGGTGTCAGTATATGAAAGGTCACACTAAATTATGAAGTGGTTTAGCTGCCTACCATGGTGCCTAGAAGTAAAGGTAAATACATATAAGTGGGAGCTGGTAAACAGCGAGAGTCAGTATGCCACAAGCTGCGGCAGCCTAAGGTCAGTGGGGATCCACTAGGAGAATTCACGTATAGTTTATGCTGGTGAGAAAAATAATGGGATCAGACAAAAAAGTGAGATATACAAAAAAATGAAAGAGGCTGAAGTAATATCACCTAAATAATGTGATGCCTTCTAATTGCATTCACAAATAATTATAAGCCAGACGATTGCATAGGTTATCATTAAGATTTTACCTGAGGAAAGAAAGAGTAGCAGGATAGGGGGGCCAAAAAATAAATAAATTTTAAAAATTGGAATTGTTAATTTTTGTTATTTTCAAGCTTCATACCTGAAGGTACTTTTTAGCCTATACAAATTTCATGAGCCTCATATCTCAATTAACCAACAACATCTTGTAATTGTGCCTCTTCCCCAAGCCCTCAAATAAGCTTAAATTATGGTTTTCATGTGTTTATCCTGTATCCCTTTTTTGTAATCTTCAATTACAACCTAACATTTTAGATATTTGCAAATGCACATTTTACCATTGTAACTGGTAAATAGCTCTTGAAAATAAGATGTTTTATAAGGTGTGATGTATCAGCTGAAATTTTACTCACCAACTATTTTTGTGTGATATATATGATCACTTTTGTTACTTTAATTGTAGGCATTCTGAAGCCTGATTTTGTGAGACTATCAATATAAGTAACTTTGTATCATAAAAAATACATATTCAAAATAGAATCCATTTTGGCTTATTAAGATATTATAGTTGAAATGAACAATTTTACAAATTTGCTTAAATGAAGCAAATGTTAAGCTACTGACATGATATTGCTGCTGACTAGTTAGTGTTTGATCTGTTTAGAATGTCTGAGCTCTTTTGGGATGTTACAGTAAATAGTAATATTTAAACAAATACCAATATGACAGAGACATTAGTGGTGTACAATCAGACTTAACTGAATTGTAAGTTTTTGGAGGGGGGAAACCTCTGCCCTATCCATAGCTCTCAGTTTTTGCTAGTTCTCTCAAAATGAAAGTCTTTTAAATGTAAAAATACGTATTTTAAAGTTAACCTTTAGTGAGCATGGAATTATAAAACATTAAGAGTAAATACTAAACTTTTATAGCATGACCTAAGGGATTATCTGTTCCACCTCTGTGTTTTAACATAGGTATCAGGAAATTGAATACTTTCAAACATTAGATTTCTCTCTTGTCCTCTTTTTGAATTTCTATAACTCTTTTCTTGCCTCTCCTCCCTGCCTCTTAGGTTTCAGTCCTATCATTGTTATTTCTTCAGATCGGGGAAAGCCCTTTTTGTTGGGCACTGTGAGATAAAAAGTTGAACAAGGCAAAGGACAGCTACAAAATACTTGGCAATATTTACCAAGTATAAATGCAAATCAGCAATTTGTTTCATCACCTATAAAATGTGTCTACAGATATAATCACCAAAAAACACTTGGCAAAAATCATAATTTAAGTTGGTTGTTTGCCCAAAGACTGGTGTGGCATATTAAAAGTGACCATGGATTCTCTAGCACTCCTCCAATTGAGAATGATTTTTTGTCCCCCCTCCCCTTGAGTCTGTCCTAGCCTGTGTCTGCTCTCTACAATAGGTTATGGTGGAAATGATGCTGGGTCAGTCTGTGGCATACCACATGGAGAAGACCTGAGACCACTTGGTGAGAGATCAGCTAAGCCCAGTTCTCTGTCTCCACCAAGGCCCCAGACATGTGGGAACCCCATCTTCTATCATCCTACTGGGCTTGGCGTCAGCCAAATATTACCAAAAGACCCCAGTTTTACGCCATACAGATGAGAAAAATCACCTAGCTGGGTCCTGTGCATATTCCTTATCCACAAACTGATGAGATACAATGAAATAATAATTACACATAAAATAAGTCAGCTCTTATTTCCCAGTATGGGATGCTTTCTGAAATAAACTGAATGTAAAAGTGAGCTACAAAATATATTATTTTCACACTTAAGACATTAGCTATACTATGCTTTTCAATGGATAGAAAAGATACTCCCCAAAACTGGTAACAGTGCTTGACTTTGTTAGGGGGAAACAACATACATATATTAGAAATTGAAGCATTGGACTTTTTTCTATGGTGTATTATTATTTTAGCAGAAAGTCATTTGGAAGAAGAAAAGAAACAAAGATGATAATAGCATGGTCCTGATTTTGTTTACTGTCTAGTATTCTATAAATATAAGAGTTTAGAACCTGTCCTTTTTAGGGCATCATTTGGAATATTAGAATAATCACTCAATAAATATTAGTGACTTAGGAAATAGTTCATGAGATACAATTGGAATCTGAGGCTAAACTCCTTACTGAGCAGATCTGGCCCTAAAAGAGATGTACAAATTCAGAACATCAGGTTTGCATTTCTAATCACCCTCCATACCCCATACAGCATGTATAATGAAAGATGATTACACAGTTACTGGTACACAGCTGGGAGGTGTTCTCTGAATAAGATTTTTGTTCTCTTTTCATTTCAAAACAGTTTTTATTTCCATGACATCTTGCAAAGAGCAGATGGTCTCAAAAGTTAAATTTAACCGTGAATACTACATTAGCTGTCATGTAACTAGGGAAGGAAGATTATGAACAAGAAGAACTTCCTTTTAAAATGTTTCATTCATTTTACTGATCTATCATATGTGTATGTTTTCATTTCATGAAGAAAGTATTTAGCAAATATGGTTTATTTCTCTTTTATAATGCAATATCGCATCATTTTATTTCTGACCATTCCAAATCAAAGATGAATCTCAAGAGTCATTAATATGCAGTAGGGTATTACAATCATATCACCAGTGCAGAAAAAAGTTTTTCTTATTGTTTTCCAACTAGAGAATCAATATAAGCAGATGTTCTGCTCTTGACTTGCCAAGAAAATCAGCATTTTTCTAGGAAGTACATACAGAGTTGAGATATCCTCCAGTCATTGAAAAAATAGATCTCAGCATGGCAACAAGCTGTGAACAGACAAAGTTTCTGAAATGAGTCTACCACCTTTTCTTTGCATTAATTCTATAAACTTTATACCATCTCTTTGGCACTGAGAGGTAGTGTTTTGGCATCTACTCAGTGATCTTATTTTCTGGGTATGAGAATATAGGAAGAAAATGAAACACACAGATAATAAGGAACAAGTGGAAAAGATTAAAGCAAATAGAGAAAACTCTAGAAAATCAGTTGGTGGATCTAATAATCTAAACTCTTATTTTGCCCAGATGATTAAGATATGACTGTATAGACTTCTCTGTTGTCATCCTTACTTTAACCCACTGCTCCTTTTGTAAGTACTGGTGAGGAGTGGAATACAAAAGAGTAACAACTCCAATTCTGAAGCAAGACACCTGGCTGCTGAGCACTACAACTTCCTACCTGAGAGTCCTTTGGCAAGTTACTTAGCTTTTATCGGTCACAGCTTTGCATCTTTTAAACTGGAAGGTTAATATTATCTTCATCCTAGAAAGAACATAAGGATTAGAAGAATTGATATATGCAAGAATTTAGAACTGCTTGTAGTAAGCACTCCATCAATGTTAACCATTATTTTCACTAATCAGAAATAAAGACATCCATCACTGCATTTGTCTTGTCTAATTGCATGCCTTACTACTCAGCACTAGAGAGTGAGTGTTAATACTCAACTCTTCAGAAAGAAAAAAGATTACTACCCTTCTAGACAACACAGAGCAGTACCCTGCTAAACTCCCATTTAAACATCTATTTAGCTTTGGCTAACACTGAACTGGTTAATATTTAAAATATACTATTTTTACCAAGAGCTGTTTGATGACAATTATGAAATCCCATTCATTTGTTGAATCAAAATTTCTATCTATATTGAATATCTGCCATATTCCAGAAATTACACTGTACTCTGGGGAATCAAGTATGTCTAAGTGGCCCTTGCTTGATGGGACTCATTATCTAGCAGAAGAAAGAGAAAATCATAAAGCTAAATACAGCACAATGTGATAAGTGCTCTTCTTGTGCTATGATCAGAGTAATATCAGAGTACAGAATAGGAAGCATTTAAATCTACAATAGATGGGAAGAGGATCAGTACAATGTGGACAAGTCATTACAGAGGCAAGGCTTTTCAAGGCTTAAAGGGAAAAGGAGCCCAAGTGAATACAATATAAAGGTACATTCACTGGTAGGAAATAAGAATAGCCAAAGATATGAATCAGTAACATATCTAGAAAGCTATGATAAAGAGTTTCACCATTATTTCTAGGTGATGGGGAGTTAAAAAGATTGAAAAACAAAAATTATATGTTTAAAATAATGTAAAGTATAACAATACTTATGTTATATTATTTTAGCTAACATAATTACTAGTTAAATTCTGTATATGACTTACTGTGACAAAACATCGAATGAATGAAATAACTTCCTTGCCCTCAGGAAGTTTCTGAACTACCAATGTCCAAAGAATTTAGCAAGGATACAGAAATGAAGATTGAGACCTTACCTTTCTTCTGGAAATTACAGTGTTCCAACTATCATACCAAATTAACTCTTTATCTCGAGTCATATCTTTTCCTTCAGCTTTAATTTCCATTTTTGAGACAATAGATGGAGTAGAAATATTACTTGTGTTCATGAAAAGGACACATTAAAAGCTAAGATGAAATCATATTTTGCTCCAAAATTTTCATTGAAAAGCCATAAATGATGTACCATAGTTCAGTTCAATAGCTTTGCACTCTGGCACAGTGTCAAGACCCAGGTTAAGACTGCCTCTGACACGGAGCCAGGCTCCATGACATTCCCCAGTGTCCTTATGTCCTTTTGCATCCTGTGGGGAAGCTCAGTAAGAAGTGTACTGGGCTTTCCTACAGTAGCATTGCAACATTTCTGTAAAACTTGACAATTCAAAATAGTTCAAAAATTTAACAAAGAAAGTGAAAACATTCAAACATTGATTCCACTTATGCTTAACTCCAAAACAGTCATTTTCTGAAAAATTCTAGTAAGAATATCTTTCAAAAAAAGCAACAATAAATATCAGACATTTTACTTTCATTTATTTACATAATACTATCTGACTTTGTAAAGTTTTTACTACATATATTGAATTCAATATTTTTAGTTTTATGAAAATTAGATTATATTATAAAGAGGTCAAAGAACAATCTATATTCACTAAGGGTAAAACTAGGTAAAACATACTCTTAGACATATTTATCTATTTACACTTAAAATATTGAAATCTACATACATAGAATGTATATTACTGACTAAATATACATGATTTCCCACAGAAAATAGATTTAACAAGTTTTAATGTAAATGTATACTATATAGTAATGAGATATTTGATATGTAAGACTGATTTTAGCATTTAGAAAAATACTTGAGTTACTGACAAAATCTTAACAATTTATCCCTGTAGGTATCAAAGAATGTTATTTTTAAAATTATCTCAATATACTACATGAAGATCAAAAGAGGTTGTGTGTTCCATCCAATATGATTGCTCAGATGAAATGATTGGCTAGAAATCAATACCTGATACTTGATAGACATTTTATCTTTTTCTTCAGCTAATCATCTGGCTCATTTATCAAATGACAAATTGTTGAGACTATTTTAATTTGGCCAGTCCCCATCTATGTATACACTGACACCAGTCAGAGTCAGATGTATATAACCAATTTAAATAAACAATGATCAAATCACTAGGGATAATTCAATTATAAGCTATCTTAAGAAATTTACACACTTCTTAATGGAGAAAAGCTTGTTAGATTCCTTTGTTGTGAACACTCATAATTAATATAATTGGGCACCTAAATTGGTATTTTAATAGCTTATTCACTAATTAAGTTTGGTTAGCTTCAGAATCTAGAAAGACTGCAGAATCTAGAAAATAACTTTATGATGATGTTTAGAAGGTGAATTCTAGTTTTTTCTTGCTCTCTATTATAGAGACAAATATTGATATGTCCTATTTCTAAAGTTAATTAACATTAGGAAATATAACCTACATAGTCATATACTTGATAGAGATTTTATTCTTTTTCATTTTCTAAACATACATATTGTTTCTGATCACATTTACACAGTTCTTTTCCTTGTTCCTGAATAGCAAATTGATTATTTTAATCCATGAAAATATATTTTCAGTTATTATTACCTGCTTCTGTTTCACATATTCAGAGATGAACAGCAATCATTAAGGCTCAGTTTGATTTGGTTTTCTGTCATAAGTGTCAGATATAAAAATACTTTACAGCATAGCTATAAAGTGTGTCAATATGATTAAAGTACAGTTGTTTTTGCTATAAATAGTATTCTAGAGCAGCTCAGGAGTCTGCAAATGACACTTACCCTACTAAAGTAATAAAAAGAATAATCATGTGGTAGAAAATTTACATCTCCTAAGAAAAAATGGTAAATTTTAATTTAAGTTAGTGTTGAAACTTTCTATCTTCTTTTTTTCCATTAAAATGTATTTGACATGAGAGGTTGCTAAGAGATTAGTATTCAAAGAGTGCCTCTGTACTTACTTAGCTACCTCAGCACTTTAGTATTAAAGTTAAAAATAAGAAGTAATAAAAACCAAATGAGATTGTTCAGTAGGTGCAGCTGGTCACTATTACAGGAACACAATATGAGCAGCATTGTTCACAAAGTATTTCTGGCTCTGCGTGTTTCTCGTATGAGCATCCCCACTATTGAATATTTGATAATATGCTGATTCTGTAAATCAGATTGAGTATTACAGATATCAGTGTTAGCAATATCCCCGTTGTTGAAAAAGTCCTAAGTAGATTGAAACCAGGTTGATCCAGTAAAAAACAACAACAAAAAAAAACAGTTCATAGAAGCTTTAGAATCTTTGATTACTTGTTGATGATAGGTTTTATTTCTGCAATGAAGATAATTGCATCTACAATGCTGATTCCACCTACACTGAGACAAGAACTGCATTTAATTGTAAGTCATTTCCTCTGAAATTATTTCTAACCTTAGATCAACAGTCTCCTATCTCTACTTGCTAAAGGGTATAGTTTAGTTGCCTGATTAGATTACATTATCTAGACACACCTTGGAAGTCACTGAAAACCTAACCCTCTGGTGTTTAAATTTTTTTGCAGAATAATGGACTATAAATAAATACAGCTAGCCTTATGTTATAAAACTAGCAAACTAAGCACATTATTCTGAATATATATTAAGAAAAAAAGCAATTTAAGTCATTTTCCTCAAAATTTGTGTATATCATTTCTGTTTAAAAATGACAATGGGGGATAAAATGCATGAGAAATTTTAGAATAATGAACCAAACATTCTTTTGGGACACTAATATACATCTTGGAAAGAGATACATAAAACACCATTTACAAAGCCAATAGAAGGAATTTACTTCCAGATAGATAGAGGAAACATACTTTTGATTATGTGTCTCATTAAATACAATGAAAACCTTTAGACATTTATATAAAACCAAACTAAGAAGACTTTGGAAGGGAGAAAGAAAAAGGCATACTGGCAATCCAAGGAAGGACATAGTAATGGTTTCTTCAGGTTTTGTTTTTGCCACATGATTCTCAGATTTGGTGCTGAAGAAGTCAAAAACCCAGAAATATCAATGTGACTAGACAAAAAAAACCCTTCAAAGTGCCTGCTGTTTTTAGCCAAAGGACAAGGAAAGAGATAGCTTAAGAAGACAGAACAATTTTTTGACCACAGACATACAGCACAGGGAAAACTGGCCCTACCCCAAGACATACCCCCAAAGACTGAGTAGAAGGCCAGACTTCCATCCTTCACAAAGCTATAATGCAGTGCCCCAAGCCGCTCCCACCCATGCTCGGGTGGTGTCCAAGAGGTCTTCAAACTAAAAGGAAAGAAAAATATTGAAAGCAGTAAGAGAGAAAAATCACACCTATTAGGGGAAAACAATTTACATGAAAGTAAATTTCTCCTTAGAAACCATGGTGGCCAGAAGGAAGAGATACATCATTTTTCAAGCCTCTAAAAAAAAAAACTGTCAACCCAGAGTCTTGTATCAACTTAAAATATTCCTCAGGAATGGACAGGAAATCAAGATATTTTCAGATAAAGAAAAACTACAATTATTTGTTGCCATCAAACTTACCCTGAAAGAATGGTTAAGAAGGAAACTCAGAACATCTGGAAGGAAAAGATAATAATAGGAAAAAGTAAGTCTGAATAAATAGAATAGATTTTCCTTGTTTTGTTTTCTAAATTTTGTTTGGTGTTTGAACCAAAAATAATAGCAATGTCTGATGTGGTTCTAAATGTGTATAAAGAAAATATTTCAGATAATTATAAATAGATAAGAGTAAAGGAATTATGAGAGGTAAGGTTTCTGTACTTAAACTCTAAAAGGATACCAATAATCCTAACATTATAGCAAAAACTGATGTAATATAATGTAGTGTATACATACATTGTATCTAATATGCAAAACATAAATGTAAGGTATACATACATGCATTACATACCTGATACAATGCTATACTTAAAGCAACCACTAGAAAAGCCTTAAGAGATAAACTAAAAAACAAACAAATCACTATAAATAAACCACAGGAAGGCTGGGCAAAGAAACAGAGGTACTAAAATCTACCAAAAATGAAGAAAACAAAGAGAAAACAAAAAATTTAAGTGGCCTATACATTATGTTGTATTATATAATACTTACATTAAATATAAATGGTCCAAAGATACCAATTAAAAGAGTAAGATCGGATGAGTGGATTTAAACATTATCCATTTGTATGTTGTTTATAAGAAACTCACTTCACATACAACAAAATAGGGAGACTGAAGGTAAAATGATGGAAAAAGATATGTCACACAAACATTAATAAAAAGTAAGTAGGAATACCTACACTAAAAACGCTTTAGAGCAAAGAGAATTACCAGATACAGAGAGGTATTCTATATAATGATAAAAGGGTCAATCCATCAAAAAATACATCACTGTCCTAAATATACATGCCCTAAAGAACTGAGCTGCAAAATATGAGATGAGAGAACTAAAATGTATGTAGATTAATACAGAATCAAGGCAAATCAATGCCATGATTTAGGAATGGGAATTTCTATAACTATTATACTATGTGCTACTCCTGTCATGGTATTTAGAAACAAGTAACATATTTTCTAGTTTTTGAAGATCCACAGATAAAGAGGGATTCTGCCCAAGGATGGATCATATCCAGAGTCTCACCCATATCTGATGTGAATTATTTACATGAGCAGGGAGAAGGAGATTTGATGTACATGGGATAAGGCAATATGAAGGTAGAGCTGAGAAAATTTTGAAGATACTGGCCTTGAAAATTGGAGTGATAAGCCCAGAGACCAAGGAATCCCTGCAGCCATCAGAAGCTAAAGGAGGCAAGTAACAAATTGCCCCTTACGGTCCCCAAAAGAGTGTGACTCTGCCAACATGTTGATTTCAGTCCAATGAAACTGATTTCAGACTTCTGCTTTCCAAAACTAAAAGAAAATAAATGTTTGTTGTTTCAAGCCACCAAGTTGGTGCTGATTTGTTACAATGGCTGTGGGGAACTAAGACAGGTACCATGAACCAACAGAATCTAATCAACATTTTTATAGAGCACCCCACCAACAAAATTAATATTCCTTGCAAGTTCCCATGGGACATGTACAAAGACAGAACATACCCTAAAACACACCTCAATATATTTATAAGAATTTAAGCCATACAGATTGTGTTCATCATCCATAATTGCGCTGACCTAGAACTCAGTAACACAAAGATGATATGAAAACCTCCACATACTTAGAAACTAAACAAGACACTTCCAAATCACTCATTGTCAAAAAAGATTTTTGGAAAATAAAAAATACATAGAAAAAAATGTAAAAGAAAATACAAGATACCGAAATTCATGAGACACAGCTCAAATGTGAGGAGAGGGATATTTATACCACTAAATGCATATGTCAGTAAAGGGGAAGTATTAAATAATTTAAGCTCCCACCTCAAGAACCTAAAAGAAGAGCAAAAGAAACTCAAAGCAAGTGAAAAGAAGGAAGTAAAGATCAAAGAGCAATGAAATTGAAAACAAGAAGAAAAAAGAAAAGAGTGAAGAGCTATTTCTTTGAATAGGTCAACATAATTGGCAAACCTTTAGTAACTGACAAAGAAAAGGGAGATGACACAGAAGATCAGTATCAGGAGTGGAACAGGGTGATATCACTACAGATCCTGTCAACCCCAAAGTTATATTAAGGAGCGGTATAACTCGGATGAAATGGGCCAAGTCCTCCAAAAGCACCAACTGTCAGAAACCACCCAAAGTGATAAAGATAACTTGAATAACACTGTACCTATTAAGGAAAATTAATTTGTAATAAAAACTACCGAAGAAAAAATCTCCTGGCCCATATGGCTTCCCTAAAGA
Source organism: Manis javanica (assembly GCF_040802235.1). NCBI lineage: Eukaryota > Metazoa > Chordata > Mammalia > Pholidota > Manidae > Manis > Manis javanica. Next base: position 141,533,611 of record NC_133158.1, read on the forward strand.
ATTCTACCAAATCATAAAGATTTAAAGCCAATGCTGCACAACATCCCTGTAGGAAATAAAAGAGGAAGGGATTCTCTCCAAATCATCTAATGAAGCTAGTACCATCTTGATAGCAAAGTGAGACAATGACTGTATGAAAAAATAAAATTAGAGATTACAATCTCTAATATAAATGCAAACATACTTACAAAATATTAGCAAATAGAATTCAACTGAGTATGTGTGTGTGTGTGTGTGTGTGTGTGTGTGTGTGTAAAGAATTATACACCATGAAATAGTGTTTTTTATTTCAGTGACACAGACTGATCTATGTTTTTTAAAAAATCAAGGTATTTTACTATATTAACAGGCTAAAGAAGAAAAATTAGGTGATCATATCAATTGATGAAGAAAAAATATTTTACAAAATTCAATACAGATCCAGGATAAAAAGTATCTGAAATATAGAAATAGAGCGGAACATACTCTATTGAAAAAGATCATTTATGTAAAAACCTACAACTAACATACTTGACAGTGAAAAACTGAATGTATTTTTCCCAAGTTTGGAAACAAAGCAAAGATATCTGCACTCACCACTCTTATTCAACATAGTGTTGGAAATTCTAGGCAGTGCAATAAAACAAGAAGAAACAAATAATGACATTCATACTGGAAGAAGAAATAAAACAGTCTCTATTTGCAAATGGTATGATTACCTACATGGAAAATCTAAATGAACTTAAGAAAAACTCTGAGAACTAATAACTATTAAGAGAATTCAGTAAGTTTGCATCATACAAGTTAAGCACACAAAACTTAGTTGCTTTTCTTATATACTAGCAATAAACAAACATTGAAATTAAAAATGTAATACCATTTATTATTGCTTAAAATGAGAAAATTTGGTGTGAATCTAGCAAAACTTGTATAGGACTTGAAAATGTTGAAAACTACAAAATGCTGATTTAAAAAAGGTTTAAATAAGTAGAGACATACTGTGTACATGGATTAGAAGATTTATCATAGTGAAATGTCAATTCTCCCCCAAACTGAAATCTGTTTTTCCTTAAATATTCCATCCAACTCTCCTTTTAGTTCCAAAAGAAGGAAGATCTCACAAATTTCCTAGCATCTATCTGATAACTGTCCATGTTCCAAGTATACTTATTAAAAATCCCTTCCCTAGAAAATCTTGTGTTTTGAGGGATCATACTCCATGACAAACAGGAAAATAACAGGCAGCATCTGACACAACAAATCTGAACTCATGCTTAGAATATGTCTTCTTAATAGTCACAGAACTGTTGAGATTACAGCAATCATGTCATTCACTGAGCTTGCTGAATATATAGAAATAAGGGAGCTAATATATTCCTTGGTAGTAGCAGTGCTTTTGGAATAGCCCATGATTCTGAAACCATGAAATTTCTTGATCTCAGAAGAAACTTCTTTAAGAATAACAATATCTTAAGTGCTCTATTGCCTATGTGTGCGTATATATATATATACACACATATAAATATATATCCTATTGTTATTGCCTGTATGCCTATGTATTGCTATTGCCCATATATATAATATATATGCCTATTGCAACATATAATATATATTGCTCTACTGCATCTCTGTATCTATATATATCTGTCTATCATCTATGTATCTATCATCCATCTATATCTATCTGTCTGTCTATCTATCTGTCTATATCTATATCTATCATCTATCATCATCTATCTAACAGTCAGGAAATGCCTTAGGTGATCTTTATACCAGATAAAAACCATGCCCAGTAACACTGCAAAATGCTCTTTTGGAGAAATAACTAATTATGGTTCAGAAATTTTGTCCAGAAACAGAAAAGAGAAATTTGGGAAAAAACATTTGTAAATTACATGATGATAATGTCTGGGACTTTTAGGACAGTATTTGATGGCACCAAAGAGCATCAAATGGAATCTTGCAAAAAACGGACATCAAATTACCACAGTTAAAACAAATTGCCAGTACACTCAATCAACATTAACAATCTACAAAAATAGCTGAAGATGTTTCTGGTGAATGTCTAATGCATAATCAACAAAATTTTGGTAAAATTGTGAAGGTATACCATAGAAAAAGACCAAGTCACAGGATTCTTTGAAATATCTCCAAAATAGACTTCATACAACTCTCCCAGGATGAATTTTGAAAAAATAATCCTGATGATCATTAAAGTATTCTTAAAATGCATTGAAGCTTTACTTTGCTGTATAGCTATGGCTATGTTGATAGCAAAAGTATTCTAAATTTTTTTATAATGGTAAAAAACAGATTGAATTTTATATCATTAACTGTCCAGTTTGATTGTGTTAAGTGTATTCATATTGTTGTGCAATTGATCTCTAGAACTTTTCCATCTTGCAAGTGAAGTGCTTTACCCTTTAAACACTCATTCTTCATTCCCCAGTTTTAGGTAAACACCTTTTCACTTTTGGTTTGTTTGATTTTTACTACTTTATATATTCATATGAATGTACTTATACAGTATTTGTCCTTTTATTATTGCCTTATTTCACTTAATATATAGCCCTCAAGGTCCATCCATGTTGTAGCAAGTGACAGTAATTCATTCATTTTTAAAGCTGTAAAATATTCCATTTTACATTATCTACCACATTTCTTTTATCTGTCGACTGACATTTGGGTTGTTTCTACCTCTCGCATATTTTGAATAATGCTGCAAAAACATGGGTGTGCAAAAATATCTCTTTGAGATTCTGCGTGGAGTTCTTTTGGAATTTACATTCAGAAGTTGGTTTGCTGGATAATATGGCAATTCTATTTTTATTTTTTTAGGAACCTCCACAGTTTTCCAAAATGGTTGTAACATTTTACATTCCCAGCATTGTTCCAAGGTTCCAACTTCTCTGCATCTTCAACATCATTTTCTATTTGTTGTTCTTTTGATAATGGTCATCCTTTATGAGTAATTTTGACTTACATTTCTCTAATTTTTAGTGATGTGGGATATCTGTAAGCTTTCTTGGGAGAAATGTCTATTCAAAAACCTCCCATCCTGGGAGAAATGTATTTTTTTCAATTGAAGTGTAATTGATATACAATCATATTGGTTTCGAATATATAACACAGTGGTTCAACAGTTACCCATATTATTGAATCTTCACCCACTCTAATGCAGTCACTGTCAACATAGATGTTACAGAATCATGGACTATATTCTCCATGCTGTACTACCATCCCCATGACCAACTTATAATATGATTGCAAATTATTGTGCTCTTTTATTACCTTCACCCTGCCCCACCCCACTCAGCCTCACTCCAGCCACCTTGGTAACCATTAGTCACTTCTCAGTGTGTATGAGTCTACTGCTATTTTGTTCCTTCTGTATTGCTTGGTTTTTAGATTTCACAAATACATGAAATATTATGATATTTGGCTTTCTCCACCTGGCTTATTTCACTGAGCATAATACTCTCCAAGTACATCCATGTTGTTGCAAAAGGGAGGATTTTTCTTTTTATGGCTGAATAATATTCCATTGTGTATTTGCACATCTTCTTTATCCAGTCATTTAGTGATGGACACTTATGTTGCTTCAGTATTTTGGCTATTGCAAATAAAGCAGTGATAAACATAGAGGTGCATATACCTTACTGAATAAGAGATTTTGTTTTCTTTGGGTAAATTCCTAGCAGTGGAATTACTGGGTCAAATGGTATTTCTATTTTTAGTTTTTTGAAGAACCTCCATACTACTTTCTACAGCGATTGCACCAATTGACATTCTCACCAACAGTGTAGGAGAGCTCCCATTGTCTCTGCATCCTTGCCAGCATTTGTTATTTCTTGTCTTTTGAACAGTGGCCATTCTAGCTGGTGTGAGATGATATCTCAGTGTGGTTTTAATTTGCATTTCCCTGATGATTTGGAGCATCTTTTCATGTGCCTGTTGGCCATTTGTGTTTCTTCTTTGGAGAAGTGTCTGTTCAGGTCCTCCAGCCATTTTTTTAAAGCAGGCTCTTTGTTTTTCTGGGTGTTGAGACATGTGAGTTCTTTATTTTGGATGTTAAACCTTTTTCAGATGAGTCATTTATGAATATATTCTACCATACTGTAGGGTGCCTTTTTGTTCTGCTGATGGTGTCCTTTTCTGTACAGAAGCTTTTTAGTTTGATGTAGTTCCACTTGTTCATTTTTTATTTTGTTTCCTTTGCCCAAGGAGATGTATCCAGGAAAAAACTACTCAAGCTTATATTCAAGAGATTTTTGCATGTTTTCTTCTAAGAGTTTTATGTTTTCATGACTTACATTCAGGACTTTGATCCTGTTCAAGTTTACTTTTGTGTATGAAATTAGACAGTAATCCAGTTTCATTCTCTTATAGGTAGCTGTCCTGTTTTCCTAACACCAGTTGTTGAAGAAGCTGTCTTTTCCCCATTGTAAGTCCATGGCTCCTTTATCATATATTGATTGACCATATATGCTTGGGTTTATATCTGGGCTCTCTAGAATGTTCCATTGCTCTATGGGTCTGTTCTTGTGCCAGTATCAAACTGTTTTGATTTGATTACTGTGGTTTTGTAGTAGAGCTTGAAGTTGGGGAGTGTGATTCCCCCATCTTTGCTCTTCTTTCTCAGGATTGTTTTGGCTACTCTGGGTCTTTTCTGCTTCCATATGAATCTTAGAACTATTTTTTCTAGGTCATTGAAAAATGCTATTGGTATTTTGATAGGGATTGCATTGAATCTGTAAATTGCTTTTGGGTAGGATGGTCATTTTGACAATAGTAATTCTTCCTATCTATGAGCACAAGATAGATTTCCATTTATTAGTGTTTTCCTTAATTTCTCTCATAAAGGTCTTATAGTTTTCAGAGTGAAGGTCTTTCACCTTCTTTGTTAGGTTTATTTCTAGGTATTTTATTCTTTTTGATGCAGTTGTAAATGGAGTTACTTTCTTGATTTCTCTTTGTTGTTAGTATATAGGAATAGGACAGATTTCTGAGCATTAATTTTGTATCCTGCAACTTTGCTGAATTCAATTATTAGTTCTAACAGTTCTTTGGTGGAGTCTTTGGGGTTTCCAACGTATAATACCATCTCATCTGCAGATATTGACAGTTATATTTCTTCCTTATCATATTGGATGCCTTTTATCTCTTTGTGTTGTCTGATTACCATGGCTAGGACCTTCAGTAGTATGTTGAAAAGTGGTGAGAGTGGGCATCCTTGTCTTGTTTCTGATCTTACAGGTAAAGGTTTCAGCTTTTTGCTATTAAGTATGACATTGGCTTAGGGTTTGTTGTAATGGCCTTTATGTTGAGGTATGTACCCTGTGTACCCATTTTGTTGAGAGTTTTTATCATGAATGGATGTTGAATTTTGTCAAATGCTTTTTAGCATCTACTGAGATGATCATGTGTTTTTTTGTTGTTGTTGTTAATGTGGTATATGATATTGCTTGATTTGCAAATATTGTACAATCTTTGCATCCCGGGAATAAATCTCATTTGGTTAGAATGGATGATCTTTTTGATGTATTTGAGAAATGTCTATTTTTAAATCATGTTTTTTGTTGTTGAGTTATATAAATGCAATTATCTCTTATTCTATGGTTGTCTTTTTCATTCTTTTTTTGACATGTAGAAATTTTAAAGTTTATGACATCCCATTTGTGTATTTAAATTTTATTTTGTTATCTATGCTTTGGTGTCATATGAAAGAATCACTCCCAAATCCAAGCTCCAGAAACTTTTAACCTGTATTTTCTTTAGAATTTAATACTTTTAGGTCTTATATTTAGGTCTTTAATCAATTTTGAGTTAATTTTTGTTTATGGTGTTATGTAAGGTTCAAATACATTGTTTTGTTTTTGGATACTGAATTTTCCATGTACCACTGTTGAAGAGACTATTCTTTTATCCCATGGTGTATTTTTAGCAGATTGTCAAAAATCACTTGGCCATAATTGCAATGGTTTATTCCTGGCCCTCTATTGTGTTCCATTGGCCTATATAACTATTTTTATGCCAGTACCAACACCATCTTAATTACTGCTGCATTATAGTGTGTTTTGAAACCAGGAAGCGTGAGGCCTCCAACTTTGTTCTTTTTCAAGATAGCTTTGACTATTTTGGGTCACTTAAGACCGCATATGAATTTCAGATTTTTTTCCTTATTTCTGCAAAAAATGGCATTGAGTTCCTTGTAGGGATTGCATTAAGTCTGTACATTGCTTTGGGTAGTATTTCATTTTAATAATACTAAGTCTTCCAATCTATGAGCATGGGATGTCTTTCCTTTTTTTTTTTAATTGTTCATCTTTGATTTCTTTTACACTGGGTTGTTGGCAATGTATGTCTTGCACCTCCTTAGCTAAATTTATTTCTAAATATTTTCCCCATTTTGGTGCTATACATTTTCTTAACTTCCTTTTCAGATTAGCTTTTGTTAGTGTGTAGGAATGTAACTGCTTTTTGGGTATTGATTTTATATCCAGCAACTTTGCTGTATTTATTTATTAATTCTAACAGGGTATTATATGAGTGTGTGGTTGTGTGTAGTCTCCAGCGTTTTCTACTTATAAGATCATTTTGTTCAGAAACATAAATAATTTAAATTATTTTTTAAATTGGTATGCCTATTTCATTTTCTAGTTTGATTGCTCAGACTGTAATTTTCAGTACTATGTTGACTAGTAGTGGTGACAGTGAGCAGGTTTGCCTTGTAGTAGATCCTAGAGTGAAAGCTCTCAGTTTATTCCCTTAATTATGTTAGTAGTGGGTTTTTCATGTGTGGACTTACTGAGGTAGTTTCCTTCTATTCATTGTTTGTTCAGTGAGTTCATTATGAAAGATTGCTGGATTTTGTTAAATGCTTTTCTTTATCAACTGAAATAATCATATGAATTTTCTCCTTATTTTGTTTATTTTATATACTACATTCATTGGTTTTCCTATATTAAACCATCCTTGCATTCCAGGTATAAATCCTACCTGGTCATAATGTATGATCCTTTAAATGTGCTGCTGAATTTGGTTTCCTATGATTTCGATTAGTATTTTGGTGTCAGTATTCATCAAGGATATTGGTTTGTGGTTTTGTTGTTATTGTATCTTTATTTGTTTTTTGGTGTATCTGGGTAATGCTAGCCTCACAGAATGAGTTCAGGAGGGTCTTCTCCTCTGATAACTTTAGAAGAGTTTGAGAAGGACTGATGTTGATTCTTTAAATGTTTGGTTAAATTATATAGTGAATTCATGAGGTCCTGGGATTTTTTTTGTTGGGAGATTTTGATTAGTGCTTTAAAGTCCTCTTCAGTTAGAAGTGTGTTCAGATTATGTATTTCTTCATGATGCAGCTTTGGTAGATTGTATGTGTCTAGGAATTTATCCATTTCTTGTAGATTATTTGTTGGACTTTAATTGCTCATAATTGTTCATAGTAGTCTCATAATTTTTATTTCTGTGATATTCTCTTTCATTTCTGAATTGGTATCTTCTCTTTTTCTCTTAGTCTAGTTAAAGTTTGGTCCACTTTGTTGATCTTTACAAAAAACCAATTTTGGGTTTCATTTTCTTTCTATTGTTTGTCCATTCTCTATTTAATTTATCTCTGTTCTAATCTTACTATTCCTTTCCTTATGCTAATTTTTTTGGGTTTAATTTGTTCTTCTAGTTTCTTGTGGTATAAGGTTAGGGTTTTGATTTGAGATTTTTCTTATTTTTAATGTGTTTATTTCAATAAACTTTTCTCTTATAGCTGCTTCACTGCATGTCATAAGTTGTGGTATGTTGTATTTCCATTTTCATTTGTCTCCAGATATTTTTGGAATGCCCTTCATTTCTTCTTTAATCCATTGATTGTTTCAAAATGTATTTTTTAATTTCCACATATTTGTTTTCCACGTTTTCCTATTTTCTTCCTGCTATTAATTACTATAACTAGTAATTAGTTATACCATTACTGGGTGGTAATGGTATACACAATACTATTGTGGTCAGAGAAGATACTTTGTATAATTTCAGTCTTCTTAAATTTGTTAGGACATATTTTGTGGCCTAACATATGGTCTATCTCATGTATTTATACTTACCATGAAAGTTTATCTTTTTGTGTCATTTTGTGTTTCTGTTTATCATCCTTTCACTTCAATTTGTAGGACTCTTTTCAGCATTTATTTCTAGTGGTGATGAGTTCCCTTAGCTTTTGCTTATTTGAGAAAGTATTAATTTATTCATTTTTGAAGGACAGTTTTGACAGATACAGCACTCTTGGTTGGCAGTTTTTTCCCTAGTACTTTGAATTCTACTCCATTCTGGTCTATAAGATTTCTATTGAGAAATATGACAATCTAAGTTCTCTGCTATGTGATAGCTCTTGCTGCTTCAAGACTCTCTTTTTGAATCTTGACAGTTTGATTATGAACTTTGTTGTAACTATTTTTACTTTTATCCTAGTAGGAGTTCTTTGAGTTTCTTGAATTTATGTGTGTATTTCTCTCCTCAAATTTGGGAAATTTTAGGCTATTTCTTCAAAAAGATTTTCTTCCCCTTCTCTTCTCCTTCTGGGGCTCCCACAAAACATATGTTGTTCCTCATAATAATGTTCTGTAAATGCATTTGCTTCTCTTTACATGCCTTCATTTATTTTTCTTTTAGCTCTTCTGCCTTCGTAATTTTGAAAGCCTTGTCTTTGAGTTACTGATTATTTTTTTCTTATACATCTGCTATTGTGTCCCACCAGTGAATTTTCAATTCAGTTAGTATAGTCTTCAGCTTCAGGGTTTTTTTTTGTTTTTAAATAGTTCTGTTTGTTGATATTCTCCTTTTGTTCATGCATTGTTTACCTGATTTCATTTACTTTTCTACCTGTGTTATCTTTTAATTCATTAAGGATCTTTATGATGATAATTTTTATTCCCTAATAGTTCATTTATCTTTAGTTTCACTTTCTGGAGATTTACCATATCCCTTTAAATTTGCCATGGTTTCCTGTTTCTGACATGTCTTGTTATATTTTTGTTAGGTTTTCAGCATTTGAAGCATCAGCTAACTCTCCTAGACTTTGTAGCCTGGTTTCCTATAGGGAATATTTTCTCATCACTGCTAGAGATCTGGAGAACTTTAACCCTTTTCTGGGTAGATACCCTCTCTGGGCTTGTGAATGTAATGTCTTATATGAAAAGGTTTGCCTATTTCTACTCAGGAGCTCCCCCTGCTGTCTGTGATATTGTGGCATCCCTTGTGCCATAGTATATCACCATCCTGGGGTTCTTGGTAGCTTTCACTAGGGTACTGCAAACTCAGGTGCATAGTTGTCTTTGTTCTCAGACCCCTAATCTAAAGCCCAGTTCCTGTCAGTACCTGGATATAGGAAAAACAGAGAGGCATCCTTGGGCAGTCCCCCATAAAAGTCAGTTGGATGTATATACCATAGTAAACTTCTCTCTCTTATTGCTGCTTTGTGAATAAGTTTTGGTATGTTGTGTTTCATTTTTGTCTTCAGATATTTATGAAACTCTCTTGTGTTTTCTTTTTCTCACCTGTTGGTTGACTCCTTTCCTGACCCAGGAGAAAGATGTGAATTGGAGATTTTTCCCCAAATATTCTGGAGTTCATGTGGGGCTGGGAAATAGGAGTCTAATGAGAGAATGAATGGTGTTTCAACTTTCCTACTAGAAATTTGTTCTCACCTGGAATGTAGCAATGTTTTTTGTTTCTGAATTTCTCACAGGGGTATTTTACCAGTTAGTGGTTAAACTGTGACTCCATAAGGGGAGGGAAATATAAGGCTTTATATTCATCCACTTTGCTGATACACACGTAGATTTTTAGTTCTCAAACAAGGAATTCCAGCCTATCACTCTAATGGCAAAACAACTGTATTTTTATGAATGTATGAAAGAGCCTTGCAAAACTTTGTCATTTATTAATACATTTTATATTCCCTTCATGTCCATTTTCAGGAAAGGCAGAGAAACCTAATGATACTTTAAAATTCATATTTTCCAAACAACCTAACAGTCTTGTATTTCCTTAGCTAATCATATTACCTCTGATCTATATGACCTTCAGCAATCATTGATTCTCATGATAAATTTATCAAGGGTTAAAGTTACTTCTCCTCCAGTTTTGGACTTGGAATTAGTTCAGGATGGCATGACAAAATCCCAAAAGTACTCATGAAATATACTCATCCATACTGTATCCAGATATAGTATACCTTTATCAGGATCTTTCCAATAGTCTCCACAAGCTCAAAACCTGAGGACTTCATTTTAGGAGGAGATTTAAAAGAAATGTCTTAGAATCGTGTCAAAAAGACCTTGTCATATAGTTTTAACCACTAGAATAATAGTTAATCACCAGAAAGTAGGCCCTAGATATATGACCCCCAATTGAGAAGACACACACATTTTCCTTTTCATCAACAGCCTCTGTCCCAAATACAGATTTAAAACTATAGATTTTCAAAAGTTCTCCATAAACAGAAGACATTGGGATAAAGAGAGCTATTCCAAGATTACAAAGCCATGCTAATGACAATGATATCAAAGAAAATGTCTTAAAATTATATTAAAAATGTCTTTTTTTATATGATTCTAACACATTTTCTTTGATTTCTTAGGGGGTACACAGCTTTCCCTGAAGGCATTGAATCAAGATCTTGCCTTTATGTTTTGCTTCTGTATAATTTTTATTTGGTTTTGGTTTCATGTTCTTTTATTTTTTATTTAAGTCATTCTACTCTGCCTTCTTTAGTACCACTTTCTGCCATTTGAACGTGGACAATTTTCCTTTCATGTTAACCTTATGGGTACCATTGTTTATTTTTTGGTAGAATAGTGATAACTAGCTAAAAATGGTGTATTCAATATGAAATGCTCAGATATTGCATGTTAGTTATGATCTAACCTCATTTTGGAGGTTTCTATTAGTCTCTATTCTGTTTTCAGAAAGCTTAGAATATTCCTTGTGAAACAAAACATGGAAAAATAGCCTTAACGAATTTTTGAAAATCAGTATCATTATAGATATGACAAAGACAGTCTTAATGTAGTTTATGTGATGCATATGAAAGAAGAAATAAAGGTTATTGAAAATAGATACTCAAAGCCCCAAGAGACAGGTATTATACTACTGATGCAATAATGTGCATTTGTGGGCTGTGCCACGAAGATATTTTAACAGACAATACTCAGGCTGAAAATACTCAGGCTGTGTTTTTTCTTTTCTTTTTTCTGTTCATCTCATCAGCTTTTCTTCATAATTTTGTATTCTGTAGTCTTTCATGTGAAAAAATTATTCTGCATAAACAATGATTTCTTAATTTCAGATATTAAAAAATTATTTTAAAATTCTAGATTAAATCTAATTATCTGCTTGTCTCTAATTCTTCATGTATTTTGTATATATTTCCCTAGTTTTCTTGAATAAACTATTATTTTGGAAGTCTATGGCTAACAACACCTATATCTGAATCACCGTGAGATTTATTTTTTAAATTCTGTCCTATTTTTTAGACATTTCTTCTGTCATTTAGCATGCTTCATTTTCTGTTTCACCTTTTAACTTTTATAATCTTACAGATATATGAAAGATTTAATGAATAAACATATTGAACCAGACAGGTTCTTCTTAAGTCTCATGTAAATAAATCTGCCATATCTCTCTTTAAATTCAGGAAATGCATATACTTTTAAAAAGAGAATAAATAACCTAAACTGAGATGCCTATTAATTCAATTGTTATGAAATTTTGGATTGTCAAGAATGCATTCTTATATGGACAATTATTTATATCTTTAAACATTTGATTTTCAAATAATTTGCAATATCAGAAAAGTTGAAAAAAATACACAAAATAATCCCATATATTCTTTGTCTGGGTTCAGCAATTTATGAAATTCTCCTTAATTCTTTAATACTTTGCTCAGTGTATTTACTAAGAAGAAAGTATCCCATTTAAGTAACAGTGCTATAGCTATCATGCTTAGAAAATTTAACATTCACACAACATTTTAACCTGCGGTATATATTGGAATTCATATTTCACAATAATATTCTATAAAGGATTTTGTTTGTTTCCTCTTCCTATAAAAGACTCAGTCAGGAAAAACACTTGTCACTGTTTGCTCTGCTCATTGTTTCCTTTAATCTGGAAACTTTCCTCATTCTTTCACTGTCTTTTGGCCATTTGTCATACCAGTTTTTCAATTTGGAGTTTGTTGCTTTCTGACTTTTGTCCTCATTGTATTTCAGGCTATGCATTTTTGGCTACAATAATGAAAAGAAATGATTATTCCTTCTCAGAGTATCACATTTTCGTGCACATATACTACTTGGCCATTGTTGGTTATGTTAATTTTGCTCATGTAGAGAAAGTGTTGTCTGCTTTCTCTACTCTAGTTATTTTATTTCCTTTTATGTTACTAAGGCATTTGTGAGGAGATATTTAAGATTCTATATATACTCTCTTATTGGCAGTTATAAAATTCTAACATACATTAAAGTAACATTAGATAAGATTGTTCTCAGTATATTTCTCAGGGATTTTCTCATCAGTGGTCCTAACACTGAAGCAAGGCTTATGGCATAGCTTTAAGTGTTACATAAATTATAGAACTGTAAAAGAAAAGTAATTCAATTGTTTAAAAGAGTAAAGCAGTAAGATTGGACTTCTTGGTTTATTTAATACATGACAGGTAGTTGTTTTTAAGTTCCATATTTAAAGCATAAAAAATGTGTTTGGGAATTCAATGAACTTGCAAAATATTAACCAGACTTTTTAACTTGTCACATGTTTCATTTATATTTTAGTCATAGTAAAATACTCCACATGCTTGGCAAAAACAACAAAAAAGCTTTAGTACCTCATTATCTGTGTAGTAATTGTTTCTAAGACCCACATCCTTTTAATTGTGCTATGTATATTTCCAGTTTAGAGCAATTACATTAAGTTTTTTATTTAAAGAGCTATAGATGGAAAACAAAGTGTTTTGTTATTCAGATGAATAACAACGTGATTATTAAAATGCATGCTCAATTTAGAAAAGGTGAACTCAAATACAAAGTTGTAAATGTTGGGAAATTTAAACCTATGACTTTAAATAAAGCCTAGTTGTAGAAAGTAGTAGTACCACTGAATACAAAGTAATGTACAAATATATTTATTCACATCATTATGGTAGAAAGAATATTTAAATTGGCTTTGATAAGAAAAAAATAGTAAGTTCTTGAAGTCCTAGTCAGTTTGAACATCAGTAGCAGTAGAGATATGGTAAAAAAAATCATTGGTTTTACACTATACAGGAATTAATATCATACTTTATCACAATATAAAAACTCCATATATTGATTTTTACTTTTTGTTCTAGGAAACATGAAAGGCCACACTGCAATTCATTGAAAAAACTTTTTTCCTATGTTTTTACATGAATAGAAATGTAAAATATACTGGTAATGTAGGATTATTTCTAATAGAATCTTACTGATATGTCGATAAAAATGTATTAGGGATTCAATTTTTAAAGTCTTCAGAAAAATGTTACTAGACTATAGGTATAAATATTAGAGCTAAAAAAATTTATTCAAAATATAGGAAGTTGCCATTATTCCAATATGCTGGTGGGACATTATTATGTAAAAACACTTTTAATGAAAATAGAAAAATATAGAAAAAGAACTTGGGAAAATAATTCCATCTACTGACTGAAAAATGACATTGTTTATTACTTCTTCAATCTTTTAAAATATAATTGGGCTAAAAGTAAAATTTTCTTGAAATAAAAATAGAAAATAAACTTTAATTTCATGGATAATAAGTGGTTTACCAGTTAGTAACAGGTGAGCAGGTGGTCAGAAGTTTCAAGAAGGAAGCTAGAAAGAAGCTTACCATGCTCTGAGAGAAAAAGCTAAGCAAAAAAAAAAAAAAAAAAAAAGACAATAAAATATGGAAATCTCACTTTCGAAGTTCAGGAAATATAAGGTGAACTTTCCTCTCCACAGCTCCACATCTGTCTCCAACCTCCTCAGTACGGTAAATGACAAATCAAATCATTATCAACTGTGTTTTGATAATGATAGTTATACCAGAAGGGGTTCCAAAAGGGTACTTTTTTCTCACTTACATACTTTTTAAGTAAATAGTAATTTTATCTCTGTTTTTTTCTAGAATAAAATAATTAAAACTAGGAAAATCAATATGTAACTTTTGAAGACATTAAATAATAAAAGTTGGAGGTTAATATAGCATTTACAGATGAAGAGCATATTTTTAAGGCTTTGATCCAAAAAAATAAACTGTCTTCTTCTTTACTCTACATGATCTTCTCAATCCTGTCCTCTATATTACTAATTTGGTTTCTTGCAGTCTGTTTTTATATTTTGGGGATTTCTTGTACCATATAATATTTGGAAGAATAATTAGTATGCTTAAGCTGATTTCTTATTATTGTTGATTTCATTTTTCATTTCTTCCACTGAACTCTAAAACATAGAATCAGACAATACACACATGAAATAATATATATTTTCCTGGAGAAATTTTAAAAAATAATAATAAATACAGAAGAGAGGAGTATATAGAGGCAAAAATCTAAATGATGGAAAATAATATTGAAGCAGGAAGTCCAAGAGTGGTGGCTCACACTGTCCCAAAATATATTGCTTATATCCACTAATCTTTTCTCTGTTATTAAGCAATATATTTTTGTATTTCATTACCCTTTTACAAAACTATTTTCTTCAAGCAATATCATTTATTTTACCTTGATTGCTCCTCTAATCAAATATTTAGTGAAAAAATAAACCATTTACTTCAAAAGAAAACATAAATATATCAAGTAAGGACTATGATATATAAAATAACATTTTCAAAGTCTTATTACTGGGAAAAGCATGAGCTGTTGCTAAAAACTAGACACATTCTTGACTCATAATTAAGACAGACTGACACAGAAAGTATTAAAGCTCCATTCCCCTCAGGAAAAAATTTTACTTAAACCATTTTATATTAGCTTATTTGCCAAAGTAATATGGATGATTTGTAGTACAGTCGGCTAGAAAGATTGATCCTTCAAGTCATAATATAGTAACTATGGCAAGTTAAGTCTTTATAACACTTGTTATAATATATTAAGTAGTGATGCCTGTTTCTTAAATTTCCAGTTACTCTCTCCAGTTGGATTCATTGCTTAGGACATGAAATTTAATACCATGAACAAATGCAGTATTATCATACATTAAATGATTAGAAGTAAGTCGGTGTGGGGAGAGGAGGAAGGAGACTATAGAACATTTAGTTTTCTAAAATGATTTTTAAGACTTCCAATTCTGATTTTTTAAATGGCAAAAGTGTTATGATCAAACAAATGAGAAGGTGATTCTGTATCATGACAAAAGAAATTTTTACTTTATGGCTGTGAGCCAGAGTGTTGCAATGTTAGAAAATAGATGTGAAAAACCATGAACTTAACTGGTGTGCAAATAATTAATCAGTATTAAAATTAACGGTTGTAGAAATGTGAGGCAAAGATGAAAGATACTGCGCTTTTGGACCTAATTAGGATTGCTTAATGAGGAAAATTAACATCTTTGAAGTGATTTACTGAGAACAGGCAGCATAAGTCAGATGTAACAGTAATTATTCTGAGATAAGTGAGATGAAATGAAATACATATAAAGTGTATTTAATATGAATCATGGTATCACTGAATTAACAGTGTCTATTCATGTTCCAATCATAAAGTTCTGCCATCTGTGTTATTTCTAGAATTTTAGCAGAAACAAAAATAACATATTCACATACTCTAAGTGTATAAACTTTTATAATATGAATGTCCTCAAAATAAAATGTGTGCATGACTAAGTGAACATACTGAATATAAAGTGATTTTAATATAACCAAATTTCCTTCTCATAGTTTGTCTTCTCTATGCATTATTCCAAGTTGAATTAAGTTATTGAAAATAATACAATGGTTAAAATTCATACACTTGTGTAATTTTCTCCAGGTCTTTTATTAAATATTTACAAGTAAATTACAAAATGAAATGAAGGAAAAATACAGTATGTATTTGATATTAATATTTAAAGCAGGATTATATTTTACTCTCATTATTATTATTAACAGCAAAGAATATAGGTTAAAAATGAATTGGCAAATACAGAGAAAAGTTTAAAAATGAGCTGCTAAAATGACCATTTTATATCTTTAAGTGTTGAAAAGTCACCTATATAAATGGAAAAAAAATCAATTTCTCAGTAACTAATTTTTCATAAAAGTCATTAAATAGACCTACATTGCTATTGCAATAAAATCTATACTTTTGAAATGAAAGCTTTTACCTCTTATTTTTTAGAATAAGATTATCTGTGAATTAACATTTGTATAGGAAATGAAAAATCCTTATTTTGACAAAGATTTTATACATAATTAAATTTGGTAAGAAACTTATGGGTATCTATAATCGATTTACATGAAATGATCTCATTCCTGCAAAACTTTTTTGTTATGTTTAGATACTTGTCTTTTGATAGACAAATTGCTTTTGTAGAGAAGAAAACTAATCATTCAGCAAATATTTAACAATACCTACTTTGTGTATGTCACTGAAGTGACTGCCATAAATACAACAATTAAAAATACTAGACCTCAAGACCACATTTTAGTTTGGGTAAAGGTAGGGGCGGGATCAAACAGGATCAAATCCATCAACCACCTGAGCATGTGTCCTACTCAACTTGCACATATTTTAGGTTACCAATAAAAATATACACAGGCAGAAAGATAAAAAGCATACCACAACCCTAATTGTTGCTTACAGTTGTGTGTTATATTTAAGCATTTAACCACTGTTTTACTTCCATAAGGGTAGGTAGTATAGAGGATTTAGGCAACTTGGTTTTAGTTTCGGATCTAATGTAGGCCTGCCAAGTGGCTTAGGTCTCAGAACACACATGATAATCTCATTACAAAGTCTGACTCCCCTCAGGCCATCATGGGTTCACTTCCAATTTGCCCCTCTCTCTTTCTGTTTCATCATTTCTGGCACCTAAAGTTATAAATACATGTTGCCAGCCACAAACTCAAAGCCACAGACGAGGGCAGATTTGGTGTTACTACTACAGTCGGCTGAAAATGACTCAGGAAATGACAAATGGCACTTCCTTGCATTTGGAGAGAAAAGGAAGTGAATCCACGTTGCGTAATTTATTGCTGTACCTACATAAACCTTCCCATAGGTATAAACAAACCAGAGAAAGCATAACAGTGGAAGAGAACTCCCAAAATCACTATTTGATTTTGTTAATGAGAATAATATTAAACTTTGAAGAGAAGCTTGGAAAGTCTTTATCACACAAAGCATAAAAGTGTATTGTTTCCTTTTATCATTCTAATGTCTCAATACTAAAGCACCAAAAAGAATCTATGAAATATCACTGTAACAAAAATAATACTGGTTATACAATTTCAGTTTTAATTGCTACTATAATAAAAATGAAACAGAAAATGAATATTTAGAAACATTATCTAGCATTTCTTTATCACTTCACCAACAGATTTTATTTTCCTTCATATTAGTAAAATGTAGCCAAGTTCAACAAGCTGACCATTTCAATTCCTCACATTAAATTTTTGTTTGCTGTTTTATCTTGCTGCTGTCTCATCTCAGTAATTCATAGTCAAAACCTAATGGTCTGTAGCAAAGCTCAGCCTCAGAAATCAGAATCATATGAAAGTTATGTGAAAGAATAGCCCATAAAAGAGTCATACGCTGCCTTATCTCCAGTCTCCAATTTCAAAATATGTCTGTGTCACCAAATCCACTACTTCTCTACCAAATATCACTAATTATCAGACATCATGTACCATGAGATTCCTTTTCCCCATATGTTATTAAAATGAAAATTAAAATAAAAATCAATACCATCTTGAATGTTCTTGCTATCTCTCAAATCCATTTCTTCCCATATATGCTGGAAATTTTTCTCAGGCTTAATTACTCCAAACCTGTATGAACTAAATCATGACCTGTATAAAGGCAGAATAGTGATAAAAATATTTGATTGCTCATATGGCTTCAACTGTGGTTAAAGGAATAAAGGTTTCCTGGAAATAAAAAAGTTGGTTTTGTTCATTTTGACATTTTTTCTAAATGTCACTAAGAAGATGAGCTATTAACATTTCACAGATAAAATGTGAAGTGTCCAGTACATATAGGAGAATGAGTGTATTAGTCAGGTAACAAAGGGAAAATCCATAGGAACATTTAATAGAAATATGAGTTAAGAAAGCAAATCGAGGACAAAATACACAGATCATCAAGTTGATATGGATGAGGAATCGAAACAGAGAAATCCATTGTTTGCTTTCTTGCCACCAGAAGTGTGAAGTGTGAGGTGAGCCAAGTACAAAGGAGATAGTCTAATAAGATAGAAGCAAGACTCCTGTAAATGCTGAATTGCACACGTATCTTGCAAAAACACACTGAACTTGCAACCCCACCCCTTAGTATGGGATAAAAATAGTGTAAATAAAGTAACTAGAAATTAGAGGCAGAGGAACATGAAAATTCTTGCAAAGTATTATGAGCAAGTTTGGACAGGAGTCTTAGTACTGAAAATAAGAAATTGGAGGAGTGCATGTGTTAAAGGGTTACCTTGAGCTTGCACATTCAAGAACCTATTGGCAATTGAAGACCTATTCTATCCTCCTGTGTTCTGACAATGATCAGCCGAAATAGTAGGGTTGATATTTCATGGACACATATTTCCTTGCTTAACTTGCAGATGACATTGTTGAATGGAAAGAAGCATGAGAGGAACAAGGTAGGAAGATATTTTAGTGTATAAGTTAGGAGTACATTCACTGGTCACTTGGTAACAAAAAGTACTACTGACAGTAGGACTGATTTGTATTATAATGCTCAGGGCTAGTATGGTGGCTCAGAGTTATCACTAGAAATTCAGCCTGTTTCCATCTTTGCACTGTCTCTCAACCTTAGGGGCTCAGTCTTTCATCACATGCTTTTAGTTTCATGATTATGTCTGCTCCTTCCAATCAAGCAGGAAGAAGTAGGACAGACAGGAGAATAAAGAATGGTTGTCATCTGTAATAGGAAAGTAAGCTGCTTTTCCAGAAATGCCCATCTGATTATGTCCCATTGGCCAAAACTGTATTTCACACAGCACATTGCTACCCTGAATAAATTTGGGGTTATCTTGGCAAGAAAGAATATCACGTAGTAATAAAATATTTGTACCAGAGTATCCAGTAACAGATTCCACACTCAAATAGGATAATTGAGGAGAGGAATATTTATAATATATGAGTAATGTTAAGGGAAATGAAAGAGATGAAAAAGAACTCCAAGGTTAAAAATTGTAGACAGTCATCACCATGCTTAGATTGAAGGCAAAAAAAAGGGAGCTGTTACTGTTTCCAGAGAGACAGAGCTACTGTCAAAGGAGCAGCCCCTGGAAAGGAACTGTGTCAATGTAACGCCAGCAGAGGGAGAGTAAATATCTCAGCACCACTCTCCTCCCACATCTGTACTTTTGCGGGTGTCTGCCACTGGTCAAATCCAACCAGAAGACAGAAGGAAATGAATCCAGTCAAAATATCCATAACTTTCCATCTCTTGGGGGAGGATGGTGGGGTGAGGAAGACATGGGCAAAAGGGAGGGGGTAGATTTGAAGGGGTAAATGGAGAATAGCCAGTGCAATATCCAAATAATGCTAAATGTGTGGGAGAAATACTGGCCAAAGAGGGATTTAGGGCAATACAGACCTTCAGATGAAACATAAAGATTGCCCACGGTTACAGTACAATGGATAGCTCAATTGCATTATCCAGTTTAGATCATCTTGGTTAACTGCACTCAAAGCAACCTACAATTCTTCTATTTAATATTCATCAAATATACATTTAAATTATTATTTGGGCTTTTTCGTTTGTTTGTTTGGCCAAACTTGATAGCATGTATTACAAAACAAGAGATCATGATTGACTCATTCACTGTTTGTGGTAGACAGAATTCTAAGCTATGTCTCAATATTCCCATATAACTGGAGAACACACACCTTTTGCCAGTTATTGAACTGAACAATAATCTAGGTGTTGCAGTGGTATGTTGTGGATGTACTTAAGGTCTTAATTCAGTTGACTGTAAGATAGGAAGATGATCTCTTGGGTCTGAACTCTTCCTGGTAAGAGATCCAGAATCAGAGAAATTCCAAACATGAGATAGATTCAATGTGAGGGAACTTTCCATTTCTAGCTGTTAAGATGGAGGAGACCACATAGCAAGGAATGTGGGTGGACTGTGGGAGTAGAAAATGACCCTTGGTTGACAGTCAGCAAGGAAACAAGGACCTCATTCTTAGAGAACAAGAAACAATTCTGCCAACAAGTTGAATGAGCTTTGATGAGACTCCCAAGCTCTAAGTGAGAAACACAGTATATCCAAAACTCAGATAGATCACAACTTTGTACAAGCCTCTGCAGAGAATCCAGTTATGCTGGGCCTGGAAGCTTGAGGTACAGAACTGAACTACTAAATTATGTTGTTTTAAGCCACTGAGTTTGTTACATAATAATAGCAAACCATAGACTTTTATATGTAAAAGCACAGTGACTATTATTAAAGAGAAAAACAATATTGAATAATTTTATGTATGAGAGATCAAATCATAATAGAAAACTTACAAATAATATACTCATTACTTCTTTACAGATACAAGAACAGAAACTCATAGTTTATATATCAATGATCAGACAAGTAAAAATAGAACAATTTTATTTTATTTTTTTCTTTCTTTGGAATCATTAATCTACAATTACATGAGGAACATTATGTTTACTAGACTCCCCCCTTCACCAACTCTCCCCAACTTACCCCATTAGTCACTGTCCATCAGCATAGTGAGATACTGGAAAATTCATTACTTGTCTTCTCTGTGTTGCACAGCCCTCCCTGTGCTCCCCCCCATATTATACATGCTAATTGTAAGGCCCCCTTTCTTCTTTCCCAACTTCTCCCTCCCTTCCCACCCATCCTCCCCAGTTCCTTTCCCTTTGGTAACTGTTAGTCCTTTAATGGGTTCTGTGATTCTGCTGCTGTTTAGTTCCTTCAGTTTTTCCTTTGTTCTTATACTCCACAGATGAGTGAAATCATTTGGTACTTATCTTACTCCACCTGGCTTACTTCACTGAGCATAATACCCTCCAGCTCCAACCATGTTGTTGCAAATGGAAGGATTTGTTTTCTTCAAAAATATTCCATTGTGTATATGTACCACATCTTCTTTATCCATTCATCTACTGATGGACACTTAGGTTGCTTCCATTTCTTGGCTATTGTAAATAGTGCTGCAATAAACAGGGATGCATCTGACTTTTTCAAATTGGGCTGCTGCATTCTTAGGATTGAAATTCCTAGAAGTGGGGTTACTGGGTCAAATGGTATTTCTATTTTGAGCTTTTTGAGGAACAGCCATACTGCTTTCCACAATGGTTGAACTAATTTACATTCCCACCAACAATGTAGGAGGGTTCCCCTTTCTCCACAACCTCACCAACATTTGTTGTTGTTTGGCTTTTGGATGGTGGCAATCCTTACTGGTGAGAGGTGATATATCATTGTGGTTTTAATTGCATTTCTCTGATGACTAGCGACGTGGAACATCTTTTCATGTGTCTGTTGGCCATCTGAATTTCTTCTTTGGAGAAATGTCTGTTCAGCTCCTGTGCCCATCTTTTTAATTGGATTGTTTGCTTTTTGTTTGTTCAGGTGTGTGAGCTATTTATATATTTTGGATGTCAACTCTTTGTCAGATCTGTCATTTATGAATATATTCTCCCATACTGTAGGATGCCTTTTCGTTCTGTTGATGGTGTCCTATGCTGTACAGAAGTTTTTCAGCTTGATATAGTCCCACTTGTTCATTTTTGCTTTTGTTTCCCTTGCCCAGGGAAATATGTTCATGAAGAAGTTGCTCATTTTTATGTCCAAGAGATTTTTGCCTATGTTTTTTTCTAAGAGTTTTATGGATTCATGGCTTACACTCAGGTCTTTGATCCATTTTGAATTTACTTTTGTGTATGGGGTTAGACAATGATCCAGTTTCATTCTCTTACATGTAGCTCTTCAGTTTTGCCAACACCAGCTGTTGAAGAGGCTGTCATTTCCCCATTGTATGTCCATGGCTCCTTTATCGTATATTAATTGACCATATATGTTTGGGTTAATGTCTGGAGACTCTATTCTGTTCTACTGGTATGTGGCTCTGTTCTTGTGCCAGTACCAAATTGCCTTGATTACTGTGGCTTTTAGTAGAGCTTGAAGTTGGGAAGTGAGATCCCTCCCATTTTATTCTTCCTTCTTAGGATTGCTTTGGCTATTTGGGGTCTTTGGTGTTTCCATATGAATTTTTGAACTATTTGTTCCAGTTTGTTGAAGAATGCTGTTGATAATTTGATAGGGATTGCATTGAATCTGTAGATTGCTTTGGGCAAGAAGGCCATTTTAACAATATTAATTCTTCCTAGCGAGGAGCATAGGATGAGTTTCCATTTGTTAGTGTCCTCTTTAATTTCTCTTAAGAATGTCCTGTAGTTTTTAGGGTACAGGTCTTTTACATCCTTGGTTAGGTTTATTCCTAGGTATTTTATTCTTTTTGATGCAAATCTGAATGGAATAGTTTTCCTGGTTTCTCTTTCCATTAGTTCATTGTTAGTGTAGAGGAAAGCCACAGATTTCTGTGTATTAATTTTGTATCCTGTAACTTTGCTGTATTCAGATATCAGTTCGAATAGTTTTGGAGTGGAGTCTTTAGGGTTTTTTACGAACACTGTCATGTCATCTGCAAATAGTGACAGCTTGACTTCTTCTTTACCAATTTGGATTCCTTGTATTTCTTTGTTTTGTCTAATTGCTATGGCTAGGACCTCCAGTACTATGCTGAATAACAGTGGGGAGAGTGGGCATCCCTGTCTTGTTCCCAATATTAGAGGAAAAGCTTTCAGCCTCTCACTGTTCAGTATGATGTTGGCTGTGGGTTTTTCATATATGGCCTTTATTATGCTGAGGTACTTGCCCTCTATACCCATTTTGTTGAGAGTTTTTATCATGAAAGGATGTTAAATTTTGTCGAATGCTTTTTCAGCATCTATGGAGATGATCATGTGATTTTTGTCCTTCTTTGTGTTTATGTGGTGGATGATGTTGATGGATTTTCAAATGTTGTACCATCCTTGAATCCCTAAAATTAATCCCACTTGATCATGGTATATGATCCTCTTGATGTATTTTTGAATTCAGTTTGCTAATCTTATGTTGAGTATTGTTGCATCTATGTTCATCAAAGATATTGGTCTGTAATTTCCTTTTATGGTGGGGTCTTTGCCTGGTTTTGGTATTAGGGTGATGCTGGCTTCATAGAATGACTCTGAAAGAATGCCCTCTTCTTCTATTTTTTGGAAAACTTTAATTTGAATGGGTATTATGTCTTCTCTGTATGTCTCATAAAACTCTGTGGTAAATCCATCTGGTCTGGGAGTTTTGCCTTCAGGTAGTTTTTTGATAACCAATTCAATTTCTTTGCTCGTAATTGGTCTGTTTAGATTTTCTGTTTCTTCATTGGTTAGTCTTGGAAGGTTGTATTTTTTTAGGAAGTCGTCCATTTATTCTAGATTTTCCAGTTTGTTAGCATATAGTTTTTGTAGTGTTCTCTAATAACTCTTTGTATTTCTGTGGGCTCTGTCATGATTTTTCCTTTCTCATTTCTGATTCTGTTGATGTGTGTAGATTCACTTATTCTTTTTGTAAGTCTGGCTAGGGGCTTATCTATTTTGTTTATTTTCTCATAGAACCAGCTCTTGGTTTCATTGATTTTTTCATTGTTTTATTCCTCTCAGTTTTATTTATTTCTTCTCTGATCTTTCTTATGTTACTCCTTCTGCTGACTTTAGGCCTCATTTCTTCTTTTTCCAATTTCGATAATTGTGTCTTTAGACTATTCATTTGGGATTGTTCTTCCTTCTTTAAATATGCCTGGATTGCTATATACTTTCTTCTTAAAACTGCTTTCACTGCATCCCACGGATGTTGGGGCTTTGTGTTGTTGTTATCATTTGTTTCCATATATTGCTTAATCTCTATTTTGATTTGATCATTGATCCATTGATTATTAGGAGCATGTTATAAAGCCTCCATGTGTTTGTGAGCCTTTTGCTTTCTTTGTACAATTTATTTCTAGTTTCATACCTTTGTGGTCTGAGAAGTTGGTTGGTAGAATTTTCATCTTTTGGAATTTACTGAGGCTCTTTTTGTGGCCTAGTGTGTGGTCTATTCTGGAGAATGTTCCATGTGCACTTGAGAAGAATGTGTATCCTGTTGCTTTTGGATGTAGAGTTCTATAGATGTCTATTAGGTCCATCTGTTCTAGTGTGTTGTTCAGTGCCTCTGTGTCCTTACTTGTTTTCTGTCGGGTGGATCTGTCCTTTGGAGTGAATGGTGTGTTGAGGTCTCCTAAAATAAATGCATTGCATTCTATTTCCTCCTGTAAGTCTGTTAGTATTTGTTTCACATATGCTGGTGCTCCTGTATTGGGTACATATGTATTTATAATGGTTATATCCTCTTGTTGGTTTGACCTCTTTATCATTATATAATGTCCTTCTTTATCTCTTGTGACTTTCTTTATTTTGAAGTCTATTTTGTCTGATACTAGTACTACAACACCTGCTTTTTTCTTCTTGTTGTTTGCATGAAATATCTTTTTCCATCCATTGACTTTTAGTCTGTGCATGTCTTTGGGTTTGAGGTGAGTCTCTTGTAAGCAGCATATAGATGGGTCTTGCTTTTTTATTCTTTCTATTACTCTATGTCTTTTGATTGGTGCATTCAGTCCATTTACATTTAGGGTGATTATTAAAATATATGTACTTACTGCCACTGCAGGCTTTAGGTTGGTGGTTACCACAGGTTCAAGGTTACCTTCTTTACTATCTTACTGTCAAACAACTCGCTTGTTGAGCAATTATAAACACAGTCTGATGATTCTTTATTTCTCTCCCTTCTTATTCCTCCTCCTCCATTCTTTGTACGTTAGGTGTTTTGTTTTTTTGTTTGTGTGCTCTTTTGGGTTTCCTTTGACTGCTTTTGTGAGTAGTTGATTTTATTTTTTTGCCTTTAGTTAGTGTTTGATTGTTCCACTTTCTTTGCTGTGATTTCATTTTCTCTGGTGACATCTGTTTAGCCTTAGGAGTGCTTCCTTCTAGAACAGTCCCTCTAAAATACCCTGTAGAGGTGGTTTGTGTGAGTCAAATTTCCTCAACTTTTGCTCATCTGGGAATTGTTTAATCCCTCCTTTGTATTTAAATGATAATCGTGCTGGATATAGTATTCTTGGTTCAAGG
This sequence comes from Manis javanica, assembly GCF_040802235.1. NCBI lineage: Eukaryota > Metazoa > Chordata > Mammalia > Pholidota > Manidae > Manis > Manis javanica. The sequence continues at coordinate 141,559,019 of NC_133158.1, forward strand.
CCCTTCTGTTTCATTGCATTAAATATATCATGCCATTCTCTTCTGGCCTGTAAGGTTTCCATTGAGAAGTCTGATGAAAACCTGTTGGGTTTTCCTTTGTAGGTAACCTTTTTTCTCTCTCTTTCTGCCTTTAATACTTTGCCCTTGTCTTTAATCTTTGCTATTTTAATTATTATGTGTCTTGGTGTTGTCCTTCTTGGGTCCCTTGTGTTGGGAATTCTGTGTGCTTCCATGTTCTGAGAGGCTATTTTCTCCCCCAGTTTGAGGAAGTTTCAGCAATTATTTCTTCAAAGACACTTTCTATCCCTTTTTCTCTCTCTTCTTCTGGTACCCCTATAATGTGGATATTGTTCCATTTGGATTGGTCACACAGTTCTCTTAATATTCTTTCATTCCTGGAGATCCTTTTATCTCTGTCTGTGTCAGATTCTCTGCATTCCTGTTCTCTGATTTCTAGTCCATTAATAGCCTCTTACATCTCGTCCATTCTGCTTTTAAATCCTTCCAGAGACTGTTTTACTTCTGTATTCTCCCTCCTTGGCTCTTGCATATTTCTCTGCAAGTCCATCAGCATGGTTATGACCTTTATTTTGAATTCTTTTTCAGGGAGATTGGATAGTTCTATCTCCCCAGGTTCCCTCTCAGGGGAGGATGTCTGTGTGATTCTGGTCTGAATCAAATTCTTCTGCCTTTTCATGGCAATGGGCAGATGGTGCGTGTGTCAACTGGGAGAACAAAATCCCTTCCTGCTTGCCCCTCGCATTCCTCTCCTGGGAGAATGGCGACCCCTAGTGGCTTGTGCTGGGCAGTTGTGCTCAAATGGGGTCTTTGATTCTTGCCCAGGCTGCTGTGGAGTAAGCTCTGGGTGGTTGCTGTGGGTGTGGTGGCTTTCAAGCTGCTGCTCTGCTATGGCGGGGCCACACTGGAGGGATAATGAGTGGGAGGCTATTTATTGCTGTGACAGGTGTCAGAGCTGCCCTGCCGCCCAGAGGGTTAGTGCGCCCAGAGTTCCCTGGGATACCCAACTGCTAATCTGAGTGTCCCGGGACGCTTCCATCCAGCTGTGATGCTCCTGTGCCTTTAAGACTTTTAAAAAGCACTCACTTTTCTTTTGTCCCTGGTTGCCAGCTGTGGAGACCCGCTCACAGGTTTTACTGTTACATTTCCCTAGTGTCCAGCACACCATGTACTGTATGTCTGCACTTCTGGTGTGGATGGCTAGGGCTGGGTATTTAGTCCTGGGCTCCCTCTCCCTCCCTGCTCTGACTCCTCTCCTCCTGCCTGGGAGCTGGGGTAGGGCTCTGGTCCTGCCAGTCCGTGGCTTGTATCTTACCCCCTTTATGAGGCGCTGGGTTCTCACAGGTGTAGATGTAGCCTGGCTGCTTTCCTGTATCTTCTGGTCTCTCTTTTAGGAATAGTTGTATTTGTTGTATTTTCAAAAATATATGTTTTTGGGAGGAGATTTCCACTGTCCTACTCATGCTGCCATCTTGGCTCCTCCAATAGTTGAACAATTTTAACCAGATTAATGTGAACTCTGCCTGCATCACCTGCCCTTTTTGAATGCTGCACAGTGCTATTTATCATTTACCCCCAAAATAAAATTCTCAAGTGAACACTTTTCAGATTTTCAAATGTAGTGACTCTTAATTAGCAAACTTATAAGGATCTTGGGAAAAAAGTAAGTATAGAGGAATATACCTCAATATAATAAAGGCTATATCTGACAAACAAACAATTAACATCATTCTCAATGGTGAAAAGCTGAAAGTTTTACCTCTAAGATCAGGAACAAGATAAGGATGTTCACTCCACCACTTTTATTCAGCATAGTACTAGAAATTCTAGCCATAGCAATCAGCCAAGACAAAGAAATAAAAGGCATCCAAATTAGTAAGGAAAAAGTAAAATTATCACTATTTGCAGATGACTTGATACTATATGTAGAAAGCCATAAAGACTTCAATAACAAACTACTAGAATATATGAATTCAGTAAAGTCATATAAGCCAAAATCAATATACAGAAATCTGTTGCATTTCTATATAGAAATAGTGAACTAACATAACAGAAAGAGAAATTAAGAAAATCCCATTTACAATTGTATCAAAAAGAATAAAATACCTAGGAATAAATTTAAACAAGAATGTGAAAGACCTATACTCTGAAAATTATCATTGATGAAAGAGATTGAAGATGACATAATAAACAGAAAGCATTCCATGATCACGTATAGGAAGAATTAATATTGTCAAAATGGCAGTCCTGCCCAAAGCAATCTACAGATTCAATGCAATCCTTATCAAAATACCTATGTCGCTTTTCACTGAAATAGAGCAAATAATCTTAAAATTTATAGGGAACCACAAAAAAATCTAAAATAGCCCAAGAAATATTGAGGAAGAATAAAGAGCTAGGAGTATCATGCTCCCTGATTTCAAACTATTCTACAAAACTGCAGTAATCAAAACAGTATGATACTGGCCTAAGAACAGATACACAGACCAATGGAACAGAATAGCAAGCTCAGAAATAAACCTATGCCTATACTGTCAATTATATAATGGGGAAAATAGTCTCTTTAATAAATTGTGTTGAAAAAATTAGACAGCTAGATGCAAAAGAATGAAGTTAGATTTCTGTGATACACCATATACAAAAATAAACTTGAAAGGGATTAAAGACCTAAATATAAGACCCGAAACCATAGAACTCCTGAAGGAAAACATATGTAGTAAACTCTTGAACACTGACATTCTTTACTGGATCTGTCTCCCTGGGCAAGAGAAACAAATGCAAAAATAAACAAGTGGGACTAAATCAAACTACAAAGCTTCTGCACATCAAAAGAAACCAACAAAACAAAAAGGCAACCTACTGTATGGATGAATGTATTTGCAAATGGTATATCAAATAAAGTGTCAATATCCAAAATACATAAATAATTCATATATCTTAACACCAGAAAACCCCCAAACAATGTGACTTAAAAATGGGCAGAGGACCTGACTAGATATTTTTCCAAAGATGACATAGATATGGCCACTAGATACATAAAAAGATGCCTAACATCACTAATCATCAGGGTAATGCAAATCAAAACCACCATGAGATATCATGTCACACTCATCAGAATGGATAGCATCAAAAAAACAAGAAATAACAAGTGTTGGTAAAGATGTAGAGAAAAGGCAACCCTTGTACAACTGATGTTGAGATTGCATATTGATGTACTCACTGTGGAAAACAGTGTGGTGGTTTTTTAAGAGACTACAAGTAGGCATACCATATGACCCAGCAATTCTGCTTCAGGGAATTTACCTGAAGAAAACAGAAATCACTAATCCAAAAAGATATATGTACTCCTATGCTTATTACATCATTATTTACAATAGCCAAAATATGGAAACAACATAAATGTCCATCAATAGATGAAAGGATAAAAATGATGTGGTTTATATATGTAATAGAACATTACTCAGCCATAAAAAAAAATCTTGCCATTTTAACAACATAGATAGACCAAGAAGGTATTATGCTAAATGAAATAAGTCAGACAGAGAAAGACAAACACCATATGATTACACTCCTAAATAAAATCTAAAAAACAAAATGAAAACAAACAAAACAGAAATAGGCTTATAAGCACAGAGAACAGACTGGTGGTTGCCCTAAGGAAAGGGGTGGTGGATAGAAAAAAAAAAAGAATCCTGGAGAATAGATTTTAACTTAACCTTTCAACTGATAGAAAATTGATAATTCTCTAAATTTATGCTATCCATTCTGATCACACTGATAAGGTTGAAATTTTATTTCAAACATTTATACATTTAGCTTTCATTGATATGAGATATATTAGAAAAAAGACTGCAAATTTAAAGTTGTATACCAAATATGAATTTTTTTTACATTAATATATTTCAAGAAAATAGAATCCTAAAAATAACATTTTAGATGCTTTCCAACTTACCAAATGGACAAATGCCATTGTATTGGAACATATTTAATTTGGGTTATTCTAGAAACAATTCCATGTTTCTGGTATTCTCTTGTCTCCCAACCCATAGAATCAAAAGCAAATAAATAATAAAGAAAAGCACAAACAGAAATATTCCACTCAATAAAGTTACTTATAGCTAACAGAGTATCTTACATCTTTTTAAATTTAATTTTATGTATTTTTTATGCTAATTTGCATATCAATTTCTAAATCAAAACAGAGCTTTCAGTTAATTAGCTTGATTTCTAGACTATTTCAGGACAAAGCAAAGGTACCAGACAATTTTAACACTAAGAATTTCCAAAAACAATTATATCTAATTTCATATGAAAATATATATAAAATGTTATTCTGGAAAATATAATCCAAAACAAATAATTAATTCAAACAAATTAAATTATATTTATGAGAGATTAGCTGTTTTCTTCTTTTATTAAGGTTGCAGTAAAAACTATCAGAATTCTATAGTCATTGAAAGTAATGACAGATCATAAACATGTTGCAATTATATTTCCAACTGTTATCGCTCAATTGGAAAAGTGTCATTCAACTAATTCCTAAAAAGAGTGTGTTCTATGAGGATTCTTCCTAAACCAGTCTCATTTGTTAAATAGAAATATTTGCTTTTATTATATATAAAGGTTGCCTTCATATTTACACGATACACAAAATTATCTTTATTTAAATGTATTTTCTGGAAACTAAGAACACAAAACTTTTCAACAATTTTTTGGCATATACAGAATTATTCAGAATTGAATTGAATTGAAAATATTTTAAGAAACAAAGTTTGAAAATTAAGAGAAAAAATTTCCAGATGCTAGATTTTATATTAGCATTACCAGTAAAATATAATGAGTTAACTGAAATTTAAGGATCTTTATTGCCACCAAACAATTGCTTAGCAGACTTTGTGTGGGAGTATATTACATCATATTGTATGTAATTGTATTGTTTCCCTAAATTTGATGACTTATTTTGTAAATTGTCTCTAAGTTTCATTTCCCAGCAAGTTCATCAGTCACTTTAAATAGCATTTATTTCCCTTGCAAAAAATTAAGATGGAATTAAACCAAGAAAAATAATGCCTTTTACATTGGTAAATTCAGTTAAACAAACCAAAATATACACATAATTTATCATGGTAGGACTAAATTCTGTTCTCTGTTTTTGATAAGGTCTCACTATTTGCATGTATTAAATTTACTCTTCCATAACTTTTTGCTAATAGAAATAGAAATATAAAAGTAATTAATTTCAAAGAAAAATAATCTTGTTAAAAATAAGAATATAAAGAATTACCCAACCTACATTAATATAAACAAGATATTTATGACATAAATGCAAACCAATGCCAGAATTCTAATTCAATAGATACTAAGTAGTCTGTCTACTTTATACTGTGACAAACTTTGCAGATTTAAAAACTCATCTATATGTTTAAAATAAGCATTTTTTAAACTTCATATACCCTGATCTGATATCCCCATATCCAAATGAACCATTTAGAAACACGTTCCTAATTTATATTAACAGAACTTTTGTGAGAGCTGACATTTTGTTCTCTCTTTCATCGGATCTACTTACCTATTTTTATCCCCTTTTCTACTAGCCTGTGAATTCACTGAGAACTAAGACTTGGCATAATAGCCATTTATCCATCCTAACATACATTGGTTAGCAAATCATTAAGTACTCAAGAGCACTGTTACTTCAATTGGGTGTATTTCTCAAGTAACAAAACTCATAAATATTTTGGGAAGGTACTAAATAAATTTTACATGCTATTGCTATTTATGCAGAAAGATGGATTAAGAAAAAAAAAGAAAGATTTAACTGCTTATTAGTGAGAGCAAGTAAAATAAAAAAAACAGTGACATAGCATGTAAAAAACCTAATGTATTTTCTCTTTGTGCAAGTACTCGGGTACATCTGTGTGGGTGACTTTTCTGAATGACTTGCATTTAAGCAGTAACTCAGAAACCAAGCCTCTTCCATTCAGTAGCTCTCCCCTTATCAATATCCTCAGAGTCCTCTCCCTTTAATCAGTGAATTGAAAGGAAATTTGAAGATACTCTCCCTTTTCAGGACCTCAGCACAGAAATGGCACCTCCACTCATGTTGCATTGAGGAAAACTAGTCACATCATCATTTTGATTCAAGGAAACTGAGAAATGTAATCTAGTTGTTACCATAAGAAGAAATGAGGACTTGGTAACCTCTACCATAGTACACCATAGTATAATGATAGCTTCCTCAGAATGTGTTAAATTACACTGTGAAAAAAAATGTAGAATCTATTTTATGACCTTTCGTGAATTCATTTCTTAGGGAAGATATATTTACTCGTGGATGGAAGGCAGAATTTTATTGGGAGAATGATTTTTCTGATAAAGATCATCTCCTGGGAGATGATTACTCTCAATGTTTTCCTATAAAAAGTTTTCCTAAAAACTTTTTTTAGCTCCCTAAATTTGGAATATCTATGCTTGCTACATACTATCATCTTTAGATATGTGAAAGGTTCATATAGTGAGGGTAATAGCATTAACTATCTTTATGAGTCTTGTTTCACTTTTTTAATTGTGAACATGGTGAAATGGAGGAGGTAACTCGTGCTGTTTTCTGGAATGGGGATGTTTTGATATGACTCTACATTGAGGTTCCTCTGCAATTAATATTTTATTAAAAGCTATTTAAAAAAATATTTTCACTCACTATCCTCTGCTAGAAACCATTGCTACATCAAATTTTATCCATGAACTTGCTATTCGTTTAGAGGGTCTGCATAGAGTCAATGAGTTTTTACCAAATCTAAATTAATACATTAACCACAATTTAGTCCAGCTGACATTGCTTTTCATACCACAATTTCGTCAATGAAGAAAAAAGTTAACTGATTTCTTCTGGTTCAAGACACTTACCTCATTGTGGGTCGCTTTTCACTTAATATTAATTTATTTCTCTTACATTTATAGAATTTTTCTTTTCGTGATCTTCTCTCTTTGTCATGTAATTATTTCAGTTTTAAAAATCATTCTTCTGAATTAGCAATTCCTAAATACATTTTTATTATGTCAATATGTTCCATTCCATGAATTATTTTGAAACTTGGAATTCACATGTAATATATACAGACTCACTCCTTAAGAATTATAACATAGGGGCAAGTGAAATTTCTTATTTCCTTCTTTACTTGTGGTAGACTCTTATTCCAGAATTCTCATTAATCCAGAATACCTTGAGTTCTCCTCCTGGTGTGCTTAATGACTCCCCGTCTTCACATACACACACAAAAGGAACCAAAACAGAGAAGACTGTTAAGCTACCACATATTATTAAAGATAATTATTGTATTGTGCTATTTTTCCCCCTTTTGGATTACCCATTTTTATTATTCCATTTTTATCTTGCTAAGTTCTTTCTCTAGTGTTCTTTTCTGCCTCATGCACTTCCAGTTTCCTGCCTGGTATCCTTGTTCTTCCTGAAGCACTCTGTTGTTTTTCTTTCAGTGAAGCTTTCTGGCAATAAATTCCTCAGCTCATATTTCTCTGAAAATAACTTTATTTCAACTCTATATTTGAATATTATTTTTCCTGGGTATGATACTCTACATTGGTAGATTCCCTTTCAGCACTTATAAGATATTTCATTTACTTCTGCCTTCCATTTTCCTGTTTGGAAGTCAGTTGTCAGCCTCATTGCTATATCAAAGATAATAGGCCTTTTTTTTCTTCCTATAATGGCTTTTAAAATTTCTCGTTGCCTTTGTTCCTCAACAGTTTTAATATTGTGTGCCTAAGTGTGATGTCCTGAGTCAAACTCCCTGGGAAACCAACTTGAAGATAGAAATTTGTGTGCAGATTTATAAAGGAGTACTTTGGGAATACTGATCCCAAAGTCTGATCCCACTTTGATGGAGCAAACACTTTTAGCCCTAGAGTGGTGCTGCCCAAATCCTGTATTCAGGAAAAGCAAAATCGGTTTCAGTGAAGATGAACGTCTGCAATTTTAATGTAGGAATTGTTCTGATGTAGCCAGTTTACCACCAAATAGCTGGTTGGTCCCTTGTAGGGATCATGCCATGCTTCGGGCATAGCTTTGTTCTTTGTTAGTGGCATGTTGAATACTAGGCAGGGGCAATAGCTGTATCAGCTTGCCCATGTGGGTTCCCATGTGATAGGGCACAAGCATAATGTCCATTGCTAACACCCTGGTTACTCCATCTATGAGTCTGTTTTTCTTGAACTGGGGTGGGCAAGCACAAAGTAAACAAAGGCAAAGAGGAATGGCTGATGGCAGCTGGATGAGTCATTCTACTTACTGGTTATTTAATGCCTTTTCTTTGGTAGGTGCTTTCTGAAGGGATTAAATGTATAATACACATTATCTTCATACTACATAGGTCAGCCCAAATGTCTCCTCCCAAGACTTCCTGTCTTCAAACTACTATTGTTTTTCATTCCAAGACAATGATCAACTAGTAAACTATTTGTCATTGACCCTGAGTCCATTGACACTTAGGTTTTGTAACTTGTTGAGTATACTACAGGTCCTTTCCTCCCTTAACCAGACCAGTTCTTCCCTTAATGTACTATGCTGTTATATTATCCTAGTTAGTTAGGGGATATAAGTATGGATCCTGAGAGAGACACAATTCTCATTTTTGAGTAAGCATTGTTTTCAAGTATGAAGTATATCTTCTAACAGGGAAAAGTAGGCCACTTCAGTTTATTTAAAGGGCTTGGGGGATTGTATGAGTTCAAGGTTTTCAAGTTCCTATCTCAAGGCTCAGATTCTGTCTTTCCCAGTCATAGCCTTTATCTTGGCATACCAGACATGGCACAATTGAAAATTCAACACTCACTGTAACTCTGCTATTCTGATAAGTAAATCCTGCATCAGATCTTTAGTTTTCTTCTGGCTCAACTAACTTCCCTCCCAAGAGATTAATATTGCTAATATTAGAGTGATATTTATATATATAATGATCATTATTACATAAAATATAATTATAATCATATAGTATCTTAGAAGTTAGTATAACAACTTATAATGCATCAAACATGATCTTGTATTTTACCCCTCCAAAGCACCTGTGACAAAATTAAATATTATTCCCCATGTCTATGTTTAAACCAATTTCAATTTGAGAGTTAAAGTAACTAGTCCAAGAATATTTGAACATTGTTATTTTACACAGCTAGTAGTTATTCCAGCCAGCATTTAAACCCAGGTGTTGTGACTCTAAATAAAGTCCACATTTTTAACCACTAAATCATTCTGCCTCTTAATAATTTCCTGTTTTTAAATACCATCTTTGCATAAACAAAGAGATGAGGTTTATATAATATATGTATAATTATCAAATCACACTGAATATCATACTTTATTTGCACATGCCAGACTTTACATATTCTCCATTTAATTGTTTTTATTTTACCATGTATATTCTAGAAATATTTTCATGCCAGTACATTTTCTCTCTTTTTTATTTCAATGGTTGCATAATATTTCATTTTATGAGTGATATCCTTAAACAATACCTTTAGTTTTGGAACAGTGACTGATGGCAAATTACTACCATTATGTTGGTTTGTTGAGTACTTGTACATTAAACTTATATTTATGAGATTTCTGCATGTTTTTTCTAGCAGATCATTCATTTGCAATATTTTAGAATATTCTTTTTTATTTTTCCACTCTACTGTTAATGAACACCTGGGATCTTTGCAATTTTTGGCTATAACAATTTTTTAATGCTTCTATGAATGATTCCAGTACATGTTTTTGATAAACATATGTACACATTTTTCATTGGAAATGTAGACGTTGTAATATCTTTAGTGGATACTGTCAAAGAGTTCTCCAAATTGATTGTAATAATTTCTGTTCTACCAGCAGTATGAGAATTTGAATTATCCATTTCCCTGGGAACACTAATTAATAGCAGTGCTGTTTTGTTTGTTTTTATGATTTCACTCATTTTGTTGGGCATGCAGCAACATCTCTGCGGTATTGTCAGGGAACCAGTGCTCTATTAACGTTTTCATGGTTGGTTGGTTTGTTTTATGGTCAGGGCTTCTTGAACAAAGAAAATTGATATTTTATAATGGCAAAGCCAATTTTCCTTTCATCCTGCTTATCTCTTTTTTTTTTTGAGATGCTATCTCTCATATTTATTGATCAAATGGTTGTTAACAACAATAAAATTCTGTATAGGGGACTCAATGTACAATCATTAATCAACCCCAAGCCTAATTCTCAACAGTCTCCAATCTTCTGAAGCTAACGAACAAGTTCTTACATAGTGAATAAGTTCTTACATGGTGAACAGTTCAAGGGCAGTCATACCACAGAAACTTTCGGTTTTGATCACGCATCATGAACTATAAACAATCAGGTCAGATATGATTATTCATTTGATTTTTATACTTGACTTATATGTGAATCCCACATTTCTTCCTTATTTTTTTAAAATAAAATGCTGAAGTGGTAGGTAGATGCAAGATAAAGGTAGAGAACATAGTTTAGTGCTGTAAGAGGGTAAATGTAGATGACCAGGTCTATGCCTATAAACTAAGTATTAATCCAAGCTAGACAAGGGCAACAAAATATCCACGGATGCAGAAGATTTCTCTCAAAACAGGGGGTGGTGATGTTCTAAGCCTCACCTCTGTTGATCCCCAATTTCTCACCTGATGGCCCCCCTGTGACTGTGCCTGTCTTAGGTTGTTCGTCTCTTGAGGAATCTTACCCGTCTCTGGCTAACCAGCCATCTTCCGGGCCATACAGGGAAATGTAAAAATTACATTTTTTTTATCTTTTGTTTGATTGAACCATACAGTTACATTTTAACTGACTGTAAAACATTACAAAGAAAATGTTATTCTCCTTTCCTCAGGAGAGGAAAGGGACTTCGTGTAGTCTATCTGAACTCCCAGACTGATAATTATGGGGTTCCTCTCTTGTCAATCATGACACCCCCTTAATAAATACACAAGCAGAGCCACCTGACTCTCATTGAATTGTCCTGAAGGGGGAGAAAGGTGTGTGGAGAATTGATGTGGTTACTGTTGTAAGTAATAATATGTTTGCTTTCAGAATAATAAAATAATGTGTATATAGAGAGAGTGATGTTAAAATGTTATTGGACATTATTTTGCACATCCCTGATGACTACTGATGTTAAACAATTTCTCAAATGTTAACTTACCACTTGTATGTCCTTCTTAAAGTGACTATTGAAAGTGTTCAACAATTTAAAAAAATCACTGCCAGTTTGTTTTGTATTAATTCATAAAATTGTGTTTCTTTTAATATAATCTGGTTGTGAGTTCTTTGTCAGACATAGAATGCAAATACTTTCTCCTTCTCCTGGTTTGCGTTTTCATTTTAATTTCATTTTAATTCAATTTAATGGGTTTTTTAAGTTAATAGAAACCCTTGATTTTAATCAATTTTTCAATATTTCTTTTTTTGATGGTTAACATATTTGTGTGTATGTACTTATTTTTCAAAATACATTTAACCAAACCATATTCATTAGATAGTCTCCTGATCTGAAATCAATACTAAATTACTTTCTTGGGTGTGTATGATTTAAGGGTTCATATTCATTTTTTCCCATATTCATGTCCAAAATGTCCCTAACTAGTATAATGAAACTTTGATTTATCCATTGAACTTTTTTTGAATTGGGGCTCTAATCTTTGCAATTGTTTCAGTTATATTTCACATGTCTTTATCTCTTTGCATCCATACTCCTTACAACTGTCTTAGTTGTCATGGTTTTGTTACAATCTTGATACCTATTTGTGGAAATCCTCCCAACTTGATTCTTCTTTAAGATATTCTTGGCTACTTTTTCAATCTTTGCTGCCTATATAAAATTTAGAATCCACTTACCAGTTTCCACCAAAAAGTTTTTTTGTTGTTATACAACTTTGATAGGATTGAATTAAATCTGTAGATCAGCTTGGGAGAATATTCGTATCTTTATAATGCAGAATTTTCCAATTTATAAAATCCTCACCCAGGTGCTTTTCATTATACCCTCATGGCGAGATCTGACTTAGTCAAATTAAGAATGAAGCAAGTATTTCCTATCTAAATAAATCATTTGATCTCTATTATTTTCCCTCACATAGAAAGCACTGAGTAAATATTTGCTTGATGTAATTTATTTGGTAATTAGTGATGAATATGCCTGTACCATCTCTACCATGGGGAATACAAACTGGAAACAGAGGTACCTGAAAAACCAGAACAAACATCCATCTATCTCCATAGGAGGTAGTCAAAAGAGAGACAAATCACTCTATCTTCTGCTTTTCCTCACACACTTTATATTTAAATTGACTATGCTTCATTTAAATTTCATCATTTTATAATTATCCTCTATGAAAGACAGCTGAAAAAAAGCACACACTGAGCAACGTATGTGTTTGTTGACATAAAATGTAATTAATGTCAATGGACTATAATTGAGCTCATGCAGAGGGCAGGTATATTTCATCTTCTATTTTAATTTTTAACTACAGTACATAAAAAACAAAAATTTAAAGTCTGTTGAATTGAAATGATTGAATAAAGAATAGGAAAAGAAAATTGAGGCTATTATCCAGTAGTAAAAAGAACATTCCATAATGGCAGGAGGTTCCAGTAATAAAACTGTTAGAGTTTTCCTAATTCAAATAGAGACAGGGCAGACACCTCTTTCAAATTCTGTGTGCGAGGCTTCTGTATATAGGAGAATTAATATGCAGAATATTGAGAAAATCTGAAAATGAGAGCAAGAGAAAACACTGAGAAACAATTTGTACAATCTCTGGGTGAGAAAAGGAACAAAGAAGCAGGTTAAACATAATAAAGAGTAGACAAACGTGAGAGAGAACTTTAAAATGAATGTCTGCTTGAATTGGTATTTGAGAAAAAGAAAGGAATTGAAACATTAAATAACACCTGTAAGCCTGATGGTCTTTTTTTCCTTTTGACTTTTTCATTTGTTCTCCACTAAATTCAAACTTACAGGGAAACTTATTTTCAAAACAGAGTGCTTCCCTTGCCCATCAATCACTTTTTACTCTAGGTGATACCAGAGGAGAACTGACAGTGTGGTTTACCTGTGGTGGAAATGTGGAAGCCAAGACTGAATGAATAAAAGAATAGGGGAAATGAGTCAAACAAAATGCTGACTTCTGTATTCTCCCCTTCTAAGAAAAATAATGGCTCTATTTCATGCATATTTATAAGGAAGGAAATGGGGGCATTTTATACTACAAATTAATTCAGCTAATTAATCTATGTTTTTATTTATAAAGAAAATACTCTTTCTGGAAGTTAAAATTCTGGAATTATCTACAATTTTAATTATCAGTGTCTCTTCACAACTAACATTTTACATTTAATCTCTAACATAGTTCTTGTTCCAGAGCAGGGTTGGGAGAAATCTTTCTCTTAGACTATGAGGTAAACTGTCATTCATATAATTGTAGAAGGCATGAAAAATGGCCTACTCATCAAGAGAAAAATTTTGTGACATAGCTATTACATTTGTCAGATACCTGAATTTTGAAAGCATTCATAGCCTATGTTTAAAGATTATTTGAAAAAACAAAGATTCCAATTTCTAGTCCTATTCATTTTCATATACCTTTCTGTCAGTTATGTAAAGAAATCAGAATTTAGCATGTATTTCTAATTTTGAATCCATTTTCCAAACAGAAAAATTTACGTTTTATGAACAATTAGATGAAATTAGAGTTCTGGTATTTAGTTTGCAGGTGGAGTTAAAGTGTTCATTTAAACATGTAAATTTAGGGATAAAAATTAAAAAACTAGAGAAAATTTCATACTTTTCAGCAACACCTGTCCATAAAAAATATTTGGTTTGCTACGATTACTAACTTCATCTTCAGAACAAGATAAAACTATTGCAACCATAAAAAAACTCTCCTTCTCTTGAGCAGTTCTCACAAGAATAAATAATCCAATGTAACTCCTTGCTTCTTTGCAACTCCTAACATATTTGAAAAGCGAGAGAGCAAAACAGAGGACTTTCTCATTGATCTCCAATTCAATCCCCAATCTTCCACCTTTGGACAAATATCCAAAGATATAGTTTTAGCAGCACTCAGCTTATGGTCTAAGAGGAATCATTAAACCTATGATTTATTTACATCCATTTCTAAGTAGAGGTAAAAGACCCAGGGCCTCAGAACTGGTATAACCTCCATTTTTGGCTCTGAAACTCAATATTTAAACCTTCTGACAATTAATCGGTATTTTGTACTGAATACTCTATTTGATTATTTCAAATATTTAATCCATCGAGAATTTATTTTTGCATTTTGCTATATTGATTTTAGAGATAAATAGCTAGTTGAATTAAACACCCTATTAAATGACCCATTCTTTTGGCTTTAAACTAGTGAATACTGAATCTTCAAATATACTAAGATCTATTCATAGCAATATGTACAATTTATATATTCTGGTATCTGATTAGGCTGCTACTTTCCACCTACCACCACGACCCCTACCAAATATATATACACATGTTACTATCCATGTATTTTTAAAAAATTTCTCAGGTATCTTCACACATTGTTAGATAGGAAATTAAATGGTAAGTTTCCAATCCATCTTTAAGTCTTTTCTGGTTCACAACCATGTTTTTCTGTTACTTGAAAAGCAACATGGACTATTTTCCGTGCCCAGACATACTGTTTATTTCACAAAAAGAATTCATTCTCCACCTATCCTTCCATTCCCAAAAAGAAATGTTTTGGTCCCTTCCTGTCTTTTCCCCTCTTTTTGAAATCTTACAAGTTCTTTCACAGTATTTCTCCAAACCTACCTAAAGTTTTTATGGAATTTTTCCCTTTAGTCTTAAGAAACTTTACCTAATACTTATCTTTATATATTGAAATGTAAATTGAAATATACATGTTGGAAGTTTCATTGCTTATGAGGACTTAATTTCCTCTTTTTATTGGCATACACGTGTTTTGTGTTGTTTAATTCATTAGACTTTTCTTGACCATTTACCTTAGATTATCAAACATTCTTATTCTTACGTATCCTCAATAAACATTTTTTAAGCTTTGTGAAATGGATTATATCCAAATTATTGCTTTTTAGCTTACAGAGTTATGGTTAAGAATGTGATAGCCACCTGATGATTTTTTCCTTTAGAAGTTGTTGCTTCTCCAAAGTTTGTAAGACATTCTCTTTAAACTTAGCTTTCTGATATGTAGAAGGAGCTGTATAGAAGTCCTTCAATAGTCAGTATACTGCTGATGACATGGCCTCTGCCTCTGCCACTTGGCCAGTTTACTTGGTATGTCTATGCCACAGATTCCTCAACTGTAAAATGCTACCTAATTCACAGGGTCTCTGTGACTACTAATGAGATAATGTACGGAAAATGCTTAAGCAGTGCCTGGCACAAAATATAGTCTATGGAAGTATATTTATTTACAATTGCTATTATTGTTATTGTTATTATTTTTGTTACCATTATCAATCCAGCCTGGAAACTGGTGAACCTTTTCATTTGGAAAATTCAAATTATTATTTTTTTATTTCAGGAATATTTACTTCTAATTATTTGGTCAATTACTTCTCTTTCTTGAACTTCTACTACTTGAGTATTGCTCTCCTAACTTTATTCTTCAGGTCTCTCATATAGGCCCTCTTAATTTTAACCTATTTTTTTCTGTTTTACAAAATGTGTCATTCATCTCAACTTTGAGGTGCAACATGATCTTTCTTTCTTTCAATTTATATATTTGGAAATACAGTTTTAAAATTAGGTACAGAAAGGCTTGTTTGTTTTTGTGTGTTTGTACTGGACTTAGAAGGTGATTTTTTTATTTGAAGTTTTTAATAAGTTTATTCCAGTATAACTACTTCATTATGTGTGTACTCGGGTGTACTGTCTTATGTTCCTACTTCCGGCTGCTCAAATGATCACATAAGGATTGTTTTCCTGGAACAGAGAGACACAGATCAATTATTCCAGCAGAAATCCCATGCAAGGTAGAAGGAAAAGTCATCTGGATCAGTGGTCTGGAAGAAAGCAAACAAGGCATTTGGAACAAATGTCTCATTAACACTCTGAGTGTGCTGGCATATGACACTTTTACAAGGGTCTTTTTCCATGCTGCCATTGGGCTAGATTGTTTATCACCCACTGTGCATAAGCTGAAGAGGTTTCAAAATGTCAAGTAGGCTGAATAGGCTGTCTTATTTTTGTGTATAGAATTAATTCCCTCCTTTCTTGTTGATAAGGATCTGCAACAGTTTTGTTCATTTTCTGGACTTCCCTCTGATTCCAAATAGTGACTTTTGGAGTTGAACACAGGAAAAAATAGAATTTTAAGATAAAATATCTGAAATTTCATTTTACTTTGACTGCAGACAGCTGTGTAATCTTGGATAAGATATTTAAAATCTCTGATGACAAATCTCTTTCATAAATTCACTAGTTCTTGGACTTTTATGAGGATTAAGTGAGATATTTCAAATCACATTATCTTACTTTTTGTATTTGTTATTTTTGTTTCTATATAAGCACATGAGCTAATAGATTACCCATAATACAAACTTCATAATTTATTTGAGAAACATAGATTCCAAGTAACTCCATGTAAAACATACTATGAATTATCAGATCATCATCTATAAGTAAAACATTTTGAATAATTCTAAGTCATTTGTTTTTTGTGTTCTAGGGCAGCCTAGCCAAGTTAATAATTCAGCATTCAGACTTTTAAAAATTTATGTGGGAAGTTGGAATTTTCCAAGATTGTCAAAGAAAAGAATATGTTATTTCACTTTAAATATTTTAAGCAGTTCATATCCCATCACCCTATGCTTTGGCTACTATTTTTGTTTGTTCTGGTAAATTATTTTAAGTAAACCATAATGTTTTCTTATTCAATGGATTTTCTGATACTTTGGATAACAGTTTTCTTTCTCACTCTAAGAGTTCTCTCTCAAATAAGAAATTTTTTTTTCAAACATTTTCAAATATATACTCTACTCAAAGAAATCATACTGCCATAATAATACTTTAAAAAATTCCACAAAATACCACCTTTATTTTGTAAATGAAAGTTGTAATTATATATAATTGATCATAATCTCATTTAAATATGCTCTAGTATTCTCTCGCATAAAAAAGTACCTCATTCCCCATATACCATGCCATTTTGACTTGCCCCATACTGGTGTTTCCCTGTGGATTTGCCCTACTTAACCCACTACCCTGGCAGGACCCCTCTAAAGCAACTCCTGCACCACCACACCCAACAGACAGCATCAGCCAGAACTGGTCTACTGTTGATTTCTTTTAGTGGAATTCATTTCTAGAAAAACTCTAGTATGACTCCTGCTATGGGAAAATAGGAACTAGCCCCACACACAAGCATACTCATAATAGGTAAAGGTCAGCCTCTCAGGCAGCAGTGCTGGAAATAAACCCCTTCCCACCATGTGCACACAATAGTGTGGCTAGCCATTACTGACAGCTAGGCTAAAGGCTGGCCCCAACAACAGTGCCCCAACAACAGTGCCTCCACAGGGACTGTAATTGAGCCTCTCAGACAGCCACATGGGAAACAAATCTTATAAAAGCCACTGTATGGTAACAGAGCCCACAGAAGAGACACACCTGTAGTGCTTGGTTCTGGAGACCAGGGAGTATTGTGCTATTGGAAACCACAGGGTGGCTACTACATAATACCACTTCTTTCACAACCATTGGACACAGGTAACCTACCTAATACATAGAAAAAACTCAGAAAGATGGATAAAATGAGAAAGCATAGGAATATGTTAAAAATGAAAGAACAAGACAAAATGACAGAAAAAAGTTAAATGAAATGGAGACAAGCAATTTGCCTAATAAAGAGATCAAAGTAATGGTCATAAAGATATTCACTGGACTGGAGAGAAAAGTAGAGGAACTCAGTGAGAAATTCAAGACAGAGATAGAAAATATAAAAAAGAACCTGTCAGAGCTAAAGAATATAGTAAAAAAAAATGAATTCCACTCAAAGGAATCAACAGCAGATCAAAGGATGCAAAAGGACTGATCAGTGATAAGGGAGACAGAGTAGTGGAAAGTAATCAACTGAACAGCAAAAAGAACAAAAAAAAGGTTTAAACAATGAAGAGAGGTCAAGAGAGGTCAGGAGATCTCTGTGACAACTTCAAGCAAAGCAACATTCACACAATAGGGGCCTCAGAAAGAGAAGACAAAGAGAAAGGGGCAGTAAACTTATTTGAAGAAGTAGTAGCTGAAAACATACCCAAATTGGGGAAGTAAACCAACATCCAGGTCCATGAAGCACAGAGACCCCCTAAAAGATGAACCCAAGGATGTCCACAACAAGACACATAATAATTAAAATGTCAAAGATTAAAGATAAAGAGAGAATCTTAAAAGCAGCAAGAAAAAGCAGACTGTTACATACAAGGGATTAGGCTGTCAGCCATATATTAGTAGAAACTTTGCAAGCCAAAGGGAGTGGCATGATATGTTCAAAGTGCTGAAAGGAAAAAAACCTACAAACAGGAATACTCTACTCAGCAAAGTTCTCATTCAGAATTGAAGGAGCAGTGAAGAAATTTCCACATAAACAAGTTAAAAAACTTCATCACCACTAAATTGGTCTTATAAGGAATGTTAAAAACCTCTTCAAGTGGAAATGAATAGGCCATAGCTACAAGTAAGAAAATCATGAAAGAAAAAAAAAGTTCACTAGTGAAGACATACAGTAAATGTAGTAGATCAATCAAAAACTGGTATGATGTTTAAAAAACAAAAGTAGTAAAATCAATTATATACATAAACATTAGAGGACACACAAAATAAAAAGACATATTATGACATCATATACATAAAACATACAAAGGGGAATAATAAAGTGGTGCTTTTAAATGTGTTTAAACTTATGTAACCATCAGTCTAATATAGATTGCTATATTTATAGGGTGCTATATATGAAATTCATAACCAAAAACCAAAAACCTACAATATGTACACAAAAAATAGAAAGAAATAATTCCGAGCAAACACTAAAGAAATCAACTCACAAGGCAAGAGGGCAAGAAAAGAAGGAAGGAACATAGAACTACAAAACAGCCAGAAAACAATGGGCAAAACTGTTACAAGGCCATCATTTACCCTGATACTAAAGCCAGATAAAGACACTACAAAAAAGAAAATTACAGACCAAATCCTTGATGAACATAGATGCAAAAATCTTTAAATATTAGCAAACTGAATTTAAAAACACATTAAAATGAATGTAAAATATATTTACCATGACCCAGTGGGATTTATTCCAGGGATGCAAGGATGGTTTAACATCTGCAAATCAATCAACTTGATACCTCACATTAATAAAAGGATAAAAAAATGATCTCAATAGGTGCAGAAAAAGCATTTGACAGAACTCAACACCCATTCATTATGAAAACTCTCAATGAAACTGATATACAGGAAACATACCTCAATATAATAAATACTTCATCTGACAAACTCACAGGCAACACCACACTCAATGGTGAAGACCTGAAGCTTTTCCTCTAAGACAAGGAATAAGCCCACTCCCACCTGTTATTCAACATAATACTGAAAGTTACAACATTCAGACAAGAAAAAGAAAAATCATCCTTACTGTTAAGAAAGAAGTAAAATTATCACCAGTTGCAGATGACATGGTACTCTATATATAGAAGACCCTAAAGATCCATCAAATACTATTAGACTAAATAAATTTAGTAAATTTTCAGGATAAAAATCAATATTCAGAAATCTGTTGTGTTTTTAGGTGCCAAAACAAACTAGCAGAAACAGACATTAAGAAAACAATGTATATTTACCACTGTATCAAAAAAAGTAAAATACCTAGGAATAAATCTAACCAAAGAAGTGAAAGACTGGTATTCTGAAAACTGTAAGACATTGTTGAAAGAAATTGAAAATGACCAAAATAAATGGAAAGTCATTCTATGCTCATGGATTGGAAGAATTAATATTGTTAAAGCATCCACACCACCCAAAGCAACCTGTAAATTCAATGCAATCCCTAAACAACAATAACAACAATGACAAACAATGGCATTTCTCACAGAATGAGAGCAAATAACCCAAAATTCATATGGAATCACAAAAGACCACAAACTGCCAAAACAATCTCAGGAAAGAAGAATAAAGCTAGAGGGTACCATACTCCCTGATTTCAAACTATACTACATAGCTGTAATGATCAAAACAGTATGGTACCGGCACACAGATCAATGAAACATTATAGGCAGACCAGAAATAAACCCATCCCTATATGTTCAATCTATGACAAAGGAGACAAGAATATACATTGGAGAAAAGAAAGTCTCAGCAATAAATGGTGGTGGGAAAATTGGACAGGTATATACAAAAGAGTGAAACTGAACCACTTTTTTTTGTTTTGTTTTGTTTTTACATCATACACAATATAAGACCAAATGGGTTAAAGACCTAAATATAAGACCTAAAGCCATAAAACTCTTGAAAAAAAAAAAAACATAGGCAGTAAACTCTTGGATGTCAGCCTTAGCAACTTTTTTTTCTGGATATGTCTGTCCAAGTAAGGGAAATAAAAGCAAAAATAAATAAGTGGCACTACCACAAACTAAAAAGCCTCTGCACATCAAAGGAAACCATCAACAAAACAAAAAGGCAACCTACTATATGGAAGAATATATTTTCAAATGATAAATAAAGAGCCAATATCCAAAATACATAAATATTTCATGCATCTCAACACCAAAAAACCCCAAATAATCTGATTAAAAAATGGGAAGAGGACCTGAATAGACTTTTTTCCAAAAGAGAACATACAGATGGCTAACAGACACATGAAAAGATGCTCAACATCATTAAACATCACAGAAATGCAAATGAAAACCACAATGAGGTATCACCTGATTGACCCCAGTCAGAATGGCTAGTATCAAGAAGATAAGAAATAGCAACTAGTAGTAAAGATGTGAAGAAAAGGAACATTCATGTATTGGTGTGAATGTAAACTTATATAGACAAGAAAGGAAATGTTTTGAATGTTCCTCAAAAAATTAAATATGAATACCATACAACCCAATAACTTCACTTCTGGGGTTCTACCTGAAGGAAAAAAAAAACAACACACATTCAAAAGCCTGTATGGATCTCCATGTTTATTGAAGCATTATTTACAATAGTCAAGATATAGATGCAATGTAAGTGTGCATCAGTAAGTGAATGAGAAAAGATGTGGTACATATACACAATGGAATATTATTCTGTCATAAAATGGAATGAATTTTTGTAGTTTGCAACAACATGGATAGTCCTATAGGGTATTATGCAAGTGAAATAAGTTATAAAAATACAAATATCATATGATTTCATTTTATCTGGAATTGAAAAACCAAAACAAATGAACAGTCAAACAAACAAAAAATCCAAAAACAGACTCTTAAATACAGAGAACAAATGTGTGGTTGCCAGAGTGACAGGAGTAGTGGGGATAGACGAAGAGATCAAGAGATACAAACTTCCAGTTATAAAATAATTGAGTCATGGGGATGAAACTATAGCATAGGGAAGACAGTCAATAATATTGCAATGACTTTGTATGGTGATTAATTGTAACTTCAGTTATGGTTATGAGCATTTCACTATGTCTATAAATGTTGCATCACTATGTTGTATACCTAAAACTAATGTCAACTACATTTGAATGAAAACATTTTTTTTAGGTGTTATAAGATATACTTCATAAAAACAGAATTGGACAAAATGATGATTAACAATTAAAAAGAAAAAATGAATACATCTTTTAAATTCAAAGTTATTTTTCATTCTTAAAAAAAACCAGCATTTCACACTTGAGTATGATATTAGCTGTGGGCTTTTCATATATGGTCTTTACTATGTTGAGGTAATTTCCCACCATTCTTGGTTTACTGACAAATTTCATCAAATACTTCTATCAAATACTTTTGCATCATCCATTGGGATGATCATGTGATTTTTATTCTTCATCCTGTTAATGTGGCCTATCACATTAGTTGATTTTTATATGTTGAACCATTCTTGCATCAGAGGGATAGGTCCCTCCTCATCATGTTATATGATCCTGAACATGTTGTTGAATTCAGGTTGCTACTATTTTGTTGGAGATTTTTGTATCTATATTCATCGGAAATATTGACCTGTAGTTTTCTTTTCTTGTATAATCTTTACTTCTAAGACCAGGAGCAAGAAAATGATGCCTATTATAGCCACCTCTATTCAAAGTAGACAGAAGTCCTAGCCAGAGCAATGATGTGAGAGAAAGAAAAAGTATCTAAATCAGAAAGAAATATTATTTTTGTTTGCAAAATATGATATGCTTTTATATGTAGAACCTCCAAAGACTCCACCAAAAACCCTTCAGAATTTATAAATGAATTCAGTAAAGTTGTAGGATACAAAACAAACATATAAATATCAGTTGAATTTTTATACACTGATAGTAAGCCATCTGAAAAGGAAATCATGGAAACTTCATTTACAAAAGTGTTAAAAAGAATAAAATACTTATGAACAAACTTAACTAAGGAGGTGAAAGAGTGGTACACTAAAAGCTACAAAATATTTATTAGAATAAATTTAAAAAGGCACAAATGAAAAGTCCCCCTGCCACATCTATGTTTAGAAGACTTAATATTGTTAAAATATACACACTACCTAAAGCAATCTATACATTCAATGCAATCTCATCAAAATCCCAATGTCATTTTTTTGCAGAAATAGAAAAACACTTCCTAAAATACAGATAGAGCCACATAGGATCCTGAATAGCCAAAACAGTCTCATGAATGTGATACTAAAAGCATCAGCAACAAATGCAAAAATAAACAAGAGGGACAATATCAAACTAAAAATCTACAAAGCAAAGGAAACATCAAAGGAGTGAAAAAGCAACCTGTGGAATGGCAGAAAATATTCAAAAACCATATATATAATAAAGAGTTAATTTCTAAAATATGTAAGGAACTCTCATAACTCAGTAGCAAAAAACTAACAAAAGGATCACAAAATGGACTAAAAACTTGAGAAGACACTTTTTCAGAGCATACAAATGGCCAATGGGTATAAGAAAAAATGCTCAATGTTCCTAATCATCACGGAGAAGCAAATTAAAACACAATGAAGTGTCACTTCACACTCGTTAGGATGACCACTATTGAAACAAAACAAAAGATACAGTAAGAGTTGGCAAGGAAGGGAAATCCTGCACACTACTGATGGAAATGTATGGGGCAGAGGTTATGCAGAAGTGTTCCTCAAAAAATGTGTTCCTCAAAAAATTAAAAATGAAACTATTGCATGATCCAGCAATCCCTCTTCTGAATATTCACCTGAAAGAATTGAAATCAGGATCTTGAAGAGATAGCACTCTCGTGATCATGACAGCACTATTTACAATAGCCAAGATGTGGAAATAATGCGAGTGGCCACTGATGGATGAATGGATTAATACAATATGGCACTATACATACAATGTAACATTGTTCAGCCTTAAAAAAAACCCTGTAATATGTAACAATCTAGATGAACTTCGAGGTCATTATGCTAAATCAACTAAGCCAGTCATAGAAGAACAAATACTGAAAGATTTCATTTATATTTAGTATCTAAAGTAGTCAAACTCACAGAAGCAGAGATTGAAATATTGGTTGCCAGTGATGGGAGAAAGAAGAAATGGGGAATTGCACATCAAAAAGTATAGAGATTTAATTACACAAGAAGAATATGTTCTAGAACTCTGAATAGTGTTGTCTATATAGTTAACATTACTGTATTGTACACTTAAAAATATATGAAGAGGTTATATCTCATGTTGTGTTCTTACCACAATAAAATAAAAATGAAAAGATAAGTAGGAGTATCTTTACCATATTCTCTGCAAATTTTGTTTAGTGCTATTATCCTAACTTTGACAATTTGCTATTATTTTCAGAAAAATATTTGCATACTGAAATAGAAATTTTTCTTACTACACCAAATCTTTATTATTTCTAACATAACAATCAAGACAGGATCCAATATAATCATATGTAATAGATGAAACCAGGCAAAATTTTTGTTCAGGACCCGCCTAGTGCCCCATTTCACTCTTAATTTTCTTCTTTTTATATCTGAAGCTAACATAGCTTTACTGTTTCTTTTTTCAAGAAAAGGAAAAAGCATGATAGCAGTGGTGGAATTATTTTTCTTAAGCATAAATATGACAAAAAATAACAGTTCTCTGAACAAGGTATGCTCTTTTGTGCTTTCAAGTCTTGATAAAAATCTGTGCTGCCTGTAAGCAGTCATTCTCCTCTCAGATTCTTGTTCCTACATTATGACTCAGAGAAAAAAGGCAGGTGGGTAGCATAAAAGAAAATAATCTTTTTCTGTGAATGTTCCTTGACCCACTTTTCTCCACTCCTATGCAATTATTCTTCTCTGACTTTTCGTTTTCCTATAGCATTATATCATTGTATTCCAGGATATTTCAAAATGAATATTTACTTTCACTCACAAACATCCTCTTCCATGTTTGAGTTCCTTGAGGACAGGAATCACTTTTAATTTCCTCTTTGTAACTGAGAGCCTATCCATAGATTAGGTACTCAGTAACTATTTTTTGAATGGATAGGGGAGTAATGGATGCATACATTTGTTAAGTAATTTTTATAAATGATATTCACATATTCCTCCCATGAAAGAAATATCCTATGAAAAGCCCTTGCTTTATAGAAAGAGCAGACCAAAATTCAAACAATACGTCCGTAACTGGGGCAAATTAAAAAAATAAAATCATTTCTAAAGGAAGTAACAACAAATATAGGGAGATTTTAACACTGGAATCCTGAAGTAGGCTCTGTTCTAGAGGCTTCTCATTCCCAAGTAGGAAATTTACTTGCAGATTATTGCCTCTATATCTTTTTTGACCACTCTGCCCTTGTCTCTTCTCCTTGAAGTAGGGTGGAAAAACATCAGGGTCTGGTTGGGAGTCTCCTACCATTGTACCTCTGCCTAAATCAGTCAAAAACTACAAGAATTCATCTGCAATACTTCTCTGGTAAGGGTTATGGGAAATGGGGTCGGGGGGAGTGTGTATTCTGTGGCCAATAACTTTGTGAAAAACTGGGCTAATCATTTTTTATTTACTTATTAACTTAGAACTTTTGTGATCCTTTCACATCCATGAATGTCTACTGTGTGATCCATTAACTATTAATGTCCATTGCCAATCTTTAGGAAGATGCTATAGAATGCAGATTTCTCAAATATATTTTAGTGGACTTTAAATTATTTGTTAGTAATTTCTGAATTTCATTTAGGATAAAATAATTAAAACAAATAAGCTTTATGTATTCTTCTGTTAACAAGATTCATAACAGTTAGAAAATAATATCTGTCTATCAGATTTAAAGAGATATTTTAAAAAGTTAGGTATATATTGTGACTGACAAAAGTGAGACAGGCTTAACCCTTCCTAAGTTGTCAGCTGTTTCACTAGTTGTGATTTTGGCAACCCAGAGTAGATAGGGAATAAACAGTTCATAAGTGCTTCAAGTATTCTGTATTCGAGTGCTGAAAAATTAAATTATTTCAACTTTTCAAATAAGAACATTCATTAATTTTTTAAAAAAGAATAATTTTAACTCAGTGAGGGATTGTTTTAACATCATCATGGTTTCTAAATTGTTTTTTACTAAGCAATTCATCATTGTCCATCTTGCAGTAACTCAGTTTACTTACAGTCATGCCTATGTCCATATGTACATCTTAATACACTTATCCTGCAAGTATGTAAGAATGCCAAATTTTTAGCAATACACATACTAACAATCTAATTACATAGATCATATCTTAAAAAGAAATCAAACAATATATTATTTATCTCTGCTTAATTTGGAATAAAACTTTCCCATGACTCTAATTTTTTCATCAGTTAATTGTAAGCTATGTTAGTGGTACAACAGAAGTTGTATTAAACTTTGAAAAACCAAACATAGAACAAGATTAATTCCTGACTCTGAAATTAATTATACTGTCCCTTACACATGTATTTGTAATCTATTTGCTAGCTAACAGTAAAATATGCCTTAGAGGCATGTACAAATTTACATTATTTGAAATCTCTCACATTTCATTTTGCTAATTAAACATATTTGTTTTAAATCCTATTTCTCAAATGTTTTCAGGAAACTTGTACAAATGTAAATAATTTAAATATTATACTGGAAAGACTGATTATTAAGTTTTATATAGACAGACTTTGGAAACTCCTAATATGAATTCCAAAAAAACTAAGTCCTTGGAAACATACATATACATAGGTATAAATACAATCTTAATTATTCACATACATTTTAAAATTTAGTAAAAGGGCTCATTTCAGAGAATCCCTATAGGAAATTATTTTGATTGCAATAAAACCATTCATTTACTGGTTTTATTAACCTCTTTTGTGGCTTGAAATGCATCAACGTTTATTCTCCCACCCAATGTCCTAAGCCCCAGGACCTGTGAATATGACCTAATCTGAAAATCCAGTCTTTGCATATATAATTGATTTACAATGAGGTCACATGTGATTAGGTAGTCCCTAATCTAATGATTAATGTCCTTGTAATAACAGAAAAATTGGGACACAGAGATACACAAAGGCAAGACAATATGAAAATACAGAGGGAAGAACGCTGTGTAATGACGGATGCAGAGATTGGAGATGTGGCTGTAGCTGAGGTATGCCAAGGACAGTGGACAACCACCAGAAGCTAGAAAGAAACGAGGAACGATCCTCCCCTAGAATCTTTAGAGAGGGCATGACTGCTGACTTCCTAATTTTAGGCTCTTAGATTCCATAACTGTGAGAGAATTTCTGTTGTTTTAAGATACCCAGCTTGTGGTAATTTGTTATGGGACCCCTAGGAAACCAGTACAACCTGCTAGGAACTTGTTCATGAGTCTGCAAGTCATGAGAAGTATTTTCTCTAACATCCCAGGACCTATGTTACATGCCTTTTTATTGCAATATTTTACATTCTAACAAATAATACAATTTGAGAGAATATTAGTAGATATGAATTTGTAGAGCAATTTGTAGATAAAGAAACCAAATCACAGTCACATACTAGAAATTGAAGATACGATATTCATTGTAACTCTCTGTAGCTCCAAAATCTACCTCTGTTAAGTATTAGCCATACATAGGAGAACCCGTTAGTAATTTCTTACGTATTTATCTGCAATTGTAAAAAGTTAGAAGGAATGTACCTTTTGTTGTATATATTGATATTTTAATAGGTGAATTCCGAGACTAGTGGATTTATGTTATATAACTATCTGGCATGCAGATTATTATTATATGTAACTTTTCAGTATTTGTCTCTGCTCACATGTATTGGTGTTTTTAATACCTTTCTTTATATATAAATTATATAGCATTAAATTTCTCCAGTTGATGTGTACATGATTTTTAGTAATTTAGAGTTGGGCAATCATCATTAAAACTTAATTTTAGAACTTTCTCATCACTCTGAGATGATCCCTTGTGCTCATTTGCAGTCAATGCCCTTTCCGCCTCATGGTCCAGGCAACTCTAATACACCTTCTGTTTCAACAGATTTGCCTTTTCTGGAAATTTCATATAAATGAAGTCTCACAGTATACGGTATTTGCAACTGCCTTCCTTCATTTAATGTTTTTGAGGTTCATTTACCCATGTTGTAACATGCATCATTACTTTGCTCTTTTATTGCTCAATAGTCGTCCATTGTATGGATATACTATATTATGTTTATCCATTTACCAGTTGACAGATACGTAAGTTATTTCTACTTTTTGATTATTATGACTAAAGCTACTATGAACATTCACATGTTAAGTATATGTGTGGACACGTCTTCATTCCACTTGGGTATATATCTAGGAGTGGAATTGCTGAGTCATAAAGTAAGTGCATATTTAAAATTTTTAGAAACTGCCAAGCTGTGTTCCAAAAGAGCTTAGTCATTTTACATTCCAATCAGCACTGTATAAGGATCTATCTCCATCCTTGCTAACACTTTATTATTTGTGCTTTTTATCATTTATTTACATAATTGGGAGACTATTAGTAGATACAAATTAGTAGAAGAATTTGTAGATAAACCAAATCAGTCACAGACTAGATATAGCAGACATGATATTCATTGTAGCTCTCTAGAACTCCAAAATCTATATCAAAATCATTCTAGTAAATATGGGCTATTATCTCATTACGGTTTTAAAATGCATTTCCCCAATGACAAATGAGGTTAAATATTTTTTTCATGTGCTTATAGGTCATTATCACGTCTTCTCTGGTGAAATGTCTTTTCAAATCTTTTGCTCACCTTTTAATTAGATTGTCTTTTTTATTACTGAATTAATTTGTCCTTTATACATTGTGAATGCAAGTTCATTATCAGATATATGATTTATAAATATTTTTCCAACCCTGTGGTTTGCCTTTTCACATTCTTATCAGTGTTCTTTCAAGCACGAAAGTTTTTATTTTGATCAAGTCCAATATTTTAAAGACAGCACTGGATTTTTACTCCTTTTGCATATTTTAATTATTTAAAAAGTTTAATAAAGAAAAAACATTTTTGGCCCTTCACTGTATCAGTGAAATCAGTCACTTTGCAGGGCTGCCACTTTGAGGTTCAGTATTCTATATGGAGAAATTATTGCTTATGGAGTCTGTTCCAGGGTTCTTTCTTCTGGTACAGAATGCAGACAATAAGAAAATTCTCCCATAAACTTCAGTAAAAGATAGAGACCAATTTGTACATGCTCCAGGGTTAGGATCAGAGTAGGAAAGAACACTGTTCTGAAGGGTATTTTATGGATTAGGATTTGTATATGTTAATAAAAAATAGGGTACTTTATAATATTTACAAACTTTAACAGATAAGTAAAGTGGAAGTGAGAGAACTTTCTGACAGAACAAAGCAAAAGAGTTTTACCTGCTTACATGAATTGTTGGAGTCTAAATGAAGACCTGTATGAGAAACTCATGGGCCACAGTCTTAGAGGAGCTGTGCTTTAGTGGACTCTTTCTAGGAGCCCCATGACCTTTGAGTTCTCACTGTGAGGATCCAAGAAATTTATTCCCTTGGCTCTAGCAGGAGGAGTAAGAGTGTAACTATTGTGTAACACAAGCCAGAGCCTGATTCATAAAAAAGGGGAAAGGACTATATGATAGAGTGCAATTCTGAAACCTTATTTCAGCTGAGAAAAGGAAATGATTTCATTGATAAACAGAAGTTCTATGACCAGTGAAATTACTTTACAAAAGTGAAAGAGAAATAAAGACTTTTTCAGATAAAAATGGGATTTTATTGCCAGCAGAACTACCCTGCAAAAAATATTAAAAGAAGGTTTTCAAGGAGATGGAAAATGACACGTTAGAAACTTAGCCTTAAACAAAGAAATGAAAATGAACAGGTAACAAATAAACGAAGGTAAAATATTTTATTCTTTATTCTTAATTTATCTAAAGAGTTTAGGTCAGTAGTGACAATCTGTTGAGTGATTATAGCATATAAGTAAATGAATAAATTGGGTGACAGAAATGTCACAAGGGACAAAGGAAGGAATGGGAGTACTCTGTTAAAAGCACTCAAATTACATGAAGTGATACAGTGTTATGAGAAAATGGTCTTAAATAGTTGAAAATGTACATGTAAACTCCAAGGCAATAAGTATTTTTTAAAACATATAGCATTGATATGTTAATAGTGAAATAAAATGACATGATATGAAATGTTTAATAAAAAATAAAAACAGACAAGGAGGAAAAGAGGAAAAAACAAGAAAGAATAATGTACAGAAAACAGTTACAAACATGATAGATGCTAATCTAAAAATATCAATTATCAATGTAATTGTGAATGTCTAAAAACACGAATTAAAATACAGCAATTATCAGAGTAGATTACAACAAAATCAATTATATGCTGCTTAGCAAAATTCCATTGTAAATATAAAGGCATAAATAGTTGAAGGTAAAGGGATGAAGACATCTATACAATGATAATACTCATCAAAAGAAAGCTGGAGTAATCTTACTACGCTGATGGACGGTGACTGTGAAGGGGCATGTGGGGGGGACTTGGTGAAGGGGGGATCCTAGTAAACATAATGTTCTTCATGTAATTGTAGATTAATGATAACAAAATAAAAAAATTTTAAAAAAAAAGAAAGAAAGAAAGCTGGAGTAGCTATACAAATTTAGATAAATCAGATATGAAAATAAGAAAGATTATCAGGGATGAAGTGAGATCATTATATAATGCAAAGGTATCAATTTTCCAAGAATACAAAGCAATCTGATAGTCTGTGCATTTAACAATACAGATGAAAATACAGGAGGTAAAATCTAACAGAACTGCAAGAAGAAATAGACAAATCTAGTATTTTGGAAACTTAAACACCCTCTATGAATAATTTATGGATAAGCAAGCAGAAAATTAGTAAGGATATAGATCACCTGAACACTATCATTCAACTAGATCTAATTTACTTTTACAGAACACTCCATCCACTGAAAGAAGAATAAATATTCTCTTGAGCTCACATGAAATTTCACTGAGATAGACTACCTGCTGGGTCATAAAACCACACCTTAACAAATTTAAAAGATAGAAATTCTGCAGAGTATACCCTCAGACCTGAAGGAATTAGACAAGAAACAAATAGGAGAAAGATAGCTAGAAAATCCCCCAACTATTTAAAAATTATGCAACACATTTCTCAATTCAAGAGTCAAAGAAATGTCTTCAAATAAGGTAAATGAAAATTTGAGTTATCAAAATTCATATAATGAATCAAAGGCAGCACTGAGAAGGGAATTTATAGCATTAAGTGTAAGTATTAGAAAAGAACAAAGATCTAAATAAAAAGCCTAAGCTTCCACCCTATGAATCCAGAGAAACAAGAGAAAATTAAGCCTAAATACACAAGCAAACAAACAAAAAACAGAAGGAAAATAAAAAATTAGAGCAGAAATAAGTGAAACAATATAGGAGAGCAATAGGGAAAATTAAAGAAATCAAAAGCTAGTATTCATAAAAGAAAACTTCTACCTCAACAAAACCTCTCTTTAGGCTCCCCCCCCTCCAAAAAAAGGCAATAATATTAGAAATGAAAGTGGGATCACTCCAACTTAGATCATGAAAATTAAAAAGACAATAAGGGTATCCTATGCACAATTTTATACAGATGTACTTGATAAATTAAAATTAACCAATTATTCAAAAGACAAAAACTATCAAAATAAAAGGAGAATAAATAATCTGAATTTTCTTACACCATTAAGTAAATTGTATCTGTAATTTAAAAGTTTCCAAAAAGAGAAGCTCCAGTTTCAGATAGTTTCATTGGTGAATTATACCAATCATTTAATGGTAAATCTCTACACCACCATCCTAAAAATAGAATCAAAAGGAACACTTCTTAACTCAATACAGGAGGCCAGCATTACTGTATTATCAAAATGAATAGAGAGGTTACAAGAAAATCACAGACTTAAATCTCCCCATGAACATAAAAGCAATAATCCTTAACAAAATATTATCAATGTGGATTCAACATCATATATAATAGATAGTACTTCATGATCAAGTGAGGTTTACTCCATGAAAGACTATTTCAATGTTCATATACTAAATAGTGTATTCATCATGTTAGTAGACTAAGAATAATCATATTATTACAACAACAGAGAGCAAAGAAACTTATAATCATACTTGAGCTGATGTGGTGTTTCCAATGGTGCACAGGTTAACAGCCCTGAAAACCCTATACAAGTAAACAGTAATTGAACAATTAAGTAAATTGACAGAAAATGGCAGGAGCCGGGTTTCTC
The DNA here is from genome assembly GCF_040802235.1 of Manis javanica. Taxonomy (NCBI): domain Eukaryota; kingdom Metazoa; phylum Chordata; class Mammalia; order Pholidota; family Manidae; genus Manis; species Manis javanica. The sequence goes on from NC_133158.1 coordinate 141,590,993, forward strand.
AGTGTTATGTATAAGTGTTAAGACAAGTAAGAGCAAAAGCCTAGAATGATCCTTTCTAAGATGTGGTAAAGGGTTATAGGTGAGGACATCAACATGAACTTATGTTTAGCTTAAAAAAGACTGAGATGGATAAATACAGAAATATTTACAGGCAAGAGTATATATACAGTTAGTATACATACATACAATTTTCCTTGATTTGTCATTGAGAGGGCCTAGAAGCAAACCCGCCCCCCATAGCAATAAGCATGCTTAGTACCAAGATCTTGACTTCTGATACTGTTCCCCAATAGATGAAACCAGGGTTCCTGTTGAAACTGCTGATTATAAGATTGGTAAAGGTAGTATACAAGATGATCTAGAAGCACCATATATGCCAGAAATACAGAAATGATAAAATCACACAATTAAGGACATATGTCAAAGGACATGGTAGCCAAAGAAAGAGCTCCTAATTACCGAAACTGGAAGAACGTGAGAAGCAAAATAGAGTAGCATTGGGTTATACTCCATAGAATAAAATGAATATCCTTGATATAAATTAATGATTAACTATATATAAAATGAATAAATTCAAGTAACTCATGTAGATATTTCTCCTTAAAGAGATGGAGCATAACTTCCTACTTCTTAAGTGTAGGTGCTGTATAGTACTTTGTTTCAAAGAGTACAGTATGGAAAAGAAGACAATAAGAATAAATTCACAGTGCATAAAACTGACAAATTCTATCTTAACCAAGATGAGGAATGTCAACATGAACAGTTATATTGTTTATATATTGTTATTATATTATGATATGTTATATAATAACATATATATATTATAATGTTATTATGAACATATATAACATGAATAAGTTATATTTATTAGTATGTATCCTTAAGATGAGATAATAAAAACAGCACTTTACCTGTCAATCTTCCTCTTCAAAACATATTTACCCAATCTCATCATGAGAAAACATCAAACAAATACCAACTGAGAAACATTCTACAACATACAAGCATACCTTATTCTATGGAGCTTCACTTTATTGCATTTCACAGATGCTGTGATTTTTTGCAGATTGAAGGTATGTGGCAAACCTGAGTTGAACAAGTCGACCAGCACCATTTTTTCAACAGCGTTTGTTCATTTCCTGTCTCTGGGCCACATTTTGGTAATTGTCACAATATTTCAAAGTTTTTCGTTATTATATCTGATCTGGTGATCTCTGATGACTCACTGAAAGCTCAAATGATGGTTAACATTTTTTAGCAATAAAGTATTTTTAATTAAGGTATGCATATTGTTTACTTAGATATGATGCTATTTCACACTTAACAGACTACAGAATAAACATAACTTGCATATGCATTGGAAAACCAAAAAATTCATTTGACTTACCTTACTGCAATCTTCACTTTACTGTGGTGGTCTGGTACTGAATCCACGGTATTCCTGTATCTGGCCAGTCTTCCTCAAAACTGCAAGGTAATCAAAAACAAGAAAAAGCTAAGAAACTGCCAAACCAAGAGGAGCCTAAGGAAACAAGACAACTAAATTCAATGTGATATCCTGGTTGGATACAGAAGAAGGATACTGGGGAAAAACTGAGAAAATGTGAATTAATGAAAGACTTTAGTTAATAATGTATTGATGTTGGCTCATTAATTATGCCCAATGTGCCACACTAATATGTTTATAATACTTGTCTTATCCTCCATCTGGGGATATTTTTTTATATTCTAGTATGTAAGAACTCTGGATCTTTCCCTTTCTGTTACCAAAGAGAATTTCTTTATAGTAGAGATCAAAGTTTTCTGTCTTAGATGGAAGAGGGGAACAGCTGTCCCATTCCTTGCAGATTCCTTGCATGATGAAACTTGCAGATTCATATCTTGAGAAGCCTCTGTGTAGTATAAGGCAAGGGGCTGACTGTAAGCATTTGCTTGCTGACACATCCATTTCAAAGACATCCACCTTGAGTGAACCTGAGAACCCTGCATACCCCTCCATTAGACCCTAATGAAGTCAGGGCCCCAAGTCCTAGCTACCTCCTCCTCTCTGTACCCATGACCTCACTGAGTGGCCCTGGCCATGCTGTGGACCCTCCAGGGCCTACAGTGATAAATCTTATTCTTCAAAGTTTCCTGATGGCTTTGCTGGGGTATGTCCTGAGATCATAGTAAGAACCACAAGGGCCCTGGTAGTGGGAGTGGGGAGAATGTCTTAGGGCTCCCTAGGAGTAAAGATGGGTGCCTCAGGCACAGAATGTCACTATCAATACGCTGAGACCCATACAACATTCTCACACAATCCCACTACATGTGTATAACACCCATCTGGCTCTCATTCTGCTGCCTGTGGTGTGCTGGGTGTAATGGGCCAGTGATAGGATATTATTCCTCCCCTATGTTGCTCTTAGTAAATAAAGCTCTGATCTCTGACCCAGAGGCCTGATGTTTCTAGTATATATATATATACATATATGTGTGTGTATCTCTTTACCTATATACATGTGTATGTACACAGTAAAATTGAAGCTCCTTTACCATGATATATGAGAATATGCTTTTAATTTTATACTTAGAAAGTTTTTGCATTTAGATAGTATAAACAAAAAAAAAACAAATTATTCATAAATCCAAACCATAAGAGGCCACAACAAATATTTTGTCTCCATGGGTTTTCAATATACATATACAAATATATAAATATATACAAATGATCATCTTCTATATTACTATTGCATTCAGCTCATTTTCTTAGCATCTTATAAGTGCTCCAAATTTAATCATTTTTAACTAGTATGTTTGTTTTGTCATATTGGTGTACTTAGTAATTTTCTTTGTTTTCTTGAATGTGATTCATTTTGTTTTTCCTTAGCCTTATTCTAAACAAAATACTTGAAATAAGTAGATAGGATGATTAATTATATTTTTCTCTCTCACACTACACTAAAGTGAATACAAAGCATCTCTTAAAGGTTTATCTGGTTTTTATTCCTCAATCATTTCCCTTTTTTCCTGGTTGTGAAAATTAGAGCTGATTGTGTGGAACTAAAAACCAAAATTAGGAAAGTATTCAGTTTCACAAAAAAAAAAAAAAAAACCTTGATGGTATGGGATATATTAGTCATAGGATTGAAAGAATATATGATTAAATAGAAGTAAGCAGAGGGAACAAGGGAGACCAGAGCTTTTAGCAGCAGGAAATCATTTATGGTTTTAACATTAGATGTTGCTCTTTCCTAAATTTTCTGTGTGTCTGGTCATCATTGATATTCCCAGGTGAGAGACTGCAAGTAGCCCAATCTATCCTAACTATACATTTTTGAGTTTAGGGTCCTTTTCTCAAGATTCACACAAAATGGAGGAAAGGAAACTAACTCCCTGATGAGGTGATATTTTCTTAAAAAGAAACAAGGGAAAGAATTAGCCACTACACTGCCCTCTGTGGCTACTGTGCAAACTTTATTTTCATACATAAAAATGCAGAAAATCTCATTTGGCATGCAACTTTTCATCAAACAAACAAAAAAATAGAGAGACATCTATTCCCTTCTCAGTGAGAGAAAATGCAAAATTGTTACTTGTTACTGAGTCTCAAGAGAAGTAGTATAAAGCCACTGCTGTCTGAGTCCAGAACCATTAGGAGATGGCATTGCTTATTTCCCTTCTATTTTTTTACCACTAATAAACCCTATATAATATTACAGTGAAAAGGAAGATAATAATATTCTTCCTACATAAGAACAACTTGTAAGAAATTGGGTGGCCCTACTTGTGTGAGGTAGCAGTTGCCTCCTAATAATCTGTTTCCAAGTACAGAAATACTATGAAGTACTTCAAATGAGTCATAACTTCAAATAAAAAAGTCTAAATATAAATTTTGTTTAGATCTACGTTGGATAAATCATCCCTCTTTCTTCTCAATAGTCATAGTCAGTCACGATATATACATATTTTATGCTATTTCCAATGATCCCAGTCAGAAACACTGACTGCGTAATGTAGTATCAGATTTGAATTTAACTGTGTGCCTTGGTGGTATGAGCCCTTCTTGGTTTGCTAAAACTTGTAGACTGGAAGAGCTCAGAATTACAGGAGCAAACCACAGATCTGTTCAGAATCAGCTACTAGTATAATCTTAAAAGGCATATCTCTCAGGAGAAAACATTAATGGAGTTACCTTTGATTTTCCTGTATCATTTCATTAAATTCTCTCCCTATAGAGAATATTCTCTTCAACAATTAAAATATCTCCTTTAAATAAACATCAACAAATCCACATTTGTTTATGCTAATGATAGATGATTTGCATTATGATAATACATTCTGTTTGAAATCTGCATTTCATGTTTTCAGATTATTTGACATTTTAAATACCATTATTTTAATTAGAAAATTGGAGTACAATACTCCTCTCATCAATGATGAAAATTAATATTCCATGCAATATAGATTGTTTTCAAATGTGAAAATTATCAGTGTTTACTGAATTCTCATCTAAAATATGCATAATTGCATCTATTTGTAGGAAAATTTCCCAGGAAATTATGGTTAGGTTATTTTCTTTCTTTGAATGTGCCTCATATTTTTTGAGAAAAAATTGAAAACTTTATTAAGATACAATAAAAATTTAGGAAGAATCTCTTAATAACAATAATCATTTTTAAGGTTATAAAGTTAAAGCCTTGAAATGTTTCATTTACTTACTTAAAATTTTAAGTAAATAAATTCCTTTATCACCAATTTTTTCTTAAAACACCAGCAGCTAAACCTGCAGATTTGTGGATCCATCGTTATAGATGTTAGCTCACTCCATGGGGTACTGGGAGAAGAGATATAGAATAAGTCACTCTAGTCTTCAAAATCATAAAAAGTACAAAATGTACAAAATCTTCAGAATTGTATTTCATATTAGTATGCAGGAGTATCTCTCCATATCTGGTATCACCCTTACAACCTCAGCATGAAATATAAAAAGTACACTATGGCAATAAGCCAATTTCAAATTTAGTATCAATTTATAGTCAGTTTTTATAGGTTATCATTTATTAACTCAGCTATATTTGATTGAAAGAATATATTTACTAGAGATTTCTATGATATTCTACTACAAGAAACATTAGCCTACTACTGAGTAAAACCCTTGTGACTGCCCATCTTACCTCTAGAAACATTACAGCTCAGGACACACTGGTTGTCACTCCATACTAACACCTATTTTGGTAATTACTTCCATCTTCCCTCTAACCTGAGTGCAGGGTCTTAGTCTTTGGTTTTTGATAATGTTAATAGTTTCACCAACATAAAAGAACCTGGGCTCATGGCAATACCATGGTAACTGGGATACTAAGGTAAAGCAGTATCTACCATCAACTCTGGCCTACTGAGTTTCTTAAAAATCCTCCTGTGCATTTCTTATTACCTTGATGAAAAAAGTTCCTTTTGAGCTCTTCCTGGGAGCATAGTAAAGTTATCATTATTCCCAAATTGGTCTTGGCAGCAACCTAAGTCCATTTATTGGTTTTAAGACAAAATGAAGACAAGCCTAGAAACTGAGGTCTCAAGAACAGCATATAGCATCTTTGCGGCAATTGCCTCAGGTGAGGTCTCTACATAGTGTCTAGGTAACAGAAGGTTACTGTTGTCCTATAGCAAGGAGGAGGAAGTTGTTTCCCTTGGCTGGGAATATTAGAGCATTTCAGAGGTTCACGTTTCTAAGCTGTGTTGACACAAATTTGCCCTTCCTATTTACCAGTAACCCACTCTTTCCCTGTCAGGGTCATGCTTTTGGCACAGATCTGCAAAGATGTGCATTTGGTGTCTTTTGAAGCTCTGATACCATGACAACTACATGCAGCCTGATCTTCAGCAGAGTCTATCTTGTAGCTGGAGGTTACAGTGGTCTCCTGAAATGTTCCCATGAGGATGTTCTGATATTCACAGTATGGCTTGCACTGACAGTTTTGCTCATATGAGCCTATCATTTTCTTCTTTCAGTGCTTCTAAAAGCCAATATGAAGCCACCAATGCAAGATGATGTCCATTGTCAGTGTCCATTAGCCCAAACATGTTGAAGTGTAATCACTACATTATAAGCCAAAGTTTCACACTCCATCTTCCAGAATGCTGAAAGTTGGTCCCCAAAATTAGATGTGTCTGTCCTAATCCCCTGAACCTGTAAATATATTGTCTTACATGGCAAAAGATATACTTGGTGAGCCCTACATACAATCACATAAGAAAGCAGACAAAGTTGTCTTAGGACAAATACACAGTGGAGAAGGTCAAGAAGAAGGTAGAGATTGGAGTAATGTGGCTACAAATAAATTAACACAAAAGAGTGCTAGTAGTCCCCAGAAGCTAGGAGAGCCACATGGAACAGATTATCCCTTATAACCCCTGCAGGAAACCGGTTTACCAGTCCCTTGACTTTGGACACCTGACCTCTAATTGTGAGAAGATAAATTTCAATTGCTGTAAGTCCCCCAGTTCATGGTAATTTATGACAGCCATAGGAAATTAATGCACACATCAACAAATGTCTCACCTGTAAAGGTTCTTAGTAATTAGTAATGGTAATGGTCCTGCATGCCAGGGGTTATCATTACCACTTTCTGGAAACCTCATGGAAATATTTTCTCCTGGAAACCCCCTTACACACCCTCTGGAGGCTTGACTGACATGAACCCCATGGGAACCAAATGCAACTCAGGATTTTTAAAAGAAACACAGAAAAGTATTCATTCACTGACTTCCATTTTCAACTGATGAAACGTTCCTCTAGGAGCTAAACTACCTTTTATTTACAAGTTTGTGCATTAACTAGAATGGTTGAGTTAGTCTACGAGATGAACCATGGAGTGATAGCAGGCAAATACTAGAGAAAGGTAAGCAAGCAAGAGATAAAACATAGACTGAGAAAGTGATCAGTGGACTCATGCAAACTGTTGGGTTCCTGCAGCAATGGTCTGCTTAAAAACCTGGCTCAAGGGGGGTGGAGCCAAGATGGTGGCGTGAGTAGAGCAGTGGAAATCTCTTCCCAAAACCACATATATTTATGAAAATATAACAAAGACAACTCTCCCTAGAATAGAGACCAGAGGACACAGGACAACAACCATACAACATCAATACCTGCGAGAACCCAGCACCTCACGAAGGGGGTAAGATACTAGCCCTGGCCAGGCGTGAGCCGAGTGCTCCTCTCCCCAGCTCCCAGCGGGAGAAGAGGAATCAGAGTGGGGAGGGAGAGGGAGGCCAGGACTGCTGAACACCCAGCCCCAGCCAACTGCACCAGAGTGCAGACAAAGTGCATGTGTGGGGTCCTGGATACTAGGGAAGCAGGACAGTAAGACCTGTGAGCAGGTCCCTGAGGCCAGCGAACGGGGACAAAGAAAAGCGAGTGGCTTTTTTTTTAATTAATTAATTAATTAATTTATTTATTTATTTATTTATTTATTTATTTATTTATTTATTTTCTGTGAATGCTTTTTGGAAGTTTTAAAGGGACAGGGACCCCAAACCCGGACAGAAGCATCCTGGGACACTTAGTCCAGCAGCAGGGAATCTGGGGATCTCTGGGCACTCTATACCCCTGGGCAGCAGGGAGCACAGAGGCCCCTCACAGAGATAAATAACCTCCCAGCCGCTCCCCCTCCAACTCTGCTCCACCATATCAGAGCAGCAGCCTGAGGCAAGCCACGCGCACAGCAACAGCAGAGATAAACTCCATTGCAGCCGGGCAGGAAGCAGAAGCACTGTCTGGATGCAGCTGCCCAGCACAAGCAACTGGAGGTCGCTGTTCTCCCAGGAGAGGAAGGCCACAAATCAACCAGTAGAAAAGTTCTTCCAGCCGTCACTCGTGCCAGCTCTGCAAACTATCTCTATCACCATGAAAATGCAAAATTACAGGCAGACAAAGATCACAGAGTCAACACCTGAGGAGACAGACCTAACCAGTGTTCCTGAAAAGGAATTCAAAATAAAAATCATAAACATGCTGATGGAATTGAAGAGAAATATATAAGAGCTAAAGGATGAAGTCCAGAGGGAGATTACAGACACCCAGAAAGAGATTACAGTAAGGAAACAGACTCTTGAAGGATTTATGAGCAGAATGGATAAGATGCAAGAGGCCATTGATGGAATAGAAACCAGAGAACAGGATCGCATAGAAGCTGACTTAAAGAGATAAAAGGATCTCCAGGAATGAAACAATATTAAGAGTACTGTGTGACCAATCCAGAAGGAACAATATCTGTGTTATAGGGGTACCAGAAGAAGAAGAGAGAGAAAAAGGGATAGAAAGTGTCTTTGAAGAAATAATTGCTGAAAACTTCCCCAAACTGGGGGAAGAAATAATTGGACAGACCATGAAAATACACAGAACTCCCAAAAGGAGGACAACACCAAGACACATAATAATTAAAATGGCAAGGATCAAGGACAAGGAAAGAGTTTTAAAGGCAGCTAGAGAGAAAAAGGTCATCTATAAAGGAAAACCCATAAGGCTATCATCAGACTTCTAGACAGAAACCTCACAGGCCAGAAGATAATGGCATGATATATTTAATACAATGAAACAGAAGGGCATTGAGCCAAGGATACTGTATCCAGCACGATTATCATTTAAATATGATGGAGGACAAGGAAGCACTGAACAACACACTAGAGCAGATGGACCTAATAGACATCTATTGAACTCTACATCCAAAAGCAACAGGATATACATTCTTCTCAAGTGCACATGGAACATTCTCCAGAATAGACCACATACTAGCCCACAAAAAGAGCGTCAGCAAAATCCAAAATACTGAAATTCTACCAACCAATTTTTCACACCAGAAAGGTATAAAAGTAGAAATAAATTCTACAAAGAAAACAAAAAGGCTCACAAACACATGGAGGCTTAACAACATGCTCCTAAATAACCAATGGATCCATGAACAAATTAAAACAGAGATCAGGAATATAGGGAAACAAATGACAACAACAACACAAAGCCCCAACTTCTGTGGGATGCAGCGAAAGCAGTCTTAAGAGGAAAGTATACAGCAATCCAGGCACACAAAGAAGGAAGAACAATCCCAAATGAGACATCACAATCCCAAAAGAACATCACATGGGAAAAAGAAGAACAAATGAGGCCTAAAGTCAGCAGAAGGAGGGACATAATAAAGATCACAGAAGAAATGAAAAAATTTGAGAAGAATAAAACAATAGCAAAAATCAATGAAAGCAAGAGCTGATTCTTTGAGAAAATAAACAAACTAGATAAGCCTCTAGCCAAACTTATTAAGAGAAAAAGAGAATCAACACAAATCAACAGAATCAGAAATGAGAACAGAAAAATCACAACAGACTCCACAGAAATACAAAGAATTATTAAAGACTACTATGAAAACCTATATGCCAACAAGCTGGAAAACCTAGAAGAAATGGACAACTTCCTAGAAAAATACAACCTTCCAAGACTGACCAAGGGAGAAACACAAAAGTTAAACAAACCAATTACGAGCAAAGAAATTGAAACGGTAATCAAAAAACTACCAAGAACAAAACCCCTGGGCTGGACAGATTTACCTCGGAATTTTATCAGACATACAGAGGAGACATAACACCCATACACCTTAAAGGTTTCCAAAAAATAGAAGAGGAGGAAATACTCCCAAAGCTCATTCTATGAAGCCAACATCACCCTAATACCAAAACCAGGGAAAGACCCCACCAAAAAAGAAAATTACAGACCAATATCCCTGATGAATGTAGATGCAAAAATACTCAATAAAATATTAGCAAACTGAATTCAAAAATATATCAAAAGGATCATACACCATGACCAAGTGGGATTTATCCCAGGGATGCAAGGATGGTACAACATTCGAAAATCCATCAACATCATCCACCACATCAACAAAAAGAAAGACAAAAACCACATGACCATCTCTATAGATGCTGAAAAAGCATTTGACAAAATTCAACATCCATTCATGATAAAAACTCTCAGAAAAATGGGCATAGGGGGCAAGTATCTCAACATAATAAAGGCCATATATGATAAACACACAGCCAACCTCATACTGAATAGCAAGAAGCTGAAATATTTTCCTCTTAGATCAGGAATAAGACAGGGATGCCCACTCTCCCCACTGTTATTTAACATAGTACTGGGGGTCCTAGCCACGGCAGTTAGACAAAATAAAGAAATACATGGAATCCAGCTTGGTAAAGAAGAAGTTAAATGTCACTATTTGCAGATGACATGATATTGCACATAAAAAACCCTAAATACTCCGCTTCAAAACTACTAGAACTGATATCAGAATACAGCAAAGTTGCAGGATACAAAATTAACACACAGAAATCTGTGGCTTTCCTATACACTAACAATGAACTAATAGAAAGAGAAATCAGGAAAACAACTCCATTCACAATTTCATCAAAAAAAATAAAATACCTAGGAATAAACCTAACCAAAGAAGTGAAAGACCTATACCCTGAAAACTACAAGTAACTCCTAAGAGAAATTAAAGGGGACACTATCAAATGGAAACTCATCCCATGCTCATGGCTAGGAAGAATTAATATTGTCAAAATGGCCATCCTGCCCAAAGCAATATACAGATTTGATGCAATCCCTATCAAATTACCAGCAACATTCTTCCACGAACTGGAACAAATAGTTCAAAAATTCATATGGAATCACCAAAGACCCTGAATAGGCAAAGCAATCCTGAGAAAGAAGAACAAAGTTGGGGGATCTCACTCCCCAACTTCAAGCTCTACTACAATGCCATAATAATCAAGACAATTTGGTACTGGTACAAGTACAGAGCTACAGACCAGTGGAACAGATTAGAGACTCCAGACATTAACCCAAACATATATGGTCAATTAATATTTGATAAAGGACCCATGGACATACAATGGTGAAACAACAGTCTCTTCAACAGATGGTGCTGGCAAAACTGGACAGCTACATGTAGGAGAATGAAACTGGACAATTGTCTAACCCCATACACAAAAGTAAATTCAAAATGGATCAAAGACCTGAATGTAAGTCATGAAACCATAAAACTCATCGAAAAAAACATAAGCAAAAACCTCTTAGACATAAACATGAGTGACCTCTTCTTGAACATATCTCCCCAGGCAAGGAAAACAACAGCAAAAAAGAGCAAGTGGGACTACATTAAGCTGAAAAGCTTCTGTACAGCAAAAGACACCATCAATAGAACAAAAAGGAACCCTACAGTATGGGAGAAAATATTTTTAAATAACAGATCTGATGAAGGCTTGACGTGAAAATATATAAAGAGCTCACCGATCTCAACAAACAAAAAACAAATAATCCAATTAAAAAATGGGCAGAGGAACTGGACATTTCTCCAAAAAAGAAATACAGATGGCCAACAGACACATGAAAAGATGCTCCACATAGCCAATTGTCATAGAAATGCAAATTAAAATAACAATGAGGTATCACCTCATGCCAGTAAGGTTGGCTACCATTCAAAAGACAAAAAACAACAAATGTTCACAAGGTTGTGGATAAAGGGGAACCCTCCTACACTGCTAGTGGGAATGTAAATTAGTTCAACCATTGTGGAAAGCAGTATGGAGGTTCCTCAAAATGCTCAAAATAGAAATACCATTTGATCCAGGAATTCCACTCCTAGGAATTTACCCTAAGAATGCAGCACTCAAGTTTGAAAAAGACAGGTGCACCCCTATGTTTATCACAGCACAATTTACATTTGCCAAGAATTGGAAGCAACCTAAGTGTTCATCAGTAGATGAATGAATAAAGAAGATACGGTATATATACACAATAGAATATTATTCAGCCATAAGAAGAAAACAATCCTACCATTTGCAACAACATGGATGGAGCTGGAGGGTATTATGCTCAGTGAAATAAGCCAAGCGGATAAAGAGAAATACCAAATGATTTCACTCATCTGTGGAGTATAAGATCAAAGAAAAAACTGAAGGAACAAAACAGCATCAGAATCACAGAACCCAAGAATGGACTATCAGGTACCAAAGGGAAAGGGACTGGGGAGGATGGGTGGGTAGGGAGGGATAAGGGGAGGGGGAGAAGAAAGGGGGTATTATGATTAGCATGCATAATGGGGGGGTGGGAGAAAGGGGAAGGCTGTACAACACAGAGAAGACAAGTAGTGATTCTACAACATTTTGCTATGCTGATGGACAGTGACTGTAAGGGGGTTTGTGGGGGGGACCTGGTATAGGGAAGAGCCTAGCAAACATAATGTTATTCATTTAATTGTAGATTAATGATAAAAAAAAAGAAAGAAAAGTGGGATTACTCCCTGATAGAATAAAACTAACTGCAAATCACTGATTAATGCATGTTTTAAATATCCTTAATTTTGATCATTTAAAGGGTGTCAGATGATCAGCTATGGAAGTACATTTTTCTGATAATATTCCTTTCTCTTAAAAAAAAAAAAGCAGTTCCTGTGTTGTGATCCCCAATAAGTTCTTCACAATGGTATGAAGGGCATATCAAAGTATGGGCAAAGGGTTTGTTTGTGTTTATACAGAGGATCAAAGCCTAATTTGGCTATCCAGAAAATGAATTAAGATACAATATGAAGAACTTCCAACATCAACATTCTCTGGAAGAGTCATTCCAGAAGATGATCATCAAATCCTTCAAGACAAAGATCCTGGTGCTGTTGCAGTTGTAGCTGCATTCATCCCACCAGTTCCTAGACTTGCCATTGGAATGAAGAAGGAGATATCTAAGCTGGCCTGTGCATACAGTAAAACAACAAATTTGTCTAGATCTATACTGTCAGAATTCAACCAAGAATTAGGAGAAGTGCAAGTTGCAGTGCTCCAAAATCTTGCGACTATAGACTATCTACTGTTAAAAGAATATATGTGATGTGAACAGTTCCCAGGAATGTGTTGTTTTAATGTGTCTGATTTTTCTCAAAATATTCAAATTCAGTTAGACAATATCCATCATATCATTGATAAGTTTTCACAAATGCCTAGGGTCCCTAACTGTTTTCTTGGTTTCACTGGATATGGCTGGTAATTGTAGGTCTGCTTTGTTTATGTAGCTGTATTCCTATTATGTTAATGTTTACATGCAATTTAATTAGTAATTTAAAACCTATACATGCTTACGTTACACTACAAGAAGATATGTCAAAGAAATAATCTTCCCATGTTTTCTTCTGTCTTCTACTTCTATAGCTTCTCTTCTTCCTTCATAATCACAACCCTTACATAGAATTCGTGCCTCATATTGAAATTACCGAGTATCATAATTCTTCCAAGTGGTAAAGGTACCTCAAGACAAATGCTGGGTATAGAAGCCACAGGGCATAAATCTGCAAAAACATAAAAAGCTAACCTTTTCAAACAATGTTGCTTCTCTCTCACTTGCCAGCTTTACATTTCCCTGTATGGCCCCGGAAGATGACTGGTTAGCCAGAGACGGGTAAGATTCCTCAAGGGAGGAACAACCTAAGACAGGCACAGTCGCAGGGGGGCCATCAGCTGAGAAACTGGGGATCAAAGAAGTGAGGCTTAGAACCTAACCCCCCTATTTTGAGAGAAATCTTCTGCATCCGTTGATGTTTTGTTGCCCTTGTCTAGCTTGGGTTAATACTTAGTCTATAATCACACACCTGATCATCTACATTTGCCCTCTTACAGCACTAAACTATGTTTTCTACCTTTATCTTGCATCTACCTACCGCTTCAGCATTTTATTAAAAAATAATAATAATAATATAATAATAATAATAATAATAATAATAATAATAGAGAAATGTTGGATTCACATATAAATCAAGTATAAAAATCAAATGAATAATCATAATTGACCTGACTGTTTATAGTTCATGATGTGTGATCAAAACCAAAAGTTTCTGTGATGACTGCCCTTGCACTGTTCACCATGTAAGAACTTATTCACTATGTAAGAACTTGTTCACCATGTAAAAACTGGTTCATTATGCTTCAGAAGATTGGAGACTGTTGAGAATTAGGCTTGGGGTTGATTAATGATTGTGCATTGAGTCCCCTATACAGAATTTTATTGTTGTTAACAACCATATGATCAATAAATATGAGAGATGCCCTCTCAAAAAAAACCTGGCTCAAAATGATGCAAAGATGATGGGTATAAGAAGTAATGTTTAACTGTCTCTGTGTAAACATACAAAGACACAATAAGTAAGTTTTTCTAAAAGACAACATTTTAAATCCATTCTGTTTTTCACAATGATGATGGTAAAGAAAAAGATAGGTTTGTTTATTATGTTTTGCTGGACCCAGTTTAGCAAAATATTTATATAGAAATTGACCATTGAATTTTTAGCCATTCATATTAAGTAACATTTATTAATGGATATTTCTTTCTTATGGAACTATAATTTCATTAGTGTTAATTGGAAGTAATTATGACTGATTAATTGAACACTTCATTAAATGATTTGTATATTAGGTTAACTGTGATCTCCACTACTCAAATGCCACATTTGCAAAAAGCACAGTATATTTTGAAGTTTGAAACCTATAAAATAAATAAATCAAATATTTAAACTAAAAACATTTGCATATACTTATATACATACACATATATGTGTGTATACATATGCACACATATGTGTCCATGTATATTTTTAGGTTAGGAAGTAAATCAATACACACATACACACCCAAATACACACATGCTTTCCTTAACAGAAGAAATTTCAGCAGAAAGAAATTTTCTTCTTAGCAGGAATTTTCCTCTGAACACAATAAAAAGTGTTTCCATTTTTACAGTATATTTCCTTTACATATCTCTACTTTTTAAAATATTTTTTTACCTTATAAGATTTTAAGATATTTATTTATTTAGTTATGGATCATGTGATCCAGCAATCACACTTTGGGATATATATCCAAAGGAATTGAAAATATATACAAATATATATACACAATGCAATATATTCAATTATGGAAAAGAAAGAAATCTTACCATTTGCAACAACATGGGTAGATCTTGAGGGCACTATGCTAAGTAAGATTAATCAGAGAAAAATACTGTCAGATTTTTTTTAAATGAGTATATTAATCCATGAAAATACAAACCAATTACTATGCCTATATTTACTTATACCAAAACTATGATGACCTGTATGCATAATAATCTTAGATTACCCAATGCTTTTAAATAAAAGTCACTAATTTTCAAATCCCCAGATCCTAGCAAATTGGCATCAAACTTATAGTTTAAATTAGAATGCTACCTCACTCTCTCTTCAATTACTTAGATACTTTCAGTTGCTACTGATATTCCCTTCCCCAATGATTCTTCAATTAAAACTGTTTACTGTTAATCTTTTTTCTGTAGAAATCAGGTAGAAATAAGGTGATCATGAGGGATTTTCCCCAAATTTGTTTTCTAAAACCCAGAATGACTTGGGTTAACTGAAATGTGGCTTTGTTTCATAGAAAGTGTGTTATGGAATTAGAAATTATTTCAGATGGACAAACAGAAGCTGTTCTTACCAATACAAATTTTGATAATAAATCTAAAACAAGTACAAACTTTAAAAATAACACAATGGAAATAATAAATATATATTATTTAATTTTAATTTGTCCAATTAATGTTCTTCTTGACTATATATATATATATGTGATGAAATGCTAAATTAAAAAGTTTTATATTCCTATTTGATAGAAGTTACGGATATGCAAGGTTTGGTTGGACAAGATGTGAATTTTGAAGAGAAAACTAAAAACAAGTTAAGATAATTTAAAACATAACATATACTATATTGGCTGATACTTCTCTAATTCATAATTCTGTATTTCTCCATGTGTTTCCCCACTTTTTTTTTTCTGCCCACAGTGGCTAAGTGCATCTTTGAGACAGTGCTTTTATTAATTCCCAAATAAGTGATAAACCTGTGTTTTGCCTTCAATTGACCTATAGTGAGAGACAAGATAGATGAGAAATATTATTCATTGGTAATGATGAATTATCATTTCCTGAGGAAGGACTTTCTTAATTTTTCTTGCAAAAAAAACAAAACTAAATCAAATTAGCCCAACTTAATTATGCACTCAAAACTGAATATACTTATTTTGGTCATTAAAGAAGAACTATTAGTATAAAATCAATCCATTTCCTTGGAACATTTAGAATAAAGCTACCAAAAAAATTCAAAATTCTTTTTTCTTATTGGAATGCAAAATACAGCTAGGCTCGCAATTACGGTTACAATGGCAAATGAAAGTTTACTACTCAATCTCCTGCTGCTCATGAAAGGATCATAACTCACGAATCCAGGATGATTTCTCCTGGGTACCTTCAAATGGTATTTTTTCTACCAGCCTTTTATTTATATTTTATTTCTCTCTTCTTGGCAATGCTACTGCTCTTAGATTTGCAGCCTTCCTCATTTCCATCCTCTATTTTGTGCCTGATAACAGAGTCTATAGGGACTCTCTTTGCTATCTAATTTCTTCCCCAACTGAAATAGAACATTCATTTTGAATTACTGACTTACTCACTCCTAAATGAACTTCACTCATCTGAAATGCTGGAGGTGATAAACTCCAATTTATGACACCATAATCTACTAAACCTAAATAATCACTGAAGTTGCTTGTCTTTTGAAAACAATGTATCTGAATTTCACTCCTGTAGGATACTCAACAGCTAGAAACTGAAACAAAATCCATTTAAATACAAGCAAATTGGCTACAAAAATATTACAAAAGAGGAACTGAATGCTTACAGCTTTATGTAATCCCAGTCTCCAATGTTCTGAAATTTTCTGACATTAACAGAAGCTCGGTCAAGGAAAAAAATGTTACTGGTGACTGATGTGTTTCTGATGTGTTTGTTCTTTCACTTGTTACCAAGGTACAGTAAAACCACATCATGTTCCATGAAGAACATGTTTCCACTGTTGTTTTATGGCAATCGCCATGATACATTCAACACCACTCTGTGGCAAAATGACCTATTTACTGCTAGCCCTGCTACCTATTATGATGGCCATGCTCACCTAGTTTCTAATTGTTAGGATCCCGGGGCTGCAGATATCAGTCTTTCCACTAATGTCTGAAAATACATTGCAATGACAGTATTTATTTGTAATATTTGGCTTGCAGATAACAGCCAATAAATAAAGAGCATTTTCAACAATGTTGATTCTTCCTACAGAGATGTATTGCTCAAGGTATTGGCAGAGGAAATGTTCTCTAGATAGTCCCAGGAGATATAGTTAAGGGATGGGGTAAAGATTATACACAATAAATTCACACTTACAGTTGTATCTCCTTAAATATTTAGATTTCCTCCTTTTGAGATAATGAAGATGTTCTGAAATCTCAACTTTGTTTAATGTAGGCCACTTTTGAGCCCAGGTTTCAATTCATGCAAATGAGCAAAGTATTAGAGTCACTTTCATATATTCTAGATAATAGATTCAATTTTATTAATGCACAGAATTTATTGTTCAGTATCTTTATGGTCAAAGTGCACATATGAAATAATAAATTTAACCAGATACATTTTTTTCATTCCTTGTAAAACACTCTCAGAAATCCTGCCAGGTTAAAGCTTTGTGGTCATTCTTTTGTTGTCTGCTGTGATTTGCACCTAGTTATGAGTTTAAAGCAGGGAAAAGTCTTGGATGTAGGAACTGGGAGCTTGAGAACTATTATCTACCTAAAAAGCCACTGTCTTGGGTGAGATTCATTAGGATGTCAGACAGACTCAGCCAATCCCTAGAGTGGGGAGGCTTGTGCTACCTCTGCCAGCAAGAAAAGCTCCGAGGGACGTTCAAAGACTTCATATTCATCAGAATCCACCCAAATGTCCACATTATTGTTTAAGGCTACAGTCTCTTCTGATCAACATTGTAACTTTGACTTAATAGAGTTAGGCTGTAAGCTAAACTTACATATTAAAATTTAACCTACTGTAGGGTCAAAATTGTTCATTTAATGTCGCGTGCCCTGTCCTCGCCGGCAAGAACAGCATGCAACAACAGCAGGATTCTTCTGCAGAAAGCTTTATTCTTCAGCTCTTTGTGAAACAAATGAGTTGGGCAGGACCCAGAGGGGAAGGAGAGGCTTGCTTATATAGTTCTCATGCTCTGACCTGGTTGGTGCGGCTCCATATGCCTTATTAGCATAACCATTTGGTGGGTCTCATTGGTCCTTATGCCAAGGCGCAATTAGCATGTAGTTTAGTGGTGTGGGATGATTTGTCATTAGGAAGTTCGGGGCCTTCCGGCTGCCCTGCATTGGGCGCTATTTTCTGAGCGCGGCTGCCAACATCTCCCCCTTTTTTGTCTAACAGAAGCTCAAGGCGGAACTTGCCAGCAGAGACGGAGACAGAGGCCTGACCTCCATCATACTTCCTGATGCCCCCTTTTTGGAGAGGGGTTCTGGGCATCTACCCCTATGCAGTCAGGCATGCCTCTCAGAGGGGTCCAAGACCTCTTGCAGTGCTTTGCCTCGCATCCTCTGGCTGGCGTTGGGACCGCTTGGTACAAAGGGTTTGGACCCTTTTTCTCAACCCTCTTGCACCATGAGCTTCTTAAAGAAAGCTGTGATTAAGCATTGAGGTACTCGGGCCTGGTGCAGTGCCACATGGGCTCAGGGTGCAAGAGCTACCTCAAGCTAAAGCCGAGCTTCCTTCTTAAGCATGTTGAGCCACACTTGGGGAGAGGCGCCAACGTCTATCGCCATTAGGGCTTGAGCAAGGATCACCTTGTCCTGCTTATGTTGGTTGCGGAGTCTGCATAACAACCAGAGTAAGAGCATGAGACCTCCAAGCAGGAACACGCCCATCCCAGCCATGCCCGCCCACTCCTTGACGTGGGAGAGAGCTCTGAGGAACCAGGAAGAGAGTCCTTCCGCTACGGAGATATCTAGACGGGTGGAGTTGATGTGGATAATTTCTCGCTGCAGCTCTTCTAGTGTCCCATCGAAGTCTTGGGACCAGTTTCCTGAAAGATACTGGGACAGGTCTCGTGACAGATTAGCTGCCCGTGTAAAATTTTTATATTGAATGCTAGTGATGCAGAGGGCATGATATTTCCGCTCACGTCCCAATTGGGCCATTTGCCAGAGCACCTCTATTTGTTCCTCCACGAGATCTATGCGTTGATTGAGGATCATTATTCCTCCTTTCAGTTTGCCATCAAGTGTGGACTGTTGGTCCAGGGCAGAAGCTACTGAGGCTGCAAGGTTATTGAGCTCTGTAGCCGATTTGATGGAGGTGTCTAAAGCTATACCAGCGGCGGTGGCTGCGACCGCGGTCGCGGAGATCAGGAGCACTATGGCGGCTGTAACACCGAAATCGCGCCTTTCTCGAAACAGAGTCATGGTGTTAGGGGCGTCTACGGGAACAGGGACCCAACGGGGGATGCGGACTACCAAAGCATTGGTAAAGTTACACGCATCCCAACACTGAGACAGAAAGCAGGTTTCATTGGAGCAGGAGTCAAAGCTACTATTGGATAAGATAAACAGAAATGGGGGGTATACGCATACTGGAGAAGGTGGAAAAAGGGAATTAGGTGACTCTGGACCTGATTTTGCTGAACACGTGTAGTTCTCGTTGTTATGGGTCATGATCATGTTCCAGTGTGCGCGCATGTGGTTATTCTCGCACCAAAAGGTGATATTTTTTACACCGATTCCCCCACCCTGGAGGGCGGAAAAGGGGGAGAGGTCGGTACACGAGCCATTGACTCCACACAGCATCCATTTATGGAAGGGGTTCATGCTCAGCTGCTGACGAAACTCGCCTTCGAGCACCTTTACTGGCCACCAAGCCTCATTGGCTGGCCGTCCCTCCATATCTGGGGAGATGGTAAACTTCTGCCTCTCAGTTGCCCACGTTACTACAGTTGACTGACAGTCAGTCCAGGGCCACAGCTCTCCCTCATAGTCGCCCACACAATGGGAGGCATATTTGGGTTGACGAGGCCTGTCGGTGGAATTGTTCCTGGGAGAGTGTACAAATGTGCCATTGATCCAGAGAACCATCTGGTGGATAGTCATGTTCTTATAGGGCGGGCTCCCTTCCTTATTAGGCCCTTCAAATTTAGCTGACATAACGGGGAGGCTACTGGCCTCTAGAATTATGTCACTGAACCATCCGTATTTCCTCCGTTTCAGGGAGATACAGCCAGCTAGATTCTGAGTGGTGAAGCATAATGACCCATTAGTTACGAAGGATCGGTTTTCTCCCAGGGGAGCTACTAGGGTGTCTTTAACTAAGTAGGGCAAGTTCATACTAGCACTGGTAGTGAAAAAGCACGGAAAAACGGCTGCATTGAAACGGACAGGCATAGGCTTAGGAAAGGCAGACAGGATTCCCCATCTCAATACTCCCTGAGTCGGGGTCTCCAGTGTCAGGAGCAGGGTCAGGAGGTATAGCGAAGTCATCTCCTTTGTTTAGGACTTTCCTCGTTAGGCGCTCCGGGATCCAGAAGGGATTTTCTTCACCCTGGGGGAAAACACACACAGATCCCCTGGATCTGATTATGATTGGTTAGATAACATGTCCTTCCATTTTACTAGTTCTTGTGGGTCTTTTGGCCACTGATTATGGCGATCCGCTGCTGTATGGCCTTGAGCATCCAGATTCAAAAAATTTATAGTGAAAAGTGCTAGGGCTATGGCAGTTTTTGGTGTGGGGGGTATATCTTCAATTCCCCCTTTTTGTTTAAGTAAATAGGATTTGAGCGTGCAGTTCGCGCGTTCCACAATCCCTTGACCCTGTGGGTTGTAGGGAAGGCCAGTGATATGTTTTATCCCCATGTGATGACAAAATTGAGCAAATTTTGTAGAGGTATAGGCTGGGCCATTGTCTGTTTTCAGAATCTGTGGTAACCCCCATGCGCTCCAAGCCTCAAGGCAGTGCTGGATGACATGGGAAGCTTTCTCTCCTGACAATGGGGAGGCAAAGATGACTCCTGAACAAGTATCCACGGATACATGTACATATTTCAGTTTCCCAAAAGACGAAATATGCGTCACATCCATTTGCCAAACTTGTAAAGGCCTAATACCTCTGGGGTTGATCCCAACATGAGGTGTGGGAAGGAAGCTGCA
Source organism: Manis javanica (assembly GCF_040802235.1). NCBI lineage: Eukaryota > Metazoa > Chordata > Mammalia > Pholidota > Manidae > Manis > Manis javanica. The sequence goes on from NC_133158.1 coordinate 141,612,110, forward strand.
GCAATGTTGGCAGCTAAGGACAATGTTCCTAGCTTCGGCCCTGGTTATGCTAAACCGCTTGCGCAGTGTTTCGGCAGTGACATGAAATTGTGTATGGAATTTTGAAGCTGTGGTGATAGGGTCTAGCAGGGGAAAAGCTATATTTCTGGTTGCGAGGTCTGCCAGGTGGTTTCCTTGGGTCATAGGCCCGGGAAGGCCTGAATGTGCTCTGATATGAGTTATATACAAAGGAGATTGCCTATGAAGTAGTGCTGATTGTATCTGTTTGAACAAAGTGGCTACTGGGCTGGACGCTTTGATTAGCCCGGCCACTTCTAGAGATTTGACTGCATTAACTACATAACAGGAGTCAGACACAATATTTAAAGGTTCAGGAAAGATTTGTAGGACCTCTAAGACTATGCGACATTCCACTATTTGTGGAGTGTCAGGCGTGTAGCCTTTTGTCACAACTTTGCCATCATGGACATAGGCACCTGTGCCTGTCTTAGACCCGTCCGTGTAAACTGTTTTTCCATGAGGCAGCGGGGTTAGGCTAGTGACCCGAGGAAATACTAGGAGATGATTTTTGGCGAAGTTGATGAGGGGATGTTTAGGGAAATGATTATCAAAGGTTCCTGAGAAACTGTAAGCAAGTATGGCCCAATCATCGTTCATAGCACATAATACTTGTATCTGTTCTACGCTGTAAGGGGTTATAATTTTAGCTGGAGCCTCTCCGAAATGTGTCATGGAGGTTTTTACTCCTCTCAAAGCAAGTTTGGCCACGGCTGCCGGATAGTACTCTATTGTCCTAGCCTGAGAGGCTTGGGGATGGATCCAGATCAGTGGGCCGTGCTGCCATAAAACTGCTGTTGGCAGCTCCGGGGTGGGAAGCACACACAACTCAAAGGGTTCATTCGATTGCACTCTATTTAATTGTGCTGTCATCAAAGCCTGTTCTACTTTGCGAATGGCTTGTAATGCCTCAGGTGTGAGGGAGCGCGGTGACGTTAGTTGTGGGTCTCCTTCTAGGGTTTTAAATAGTGGAGTCAATTCAGTGGTGGGTATCTTTAAGTATGGGCGCAACCAATTAATATCCCCTAGGAGTTTTTGGAAGTCATTCAAATTTCGCAATTGATTATGTCTTATCTCAAGCTTTTGGGGGCAAATTACATCTGTGTAAATGGTTGCTCCTAGGAATTTGCTAACACTAGATTTTTGGACCTTCTCGCTTGCTATATTCAGTCTCCAATTTTCTAGGGATCTAGTGAGATCTATATATGCTTCTTCTATTTCTGCTGGTTGTGGGGAGCAAAGAAGGATGTCATCCATGTAATGGATGATCTTTAGCGTGGGATAGGTCTTACGAATTGGGTCTAGCGCTCGCTGAACGTACAGTTGACATATGGTGGGGCTATTTGCCATTCCTTGAGGGAGGACCTTCCACTGAAATCTGGCATCGGGTTGTTCATGGTTAATAGCTGGCAAAGTAAAAGCAAATCTTTCCCTGTCCTTGGAGCTTAGAGGTATAGAAAAGAAACAATCTTTAATATCTATTATGAGCACTTTCCATTCTTTGGGTAAGGCAGAGAGGAGTGGCAGTCCCCGTTGTACGGGTCCAAGCATTCTCATTTGAGCATTTACTGCTCTCAGATCATGAAGCAACCTCCATGATCCTGACTTTTTCCTGATTACAAATATGGGTGTGTTCCATGGGGACACAGAGGGTTCTAGGTGTCCCACTTGGAGCTGCTCTTGCACTAAGCAATGAGCTGCTTCTAATTTTTCAGAGGATAGGGGCCACTGAGGAACCCATACGGCCTCCTCTGTGAGCCAAGGTATGGGCATGGCATCTTCAATGGCCCCTATGAAAAACCCAGGCCGTGACGGTCATTCTTTACTTTGGGCAGGATGGGCTCTATGTGTCCCTGTTGGTGTTTCCCCAGCCCCTTGCCAGGGATGTATCCCATGTCCATCATCATGCCTTGGGCGGGGGTTGAGTATTCATTAATGAGTTTGAGGCCTAAGTCTCTCATGACATCCCTCCCCCATAAATTGACCGGTAGAGGGAGTACATAAGGGGTGACTGTACCCTCTTGTCCTTCAGGGGCTTGCCATTTCAATGGTTTGGCACTAATTGAAGGGCTTGACTCATATTCTAAACCTTGTAATGAATGTGAGGATTGGGTCACAGGCCACTTGGAGGGCCACCAGGTTGCAGAGATAATACTTTTATCTGCTCCAGTGTCTAGGATTCCCCCAAAGCTCTTTCCCTCTATTTGAAGAGTTAATTTTGGTCTGTCTGCTAAATCTAATACTATGAAGGCTGAATCCCAGTCAGAGGAGCCGAAGCCCCTTTCTCCCCTCTCCGTGTTGGTAGCAGGATAATTGGCGTGGAGACTAGGTAAAACTAAGAGCTGGGCTATGCGGTCTCCCGGAGATATAGGGTAGATTCCTCTAGGGGCCGAACACATGATTTTTACCTGTCCTTCATAATCTTGATCTATGACTCCGGGATGAACTACCAGGCCTTTCAATGCAGCAGAAGAGCGCCCTAGGAGTAACCCAATGGTATTTGGTGGTAGGGGGCCTTTAAAGTCTGAAGGGATAGGCTGAACTCCCATCTGTGGAGTCAACACTATTCTGGTGGTGGCACGGATGTCCAATCCCGCGGAACCTGAAGTGGCTCTCCTTGGGGGGCCTGGTTGTTCCCGAATGACACTTGCGTGCTGGTTGCCCCATATATTTGCGGGCCCTGGTGACAGGGGCCCCTCTGGGCGTTTTTTGGCAGTTCTAAGGGTTTCCCTTCTATATCTTTAATAGACCGGCACTCATTGGCCCAATGCCTGCCTTTCTTACACTTAGGGCACAACCCAGGGGTCTTTTGGGTTGTTTGTTCTGAAGCTGGGCTCCTACACTCTCTCTTTATATGTCCTAATTTCCCACATTGAAAGCATTTGATACTTCTGTTAGTGATCCTGGCTTGTTTGTGGCTCTGTAATATGGCCGCGGCTAGGCCCGCATTGGTGAGTGGCCCTCCTATTTCTCTACAGGCTTTCAACCAGGCATGTATCCCTTTTTGTTTCCAGGGTGTTATCGCCTGTCTGCATTCCTTGGTACATTGTTCAAATACTAATTGCTCCACTAGGGGCATTGCTTGTTCCTGATCTCCAAATATTCTGCCTGCGGCCTCCATCATACGAGCAACAAAGTCAGAAAATGGCTCGCTCAGCCCCTGAATAATTTTTGTCAAATTGCCTGATACTTCTCCTTTGTTGGTGAGGGCTTTCCATGCCTTGGCGGTGCACGTGTTTATTTGTGCGTATACCTGTAAGGGGAAGGCGGTCTGGTTGGCTACCCACTGTCCTTGGCCCGTCAGCATATCATATGACCACGCAGGCTGTCCTTCGGCCGCGTTTGCACGTGCCTGGGTCATGCTGATATCATGCCACAATGCCTTCCATTCTATGTATTGCCCCATACTAGAAAGGCATGCCTTAGTTACATATTGCCAGTCTGCGGGTGTCATGGCTGTCTCTGTTAATCTCTCAACTTGTGCTATGGTATAGTTGGCACTGACCCCATACGCTCGGACGGATTCCGCTAAGTCTTTAACTTGTTTATGGCTCAGGGGCTGGTGAGAGCGTACACCGTTATCCTCAAATACAGGAAACATTTGTCTAATTGCCTGAAGAGTATCTGGGTGGCAAAAGGAGAGTGCGCCACTCACGTAAGGTGGCGGGGCAACGGGCGTCGGGGGACACCCTGCTTTCATTTTTTCCTTGGTCCGCTTTTCAACTTTGCTGGTTCCCTTACTTCTACACTCTGCGGTTTTATTTTCTTCCCCTTCCTCTGCGGACGTTAATTCCTCCTCAGATTCCCTATTGGAGAGTTGGAGGTCCCTCAACTCTTTCCAGGGGTATTTACTATTTTCTCCGAGGCGATCGTCACTCGCTTCTCGGGGCTCTTTCGCTTTTGCCCTAGGCGGGCTTTCTCCCTCACTCTGAGGTTTCTTTACCTTCGTTTTTGTGGCCTTTTTTCGGCCGCGCGCGCTCTCTGTTTCCCGTTCCGTTTCTGACATGCTCTCTTGGATATCTGTCAATGCTCTCTGACCTTCTTTTATTACCTTTTCACATCTCTCATCTTGCAGACAAGCTCTAATCAGTTTCCAGAGGGGCCTGGTGCCTCCCCTCAGGCTACCCTCCTCCTCCTCTCTATCAAGATCTTTCCCCAGTTTGTCCCAGCTCGGGATTGAGAGGGACCCTGAACAAATGAACCACGGTCTATCTCCTTCACAAAAGATCCTAAGACTTTGCTGGAGACCTTCAAGTTTCGCTCTTTGAGAGCTGTCTGCAGCGCCGTGACTAATGACGGTGCATTCCCCATGGTGCCTCCTTATTTACAGAGAACCATCAACCATCATCCTAAAAAGCAGGGGCCTCTCGGAACTTACCCCTCCGGGCTTTCTTCTGACCTGCAGTTCTGAATCCTCTCCAGATGTCTGAAGGGTCCTCCCTGTGCCGGTGATGTTCTGGTTCCCGGGTTTCGGCACCACTTGTCGCGTGCCCTGTCCTCGCCGGCAAGAACAGCATGCAACAACAGCAGGATTCTTCTGCAGAAAGCTTTATTCTTCAGCTCTTTGTGAAACAAATGAGTTGGGCAGGACCCAGAGGGGAAGGAGAGGCTTGCTTATATAGTTCTCATGCTCTGACCTGGTTGGTGCGGCTCCATATGCCTTATTAGCATAACCATTTGGTGGGTCTCATTGGTCCTTATGCCAAGGCGCAATTAGCATGTAGTTTAGTGGTGTGGGATGATTTGTCATTAGGAAGTTCGGGGCCTTCCAGCTGCCCTGCATTGGGCGCTATTTTCTGAGCGCGGCTGCCAACAATTTAACCGAAACAATGGCCTCAAGAAATTAGGGATTCTCTCAGTAGCATCAGGAACAACCCAGTTTTTCTACCCGGGCTTTAAGTTGGGAATATAAAACCTTAAGCTTGTTATTTTTATTCTCTCTAATGCTTCAGAGATTGAAGTGGTACCAACTCCAAATTCACAATTCTTGTATTCTTATATTCTTTATTTTCCCTAAATTTCTAATTCAAAAGCTTTGAGTTCCATAGCCTCCTTCCATATCCTCCCTTGCCTCCCACAGGTACTTCAAAGCAGGCATTTTCATGTGCTAATTCAAAAAAGAATTTTTTCAGTGAATGCCATGAAATTCAGGGTCTCATTTTCCATTAGAAAGAAACTTATTACTGCCTTCAATTCTAATCAGAGCAGAGAACTAGTTATAGAATTTGAGCTTCTGAAGTTTCCTGTAGCCATTTCTGGTACAAAATGCTGTATTCATTAGGGTTTTGTTAGGAAAACAAGCATGAAGGGTTTTAAGACAGAGAAGTAGAAGCTTACAGCCACTAGTTCAGTCAAAGTCAGAGAATGTGGTAGTTAGTTCTCAGGAACTATCTCTGAAGGTACAACAAATCTTAAAAATTTCTGGGCAATTCCCACAGATTGTCACAGTTTTGGCACCTGATCACAGCACAAATCAGTCTGTAGATTTTCTAGAGGCATACCTGGAAACTTCTTAGGACATGAACTCTACCCATCTGTTGGTAATAGCAGGGAATAATGATCTCTCTTCTATATTCTGAGTCTCACTTGAGTGTTTCTCATTGACAGATACTATGATGTGAACTATACACTGAGGAAGCTTTGAGAGCAGGCAATCTAGCACATAAACTGACCAGCTGGGTCTCTGGATAAGCATGCAGGGAAGAGCTTTTAAGCACCATAGTTGCCCACCAAATTTTGTAATCTTATATAAGAAATAAATTTCAGTCTTAGGCTAGCCACTATATCACATTTCTTAATTATCACAGCTTGGAATGTACGCTAATAAATATAACATTATTTAATCTCATTGTTATGATCTTTTAAGTATTTACTTTTCTTAAACTACCTGATATTGAATAAATTTGTTATAGTTTCTTGTGAAGTATTCTGGGATCTAATAACCTCCCATTTGCTTTCCAATCTCTAGACCTGAGTGTGGAACAGGGAGGTAAGAACATGTAACACTTCACCATCTTATACCTGAACTTTTTATTTTGATTTTCTTGGACACCCTTAAGTCCTGATAGTAGGAATATAAATCAGCTCATTAGTTCTGGAAATGAATTTAATAATATGCAGCAGAAACCTTATAAATGTTATCATTTATAAATATTGAGAACTATGTGAAAAGTATTAAATATTGTATTTAATTCAGGATTCTGCTAATAATTAAAATTTAAAAATCATGTCCATCAGTAGGGTAATAGTAATGTTATAGAATATTCACTTGATATAACAATTTGTTATATATTAAATTGTGCTGCCCCAAAATTCTTATGTGAAACACTAGCTACCAATGTGATTGCATTTGGAGATAGATAAGGCCTTTAAGAAGGTAACTAAAATTAAATGAGGCCATAACCATGGGACCTTAATCTGATAGGAAATGTTGTTCTTGAAAGAAGAGGAAGAGACACCAGAGCTGGTTCACTCTCTCTCTCTGTGTGTGTGTGTGTGTGTGTGTGTGTGTGTGTGTGTGTGTGTGCATGGAAAGGTCATTTGAGGATAGTGAGAGGGTAGCCATCTGAAAACCAAGGAGAGACTTCACCAGAAATCAGCTCTGCTGGTACTTTAATCCTTGAAGTTCAGTCACCAGAAACCATAAAACACTAGAAGAAAACAGGCGGTCAGCTTCTGGTTATTGCTCTTGCTGGTATTTATTTTGGATTTGACTCCAATGGCAACAAAAGCAAAAGAAAATGAATGGGATTTCATAAAACTTACAAGCTTCACAGTAGAGGTAGCTATCAACAAAGTAAAAAGGCAACTTGCTGAATGGGAGAAAGTATTTATAAATCATATATCCAATAAGTGATTAATATGTAAAATATATAAAGAACTCATCTAACCTAATAGCAAAAAGACCCTAAATAATCCAATTAAAAAAATAGGCAGAGAATCTGAATATTTTCTAACAAAGACATAGAGATGGACAACAGGCACATGAAAAGATGCTCAATATCACTAATCATCAGGGAAATGAAAATCAATACCACAGTGAGCTATTACCTCAAACCCGTCAGGATGGCTGTTATCAAAAGGAGAAGTACGAAGTGTTGGTGAGGATATGGAGAAAAGGGAACACTTGTGCCCTGTTGGTGAGAATATAATTTGGTGCAGCCACTATACCAAACGATATGGTGTTTCCTCAAAAATTAAAAATTAAAAAATGATCCAGCAATTCTGCTCAGGTATCTATCCAAAGAAAATGAAAAATTTGAAAAGATATATGCACCCCTATGTTAATTGTAGCATCATTCACAATAGCCAAGATAAGGAAATGATCTAAGTATATATTAATTGACTAATGGATGAAAAAGCTGAGATAATATATATGTACTGGAATATTATTCAGCAATAAAATAGAATGAAATATTGCCATTTGTGACAACATGGTTGGATCTTGAAGGTATTTACTAAGTGAAATAAGTCAGAGAAAGCAAATGCTGTATGGTTCCACTGATATGTGGGATCTAAAAAATAAAATATATGAAGAAACAAAACACAATCAAACTCATAGATATAAGAATAGATTGGTGGTTGACAGAATGGAGGGAGGTGGAGGGTAGGAGTGAAATAGGTAAAGAGGTACAAACGTCCAGTTAATAAAATATATGTCATGAGTATGTAATGTACAGTATGAAGACTTGTACTGCAAATATGAAAGTTACTAAGAAAGTAAATTTTAAGAGTAGTCTTCACAAGAAAAGGATTGTGTAATTTTTTATGGTAACGGATGGTAAAAAAAGATGACTTTTTATTGTAGTGATCTTTTTACAATGTATAAAAATGCTGAATCATATTATAAATGTGAACCAATTCTACCTCAATATAAAAAATGTAAAACCAAAAAACAAAACAATTTTGTGGATAGCATCTCAAAAAAAAAAATCCTGGTTAGGATATGGTTTAAAGCTTGCATATTTAGAATTCCTGTAGTAAAGACAAGAAAGTAGCTAAGTAGAGACATATGCAAAATATAAATCTGCAGATCCTAAATATCTTGTTTGGTTTCTAATTATGCTCAAGCCTCAGGAGATAATCAGCTCCAAGCAAGAGTTTATACTAATAGGATGTTTTTTTCCTACTCACAGGGATTGTCTCATTTCCTGCTTCTTGTTTTCCTCCTTTCTGTCCTAACTTGGATCCCTTCTACTAAATTTTTTCCAAGTATCTCCTTTTCTATCCCTAAATATCTAGGGAAATTTCCTATACACCATCTCTCAGGTACCTGCTTTCTCCAAAAGAAGATCAAATCAATTTAATAACCTAAATTGTCCTTATTATTACTTTTGCCTTATGTTCTTCATTGAGAGTTGAACTGGGGTGGAGGAATGGAACATTTTTTATTGCTAGGCTAGATTTTTTTGTCTGATCTAAATACCAGAGAGAAAATTGCTTACATTATCAATGCAGGATTTGACATTTCTAGCTGTAATAAATATTTGCTAAATATATATGCAGGGAGTAATATTTCAGTCATAATTAAGGTAAATGATAAAAGTGAAAAGCATTATCAATCAAGAATTATTTTTTACATAGATACCATTTAAAGTCTGATTCTGTTACCCCCTTAGAAAACACAGTTTATGCATAGTGATGCTTAAATGTCTTTAAAAGAATTTCTATCATCAATTACCTTACCAATATAAGTGATATTCCATACTTATTTTTAAATATCAAAAAAAGATTGTGTTCATGGTTATATGCTTAAGTATATATTGTGATTTTCACTTCAAAATTGTAATTTATCTTATTACAGGAATAAAATATTGTAAAAATAATTCATTTTCATCAAACAAAACATTTAAAACAAGAGATTAGAAAATTAATCATATATAAGCTTTTATATGTATTTTGCCTCTGGAAATTATATTTCACAAACATTTGCAAGAGTAAGGAAAACAGAATATTTTCTCTAAAATTTGAAAAAAATATATTATGAGAAGCAGATACTTAGAAGAGTTATTTCAAACTAGGATATGCCACCCCTGACAGGGAAAGATTCATGTTAAGCCAAATTCATTGTTTCCTCATGAATGCACATAGATTTATTCTTTGTGACATCTAGGAGAGCAGTAAAAATTCTGTTGACACTGAGGATGCAATATAAAAAAAAATAGTATCAAGGAAAATCAAGACAAAAAATAGTTAATGTTTAACCTGTACTTTTGAAAATTAAATGTATACTTTTAAAGTATTCATATTAACAGGGTCTTAACTCTGCAGGCATCTTCTCAAGTATCTGAGTGTAAAAATTATAAAATAAAAGTAACTGACAGACAAGCTACTTAGTACAATGATAACAGGAGCAAGGCAATTGTTAGCTCCCAGTGTGTATCTAAAAAATTAAACCCCATATAGTGAAGCTAGAGCAGGAAGAATATTATATTTCTGGATATATAATTAACATTTTCAGCTAATTTTCTTCTATCAATTACTATTTCTTTGAGTACAGTTGTCTTTATGAAAGCGTGGCTGTATAGACCTGATACCACAGAAAGTTAGTTTTTTCAGTATCCATGCCTAGGATTTAACATCTGTTATGAAAAATTATAAATTTGTCTGATTGTATACAAATAACATAAAAAATAATAGTAATACTATCTACAAGTCTCATTAACAAGCATTGCCAATATATGTTTTCTCCACTACTGCAAAAATTTCCTAAGAAGGAGAGAAGATAAAGCTATGTAGAATACATCTGTGTAAAGGAAATTTGGACAGCAACCTGAAGTTGCACTAGATTTAGCATGCTGAAAAATCAGTTGTAGGATTTTGACATAAGATATAACTTTGCCTTATATTGAAACTGCAGGGTCTCAATATTGTTGGCAACCTGCTATTGTAAGAAGCTTTTAGCACTATTCAGCTTTCTAAAATTTGTTCTTACTTTCCCACAGAGTTTGAGAGAAATATCTGGAGTGATCCTGATTGAAGGCAATGCACCCCACATTTGCCAGTTTCATTTTGAGGTTTTAAAGTTTTCTGTGATGAAGTGAGATGCTTCCTGGTATTTGGTTCTGAAAAGCTTTTGGCTCTGACCTGTAGGTTGTAAATTTACTATTGATGGGACAGAAGAGGAATATTTTAAAACTTGGAGGTGTTTAAAGATTTATTTGGGGGTGAAATCAGCCTTAAGACTCTCACACTGCCAGCAAAAGAGGTCCAAGAAACTATCTCAACAGGCATATGGATATCAGTCCATATGGAACCCTGTTGCTGCCTGTTCATGAAGCATTTCCCAATTCCTCATGCCAGAAAGAACTGCTTTCTCTGTTCTGCTTCAACAGCACTTTGGGATTCTCATATACCTCTCTTATTTGCTGTATACTTAGTTGCATACACTTTTGTTTTCTTCAACAAGTTATGAGTCTGAGTGTGGATAATGTTCTAGATACATCTCTGTAACCCTCACTTACAGATCAATGCCTAATACTTAGTAAGTTCTCAGTGAACATTACCTGACTTAAAATTAATCTCACAAGGCACTGTGAAAAGGGTGGAAAAAAGCTGAAGTTAAAAACAAAACACATCAGAAAAGCGTATCAGGAAAGTGCATTAAATAATATCAAATATGAGAGAATCAGTAACCCTACAGAAGTAGATATGTAGTTTTCTAAAATTATAAGATATTCATATTTACAATTTTTAAAATGAGTAATAAAGTAAAAGAAATCACTATGGAGATATTCTTCAAAAACGACCCAAGAAAAAAAACCACTTAGAAACAAAACCACATAGTTAGGTAAATTAAATTAAGCACTCATGGGTAAGATAAACAGCAAATTAAACACAGTGGAAGAAAAAAAATAAGAATCTCATCTTCAGAGAATGATGGACTAGAAAATAAAATCTGCTACTGAAAATAACTAGGAAGAAACTCTACACATATTTTTTTAAAACTGTACAGGCGTTGCATAGGCAAGGTCGGGGAGACAACTGAATGGAAAAAGCTTTGCCTTGAGTTTGAAGGATGCTTTTTTCCCTTGGACTGTCTGATGAGTCCAGCTGAGAGTCAGCTGAGAGTAGGAGAACATTAGTATTTTTAACAGCCTTTTGCTTTAGTGGGTTAACAAAGGTAGAATATGCCAAGCAGCAGAGAAAGAGGAAGATGGGTTCTGGTTAAAAAAAAAATAATTGGCATTATGTTGGCAGTTCAACATGGAGGAAAATATGAATTGGGAATAGATTCTTGCCATTTCAAGAACATAAGTCTATCTTTTAGCTGTCACAAATACTGAAACTGGATGCAGATGATCCGGATTTATTAATGCTTCCCATCTTGCTCTTGCCCTGCACTAACAGCAAAAGTATATTGTCTCTGGAGAAAGTAGGCCTTACTTCAGTCATCAGTACGAAAAAGGATGCATTAAAAAAACCTCTAAAACACAATAAAAATAATCAAGACTCAAGGATTCAAGCAAGTTAGCTAGAACACTCCAATCATCAGTAACTACATATAAATGCTGATTGTCTAAATGTTCTATTTACAAGAGCAAAGATTGTCAGAGTTAAATTTCAACAGTGTACAGCTTATAATAATAACTATATCCTATAAGAATGTAATAAACTAAAAAGGACAGGTAAAAAAGATTTACTATGCAAACAAGTAATCAAGAAAAACTGATGTAGCTTCATTAACATCAATTAAAGTAAGCTTTAAGGCAAAAAGTATTATTAAAGAAAAATATCAATAATAAAATATTAAATTTATTAAAAATATAAAGATTCTAAATTTGTGGGAAAGTAATGGCATGGTTTTAAAATATGTAATACAGAAATTGACAAATTTTTAAATGGTATTTCACATGTAGAGTATGCATTCCAAGAAGAAAAGTTACTCAGCACCACTAGGTAAACAAGTTACACCAGAAGGTGTAAAATAAAAGCCAAAGCTCTTTCATAAACATTAATACCATCCTTACGATGTCTGTCATCAGCATTTTACTAGGGATATCAACACATCCCCAGTAAATTAATGCTAAAAGAAATTTGATTAGAAAACTTTGGTTCCATTATGAAGCATTTAAAAATGGTAAGATATTAAAAGTCTATTTTCTAAACTCAGAAATTATATTTAGAAGTTATGTGTAAATATAAACTTCAATATATACATATATGTGTATATATATATATATACACATATATGTATATATATGTACTGCATTCTCTATAGCATTTGTCAAAAATATAAAGGACAGATAGGGAGCCAGGATGGCGGCTAGAGTAGAGCAGGGGAAATCTCCTCCCAAAACCACATATATCTATGAAAATATAACAAAGACAACTCTTCCTAAAATAGAGACCAGAGGACACAAGACAACATCCAGACCACATCCACACCTGCGAGAACCCAGCGCCTTGTGAAGGGGGTAAGATACAAGCCCCGGCCGGGCAGGACAGGAGCGCCCCTTCCCCCAGCTCCTGGCGGGTGGAAAGAAACAGGAGAGTTATTATTATTATTTTTTTTGTGAGTGCTTTTTGGAAGCCTTAAAGGGACAGGGACCCCAATACTAGGGAAACAGGGCAGCAACACTGGTGAGCAGGTGCCTGAGACCGGGGCCTGAGGACAAAGAAAATCACACGTTTTTCCCTTTTTTTTTTTTTCTCTTTCGTTGTTGTTGCTATTGTTGTTTTGGTTTGGAGAGTGCTTTTGGAAGTCTTAAAGGGGCAGGACAGGACACTAAGCCCAGAGGCAGGGAATCTGGGGATCTCTGGGCACTCTAACCGCCTGAGCAACAGGGAGCACAGAGGCCCATTATGGAGATAAATAGCCTCCGGCCACTCCCCATCCAATGGGGCTCCACCATTTTGGAGGAGCAGCCCCAGCCAGGCCAAGCCCACAGCAACAGTGGAGATAAACTCCATAGCAACAGGGCAGGTAGCAGAAGCCCTGCCTGCGCACAGCTGCCAAGCATAAACCATTAGAAGTCGCTATTCTCCCAGGAGAGGAAGGCCACAAACCAACAAGAAGGAAAGCTCTTCCAGATATCACTCGTACCAGCTCTGCAAACTATCTCTATCACCATGAAAAGGTAAAACTACAGCCAGACAAAGATCACAGAGACAACACCTGAGAAGGAGACAGACCTAACCAGTCTTCCTGAAAAAGAATTCAAAATAAAAATCATGAACATGCTGACAGAGATGCAGAGAAAAATGCAAGAGCAATGGGATGAGATGCAGAGAAAAATGCAAGAGCAATGGGATGAAGTCCGGAGGGAGATCACAGATGTCAGGAAGAAGATCACAGAAGTGAAACAAACTCTGGAAGGATTTATAAGCAGAATGGATAACATGCAAGAGGCCATTGAAGGAATAGAAACAAGAGAACAGGAATGTATAGAAGCTGACATAGAGAGAGATAAAAGGATCTCCAGGAATGAAACAACACTAAGAGAACTATGTGACCAATCCAAAAGGAATAATATTCGTATTATAGGGGTACCAGAAGAAGAAGAAAGAGGAAAAGGGATAGAAAGTCTCTTTGAAGAAATAGTTGCTGAAAACTTCCCCAAACCGGGGGAGGAAATAATCGAACAGACCACGGAAATACACAGAACCCACAACAGAAAGGATCCAAGGAGGACAACACCAAGACACATAATAATTAAAATGGCAAGGATCAAGGACAAGGAAAGAGTTTTAAAGGCAGCTAGAGAGAAAAAGGTCACCTATAAAGGAAAACCCATCAGGCTAACATCAGACTTCTGGACAGAAACCCTATAGGCCAGAAGAGAATGGCATGATATACTTAATGCAATGAAACAGAAGGGCCTTGAACCAAGGATACTGTATCCAGCACGACTATCATTTAAATATGATGGAGGGATTAAACAATTCCCAGACAAGCAAAAGCTGAGGGAATTTGCTTCCCACAAACCACCTCTACAGGGCATCTTACAGGGACTGCTCTAGATAGGAGCACTCCTAAAAAGAGCACAGAACAAAACACACAACATATGAAGAATGGAGGAGGAGGAATAAGAAGGGAGAGAAGAAAAGAACCACCAGACAGTGTATATAACAGCTCAATAAGCAAGCTAAGTTAGGCAGTAAGATACTAAAGAAGCTAACTTGAACCTTTGGTAACCACGAATTTAAAGCCTGCAATGGCAATAAGTACATATCTCTCAATAGTCACCCTAAATGTAAATGGACTGAATGCACCAATCAAAGGACACAGAGTAATAGAATGGATAAAAAAGCAAGACCCATCTATACGCTGCTTACAAGAAACTCACGTCAAGCCCAAAGACAGGCACAGACTAAAAGTCAAGGGATGGAAAAACATATTTCAGGCAAACAACACTGAAAATAAAGCAGGGGTTGCAGTACTAATATCAGACAAAATAGACTTCAAAACAAAGAAAGTAACAAGAGATAAAGAAGGACACTACATAACGATAAAGGGCTCAGTCCAACAAGAGGATATAACCATTCTAAATATATATGCACCCAACAAAGGAGCAACAGCATTTGTGAAACAAATACTAACAGAACTTAAAAGGGAAATAGACTGCAATGCATTCATTTTAGGAGACTTCAACACACCACTCATCCCAAAGGATAGATCCACCAGGCAGAAAATAAGTAAGGACACACAGGCACTGAACAACACACTAGAACAGATGGACATAATAGACATCTATAGAACTTTGCATCCAACAGCAACAGGATATACATTCTTCTCAAGTGCACATGGAATATTCTCCAGAATAGACCACATACTAGCTCACAAAAAGAGCCTCAGTAAATTCCAAAAGATTGAAATCCTACCAAACAATTTTTCAGACCAGAAAGGAATTAAAGTAGAAATAAATTCTACAAAGAAAACAAAAAGGCTCACAAACACATGGAGGCTTAACAACATGCTACTAAATAATCAATGGATCAATGAACATATCAAAATAGAGATCAAGGAATACATAGAAACAAATGACAACAACAACACAAAGCCACAACTTCTGTGGGATGCAGTGAAAGCAGTCTTAAGAGGAAAGTATATAGCGATCCAGGCACACCTGAAGAAGGAAGAACAATCCCAAATGAATAGTCTAACATCACAACTACGGAACTGGAAAAAGAAGAACAAATGAGGACTAAAGTCATCAGAATGAGGGACATAATAAAGATCAGAGAAGAAATAAACAAAATTGAGAAGAATAAAACAATAGCAAAAATCAACAAAACCAAGAGCTGGTTCTTTGAGAAAATAAACAAAATAGATAAGCCTCTAGCCAAACTTATTAAGAGAAAAAGAGAATCAACATAAATCAACATAATCAGAAATGAGAATGGAAAAATCACAACAGACTCCACAGAAATACAAAGAATTATTAAAGACTACTATGAAAACCTATATGCCAACAAGCTGAAAACCTAGAGGAAATGGACAACTTCCTAGAAAAATACAACCTCCCAAGATTGACCAAGGAAGAAACACAAAAGTTAAACAAACCAATTACGAGCAAAGAAATTGAAACGGTAATCAAAAAACTACCCAAGAGCAAAACCGCGGGGCCGGACGGATTTACCTCAGAAATTTATCAGACACACAGAGAAGATATAATACCCATTCTCTTTAAAGTGTTCCAAAAAATAGAAGAGGAGTGAATACTCCCAAACTCATTCTATGAAGCCAACATCACCTTAATACCAAAACCAGGCAAAGACCCCACCAAAAAAGAAAATTACAGACCAATATTCCTGATGAATGTAGATGCAAGAATACTTAATAAAATACTAGCAAACCAATGTCAAAAGGATCATACACCAGGACCAAGTGCGATTCATCCCAGGGATGCAAGGATGTTACAACATTCGAAAATACATCAACATCATCCACCACATCAACAAAAAGAAAGACAAAAACCACATGATCATCTCCATACATGCTGAAAAAGCATTTGACAAAATTCAACATCCATTCATGATAAAAACTCTCAGCAAAATGGGAATAGAGGGCACATACCTCAACATAATAAAGGCCATATATAAAAAACCCACTGCCAACATTATACTGAACAGTGAGATGCTGAAAGCATTTCCTCTGAGATCGGGAACCAGACAGGGATGCCCACTCTCCCCACTGTTATTTAACATAGTACTGGAGGTCCTAGCCAAGGAATCCAGATTGGTAAAGAAGAAGTTAAACTGTCACTATTTGCAGATGATATGATATTGTACATAAAAAATCCTAAAGACTCCACTCCAAAACTACTACAACTGATATCAGAATACAGCAAAGTTGCAGGATACAAAACTAACACACAGAAATCTGTAGCTTTCCTATACACTAACAATGAACCAATAGAAAGAAAAATCAGGAAAACAATTCCATTCACAATTGCATCAAAAAGAATAAAATACCTAGGAATAAAGCTAACCACAGAAGTGAAAGACCTATACTCTGAAAACTACAAGTCACTCTTAAAAGAAATTAAAGGAGACACTAACAAATGGAAACTCATCCCATGCTCATGGCAAGGAAGAATTAATACCGTCAAAATGGCCATCCTGCCCAAAGCACTATACAGATTTGATGCAATCCCTATGAAATTACCAGCAACATTCTTCAATGAACTGTTACAAATAATTCAAAAATTCATATGGAAACACCAAAGACCCTGAATAGCCAAAGCAATCCTGAAAAAGAAAAATAAAGTATGGGGGATCTCACTCCCCAACTTCAGGCTCTACTACAAAGCCATATTAATCAAGACAACTTGGTACAGGCACAAGAACAGAGACACAGACCAGTGGAACAGATTAGAGACTCCAGAAATTAACCCACACATATATGGTGGGTTAATATTAATATTTGATAAAGGAGCCATGGACATACAATGGCAAAATGACAGTCTCTTCAACAGATGGTGCTGGCAAAACTGGACAGCTACATGTAGGAGAATGAAACTGGACCATTGTCTAACCCAATATACAAAGGTAAACTCAAAATGGATCAAAGACCTGAATGTAAGTCATTAAACCATAAAACTCATCAAAAAAAACATAGGCAAAAACCTCTTAGACATAAACATGAGTGACCTCTTCTTGAACATATCTCCGTGGGCAAGGATAAGAACAGCAAGTGGGACTACATTAAGCTGAAAAGCTTCTGTACAGCAAAAGACACCATCAATAGAACAAAAAGGAACCCTACAGTATGGGAGAATGTATTTGAAAATAACAGATCCAATAAAGGCTTGACGTCCAGAATATATAAAGAGCTCACACGCCTCAACAAACAAAAAACAAATAACCCAATTAAAAAATGGGCACAGGAACTGAACAGACAGTTCTCTAAAAAAGAAATACAGATGGCCAACAGACACATGAAAAGATGCTCCACATCACTAATTATCAGAGAAATGCAAATTAAAACTACAATGACGTATCACCTCACACCAGTAGGGGTAGCTGCCATCGAAAAGACAAACAACAACAAATGTTGGCGAGGCTGTGGAGAAAGGGGAACCCTCCTACACTGCTGGTGGGAAAGTAAATTAGTTCAACCATTGTGGGAAGCAGTATGGAGGTTCATCAAAATTCTCAAAACAGACCTACCATTTGACCCAGGAATTCCACTCCTAGGAATTTACCCTAAGAACGCAGCAATCAAGTTTGAGAAAGACACATGCACCCCTTTGTTTATCGCAGCACTATTTACAATAGCCAAGAATTGGAAGCAACCTCAATGTCCATCAGTAGATGAATGGATAAAGAAGATGTGGCACATATACACAATGCAATACTACTCAGCCATAAGAAGAGGGAAAATCCTACCATTTGCAGCAACATGGATGGAGCTGGAGAGTATTATGCTCAGTGAAATAAGCCAAGCAGAGAAAGAGAAATACCAAATGATTTCACTCATCTGAGGAGTATAAGAACAAAGGAAAAACTGAAGGAACAAAACAGCAGTGGAATTACAGAACCCAACAAATGGACTAACAGGTACCAAAGGGAAAGGAACTGGGGAGGATGGGTGGGCAGGGAGGATAAGGGGGGTGAAGAAGAAAGGTGGTATTAAGATTAGCATGCATGGGGGGGAGGGAGAAAGGGGAGGGAGGGCTGTACAACACAGAGAGGAAAAGTAGTGATTCTACAACATTTTGCTATGCTGATGGACCGTGACTGTAATGTGGTTTTTAAGGGGGACCTGATATAGGGGGGAGCATAGTAAACATAGTATTCTTCATGTAAGTGTAGATTAAAGATTAAAAAAAAAAGAAAGAAAGAAAAGGGGGATTACTCGTTGATAGGATAAAACTATTGGTAAATCAAAGATTAATGCATGCTTTAAATATCCTTAATGTTGATCACTTAAAGTGTGTCAGATGATCAGCTATGGAGGTACTCTTTTCTGATAATATTCCTTTCTCTTAATAAAAATAAAAAAAATAAAAAATAAAAAAAAGCAGTTCCTTTGTGCTGACCTCCAATGAGTTCTACACAGTGGTATAGAGGGCATGTCAAAGTGTGGGCAAAGGGCCTCTTTGTTTTTATGCAGAAGATCAATGCCAGCTTGGCTACCCAGAAAATTAACTAAGATATGATATGAGGAGGAGCTTCAGGCATCAGCACTCTCTGGAGGACTCATGCCAGGGGATGATCATCAAAAACCTCCACAGGGATCTGGACGATGCTGCGGTTGTGGCTGCGTCCACCCCACCGTTTCCTGGACTTGCCATTGGAATGAGGAGGGAAATGTCTAGGCTGGCATGTGCATACAGTGAGACAACGAATTTGACCGGATCTGTACTATTGGAACTCAACCAGGAGTTGGGAGGGGTGCAAGTTGTAGCGCTCCAAAATCTTACTATAGACTATCTATGGTTAAAAGAACATACGGGATGTGAACAGATCCCAGAAATGGGTTGCTATAATTTGTCTGATTTCTCTCAGACTGTTCAAGTACAGTTGGACAATATCCATCATATCATAGACAAATTTTCACAAATGCCTAGGGTGCCTAAATGGTTTTCTTGGCTTCACTGGAGATGGCTGGTAATTATAGATTTGCTTTGTTTATGTCACCGTATTCCTATTATGTTAATATGTGTGCGCAAGTTAGTTAGTAGTTTAAAACCTATACATGCTTAAGGTACTCTACAAGAAGATATGTCAAAGAAATAATCAATCCTCCCATGTTTTCTTCCATATGCTACCTCTATAGCTTTTCTTCTTCCTTCCTAATTACAGCCCTTAAATAGAATTCGTGCCTCATATTGAATTTACTGAGTATCATAATTCCTCCAGGTGGTAAAGATACCTCGAGACAAGTGCTGGGAATAGAAGCCACAGGGCATAAATCTGCAAAGTAAAAAGCTAACCTTTTCAAAGAATATGGCTTATCTCTCACTTACCAACTTTACATTTCCCTGTATGGCCCCGGAAGATGACTGGTTAGCCTGAGGCGGGTAAGATTCCTCAAGGGAGGAACAACCTAAGACAGGCACAGTTGCAGGGGGGGCCATCAGGTGAGAAATTGGGGAACAACAGTGGTGAAGCTTAGAACCTCACCCCCCCTGTTTTGAGAGAAAGTTTCTGTATCCATGGATGTTTTATTGCCCTTGTCTAGCTCAGATTAGCACATACTCTACAGGCACACACATGATCATCTACAATTGCTCTCTTACAACACTAAACTATGTTTTCTACCTTTATCTTGCATCTACCTACCACTTCAGCATTTTATTAAAAATAAAAATAATAATAATAATAAAGGGAGAAATGTGGGATCCACATATAAATCAAGTATAAAAATCAAACAAATATTCATATTTGACCTGATTGTTTATAGTTCATAATGTGTGATCAAAACTGAAAGTTTCTGTGATGAATGCCCTTTTACTGTTTACCATGTAAGAACTGATTCACTATGTAAGAATTCGTTCACCATGTAAGAACTTGTTCGTTATGCTTCAGAAGATTGGAGACTGATAAGAATTAGGCTTGAGATGGATTAATTATTGTGCATTGAGCATTGACCCCCCTATAAAGAATTTTATTGTTGTTAACAACGATTTGATCAATAAATATGAGATGCCCTCTCAAAAAAATAAATAAAAAAGTATAAAGGGCAGATTTCTGTTTTCCTTTGCTTCTACTAAGCACTCTAAATTTCAAGTTAACTACATTTTGAAATAAAATGATCATTCTTTTTATTTCTGTTGGCAAAGAGACATAATTGAATAAATAAATAGACAAGTTCACTGATGAAAATGACATATTTTTTCATGTTTGCTTTTTATTATTTTTGCTTATTAAAAAATCACTACAACCTCTGAAATTGCAAAGTACAGGAATTTGGTTATAATAAAGACTATAATGAATACCTGTTCCTTTTTTTTACTCTTATCTAAATGTTGTCTTTGAGGTTTGAGTGGAGATCTTATAATATGATAGAAGTTGAACATTCACAAGCATCAAATGGTTATGATATTTCAGTAAAACTTCAGAAAAAAAGCCTTGAACCCTAAATGGTAAGTTCTGAATAACATCCTTCAAAGAGGCCATGTCTTTGAAGTATACTGTCATCATTCTCATAAAGAATAATTTTCCGGGGAAACCAATGCAATTAATGTCATTGTATAGTAAAAGAGCTCTATTCAATTTTACCAAGTGTTTTACTAGAGAAGAGGAAAGTGTAATAACTAAGCCAAATAACATATCTAAAATTAATTAGATGCATTTTTTACTTTAAATATAGATAGATGATACATTTTTTATTAAGCTATCATTGATATACACTCTTATGAATATTTCAAAAGAAAAGCAATCTGGTTATTGCATTCATCCTTATTTTTGAATCCCCTGATACCCCATTGCAGTCACTGTCCATCAGTGTAGCAAGATGCCACAGAGTCACTATTTGTCTTCTCTGAGCTACACTGTCCTCCCCGTGACCCCATACATACCATGTGCACCAAACATGATACCCCACAATCCACTTTTCCCCCCCTCCCCATCCACTCTCTCCCACCCCTCCCCTTTGGTAACCACCAGTCCCTTCTTGGAGTCTATGGGTCTGCTACTATTTTCTTCCTTCAGTTTAGCTTTGTTGTTATACTCCACAAATGAGGGAAACCATTTGGTATTTGTCTATCTCCACCTGGCTTATTTCAGTGGGCATAATACCCTCCAGCTCCATCCATGTTGTTGCAAGTGGTAGAATTTGTTTTCTTCTTATATCTGAATAATATTTCATTGTGTATATGTACCACCTCTTCTTTATCCATTCATCTACAGATGGACACTTAGGTTGCTTCCATTTCTTGGCTTTTGTAAATAGTGCTGCAATAAACATAGGTATGAATACATAGGTCTTTTTGAATCTGGGATCCTGTATTCTTAGGGTAAATTCCTAGGAGTGGAATTCCTGCGTCAAATGGTATTTCTATTTTTAGCTTTTTGAGGAACTTCCATACTGCTTTCCACAATGTTTGAACTAGTTTACATTCCACCAGCAGTGTAGGAGGGTTCCCCTTTCTCCACATCCTCGCCAGCATTTGTTGTTCCTAGTTTTTTCTATATTGGCCATCCTAACTGCTGTGAGGCGATATTTCATTGTGGTTTTAATTTGCATTTCTCTAATAATTAGCTATGTGGAGCATCTTTTCATGTGCTTGTTGGCCATCTGAATTTCCTCTTTGGAGAACTATCTGCTCATATCCTCCACCCATTTTTCAATAGGGTTATTTGATTTTTGGTTGTTGAGGCATGTGAGTTTTTTATATATTTGGATGTTAACCCCTTGTCAGATATATTCTTCCATACTGTAGGATGCCTTTTTGTTCTGCTGATTGTGTCCTTTGTTGGACAGAAGCTTTTTAGCATGATGTAGTCCCATTTGTTCATTTTTGCTTCTGTTTTCCTTGCCTGAGGAGATGCATTCGGGAAAATGTTGCTCATGTTTATATTCAAGATTTTTTTGACTATTTTTTCTCCTAAGAGTTTTATGGTGTCATGACTTACATTCAGGTTTTTGATCCATTTGAGTTTACTTTTGTGTATGGGGTTAAACAATAATCCATTTTTATTCTCTTGCATGCAGCTTTCCAGTTTTGCCAACAACAGTTTTTGACGAGGCTGTCATTTCCCCACTATCTGTCCATGGATCCTTTATTGTATATTAACTGACCATATATGCTTGGATTTATATCTGGGCTCTCTAGTCTGTTCCATTGGTCTATAAATCTATTCTTGTGCCAGTACCAAATTGTGTTGATTACTGTGGCTTTGTAGTAGAGCTTGAAGTCAGGGATCATAATCCCCCCTTCTTTATTCTTCCTTCTCAGGATTGCTTTGGCTATTCGGGGTCTTTTGTGGTTCCATATGAATTTTAGAACCATTTGTTCCAGTTTGTTGAAGAATGCTGTTGGTATTTTGATAGGGATTGCATTGAATCTGTAAATCATTTTAGGCAGGATGGCCATTTTGAGAATATTATTTCTTCCTATCCATGAGCATGGGATGTGTTTCCCTTTATTGGATACTTTTAATTTCTCTCATGAGTGTCTTGTAGTTTTCAGAGTTTAGGTCTTTCACTTCCCTGGTTAGGTTTATTCATAGGTATTTTATTCTTTTTGAAGCAATTGTGAGTAGAATTGTTTTCCTGATTTCTCTTTCTGCTAGTTCATCATTAGTGTATAGGAATGCAACACATTTCTGTGTATTAATTTTGTATCCCATGATTTTACTGAATTCAGATATTAGATCTAGTAGTTTTGGAGTGGATTCTTTAGGGGTTTTATGTACAATATCATGTCATCTGCAAACAGGGAGAGTTTAACTAATCCCTTGCCAGTCTGGATGCCTTTTATTTCTTTGTGTTGTCTGATTGCCGTGGCTAAGAAGATACATTTATATTTGATTTTATTCATCTTAACTAGGAGTGGGCTAACAATGGCCCCTAGGCCAAATCTAGGTAACCATTTATTTTTATAAAATAAAGATACGTTGAAGCCTAGCCATGTCCTCCATTAGTATAGTGTCTATAGCTGCCTTTATACCATAAGGCACAGATGAGTAGTCATGATAAGACCATATGGCCTAGAAAACCAAATATTTTAATATCCAGTCCTTTATGGGAAAGGTTTGCTGACACCTAATCTATACCATTAAGTTAGACTAAACATCTTTTGTGAATGTGAGTTTAATACCTATTGTATTTTTACTTACATACTTTAATCAAACATTTGTGAATCACTGTCTGTATTCTCTATATCCAAATTTCATTATAGTTAATGGAAAATCTGGGAGATTATGGACTGGAATTGAGACATAGTTTCGTTTTATTAAACCAAAATATAAATAATGTTGTTTCAAAAATATATTGGTCTGTAATCTTAGACAAAGTTTAATGGGATGTTCTCAAAATAAGAGAAAATGGGGGTTAATTTAGCCTGTTGTTTGGTCTCACATGATATGGGACAGCATCTCTTTCCATCAAATTTCCAAATCAATTCAATACACTATACAAATAGAAATACACAGGGAATGAAAAAATGTCACTGATGAAAAAGAGTAGTATATTAAAAGAAATTTGGAATGAAAGTTGCAGAAACACCAGGACCTTGAACTTGCATTACTCTAGTGTGGAGAAAGGGACTGAGAGCACCAAGTCAGAGGATCGTGGTGAATCTTACAGTGTTTTCTTGGGCAAAGTTTGAAACTATGTATGTCCTGAAAAGATGTTGGAGGAACTTGCCAGCATATATCTGTCATATGTAAGAGTGTAGCCCTCAGTTAATCTAAGTTAATATAGGTTACAAATGATAATAAAGCATCATTCTGATTTAAATATCCTTTCTAAATTTAAGCTTTGGTAAAAAGGGAAATGGACCATTTTGTATTGTCAAGTTGCATGCAGCCAATGGCATGTTGTCATGTACTTTACTTCCTGAGGGATAATGTAGCTATGATAAATCCTATTATTTTGTTATTATAATTATCTTATAGACTGCAAGATAATGGGATGCTTGTTTCAGGAAGAGGATATATTGTAAGAGTCAGAGTGGTTAAATAATAAATATGTAAGACACTTTAAAGAGAATTTTGTTAACATTGTGCTTATACAGCATTGGGATTTTTTTTAAGAATTTAAAACTCAGTTAATTGACCATGATTCAGATAGCAAGAATACAATTTTGGTAAGCAAAATACACTGAAATTCATGAAAATAGGAAGACACAGTTCTGACATAGTTTCAAACCCAAGAAAGTGGGAGGAAATGGAATGAAGTTTAGCTGCATTGTGCAGAAGATTTAAAATGCCTGAGAACACAGAAGGACATTTTGGAATTGTAAAAAAAAAAATGTATTCATGAGTGGGAGACCTCAAGACCCACTTAAGCACTTCACCTGTTACTTTTTTTCCTGTTAGCCTAGTGGGGAAAATCAGTAGTAAACTACATCTCTCCAATCTGTAGGAATCACTGCATGGGATAAAACAAGAGCCTAACACAATCTCAGGATCTGGTGAACTTCATTTACTGGTGGCAGCCCTAGGGTGGACTTCAGCAGAGGAAGCTCCTGACTTTAAGATAAGTATAAGCCCTCACTCTTGGGCTGACAAAGAGGATTCAATAACCAGTGAACACAGAAGAGTAAAACCCAATTATTCACATACTCTATGGACTAGTTTTTGCTTTGAAAGCCTTTGACTACTTGTACAATATAAATATACCCTAACTTTTATAAAAGCATGCCATATACAGTTATTTTATAGAATATTTAACTAACTCCAAAGCCAATGTCAAAGGAGAATCTAAAAAGATAATTCAAGCAATAATAGAATGAGTAAAAACTGTATAGTTCGCCTAGCGTGACTATTCTGAAGATAAATACATACTGAGATGCATACGGCTTGTTGTGTTTGCTACAAAATCAGTCTCATTAGCAGCTACGTATGAATATATTTTCACACCTCATATACTTCTGAATCCAAATCATAAGACTATCTGCTTCAATTAATGAAAGGCAGATTACAAAGGGAAAGAGGAGCACCTAGAGACTTATATTAGAACAACAAAGCTATTAGTAACACTCAGCACAGAAGCACTGGAGTGTTTTAAGTAAGAAGCACTGTTTATTTTTCTAGTTCATGTTCTAAAGACAAAATGAAACCTTTAAGTACATTTGCATACATTAATACCAGAAGGAATTTTAGGAAAAATTAAAACCAAAATCTATCTGGTATTTAATCATCTTCTTCCTTGGTTGTCTCTCCAATGATTTGAAAAAGGAGGTGTTAATTGTACTAGGAAAATTGTACTATTTGTTAAGAAAATAAATAGCCTTTGGCCAATGAGCTACTCTGAAATGAGATCATCCGACCCTGTGTCAGTTGATTATATTGTTTGACCTGCCAACTCATACAAGTACCCCCATCCTTTTAAAAAATATTTGAATATGTTTCTATCTGCTGAAGCTTACATCTAGCTCACTTCTTTCTAGAATAGATATTAAGACGATCAACACTTTGTTTTTCCCTAGACCCAGATTCACTGATATGCACAGTGCTCCAAAAAACATGCTTCATTTACCAGGAGAAAGAACCCTGCAGTGTGTCTCAAGCCTGAAGGAACTGATATACAGCACTTCATTTAGAGACCCAGTTAATGGAAATGATTCTGGGGCACACTAGTTTCTTATAGGGGCTCACTGCTGAAGAAAGTAGCTTAGGGCTCAATAATACATCCAAAGAAAACCACAGTTGTTTTAAGTGGTAAAATAAGAACTAAGAAAGTAATTAAAATACTTTCTTAAAATTATATGTATGTGCATGCATACATGTGTAGTTGAAAAAACTCACTTAGCAAAGGATAACTGATTTGTTTTTAAAAATTATATACTCTAATTTTTATAAATTACAGACTTAATTAATTACTCCACTGAAAAGCTATGTATTGTATCAGAATTCAAATTCAAAACTGGAGAAACTTAAGAAGACTTAATTTTCATTTTGAAAAGTTTTCAAAAATAAATATTGTTCAACTGGAGTCCAGAGTTGACATTGACTATGTGCTTAAGGTGTTACATTATTAGACAAATGACAAAAATTGCAGGAGATAATTACTGCAGCTATTACCAAAGAAAATATTTTATTTCTGGTAGTGACTTTCTTGGGCACAATTTTCAAAGAAATATATATATATATAGTTATAATTTTACTGTAGAATTTCACCTACCATCAGGTATGTTATGTCCATTCATGCTTCAGTTGATTTTACAGCTGTGCATTCAGTGAATGGATGATGAGGAAAATGGGGAGAAAGATATAATACAACTATCCTTATATATCTACTCTTCTGAATAAAGCTAAAAGGGGATATTTCCTATAGCAAATGAGCATCTTTCAGCAAACTAGAACCACATACCCTAGGAGACCACTGCAGTATGATACTAATGTTCAAAGATTACATTCCTGCCTCTTCACAATGAAGTAAAACAAGTTTCTAAATCTACCCTGATTTTTGGTATTAGTATCTTATCCATCCCCTAAATAACTGAATTAGCCAGGCAATCAAGGTAATTTATTTAATCTCATTCCAAACAAAGAGGTATCTAAACACTCAAATTAAAAATGTTTAAAATATAGTTTATCATCCATTATCTCACTTAACAGCTCTTTTTCCTATGACACCTAATTTCTAAAAGGACCCCAGCTTCAAAACCTCAATGCATTAAACAGTGTCCTATTAAAAACTGAGGATTGAAGACAATTTTAAAATGTATCACATTTATGCATAGGAGCATAAACTCAATCATAATTTCAAAATATTTTAATTAGTTTAACAAATTTAACAGCTTTTAATGTTTTGGCTAATATAACATTAACTAAATTTGAAAACAAGTTTGAAGTTCCAGCACTATGGAGTGATTCCTACTTCATTCAAAAATTATCTTCTACTATACATTTAACTAAATTTATTATTTAATTGTTTAAAAAGCTTCCAATAATAAACATATTAAGACTGAAATTAAAAACACAGTAACACTACAAACACTCCAAAGAAAATGAAATAGGTAAAACTTTAAAAAAAATCATAGGTTACTTATGCTAAAACTGGTTATGAAAGAAATGAAAGATCAAAATAAATAGAGAGACATATTGTGTTCATGGTTTAGAAGATTCAACATAGAAATGTGTTAGTTTTCCCCACATTGATCTATATGTTTAATGAAATTCCTAACAAAATATTAAAGTGTTTTATAGACACAAATATGCTTATTCTAAAATTTACATGGACAGGAACAGACCCCAGATGGCTAAAATGCTCTTGATAGAAGAATAAAGTGGGAGGATTCACTCTACCCAAGATTAACTTTTACTATATAGTTATAGTAACCAAGAAAGTGTGGTACTGACAAAGAGATACAAACATTAATCAGTGAGACAGAATACAGAACCCAGAAATAGACCCACACAATATGTCTAATTTTTCGCAAAGGTGCAGGAACAATTTATTGGAGGAAGGATAGCCTTTTCAACAAATGGTATTGAAGCAATTAAACACCAACAGTTGAGGAGTGGGAGGCGCAAAGAATCTTGTTGTCTAACAACTTGTACAAAAATTAACTCAAGTGTATAGTGGATTTAAACATTAAATATAAAACTAAGAAAACATTTAAAAAATTGGAAAATCTTTGGGATCCAAGGTAAAGCCAAGAATTTTAGGCACATAAAAGGGAAAACTGACCAATTAGATCTCTTCAAAGACAAAGGATTAGTATAGAGAATATATACAGAACTGTCAAAACTCATTGTTAAATAAAACAACTCACAGTTAGAAAATGAGCAGCAGAAATGAACAGGCCTTTCATTTAAAAGGATATAAAAGTGGTAAATAAAAACATGAAAAACTATTCAACATTAGATACTAGGAAGTTAAAGTTAAACTTGCTATGAGATATCACTACATATGTAACAAAATAGCTAAAATAAAAATAGTGACATTATCATATGCTGGTGAGGATACAAAAGAATAGAAAAATATGTTGCAGGTAGAAATGTAAAATGGTACAGCCAACTGTAAAAATAGTTTGGCAGTTTCTTCTACAACTAAACATGTAATTACCATACAATCCAGCCATTGAAATCTTGGCCATTTATCCCAGTGAAATGGAAATTTATGTTCATTCAAAACCTGTGCATGAATGCTCACAATGGCTTTACCTGTAATACCAAAATTGGCAATAGCCCTGAGCTTCTTCTAGGGATGAATGGCTAAACAATGGTACATCCACACAATGGGATACTAGTAAGCAACAAAAAGAAATTGAATATTTGTATATACAGTAACTTAGATGAATCTCAAGGGAAGTATGATGAGTGAATAATGCCAATCCCAAAAGCTAATGTACTGTAAGGTTCCAAGTAATTACATACTGTATGATAACATTCTTGAAATGATAAAAATAAAATCAGTGTTTACCAAGGCTGGGGGAGAAGGAGGTAAAGTCATAGAATGGCAAGAGAAAGAATTTTTATGGTGATAGCACTGTTCATTGTCCTGACTGCAGTGGTGGTTATATGAATTTACACATGACAAAATTACTTAAAACTAAATACACAAATGAGTACATATAAAACTGGGAGATGAAAGACATTGGTGGATTGTGTCAATGCCAGTTTCCTGGTTGTGATATTATACAGTTATTTTGAAAGGTACTATCAGTGGTTGAAACTGAGTAAAGAATACATTGCCTCTCTTTGTATTATTTCTTACAATTGTATGTTAATCTCAGTTATCTCAAAATAAGAAGTTTAGTTAAAATTATTCAATCCATTCCATTTTCTAATAGTAAGGACAAATTAGTTCATTTCCATTCTTCAAACTCTTCAAGATCTGTTAACTTCAAACTCTTTCCTAGTATTCAATCTGATTTTTTCACACTAGGTCAGGGAATACATCTTGGTGTAAACTATCTAAATCCCTGTGTTATTATTTATAAATCTGTTCATTTCTGCTTCTATATGGAGGAGTGAGTTTCTAACACACTGATTCTCCCACAAATAACAATTAGAGATTTTAGGAAATATTTTCAAAATTACTACCTGATGTCTCTGGAGTTTACCAAAAGTAGGCAGATTTTGGAAGAGAAATGAAATTTGGAGCAAGTCCATTTTTATAGCTTGTGGTGGCACAGGCAGATTAAACACTTCTAGGAAATCTGTCATGTTTCTGAACAAAGGAAACAGAAGGAGGAGGCCAGAAAAATCTAGATAACTAATGAGGGAAGAAAGAAGAATGGAGAATGCTAGAGATTGGGAACATTTAAATACATAAAACATACATTTATTACATATGTTGATATTTATCTGTATTTATGTGTGTTTTATTTATCAGTGTTTTATTTATACACAAATATATAAAACCCACTCTCTGGCAAAATACTGTAGGACTGAACCAAGCATGCACAGGGCCAACAGATCACAGCTTGTATAAAAGACAAAGATATGAATTGAGATCTGAGCATTTAACAATTACAGTATGCATTTGAACCTAACCAAGTTAGCTGCCTTTTAAAACTCTGAAATTGTATAACAAAATGCAGAATATTTACAATATAACTCTCAAAATGTCCAGCACACAATTCAAACTTATTTGCCATATTAAGGGCCAAGAAACTATGACATATTTCCAAGGAAAAAAACAATAAATACACTCCAACCTCAAAATGACACAGAAGTTGAAATTATCAGACAATGACTCTAAAGCAGCTATTAAAATTATCACCAGTGATGTAGAAGAATATATGGTTATAATGAATTGTAAAAAGATAAATATCCACAAAGGATTGGAAATGTAATAATGAATTTGAAAAATGTTTTAAATGAAAATGTAATTTGTAACATATAAACATACTTAATAGTTTTAATTCATTGCAGAATGGTGAGGAAAGAGTAAAGTGTCAGTGAAATAATATGGAGTTACTGAAATAATAAAACCTAAGGAGCAGAGTACAACCATTTAAAATGAAGAACAGAGCCTCAGGGACCTGTGGGACAATTGCAAAAGGTCTTATATATGGGAAGCCGGAATATCAGAAGAAAAGAAAAAAAAATGTGACAAATTTTTTTGAAGCTAAAAACCCTTCCTAAATTTGAAGATAAAAATGTAAAGTTTCAAGAGACTCAGCTACCATAGAGAATTTCAGAGCCTCAATACCTAATGCAGTGAATTATATAAGGTATTTACGCATATGTGTGGATAAATATAAAAGACAAATTTTCTTTTAATATCTTTAAAATTCATAGGACTATACAGAGCTAAATGTATAGCATTACATTTAAGAATATATAAGAAATCAAGTAAGGTCTAAAAATCAGCAACAGAAAGTTTTGCCTTAAGCTAGGAAAAAAGAAAGCAAGTTTAAGACACTAAGAAAAAGGAAATAAGGAAAAGAGTTGACTAAAAACTTGATAACTTCCTATTTAGAATAATCCAGAAAAAGTAATATAGAAAAAATCACCAATATGAGGAATTAAACTTATGATACCAAGTCCTGCAGACTTTAAAAGGCAAGTTAGAAATTATTTTGAATTTTATGGCAATACATCTGATCACAGAAGAAATGGATAAACTTATTAAAATATAATAGTCATCAAAATTTACTCGGGAAGAAATAGGTACCATGAAGAGACATTTATACAGAATTGAATTTTAAATTATACATCTTTGCATTAAAAAAGCCAAAACCTCTAGTCCTAGATGGCTTCATTGCCAAATCCACCAAACACATAAAGAAAATATAACAACAGCTCTATACAAACTTTATTTTTTCTTTTTGGCTATGGTAAGAACACTTAGCATGAGGTCTTTCCTTTGGTTTTTTAAATGCACAATATATTGTCATCAACTATAGACACAGTATTAGTCAAACAGATCTCTAGAACTTAGTTATCTTGATTAACTGAAACTTCATATCCACTGAACAGCAGCCCGCGGTTTTCCCCCTCCCCACCCAGGCTCTGGATGCCACCATTCAATTCTCCATTTCTATGTTTTTGATGATTTTAGTACCTCATATAAGTGGAATCACACAGTAAGATTTCACTACCTTGGCTATTGTGAATGATGCTACAATGAACATGGGGCAAAAGACTTGAATAGACATTTCTCCAAAGAAGACATATAAATGGCCAAAAGGCATATGAAAAGATGCTCAACATCACTAATCACTTGTCAAAATCATAATAAAATATTGCTCTACACTTGATAGGATGAATGTAAAAACAAGAACAAGAAATCATAACAAGTGTTGGCAAGGATGTGAAGAAATTGGAACACTTGTACATTCCTGATGGACTGTAAAATGGTGCAGCCATTATAAAAAACAATATGGGTTCCTCAAGAAATTTATTAAAAAAAACATTGTCATATGATCCAGCAATGCCACTTTTAGTTATATTTCTATATAATTCTTTAAGAAAAGAGATGTAAGAGCAATCCACAAATCATCTTAATGTTATGAAAATCATACACTGATACTGCAAATAATAAAGACCTATATTCCCCATGAACACAGAATACAGAAATCCTCAACAAAATATGAAGTGAAACCAGCAACTTAGATGAAAGTGTATTTTAACCATTTGGGGTTTATATAAGGAATCAAAGTAAATTTAACATTCAAAAATCAATCAATGCATTTTACCATATTAACAGAATAAAGGAGAAAAAAACTTATGATCATTTCTATAGACATAGAAAAATGCTTTGACAAAAATGAGCAACAATTCATGTACATATTTGCAGGAGCCTAGAATAGTTGAAAACTTCCTCTATGTGATGAGAAAGATCAACTGAAATCCTACAACTAACATCACATTCAATGGTTAAACATTGACTGCTTTCCCCAAAACTATAATAAAATAAAATAAAACAGCACTATGAACATTTCATTCAATGCTGTACAGAGATTCTAGACATTACAATAGCTGGTTTGCAGCCTGTTTTTATAAAAATGTTTTATAGAGCACAGTCACTGTCACTTATTTCCGTGTCATCTTTGGCCACTTTCGTGCTTCAGCTGCAGGGCTGAATGAGAGACAAAAACACATGGGCCACAGAACCTGAAACATAAGCCCTTTAGTATTTTGTAGAAAAAGTTTTACTGATCCTTTATATACTAGACTGATTTTTGTGTATTAACCTTCTATCTTCCGACCTTGCTAACTGTACTTATTAATTCTAGTAGGTGTTCTTAAGGAGTCCCTGGGGGAAGCTCGGCTGAAGGAAGAAAGGTATTAGACAATGAAGCATCTGCTGGACCTAGTGAACACGTTTCAGCAATTGCCAGGGGATTAAATGTGGGACTAGATACCAGGTATATTCCACAAAGGGAAGTGGAACAAGGTTTCAGAGGAGAAAATATTATCAATATGGGACATTCTCCAGTGTAAGTGCTAAGTTATGATTAAGATCTAGAGAGATGGTCCTGGCATGCTGCTAAGCAAGCTCTTTGGCTCTCAGCATCAGTGTGCGCATCACTTCAGCTTTGCCCCTAAGTCCCACTGTGATAATCCAATAGGCCCACAAGGATGTTGTACTTGCAGGGGTGCTGTGTTGCAGCTGAGGGACGTAAAGTTTGGGGAACATGGCATTATGGAGCAAATGAGAAGCAAGCCTGTTCTTTGTCCCAGAGGGAAAATGCTCTTCTCTCTAAAGGCTGTTTGCTGCAAAGCCCTGACAAAGGGCCAGAGCAGAGGAGTTAGAGACTTGTATTGTCAAGAACATGTAGAGGCATTTGAGCCTGTAACCAAATGCCACACACTGAGTGGCTTAAACTACAGAATATATCTTCTCAGGGTTCTGGAGGCTTAAAGTCTGAGATCAGGGTACAAGCATGTTGGGTTTTGTGAGGTGTTTCTTCCTAGACTGCAGGAAGGTTTTTACCATTCTCACATGGTAGGTGGGTGAGATGGGAAGGGGAGGGGGAGAGAAGACAACCTCTCTGGTGTCTCTTCTTGTAAGGACACTATCTCATCATGAAGGTCCCACTTTCATGACCTCATCTATACCTGATTACCTCCCAGAGGCCCTGTAGCTGAATACCATCACATTGGGGTTAGGGCTTCAACATAGGACTTTTAGGGGACACAATTCAGTCCATAGCAAGACTTGTGACTGATTGCCTCTCCCAACACTGAGAGATTCAATCACATAATACCTGAAAAGTATTCCCTTGGTTTAGTGACGAGGAGGTCAGTAAAAACGTGGAGTTAAGGTTTCAGTGGTGTGTTGTGCGCAGAAATCAGACAGAAGGAAGTAAGATGCAAACAGGAGGTTGAAAAGTCAGAATATAAGCTTAGAAATTAAGTCCAATGAGCTCATGGGGTTAATTGCAATTAATTTCTAAGATTATGTCAAAGTGACCCTGAATCTGACTTTGAGTCATTGTCATAATTCTAAGAGCTGTGATGTAAAATTTATATTAAATGGAGCATTCCACATATTGCAGCATAGCTCAAGATTGAAAAGAAATCTTTTGCCCTTTGTTGCTTTTGTTGTATTTGATAAACATAATCCTTTCTAATGATTATTTGCTAATTAACCGCACTTACTTAAGAAAGCAAGAAAGTACCACTTATTTAATGTTTCCTCTATGCTAGGAACTCAACATTTTTATCTCTTTTAATCCTCATAACAAACAGGTGATGTGGATTTTTAAATTATCATTTTATATACTCCATTAATATGGGGCAGACTTTAAAGCACATCATTCCTGGCCTAATGTCCCTCCCCTACAACATACTGTCACGGAGGAGTATGCCACGGCTTATACACTAAGCATTAAGAAAGCTGACCAGTTAGGGATTCAAGGAAGGAAGAAGTGAAGGAAAAGGGAGAGCAAAGTTCCTGGAATGACATTCCCAGATGCCTGTCACTATGATCACTGAAAAGAGGAAAATTCATAGTTCTTTTATTTTTGCATGAAAATAAACATAACTTAAAAATTAGCAAGAAACTTTATTAGAACCAAATTTGAGATTCTAGCCAAAATGTGGTATAAAAACCTTTTAGTAATGAAAATACTGTTAACTGATTGGCATACAGAGATTATGCATGGCATTTACTAATCGTTATGGAAAGTGAATTTGAAATACCTGATGCTCAATTTTAATAAAGGTATCTTTGTTAAAGCTTTGAATTAATAATCAACAAAGTTGATTAGCAAATACATTGGCAGGAAAAAATGTTTTTTTTTTATCAAAAGATATAGGAAACATCCTAGCTAGAACAATACTGATACTTACAATGGCAGCACTTAAACAGAGGACTGTTGAACAATTCTGTCAATATCACTGCTAGGGTCTCCATTAGGAGACATAGAGAAAGGATTAACTTCTCTTTCATACATTGTTGTTCTCTCTCTCTCTCAGTGGTTCTCTCATATATTGAGATAACATAACTTCACATACCCTGAGACAGTAAATATCCATCCTATCAGGAAACTGAAGATAGGGTGATATAGAACAATTACTTTGGATTCAGACCCAGCAGTGTTCAAATTCCAAATCTTATACGTAAAACGAAAAATTACTTACAGCCTCTCAATATTAGTGTCCTTATCTATGCAAGGTATATAGTCACTACTAACATTTAATTAGGATAATGACATCATTAACATTTTTAAATACAATAAATACCCTCTATTTTGTGCCATTATTATTAGGAGTGATTCAAGTATTTTCTCAGGCATCTGAATCCAAATGCAGATCAGGAAGCTTAGAGACTCTTGAAATCACTCTCTAGACCATGCTTGCTGCCTCCTGAGTGATAGATTGAAAAAGCAAACTCTCCAAAATAAAGAAAAGTTAAACATGAGGCAGCAAGACACCTGTCAATACACGATACTGTATCACTTTTCAACTTCTTTGTTGGTTTGGTAAAGAAAGGAATCAGGGTGTGCTTAAAAGAAACTGAATTCTTTTAGAAGCCTCTTTTTTAAAAAGATAGGTCAGCATAAGCAAATTTTTTTATGACTTAAATAATGACTTTCCTTTATGCTCTGCCCTGAGTGGTGGCTAAAGGAAGTTAGGACTACACCAGTCCTTCTTGTTGTTAAATTAGACAAAAGAAGAAAACAAAATGTGGGTTCTTTTAGAATATGATTTTCCTTCCTTTTGTTTCTCTAAACCTTTTACCTAGAAAGCTTGGTAATGGGAAATAGTTTGCAATTGAATACAATTTCAAAAATACCTTGAATATCTTCAAAAAAGTCTCATCTGAACTATTCCCAGACTGGATATATCATTCTACCTTAATATAAAATATTTGAAGAAAGTAAATAATCATTGGACCTGCAAATCGATTACTATAGAGGACTTTTATATAGTTGTATGCATCACTTTAAAATCCTGTAGCCAGCTAATGTATGAAAGGAACACATTACCAGTTGTTGCTAAATCAGTGATTTAGTTGGGGCCCTTTACCCCTCCTCACGTTGTGATCGTTACTAACGATGTCATACTTTGTACAGAGTGTGTCATTTTCTCCCTTAGGCCACCTTCAAGGGCTAAATCTAACCAATTAACCAATGAACACACACTGGCTTCCAAGTCAAGATGCAGACAGAGCATAGGGGTGGGTCCCTTCTCCTCCTTAAATACTGATAAAGAATGACCCAGACAGACCAGCAAGGAGAAGAGAAGAGTGAACAGCAGGGCAGAAATGCTGGTGAGTTTCCAAAACCAAGAACAATTGCAAGCCACAGTCTCAGAGACTTCAAGCAGAGATGGGAGCTGATCTGCCTGAAAAGACCTGAAATGGTTACAAATGAGGAGCCTGCGAGGACTAAGGGCAGGTAGACAGTGTGGGACAGGGGACTGCAGCAACTTTCTTCCAGGGAATGTCTACTCTTCAGCTTGATATCCCTGTTCATCCATGCACGAAATTTACTTCTAGGCAAAATCAGTTGCTCTGTTTGGCCTTGACAATTGCTAAAAAATGCCTGGGGAGCCCAGGAGTATCTTTTGGGAATTGATATTCCCCAGAGTTCCTCTCCATAGTGATGTATGGGGAATATGTGTGACTGATTCACTTCTTTTTTTTAAATTTATTCATTTATTCACTCTCTCTTTAATTATTTATTCAGGTAGCCTTTTAGATAATTCTAGAAGTGAATGGAACAGACAACAATCCCAGGTATCATGAAGTGTACATGCTGGAGGATGGAAGGGAAAGCCAATAAACACACAAATAGACAAAGTACATTTTGTGTATGTGGGCAAGTGGTATGGATAAAATAAGGCAGGTCAGAAGGAATAGGAAGTGTGTGTGTGTGTGTGTGTGTATGCATGCATGTGCACACACGTGTGTGCGAGGGACATCGGGGAAGTGATTCATAACCAGTGAGAACATCTCAGCTACAATTATAGCTCAGCATCTTAGACTTTGCATTCAGGAAGAAGGCCTATTTTAGAACTACAACAACATATTTATCAGCAGAAAACTCATACTAGCCACCTACCATGCTAAAAATAAACCAAAAATCACTAGATATTGAGACACATACAGACACATACAGAACCAAAAATAGAGAAGCAAAGTAACTGAAACTTAAATAAAAATAATTTAGAAAAAAGGGTAGAATTTTAAAACTCTTATTAGTACTCTAAGAGTGATACAGAGATACACAGGTGCTCTAAAACCCTGAGTGTAATTGCTGAGAATCAAAACAGTAGTATCCAATGTGAGACAAACGCATTTCACTCTCATAAAAATGCAAACTGAATTTGTCTTTAATAATACAGAATGTTGGAAGAAAATTGAACAATACCTCTAAAGTTATACAGAAAAATAATTACAAACACAGAATTTTATGCACTGCCAACTCAATCAATTAAGAAATCTTTCAGAGAAGCTAACATTCAAAAGTTTACTTAATATGTGCAGTTTCTAAAAGAAATTTTTTTTAAAGGAGGATTTATTCCAGCAAGACAAAAAACGATGTTAAGGAAAAAGGAAAAACAATCTCAACTTCATGAAACCTTAGCAGTAATGCAAGAGGGCAGGGTAGAGAGGTTCCATTTAATATCTGCGCTCAGGCCCAGGAAGAAGCAGAAAGGCAGAGGGTTTGAATCTACACCTGATCTGTAGCTTTCTCAGCATCTGTGGCTTTCTCGCCTGATCACTTAGCTCCCTTGCCACTGTCGCTCCGAGAAGTGAGGCAACATTCCCACGTAGCAGCTCCCTATGTGTGCAGAGTTATAAGCTATGAGCCAAGGGGATGATCCTCATGAGCAGGAAACCCAAGTGCTACACACGAAGATATTTTCAGCAATATTTATGGAGTCACATAACCAATAAAGTTACAAGGAGGATAGGGTTGTTCAGTTAAAAATCTCTTATTTTAACTAGTGTTTTTTTTTTCCTGGAGGTATGATGGCAGAAACAAGGTTTATTGGCCAATAAAACATTTGCAATTTTTAAAAATCTATGTAAAAACAGGCACATTTTCAAAATTTCAATAGCCTCTATTATAATCTTAATAATTGATTGTTCCATGTCAAGTGGTTGTGGTATGTCAGATGAAGATCTAGCTATAATTTTTGTACATTACCCTCAATCTCTGGGAACTGAAATAACATGCTACTGTGATCACACCTGAAATGACACTTAAATCACTTTAAATTAAATGGTTTTGAATTCAAAAGGCAATGTAATCTTATCTTTAAGAAAAAGTTATTTTTCTCTCTTTGAAATTTAAATGAACTTTTCAATATAACAACAATCTATTTAAATACAAAATTAATTTCAATATGCATAAAATGAATAAAATACACTCAATTTGTCATGGCAAAATTAATTTCCCATGGTACAAAAATTTTTAAAAAGCGTAAAACTAGGAATAAGAAACTCCAGCAATTGGATCATTCATTTTCTATTATTGTTTGACTTCCTCCAATATCTATATGTCCCAAATTATTCTTTCATGTGCCCTTTATAAAAAAAAGAAAAAAGTACTTGAAATGTAGCCAGAAAAGAAAAATTGTTTACTAAATAGTATTAGATTTATTTCATAGATGGATCATTATGAAGAATTCATTGAAGTTCTCTGGGAATATTAAATTTTGGCAATTGTTATGATTAAATAAATTTCTTATTATTTAAATAAAAGAAAAGATGATAGAAGCCTTCGCATTTAAACACAAAAGAATAAGAAACTTATAAGACTAGTCCTAGTAATGTACTATTGCTTAATTGTTTGGCTTATGTTAAGAAAATTTGGAGGAAATAAATCACAAAGGAATGCATAATATTCAAAAGTCTGAGCTGGATAAAAGAAAAGGGATACTCATCTTTGAACTTCTGTGTATTACAACATCCCAGGATCTTTTTTGCTAGTTTAGTTTGACTTCTTAAAATATAAATCCTTTTTCCCCTCAACCAACTTCCTAGCCCATCTCCTGAAAGCTGGAACGGACTGCTCCCTTCCAGTAGGTCCTAATTTCAGATTTTAAGATGAATCTAAGCAACCTATTATACCTAATTTGTGCACCAGTTTGAGAAACAGGTTTCTAAATGTTCTGACAATCAAATACTTCACATAGCATTGGCCCCAATGATTTGGTCAACAGCTTTATAAATTGCCCAGTAAACTGTCTAGCTATCCCCATCCCTAGGACTTGACCTTGCTCTTACCAATTCCTAGTAAGTGGATTAGGGCCTTGTCTTAAGTATTTCAATAGAATTTAATGTTTTTTTATACTGTCTGATGGGCCTCTTTAGTGCAGAGTGTTTGCCTCATGCTTTCCAACTATTGCACCTGATAAAGTCCTAGTCTGCTCATATTTTAGCTGTTGGAATACTCTGCGAAATCATTGCATACCATATGTGTCACCTACTTATTTGTATGGTCTGTTTTTGTCATTTTCCATAGATAGAATTTTGCTTGACTAACTAGATTCTAAGCAGTGACTGTTTTTTTTCAGAAAGCAGAGATCATCATAAAGCTTGAACTCTACAGCACACCAACTTTGATTTTATCCTGTAGAAGGTAACTGAATAAAGTCTATTTTAAAGTCTCGAGAGATGCCAGTCCTTAACTATGCATATGTATGCATTCAGATACACACAGAATGGAAAAACAACTGCTTCTCCTAAAATGACTTTTTCAAACATCAGAGAGAGCATTTCTCATACAGGATTATGGATTGTAGAGTCTGTACTGTCAGCTTATCATACCAGGAAAGAAATTCTATTATATGGGCATATTCTTTGTAGTATTACCCTAATGGAAATTTTTCTTGTGGTATAAAATAAACCTGAATGAACCTGAATCAAATAGCAATGACACAAGACAACACAAACCAGGGACAATCCCTTCTTCTTACAACGCACTATCTTACTAGCTTAATTGTATTTTCCTTTCAGGTAACAGGATCCATTCAGAGAAATAGAAACCATGACATTCAAGCAGAGGAAATTTAAAACAGAGAACTGATTACACAGATGTTAGACGTTGAAAGAATCAACAGAAAAAGTGGAGGAATCTCAGGTCTAAAAACAGTAGGAACCACCTAACATCACCACAGCTGGAGAAGTAAGAGAAGGTGAGGGACTAACACTTATGCCTGTGTAGCTCGTGTTTGGAACCTGGGAGAATCGCCCTGAGGCTGGTGTGCAGATCACTGAAGGATCAGGGCTACATGGTTGTTTCTCAAACCACTGAAGTGACCACAGCAGGCACGACTGACTGGGTTGGTGCTGGGACAGCAGAATGAAGCTGGAGCCTGGGGACAGTAAACCAGCCCCCATTCCCTCCCACTGCCCAGTCATTTGCCAGTGCCTCCTTGGTCAGATTTTAAGAGGAAGCCCACTAAAAAGCAAATCTGGAATTATGGTTTGTAGATTCCCAGACCCCATATCAGCCTATCTAAAAGGGTGAGGGAAGGGCTGGGAAACAATATGTAAATAACTGATATACAATTGATATGTCTAGGCAGTATATAACCAATATACCACAGAAATATATAGACAATATGTAAGGTAACTAAAATATACACCTTAAAAATGATATCTTACTCTCCAGAATAATAAAAGATTGTGAGTCATGAAGTTCAAATCCCATAGCTTGGCATATAGGAATTTTCATTACATTGTTCTTATCATTAGAAAAGAGACTATTAAAATATATCAATTTAACATAACATCTAGATAATTTCAAAGCCAAAACATATTTACATTTGCCATAGAATGCAATTTTTTCCATTTTTTTAAATTCAGAAAGTAAAATATGTAGTTTCCCTTATTTTTCGGAGAACATACTGGGCAGCTAGTGGGCCTAATTTCACATACAATTATGTTTACATATTTTCAAAGATTGTCTCTAAAGGAATCTACTCTTCACTAAATTTTCAAAGTACTCCTTTAAGATAATTAAAAAAAACAATTAAAAATGTTAACATCAATTTCCCCTAATTAAAAGGATCAAATAAATTGTTTATTTTTGCTGAGGAGTTGTTCGTATTATAAAGTGTCTCTCATCCCACTGCCTTCAAAAATCACTGTGCTGTTGCATTATTCATTTCAAACAGCATTTCAACAGATTAGCAGTTTAAGTAAGGATAAAACAGATTTTTATAAATATTCCAAACGATTTGATTACACTGTTGAAAAGACTTGTAAACATTATGGATTATGAGATTTTACTGCCATCTTCTGATGAAAGTACTTTACAAGGAAAGCAAAATGTTTAGAAATCATTCAAACGAAATTCTCTCAGCATGTTTTGTGTTTGGGAAAGGAATGCTAGAGAAATGTATGGATGTAAGTTATGTTAGTAATACAAATTTAACTTCCTTACTGGTCCGTTCCCTCAAACGTGCTGGTGCTATGGTGCTGATTTCCTTTCAGGCCATTTTTACATAAGATATTCAGTATTCTCTCTTATAAGTTGGAATATAAATAATTTCAAATACTCAATAATGCTCCCTTTTAAACTGGTAAATTTAGATATTATAATATAATGATTTCACTACTTGCAAAGGTTAGAAGTAGGGTTTTAATCTAGAAGATCATTTAAGTACATTTACCATGAATACAAAGGACTTCAGGTTTAATGTCTCCTTTCTGAACCAACATACCGCTCAAATTCTGATCCTTTTTCTTAAATTTATAAACTTTAAAGGAAAAGTTAATGAGATATTATCAATCCCTTCCTCAGATGATTGAATTGGATTGCACTGTGTGGTTCTTTCATGAACTTGCAGTGTAATTTAATGTTAGCCACACTCTGGCCCTTAGTTCAAAATGAGCTTAATGTCCCCTGATGACCAGTTCCAGACATCACGTCTGTGCACTCCTGCATAAACTTCTGAAGTGACAAAATGCTGAATTTCCTTCTTGAAGATTTTCTCAACTTTTTCTCTCTTTTGCATTTACAGGTTGAGATATAAGAAATTTCATTTGTCTAGGTGTAATTTAGGATGGAAAACAATGGATAAAACAGTCGTAAGCTTCAAGCTTTGACTGCAGAATAAAGTTTGGTATAAAGCTCATCAGAAATGTTGAAAATTCCTTTTTAAGTCACTTTTTCTTCTGCAGTTTTGCTATTGGGTTTTTCCTCTAATTGTGTCCCAAAGTCTCCCAATCCTCCCTTATCTATGAAATATTACTTTAAAAAAGCACCTGAGACATTAATTTCATTATGAAAGTGGGCAAAGCTCAGGCCTACTTTTCCCAGGTATATTTTCATTTTAATGACGTTGTGACATTTAAAAAAGCCACCCCTAATTGTGGGAATTATCCATCTGTCACACTTACACATACAGCACAGTCTTTTCTTAGATTTGAGAAAGCAAAACTCATGTCCTCCAGTGATGGGGACTACTACATACTGCATCTTTGTGTAAATGACAAAAAATGCTCCCTATAGACCCATCTCCAAAATCATATTACTATGGCTGGAAGAACCCTAACCAGAGACCTGGACTTAAGAGTGGAGCTGGAGGTATTTGTGCAACGCTTAAGCTGCAAGCCCAAAAGCAGTGACTCTGATTAATGCAGAAGCTGAGATTTCTCTGAGATTTCTCACCTTAACTGGTGCCTGAAATAGATTTTTATGGTATTTTCACATACTATTTCTCTGCCTATCAAGGAAATGAGTAAAAACAGTAATTTGTCAGGGATCTATCCTAGATTACTCCTGTGCTCACTCCGCATTCTTTCTCTTGGCACTCTCTCTCTCTTCTCTGCCCATGTGTTCAATGCCTCAGGTACACCCAGTGTGGTATTTCCTTCCTGGTTTGCTCAGTACTCCAGAATGAAATGCACCCCTTTCTCAGAATCTGCACTTACATGTTCTCCATTAATCTTAAACCCAAAGGACTCGAAAATTCAACTTGTGATCTTCCTTCCAAGTCTATACCTTTTGCAGTAGTTCCAATTATAATAAATTGCCCTATTACTCATCTAGAAAATTGTAATATTTACTACTTTCCTTTCTCTCTTCAAAACTGCAGATTCATCTCCACCTCTAATGTACCATCTCCATATATAATGCATGTTTCTTATCACAAATATGGCTTAAGTGGTCTAAGTTCCCTTACTCTCTGCCTCTGTCCACCCCATTTTACTCTCTGTCAGAGGGTCTTTTAAATAGAGAGGTCTGGCCCTTTCATATCCCTGCTCAGAATCCAGAAAGCTTTCTTACTGCTCAGAGCATGTATAATTGGTCCCTGCCCTTTATCTCCTGCTTTTGGTACATCTCTCTTTCTCTCTCACTCTCTCAACCTTTAAGCAGGGTTTCCTGCATTTCCCTCAACACAGGACACTCTCCCTGGGGACCTACCATTATACATAGTTTTCTCTTACAACCTTCCTTGCACCTGATTAGTGCCCATTTCACTTCAGATCCCAGTGAAAATGTGAGTCTTGTGAGCCTGAGATTAAGTAGT
This sequence comes from Manis javanica, assembly GCF_040802235.1. Taxonomy (NCBI): domain Eukaryota; kingdom Metazoa; phylum Chordata; class Mammalia; order Pholidota; family Manidae; genus Manis; species Manis javanica. The sequence goes on from NC_133158.1 coordinate 141,655,130, forward strand.
TCTCCTCCCAACTCCTTACTCTTAATAATATAAACTCCTTTAGTATCTTTATACTGTTTTTACTTTTATCACTTGAAATCATTTGATTACTATGTCTTCTTGGACAGACTGCAAACACCACGAGGACAGGGACCTTATCTTCTACATTCATGACAACATCTCAACCATCTGACAGTGTGTCTCACACATCACAGACTGTCAGTAAATATGATTTACTATGACAGTCATTCACTTATTCATTCTACATATACACTTTTTAAAACTACTATAAGACAATATGCTTTATGTTTAAGAACAACTTTTACTGAGTATAATATAATGTACTGATTGGAGACTGTAAAATATAAAAGCAAGCAGGTAGGACACATTGTAATTACCTTTTATGCTGATTTTATTCAAAATCAATTTCATCTGATTATTTATAACCCCAATTTGAAATTCACATATTTTGTGCTATTTTTAGTTGATAGAAGATACCATACCCATAAGGAGTCTATATTTTTCCACAGTGAATATAGTTAAAGTATTCTCTCAGAAAGTTACCTTCTGGTTTACATTTAGTTCATGTAAAGTTTACATTAGGTTTACACTAGGTTACAAGATATGGCAATATCCCTTACTAACTAGCATAATATGTTTCAAAGGTTTGTGTTGAAATTTGAACCTCCATTATTCTTCATCTAAATTGTCTGCCATGTTTTAAATACTTTTGAAGACTGTGTGCTTCCAATTATGTTAATGCAAGCAATTTCTTTACAAATGTTAAGACTTTTTAATAAGATGCTTATGCTGTCCCAAGAAAATACCACTATCTCATCTTTAATGTTGATATAATAATTTTTTCCACAAAATTATTTTCTAAGTTTCTCTGAGCAATAAATATTTCTCACTTTTGGCCTGTGCTGAAATATTTAGTTTCACTGAGTTCATATTTTCACAATTTTCATTTTCTTCTAGATATTTATTTCCTAAATAATATATAGAATGTAAGAAAAAACAGCTATATTTTGTAGTTATTAACAAAAATTATAATAAATAGTTTACATGGTTTCATGAGAATAACTAAAGCTTTTTACTCATTAAAATGTTAAGCTGCTTCGATTGGTTTATAACTAGATATTACAAACACAGGATGTGAGATAAGATATCTGCTAAATTAAGAAAACTCTTGATAGTACAAATCAGCAAGCCATCCAATTTTCAATAATGAGCTTTATAAAATTAGACTAAAACTCAGACTATAGAAATGGCAGGATATATCCATAATATCCTGTGATTATGGTTGAAATGTGTTTATTTGGGAAAATACTACCAGAAGATTAAAATTTGTAATGTTTACTTATTATAACCTGAACTTATTCAAACATTTGAAAATGAGGTTGAGTCCTCAGCAGATAATGATAAACTTATGCAAATTGCTCACATCTTATAATGTAGCAGTTGTGTTCTTTATTAAGAACTAAAAGCCTTAAATATATCAATGTTCACAGAGTGGCACTACTGTTCAGTGAAGACAGTTTACAACAGCTACATACCCAAATGATCATATTTATATATATTTCCTGTTTGTATACATCTAGCTTATTGTGTTGCTACTCTAGAAAAGAACACAGGATAAAGCTGCTAAGATCTCATCTTTATTACCAAAGAATGTGTGGTTGTTATTTTTGTGGACTCATATATTTAATATTATCAGCAGAATGTTGAATCATATTACAGCTGTTAAATATACTTTTTTAAAATGTATGACTAGGCTTTTAGCTCTGTAAGGACACAAACAGTGCATTATTTTGTATTTCTATATGTCCATTCTACCTTCATGGCACACGGTGGGTGACACAGAGGTGGCCCACTGAACAATCTTGCTGTTCCAACTGTGATACCTGGGGCAGCAGGGCTGGCACCATCTAGGAGCTCAGGGCTCTCAGACCCCATGCTAGGCCAGGCAAATCAGAGCCTTAGTTTTAAGAAGATCCCAAAATCATTTAACTCATGTTAAAATTCAAGAAAGACTGATGTAAAAGATACTGTATAATTTGAAATAGGGAAAGAATTTGAAAATAAACTTATGTCGCCTATTGTCTCCGTAGCTGTGAAAAGTCCTTAAACATTGAATCTTATTTCCTTATCTAAAAAGTAAAATGAAATCAACTCCTTTGACAAATCTCTGTATTATGAATAGATAAAATTACATAAAAATCTGAATATTTGTGAAAAGGTTCTATACCTTTACCAGAGTAGCATATTAAATTATATTCAATGTTAAGAAAATCAGTCATTTTATATGTTGCATGTTTTACATGTTTTATTTTGATGTAAATCTCTGTCAAGTGAAAATTCCAATAGTAAATGTTTATGTTGTGAAATATATTTTTTCATTATGACTACCTTATAATTATAATTTAGAAAAGCCTTTCTTGGGAAAAGATGGTGGAGTAGGAAGGCAAAAACCTCTTCCCACATACACATGAAGGAAGCAGCTACAGCAAATACAACTAACCCTGAAAATGACCTGAAGACTGCGGAACAGACCATCTACACCTGGAGAAGAGGGGACCATCCAGAGAAGGGTAAATCGGCAGAGCCACAGTCAGTCAGGGCTCAAGCCCTTCCCCCATTCCAGCCCGCAAGCAGAAGAGGAACAGAGCAGGGAGTGGATACCTGCTCAGGAGCTCTGCACACCTGGCCCCGGAGATCTGCTCTGGGAACATGAGTCCACATTACATTGGGATTTGGTGATTAATGGGGCTGGACACCAGGGAGACATGGACCACACTGGGAAGCTGAGACTCCTGTAGCTTGTGGAGGACAGGCACACTCCATTGGGTCAGCTGAGACCCAACACTGAGGTGGCAGTTTCAAAGATTTACCAGCAGCAGGAAGGGTGCCACAGGGGTGGGGATTGTAGGGAACTCTGTCCAGAGAAGAAAGGGCAGGCGGACACACTTCCCCAGCCCTCCCTCAGCCCACCTGGTGGGGCTCTCAGGGAGTCATCCCCACTGAGATGCTCCAACTCCCTTACTATCAGCACAGCCCTGAGGCACTCCCCTGCACACCTGCCCACCTTCCCTGCCTGACCCAACAGTGGTCAGACTTAGCTGCTAGGCAGGTAAAGAGAAATTTTGCTATCTTGCAGGCAAACCAAGATCCACCACTGCTGGCAGAAGACAGAAAGATGGCCCTGCCCACAGCCTACCAACACCAACTGCAGCTCCACCGCAAAGGAGAACTAGGCATTGTTAAGCAAAGAGTCTTGGCTTCTGCGTACCACAGAACACCTTTGTCATAAAGCCATTACTTTCTAGACCAGGTAGCATAGCAGATCTATCTAATACATCTAATACAAAGGAGGAAACACCAAAACCCAGATAAATGAGGAGACAGAAAAATATGTTCCAAGCAAAAGAACAGGATAAAACACCAGAAAGAGAGCTAAATGAAATGGACATCACCAACTTTCCTGATAAAGATTTCAATGTAACAGTCATAAATATACTCACTGACCTATGGAAAAGAATTGACGATCTCAGGGAGAACTTCAACAAAGAGCTAGAAGATGTAAAAAAGAGCCACTCAGAACTGAAGAATCCAGAAACCAGAAACTGAAATGAGAAGTAGAATGGAGAGAATGAATAATAGATTGCTGCAAGCAGAGGGGACAATCAGTGAGATGGAAATTAGAGAACAGGAATACAATGAAGCTGAGGAAGAGAGAGAAAAAAAAATCTCTAAAAACAAGAGGATGCTAAGAGAGCTGTGTGACAACTCCAAATGAAACAATATTTGCATAATAGGGGTCCCAGAAGGAGAAGGGAGTGACAACAGAGTAGAAAATCTCTTTGAAGAAATAATTGCTGCAAAACCAGTGGAACCGTCAAGACTTCCTGGATCTTTCTCACTGTTGTCAGGGAAGAATCAGGCTAGTACTGATATACACACAGGCACTCGCCCACAAGAGAGAACTTGCAGAAGTCCAACCTTTCTGAAGGGAGACATCAATATACCATTGGAGGAAAAATAAAACACAAGTTTGATTGCAGCAGAGAAGAGAAACTTTCTTACCATCTCTCCACCCCCAAAATTATGCTGACTGGGGCTGCTTTATCCAGCAGAGTGACTTCTTTGGCAAAGAAGAGGGTGCTAAGGGAGGGCCAAACTAGGCAGCATGTGGCTGGAGAAACCCATTTCTCTCCATCAGCATCTGGAGCCCTAAGGTGGTAATATTGCTACTGAGGATGGGGACATTATATAGGGAAGGATGCAGATAAGAATTTCAAATCGTCTTGAAGGAATTTCACTCAGCACAAAATCCACCCATGAATCTCTGGGAGTGCCAACTCTGGGGATTTCCCTGCCTGTCTGTGTGTATCCCCAACACACAGATTTCTAGATTCACAGAATCCCCCACTCTGGTGCTGGCTCCTTGTGCTCATTCCCTAGTGCTATCCCAAGAGTGAGTCTGCTTGGGACATGATCAGAAAGGCAATTGTTGGTGGAGAAGGGAGAGACACACACTTGAGCTATAGCACCATCTCCTGGAAAATAAAAAAAGGTTTGTATGTGCCAGGCTGGTGAATTGTAAAAACTAGAGAAAACATAAAAGCTAAGTTAAGAAGATGTCTGCTACTTCAAATGTGCAAGACAGAAACACATAATTACAAGCATAAAGAGAAATCAAGGAATTATGTTATCACAAAAAGAAAATGATTTCTCTAGCAACCAAGCTCAAAGGCTTAGAATATTGTGATCTAAATGATAAAGAATACAATATAGCTGTTATGAATACACTCACTGAACTATGCGAAAACTCAGAAAGACAATTCAATCAAAAAGGAATAAATTTTATGAATCAAAGGAGTTCTTTACCAAAGATATTGAAATTATAATAAAGAACCAAACATATTCTGGGTTGAAGAATTCAATGAATGTGATGAGAAATGTAATAGAGAACATCTGAAACAGGGCAGACCAGATGGAAGAAAGAAAATGTGACTTGGAGGTTAGGATACAGAAATAACAGAGGAAGAGGGGCAGTTAAGATTCAAAAAGAGGGAGGAAAGCCTACAAGAACTATTGGATTGCAGAAAAGCAAACCTCAGAATAATAGGATTCTAATGGGAGAAGTGGGCAAAAAGTTTAATTAGGTAAATAATAGCTGATAACTTCCCAAACTGGGTAAAGATTTGGATATATGAATCATGAAGCCAATACAACAATCTGTTATCTTAATGCAAAAAGACCTTCTCCAAGACACCTTATAATAAAACTGTCAAAACCCAATGATAAAGAATGAATCTTAAAGCCAGCATGTAACCTACAAAGGAATCCCCATTAGGATATCAGTAGATTTCTCAGTAGAAACTCTATAGGCCAGCAGAGAGTGGAATGACATATTCAAGTGTTGAAAGATAAAAATTACCAGTCAAATATACTTTATCTGGAAAAGTAGCCATTTAGCTATGAAGGAGAAATAAAGTTTTTACCAGATAAACAAAAGCTAAGGTAGTTCACCAACACCACACCTGCCCTGCATGAAATGCTGCAAGGATCTCAAGATGAAATGAGGAGATGCTAATCAGCAGCATCAAAATATATGAAAGTACACAGCACACCAATAAAGGTGAAAAGTATACGATCAGCCTAAGAAAACTGGATCTCTGTATTAGAATGGTATGTTAACCACTCAAGTACTGTATCAAAGTTAAAGGAAAAGAATAGTAAAAATAACTACAGCAACTATAAGTCGTGACTGAATATAACATGAAAATATGTATATTGTAACATCAGTAACATAAAAGGGTGGGGACTTTATAGGCATTCAAAGATAAGTTACTACCAGCCTAAAATCAACTGCTTTATTGATAAGATGTTTTATGTAAATTACAAGATAACCATAAAGCAAAAATCTAGAGCAGATCTATAAAAGACAAAGAAAGGAGAAAAAAATGTGACACAACCAGGGAAAATAACCAATATATAAAAGTAGATGGAGATGGAAAAAGAAACCATGAAAATATAAAATAACTGGAAAGCAATTAATAAGATGGTATTATTAAGTCCTTACATATCAATAATTGCTTGAAATGTAAATTGATTGAAATCACCATTTGAAAGACACACAGGGACTAGATGGAATAAAGAAAAAAAAACCAAGATCCTATTATATTCTGCTTACAAGAGACCCATTGAGATATAAGGGCTCCCATAAATTCAAAGTGGAGAGATGGGAAAAGATATCCACACAAGTGGCAACCAAAAGAAACAGCTATACTTAAATACGACATCAAATACTTAAATATGACAGACTTCAGGCAAAAATAGTAATGGGGGACAAGAGTGTTATATAATGAAGGGTATTATATAATGATAAAGGGATCAATCAAGAAGACATTAAGTGTAAATAATTATGCACACAACATTGGAGCACCTAAATGTGTTAAGCAAATGATAACAGACGTGAAGGGAGAAATAAAAAATACAATGTGGTAGGGGACTTCCATACCACATTTTTAACAATGGATAGATCAACCAGACAGAAAAATAAATAGGGAAGTAATAACCATACCCAACATAATATTGGCTATATATGACAAACCTTAACTTACACCAATATTGACTATATATGACAAACCTTACCTTAGATTTGAACCATACCTTAGACCAAATGGACCATAGAACATTGTATCCGCAGCAGCAGAAGACAAATTCTTCTGAATTGCACATGGAACATTCTCACCGACAGATCATATGATAGGACATAAAATAAGTCTTAGAAAATATTTAAGCAGACTGAAATCATACCAGCATCTTGTGTGACCACAATGGTGTGAAACTGGAAATCAACATGAGTCAAAACTGTAATATCTACAAATCTGTGGAAACTAAGCAACACAACTCTGAACAACCAACGAATCAAAAAAAATATCAACAGCAAAATCAAAAAGCATCTCAAAACAAATGAAAACATAAAAACAATTTATCAAAACCTATAGGAGACTTCAAGATTAGCTCTGATGGGGAAATTTATAGCACTAAGTCATGTATTAAGAAATCAGGAATATTGGAAGGAAACAACCTAATTCTACCCTCAAGGAACTAGGAAAAGAGCAAACTAAGTTCCTAGTTCACAGAGTGAAGAAAATAATAAAGATCATACTGGAAATAAATCAAATAGAGATCAGAAAAATAAAAGCAAAGCTCAGTGAAACTAAAAGCTGATTTTCAAAATGATAAAATTGACATTATCGAGACTAAGAAAAAAAGAAATCAACAAGAGCTGAAACAGAAATAGAAGCACATAAGAGACTACAATGAACAATTACATATTAACAAATTAGATAACCAAGAAGAAATGAATAACTCCCTAAAATTGTACAACCTAGACTGAACCAGGAAGAAGTAGCAAGTCTAAACAGACTAATAATCAGTAAACAAAAACTTCCCAAGACTGAAAACCCCAAGACAAGATGTCTTCATGGGGTAACACTACCAAATATTGAAAGACAAATTAATGCCAATCCTTCTCAAACTCTTCTAAAGGGTTGAAGAGGAGGGAAGAACTCCCAACTTATTCTGTAAAACCAGCATTAACCTGATATAAAGCCAGATAAGGACACTATGAAAACAGACAACTATAGACCAATATAAATACCCCTGATGAAACAGATGCTAAAATTCTCAATGAATATTAGCAAACTGAATTCAAGAACTTGATAAAGGGCTATTCACCATGACCAAGTTAGTCTTTCCCGGGCTACAAGGATGGTTCAACCTATGCAAAACAATAAAGGTGTTAAACCACAGTAACAGACTGAAAGATAAAAATCATGCTTATCTCAAAATGTAGAAACAACATTTGACCAAAATATATCTCTTTATGACAAAAACTCTTAATAAACTGAGTACATAAGGAACACATATCAACATAATATTGACTATATATGACAAACTCACAGCTAACATTATACTCAATGGAGAAAAATTGAAAGCTTTTCAGCTAACATTAGAAATATAAGGGTGCTCCTTTTCTCACTAAGAATGGCCCATTACTACTCTTATTCAACATAGTATTAGAAATCCTAGCTAGAACAATCAGGCAAGATAGAAATAAAATGCATCCAAATTGGAAAAGAAAAGTAGAATTGCTATTTCTTCTTAATACTATCTTATATGTTGAAAATCCCAAAAACACAATTAAAAAGCCATCAGATCAAAGCAATTAATTAAGTTGTAGGAAACAAAAATCAATACACAGAAATCAGTTGCATTTTTATATACTAACCATGAAACATCTGAAAAGAAATAAAATTATCTCATTCATTATAGCCTCAAAAACATCAAAATACTTATGAATAAATTTAACCAAGGAAGTGAAAGATCCATGTAGTGAAAATTATAGGACTTGGCTGAAATTAAAGATCCAAACAAATGGAAGGACATCCCTTGTTTATGGGAAGAATTAATATTGTTAAAATGTTCATACATTCAAAGCCATCTATGCATTCAACAATCCCTATCTAAATTACAATGACATTTTTCACAGAGGTAGAAAAACAATCCTAAAATTTGTATGGAACCCCAAAAGACCCCAAATAGCCAAAGTGTTCATGAGAAAGAACAAAACCAGAGGCATTACACAGCCTGATTTCAAACTATACTACAAAGTGATGATTATTATATCAGTATAGTACTGGCATAAAAACAGATACATAGACAATGGAATGGAACAGAGAGCCCAGAAGTTAACCCCAGCATATACAATCAGCTAATATTTGGTAAGGGAGCCAGGAATATCCAATGGGGAAAAATGGTCTATTCAACAAATGGTACTAAGAAAACTGGATAACCACATGCAGAAAATGAAATTGAACACCTATCTTACACCAGTCAAAAAAATTAAAAAATTAACTCAAAATAAATCAAAGATGCAAAACATACACCTTAAGTCATAAAATTGCATTAAAAAAAACATATAGAGGAAGCTCCTTGATAGTGGTGTTGGCAATGATTATTTAATATGACACCAAAAGCACAAACATCAAAAGAAGAAATCAGACAGCAGGACTATATCAAACTTTAAAACTTTCTGCAATGCAAAAGAAACAAGCAACAAAATGAAAAGGCACCCTATTGAATGGGAGAAAAATATTTGCAAGCAATATATCAGGTAAGGGGTAATATTCAAAATTTATAAAGAACTCATATAACTCAATAACAAAAACACAAACAATCCAATTTTAAAGATGGGCAAAGGAATTAAATGGATATTTTTCCAAAAAAGATATCCAAATAGCCAACAGGTACATGAAAAAGTGTTCAACATCACTAACCATCAGGGAAATGAAAGTCAAAATCACAATGAAATATCACCTTACACCTGTGAGAATGACTATAATCAAGGCAAGATAAGTCTTGGTGAAGATGTGGAGAAAATGGAACCCTTGTGCAACATTGGTGGGATTGTAAACTGATTCAGCCACAATGGAGAGCAGTCTCTGTGGCCTTTATAATAATTTATCTCTTTATTCTCTAAGAATTTTTCATATCAGGAACAATATAAAAGTTGATGTCCTCTTTTTTCTTGTGATCCATCCTCATTGCCAGTATTTGATTTGTTTGGTTATATTACTTCATTGTTGTCTTTAAAACATTTAGTACTCCTTAATATAATGCAAATTGATCGTTTTACAACTATATTTTAACCTTTTGCTTGACATAGGGAAATCAGTATCATACAACCTCCCATATTCTCTCTGCTATACTTAACTTTTGTTAATTAGCTTGATACTGCCTTCATATTTATAGCAGGTAAATTCTGTTCTCTAATAATGTTTTCCACATGGATGGATCTAGAGGGTATTATGCTCAATGAAATGAGCCAGGCAGAGAAAGACAAGTACCAAATGATTTCACTCATATGTGGAGTATAAGAACAAAGGAAAACTGAAGGAACAAAACAACAGCAGAATCACAAAACCCAAGAATGGACTAATAGTTACCAAAGGGAAAGGGACTGGGGAGAATGGGTGGGAAGGGAGGGACAAGGGTGGGGAAAAAGTAAGGGGGCATTATGATTAGCATGTATAGTGTGTGTGGGGGGGGCAAGGGAAGGGCTGTGCAACCCAGAGAAGACAAGTAGTGATTTTACAGCATCTTACTACGCTGACAGACAGTGACTGTGAAGGGGTATGTGAGGGGGACTTGGTGAAGGGGGGGAGCCTAGTAAACATAACGTTCTTCATGTAATTGTAGATTAATTACACCAAAATTAAAAAAAAAATCACTCAATATACATTACCCATTATTTTATCACTATATTTCTATTCCTAATTAAGTTTGTAGCAAATATATTATTTGTAATATTTTTGAGAAAATTTCACAAAAACATATTCCCTAAATTCTTACATTTGAAAATAGCTTTTGTGGCCTTTATTTTTGAAGGAGAGTTTGAAAAGCTGTGAGATTCCTAGAACTTGCTTTCTCTGAGGATGTCACACATAAGCACATTATTGGATAGCATTAAATGTTGCTAGAGTATGTTATAAACCCAAACAGTAATTTCCATTCACAAGTCACCTGTTTTTATTCCAGTGGTTATTGCTCCTTGGATTTCCATACAATTTTCTCTTTAGGTTAAAATAAGTAATTTCATTAAGATATTTCTCAATGTTAGTGAATCTGTATCTATTTTTAAGACACAGAATAGTCTATCAATATATATAAACACATTTTTTATTTCAAGATAATTTTCTGGAATCACAGCTTTGATTATTTCATGTGTTATGTCATATTCATAGCAAATATGCCTATATTGTGTCTCTTTCATCTGCCTTCCATATGATTTGTACTATAACTTTCTTCAGGTGAAGGTATAAATCTAATTTTTTCCTCTTTGAATAATGTCTAATATATAACCAATTAAATCAAATTGATCAAGCACATATTATACATTTTTTGATTATAGTGGTTTTGGAAAGACTACCTATATTACACAAATTGCACTTCTTTATCCAACTCTGAGTAGAAATGAAGAATCATGGTACACTAATGGTAAAAGTAAAAACTAATTAGTAAAATTTTTACAAAATCTAGCATTGTAATGATACCATACTAGATGATAGTATTGAAAATGATAAAATAAAAAAAATCACTCTCCTGAAGTTTATGTGTATGTTATTTATCATTTTTTAAATAGTCCATGGCTCTTGTGGATTCTGCTGAATGGATCAGTACTTCCTGTATAAATATGCAAAGTCCATGGGCATTGAGACCTGGCCACCATTTGCATCCACTTTTCATTAGATTTCATTCAAATACTTACTATAACATAAATTCAGCAATTATAACATGTCAAAAAAAAAACCATTATCTATCTAAAATAGATTATTTCCATTTCAATCACCAAAAACATTCTTGGTAACAATTGTTCATTCTCAAGCAAACCAAATAAAAATACAATTTTCATTAAAATGGATTTTATAGGTCCTGAGCACACACAAAGTAAGTGTTGAATGACCAATGCAGTCTATACTAATCTAACAGAAGTGTTTTTAGTCTGTGTTTATAGTCACCTTAATTAGACTTTTTAAAAAAATAAGATACTATCTATGACTCTTACTTGAATAGAGAATCAAACATCTGTATCATCCTTCTTCCCAAATTTTCTCTTTAGAAGCCTAACTTGGGAAAGAACTCCAGGCAATCTTCACTTTGTTCTGGGATTTTTAAAAACTTCTGTTAAAATATTTAAACTTTCTTATATTTGGTCATAAATGCATAGGGAAATGAAAAAATATAGTAAAATTAATATCTATTTAGCACACTGTAATTTAAAACATTAGAGACATTGAGAATTACTGCTTTATTTTCAGTAAAATATTTACCAAGAATTGTCTGAACAGTGCTTGCCTTCCTGTTGTCATCACATGGCTTACAATACCAGGCAATCATATATTTAAAGCCTTGAAGAAGTGTCATGCTCCTTTCCGAAAATTTGAATCAGCTTCCACAACTTTATGCTTTGAGCTTTCAGTGTCATGAAAATATTTCCTTGATATCTTTAAATTGAAGATATTTGCCAATGATGATTCCTCTGGGATATCTTCATCCTTGTATCACAACTGTTTTCCTAATTCACGTCAGTAAATTCACCTTCACTAAATTCCTGTAGATGACAATTGGGAATCTTCCCAGTGGTGGCAGTGCTAACATCCCCAAAGTTAGCTATTTCTTGAACTTCATCTATATCCAATTTGATTTTCATTTTTAGTATCATCACTTTTCTTTTTTGGCTGTATTTTTACTTTTGTTGGCCAATTCTCTTTATTGATTATCCAATTTTGTAAAATGTCAGGTGGGTTTATCACAGGGAGTTAGAGAGCAAAACAAATGCATGTCATGTTGTCTCTGTGTGAAAACTGAATAATAGATCCACTGTGATCCACAGACCTTAAAATAAATGAAGTGATTGGTCACTGATCATAATCTGTTCATGATCATTGTTCAATGACCATGTCATATATGTAGTGATTTGTGGACTGAAAGGCTAACAAAGAAATTTGTACTTTATACAATAACTCAACAGTGAATATATATCATAGTAACTGAAATTTGAGTCATGTCCTTGGAGAACTGGTATTATTTAACTGAACTGTGATAATCAAAATTTGTGCAACACTAAACCACATAAATGAAGAATGGCTCTGTTTCTTAGTGCTTACATGGTACAGCAGTTAAACCAGGAGAAACATATTAATGTAACTCACTACATAAATAATTTAAAGGAGATTAGTTCAATCAAAACAATAATACTTGCTAAAGCTCAGTTCTTAAAAGTGGTGTTTCTAAAACTTGACTACAGAATAATAACTATTTTTACTTGGTAAATAAAATGTACAAAAATGGTAATAGATATAAAGTTTACATGGAAAGCCAAAAGACCCAGAATAGCCCATTAATATTAAAAGAGAATAACAGGGTCACAGAACCAACACTACTGATCTTTAGAATTTAATATAAAGCTACAGTAATCAAGACAGCTTGAGACTTGCAAAAGAAATGACAGATCAGCAGAACAGAACAGAGAGCTCAGAAATAGACCCATATATACACAGTTAATTGATCTTTGACAAAGGAACAAATGTAATACAATGGAACCAAATTAGCTTTTTCAACAAAAGGTGCTGGTACAACTAGACATCCACATGCAAAAAAAAAATTAATTTACACAGAGACCTTATGCCCTTTATGAAAATTAACTCAAAATTATCATAGACCCCAATGTAAAATGCAGAACTACAAAATTTCTAAAAGGTAACAGGAGAAAATCTAGATAACTTTGAATATGCTAATGGCTTTTAGATATAACACCACAGCATGATACATGAAAGAAATAACTGACAAGCTGGACTTCATTAAAATTTAAAAGTTTTGCTCTGTGAAAGACACTGTTAAGGAAAAAGAGAAGAAAGGTCAAATACCAGGAAATAATATCTATAAAAGATACCGCTGATAAAGGACTGTTACCCAAAATATAAAAAAGAATGTTGAAAACTCAACCAACAGTGCACTTAAAAAGTGGGCAAAAGAATTGAAGAGATATTTCATCAAAGAAGATAGACAGATGACAAGTATATGAAAAGATGTTTAACATCTGTCATTAGGCAATCGTAAATTAAAACAAGATACCTGTACACACCAATTAGAACAGTCAAAATCCAGAACACTGACACCGTCACATGATGGAAATTATGTGGAACAAGAGGACATTGTACTCATTGCTGATAGGAATGCAAAATGGTACAGCCAGCAACTTTACAAAACAATTTGACAGTTTTTTTACAAAAGTAAACATAACTCTTACTATACAGTCCAGCAATTGCATCTCTTAGCCAAAGGAGCTGAAACTCTCCCTGCAAAATCTTCACATAGATGTCTACAGAAGCTTTATTCCTAACTGCCAAAACTTGTAAACAACCAGGATTTTTTCAATAGGTGAATGGATAAATATACTATGGTATAAGTATATGCAGACAGTAGAACATCACCAGTGCTAAAAAGAAATGATCAATATATGAAAATATTTAATGCATACAACTAAGAGCAAGAAACCAATCTGAAAAGGCTATTCATTGTATGATTCCAACCACTCGACATTCTGGAAAAGGCAAAACTATTGAGAGAGCAAAAAAGATTAGTGGTTGACAGAATTAGGGTAGAAGGAGGGATGAATAGGCAGAGTACAAGGGATTTTTAGGCAGTGAATGTATTCTCTGTATGAGAGCATAATGGTGAATAGATGAAATTATACAGTTTCAAAACCCACAGAATGTACCAAACCAAGAGTGTGCCCTTATGTAAACTATGGACTTTGGGTAATAAGGATGTCAGTGTAGGTTCATGGTTCACTCTGGTGTGGGATGTCAATGGTGGGGCCCATCATGCATATGTGGAAACAGGATATACAGGGACTCTCTGTACTTTCTACTCAATTTTTCCATGATACTAATAAGTGCTACAAAAATTAATTAAAATGTGGTAATCAAGAAATTTCATGCATTTCCCTTTGAATTTGAAAAAAATAACAAAAATAAAACATAAAGCAACAGAAACAAAAAGGACACCACCTACTCTTCCATTACTAAAAGCACCAAAATTACTGACCATGAGTATGAGTATAAATACTTCAAGAGAATAATTAAGACTATCATTATTTGTAGACAATATGATCATTTACCTAGAAAAACCAATAGAAAAACTATTACAACTAATAAGAGACTTCATTGAGCTTATCAGATAAAAATCAGCTTACAAATTCAATAGTATTTCTCTATATAATTATTATGGTATATGGTAAAAGAATGATACTGTTAACAATAGTTAAAACTAAAAAGCATGTAGGTATTAACATAAAAATGAATGTGGATCCAATATGGCAGCATAAGCAGAGCCTTGAATTCACATCCTTCCATGTACACATTGAATCTATGCCTATATAAAGAGCAATTCCTCCTGAAGAAGAACTAAGGGCTCTTTGAACAGTTTCTGCCCACCTAAGGATAGAGAGACCACATAGAGAATGCTAAGAGAGACAGAGACATGGTAATTATGGGATCCCCAGTACCACGCTACAAACTTCAGTAGGGAAGAACATTACTGAGAGACCTACTCACAGATGGCCCATTCTGGTACACAGAAAAGAAAAAGTGGTTTCAACAACAACTAAAATATAAGTGAAGAAAGCCCAATTACTAACACTAGGGCATCTGCCGAAGATCAGAGGAACTGTTGGAACTCTATTTAAGATCAGAGGTCCTGGCAGGCAGCATTGTTTATGTTCTCTGTCCACCTTGACAGTGTGAACGGAAGCAGGGTCTGAGAGGGCTAGCCAGCCTGGGGCCTCACTGAGCCTAGAGCACCTAAGCCACAGCAGGCAACTTTCCCACCCATGACCAAATGCAACTATCTCAGCCCCTGGTGTCCCATCAAGGTAGCAGCAATGCAGCATACAGGAGGACAACCCCTCCCCATGCCCACTTCACCTCCATCAGTTCCATCAGGATTACTGCTGTACAGAGAGCCCCAGGGCCCCGTGACCCACCCCTACTTGGACTCAAGCCACCCTACCAGGACAGTCCAGCATGGGGCACCCAGGGATCCGCAGCCTGCACCTGCTACACTGCCAGCCAAAAGTTGCTTGGCAATACTGTCTAAACAGGGGATGTTCCTATACAAGGCCATTCCTTAAAGGCTGCAGAGTTAGTGGTTCTGTTTAATTCATAGAAACAAACAGAGGAAGTCAAACAAAATGAGGAGACAGAGGAGTATGATTGAATTGAAGGAACAAGACAAAACTAGAAAAGTAACTAAATGAAATAGAGTTAAGCAACCTACCTGATAAGAGTTTAGAGTAATGTAATGGTTATAGTCACTGGACTTAAGAGAAGGGTGTATAAGCTCAGTGAGAACTTAAAGAGAAATAAAATAAAAAATAAAAGAATTGAAGAATACAATAACTGTAATGAAAAGTCTACTAGATGGATTCAACAGCAAATCAGAGGGTGCAGAAAAATGGATCAGTGATCTGGAGGGAGAGGGTAATGGAAAGCACTCAAGCTGAAGAGCAGAAAGAAAAAAGAGTAAAAAAAAAAAGTGGAGCTAGGTTCAGAAACCTCTGGGACATCAAGCCTAGTGACATTCACATTATAGGGTCCCAGAAGGAGAAGAGATGGGGAGGGTGCAAAAAACTTATTTGAAGAAAGAATAGCTGAAAACTTCCCAAATCTGGGGAAGAAAACAGACATCTAGGTCAAGGAAGCCGAGGGAGTACAAACAGGATGAACTCAAGAGGGTTCACATCAAGACACATGATGATTAAAGATAAAATTAAAAGCAACAAAAGAAAGGCAACTAGTTACAAACAGGGAAACTACACAAGGAAAACAACTGATTTTTAGCAGAAACTGCAGGTCAGGAGTGAGATATTCAAAGCACTGAAAGGAAGAAATACTTGCAAACAAGAATACACTACCCAAGAAAGTTATCACTCAAAATTAAAGGAGAGATAGTATTTTCCAGACAAAGAAAAGCAAAAAGAGTTTATCACCACTAAACTGGCCTTACAAAAATTGTTAAAGAGACTTCATAAAAGGGAAAAGAAAAAGTCATAACTAGAAAAAAATTATGAAAGGAAAAAATTTTACTTGTAATTGCACACATATAGTAAAGTTAGTCTATCAGTAAAACCTACTATTAAGGTTGAAACACAAAAATAGTAAGATCTATTATATTTAAAGTAACTAGTTAAGGGATATACAAAATTTAAAGGTGTCAAAATTAATAAAAGGAAACCTCACTGGCATGGTATCAGGAGGCCTGCAGGGGATGTTCTCATGTTAACCACTCCTAAAAATCTTAGACCCTGTGAGAAAAGATGATACCATACTATTTTAGCTACTTTACTTTCCAGCAGGAAGATTATCACCTTCTGCCTCCCTGCAACAGACCAGCCAATAAGAGACTGTCATAACTTGGCCAATGAGAAGCCATGACATGTGGGACCCCAACTTTACTCCAGTGAATATTTTGCTTAGGATAGCCCTCCCAACTTGGCCTTGTCTTCTATGAAAGCATTCCTCTCTTTTGTTCTCCAGACTTATCTATGGTTGTATCACAGCTTTCTTGCCCCAGATTGCAAGTCTTTGCTACTCCCAAATAAACCCATTTTTGCTAGTAAATTAATCTGTTTTATTTTTTAAGGTTAACAATGTTAAATATGACAACATATACATAAAATGTGTCGGAGGAGCAAAAATGTGCTTCTAAAATATGTACAAACTTAAGTGATGATCAACTTAATATAAGCTGTTATATATACTTACGATGTCATATATGAACTTCATAGTAGTCACAAACCAAAAACCTGCGACAGATACTGAAAAAAATAAGGAATCCAAGCTTAACATTAAAATGTCATCAAATCACAGGGGACAGAGCAAAAGAAGAAGGAACAGAAAAGAGCTACAAAAACAATTAACAAAGTGGCAATAAACATATACCTGTCAATAATTACTTTAAATGTAAGGGAATAAATGTTCTAATCAAAAGACATAGGGTGGCTGAATGGATAAAAAAAAAAACAAACAAGACCCATCTATACGCTGCCTAAAAGGGATTCGCTTAGACTTAATGTCACATACAGACTGAAACTGAAGGGATGGAAAAAGATATTCCATGCAAAAGCCGGCCAACAAAAAAAATAAAGAAAGAAAAGAAAAATCTTGGGTAGCAATACATCAGACAAAATAGACTTCAAAAGAATCTAATAAGAGACAAAAAAAAAGGGCATTATATCATAATGATTAAGGAATCAATCCAACAAGATGTAACAATTGTAAATATCTATGCACCCAATATAGAATCACCTAAATATATATAAAGCTAATATGAACGGATATAAAGGGAGAAATTGACAGTAACACAGTAATATCAGGGGACTTTAACACCCCAATTACATCAACAGATAGACTATCCACACAGAAAATAAAGAAGGAAATGGTAACTTTGAATGACACTTTGGATCAGATGGACTTAATATATAGAACATTCTATTGAAAACTGCAAAATACACATTCCTTTCAAGT
Organism: Manis javanica; assembly: GCF_040802235.1. Classification (NCBI taxonomy): domain Eukaryota; kingdom Metazoa; phylum Chordata; class Mammalia; order Pholidota; family Manidae; genus Manis; species Manis javanica. Next base: position 141,673,270 of record NC_133158.1, read on the forward strand.
GCACATGGAGCATTCTCCAGGACAGATCATATGTTAGCTCACTAAACAAATCTTAATCAGTTTAAGATTGAATCATATGAAGCAGTATCCTGACCACAACAGTATGTAACTAGAAATCAATTACAATACAAAAACTGGAAAAAACACACAAAAAAGAAGGTGACAACATGCTACTAAACATCCAATGGGTCAATGAAGAAATTAAAGAGGAAATTTTTGAAAAATGGAAACAAAAATAGAATGGTTCAAAATCTCTGGGACACAGCAAATGCTATCCTAAGAGGGAAGTTTATAGTATATGGGCCTACCTCAAGAAACAAGAAATTCTCACATAAATGCCTAACCTTAGACCTTAAAGAAACCAGAAAAAGAACAAAGCCCATATTAAGTAGAAGAAAGGGAGTAAAAGAAATCAGAACAGAGAAAAATAAGAGACTATAAAAATAATAGAAAAAAATGAATGAAGCTAAGAGCTGGTTCTTTGAAAAGGAGCAAACTTGACAAACCTGCAAAAAATGCCATTGGTATTTTGATACCAAGAGAAAAAGACAGGACTCAAATAAAATTAGAAATGAAAGAGAAGTTACACCACAATTTAAAAAAAAGGATTATAAGAGATTACTATTAAAAAACTATGTGTCAACAAATTGGCAACTAGATGAAATGAAGAAATTCCTAGCAATATACAATCTCTAAAACTAAACCAGAAAGAGATAATATGAACAGATCATTACCAATGAAATTGAATCAGTAATCAAAAAACTACCAACAAACAAAGTCCAGGACCAAATAGCTTCACATAACTATCAAACTTTTAAGATAAATTAGTATCAACCCTTCTCAAGGTATTACAAAAATATAGAGGAATGTTTCCATATTCATGCCATAAGGCTAGCATTACCCTGCTATGAAAATCAGAAAATGACACCACAGAAAAAGAACATTACAGGTCCATATCCCTGATAAACATAGATGAAAAATTCCTCAACTAAATATTAGCAAACCAAATTCAAAAATACATCAAAAGGATCATTCACCATGACAAGGTGACATGGTAGCATTCACCACAATATGGGCTTCTTTCTAGGGATGCAAAGATGGGTTCCATATCCACAAAATCAATGTGATACACCATATTAACTAAAGGAAAGATAAAAACCAAATGAGCATCTTAATAGATGCTGAAAAAGCATTTGACAAAAAAAACCAATATCCATTTATGATTTAAAAAAATCTCTCAACAAAGTGGATATACAGGGAATGTACCTCAACAGAATAAAGGCCATATATAACAACCCCACAGCTAGCATCATACTCAATGGTAAAAAGTTGAAAGCTTTTCTTCTAAGATCAGGAACAAAAAAGGATATATGTTCTCCCCACTGTTGTTCAGCACAGTATGGAAACTCCTAGCCACAGCAATTAGACAAGAAAAGAAATAAAAGACATTCAGACTGATAAGGAAGAAGTAAAACTGTCACTATTAGATGACATGGTATTGTATTTAGAAAATCCTGAAGACTCCATCAAAAAACTACTAGAATAAATATATTCAGTAAAGTTGTAGGATACATAATCAATATAGATAATGTTTTAATATACTAAAATAATGAACTCACAAATAGAAATTAAGAAAGAATCTCATTTAAAATTATATCTAAAAGAATAACTAACAATAAATTTAATCAAAGAGTTAAAAGACATGTATTCTGAAAGGTATAGGACACTGATGAAAGAAATTGAAGATGACAAAAATAATTGGAACGATGATCTGTGCTTATTCATTGGAGAAAGTAATATTGTTAAAATGTCCATATTACTCAAAGTAATTTATAGATTCAATGTAATCCCTATCAAAATACCAATGGCATTTTTTGCAGGACTAGAACAAATAATCCTAAAATTTGTATGAAACTACAAAAATTCTCAAATAGCAAGGCAGTCTTGAGAAATAAGAAAACTGCAGCTGTCATGCTCCTTGATTTCAAACGATGGTAATCAAACAGGAGGGAACTAGCACAAAAAAAAGACACAAATATCAATGGAACATATTAGATAGCCCAGCAATAAACTCACACTTATATGGATGTACAAGATTAAATTAATGTAAATCAATCTACAACAAAGGGCATAAGAATATACAATGGGAAAAGACTCTCTTCAGTAAATAGTGTTGGGAAAATTGGAAAGCTAGGTATACACAAAAGAATGAAACTGGACCATTTTCTTTTACCATACATATATGAAATAAGGAAATACGTTAAAGATCCAAATATAAGACCTGAAACCATAAAACTCCTAAAAGGATACATAGGCAGTAAGCTTTTGGACATGAGCCTTAGCAATTTTTTTCTGCATATATATTTCAAGCAAGGGAAAGAAAGACAAAAACAAACAGATGGGACAACATCAAACTAAAAAGCTTTGCACAATAAAGGAAATCATCAACAAAATGAAAAGGTAGCCTACTGTATGGGAGGATACTTTTGCAAATGATATATTCTGTAAGGAGTTAACATTCAAAATATATAAAGAACTCATACAACTCAACACCAAAAGAACAAATATGATTTTTTCTGATTAAAAAATGGGCAGAGGACCTGAGCAGACATTTTTCCAGGGAAAACATACAAATGGCCAACAGACACATGAAAAGATGCTTCAAAACCACAATGAGATATCACCATACACTAGTCAGAATGAGTGGCATCCAAAAGAAAAATAACAAGTGAGGATGTGGAGCAAACTGTGCATTGTTGGTAGGAATGTAAAATGGTGTAGCCACTATGAAGAACAATTTGGAATTTCCTCAAAACATTAAAAATAGAAATACCATGTGACCCTGTAATTCCACATCTGGATATCTACAACCAGAAAGCAAAAACACTAATTAAGAAAAATATATATACACATACACACACACACACACACACACACACATATATATATATATATATATATATATATAAATAACAGCATTATTTACAATAGCCAAGATATGGAAGCAACCTAAGTGCCTAAGTGTCCATCAATAGATGGATGAGTAAAGAAGAAAGATATATAATTCCATTATGTATGTGCGTATATATATATATATATATATATATATATATATATATATATATATATATATATATATATATATATGTAAGGCACAGGGAATATAGCCAAAATATCGTTAATAACTTTGTATGGTGACAAATGGTAGTCACATTTATCGTAGTGAGCATTTTGTAATATATATAATTGTTGAATCACTATGTTCTACACCTGAATTTAATATATTGTATGTCAACAGAGTTAACATTATTCAGTACATATGAAGGTAATAAAATATGTCAACATAATATTGTATGACAAAGTTTACAGACCTAGCATATATTGTGGAAAATATTTGCAATTTCTAAAATGCAATTATTTGCAGAATACACAAGGGATTTCTTAACTAATAAATATAAAATAATAATCTCCACTAGAACTCCAGAGACAAATATTATATACAAATGCTAGTTATGGAATAGAGAATCCAGAAGCTAATGGGACTATGAAATGATGCTCCAAATCAGTAGTAATCAGAATAACGTAAATTAAAATAGTGATATATTGTATAGCTATTAAAAAAGTTGGATTATTTTATGTACTAATAATTACAATATAAAGGATGCAGCCATTCTACAGAATATCTTTCAGTATTTGGTCAAATTAAGTCTTTTTATATATTACGATCTAAAAATACTGACTTATATCTCCAAGAAATATCCTGATAAATAAAGGAATATACATAGAAAAGAACATTTACCACAGCATTTTTTTTGTAGGGTGATGAAGAGTCAGTGACAGCCTAGGTTTCTATAATTGGGTTGGCAGATAGGCACACTGTGATATATGCATATCTCAGATTATTTTTATGAAGCAGTTAGAAGGAAACAATGGGACAGCAACCTAAATAGATCTTTAAGTTACAGTGTTAAGAAAAGATAATAGTATACTTGCATACTATAATATACAAAATATTAAATATAAATTTATGCATACATTAAATATATGAATGCAAAATACACATTTAAAGAGAATACATGAAAATCTATACATCTTAAGATTATCTATAAAGAGAACAAGGAATCTTGTATAGATGAGTACCATATCAGAAAAATTATTAACATTCTACATCTAAACAATCATATCCTACCAACATATGTAACAATTATTATACATATTTAGCACCTAAAGCAAAGAGATTTTGCATTTATTGTAAAGAAAGTCACTTACTTAAACTTATTATCTGTCACAGACTTTTAAAAAGCTTATTGCAGTCTGAGTAGGAGTACAGCATTATTCACTTCATCATTTCTCAAAATCTGCCGTAGTTGTAATAATTTTTTATTCTGTTAGATCTAAAGTATTTTAGGAGTCAACTAAATTTTCTACTGATATTGCCTGAATGGTTAGGGTTGAACCCATCAAAGTTAAAAAGACTAAAATTAATAGACAATAGCTTAATAGAGAAAAAAACTCATCATAACTGTACCACTTCTTACAGTACTTCAGTACATCCAATTAAAAAACCCAATGAGTAAGGATATATTACTTTAAAATTTCAGCAGTATAAATACATAGATATTTTTTGCTTTCCACTGGTAACAGAGTCAAATACTGTTTTATCTTTAGTATCAACTGAAGCTACATATTTTAAAGTTCTGCTTTCCTTAACTGCCCCTTATGTGAAGCTAATCAAAAATAAACAGTTGTGTTTCAGTTGTTTATTGGGATCCTCCTAAATTTCCCAAGTCCTAAAACAGGACACTAAGGACATTTAAGTTCCTTGGGACTATATTTAAATCCAATATAGGATTTGATATATCCTAAAAATAAGGTGCTCTAAAAACAGATTTATCTATTGATTTGGTCAAGTTTTATTCATCTCTATGGGAACCATTAGAAATCAATAGCTTATCACAGCCTTCCTCTTAACTTAGGGACAAAAATCTTAGTTCTCTTTCAATAGCAGAGAAACTAAACAAATTTCTCAGGAAATAGATTTTTCTCCTTTCCCTTTCTCCCTCACATATTTTTGTTTATCATTGCAATACAATAAATGCAGCTACAAATTTTCTATTACCTGAAGAAAAAACATGTCTGCATAGCATTGGTCTGAGAATTCTTTATGTTCCAAACATATATATTAGAAAGATCTATAAAAAAAACTAGATTCAATCTTGGTCAATGAATCATATAATAAAGATTATAATAGAAAACTACCAGGCAGGATATACCAAGACAGATCTCAATTCAGCCTTAGTATGTTCCCTTTCCTGAGGGTAGAACTTCTCAAACTCAACTGAACATGTTATTTAGCCAGGGCTAAGAAAGGTGTCCATGAATTTTAAATAATACTTTTCCATAAAGTGGGTTCTTTAAATTTAGTACGAACATTATTAGAAATGGTCAAATGTTGGAAAAAATTTTGTGTTGAAATTCTTCCTAAGGAGAGTATGGGTGCTCCCAGCTCACACTTAGGATGCAGAAACCTGGAAAGGGGGTTGCTCCTACCCTTGAAAAACAAAAAACAGTCATCAAAGTCTAATATCCTACACAAGATGTACAACTTTCATCTAAAACCTATGAGACATATCAAAAAACAAGAAAATACACCTAACACCATCAAAAGAGAAAACAACCAGCAGAATCAATCTCAGATATAACACAACACTGAATTATCATCTGGTGACAACATACTATGATTAACATGTTAAAGACTCTAATAGAATATATATAAAATATATATAGATAATATAAATAAACAAAGATGAGTAATTTCCACAAAGATAGAAACTATAATTAAATGGAATTGTTAGAAAAGAAACAGTAAAACAAATGAAAACTGCTTTAAATGGACTCATTAGTAGTCTCAACAGAGCAAACCTAAGAATCATCAACGTGAAAAGTCAATGGCAATCACCAATCTGAAGTATAAGGAGAAAAAAATAAGTTGGCAAAAATCATCCAAAGGCTGTTAAACATAATAAAATATTGTAAGTTACATGTAATTGAAATTGTAGAAAGAGAACAGAAATAGAAAAGACAGAACAAATATTTGAAGAAGTAATGCCTAAGAACTTTCCAAATTAATGATGTATATACCACACCATAGTTTCAGGAAACTCAAAGAACACCAAGCAAAATAAGTCCAAAACCAACCAAACAAAAAACCTTATGCATAGACATAATATATTCAAACCCCTGCAAACCAAAAAACAGAGAAAATACAAAAGAAGGGCAGATTTTTTGAAAAGGCAATTTCAGAGAGAGGAACAAGGGTAAAGAATTACAGCTGACTTTTCAGGAACTATGCAAGCTAGAAGACAGTTGGAGAACCTTTTAAAGTACCGAAAGAAAAATACTATCACCCCATAATTCCATAGTATTGAAAATATCATTCAAAAATAAAGAGATAAAGATTTTTGCTTCCAGATAAAAACTGAGATAATCTATCACTTGTTGAACTGCACCAAAATACATATTGAAGGAAGTAATCTTTAGGCCACAGCAATATGATACTAGACAAAACTTAGAACTATACATAAAAAATGAGTACTGGAAAAACAACAAATAGAGGACATAAAATTTATTTTTATTTTAATTATTCTAAGGAGATGTTTATTATGCTATGCAAAAGACCATACAAAAACAGATAAATGAAGGCTAGAGGAGGGCTGATCTTTCTGCCAGGCAAGCAGGCCTCATTCACATGTCTGCCCCAATGATAACCCAATAGACCAAGTTTTTGGAAAGTTTCAAACATGTCGTTAGATAATTCAAGAGATCAACTCTAGAATCAGAAAGAGATATGTAAATTCTCTTTTAAAATTGCTGGCCCTTTCAAATGGGCACTTAATGGTGCTGGATGAGTTTGAAAGGAAACCTGCAAAAATCTTACATGATTACTTGATATTAGAATGAATTGGCCACTCACTCAATCAACATTATGCATAAACACAGTTAATGTTTTTGGTCCCCATCGCCTGCTAATTTTGGTAAAACTATGAAGTTGAGACATGGACAGGTACCAAACCTAATTTTATTTTTAATCCCTCATGGTTACTTGTAACTATACCACTATATCCTTTATAATGTTGCATAATTCACAGGATGGATTGAAGTTTTTTCTTGCCAAAGAGTCCCAGCTCTGACAGTACTGGGGAATTCCAATTTATCTCAGCTGCTATAGAAGCATTCATTTTCATGCAGCTGCCATTAAAAGCTTTATAAATACTAGCCATTTTTTGAGAAAATCCAGTGTCTGTATATCCCCAATATTCAGGATAGGTAGAATAATTGAATAAACTTTGAAACTAAAATTAGCAAAACCTTCAGATATTCAAATTCATATGATAAGATATTTTCATTAACAACTTAAAAACAATGGAGTCTCCTCTTTTAGGAAGACATAGGTCTTGACTTAAATATCATCTGTAAATATCAACTCTATTTCTAGATTCTCTATTTTATTGACAGATGGTCAAATACCAAAGATTCATATAACACATCCAGTCTTGGATGTGTTATATCCAAGTTAAAAGACTACCCATCAGCATGAATGGGTAGTCTTTTAAACATCCTTCTAACAACCCTTGCATGACCTTAAACCTAAATACTTTGTCTTTTGGAAGAGAAATCAGAGGCATACAGCCCTTGAGTTCCAAATAACTTGAATCTTATTTGGTAATGAAAATAAATAGCAATTAGATGTAAGCATTTCCCAAAGAGAATAAATAAGAGGTGCCACTATTTTTAGCTGCTGTAAATGATAGATGTTTTAATTGTGCTTTACTTTCTCTCCCATATTCTTCAAACAAAATCACCCACACCCATATCACCAGTTTATTCTTAGTAACTTTTAAAATAACAACAAAGTGTTTCATATTTCATATTTAAGATACTTTCTTATCTTTGGATGTTTTTAAAGTATTTCCTATTACTGTGCTTGCCAACTCTTAGAGACTTTCTTACAGATGCAGGTTTGCATATCAGGGACATAGTACCTCTGTGATATAGTAGTCGGTGCAGTATTTGGTAGAAAAAATGTATTAAATTAAGATTCTTCTCATAGAAAGTCAGAAGAAGAATAGTTAACTTTCTTTAGCCTGGATTCCGTGGACTTGAAATACAGGTGGTCATTTTCTACTTTAAAGGTGACCCATTGAGTTACTAATTAACTTTGCATGCTAGAGGTCTTAGAACTAATAATTACCATTTTCAAAAATGTGTGAAACTGACCTTAGATTAGAAATGTATGCAGAAGTAAAAGGCCTCTAATAAGAAAACCTTATTGTCTGTTCTCCCTTGGGAATACAAAATAGTATCTTTTCATATACTTGATTCCAATAAAAGCTATTTTAAAAATATTATGCCACCAGCTCCCACCTTATCATCCTATCACTCTTGTAACCAACAGAGAATCTGTTAAATCAAGTCTTGCCTGGTGAATAAATTCAATAAATACTTAGAACATTCTGGGATTGTTACAATGGTTCAGACACAAATCTCCAAAATACTTGAGAGGAGTATTAATGGGCTTACATATATGAGGAAATTGTGTTTTGAACAAGATAATGTAGGTAACACTTAAATTAGGTTTTATCTGAGCAGGTAGGGTGCCTTGTGACAATATAAGGTTAAAAAACTTTCCTCATTGGTAGAGAATGACACTCTGATCCCACCTCCAATGAATCTTCTATGTTAAACATCTTTCTTGACTTTTTTCTATTGTCAATTGTCATATAGCCTATGCCCATCTGCCAGAGTAACAGTGGTATATACAAATATAATGAAAACCAATGTAATATTGAACCATTAAATTTAAAAAATCTCATTAATTGTAATAATTTCTTTCTAAACTTTTTAATGCATGTATTTATTCAGCAGTGTTCTTCCTAGATATACCCTTTATATTTACATAGTACTATAGTTTTAGGTATTCTTTTATACATACCACATACTGTTCTTATCAACAGTTAAAACTTACTATATCCTTATTTACCTACTATTAAAAAATTGCCAGAACACCTTATTTTGTAAATGTAGACTTCAGTTTCTTTTCAAGAACTAGGAAAAGAAATAACTCAATTTTGTGTTGTTTCCTTAAAATTATATTTTTGGTTTTTCAAGGATAAATATTAGTTTGACCTTTAGTCATAATCCCACAATATATAGGTAGGGAAGGTAAAGAGGTATAAATTGTAAATTAGCCAAACCAGTGATACAGGAATCTCATAGTACCATGACCACACACGAGAGGCAAAGAAACAAAGACCTCTGTAAATTAACCAAACCAGAAGCAATATTGCCACTTGTCCATTCAATGAGGCAGGAATAATTCAAAATAATGTTATCATCTGGTTCACAAAGAGACTTTTTGAAAAAGCACATTAGCTAATATCTTGCTCTTAATTTGGACATGGTCTAGAATAGTTCCATTGATTAAAAATATAATTAAAGCTACATATGACATTTTGTGTTTTCTAGTAGATGCATTTTTAAAAATAGAAACAGGCCAAATTTAATATAATCCATTTTATTTAACCCAATATATCTCAAATATTATTTCAATATGTAATTAACAAAGTTACTGAGATATTTTGTATTCTTTTATTTATACTATATCTTGGAAAGCTATTGTCACATCACATCTCAATTCAGATGTTAAATTTTACTGCAGGTATTTGATCTGTATATATATTTTATAAAATTTATAGTTGTAAAATTAGATTCATATACCCAAGTTGTTACAAACATGCTTTTAATGCCTGATTTAAGTACCAAAAATTATTTTCATTTAATTTTCAAATGCACACTGATGAAACTGGTTTATCTTTTCTTTTAGAAGATTGGATTTGACTCTGAAGCAAAAGCATATCAGTTTTGAAACAACATCTCTCTGACCCTCTTATGTCACCTCAGTATAATTAACACTGAATTCAAAGTATTAATATTGAATGTGTAAATCAAAACACTAAATATACCAATTTCAAAAGTAACATAATGCTGCCATTTATAATTGCATAATTATATCAATTAAGATTAGAATCTGCATATTAATCAATGTTTAAAAAAAGTAAAATCATTATTATTAAATTTATATTGTGAAAAGTTTCATTGTCAACGTGAATTCTCATATTGTCTATCTAGGATGCTAATAAGCCTGTCTTTGGAGCACATTTGTAAGACGTGTATGATTGGTGAGAAAATAAATCACATTGACATTTTTGTTTTGATTTTTGAATAATTGGCAAGTATTACTTTTGTTTCAGGAAAATTTTGAATTGGAATTACCAGAACAAGCAAATCTTTGTAAAACTCATCCATGACTCAAAGAATAAGCATTGACAAACAACAGAAGATCATTAAATTCATTGTCTTCTATTTCTCTAAACAGTTCCATAAACTGGTGAGGCTTCATTGCATTTGCATATACACAATGAAAGATTTTAACAATCATATCCCCAACAATTTCTAAGCATCTGCTTCAGAAAACTGAGCACAAATATATTCAATATGTGTCATACAGTGAAATAAACTAGAGGGTAACATTAGTTTCTTGTTTTGAAATTCCAGTAAATCCTAGTTTTTGACCTAACAGAAAGAGTACCATCTGTCATAACAGAAACTAATCGAGTTTTATCTAGCTGAAATGCTTCCTTGACAGATAAAATGTACAAAAATTACTATGCCACAAATTTTATATTTCAGGCTGCAAATTTATAATATTTTTTCATAAATTTGAAATTCCTAGAGAAAATTCAAGATATTAATTACGCAGTGTATCTTACTGCATGGTTAATCTAAAGCTAGAAAAGTACTGGGAATTTTTTGAATTTTGAACCAACTGGTCTTTGATATAATTTAAAAAGTTTTATATTCTATAATCAATTGTTTGGTAGCTAATTGAAGATATTTAAGTTTCTGAGAAATATCTTTTCAAGTCTGTTCCTCATCATTTCTAACAAAATTTCAATAACTACATATCATTTGCTTCATCCCAAAATGATTTTTTTGTGTGCAAGAATAAAACCTATTCAAAGTTACAAGCTCATACCCTGTTAAAAATTGTTCAAAAGTTTTATTTCAGGCGTCAAATTTCTTTGGTTTTGACTGGTGTGAGTAAAACATCAAATTCACTATATACTTGCTGAAAGTACTCCTTAATATTGTCCATTTATTACTTGAGAATTTTTACATTAAAAATAGCATTATTGTTTTTCTCTGCTACAACCGATTTATAACATTTGGTATTCTTTTTGTTTTAACTTCTCATTGTAGTATTAGTTTCTGTATCTTCACTCAATTCTGCATTAGTTCTCTTTGCCTTCATTTTAAGTAAAAAAAATTCATACATATTTGTTAACCTAATTATACCTATATACCTAAACTTATAATATAAAACTACCTAATTATATTCTACTTATAGTATTATTACCCCAATTTGCAGAGGCATTACTATTACGATTCACATAAATCATATAAACACATCATACTGCTATATTTGTATAGAGACAAAGCTATTCCAACTGAATAAATCCATTAACAGCTAGATCAGTGTTGTGTTCATTTTTAACACTAGAAATGATGTTTACTTCCAATACTTTCACTGCAACATAATATATCTCAGGCAAATCAGCAATTAAAATGAAATAAAGTATAAATAAAATAATGAAATTGAGCTTAACAGAAAAATATTTCATACCACTTCAGTGAACAGTTGAAAGGGAAAACATTTCACATTAAACAAAATTTAACATTCAGTTCCTCTGACACTAGCCATATTTCAAATCTCTACACTAACCTCTGTGGGATAGTCAGTATCAATCCCCTCTACACCCATATACTCAGAAAGACACAAACTCATTCAATAGACAAGGAGGGAGATTTCTGACGTTATCTTTGACCAAAGATGTTAATAAAGCTAACTAAAAGACATGGGTATCATTAGTTGCCAGATGTGATATATAATTATTAAAATAAGATAGATATAATGGAGCATTATTTTGATAATCAGAAGAGTAGAATATAAATTTCTTAAGAAGTGAATCCAGGGAAAAAAAATACACTAAAACATTCAACAGGAAACAGATATATTACGCTTTCTTTAAACAATGCTGTGACTTATTACATCCCATAAGTGTACCATATATACACATACACATTCAATTTAAAAACTCAGGTTAGTTTTATCCTTTTATGTTGAAATATTTCAGACTTGCAGAAAAGTTGCAAAAGAACAATAGCATACTGTCTATTTATCTTCCCCCAAATTCCTCAGTGTTAAATTTTACATATATTTTTTCTCTGTGTACACACATACACATATACACACACACAGACATATGTTCTTCCAAAATATTTGTAAGTTTTAATCATGTTGCCATTTGTCTCTAAATATTTAAATGTATTTTCTTAAAATTTACTTACATAATTATAATCAAAATAGAAAATTATCAGGGACATATTATCTTATTTACTTATCATATGCAAATTCTACCAATTATCCCATTCTCTTTATTACAAAAAGAAATATAAATATTTTTTCAAGACTGGAATCCAATTCAGAAACAGAGGTTTAGTCTCTTATTTCATTGTTTTAGTTTCTTAAAGTTGTAATCTTCAATGATTTTTCAGTCTTCCTTTGACTTATTTTTGCAAGCTACTATATATCCTAAACTTAACAATGAGCTATAACTATAATTACTTTTTAGCCATCTGTTTTGCACCTGAAGAAAATACACTCTGAGTTCAAAGTGAGTGTATGGTAAAAGCCCAACATTGACTTTAAATTCTATCATTCTTTGAATTTATTTTTCAACAGTAATCAACATAAACAACACAATTTCAAATGGAAATGTGCTCAGAATTGAGTTTATCCAGCCAGGAAAACATGAATCACCCATCTCTCTCCTTGGACATGCACATATAGCTTAAGCAAGGTAGACAGCCCTATTGTTTTCAGTTAAGGAGAAGGCTAAAGAATATTCCTTGATCTGGATCACAGATAAACACACTTTGGGGTTAGGATAGGAGTATCACAAAGATGATCACAATACTTCCTATTGGATTTTGACTTTTTTTCAGAGGCTCAGAGGGAGTGGAATATGGCAAAGGTAACTTCATACAGCACTTGAAACCATGGTAAAACCTCAAGATCTTTCTAAACAAGTTCAGTGATCTCTCTGGGCAAGAATTCTTCATAGTGTTAAAATCGGAAGGGTAGAGAAGAAATTCTATACCCCAACAAATGCCTAAAAAAGAAAAGGCAGTACTTCCTAGCAGTAAAACACATAAAAAACTCTACCACTACCTCCTTTACTCAAAACTGGATTCTTAAATGACCCCAACTGTTTCCTTCTATGAAATTCTAAATCATGCATATAAATTTATCAGGAAAGAGAACCTCTGGAGAAGACAGAAAAATAAATGGTTTTGAAGGAAACATGAATTTGAGATCCTGGAACAGAGGAGAGTGAGGATTCAGAATGAGGAAGGAATATTTTGGAGTACCATGGACAAAGATGAGTGAGAACATGCCATAATCAGGCAACAGGTGGTTTCTACTATAGCTGAGCAAAGAATTTTATGTAGAAATAAGATGTAGAGACGTGGTAAGAGATAAAGTTGTATAATTAGGCTGCAGTCAAATCTTATTTGGTATCCTTTGTCCTTGTGGGATTTAATATGGAAGACTAAGGATCTATGAGGGGTTTAGGCAATAGAATGAATTCATGCCTGAGTCAGATTTATGTTTTAGAATAACCTCTTAGCAGTTATTAGGAAATATTAATGGATTAGGACAGAATAACTGGAAAGGGTGGAGAAAGATTTTTATTAACAAGGGGAGAGAGAGAGAGCTATCACAGGAGAAATAAAGGCCCAGAAGGCACTGTTCTAAGCGCCAGTGTATTTGAGATTGGTTATTGAAATATGTAACATTTTCATGGCTTTGAACATACTGTCTCCATGCCTACTTTTGCTTCTTTACTTCAATAGTTCAAGACCATCCTGCAGTCAGGTCTTCCATACTGTGTGGAAAAGATATGCAGATTTTATTTTTATGAATCACAAAATACTTTAGGACTTTTGTTTGTTCAAAATGTATTATATCCCTGTTCACCAGAGACTTCCTAATACTAGTTAGCATATTCTTGACAAATGTGACCAATATCCCTAAACACTGATGCAAAAATCCTGAAGAAAATACTAGTGAACTGAATTCAACAGTACATTGTGACCAAATTGGGATGCAAGGATGGTGCAACATACAAAAACCAATGTGATATACCAAATTAAGAGAATGAAGGACAAACCAAAAAATCATCTCCACTGATGCAGAAAAGCATTTGAAAACATTCAATATTCTTTCATGATAAAAACACTCAACGAACTGGGAGCAGAAGGAAATTACTTAAACATCGTAAAGTGTACATATTTAAAGTCCACAGCTATCAACATACCCAATGATGAAAAACAAAGCTTCTGCTAAATTCAGGAACAAAACAAGAATGCCTATTCCCACAGTTTAACATTAGCACTGGAAGTCACAGTAGAGAAATCAGGCAAGAAAAATAAAAATAAATGGCATTAAAATCTGAAGGAAGAAGTATATGATCTCTGTTAATAGATAATAAGATTTTAAATCTCAAATACCTAAAGATTTCATAATAAAAATTTGCAAATGTTTATTTGTTCTAAAAGTTGCTGGACACAAAGTCAAATTTCAAACACCAGTTGTATTTCTATATACTAACAATGAACAACCCAAAAAAGAAATTAAGAAAAAATTTCTATTTATAATAGCATCAAAAAGAATAAAATACTTTAGAATAAATGTAACCAAAAAGGGGAAAACTTGTACAATGAAAATTATAAAAGATTGATGACATTTTGAAAGATACAAATAAATGGAATGATCCTGTGCTCCTGTATTCAAATACTTAAGAGTTTTTTTAATGTTCATACTTCACAAAATGACCTACAATTCAATCCCTGTCAAAAATCCAGTCATTTTTCTTTCGCAAAATAGAAAAAAAACTTCCAAAAAATTATATGGAACCACAAAGGATTCTAAATAGGCAAAACAGTCTTGAAAAGGAACAAAACTGGAGGCTTCATATTTCCTGACTTCAAAGTATACTACAAAGCTATAATGATCAAAACAGTATGGCACTGGCCTAAAGACAGACATACAGAAAAATGAAAGAACAGAGGGCCCGAACAGAACAAAGGCAGAGGAGGAGGAGTGTGTCCCTTTTGCCTTAATTTACTAACTGAGCTAGCACATATTGTCTTATTTTGCCTATTCTTGGACTGGGATTTGCATCATTGACTCCACAGGTTCTCAGGTCTTTGGACTCAGACTGAGTTATACAAGCTTTCCTGGGTTTCCAGTTTGCAGACAGAAGATTGTAGTACTTTTCTGCCTCTGCAACTGTGAGCCACTTCCTCAGAATAAATCTAGATGCATCTGCCTATCCACCCATCCGCCCATCCATCCATCCAATTGGTTTTGTTTTTCTGGAGAATCCTGACTAATAAATATTTGTATTAGCAATGATTTCCTGGATATGACACCAAAAACACAGGTGACAAAAGCAAATATGGGACTACATGAAACTCAAAGTTTCTGTACAGCAAATGAAACAGTCAACAGAGTGAAAAAGCAACCTATAGAATGAAAGAAAATATATGTAATTCATATATCTGAAAAGAGGTTAATTTCCAAAATATGTAAGGAACTCTTACAACTCAATATCAAAAAAGTAGCCCAATTAAAAAAAGAGAAGGATTGAATCACTATTTCTCAGAAAAGACATACAAATGGCCAACAAGTACAGGAAAAGATGCTGAATTTCACTTATAAGAAAAATGTAAATCAAAATCATAATGAGATATCACCTCATATACTTTAGTGTTGCATTAACAAAAACAAAAGCAAACACAAAGAAGCAACAGAAAGTAAGTGTAGACAAGGATATTGAGCAATCAGAACCCTTGTACACTCTTGGTGGGAATGCAAAATGGTACAGCTGCTATGGAAATTCAGTATGGAATTTCCTCAAAAAAAACTAAAATAGAACTATATGATTCAGCAATCCTACTTCTGGATATTTATACAAAAGAATTGAAATAAGATCTCAAAGAGATATTTGCATTCCTACTTTAATGCAGCATTATTCAAGTACCTAAGTGGTAAAAACAGTGTAAGTATGAATCTACAGAAAAATAGATGAAGAAAATGTGTATATATATAAAGTGGAATATTGTTCAGTTTCAAAGAACAAGGAAACCCTGTCATATGCTACAACATGGATGAACCTTGAGGACATCATGCTAAGTGAAATAAACCAATCACAAAGATAAATACTACATGCTTCCATTTATATGAGATACCCGAGTTAGTCAAACTCTTAGGAGCAGGCAGTAGATTGGTAGTTTCCAGGGGCTTGAAGGAGGAGAAAACAAGGGATTTGCCATTCAGTGGGCACAGAGTTTCAGTCATGCAAAATGAAAAAGTTCTACAAATCTGTTGCACAACAATGCACATATAGTTAAAACTGTACTTACTGTATACTTAAATATTTGTTAATAGGGTAGGTCACATATTATGTGTTTTTTGCCACAGTAAAGAATGAATGTCAATGGCCTACCCCTAAATCAGATTTTCAAAGAACTGGATTATAGTTTATGTTATGACTATTCATGAGTACCTACCATGAATCCTCTATATTCCCTGACATAGGAGATAAAACTGTGAGCTAAAAATTCCCAGCCTTCATGGAGCTTAAATCTGGGGTATTACAGACAATGACAATAAACATGCTTAAGCATGCATCCTTATCATTTGTGAGTTTTTCCTCTATGGAGGATAACGAGCATTACTAGGTCTTATAATATTCAAGACTTCAGGGTCAATTTACCTTCTTTATCAGTTATGTCTATTACATTTATTTATACAATTTCCTTCTTTTGTGAATACAAATTATTTTAGCACTTTATATATTAATAATACATTTGATAGTATTTAAATATCAAAAATATTTTAAATGATAATACTATATCTCAGTAATTCACTATGATGAAGGATAAAAGATACAGTTATACAAAGGTAATTGAAGTTTATTACTAAACTCCTTTCCAAAATGACCTTTTAGCATTATCATGGATTTCCTCCTTTAGTTTTTCTTTCACTTTCTCCAAAGACATGAACAAAATCATATTTTTGAAAGTGTTAGGTAGTTGAGTTCTTTTAAGAGATTGATATAGATTCTTATGCTATATAAAAGGTGATATACCAAATATGCTCACATCAAATTACTATATAGTTTTATGATTATAACTACCATGATATCCTTCTGGTCTTATGTCCTGTAAGGACACATAGCATGTATTCTGAAGGACCAAGGGCAAATTGACATTGATAACATCTTAGGTTGATAGAAATTTTTAGGTATAACTTACTCATCTCTATGGTTTTATGAATCTTAATAAATTTTTGGTGCTCTTGTGAGCATCCCCAGACAGCTTTGTGTATATTTTATAGTAAATAAAGTAGAATAATCGATTAAAGTAATGCATACCAATGCAAAATGTCATGTGGAATACATTATTCACTAATGCTACCTGATGCAGAGAACCTTTGTGCAAAGATTTTTGAGGAAAAAAAATAACTTTGATATTAGCAATTACACTTTGTTTTAAATATGTGGCCAAAAATGGATACAGTGGTTTTCCAACATAGTAGATTTGGCTAAATCATTGCTATGTTTTAACTACTGTATTAATTTGGATTTTCCAGAGAAATCAAGTTATTATATACCAGAATAATATACCTCTATCTGTATCACCCATGTCTATATAAAGAGATTGATTTATTATAATGAATTGGCTCACATGATTATGGAGACTGAATATCCACAATCTGCACTTGGCAAGCTGGAGACTCAGGAGAGTCAATAGTATAATTCCAGGCAGCCAGCAGAAGAGCAGTATTTCAGCTTACTCAGGCAAGTGAAGCTCTCTCTTCCTCAACCTTTTTGTTCTATTTAAATCTTAAATAATTGGATGAGTTCTATCCACCACTAGGAGAGCAATCTGCTTTATTTAGTCTACGTGCTCAAATGTTAACCTTTTCCAGAAACATCCTCACAGACATATCTATAATAAGGTTTGACCAAATGTCTGGGTACCACATGGCCCAGGCAAACTGACACATAAAACTAACCATCACAAGGTCATCTCTTGTCAGTTTGGCACATATACACATATTCTTAAACCATACTTGATCTCCAAATAAAAGCAGTAACAGAATCATAATTCTGCCTAACATAACACAACTGTGCTGCATGCAACCAACATCACAGTCACTTCCTTCTGCAGCAGAGGAGCCAGTCCTTGAGTGGTATTTATTGTTCTCCTTGATATCCCACAACCAAAATACTATGCAATCAATAATATTTAAATGTTATAATAAGCTCAAGATAGCTTATGTTACATTATAAAGGATTAGAAAAATATATTTACTTTATATATATATATATATATGTGTGTGTGTGTGTGTGTGTATTAACACATACACATATTTACAAAAATTAACAGAGGAAGTACTCATGACGACTATAGTCCTTGTTTCTACAATAGATCATTTGATTTTAGGTCATATTTAGAATTATCTTCTTCCATTATCCATCCTGTATTTCTTTGCTTTCAGCAAGCACATCAGCTGGTTGTGGTTCTTAATCTAGTAGAAAGACCCAAACATTCATTGCTGAAGGGTTTGGACCAGTAGTCTTGCCTGGTTAGCAGTTTTCTATTTATCTTGATTACAGGGCATAATGATACTAAGAGACACCCTAAGGAATCTCCTGTATTACAAGCTACCTCTCATTTACCTCCATTGTGGAATAGCAGTTCAATTTTCCCTTGGTTGTTGGATCAGTCATGCCAACCAGTAGAGTAACTCCCTTCTTTGCTAATTGATTCAGAGGCACATGGAGCCTAGAGTGGTTGGGCAGTAATATTAACTTCCAGCTCAATGGGATCATTGTTGTGTCTCCTTTTGGAAGTGTTCCTCCCTTTGGAAGTAAGACCAGAGGGCAAAATTTTTGCTACTTGGTCATTAGAGGTCCTAGTGAGTGGTACCATTTTTATTTCCACCTCTTGATTCCTGGATGCATAAGTCCTGTGTATGGAAGAAATGGCATTACATTGGATGATGACTCAACCCATATGTAGTCTTCTGGAATACCAAAGTGCTACAGCTCTATAAGGTATTGCTATCTAGCTGGCACCCTAACTGAGTCCTTACAATGACATTCTTTTCTAGCAAACAGTGGCTTAAAAATGGTTGGGAACATGGCTATACTGGTTAATTCCATGAGCATGAGGGCACTGCCACACTTCTTCAGCTGTGATTGAGTACTAAGATCAAAAGCTATGCTGTGTAGAAAACCATGATGGTGGATAAGGCATTCAGCACATCTATGGATGGCAGTTTTGGCAGAATCATTGTGCATAGAACAAATTCTTATTAGGAGGAAGCATATGTTCTAATAAGAACAAAACATTGTCTATGATAGAAGTGGTCCTATGTAACCAGTCTTTACCACAAAGCCAGCTGATAACCCTGGGAATTGGTGCCACACTGGGGACTTAGTGTTCTATCTTCTGCTAGTAAACTGGGCACGCAGCAGTAGCCATAGCCTGGTCAGACTTGGTGAGTGGAAATCCATGTTGTTGAGCCTGTGCATAACTCCCACTCCTGCCACCATGGCTACTTTGCTCATGAGCATCCTGGGTGATGACAAGGTTGACTGGGGAAGAGGCTGACAGGTGTCCACAGAATATGGCATCCTGATTATCAGAACTGACCCTTTTGTGAGCCTTCACATGGAACAAAAGTATCTTTGTGTTTTATGTCTATTCAGGGAGGTCCATCCATGTGTCTCTTCCCCAAATTCCTTCATCATATCATTTCCAATCATTTTCATTCAAAGTCACTGACAATCCAACCAAACCAGTGGCCACAGGCCTGAATCAGTGTATAATATAATATATCCAGCCATTTCTCCTTCCGAGCCAAGTGAACAACTACGTGTACTGTAGCCATTCATCCCACAGGGGGTTCTCCTTTCCTAACGGTCCTTCATGACACTTTCAGAAAGGAGCTCTAATGCTGTGCCTGCCCAGTTTCAGGTGGTATCTGCATATCATACAGAATTACCTGTAAACCAGGCCCAAGTCTCCTCTTCTTCTGTCAGCTGATCATGGGGAACTCCCAATGAGGCCATAGTTGCAGACTGGGATAGAGAAGACAATATAGCAGGTATGAGGGCTGTGGCATTTGACCCACTTCTTCATTAACTTGATTATACCTTCAAGACCTGCTCAGGCCTGATCAAGTATAAATCACTTCCATATGATGATGGAATGCTGCTGTGCATACGAAATTTTATAGTTTGGTAGGTTAGCTAACACCCTGTTCACTAACTGGGTACTTTGGTGGCCAATGGTTAAATGTTCAGACTCCACTAAGGCCTGATAGCAGGCCAAGTGCTGCTTTTCAAAAGGACAGTAATTATCTATAGAGGACAGCAGGGCTTTGCTCCAAATTCTAAGAGCCTATGCTGTGATTTACCTATAAGGACCTGCCAAAGCCTTCCAACAGTACCCTTGTCTGTCACTGCCATTTCAGGCACTGCAGATCTGCTGGATCATATGGCCCAAGAGACAAAGCAGCTTGCACAACAGCCTGAATCTGTTGTAGAACCTTCTCTTGTTCTGGGTAAGGCTCAAAATAGTACCTTTTAAGGTTACTGGGCAATGAGCTGGAGTAACACATCCAAATCAGAATATGTAGTTTCTGAAAAACACAGGAACCCACTAGTCACTACCTTTTTTTGATTGTAGTAGGGAACAGATTAAGCAATTTATCCTTCACCTTAAAAGGGGTAATCTCAAAATACCACATACAACTGGACCCTTAAAATTTCACGGAGGTAGGAATTTCCTAGACTTTTGACAGATTTTCCACTTTCTGACATGTGAACTTCTGACCTGTAGGTCTAGAGTAGTTGTTACTTCTCATTCACTAGGTCCAGTCAGCATAATGTCATCAGTGATAGCATGTGGAAGGGAAAAACAATCAAGATTCTTGTGAACTAAATTAGGGCATTGAACTGGAGAACTGATAGATTCCTGAGATAAGTCACTGAAGGCATGTTGCTAGTCTTGCCATCCAAAAGAAAACTGTTTCTGATGGGCCTAATGGACCGTGATGCAGAGAAATGCATTGGCTGGATCAGTAGCTGCATCCCTGGTACCAGGAGATACGTTAATTTGCTCAAACCATGACACCACAGCTGCAACTGCACTTACTACCTGGTTAAACTTCTGATGATCCATTATCACTTTCCAAGGTCCACCTGTCTTCTGCATAAGTCAAATAGGCAACTTGAATGGGGATGTGGAAGGAATCACTACTCCTCCACTCTTTCATGTCTTTTATGGTGGTCCTACTCTGCGAATCTCTTCAGGAGTGTAATGCTGCTCACTTTAATAGGAAACATCCTGCAAGCCTGGGAATTCAACTTGTGTTGTAATTTAACCAGTCACAGAACAATATTTTGCATTTGATTCTCAACGATCTCAGTCCTGTGGCTACAGTAAGTAAGAGCATCCTCAGGGCCCACATAGAAGCTTTCATGTTATTTATCTGGCACTTGAGCTGGGAATTCAAATCCCTGAGCTCATCGTTTTCTTTACCACTTTGACCAGTGACATTAAGTGCAACAAATAAACCTCATTATATTTAGTTTGCTAAAATGTTTTAAAGCATTATATGACTCCTTGCTTCTTATAAGCAGTTGATTAAGGTATCTAATAGAGATATTTCACATCTTTATTGCCAGATTATTCTATGGACTAACAGTGATCTCTTTAATACTGAAAATAGAGTCATTAAGTTGGAGGCTCTAACAAAGGCTAACTCCCTCTATTTTGAGACAAGCTAAGAAGTTAAACTTCTCCCTATATCTTGCCCTCTAACTAGTCCCACCAGAGGTTCAGTAACTTCAACTGGAAATCCCTTGAATCTACAGGTAAGGATATTCCATTCCCAAGACAATTTGAAGCGTGTAGCTTCCTGGATGCCTGCACAGCTGCTGGTGAGACACCGATTCCATGAAGTTCCCCTTTAAGCTGCTCTCACTCTGAACGGCACTGGGGAGGGAGTCCTGGGACGCTAGTCCACCATTGTCCTGGGTTGCCAGCTTCCTGAATAAAACAGACTTTTCTTTTCATCAACACTTGTCTCTTGAGTTTTGGCCTGTTGAGTGATGAGCGGCCAAACTTGGGTTCAGCACTAAGCTACAGCTCCATAACATTTAGAGTCTTCAAACCTAATCAGATTGCAGAACAAAGTCTAGGAACCCAGGAACCAATTAAAAAACTCATCCTTAAAATCCATTCCTCTAGAATCACTCTCAGCATCTGGGGACCATTATGAAACCAAAAGAAAACCTAGAAGTAAATAAACAGAAGGAAGGTTTTTACATGTAATTACTATATTACGAATAAGGTTTAGAGCACCAAAGATGGCTGAGTCTTTAGCTTTGCTCCTTTAAACTTTCTATTTTCTTTAGGCTTTGCCCACTAAACTTATTTGCCACTGGCATGCTCACTTACAGATATATGCTATACCCCTTATTTGCAACCCCAAAGTAGACATAAGATCCTTGTTTCCCATGAAAGAAAATGCTATTTGTTTAAAAGGCCATCTCATTTTTCTTCTGAATACAGCAGACAATATTGCCCTGCACCCTTGCATCCAGTTAGGACATGTAAGTAGTTGTAGCCAATATAATACAGGAGGCATACACCATACATACCTTTTCCAGATCTGACGCTTTATGGAAAAAGAATGTCTCTCAAGCATAATCTTCTTCACTCTCCTCCTTCCACAGTGACCCTGAGGGTCACATGTTGAGGGGCAGTATCCCCAGATGGAGGGATTTTACATTGCTAAATCACTTCGGGCAAGTGCGTCATCTCAGCCAGGAATATCTGCTTTGGAATTCCTATAAATGACAAAAGCTCTTTACTGTGTTAACTCACTGAGATTTTGGAGTTCTTACATAAGGTAACATCAATTACTCTAATATATTTCACTTATGAAGTTTAGCAGGCTTGAATATCAAAAAATATCAAAAAAAAAAAAGAAAGCCAAAGTAGTGTTAAAGGATTTGAGTGAATATTGATGCATAATACTGATCCTATTTCAAACACTGAAATTTCTGTTCATTGGCCTCAGATACCCTCTCCTATTCAGAAATTAATCTGGGAAGTCACTTTTATTGTCAACAACAGGCTAGAATATTTTCACATGCAAATATCTTTGTTCTGTAGTTGATGATAATAGGACTGCTGATAATATATATACTGAGGCCATCTAGGTAAAGAGATAGTCTCATATTGCTTATCATGTGGGCCTCCCCATCAACATTTTCATTTCTGATCTCTTCCTAGATAGATGAAACCACATAGTTCACCCTTTTGATAGACAATTAACTTCATCCTTACAAGAATTAAGTAGAATGACAATACCTTGCTAATATAATCTATGTTCCAAGAGTTGTAAATACACTAAAATGACTCAATCACAGATCACCCTGTTAAAGTAACTCCAAATCTTCTAAGTCATCTAACACAATCTTAAGAGTAGTTAGCAGGAAAAGTCAAGTAATTTGGTGCTTAGTGTACATTATAAAATAAGACATTGTGTTAAGTGAGGTTCTAAACCATAAAATCTCAAAAGGGTTGACCAAGAAATGCTTGAGTATGTAAAATATTTACTGTGTAATACAGTACAGCCTCAAGAATGAGACAGATATTTCAACAACAGTATCAATCAGAAGTCAAATGGAATATTATTAATGGTTTCCTCTTTCAGTTTTAGAAGTAACAAAAGTGCCCTTTAAACTAATGTGCATATTTAAACCTCAAATATTATAAAAATATTACTTTAGCTAAAAAAACCCCAGAAGTTTAGATTCCTGTAAAGTTGTTGCATGCATACATGGTCATAATATAATAAATAATCTACAAAAGAGGCAAATAGAAGCAGACTAGCAATAAAACAATAAAATTTACATAGAGATAGTTGAAACATTCTGTTTATAGTTACGTTCCGTGTAATTTTCTTTTTATTATTTTGCTAAAAATAATCTCTCTGATATATTGTCACTTTCTATTTTCCCCAAGTGTTCTTCAGAAAGGTAACTCTCTAAATTCCCTAGTAAGAATTTCAACTGGGAGGGAAATTGATTCTGAAGGGTGATAAATATGGAAAAGTTATTTCAATAAAAACTGTGCATCTAAAATAATTTTAATAATTTGAATATTTGCTGAATACTCATATTCTGTAAAGTGTCATCCCTAGCCTAGAGAGTTTAATGGCTTTCTAATGGCTTTCCCCAACCCAAGAAGTCTGAAAAAGTTCTCTACTGATGAAACAGAGAACACCTGAGCTGAAGATAATGGTACTAGAAAGAATGAAGAAATAGTTGTGTTTTTTTTTTAGTCATGTATGACCCTTTCTAGGAGATAGCCCAATTAAAAAAAGAAAAAAAGGACACCATGCCTATGTGGTAAACATCTTAGCATTCAGACAATTTATACCTCAGAAATAGTTCCAAAATTCACATTCCCTTTCCTGTTCTCAACATCACCTCCTTTTGTTTAGATTTCACTTTCTTTTCCTTAACCCTATTTTACAGACTGGATTCCCTGCTGCTAACCTGATTATTCTAGTCCATAATCTATAATGCTAATTTGTGCAAAACTTATTTTCTGCAAAATCCATTTGGACCATGTTATAGTCCAGATAATTCTAGGGTATCTACTGAATGAAGGAGGTTTCTTTAGTTTTACATGAAAAAAGCCTTCAGAATATGCCCACATCTCTAACCTTACCATCACCATTCTTCCATCCATACCTGAAGTTTCTGTCAAACACCTTCATGCATCTGCTGAATACTCCACACCCTTTAGAAACTCCCTGTCTTCATACATGCTGTTTATCTTTTAATAAATGTTCCCACTTCTCTGATTGTCATGCTTCAACTTACATTTCAATGTAAGCTGCAGATAAATACTATTTTCAGTTAGACATTTTTTATGTCTCCTAGAAAATTAACATTTTTCCTTCTGATTATTCCACTTTATTCATGTAATTTAATTATCTGCTGGTGTCACGTTAACTTTGTTGAGATTAATATGCTATTGGGTTGATTCAGCAAACGTTGGATGTAACATTTGTTATGTACACCAAGATTTTGCAAATTCCAGGAGCTACAAAGCCACACAATCCCCTTTTGCTCAGTGAACGATCCTAACTGAACTCCTAAGCTCACTGATTTCTTCCTGACACAGCATTCTCTTCTCTCCATTTTATGAAAAATCAACTTGGAATACAGTCACCTTTATTTCCATTTCACTGAAGAAGTGAACAAGCTACATGAACTAATAATCAAATGGATCTAAGTTTTTTGTTGCTTTGGCTTCTTTGTGGCTTTTCTTCTGTTCCTGAAATGGCCTGGGTATTTTTTTCATACAAAGAAGTTTGGCAAGCAATCTCATCACAATTATTCCCCGGATGAAGGGTAAAATCATCATTTGCACTGAAAAGCAGGTTATCATGCTATGTATTTTAATCATAAACATCTATGATAAAGATGATATTTTCTTTGGGGTGGAGCTTTTAGGTACCACCTGTGGTTTTAAATAGATTTTTCCTACAGATACGCTTCTATGAAAGGCTTTTATTTGCAGTCATGCAATTAACAGTTAATTTGAGTTCCTCAGTTATCTAGACCACGTTGTGTTCTTTGAAAAACTAGCAAGAAAAAAAATACTTTGTGTATATTAGGCATAATAACAAGTACATTTGATTCAATAAAATAGAACTAAATCAATTACATCACTTGAATTTGTATTTTCTTTCTAGATAATTTGATATTATTAACTAAATGTTCTTGAAAACATGGAAATTGATAAACGTTTCCTATCTAAACCCAAAAAAGTGGCTGTGAATAATGGACATGAATTATTTCAAAATAGGTTTTCTTTTTCCCTGAGACCTATAATTTATGCAGAATTTTGAGATAGCCTCACTGAGAGTAACAATTTAGTATGAAGAAGCATCTCTATTCCTGGTATGAATATGTTGGTATCTGGACATCAAAATTCTGCTTCATTTTCCATTTTAATAAATGTGTAAAAACTTGTTGAAGCTTGATAAAATTAGTATTTTATTACACTAAATAATCAAACTGCAATGCAATCAAGTATTTTAAATTCAATTTGGAAATTAGCCTTGTACTGATAAAGTGAATTAGATAATATGACTATCCTGCAGATAGATACTGCAAACATTAAAACAAATACAATTTGTAATGCTTTTCGAAGCTTGCTGCAAAGTAAGGTATGGTGAGGAAAACAGCCTCTCTTCTCTACCCCAACTTTAGATTGGGTTATAAAGCTAAGGAATTTCTAAGAGAAAATAAAAAAATAAATAAAGATATTTAAAATAGGGGATAACATATAAGAAAAATTAGAAGAAGTTGGAAAGAAGAAATTGTAGAGAAAATAATTGAATAAATACTTCAAAATCTTTCATGGAAGGACATGACTTTTATGATGCAAATATTTGTACAACGAACTTAAAAAAATGATGTACTTCTGATTTCTGATCTGGCATTTAAGGGGTTTGAAAGTTGCCACTCTTTTCTAACAAGAAGTAAAAAGCTAAACAAACTGAAAAATCAACAACTCTTCTGAGATCCAAAGAGAAGTGCAGTCAGATGACAGACTGCTACCCTCTAAAACTGGAGAGTCAGATGGATAGAGGGAATCACAATTTACTGGTTTAGAAACCTTTAGTTAGAAACTCTTAAGTAGACCCTCTGAGAACTATTGCCCATGTAAGAAAACCTAAATTGTAACTGATTAATTTCTGGAGGCTTGGTATGGACAAATCTGAGGACAAACTACAGGGTGCCCTTGTCATCTGGGCGTGTCACACTTACATTTTACCTCCTGGAGCTCCACCACATCCTCACAGTGAATACTGGAGAAAAAAAAACCTTCATGCTCTGGCAGCGGGTGGGGAAAAGCGATCATTTTGAAACAGATCAGGGCATTCTGTTCTTCTTAATAAGGGCTACCCTCAAAAGGAACTATTTAACCAGCATCTAACTCAGATTTTGTCAGTGTCTAACTGATCTAAAGGCAGGATAATACCCAGGTTAGCTGCTTTTAGCCTTCTTTGTGGGAGAATTCCAGTCCCTTCCAGCCATCCTGTCCCACCTAAGGGGGACAAAAACACAGAACATGCAAAAATGGATGGGCAATGTAAAAGATGAGTGTTTTAAGAAGGAACAACAACAAAATGCTAAAGACCAAAAACACTGTTAACGGAAATGAAGACTGCCTTTGATGGGCTTATTAGTAGAATAGACATAGCTGAGGAAAGAATCTCTAAACTTGAGAACATCTTAATAGAAACCTTCAAAATGGAAAAGAAAAAAGACTGAGAGAAGCAGAATATCCAAGAATTGTGAGACAACTACAAAAATATATATAACATATACAAAATGAGAATACCAGGAGAACTGAGTGTAAGAGACAGAACAAATATTTTTAAAAATTATGACTTGAGAATTTCTCAAAATTAATGCCAGACAGCAGAAAAAAACTCAGAACACCAAGATAAATGTCAAACAAAAACAAACAAGCAAACAAAACACTATGCAACAACAACAAAACTACACCTAGGCTTAAACCCTAGAAGATCAAAGTAAAAAGAAAAAAAATCTGAAATAAGCTTGAAAGGTAAAAACACCTTCCCTATAGAAGAGTAAAGAATTATACTCTACTTCTCAGATAACAAGGCAAGAATGCAGTTAAATAATTAGTGTTGAGGAGAAAAAAATATCTACCAACTTGAATAATCTTTACATATTTTAAATGTGTTAAGGTATGTTTTAAGGTTCAGTAAAGATGTTATCAAAAATATTGAGGGGACTTTTGGCAGTAGACCTGCCCTCAAGAAATGTAAAAACAAGTTCTTTTGAGAAAAGGAAGTGATTTAAGCAAATACTTGAATCTACATAAGAAAAAGGAAGAGCAATAGAGAATAAGTGGAGTAAATGAATTTTATTTTACTTTTTCTTGATTGATTCAACAGATAATAGTTTATTCAAAATAATAACAATATATTATATATGCTGATGTATATATAAATGCTACATAAGTGAAATGAATGAAAAAACAATACAAAGGGTGGGAGGGAAGAATTAGGATTATTTTATTTAAAGATAAACTACCCATTAGGTAGTATATTGTTTTGGAAAATGGACTTGGTTTAGGTATAAATGTATGTTGCAAACTCTACAGCAATCATTAAGTAAAGACATAAATGACGTGTTAAAGGGAGAAAATAAATTCATATAAAATGTGCAATTAAAACCACAAGAGAACAGTGAACAAAAAAATAGGAACAAGGGCACCAAATAGAAAACAGTAACAAATACGGTATATTAACCAAATATATCAATAACTTTGAACATCCATGTCCTAAATGCACCAATTAAAACAGATTGTCAGAATGGTTCAAAAAATAATACCCATACATATGTTGTCTATGAGAAATCCAGTTTAAATATAAAGACACATATAGATTAAAATGGATAGGGAAATATATATTATTCTATCACAAATCAAAGGAAAGCAGGAGTAGCTATATTAATTTCAGTCAGAGCAGACTTCAAAGCAAGGAAAGTTACTGGGGACAAAGAAGGACAATATATAAAATTGCAATACATATAGGGTTCAATTATCCAAAAAGACATAACAATCTTTAATGTGCATGTACCTAAAAATAGAGCAGCAAAATGTGAGGCCAAAACTGATGAAAATGCAAAGTTGGAGACTTCTAAGTGCCTCTACTAGAAATAAACAGATGCAAGAGGCAGACAAATCATTAAGGACATGATTGTTCTCAATATCACTATCAACCAACAGGATATGATTGGTTTTATCAACTACTTTGCCCAACAACATTATTTTAAGTTCACATGGGACATTCATCAAAATAGAGCACATTCTAGGTCATTTAAACACATTTAAAAGAATAGAGATCATCACAATGTGTGCTCTCTGACCACAATGGAATTTAACTAGAAATAACAAAAAGAGAGCTAGAAAATTCCAAAATATGTGAAGATTAAATAACATACTTCTAAATAAGAAATGGTCAAATAAGAAAGTAAAAAAAAAAAAATTCAGACTGACTGAAAAGAAAGCATAGCTTATCAAAACCAATTAGTAAATTAAAAGACAATAAAATTAGAGCAGAAAGACATGAAACTGAAAATAAATCAGTAAAGTCAACTAAAGCAAAAGCTGGTTCTTTGAAAAGATCAGTAAAATCAATAAGCCTCTAGCCACACTAAGCAAAAAAGGAGACACAAATTAATAACAGAAAGTAAAGAGGCAGCTTCACTACAGATCTGATGGACATTAAAGGGATAATGAAGAAATATCATGAACAATCCTATATCCAGAAAACCGATAACCTAGATTATATGGCCAAATACTTGAAAGATACAAACTGCCAAAACTCACTCAAGAAATAGACAATCTGAATAGGCCTATACATATTAAAGAAAGTGAACTGATAATAACCTTCTAAAACAGAAAATATCAGGCCAGAGAAGTTTATAGGTGAATTCTACAGAACATTTAAAGAAGAAATCATATCAATTATCTACAGTCTCTTTTTCACAAGATAGAAGCAGAGGGAATACTTATTAACTCTATGAGGCCAGCATTACCCTAATACCAACACCAAAGACATTATAAAAGAAGAGCTGTAATCATAAGAGCTCCCCCTAGTGTTTTCCTGTGGCCCTGAAGGCTCTGGACCAAACCTTACTGATTGTCTTTGTCTTCCGTAGGCCCCCAAATTGGTGCTCCTTTGATTCAGGCGAGTCAGAAAGTAGTCAGTCCTTAGACACCTCCCCACTTCTAAGTCAGAAGCTGGATTTATATTCCACTTTTCCCTTTTCCTCCATGATGAGAAATTGGGAGCTGGGAGGTTTCTTCCCACTATGTCACACTATGTAAGGGAGAAGGGCTGTCATGAGTAAATACCACACATTTTCCTCGTGTGCTTTCATGCCATTGGCTTTACACTTGGTGGTAGTGCAGGTATCTTTAATTTGTTTCTGGATTTCTTATAAAGGCAATTGGCCCAGATATTGTTAACTTGAAATTCCACTGGGGAAAGAGGGTCTGTGGCTTCTATTCCACCATCTGGCTGACATCACTGTATGTTTTAAAACTAATATAATATGTATTGAATTGATATTAATTTGCCCACACAGTTGCCCCTTGAACAACAAAGGGTAAAGGGCACCAACCCAAAAAATTTAACTATTGATATGCTTACTGACCAAAAACCTTATCAATTAACATGTATTTTATGTTACATGTATTATATACCATATTCTTACAATAAAGCTAGAGAAAAGAAAATGCCTTTTCAAGTTGTTGCAAATCCCCCCAAATTTTGATATATTGAGCAATAAAATCTGCATATAAGTGGACCCACACAGTTCAAATCTATACTGTTCAAGGGTTAATTGTACACTTTTATTTCCAAGGGTTTCAACTTCCATACATTATTACAAATACTTAAATTATAGTTTAAATAGGGTAAGTTGTGCAGCTCTTCAAGATGACCATTATATAAGCAATTACTTTTCTTCTTACACACATTATTTCCTGCAACTAGAGTCTATGAAATTATGTTGTACCTGAGAAATTTTCAACCAACAACACTCAAGTTGAACGGTTCTAATTTATTTTGGTCCCAGATCCCTTTATATTTTGAAACACTAAATCATTTTTTAAAATGCAAGTAACTCTTTCCCAAACAAAAAACATATTAAAGAGTGACATTGTTTTATATTTAACAAAACTGTTAAATAGTTTAATAAATAAGTTGAAATTTTGTATGTTTATGTGTTCAAGCTGTTGCACAGGCTTTTTGTTGAAATATATAAAGGAAAGACAGTATTACACAGAGAAGTAATTGGAAAAGCAAAAGGTGACTTAGGGGCTTTTTAAGATAATTAAAGATAGTCTTTGATACTACATCCAAATTCAAAAAGTGGGGGATTAAAGATGGCGGTGTGAGAGGAGAGACAGAGACTTCCTCCTAAAACTGGATGCAACTAGAAAATTAAATTGGCATAACTTTTTCTGTGAGAGCAACAGGGAAGAGGATGCCGTCAGACTGCACACACCTGGAGAAAAGAGCAGACCTCACTGAAAGGGGTAACGTACCAGTGCTGTGGCTACACAGGACCCCAGCCCCTCCCCCATCCCAGCTGACAGGTGGGAGGAAGACAAATGGAGCAGGGAGGGAGTGGAAGGCTTGGGACTGCTGAATACCTAGCTCTGGAGATCTGCTCTGGGAACACAAACCTACATTTCATGGTGCTTTCATGAGACTCACATTATTACTACCGGGTTGGAAAGTTAATACAGGCAGAGTTCCTGGGGAGACTGGGATTCCGGTCGCTTGTGGAAAGCAGGGATCCATATCCGGCTGCTCTGGGACAAAAACTTACACCTGTGTGACCGGCCCACTGGCTCAGGCAGTGGAGACAGGCACAGCAGCCAAGAGGCGGGGAACAGCTCTTTCCTCCCCCCAGGAAGCAGTACAGCTTCCCTGCGACCCCCAACGTTGCTCCAGAGGCTGAGCAGCTCCAGAATAGAGCTTCTGGAAACTAGAGGGCACCACATACAAACATGAAATGACAAAGAAACCTTGTCCAGAGTAAAATGATTAATACAACTCCTGAGAAAGATTTAAGTGATATGGACCTCGTGACTCTTCCAGAAAGGAAGTTCAAAATAAAAATCATCAACATTCTAATGGAGGTACAGAAAGACATCCAAGAACTCAGGAATGAATTCAGGTTGGAGATCCCATCATTGAAGAACACAATGGAGAGTATTAAAAGCAGGTTAGATACAGTGGAGGAGATAATAAATAAAATAGAAACTAGAGAAGAGGAATACAAAGAAGCTGAGGCACAGAGAAAAAAAGGATCTCTAAAAATGAAAGAATATTGACAGAACTGTGTGACCAATCCAAGTGGAACAATATTTGCATTATAGGGATACCAGCAGAAGAAGAGAGAGACAACGGGATAGAAAGTGTCTTTGAGGAGGTAGTTACTGAAAACTTTCCCAGTCTGGGAAAGGAGATAGTCTCTCAGGCCATGGAGATCCACAGATCCCCCTACACAAGGGACCCAAGGAAGACAATGCCATGAAGCAGAAGGGCCTGGCACCAAGATTACTTTATCTGGCAAGATTATCATTTAAATTTGAAGGAGGGATTAAACAATTTCCAGAAAAGCAAAAGCTGAGAGAGTTTACCTCCCACAAACCATCTCTACAGTCTATTTTGGAGGGACTGCCATAGATGGAAGTGTTCCTAGGATTGGATAGCTGTCACCAGAGGTAGTAAAATGATGGTAGGGAGGGTAGAGCAGCTGATTCCATGGCAAATGCAAAATTAAATTGACTATCCCCAAAGTCAGATGGGGGATAGACAAAAAGTACAGAATTTGATACCTAATATATACAGAATGAAGGAGGAAGAAAAAGGAGGTGAAATAGAGAAGAACCTTTAGATTATGTTTGTAACAGCAGACTAAGTGAGTTAAGTTAGACTCTTAGATAGTAAAGAAAGCGACCTGGAACCTTTGGTAACAACGAATCTAAAGCCTGAAATGGCAATAAGTACATACCGGTCGATAATCAAACTAAATGTAAATGGACTGAATGCACCAATCAAAAGACATACAGTCATTGAATGGATAAAAAAACAAGACACATCTATATGCTGCTTACAAGAGACTCACCTCAAACCCAAAGACATGCACAGACTAAAAATCAAGGGATAGAAAAAGATATTTCACGCAAACAATAGGGAGAAAAAAGCAGGTGTTGCAGTACTAGTATCACACAAAATAGACTTCAAAACAAAGAAAGTAACAAGAGATAAAGAAGGACATTACATAATGATAAAGGGCTCAGTCCAACAAGAGAATATAACCATTATAAATATATATGCACCCAACACAGGAGCACCAGCATATGTGAAACAAAAAGTAACAGAACTAAAGGAGGAAATAGCATGCAATGCATTCATTTCAGGAGACATCAACACACCATTCACTCCAAAGGACAGATCCACCAGACAGAAAATAAGTAAGGACACAGAGGCACTGAACAACATACTAGAACAGATGGACCTAATAGACATCCATAGAACTCTACACCCAAAAGCAACAGGATGCACATTCTTCTCAAGTGCACATGGAACATTCTCCAGAATAGACCACATACTAGCCCACAAAAAGAGCCTCAGTAAATTCAAAAAGATTTAAATTCTACCAACCAACTTTTCAGACCATAAAGGTATAAAACTATAAATAAATTGTACAAAGAAAGCAAAAAGGCCCACAAACACATGGAGGCTTAACAACATGCTCCTAAATAGTCAATGGATGAATGACCAAATTAAAATAGAGATCCAGCAATAGATGGAAATAAATGACAACAACAACACAAAGCCCCAAATTCTGTGGGATGTAGCAAAAGCAGTCTTAAGAGGAAAGTATATAGCAATACAGGCATACTTAAAGAAGGAATAGTCTAATGTCACAATTATCAAAATAGGAAAAAGAAGAACAAATGAGGCCTAAAGTCAGCAGGAGGGACATAATAAAGATCAGAGAATAAACAAAATTGAGAAGAAAAAAACAATAGAAAAAAGCAATGAAACCAAAAGCTAGTTCCTTGAGAAAATAAACAAACTAGATAAGGCTCTAGCCAGACATATTAAGAGGAAAAGAGAATCAACACATATCAACAGAATCAGAAATGGGAAAGGAAACATCATGACGGACCCAACAGAAACACAAAGAATTATTAGAGACTACTATGAAAACCTATATGCTAAGAAGCTGTAAAAACCTAGAAGAAATGGACAACTTCCTAGAAAAATACAACCTTCCAAGACTGACCAAGGAAGAAACACAAAATCTAAACAAACCAATTACCAGCAAAGAAATTGAAGCAGTAATCAAAAAACTACCCAAGAATAAAACCCCAGGGCCAGATGGATTTACCTCGGAATTTTATCAGACATACAGAGGAGATATAATACCCATTCTCCTTAAATTTTTCCAAAAAATAGAAGAGGAGGGAATACTCCCAAAGCTCATTCTATGAAGCCAACATTACCCTAATACCAAAACCAGGCAAAGACCCCACCAAAAAAAGAAAATTACAGACCAATATCCCTGATGAGATGCAAAAATATTCAATAAAATATTAGCAAACCGAATGCAAAAATATTTCAAAAGGATCATACACCACGACCAAGTGGGATTCATCCCAGGGATGCAAGGATGGTACATCATTTGAAAATCCATCAACATCATCCACCACATCAACAAAAAGAAAGACAAAAACCACATGATCATCTCCATAGAAGCTGAAAAAGCATTCGAGAAAATTCAACATCCATTCATGATAAAAACTCTCAACAAAATGGGTATAGAAGGCAAGTACCTCAACATAATGAAGGCCATATATGATAAACCCACAGCCAACATCATACTAAACAGCGAGAAGCTGAAAGCTTTTCCTCTGAGATCGGGAACTAGACAGGGATGCCCACTCTCCCCACTGTTATTTAACATAGTATTGGAGGTCCTAGCCGTGGCAATTAGACAAAAGAAAGAAATACAAGGAATCCAGACTGGTAAAGAAGAATTTAAACTGTCACTATTTACAGATGACATGATATTATACATAAAAAACCTTAAAGACTCCACTCCAAAACTACCAAAACTGATATCAGAATACAGCAAAATTACAGGATACAAAATTAACACACAGAAATCTGTGGCTTTCCTATACACTAGCAATGAACCAATAGAAAGAGAAATCAGAAATTCCATTCACAATTGCATCAAAAAGAATAAAATACCTAGGAATAAACCTAACCAAAGAAGTGAAAGACCTATACCCTGAAAACTATAAGACACTCTTAAGAGAAATTAAAGAGGACACTAACAAATGGAAACTCATCCCATGCTCTTGGCTAGGAAGAATTAATATCGTCAAAGTGGCCATCCTGCACAAAGCAATATACAGATTTGATGCAATCCTTATCAATTTACTAGCAACATTCTTCAACGAACTGGAATGAATAGTTCAAAAATTCATATGGAAACACCAAAGACCTCGAATAGCCAAAGCAATCCTGAGAAAGAAAAATAAAGTAGGGGGGATCTCACTCCCCAACTTCAAACTCTGCTACAAAGCCATAGTAATCAAGACAATTTTGTACTGTTACAAGAACAGAGCCACAGACCAGTGGAACAGTTTAGAGACTCCAGACATTAACCCTAACATATATGGTCAATTATTATTCCATAAAGGAGCCATGGACATATAATGGTGAAATGACAGTCTCTTCAACAGATGGTGTTGGCAAAACTGGACAGCTACATGTAAGGGAATGAAACTGGATCACTGTCTAACCCCATACACAAAAGTAAATGAAAATGGATCAAAGACCTGAATATAAGTCATGAAACCATAAAACTCTTAGAAGAAAATATAGGCAAAAATCTCTTGGACATAAACATTAGTGACTTCATGAACATATCTCCCTGGGCAAGGAAAACAAAAGCAAAAATGAACAAGTGGGACTATATCAAGCTGAAAAGCTTATGTACAGCAAAGGACACCATCAATAGAACAAAAAGATACCCTACAGTATGGAGAATATATTCATAAATGACAGATCTGTTAAAGGCTTGACATCCAAAATATATAAAGAGCTTACGCACCTCAACAAACAAAAAGCAAATAATCCAATTAAAAAATGGGCAGAGGAGCTGAACAGACAGTTCTCCAAAGAGAAATTCACATGGCCAACAGACACATGAAAAGATGCTCCACATCGCTAGTTACCAGAGAAATGCAAATTAAAACCACAATGAGATATCACCTCACACCAGTAAGGATGGCTACCATCCAAAAGACAAACAACAACAAATGCTGGCAAGGTTGTGGAGAAAGGGGAACCCTCCTACACTGCTGGTGGGAATGTAAATTAGTTCAACCATTGTGGAAAGCACTATGGAGGTTCCTCAAAATGCTCAAAATAGACTTACCATTTGACCCAGGAATTCCACACCTAGGAATTTACCCTAAGAATGCAGCAGCCCAGTTTGAAAAAGACAGATGCACCCCTATGTTTATCGCAGCACTATTTACAATAGCCAAGAAATGGAAGCAACCTAAGTGCCCATCAGTAGAAGAATGGATAAAGAAGATGTGGTACATATACACAATACACAATGGAATATTATTCAGCCATAAGAAGAAAACAAATCCTACCATTTGCAACAACATGGATGGAGCTAGAGAGTATTATGCTCAGTGAAATAAGCCAAGCAGAGAAAGACAAATACCAAATGATTTCACTCATCTGTGGAGTATAAGAACAAAAGAAAACTGAAGGAACAAAACAGCAGCAGAATTACAGAACCTAAGAATGAACTAACAGTTACCAAAGGGAAAGAGACTGGGGAGAATGGGAGGGTAGGGAGGGATAAGGGTGGGGAAGAAGAAAGGGGGAAGAAGAAAGGGGGTATTATGATTAGCATGTATAATGTGGGGTGTGGGGGAAATGGGAGGGCTGTGCAACACAGAGAAGACAAGTAGTGATTCTACAACATCTTACTAAGCTGATGGACAGTGACTGTAATGGTGTTTGTGGGGGGGACTTGGTGTAAGGGAGAGCCTACATAATGTTTTTCATGTAATTGTAGATTAATGATAACAAAATTTTAAAAAATATTTTTAAAAAACTCAAAAAGTGGTGTTTCTTTTAGTATTGGTTTGAGTGTGGAATCTGAAATCATATCAATAAACTTTTTGTATATTGTCCTATTAAAATTCATGAGTCTGTCTTGCACTTAGAGTGAACTTTCATCCATATGTAATTCTGATCTTGCAGTAAATGAGTCTTATGAACTCTTAAGGTTCCCCAGAAAATATTTTGAGAACCACTGCCTTAGCGTATGGCTGAGAAATGCTCTAAGTTGTGATAAGAAAGACTATGCATATAGTGTTCAAAAGTATATTTTCTTCGCTAAACCTATCATAAACAGTTTCCTTTATCAAGAGATATATAATAGGGTTATATATATATATATATATATATATATATATATATATATATATATAAAATAGGGTTACAGTTTACATAATATGAAAATTCTAGACACAAAATCTATAGGAGGATTATTTAACCATTTCCCCATTACTGGAAATTTAGTATTCACTGTTTAAATATCATCTGTAAAAGGCAAAGTTTATCCACATTCCAGGTACTTGCTGAGTTGGGAAAATAACTTCATGAGAACTGGGAACAAGAAAAGTAATAAATACTTTCACTTATTACATTACTAATGAAATACACATTACTGCATTTTAATCTCCTATTCATAAAACAAAATTAAAGAAAAATTCCTACTTCAGCATTATAGATTTCACTAAGTATATACATGCTAGGCATTACAAATTAAACTACAGACTCTGCACAAGCTAATTTTTAATTGTGACCTGCAGGTGGGAAGATGGTATTACAGGAATGGAAAATGAGGAGGCCTAGAAATATTTCACATCACTGTGGCTAAATACAGAGGCTGGAGATGCTCCTTTCCATTCAAGGTTGAGGAAACATAAAACAAGAACAAGAAAGATTATATGCACAAAATAAGGTGACCCATTTTTCTCATTGCTTATTCTACAAATTTAGTCTAATTTTTTAAAAGACAAATATAGCTATTATGCTATATTCAACTGATACAAGATATTGTAGCATAGATAATACCATATTCCAGATATATAAACTACAAGGGTATGAACTATTAACAAAAGAATTTGCGACAGCACAATATCAGAAATGAATTTTCATTCAGAGTAATAGTAATCAAAGTCAGAAGTTTATGTTTATTATTGAAATTAGAGGCATTCAAGATATCTCAGTTGTATAAAATATTTTTGAAAAAATTCTCTATGTCTGAATTAATGGGATATAAGAACCGAGCAAGCACTGTAACCTCTATTTTAAGAATCATCCAACTCCTTGCACAGGTCTCTAATTGCATGATGCCAACTGCAAGACTAACCAACCCTACCTCTGAAGTATTGTCCTGTCCTTCCTGGGGAAGCCACGGTGACTAAGTGGAAGGGAGCATGGAGTCACATGAAACCTACAGAACAGGTTTTATGAACTGTTTCTCACCCTTTACTAGCTACCAAATACTCACTTAATAAATACTGGTACATGAAGAAGAATTTCTCCTCGTGAGATTACCTGTCCTCAAACTTTTTGGTGGCTTACCTGATCTACTGAAAATAACCTGAGTTGTGTGTGACAAATTGACCTAGGTCACTGCACAACAATAGGTGTAGGGGTTTTGTAAACCTTTAATAGACACTAGTAGAATTAAAAACAATTTTCCTAATTACCATAACACCTAAGATTAACTTAAAGCACAATTTAACAAAATCTAAATTAAAAATCCGGAAGTCACATACAAAAAAGTATAAAATTTAGACAAAGTAAGGAAGACATAATGTTGAACATAAACAATCATGTATTTTGTATAATTGTTAATTAATCTGTTATAACATACTTGAAATTTGCTGAGAAGATTGATTATACATATACAATGATAACTATGTAGAGCTATGGGTAAATTATTTAGCTTGATTGTGGTGATGTTTCACAATGTGGCATTTCACAATGTGTGTATATCCAGTTGTACACTTTAAATATATACAATCTTTGTATGTCAAAGATTTCAATAAAGTTGTTAAAATATTATTTCCTCTGCAAATTAAGTACACTTTCACAATTAAGTCTTTATTCATGTAAAAGAGTATCAGAAAATCACATAAATAATCAGAGATACTTAGTAAACAAAAGGCTTATACAGAAGCTAAAAGTGTGACTAAAAGCTAAGGAAGCGATCAAAAGAGTAAAACTTCAGTAGAAATGAATAAAATGTAAACTTTAAATAAAATTTTGCATTAAAAAATTGCAGAAGTATGTAAAATGCAATGTGGAATTCTCAGGCCAACACTACATTAGAATAATGTCTCAGAAAATGTAGAATCAGAGTTGGTGGCACTACTTTTGTGTTATGTTTAATCTAGGCCTATTTTCTTTTAAACCCTACAAGAGAGTTAGAAAATATTTTTTGATTAGCAGCTTTTATTATCCTCATTCCTATAGCTAACTCAGTAATATCTTCAGAAACAGTGACAAACTAGCACATGAAAGAAAAAAGTAAGGGAGGAAATAAGAAAATCACATTCATATAGTAATAAGTGAATTTTCCTTCCATGGATAAGATTGTATAGGTATCTTTTTTCCCTGTAAAGTATTTAAACTTAAATTGTCTATATTGTAAACTAATTTATATAACAAGTCCAGTCAGAGAAATATTTTCATCCAAGCTCCATGAATATCAAATTACCTATTAAATATTAAAATGGGAATGGGAAATTACAGATAATGAGCATATATTACATCTTATATCTATTCACCCATAGTCATTCCCAAAAGCCTGATATGTGTGAAGAACTATATGGCCAGTCAGCTGAATGCTAGAGAAAAGTAAAGGATTTCATTAACTAGCCAGGTCAAGGAGAGATATAAATATATGTGAAGCAGTGTATTTATTAATTGTACACAGCATTTATTGAACATTTATTCAAAACCGAAAAGTTTCACAAAGAGGTACAGGCAGTGATATTAGAGTGTGTCTATGAAGTAATATTTTTAATAATGTTCATAGTGAGAAAATACTTAAGAATAGAACATTCAAATAAACTACTACATTTAAATATATTTCAGAAATCTAATTTCTCTAAATTATGATCTTATGTAAATGAATGTTCATATACTGACCTTCATTTTCTTGAAAAGAACACTGAATAATCAGAGTAGGGGTGATACAAAGTATACCACAAACTGTAACACAGCAAAGAGCAGCACTAATTGGTTCTAAAGAATTACCTTTTCAAGAGGTGATCCACTTCCTAAGAGCTACAAAGGGAATCACAGTATCTGCAATTAAGCCCTCAGGATAGAAGTAACAAAATGGCAATGTGTGATGAAGTCATGTTGTTTTCCTATTGAAGATTTCACAAATTTTAGTATACAGAGACAGTAATATAAAATGGGACATGTTGATAATTTCATAGTACTTTGGAATGAGGCATACTGTGTTGTTAAATTTTAAGCCTGCTGTAGAGGCTGTTATACAGCAATATAGTCAAGATTGTATCTTGAGTAAAGATGGGAAAAAATCTACAATTACAGCACATTTTTCTGTTCTAAATATTTTCTTATTGCTAAGTCAGTAAAATATTTTCATATATATACCACTAAAAAATTAAAATTTAGATAGTCTATAGTATTTCTACTCTTAATAGAATCATATCTACAAGCTGCTATGCCCGGTTTTTTGAGTAAATCCTTTTTTGTAACACTCATTTATTATTCATGCAATGCTTATGATGAGATTTAAGAAAAAACCTTTAATCTATTAGATTGCTGGACAGCAGAATTGAAAACAAATGATATGGTACTCAGAGACCTGAGTTTCAATTCATCCTCTGTCACATCCTGAGGATGTGACCTTGGGCAATAATTTAGACTTCTCTGAGACTTATTTTGGGGTTAAGATAAAATACAGTGTTCTACGGCAAGTCAATGGATTTGCACAAACAACTAAGAAAAGAAAATCGTGAGTAAGTACAATGACAAATATCTGTAAATTGGATTTTCTTATTGGGAATATCTGTTTGCCTCCAGGACATAGTGAATTTTCTATTATGAAGCTTTTGTCAAACCGTAAAGTGAAGGCAATGAAGGTTTTGCATCATTTTTAACAAAATACAGTAATCTGATACATCAGTTGAGCTTTTTATCCTGCCAGAAGCACAAGGACAAAATGATACTTTTCAACACAAAATTGATGGATTTTGTTTTTTTGAAAAAGAAAAGCTCAAAACCATATAAAAAACACTCTTCTTAGAAAAAACAAGCAAGGCTTATTATGACAGGAGTTTGCAAAAGTACTATAGCAAATTTGTTGACAAATTTTGTGCTTGGAGAGAAAGAAAATGACTATTTGAAAAATTCCTAGACCTGATGACATTTTTGGTGCTGTGCAATATCACTGAGATAGAAAAGAAGTTACTATCACTCCCCCTAGAACAATAACACAGCCTGCAAAAGGGTGCACTGCACTCAGTGCCCACAGACACAGCACCATGTTGAACAATTAAGGCTGAGCTCTCCATAGGAGTTCAGGAACCCATGAGTGTCCACCTCCTAAATTGTAACCCTTACACATTAAAATTTTGAATGTCATATAGTCACAGACTTATCTAGCAAAAGGCTTAAGATAATTTTGAGTCCATAATTTTTATGTTGACTTTGATCTGAATATCTAGCATTATCTGATACAGATGCAAACATTTTTGCATTCCTGATAACCTAAAATTTAGCATTAGGATTGTCTGGCCTACAGTTCAAGTTACTGTTCAGCCAGATATGTATAACTTGGTGAAAGTAAACAATATGGCACTACCATAAAAAATTTTTATAATTATGTTTTAGTTTTAGTGTTAATGTTGTAGAATACAATTGCTGTTTCCTAGATGCCAATCTATGACTGAACTGTGTTGGAAAACAACATTTAGAAAATATTTAGGCAACCTCCCCAGGTTTGTATTTTCTTCATATTATATAGTCCTGGCAAACTTCAAATGAAAGTGTTATTGTTTATATATGCTGGTTTCCTTAAACACAAGAGACCATGTTCATATATTCAAGATTAACATAAAAATCAATCTTTAGTACAATGCAAGGATTGAGAGCTAACCTCACCAACTACTTGACTTCCTCTCTTTAGTATTTTTAATTCTAGCATTGCCAAAGCTAGTGATTATTGTGGCAAGGTCTAGAGCAGGGACAGTGAATAAATGGAAATAATTGTTTAGATTTGAAAGATATTTAGAAGCTGGATTGAGTATGAAAAGATGAAAGAGAAATGTCAAAGAGGTCACACCAGTCATTGGCTTAAATAGTAGGGTAGCTGATGGTGGACAAACCCACACAAGAGAAGGAAGGTCAGGCTACAGACTGACGACCACAGTTTCTATTATATTTAAAGTGGATAGAGGCTATTAAAGATGATAAGGTCAAAGAATTAAGACCCTAAAGCTTTTGGTGGGTCACAGACATTTCTCAGAGAAATTTCGAAACCTGTGGAGTATAGAGACAAAGAAATGCAGTTAAGATGTTCAGTGAATTAGAGGAGTAACTGAGAGAGTGGTAGTATAGCCAGGGTCTCCAAATAAATTTTTTTAATAGAACCCGAATGATCTTGAAGTATTGTTAGGGATGGCCGGATCCATCTGCCACGCGTGACGTTTGTGGAGTGGAGGACAATGAGCAGCTCTCCCTAAGAAGGCTGTGCAGAAAGTAGAGGGCAGAGTGAGTGAGCTGAGTTGCACTCAAGACTTTTGTTTAAGGTGTTAGTCCCAATATTCCCTTTATGTTTTAGTTTCTATGTACCTTTCCAACATAAAACTGACCACAGTGTGTATATGTCTGTTTATAAAATAATGCCAGGAAGGGGAGGAAGCATTTTTTGAAGGGGTTGAGAATGTAGCTGTTTGTTTTTTAGCACAGTAGGAAGTTCCAGAGGAAAGAGTAGAGATTTCTTGGAAGGATAAGAAAGCCACGGGAGTTTGCATGAAAGAAAACGGTGCATAAACAAATACATAAAGTATCGGAGTGGGGGTTGAATGCAGTTTTTATCAGGATCGTAATGGAGGTGAACCTGGCATGTAAGGCAGAGTGAACTGAGTTGCACTCAAGACTTTTGTTTTAGGTATTAGTCCCAATATTCCCTTTATCTTTTAGTTTCCATGTATCCTTCCAGCATAAAACTGACCATAGTGTGTGTGTGTCTGTATATAAAATAAAAGTCACTCTTACCCTTTAGCTTGTAAAGTAGGTGCTTGAGGGCAGGAACCAAGGAGCCATGCTCATCATTGTGTCTCTGAACACAGGTCCTGGCACCTAGTACACTTGCACTGAGTGAATCAGCTACAAGAGCTGGATTTGTTTTCTTGTCAGGACTTAAATGAACATGGATTTTAATATGACATGTATAGTGTTACTCCTTAGGATATCTGTATATGGACAAAGAAGGGAAGGAAAGATTAATCAGATGATTAAAATTTTATCCCACCTATTTTCTTCTTGAGTTTTATTCAAAATACTTTAATGGATATGTACAATTTTTGTAATCCTCTTGAAGGTGAGGATGCTTATCTGTTTTGATCAATAATAGATCTCCAGCATCTAGATGGTTACCTGGTATATGGTAGACACTGTATTTGTCAAATGAATGACTGAACCCACCAACATTACCTAAAAAAATCAATGTCCTCACTATATGTTCTTCAGACTAAGAATATTATTTGTTGATAATGCTACTTGTTAACATTCCCAACATATCTACTACTTCAGCCACACTAAAGGGAATCAAGATATGTACTGGTCTTTTATAAGAGCAACCTGCCATGTTTGCCATCTAAAATATATTTTTAAGAGTAACATAAGGTGTAGTAGAAGTATCATGCTCAAAGAGGTTAAAATAATATTTTGAGAAATGTGGCAAGGAATTTGTAAAGAGGTCACAGACGCTGAGTAATGTACACAATAATAGCATAAACTATTTGTGTACTCATTTTTAAATGCATTCCTAACATCGACCTCCACTAACTTTCAGGAATAATTTTGTTTCCTATTTAATTTCAGGTGTTGCAACTTTCTTTAGGTTATTCTAAATTATGTATAGCATTATATAGAGATAAAACTTAGAGTTTCTGTTCTTTACTAGGTACAAATTGTGTTTTAAATTAAACATGCTGTAGATTTATGGTTCAATTCACCATCTTGCTGTGATTACATAATATTTATCAAAGGAGAGTTTCAATGGACAGTTTTGAAAAATGCAATATTTTTCAGTAGATATCCAAGAATTCTATTACAGCATTCATTACTTTTTAAAATTCACAAAATAATCAAATATATAAACTATAATTAAAAACCTATTTCTCTAGCTGGAAATTAGTTTACTTTCCTTAGAGCTGAACTTTTAAGCGTGGTGAATTTGTCTTTTACTCCCAACTACAACTGTCAATTCTTTTTGACT
This sequence comes from Manis javanica, assembly GCF_040802235.1. NCBI lineage: Eukaryota > Metazoa > Chordata > Mammalia > Pholidota > Manidae > Manis > Manis javanica. The sequence goes on from NC_133158.1 coordinate 141,717,792, forward strand.
CTCTCACATTGTAACAGGGCTGAGAAGTCTGATATCTTTTTATTTTTATTCCATCCTGTGTAGCAGTGGAAAAAGGGAGTAAGTCGTGATTTTTTTCTGTGACTTTTTAAATGAAATTTGATAAATAAATTATACCTTTATGTAAGAATTTGGTATCTCTTTTTTGATTCCTGATATTTGATGAAACTTACCTGCTTCTTAAACAAGGTAATTTAACATAATTATACACAAGGAGAGCTTTTTATGCTAATTTCTGATCAAGATGTAAATGGATCTTTCTAGAATTTCTAAGAAACTTTATTATATCTATCGAAACCATTTATTTTAGAAATAAGCAAACATTGAATGAATGAGAAATATTCCCTCTTATGAAATACAGTAAAATAAGCATTTTTCAATAACATTGGCAGACTGTATATATTCAACACAGGGCTTTCATCTGCAGTCTTAAGCTTGCACAGCACTTGACATGGGTGACCACCCCATCCTCTAGAAACGATTCCCCACTCCTTACTTTTCAGGCACTGTGCTGCTCGGCTTCTCCCAACTTCCAGGCCACTACTTGCCAGTACTATTCGCATAATTCTCTCTACTCTGGGCTATTGTTGAGCTCAGTTCTAACTCTCAGATCAACTCCCTCTGGATTCTAAAGACCTTAGAATAACCAATTTGTCCTCAAAACCACCACATCCCTGGAACTTTTCCTCCATTCCCACTCCTTACATGGTCAGCCTTTCTCTCCTGTGTAAAGTGCTGCACAGTGCACACGTTTCGGAAATCAAAATTTATGGGATTTCTTTATTTACCTTTTGCTAAGACCCTTTCCCCCTTTGTAAATGTTGTTCCTGTTCTTCCAGTTTCTCCCAAAACACATCTGAAATCCATACCTGAGCTCTTCTGTCTCCACTAGCACCATGATCTTAACTCATCCAGACAGCTGAGATCGTTTTCTAACAGTTCCCCAGTCCACTCATAATCCAAAGGGTAAATTCTCCACATAGCAACCATGTTAACATGTAAAAAATATAAACCAAAAAACTTCACTTCTCTGCTTAAAAACTTCAGTGGCTCCTCACTGCTCTCAAAATAAAAAATATATACCTGACCTGGCCTACAACACCCATCCTAATGGTGTGTGGCCTTCTTTCCCACTTTATTTCATAACATAGCCATCATCTGCCTCTCCTTCATCATGTTACCCCTTCACTAACTCGCTCTCAATTCCTCAAAAACACTTCAAGGCCCTCTGCCTTACACCTCTCATCTTGTTACTTCAACACTTAGAGTAAGTGCTTTAAACTCATATAGATCTCAGCTCAAATGTCATGTTATGAAAGGGGCCTTTTATGATCATCTTTCACAAACATCTTTCACATGAACTCCTTCATAATAATTACAGTTAGGAATTATTTTATTTTTTATGTATATATGGTCAGTTATCCCTTTCTTGAATGTAATTTGAATTAGATCATAGATGATACAGGTCTTGTTCAAATAATAAATTCTAGCTACTAGCATGGTACTAGAATATAGTGGGCACTATGTAAATGTTTATTGAATGAGTGAGTTTATGAACAAATGGGTGACAGAATATTTAAATCATGGTCCCTCAGATGAATGGATGAAGTGACCTCTGTTTTGATCTTTATCTGTATGGAGAAGTCCTGTATTAGTGCAAGGGGAAACAAATGCCACAAATAGAACTACTCAATTCTCATTTGTTGATCTTATTTTAAACCTCATAAATAACTACATTTCAAATCTCACAAATCTGTGGAAACTCTTTTTCTCTAAATATTCATAATATTACTTTGAATAGAGCAATGATGACCTTCGCTTCAGAATTTCAAAGTTATATCTTTACAACATGGACACACACTGACTTCCTGAGTTCTGATAAAGTAGATTTTTTAAGGTGACTTGTATCATCAGACAGAGGTGCCTTCTGACTATCCAAGTCCCTTGCTCAACTGATGCAAGTGTATGTTACTGTAACATCTGGTTCCAGGAACCAAGAGGAATTCAAAGTTGTTTGACATCCACAAGCTCAATGATAGAGAAAAGGTATGTGTTGCCCATGAAGGAATAGGACAGCATTTGCCAACTCCTCCAGATGCTTCTTTTTGTAAGATGAAGCCTCACAGCTAGTTTTATTTTATCCAGATGCTACCTTTTTGAGGTCTTGACAAAACAAGTTCTATGATCCAGATATATGTAGCATTTTCTCTCACTGCCCTTAATGTCCCTATTATCACATAAGCAGAAATGAGCTACAGATATCCCTTCAGAATTTTCTGTTTTGATGACCCATTCACCTAAAGTTAGGGTTCTTTTCTGACAGGCTATAAACATATCAGTCAGGGTAAAGACAAATGTATGTTTCAAATTAAACATTTTATACTGATTTGCTGTGTGCACACACTTAGAGTACTTATTATCACTAGAAGATTCAGATTTAACATTTGTATCTTTTTCAAATTTTTTTTTGAAATTAAAACACCAGTGATTCATCACTTTAACTTCCTATTTTTTATCTCAAGTTATAGATCCTCAGTCTTCAGTTTATATACTCAATTAGCAATTTATGCATTCCTACACTCAAAATTTTATAAATTTTCCATTGTATCTAAGTGGGAAAGCATGGCCATTTAAGTCAAATAAATGTGCATTTAAAACTGGGTATTGCAATTTAACTATACACTTGGACTAAATATGTAGAATTTCTGAGTCTTTTAATTGGAGTTTTACTGGAGCTAATAATCATCCTATTGAAAAATTGTTAAATGATTAAAGTGATATAAAAAGTTAGAAAAGTACTGATAGAGAGTACTACTTAAAATACATTTGGTATATTACATGATGAGTTAAAAAACACCTCAAAAACCTATTTAAAGAAAAATATATTGGACTAAATGAAGCAATGCTTCTACACATACCTCACATCTGAGATGACTAAGAACTTTTTCCCTATGAATAGCACATTTACAAATACAAAAATAGGTAATAAAAGTTGAATTTTGACTAAATGGGATTCCAAAGTAATTGAAACATAAAGTAATGACTCTTAAAAAAGTAAGAGTCTGGGTCAGACAGATCAAAAGCTCAAAACTACTGAAAGAGGGAAAAATGTAAAGTAGAACATGTGAACTATAAACCTCAAGTAGTTGAATTCCCTGCCCTTCTTTCTTCCTATATGTTTATATATGCATCTCAAAATTCATGAGAAAAAACAATTAATGATATTAGTAACCAGATAGAGCTTCTAAAAATGTATGTATACTCATGAAAATTTATAGTGGATCATATATGCCAACAAAGAAAATGAGATTTTACATAAGGTATGCAAGTACTTTTTCATAAACCCTTTTTGAATTCTTTAGTCAAATTGGGTCATTTTTACATTTTTTCTAGTTAAAATATTTGCATTTATTAGGTAGGCATTATAGTTCATTTTTGGCATTTTAAAATTCAAAAAAAAATACATAAACCTGAGTTATGCTTAACAGACCTATGATATCTCCAATTTTAGACTGTTTCACCTCTGCTCCACCAGTGCCTCCCACTCTACAGGTGCACTCTCCCATTTGCCTGGGCTGAGGGACACTGCTGCCTAAGATGGAAGCATATTCATTATGCCAACTGATTCAGAACAGGTTTGTAGCAGGAGTACAAACTGAAGTTCACTGAGGGGCAAATTTATGCAACACTGGCTAACCCAATTTTTTCATCATTTTCAATTTCACTGGGATCAGTTAGTTTATTTGCCATGAATTTGACCTTGGAATGGGTTTTTGAATCACAGGACGAAGTATTCAAAATGTGCCTACTAACCAGAACAGTTACTTTAATTTCAAGAAAATAAATTGAAGCTCTGAAAATAAAGATAAATGCAAGCATATATCATACTGCAATATATTCATCTGCATATGAAAACAGGTAGTGTAATGATTTTAAATTTTGATCTACAAAACGTCAAGACTTCCAAAAACATGATGGACATTGAAAAAAATTGAATTCAGGTGTAAGTTACTCTTCTGTCTGCAACACTTACTACTGTTCATATTATCTAGAATAAAGAGTCTCGGCAAAATAGTAAAAAGCGAATTTGTTTTGGAGACTATTCATGGACACTACTATATTCTGAATTGAGTTGTATACAATTGTCATTTTATAGGTCAAAAGTCAGTCAAATAGTAGGTTCACATGTTTCAACCTTAATAGCCTCATCTTTGTTAGTTTACATGACCTGCATCACTTTTCTATTTTGCTTGAATCTTTATGCTATTGGTTCCAAAACTTCACTGTACACTGGCTTCACCTGGGAAGCTCTAAAACCTACTAATGTTTGCTTCCTATACAAAGACATTCTGATTTAATGGATTGGTGGTATGAGCTGAACATCAAGATTTTTAAAATCTTCCCTGACAATTCTAATGTGTAGCAATATTTGAGAATCAGTGTTCTATACCTTTTGTTTGATTAATAACCTAGGAAGCTGGTTAAATCTCAAGATTCACAAATTCCAATTTTCTGTGGTCTTCCTGGATCATATTCAAGAAAAGTAAATAGTCCAACTCTCATTTTTGTAGAAATATCTATAGCAGGGTTTCACAGTGAATATATTCTACAGTTCATCCAATTAAACCAGTAAACTAATAGATTTCAGAACTTGTAGTGGGGAACCCTGAGCCACCAAATTTAAAATTTCCACACCATTATAACATGTCTGCACAGTTTTAATGACAAGCCACTGATTTGCAGTTTCAATTATGTTCAAAGATAAAAGCCACAACTGGAATCAGAAACCAAACTTTGAGCCCTGCACCTTACTTAACTCGGGACCAGGTAATCCCTGTAATTCAACTTGGGGTAAATTACTGAAACTTACTTAAGTGTTTGTCATGTGGTTTGAATGACAACAAAATCCTCATTATTATAACATAATTATTGAGAAAGTTAATATTATTAAGCACGGTGTGAAAATATTTTCTAAAAAGCAGCAACAATGAAAAAGCCAAAATAAAACCATTTTCCTGTAGTCAAATTCCTTCTACTCTTGTTCTTACTGTGATGTCCCCTGACTGGGCCCTAGACTCAGACTCCATTATTATTATTCATTAATAATAATGAAAACTATTAATTTTTCCACAAACACTTTTTACCTCTGTCTTCAGGGCTTCAGTCTCTTGGTTTTCCTCTTACCTTACTAGATGCTTCTCATTAGGAAGTTCAAGAGGGCTTGGTCTAGAATTCTCTTTATTCTCCGTCAAAGTGCTGTCATCCATTCTCACAGCTTGCAATATTATTTGTGTGCCAGCATGGCTGAGCATTATTTCTAACACCAGGCATGAAGTGAGGACTAGAGTTGGTCCTCACTTTCTGATTCCTCTACAGAACCATCCAGCAAACAGCAAAGTTCTGAAACACCTCCAACTCCTCCTGTTAGCCTGCTCTCAAGGTTCCTCTAGAGCATGCTGTCCTTTTCTGCTGCAAACTAAATACAACTTTGATTAACTTGAGGTGTGCTCCAGGAGGGCCTGCCCACCTCATGGCTTTTGACAACAGCTTGGATACCTGACAGCTGTTTGCTTGTTTGTTTAATTGTTTATTTTCTACCTTCCACACTAAACTAAATGTAAGCTGCATGAAAGCAGGAACTTTGCTCTCTTCACTGGCATATCCCAGAGTCTGCTCCAAAGTAAATGCACAATAAACAATTTCTGAATGAAGAATGATGCTGCCTACTATAAATATTGTTATGACTGCTATTTTCTTCTGTCAGACTTACCAGTATTATGGAACAAAACTGACATCTTGTCCTTCTTCTACATGAAAGTCATGACCCCCAGCCAGAATGGCAAATATTTTGCCCACTCAAATAGACAAAAATAACAACAATAACAAAAAAATCCTAGGGTGAACTTCTCTAGCTCTGACCCCTAAACATATAAAACTTTGATACACTTTTTGTAAGTTAGTGATTCTAATGGAAACAATTTAATTCCTAGTTTTGACAATAATGATACATAATAATGCTTGCAGGAATAATCATGAAGAACTCTTTTCTTACCAACACAGACAGACTAATTGTACCTGATTACTGTGGATAAAATGAGAGTTCCTGTGGCCAGGATTCCCACCTGGCCCTGGTTGACTAGCTCACTGCACACCTGTGGGCGATACATGGCTGTTGACTCTATATAAAGAGCTCCATCCAGTGCTCTGTATGTGACATGGTGGCACAGCTGCAAGGCTGCAGGAGAGCAGAGCAGAGGCTGGAGTGGTGGCAGCATCAAGGACAGAGGCCTAGAGGATGGCTGTGCAGAGGTGCCCAGAGGCAGAGACTGGTTTGCTGCATGCAGACTCACTCTGAGTGAATGGGATTTTAGTGACTGACCTGCCACCTGGAAATAAAGTTGGGTATAACCCTTTCACTCCAAGAACGTTTTGCTGTCAATTTCTTTGGTCATATTGAATCCATAGTGAACTTGCCCAGGGCTGAAACCCACTGGCAAGACAATTACCTAGTAGGGATTTGTTTGATTTTTCAAATTTTTCTTCTAAATATTTGTATTTTTTAATTTAAGCCTGTGTATCCAGAACATACATCTTTTGAAAAACATTGTTTGAAATAAGCTAGTTTTCTTTCCAAAATTCTTTGGCCTTGGAGTCCTTGTTTAGCACTAAGACTATCATAAAAATCAGTGCAATAGACATAAAAATTATCTGATAAGTGAACACTGTGCTTTCAAGTTTCTATTCTTTGGTTATTTAAAATCTTTAAAATATAAAAAATGTAAATTATCCTGCAACAGTATGAAATCTTAGTAGAAACTTTTGTTATTCTATAGCAGTGTCTTGCCAATTGGTTTCAGTCCCAGGCAAGTTCTCTATGAGTTCAATGTGACCAAAGAAACTGACAGCAAAATGTTCTTGGGGTGAAAGGGTTATACCCAACTTTATTTTCAGGTGGCAGGTCAGTCACTAAAATCCCATTCACTCAGAGCGAGTCTGCATGCAGCAAGCTGGTCTCTGCCTCTGGGCCCCTCTGTCTGCACAGCCATCCTCGGACCTCTCTGCACAGTCGTGCCACACAGCCATCCTCTGGGCCTCTGTCCTTGGCGCCGCCACCACTGCAGCCTCTGCTCTGCTCTCCTGCAGCCTTGCAGCCCTGCCACCGTATCGTGCGCAGAGCACTGGGCTGAGCTCTTTATATAGTCTATATATTGCCCACAGGTGTGCAGTGTGCTAGTCAAGCAGGGCTAGGTGAGAAACCTGGCCACAGGAGCTCTCATTTTATCCACAAGCAGTTAACAGAATATATAAATAGATATGACTGGAAAATGAAAAATGTGACTGGGTGAAAGTTTTGCCCTTTGAGTGGCTACCATGCATAACCACAGATGGCTTGCTATAGGTAATGTTGATAGTTTAATTTAAAACAGGTGGACTTTTAACACAGAGGGCAGTAAGAGCTCTGCCATTCCCAGGTTTGGCTGTTAATGATATTAAGGTCATTTACAACAGCAGGTGTTTAAAATGCCATTTATGTGAGTGTAAAAATATGTGGTGGGCATAAAGGTTTATGCACCCATTCAGGATTTTTCCTCAATTTAGGAAAATAGGTTCTATATAAGTGTGATCTAAAGGTGGTATCTCTTCTAAGAAATTCAGCTTATTATTAAAAAGTTATAATTATGTAGTATATAGATTCATAGATGAATGTGGTAACATTTTGGTAATATATTATTCTTTAAAGTTCTGTGCTTAATCAAGGTCTTCATAACACAATAAACAAAGATATCTCTCTTCTGCTTTGGCCTGAAATTAGAATATAATTCATAAAATGGGACTGTAAAACTTGCCCTTTTCTTCATGCTATTGCATTAAGACTGAAGGAAATGACTTGAAAGTAGTATTATGTAAAATTCATTGTTGCATGTATCTTTAATATTTATTATTAATAATTTATATTTTTAATTAGAAGCTGGCACTCAGTATACTATTTTCACTTACCATTTGTGGTTGTTAGCAGTTGATGAAATAGTTTCCTTGTGAAAGTTACAATATCATGCCATATTGTGAAAGTTAAAATGAATTGCTTTCTGTGTTTGAGTGACCTTGCTTAAGCCTTTTATGTGTGACAAGATTCTTTTTACCATTACTTTGTTAAGAAAAAAAATATCCATAACTTGGAAATAAAGCAGAAGGATGACTGCATGTCCTTTCAATGTCATTGTTAAACAGGCTCACTCAAGTATTATTTATCCAGGAGGATGCACCTGTGTTTTACTTTACTATTTATTATTAGAGCCCTGAAACTGTGAAATTCAATGTTAATTTATAGGTTTCTGTCAGTTAGAAAAAAGATAAGCTCAAAGGTTTCAGGGTTTCATTTTTAAGTCTTATAGGGCACTTTACAGTTTTATTTTTATTATCAAAGTCTTTTCAGGAATCCTTTGACAATATTAATCTGTTCCTTGAATTATCCAAGGAACTTACTTGTTCTCTCATTGATGAATGAGATGAATAGAATCATTGAAACATGTATATTCCATGTTTGCATGGTAATCATGCTTTTAACTTTAGAAAATGATACTTTACCAGTTTTTTAAGTTCTACAGAGTAAATACCTACCAGAGACGATGACGTGTAGTCAGCTGGGAGGAGTGCCCGACCACACACCCTGTCTCGGTTCCCAGAGGAATTCCAAGAGACATTATAACTTCAATTTGCTGGCTCTCTGTTTCTGTTACTTTTCTTCACTTTGTGTTTTTGACTTTGTTCCCATTTCCACACCAGGTTTGGTCCTGGTTCTCATTTGTTTAAGGAAATAATAAGGTATTCCCAGTTAGCAGAAGCAAAAATTAGGAATCAGGTTTTATGATCTGATTACTTAGTAGTCTATGTTGAGGGAATGGTAGAGATCTATTCCCTTTGGGGTGAGAGCTGATGGAGAATCCAGTTTAATGGCCTTAAAATTTTTTTTCTATTTGGGAGAACAAATCAATTGAGAAAATATCCCATGCCCCCCAAAGGGAAAACAGATCTTTGAAATCTGAAAAAAGGAGTTAGGTTTCTGTATTTATTTTGAACCATTATGGAGGTTATAGACCTCAGACTCCAAGTTCTATGTCCCTATATTTGAATGAAAAGAGACTTTATCTTTCACTTAGTGAGTTGAAATATTTTCCTATAATAAAATATTATGGTAATGGAAATAAAATATTTTCCATCTAAGAACATGTCAATGCATTAAATTTTAAAGACCCTCAAACAGAGTTTTTTACTAACTGCTTTATAGAGAATAAAGGTACCTACATAATTAATATTTGAAAAAATAGAAAATAAAGAAACTGACCTGGAAATATTTTATTATTAGGCTTTTAAGATATGCGAAAATTATTTTCTCAGAAACGTCTATCTCAGGAGACTGCTTACATGACAATCCAAGTTCAGATGAGTCACTTGATGACCAGGATACTTTAATAACCTTGGTTTAAAAAAGCACATTTTTTTCCTTGTGCTTATTAGTGGGGAGTATATGTAGAGTTTTTATAAGATTTGAATTTGTTAATCCAACATAATGTTTGAGATTGTGAAAATATAAAATTATATGTGTAGTTAAATTGAATCACTCTGCAAAACATTTTTATAACAGTAAAATTATGCCTCGTAGTATGTTAGCTTGAACAAAATTTCCAAGGTCAATCCTTAGTTAATTTAAAAACTTGGACTAATATTAAATTGAATAATCATTAGATAGACAATTTCTAAGTAAGGCAAAATACTAATCCTTTGGTTACTAACATATCTCTAATATACATATTTATAGTACCTAGTTATATATTTGTATTTGTTATAAAGTACATGTATTTATATTTGTATATCTTTATGCTACATTATATAATTCATATTAATTTACCACAAATTAAATATATATTCTATGTAAAATAATATATATATATATATTTAAGGTATTGCTTATTCTATATGTTGTAGAATAGACAAATTCTTGGGTCATGTGCAAGGGCTATGTTCATTTGTGCCACTTCAAAAAGGTGCAAAAAAGATGTTTGTCCCTGTCAAAAGTTGTGCCATTTATTTATGTTAATATGCAAAATGATTATACAGGATAGATACTTCTTGCTTAGTTACCCATTTTCTTTGTGAAGTATATGGAAATATTTTGGTTAAAAATAATCACTAATATGGGTAATTGGAACAATAGTAGGGTCAATATTTTAAAAAATGCAACTTACTTCTGCATACTAATAATGAACTGCAGAAAGAGAAATCAAAAAAACAGTTCCATTTACAATTGCATTGAAAAGAATCAAATAACTAGGATTCAACCTAACTAAGGTAAAATACCTGTACTCTGAAAACTGTAAGACACAGATGAAAGAAATTGAAGAAGATAAGAATTAATAGTGTCAAATGGCAGTCCTTCTCAAAGCAATTTACTGATTCAGTGCAATCCATATCAAAATACCAAAGGCATTTTTCAATGAATTATAGCAAATAATCCTAAAATTTATATGGAACCATAAAAGACCCCAAATAGTCAAAGCAGTCTTGAGAAAAAAAGAACAAAGATAGGGAGTATCATGCTTCCTGATTTCAAACTATACTATAAACCTACAATTATTAAAACAGTATGGTACTGGCACAAAAATAGATACATGGGTCAATGGAATAGAACAGAGAGCACAGAAAGAAATCCCTGTATATATGGTCAATTAATACATGACAGAAGAGGCAAGAATACACAGTGTGAAAAAGCCAGTCTTTTCAGTAAACATGCAAGAAAATGGAACTGAATCAGTGTCTAACACCATACACAAAATTAAACTCAAAATGGATTAAAGACCTAAATGTAAGACATGAAACCATAAAAGTCTTAGAAGAAAACAGGCATGTAATCTCTTGAATATCAGGATGAGTAATTTTTTGTGGCTACATCTCCCTGGGCAAGGGAAGCAAAAGCAAAAATAAACAAGTGAAACTATAACAACTCAAAAACTTCTGCCCAGCAAAGGAAACCATCCATAAAACAAAAGGGAAACCTACTGTATGTGAGAATGTATGTGCAAATGATATATCCAATGAAGGGCTAATATAAAAAAGTATAAAGAACTCATACAACTCAACATCAAAAAAACCCACAAATAACCCAATTGAAAAATGGGAGGAGAACCTGACTGGACACTTTTCCGAAGAAGACATACAGATGGTCAACAAACACATGAAAAGGTTCTCCACATCATTAATCATCAGGAAAATGCAAATTAAACCACAGTGAGATCTAACCTCACACCACTCAGAATGGCTACTATCCAAAAGACAAGAAACAACAAGTGTGAATGAGGACGTGGAGAAAAGGGAGCCTCCTTCATTGTTGGTAGGATTGTAAATTGGTGCAGCCACTGTGGAAAGCATTATGGAAGTTCCTCAAAAAACTAAAAATAGAAATACAATACAACCCAGCAATTCCACTTCTGTGAATTTACCAGAAGAAAATACTTAAGATTATAAAGTTGTATTAACTCCAAAGAGCTGGAGAACCATTGTGGTTTACCATACTACATAAACTGATAGGAATATTTTTTAGATGGTGCCTCATTCTTATGGAATCAAAAAATATTTTAAATCAAAAAATTTTTTCCATGGAAATATATATTGTTTGTATAGGTTCATTAAGAGTCTATCCTGATTTTATCTTTTATAATTAAACAAATCAACTTTGTAGTGAAAGCACTATCTAGAGTGTTACTTAAGAATAAGCCTCATTTAACAAGTCACAGAAGAAATACTAAAAGGAACAAGGGATAAGGCAGGATATAGTACTCTCAAATGAACAAAAATAAAAATGAGGGACAGCATTAAAAAAGAAAGTTTCAAACAAAAGATTTCTCTAAAATCCTGAAAGAAATGAGCTCCAGACTAAACTTCTAAGCCCATTAATAAAGAAAACATAAAAATTTGGAAAAATTACATTAAGAAAATTCCACATTTGGAGAACTGCAGTAAGTAAAATAAGAAGAATTCTGTAGGGAGTTCTTTAGTCATGGGGAAATGATCACAGATGGAAAGGCACGGAGATTCAGGAGTAAATACAGAGCAACGGAAACTACAATAGTTGTATAAACCTGTATAAAAAACAGTATCCTCATGGGATTTCATGTATATATTATATCAAACAACACAACAAAATTATACAAATGGAGGGTGCTGATACAGTATTCTGGGTCCTTGCATTGTCTGGGACTTGGTGAGGTGATTATAGATACGAGGCTTTAATATATCAAGAATGTTAAATTTTTATTTCTAGATTGTTCACTAAAATAATGGGAAATAATGTCTAATTAACAGGTTAAGATGAGTAAAATATTTAGAAATTTTTTTTTTGAAGAGGGCACCTAAATGGAACACAGAACAGATGGGATCATTATAAATCCAAGACAAATCTTTTAATATTTGAATAAATTACAGTCTATAATAGAACAAATATTATATGACTGGATTTTTAAATGTTCCTTACTGAAGAGACACATCTTCAATGTAAGTATACAGAAAGCTGAAAATAAAATAATCAAAAAATGTATACCATGTATATATAAGATGTTGTAGTTATATTCATCTCAGAATATGTGGATTTTACAAGCTAAAGAAAATAATAAAATAACCAATTCACTATATAATTATGTCTTAATTTTTATGTATTTAATAAAATTTTTCAATAAAATTTTGAAAAACTTGACAGATATAAAGGAGAAATAGATAAATTTCTCATCATATAGAAAATTTTAATAAAACTATCAAAAACTAATTAGACAAATCTAAAAGAACCAGCAAGAATATGGTTTAGACAAGACAAATGAAAAACAGACTTGACACATGTAGAACATTGCATTCCAACTGCCAAATACACATTATTTGCGAAGTACATGGAATATTTATGTTCTCATAAAGTTAATTTCACACTCAGTTTCACTGGTAAATATTTTAAAATATTTGCTTTTGCAGAGTAGCAAAAAGATAAAACACTTTTCAAATTTTTCATGAGACCAAGTTACATTTGATACCAAAATGTGTCAAGGTTATTAAGAGAAAATAACACAGCTCATGAACATGCTGAGATAATCCATTTTAAAAGATAGCAAACTAGAGTCATCAGTATATGCATGTCACAACAATCATAATGTGAATATTCCAAGAATGCATGTCTTTTCAATAATCAAAACTATATTAATATAATTAATATTACACTTAAACAGTATATCAGTATATGCATAAAAATGGTTGATCAACTGTATAATAGATGTTAACTTCCTTAAATGGTAATGTATATGTACAATTCTATGCAAAAGTTCTATTTAATAGGGAAATAATGAAAGGCTTTTTTACTGGGTTTAAAAAACATCACAGATGGCCTCTATCACCACTTTTGTTCAACACTGAACTGGAGATTCTTATACAAAACAGAGATATGAATTGTAACATTAATATGGAATAAATGAAACCCATTACACAGAACGTGAATGTGTTTGTAAAATATGTATCTGTCTATATATTCATATGCAAACATACAGATAATTACAATTCATAAAGAAGAGTAGCCAAGTTTTTAGATAAACATTCCAATATATGGAAATAAATTTTCTTTATATGGAATAGCAATAAGCAATTTGAAAATACATTTTAAATTGTTACAACTATAATAACAACAGTCATTAAATATTTATTACTATCTGTATGCATATAAATAAACATATGTAAGAATTATGAGGCAAATGAAAGGTGAGCAAAGGTGTAAAATATAGCCAAGATAATTTTAAAGAACAAAGTTGAAACACTTATTCTAATGGCTTCAAACTCAGAAATCTGAAGTAATTAAGACAACAGGACATTCATGTGAGATCAAATGTAGACCAGTCATACAGAATAAAAAGTCAAGAAACTGTACATAAGCAAATATTTATAATGAAATATAGCACTTGCAGAGGTTCATGGCAATACTGGCCTTTTCAGTGAGTGAGAAATAATTTAATTATTTCTCCTATGGGGGGAAGAATCTTGGCTCACAACTAACATTATTCAGTACTAGTTCCCAGTGAATTGTAAATGTGGGTATGAAAGGCAAAAAACAAAGATTCTAGGAGATGTAAGATGATAGCCTCATGATAACAGAGGAGACAAAAATTTTTAAAACAAAATACAAATTGTTTAAACAATTAAGGGAATAACTGGTACACTGGATTTTAAGATTAACCTTTTCTCAACAAATTCAATTATGAAGAGTTAAAACAGAAGCCACAGAGTGGGAATAGATATTTATAATATAGTTCTCCAACAAAGAACCTGTCCTGAAAATACAGAAAATTCCTACAAGTCATTATGAAAAGATTGAAGAAATTTAAAAAATTGGAAAGAAATACTACCAAAGAGACATCTAACAAAAGAAGTTGTATAATAAACATATGAAAGTTTTGTAAACCTCACTAGTCATCAGAGAGAAACAAATGAAAAGCAGAATTAAATATCACTCTACCCCTACCAGAACAGTAAAAATAAAAGAAGACTTAGAATTTTGAATTCACATACACTGCAGGTAAGAGTAAACTGGCTCAATTTTGAAACTGCTTAGCAATGCCAACTGAAGCTGAGTATTATAATACTTTATGATTATATACATACTCTTCCTTTTTTCTGCCCACTGTTACATTACATTTCTCAATTTATCACTAAAATCAATTTATTTTCTCAAGCTCTGATACAGCATTTCAAAGATTCTTCTGTATGATTTTACTTGGAAAACTCAAAAAATCTTCAAATAATTCTAAATAAATTATTTTACTCCATCCTTATAAATAGGGAGCTTCTTCTCTGTCTCCCTCTGCTTTTTTTCTCTCCCATTTTCTTTGTCACACTAAAAAGCTTAGGATACATATTTTAAAGATATTTAAACACTCCTCTTTACCATGTAAATTTAGCTTCAACATGAATTTTATCACTTCTGTTTAAGTCATGTCTCCTTAATACTTGTAAATGTTATCTTAATTTTTATTACAATAAGATAATATCCTTTGAAATCACTACAATTTTCACAGTAATGGTGCAGAAATTATTGATAACCAGAAAAATGGAAAGACATTTGCTGGATGATTTCCCACATTAGTTCATTTGTAAAGGTGGGCAATTGTACTTGAAAGTTAAAATTAGCACTCTCTCTCAACCTGTGGCCTTGCTGCAGGGACCACAGAGTGCTGTGCAATTACTAGGTGTTTCGGAGGTGGTCCAAGGTGGTAGCACAGGAAGACCCTGAGCCTACCTTCCCCCATGGACACACTGAATCTGTACCTACATATAGAGCAACTCCTTCTGAAGAAGAACTTCAAAGAACCGATTGAAAAGCTTCTACAAAGCAAATGATTGAGGGACCACAGAGACAACAGTAGGAGAGATGAAGACATGTTAAGGACAGGAACTCCACCCCTCGTATGCTGATGTGTAATAGGGAAGGTTATTGCTAATCTCAGACTCACCTGTCCTAGGACACAGTGCAAAAACAGGTGTCTTGCCTGAGGGTTGCAGCCCCAAGAAAGTTCACTCGAGATTTGGTGAGACTGAAATGGCAATGGAAAGTTCTATAGGTAAAAGGGTTTATACCTGATTTATTCTCACGGCAGAAAGGTAAGCCCTAGAATCACATCTGCATCCAGCAGTCTGCAGGTGTGTAGTCCACCTCCAGCTCTGCCTCCATGTAGAGCAGCACTGCGTGGAGCTCATTATATGGTGACTCCGTCAATATCAGCTCATTGCCTATGGGTGTGGAAGCATTAGCCTAGCAGTAGGCCAATGACATCAAGTAGTTCACAGTCAGGTAAGGATTTTGGCCATAGGAACTTCCATTTTCTCCACAAAAGCTTAAAGGGTAACTAGACTATAAGTGAAGGAAATCCATTTACTAATGCTGGAGCATCTGCCAAGTGGGCAGAGAATGGCTGGAACTCTGTCCAGTGCTGGAGGTGCTGGCAAGTGCTATTTTTCATGATCCCCATCCACCTTGACAGTGTGGGTGACAGTGGGGTCCAAGCACTCTAATAAGCCTCATAGGGCCAGCTAAGCAGAAATCCTTACTTTCTTAAAATAAATTTTTTTTTAATTAAGGCATCATTGACCTACACTCTTATGAAGGTTTCACATGAGCAACATTGTGGTTACTACATTTACCCATATGATCAAGTCCGCATCCATGCCCCATTGCAGTCACTGTATAGCAGCATAGTAAGATGCCACAGAGTCACTACTTGTCTTCTCTGCACTATACTGTCTTCCCTGTGACCCCATACACATCATGTGCTCTAATCATAATACCCCTCAATCCCCTCCTCCCTCCCTCCCCACCTACCTTCCCCACTACTCCTCTTTGGTAACTGCTAGTCCCTTCTTGGAGTCTGTGAGTCTGCTGCTGTTTTGTTTCTTCACTTTTGCTTTGTTGTTATATTCCATGAATGAGGGAAATCATTTTGTACTTTTCTTTCTCCACCTGGCTTATTTCACTGAGCATAATACCCTCTAGCTCCATCCATGTTGTTGCAAATAGTAGGATTTGTTTTCTTCTTGTGACTGAATAATATTCCATTGTGTATATATACCATATCTTAATCCATTCATCTACTAATGGAAATATAGGTTGCTTCCAATTCTTGGCTATTGTAAATAGTGCTGTGATAAACATAGGGGTGCATATGTCTTTTTGAATCTGGGATCCTGCATTCTTAGGGTAAATTTCTAGGAGTGGAATTCCTGGGTCAACTGGTACTTCTTTTTTCAGTTTTTTGATGAAACTCCATACTGCTTTCCACAATGGTTGAACTAATTTACATTCCCACCAGCAGTGTAGGAGGGTTTCCCTTTCTCCACAACCTCTCCAGCATTTGTTGTTATTGTCTTTTTGATGTTGATCATCTTAACTGATGTGAGGTGATACCTCATATGGTTTTAATTTGCATTTCTCTGATGATTAGCGATGTAGAGCATCTTTTCATGTGCCTGTTGGCCATCTGAATTTCTTCTTTAGAGAATTGTCTGTTCATATCCTCCTCTCATTTTTTAATCAGGGTATTTGCTTTTTAGGTGTTTAGGCATTTGAGTTCTTTATTTATTTTAGATGTTAACCCCTTGCTGGATATATCATTTACAAATATATTCTCCCATACTGTAGGATGTCTTTGTTCTACTGATGATGTCCTTTGCTGTACAAATTTTGAGTTTGATGTAGTCCCATTTGCTTATTTTTGCTCAATTTTGTTTCCCTTGCCCAAGGAGATGTGTTCAAGAAAAAGTTGCTCATGTTTCTATTCAAGAGATTTTTGCCTATGTTTTCTTCTGAGGGTTTTATGGTTTCGTGACTTACATTCAGGTCTTTGATCCACTTCAAGTTTACTTTTGTGTATGGAGTTAGACAATAATCCAGTTTCATTCTCTTACATGTAGTTATCCAGTGTTGCCAATACCAGCTGTTGAAGAGGCTGTCATTTCCCTATTGTATGTCCATGGCTCCTTTATTGTATATTAATTGACCATCTTTGTGTGGGTCTATATCTTGACTCTATTCTGTTCCATTGATCTTTGGGTCCGTTCTTGTGCCAGTGCCAAATTGTTTTGATTACTGTGGTTTTGTAGTAGAGCTTGAAGTCAGGAAGGATAATGCCCCCAGACTTGTTCTTCCTTCTCAGTATTGCTTTGGCTATTCAGGATCTTTTGGGTTCCATACGAATTGTAGAACTATTTGTTCTAGTTCTTTGAAGAATGCTGTCGGTATTTTGGTAGGGATTGCACTGAAACTAGATTGCTTTAAGCAGGATGGCAATTTTGGCAATATGAAATCTTCCTATCCATGAACGCAGGATATATTTCCATTTATTGGTGTCTTCTTTAATTGCCCTAATGAGTGTCTTGTAATTTTCAGGGTATAGCTCTTTCACTTCCTTGGTTAGGTTTATTTCTAGGTATTTTATTCTTTTTGATGCAATTATAAATGGAGTTGTTTTCTTGATTTCTCTTTCTGCTAATTCATTGTTAGTGTATAGGAATGCAACAGATTTCTGAGCATTAATTTTGTATTATGCAATTTTGCTGAATTCATTTATTAGTTCTAATAGTTTTTTAGTGGATTCTTTAGGGTTTTTGATGTACAATATCATGTCATCTGTAAATAGTGACAGTTTCACTTCTTCCTTACTAATCTGAATGCCTTTTATTTTTTTGTGTTGTCTGATTACCATGGCTAGGACCTCCAATATTATGTTGAATAAAAGTGGGGAGAGTGGGCATCTTTATCTTGTTCCCAATCTTAGAGGAAAAGCTTTCAGCTTTTCACTGTTAGGTATAATGTTAACTGTGGGTTTGTTGTATATGGCCTTTATTATGTTGAGTTAGTTGTCCTCTATACCCATTTTGTTGAGAGTTTTTATCATGAATGAATGTTGAATTTTGTCTAATCCTTTCTCAGCATCTATGAGTGATCATGTGAATTTGTCCTTTTTATTGACGTGATGGATGATGTTGATGGATTTTTGAATATTGTACCATCCTTGCATCCCTGGAATAAATACCACTTGGTCATGATGGATGGTCTTTTCAATATATTTTTAGAGTTTGCTAATATTTTGTTGAGTATTATTGTACCTATATTCATCAGGGATATTGGTCTGTAATTTTCTTTTTCTTTGTGGTGTCTTTGCCCAGTTTTTGTATTAGAGTAATGCTGGCCTGATAAGTTTGGAAGTATTCCCTCTTCTACTTTTTGGAAAACTTTAAGGAGAATGGGTATTAGATATTCCCAAAATGTTAGATAAAATTCAGTGGTGAAGTCATCTGGTCCAGGTGTTTTGTTCTTAGGTAGTTTTTTGATTACCAATTCAATTTCATTGCTGGTGATTGGTCTGTTCAGATTTTCCAATCTTCCTGGGTCAGTCTTGGAAGGTTGTATTTTTCTAGAAAGTTCTCTATTTCTTCTAGGTTATCCAATTTGTTGGCATATAATCTTTCATACTATTCTCTAATAATTCTTTGTATTTCTTTGGTATCCATGATGATTTTTCCCTTCTCATTTCTTATTCTGTTTATGTGTGTAGACTCTCTTTTTATCTTGATAAGTCTGGCTAGGGGTTTATCTATTTTATTTTCTCAAAGAATCACCTTCTGGGGGAATACTTACCTTCTGTATGAGGAAACTTCTCATTTAGGTATTATCCGTTAAATCAGGCAGTGGTAGACATAACATCAGTGTTCCAGTAAGATAGATTTCCAATTTTGTATTTTGAATAAAGTGGCAATAAAATTTGTATTTTAAGAGAGAGTAATCACATATTTTCAAAATAAAAATAGCTTTTTCTAAATAAAATAAATTAATAATCACATGCATATAATCATGTAATCATATTAGCCACTTTAAAATAAAATCTGAATTTTAATGAATCAAAATAAATGCAAATATTAATTATAGCCTACCACCCACTATATTTTAGGTAATGAGCTGGAAGTATGTATCAGACTGAGATTTAGTATCTCAGAACATATTTCTAGAATAGAATAGTCATAAAAATTGCATTTATAATCATATATGATTTTGCAAAAAATAATACATATAAAATATTTATTTTTCCCTAAAATAGAAAGCATATCCCTTAAGATTATAATTATTCCATCAAGGAAGTCTTAGTATTCTGTTAACTGCCATTATTTGAGATTTATTTTTCTAATACACTATTATTATGTTTGCACCTGTTTCTAATTTGTTACCCTTGTTTCTTTTTCCCATCTTTTTGTGGCTTCTTTGGTTTTAACTGAGCATATTATATAAGTTTATCTCCTCTCAGCATATTAATTATATGCCTTTCTAAAAAAAATGTATGTGTTCCTTAGAGTAATCTAAACTCACTTCAAAATATAGTTATTATTTTGTCGGTTAAGTGCAATTACCTTATAATAGTATTCCTATTTTCTATCTCCATCTCTTAAGACTTAGCTGTCATTGATTTCATTTCTCCATGTTTTTATCACCCAATATATATTATCTTAAACAGTTTTTGTTTAGATTGAGACTAAAGTAATGAAAGATTTTATTTTACCTTTTGTTCCCTCTTCCTTTTTCACCTTATCCAAGTTTCTGACCTATATCATTTCCTTTTCCCAGTTCAAACTTCTATGAACATTTCTTACAAGGTAGTTTTCCTGGTAATGGATTCTTTCAATATTTGATTGAGAAAGTCTTTATTTCACCTTCATTTTAGAAAGACAATTTTGCTGGAAATAGAAATCTAGGCAGGTGGTTTTTAAACTTTCTTCTTTCTATACTTCATATGTTCTGTTCCATTCTTCTTGCTTACATGGTTTATAATGAGAAGCCTGATGATGTTCTCTGAGTTTCTTGCATATGTTATTTGATATCTGTCATTAATTTTAGAAAGTTCTCAGTCATTATTTCAAACATTTCTTCTGTTCTCTTCTGGTATTCCAACTACACATTAACTTTTGTAATTGTCCTATAGTTCATGGATGCTTTGTTATTTTTATTTTTATTCTTCCTGTTTTCATTTACATTTTTACAATTTTCTATTCACATATCTTCTAGCTTCCTGATTGTTTTACATTCTATGGCCAGTCTACTGATGATACCATAAAAGGTACCCTGTACTCCCATTAGTATTTTGACTTCCAGTGTTTTATTTTTGTTCTCAGATTTTCTCTCTCTCTGGTTATGTTGCTGAGCTGCTGCATCTGGGGAGGTTTCTCCCTGTGCACCATGTGAAACTTTAACCTGGATGAGGGAGAGTTCTTGACTCTGAACAAGAAAGAATTCTCAAGCAGATCAGATGAGTGTAGGTAAGGAAGGAATTCATTAAAGTAAGAGCACCACGGACTGGCAGCTACCTTTCAGGCAGCAGAGAACAGGAAAGTGCAGAGAAAAAGCTAAAGTTCTAGGCCTAGGGCAGATTACCTCGCCACTCTTAAAGCCAGGGTCACCTGGTATGGGTAAAATGGCAGTATTTCCAGAATCTCTCGCCTTGCTTTAGTGCATCTTCATATCAGTACGCATTGCTAAGGGGTTGAGAGAGGTAGTTCATCTCCATAACAGGGGGTAATTACCTGGGTGACCAAGGGCTTATCTGAACCTCAGAGGTTGGGGGCAGGATTCACTTGCTTCTGCCTGAGCAAGAGAGAGACGGTCCCCGGACCATGTTTGTAAGCAATTAACAGGTTTTAAACTTTATTTCTCCTTTTGACTGATTTCAGTTTCAGCTAGATATTTTGCCCCATGATTTCCTTTCCCCGTATTTACATCTGGTGTTAGCAGAACTTCTGAACCCAAAATCTGTGTAAATATGTACAACCTTTGGGTGGGCTGCTTCTAGAGATGATGGGGAGATGCCCAGAACCCCCCTGTGGATAGTTTGGAAACCCCATTGGATGCAGTGGCAGAGGGTGCAGCTTCACCTGTGAATGTCCCCCTATCTGTGGGGTTTCCCTAGTGGGAAATTGGTCTGGGTAAAGCACCTCCTAGAGGGGTGGGGCTTTCCCCAGGTTGGAGAAAGGTGGAGATACTGGAAGCTGCAGAATTAGCCCTCTGTGAGTAAAATGACTGCTTAGAGGCTTGGAGTGACTGTGTCACAGCTGACATTCTAGGATCGCCCTTCCTTGAGATAGTGGGAAATGTTATTGAGGAGAAAGAGAAGGTTATTGAGAGGGTTATCGAGGAGAGAGAGGGACTTTGGCAGGAGAGAGACACACTTTGGCATTGCTTGGAGGAGCTGGGTGATGACTTATGGGATGCCCTTAAGGAAGAGAGACAGTTATTTAGGAAATGAATCAAGCTCCTGGAAAATTCCTTAGCAGCTGCAAGGGGGAAGGCAGCAGGAGAAGCCGCATTGCAGGAGGCTGTGGGGAAGGGGGAGGAAAGAAGGGTGTCTTCAACCACGGAGATGGTGGAGGAGCCGGGGGAAGAAGAGGAGGAGGCAAGACCATGGGCCCATCTGCGGCCAAGGCCACTGCCCTACGTACCACCTGTTTTAAAGGCCTGCCCAGCTATAATTAAAAAAATTAAAAAGAAGCAACCATGGACTCCTCGGGGGGAGGAGATACCCCCTCCCCAGGTTGTAGAGCAATCCAAGTTCCACCCCCATACCCAGGATGAGCTGTTGGAAATGTCTGGTATAGGCAGAAGCCATCACAATCTGCCTACATGGCTTTTACGTCTGTGGGATATGGGGGTGGAAACATTGTTATGTCAGGTACTGAGATGAGCAGACTGGTTTCCCTGAAGACTCACCCTTTCCTCCAGCAGAAGTTGCAAAGTGCCCATTACTCCTCAGGGAATCAGACCATTCTGGAATGGCTGACAGCTGCCATCAGGACAGTTTGGCCTAATCAGGGTGATTTACCATATTTACCCACTAGTTGGAAAACATATGTAGCGCTCCAAAAGGTATTGTGGGAATTGGGTGTGAAAAATATCATCTGTAATATGGACACCCAGGGCTCCAAAGAGGAGTTGTTTAGTGTAGGAATGATAAATCTGGTGCTGCCTACAGCTCCCCCATCTCTCTTTGGGTCCCTAGTGACTACTCTTGCCCCCCACAAAGGGCAACTCATAAGTGAGGCTACTCGTGCTTTAGCAGATCTGGGGGAGGTTGAAACAATAAGGGCACAAAGGAAGTACAGACTACAACTGAAAGGACAGGTGCAAAGGGCCCAGTGAAGATCTCAAGGACCCAGATGTGGGTTGATTTGATAAAGGCCAGGGTAGTGAAAGAAAAACTTAATGGGCAGCCCAATAGGGTCTTGTTAGAACTGTGGCACCAATTAAAGCCAGAGCAACAGTTCCAGCTGCTGAGGTCCAGAACATGGATACCAGAGTCAAGGCCTCATGCCTGGCCTGTGTCCCTGAAAATTTCTGGGGGATAGCACTCAGTATTCCCCTGGGCCCTCAACCCCACAGGAGGACAGTTGAGCATTGCAGTTCAACTAAGGGGGAGGTCAAGGTCCCCACCTTGGGGGACATGGTGGGGACTGGAAGCCACATGTAGAATTAGCAATTCATTGGTCCCCTGTTAATGTACAATGTGTCCTGGCACTGGTGGACATAGGTGCTGAATGTTCTCTGATTTATGGCAACCCTGAGCATTTTTTCAGGACCCCTGCTGTGACAGATGGCTATGGGGGAAAGGCAATTAGAGTGAAGAAAGCCCAAATGCCACTGGGGATAGGGTGTTTATCCCTGAAGGAGTATACTGTGTACATTTCTACCATCCCTGAATTAATTTTGGGGATAGATATCCTGCAGTTACAGACCACTGCAGGTGAGTTCAGACTAAGGATATGTGCAGTAAAGGCAGTTCTGAGGATAAATGCTCAGCCCCCACCTGTAACTCTGCCTGTACCTTGGTGGGTGATAAATAAATTTCCTGGGGGCACAAGGAAATTAGAGAAACTCTATAGGAGAAGGTGGGCATCATAAAGCCCACTCATAGTCCTTTTAATTCCCCAGTGTGGCCAGTGAGAAAGCGAGATGGCTTCTGGCATATGACCATGGAATACAGGGAATTGAATAAATTCAGCCCCCATTTGCATGATGCTGTCCCCTTTTTAGCAGCCATTCTGGACACCCTCAGCAATGAGCTGGGAATGTATTATTATGTAGTAGAGCTTGCTAATGCTTTCTTCTCTATTGACATAGTACAGGAAAGTCAGGAACAGTTTGCCTTCACTTGGGAAGGCTGGCCTTGGACATTCACTGTCCTTCCACAGGGATACCTCCACAGTCCCACCATCTGTCATGGACTTGTAGCCTAAGACTTGAGCACATGAAAGAAACTGCAAATGGTGCAGCTGTTCCACTACATTGATGATATTTTGCTCACATCTGATTCTCTTGCAGATTTAGAAGGGGCAGTTCCTAGACTGCTGCAGAATCTACAGGAGAATGGATGGGCTGTGAACAGCACCAAGGTTCAGGGACCTGGTTTGTCTGTAAAATTCTTGGGGGTTGTCTGGTCCAGTAAAACTAAACTTATTCCTGAAGCAGTCATAGGCAAGTTCTAGGCCTTCCCTACCCCTACCACTGAGGCAGTATTACAGGAGTTTTATTGTCTTTTGGGCTATTGGAGAGTGTTTATCCTGCACTTGACATAAATTCTGAAGCCCTATACTGGTTGGTAGGTTGGTATGAAAGGGCATAAACATGTGCAGCTGCTTTTACTGTTGCCAAGTGGATAGTCAGGGCCATATAGGCCTTGAATGTAATGGACTCACCAAGGCCCTGTGAGCTAGATGCTCATGTAACTGAAGACGGTTATGGATGGGGTCTTTCACAGTGTCTTGAAAGGAAATGTCAACCTACTGGATTCTGGTTATAACTATGGAAAGGAGCAGAGGTCCAGTCCACGTTGACAGAGAACAAACTGGCTGCTGTGTACCATACATTGCTGGCTATGGAGCCCATTGCTGTAACATCTCTGACCAAGGTAATAACCACCTGTCCCATCACACAGTGGGTGCAAGACTGAACCCAAAGGTCATGGAGTGGCATGACACAGACACACTGGCCAAATGGGGTGTATATTTACAGCAGCACAGTGCCCTCTCTACAAACCATTAAAGTGGAGACCTCCAATGCTTATTGGGGCCAATGACCTATACCAGTGGAACACAAGAAGTACTTGCTTTTCAGCCCTTGGTGGCTGAGACTCCTTATCAGGAGGGAAAAAGCCCTTATATGTGAAGATACTTGTTATACAAATAGCTCCAGTTGTGAGCAGCCCCCAAAGTGGAGGGCTGTGGCTTTCCATCCTAAGACTGAGACAATATGGATGGAGGATGGAGAGGGGAAGAGCAGCCAATGGACTGAGTTACAAGCAAAATGACTTGTGATCACCCAGGAGCCCTCCTCTATAGCTGTCTGCACTGACAGATAGGTCATCTATTGGGGCTTGACCCTGTGGCTACCAACATGGTACCATGCCAACTGGACAGATGGTCACCGGCCACTTTGGAGGCAAGAGCTGTGGCCTATGGGCCTCTTGTCAGACTAAAACTATTACTGTATATCATGTGACTGGCCATTTGCCTTTGGTATCCCCAGGGAATGATGAAGCAGACACATTGGTACAGGTGCGCTGGCTAGAAGAAAAGCCTGCCTCTGCTGTGGTCCAATGGCTACATCAGCTTTTGTTGCATGTGGGGCAAAAGACAATGTGGGCTGTAGCCCATCAGTGGGACTTGCCATTGACCTTTGAAGAAGTCAGCAGAACCCAGAAGGAGTGCCTTGTGTGCTCTAAAAGGGACTTATACTGAGTCCCACAGCAACATGGGACAATAGTGAGGGGGCCAATACCCTTTGTCAGGTGGCAGATATATATATATATATATATATATAGGGCCTCTGCCCATATCAGAAGGATATTGGTATGCCATAACTTGTGTGGATATGGCTACTGGACTATTGGTTGCTTTTCCTTTATGTCTTGTAGATCAGCAAACCACCAAGAGGGGCCTTGACTGTATCTTTGCAGCCTATGACCAGCTGCAGGTGATTGAGAGTGATCAAGGCACCCACTTTACTGGACATGTGTTACAAGGATGGGTGCAGCAATTATGAATAAAGTGGAAGTTTCATGTAACATATAACCCTACTGGGGCAGACATGACAGAGACATACAAGTTTGTTGAAATCTGGTCTGATGTCAGACACCAACACCAATAGTCAATGGGACTGGTCAGTTCGCTTATGGACAGTGCTACAGCATTTGAATGAAAAGCCCCAAAAAGCAGCGCGGAGCCCTGTGGACATACTAACACACATTGCTGCCTCTCCTATACAACTGTATGTACAAAACAAAGAAGAGTTATTGATGCCAGGATATGGCCAGCAGAGCAATATCCTGTTGCCAGCCCCAACTACATTAAACCCTGGAGACACTGTTAAGTGAGCGTGGCCCTGGACATTTCAACACATGGACCAGTGATGTCTGGCCCTTTTGGCACCTTGGGGAAGAGGCCTGGAAGCTGGCCTTGTGTGTATTCCTGGAGTAACAGCAGAGTGGCCCTCAATGATCACAGTAGTGTACCCAAAGTGTCTGGGAGGAAGGAGCATCTCACAGGGAAGTTTTGTTTTATCTTTATGGCCATTGCATGAACCTCCCATAACCCTATATACTGACCCATCTGTAACTCCCCCAGAGAGAGGGGTGAAAGTCTGGTATACTAAACCAGGACGAGATCCTATTCCTGCCACTTTTCCATCACAGGCCAACTCTCTTGCATGCATCCTACCTGATGGACAAGATTTGCCTTTGCTGGTATCATTAAAACATGTATCTTATCACCATTAAGGTGATTTTCTTCTACAGTCCTTGTGGCCTGGATGCACCCCCTGTCTGCAGCTGCCACATGATGATTGCTCTGAACTCCCTACCTGTTCAGCTACTGACTGCCTGTGGAATGGGTGAGCTATGGACTTAATCTGCATAGGACTTTGAACCAAGGTGAAGCTTCTGACTTGAGGATTATCATGTTTTTTGTTGTTGTTGCTATTTTATGTTATTAGTCTGCTAATAATGCTCCAGTTTTCTAGCACAGGGGCCATTAGGGAAGATGGGAAATGTGTAGATTGTGAGGCAAGATTTCTGAAGGGGTGGGCTATGGGTAAAATTGCAATATTTCCAGAATATCTCTCCTGGTTTTAGTGTATCTGCATATCAGTAGTTTTCCAAGGTGTGCAGAGAATTAGTCCATATATATATAAAGCGATAACTACAAGGGTGTAGGAGGCTTTATCTGGACCAGAGAGGTGGGTGGAACTCTCTTCTGCTGCAGCCTGGACAAGAGAGATGGGATGACCACTTGTAAGATACAAACAGGTTTCTTAAACTTTCTTTCTCCCTTTGACTGATTTTGGTTTCAGAGGTATTTTTCCCTGGGATTTTCCTCCTGGAGTTATACCATGAAACCTCACTCAGTTCTCTGTTGGTTTCAAGAATAGTTGCTGGTTTGGATGTTTTTTTTCACATTTTTTTTTTCTTTGTTAAGAAAGGAAGTGATTTTTAAGTTCTTTATAAGTTGGAGCTTAAAATTATTTTCAGATGATATGATTAAAACTCTAAGAAAATCAAATATATTATAACATAAAAACATTCATAAAGTATCAGGTTGCAAAAGAAATTTAAAAAAATAGTTTATTGTTTATTTTGGGCCTCAATAACAGAAAAATCCTTGACTCAAACTAGCATAAATTTTATTATTTATATGCCTAGAAATTCATAAGTAGAATAGCTTTCAGGTCTAGTACATTGTGTGCTCTGGATCCACCTTCTTATGATTCTCTTGATCTGCCCTCCTCTATATTAAATGGTTCATTCTTGGGCTGAGAAGATGGTGCGGAAGTTCCAAGGATTATGTCATGTAAAGCATCGATCTTAAAAAGAAGCATGAAATTGTCTCTTCTAGTTACATGTTTTTTGTTCTTTTTTTTTTTTATCACTGATGGTATAATCTCCTTAAGTCCAACAAAAGGTAATGCCTCAGGTATCATTAGTCAGGGTTGGGCAATATGCCCATTTCTAAATAAGTCATTAACAAGAGCAATATGAATCTCATCACTAACTTTGTATAATTAAGATCAAACTGTTAGAGCTGGATTTGGAGTTATAAAGTAATACAGGAAGTGACTCCAGTGAAGAGAGGGGACACTGGGGCAAAATACCTTTGAAACGGAAATCAGTCAAAGGGAGAAATAAAGTGAGAGAAACCCATTTATTTCTTACAAGCAGTCATTCACTTCTGCTCTCCCACGTCTCTCTGGACTGGCTGTGGAAGAAATGAGGGCTCCACCCAACCTCTCCCTCCGGATAAGCCTTTGCTGCCCCATGTGACCACCTATTGAAATGGAGATGGACTACTTCTCTACACACCTTGGAAACACCTACTGATATGTAGATGAATAAGGCCAGGCAAGATTTCTGGAAATATTGCAATTTTACCCACACTATCTGACCAAAGATACTAGTTAAAAGGAGAGAATGGGAATCGAAAGTAATGAGATAGACACAGTACTCAATACAAATAATTTTCTTCCATATAATTAACAACAATTGAGAAAACATAATGGAGAAAACATCATAATTATAATTTCTCCCAAAAAGTTATAAATTAATGGGAATAAATTTATAAATAAATAAATTTAAGATACATGTAGGTCTGAGCCATACAAAACCAAGTTTCAAAACCCTAAGAAAATCATAAAATACTAAGTAAAAGGATTGATTACCCTAGATGTACCTCAATGTGAATATATACTATATATATTCTGTATTACCAAAATTATATACATGTATGTATATATCATGTAACACTGCATATATAATATTGTATATATATCAGTTCTTCTCACAAATTTAGAATTTTAATAAATTTCCAATCAAAATCTTAAAGTTTATTATTGCAATGTAAAAAAAGTATAAAGTTGAAATTAATAAAAACAATAACCAACAAATAAGCAACTACAGAAAATTAGAAAGTTTTAGTTCATCAAAAGATACCATAAGAAAAAAGACAAGACAAATACTGGGAGTAGATACTTGACACATATGGTAAACAAATGATTAACATATAGAGTATACAGAGAATACCTAGAAATCAATGATGAAAATAAAAATGACCCCAAAAGTTAATTTTAAAATGCTTAATCATAAAGTTGGGTGAACTTGTATATAATCTATTATTATACTGATTAGGTAGAAGCCAACTATTGTTTCTCAGGTACAAATGATCCTATCTTAATCAAGTGACCAAATCTCCTCTTACAGCTATTATTTGTTTAGAATATTGTTGGCATTTTTTAGAATACTAATACCATGTACTTTCTGACAGATATGTGAGAAAGTTCTTTTTTCTCCCTCTTATGCTAAGATCTTTGATACATTTTCAGGGGTTCTGCTAAGTCAACACTATTTTCAAATAACACTAAGATGTTATTTATGTTTTCCACTTTCATGCATGCTGGGTTATTAAATCTAGGTATGATATATTTTTACTGCTCTTATAAATGAAAAATTTTGTTACGAATTTTAAACCCGGAACTATAATTTAGAACTAAGTAATAGTTAAAAGGAAAATAACTACATGGGCTTATTAGCAAGTGCAATGGTAAAGTTCTGAAGAGTGGGAATATGTTCCATCTTTAGCCAAAATCATTCAAACATAACTCAATCAAAGATAATATGCAGAACGCTGCCTTCAGTGTGAGACCACAGGACCAGAAGGCGTCAGATGGACATAAGCCAGTTCTGAGCACTGCAGCTGATGGGAATTATCTCAGCAGTTCAATTGCTGTTCTTTGTAATGCTTCTTCCATATTAATGTCTACGGAAGTCCCCAAAGCTGCCCAAATACTGTTTATGTGGAGGAATACTTTCCTTTTTAAAGCAGAGTGGACTGAAAACTCCACAAGTAAACTAGAAGTTGTACATCAAATGACTCAATCAAATTATAAGGAAATTTATAAATTTTCTGTTTAACCACAAAAATCAAGGTACAGTGAGAAAGAGAAAATATGAATTCAACACAATATTGATGATGTACACTGAGGAGCAAAAATTAATTGACAGAGAGATCATAGTTCATTATTTGAAAGGACATTATATAAATGACCTAGTCTACTTCAGTAGTTCTACTCCAAGATGTACTTGCATTATTCTTTGAGCATATCATCGATACCCTGATATCCACTAGGAATGGAATGAGAAATAGCAATTCATATCTATTTCATACAAACAGGTCATACTGATTTCAAATAGAAGCTTATAAAAAAATTACACTATCTATGTTTGCATATTAGTAAGATTTTATTTTTTATTTGATCTTTATTTAAGAAATGAACATACCAAATGAATTTATGCACCTTTATTTAATACATTTTTAATCCGTATCCCTGCTGTGTTTCATAAATTGTTTAACAGACCATTTTAAGAGATATTTCACTGTTTCTATTAATTAATTATAAAAAATATTTTAATAGTGCCAAAGCATATAAAAATAAAATTTTGAAACATATACTGTTGCCCTGGATTTCAGATGAGGGTATTGAGACTTTTTAAGTCACCATGTGGTATTAAGATGTTTAGTGAACTCAAAATATTGATACATAATCAAAATGGACTTTCTACTCAGAGGGAAAATGAGATTAATCATCCTGTTTTAAATTTTCTCTAGAAAATGTTTTGCCTGTGCTTTCAGAAATGAAATATTCTCATTTTGTTCTACCATGCTTCCCACATAAAATTATAGATTATGATTAGAAACATAAATCCCAGGTAAATGCATAAAAGCAGTTTTCCATTTCTATATGAATAGATTTTTAAATTCCTATTGATCTTTTACTTCTTATGTTAAATCCTGTGGTCAAATTTAGTTCCTGTAATAATTACACATTTTTAATTCTCATTTAGTACCATCTTGCTTTCACACAGCTAAATGTTCTTTTTACTTAAAAAAATTATTTTAGTCCAACACTATTCCCATTTTTAAAAATCATTTGTTTTGAAGTAATTATAGGTTCATAGTAAGCTATAAGAAATGGGCAGGGAGGTCCTCTATATTCTTCATCCAGCCTTTCCCAGTGGTCACATCTTGCATAATTAAAGTATAATATCAAACCCAGGAAGCTGGGTTTGGAGAATGGAAGTTTCACATTTATATCTGTTTATTTAGACATAGGGAGGTACAGATTTCATTTTAAGCTTTGACTTTCTTCAAAACTGGCTCTGTTTATGGAGCCTTGTTAGTCTGACAGCAAGGGTACAGAGCCTGGGCATCTTTAGTATTGGGTCTGAAAGGAACCTTAGAGGAAAAAACTGCATCTAGATGTGGGTGATAGATTTTTTTTGTCTTCAAGAATGTGAACAAAACAAGAGGTAGCAAAATATGGGGCGAATAGCTTTATATCTACTCAGGCTTTAATGTCTCTATCGTGCTGAGGTCTTTAGGAATGATGGAGTACACATACAGGCAATATGGAACTGGATAAATTGAGAAAATTACATCATTGGTCAGTCTTTTTGACAGGACCCCAGGAAATATTGCCAGATGGTGACAATAAGTGAAATGGACAAATGGCAGAGTGATAGGGATAGATTTTCATGCACATTTAATGTTCCCAAAATCCATGCAAGTTTGGCATCATTACCCTTACTTTAAAAATACAGAAAAGTATTGTCTAGAAAGTTAACTTACCTAAAGTTGCAAAAGAAGAAATTATCAAAGCCATGGCAGAAATTCATTATAACTTCTAAATTGCTTCTTTCATTATAACAACTGGAGACTTAACTTTTATTTTCAATAAATCCTGAAATTAAAGATAAAAAGACATTATTTTTCAATTAAAGCCAAAACAACAATGCACATGCAGAGAAAAATGAGGTTGTTCTCTTAAGGACATGACAATGAGTAAAATAGAAAAATTTCAAACAAGTTCTAGTAACTAAATTATATGTGTGATTACAATTTCCAAACTCAGTAAGTGTGATAGCCATTCAGCATAACAGTATTGACATATTACGTATACCCCCTCACACATACTTGTCTAACCAGG
Organism: Manis javanica; assembly: GCF_040802235.1. NCBI lineage: Eukaryota > Metazoa > Chordata > Mammalia > Pholidota > Manidae > Manis > Manis javanica. The sequence goes on from NC_133158.1 coordinate 141,749,446, forward strand.
GGGAATTTCTGCATTGTCCAGCTGGGACTTTTCTCTCCATACCATTACTGTCCGTTCTGAGTGCTTCAAGAACCTCAGTTGTTGTTCTGGAAGGTTCAGAGGAGGTTAAGGAGTATATTCTGGACTGTCACCATGGGGCAGAGTTGATGGGTGCTGAGCAAAATTTCAGATTGACATGAAATTGTTTTGTTTGATAATGAGCAGGTCCCACAAGCAGCATGTACCTAGTAGGTTACTGAAACCCTTACCCAACAACTACAAAAGTGGCCACTGTTTCCACAGGGAGAATGTCACATGTTCACTTGAATGACAAAGAATGGATCACAAGTGTACTCATTTTCAAAGTAGAACCCTGGCATTGGCCAAAATGTGCTTAGCTGTCTTAATATCCTTATTTCTATCAATTCTTTCCATCTTTCCTGAGTGTCAGGACCTACCACCACATGGCTCCCCTCATAGCCCCCGGGACTTTTACCTTGGGAGTAGAAGCTTTCCTGTCTCTCAGTTTAAATTTCAGTAACACCCTATGATTGAATCCAACTGGAAGCCAGAGGGCAAGAGAGCCCTTTAATGAAGTCCAGGGAGTTAGTTCCATGTGGCACAGGGAATAATGATGAATGTAGATCTTGAAAGGCCAACAGAAAATAACCCGGGACACCCAAACCAAATATCTAGGATATAAAACCAAGATAATACAATTGTTTAAGAAATGTTTTTCCATGACAGGTACCCTTATAGGCATTGAGAACAAAAAGATGAGAAAATTGGCACTGTCCTTGCCCTCCTTGGAACTCATATTCTAGTGTATATTTTTAATATAATATGTGCATGTGTGTGCACACATTTGTCATTTACCTGGATATGTACACACACATAGCCCTGTAAGATTTTAGCATATGTACTTTTGTGTTTTTATTTCTCTCCCACAATTCCCAAACCTTCCTCTGGAATCCCAAACTTCCCATTGCTTGGAGGCAAATTAGGAGAGTTATAGGAAGAATACAAGGGGGAAATAAACGTTCACTTTGTTTTTGCTTTATTTGTTTTTTAATTCCAAGCAAGACTTTTGCAAACTGAAAGGGAAGATAGTGAGGGGAGAGGAATTTTCGGATAATGCCAAAGCAAGGTTGGAGAGGAAAGAAAGAGGGAGAGGGACACAACTCAAACTTGGTTTTTATTCCCAAGGTGAAGGTCCCCAGGACTACTTGGGAAAACTTATTCCCACATCGTCCTTCCCTGAAGGGTTGTCAGAGTTCAGCCCAGGCTCTCTACTAAAGGCTTGAGCTTCTGCCAAGGGAGGTAATGTATCTCTTAGAGCCACAGGACAGCTCTTCTTTCTTGATCTCAGTGACTGCTCTTTCCAGTTGTATCTGAAGCCTATGCATGGTTGAAGCTCAGGATATTTTGGGTCAATTCCTGACAGTTCCCATTAAACCTAGCCACATCTTCATAAATAACTCTTATTAAACTCTACTCATTTAAAAAAGTTGATAATGTCATGTGTCCTCCTGAAAAAAAAATTTACCTCTTTTACTTTCCTATACCTTAAGTCAGACTTATACTTCAGTCCTCACTATCACTTAAATAAACCACGATAATATTATAAAAGCCTTAGTTCTTCCAAAAGCAAGAATTCTTGTTGAAGTCTCCATTTATCAACATTGCAGCTCTAGGAGCTCCTGCTGTATTTTTCCTGTTCAAAGCAAAGATGGTATCAAATGAAGGGCAAAAACAGAAGGTTGTAGATCAAGGCAGAGATTGTAAAACATGATGCAGAAAAATACTTTCTCAAAGATGAATTATACCACCTTGCAGAGTAGAATTAGGTGAACAAGTAACACAGAAATTTCCTGAAACAACTGTGCTTGTGTACCTATGTAAATGTCACTTCATTCCCTTTACTTCCCAGAATCTGCAGCTTTCCTTATCACTTGCTTTTTCTACTAGCAATAACATAAATCAGGGAAAAGAATTACAAGTCTCACCTTTAAAATTTTTCTTCCTAAATCTAGACAGACTTCTCTTTCCCTGATAAAGAATTTCTCCAAAGAGTTTTAAGAGATCACCTTCCCTCTCAACACATTTTTTTTATACTCCAGCTGCTGTTATGTTGTTCTCCTCTGACTTCAAATTGGTGTCTTTTCAATTCAAACTTCTAATCAAGGCACATTATTCCACAACCTTCTTTCTCTGCTCCTCTGAACCAGGTAAAAGTTCCAGCAGCCCTCCGTAGATCCCAACTATGCTCTTAATAGTCATATTTCTTTAAGGTTCCAAACCTCACTGGAGAAATGAGGTAACTGAAAGTGCGATACAAGGCATTGTATACAGTAAAATTACCGTCCCCAGCTCTTAGGAGGGATAAAGCACTGCTCTGGAGTAAGGGACTGAAAGGTGTTTGCCCCTTGGGTAGTAGAGGTGTCACAAATTAAGTTATTGTTCAGGAGTTCCTTCCTAAGGAAGTGAGACATCTATTTGTCACTTTTCTCTATTCTTCTAATACAATCATAGCTCCAAAATTTTTTCTAATGTATGCCCCACGGAAAAAGTATAACTTCTTAGAAACAAAATTATATCAAAGACGTAAGTACAAGAATAAAGAGAAAATACACCGAGGCTAATTTTTACAAGCTTTGAACTGTCTTCCTCAGTGACTAATTAAGGTCATATGCAAGCTTGCAGTGTGCTTTATCCTGGTGTTCAATAATTTCTTTCATTTACAATATCAGAACAGTTGTCATTCAGAAATGATGCAAGTGACATGGAAAGCTGAAAACCACTTGAATGTTGATTTTTCAATTAATATACTGTTATAGTTGGCTTAATTACTACAAAGTAGTTACACCAAAGCAAGAGCAAAACTGTCTAATTCTGCTAAAGCTAATAAAACTGAAAAAAATATAGTAAGTAAAATAATATGAATTTATCTCTTATCAAACTTTGTACCTGATCTTAGAACTCAGATCAACTTAATAGGGTGATTTTTTTCTTAATTTTTTGCCTTGGTTCATCAGAAGACATTGAGAAGTTTGTCAAGAGCCAAGATGAATTTTATAATTAACACAAAATTATAGTTGTCTTTTAAATATTGTAGCTGAAAAATAAGAGGACTAATTTTAAAACAATAGTAAATATATAAATAACAACTAAGATTTATCATTAAGCATCGGACATTGTTCTTAACATATATTGTGCTTAGCATATTTTAATGAATCCTCAAAATTGTCCTAGGACATAAGTAATTATTATCTTTATTTTGCAAAAAGGGGGATTGAGACTAAGGGGGTGAAATAATGTGCCCACATGGTATATCTGGCTTTCACAAAAGAGATCTGCCCCTGCCAAAGACCATGTGTCTATTCAATGTGCTAAATTTTAAATATGAAGAAGAGAAACTTTTGTTTCATAATTTGTAGGAGTTCTTTTCAAAGTCCCAAGAAAATCACTTGTATATTTGAATTCAGAATTCAGTTATCTCTGCAAATACTTTCCTCTTCTATTTATTGAATTAGTGCAGGCCCACCAAAGGATGCACATGATGATAAGAGTTTTAAAAAAGAGATGTATTTTTAGCACACATAAATCAGTTATTTAATAACCAAGTATACAATGCTTTAAATCCAAAAAGAACCATTTAAACATCACTACAGCTCTTATATGCAAGATCTATTTTTTAAATACAAGCTTTAATTGTTTCAGTGTTTGAATTCTTAAACTTGAGGGACTTGAATGTATTTACATTTCTAAGACTAATAAAGCCCAAATTATAAGACAAAGTTAGAATCAGAGGTCTTGTCTCTTGGCCATTACAAATGAGGGCCAATGCATACAAACACCTGCTCAAGTTTTCTTTCAGTTCATTTTGGCCCTGATTCCATTTTGACTAAAATTTCTATTCAGGGCTTGTATTTGTTGGAGGCCAATTCCTGGTTAATTTGCTTTCCTTTATTCTAGGACAGTTGTCATTCTATTTTATTTTCTTCTAGAATAGTTTTTATTTTTAATAAACACAAGTTAATTTTCATTGTTTTTTCTGTAATTACTATAGTTTACATGGAAATTAGAAAAAATTATTTATTTATGTTAGTAAAGATTAACTTACTTTTAATAATAATGCAGTAAACTGAATTAAAAGAAAAGTTATAGACTGGGAGAATTTTCAATACGTATCCAAAATGATGGTAAACTCTATGTGAAGAAACATCTAGAAATTAATAGGTGAATACTAGAAAGCGAAAGAAAAATATGCTAAAGAGAAAAACTAACCAACTCACATTAGAAGAAACATAAATGTTTAATAAATGTATGCAACGATTATGTCATAAAAAATATGGAATATAAAACTGAAATGACAATGAATATTTTTAACATTCATGTTGCAAAACAGATTGGTAATATCTCATGTAAGTGAGGTTTTGGTCATGTAAATATCCTTTTGCAACATTCAGATTGACAAAATAGACTGATAAATATCCAGTATTAGTGAATTTTGGGAAAATCATTACTCTCATCCCCTATGAAATCATAGGGGCAATGTGATATATCTTTCGAAGGCATTTAGTAAGCACAGACTAAATGTAAAAATTAAAAATTTTTAAATAAGCAAGACTTTTAATTGATGTCTAATTTATGTAGCATAGAGAAATGCTGGTATTTGTGCACAATGAAACAGAAGAAAAGTCATTGTGTCACTAGTTTGTGAGCAAATTATTTAACAACCAAATTTTAGGGTTAAAGAAGAGAACGCTCATACAGTGTTGGCTGGAATATTGATTGGTGCAGCCACTGTGGAAAGCAGTATGGAGGTTCTTCAAAATACTAAGTATAGAAATATCACACAACCCAATATTCCACTTCAGGGAATTTACCCAAAGAAAACAAATCCCTGATTAAAAAAGATAAATGTACTCCTATGTTTGCTGCATTTTTTTACAATAGTCAAGAGATGGAAGCAACCAAGTATCCATCAATAGATGAATGGATAGAGATGCAGTAGTACATGTACACAGTGGAATATTATTCTGCCATAAAAGAGAAAGAAATCTTACCATTTGCAACAACATGGATGGACATAGAGAGCATTATGTTAAGGGAAATAAGCTGGGCAGAGAAAGACAAATACCATATGACTTCACTTATTTTTGGAATCTAAAAACAAAATGAACAAAGTAGTAGTAGACTCATAGACACTGAGAAGTGACTAGTGGTTACCATTGGAGAGTGATAGGGATGGATGGGTAAGAAAAGTGAGAGGGGAAAAGGGATCACAAAAATTCTCATTCATAATATAAGTTGGTCACGGGGGTAGTAGTATAGCATGGAGAATATAGCCAATGACTCTATAACATCTTCCTATGTTAAGAGATAGTAATGCAGTAGTGGGGGTAAGGATGAATAATGTGGGTAACTGCTGAACCACTGTGCTGTATAATTGAAACTAATATATGATTGCCAATCAACTATTCTTTAAAAAAATTATGGTTAAACAAGAACTAGGAAGTGGTTCTAACAAATGAAATCAATATAAATACACTGCAATGGAAAGATATGAAAGATGTGTTTTAAGAGATAAACTCAATGATCACAACTACATGTAAAATATATATAATATACTTATTTAAATATAGTATTATATGGAAAGTACTATGCATATACTTAACATATTTTAAAAATACTTTTTTTCAGAAAAGATATTATATCTATATGTACATAATCATATAGTGAGATACAGATAGAAGAACTCACATCATATTGATTATAGTGGATACCTATGGATGAGCTCTTGAGTTTTTAAGAAAATAACTTATTCATATATTCTTTATGTAATACACATTTTTAAATGGACAAAAAAGAAAGATGGCTCTTATTAAGCTTATTAAAGTAATGATATTTCTTCTAAGTAGAAGAGTTGTAGAATAATATACAATAAATCCTCATAATGTAATCCATTCTAAACTATTTTAAGAAAGATGGAGTATATTTACTTTGATTTTTTTCTATTCCTTCAAATATTGTTACTATTTCCCTAGAATAATGTATAATTTCTAGTCGGTAGAATTTGTGAAAAACTGGAGCTAGGAAATCAAAGGATGTAGCAAGATGTTTTCATGTGACAGTCTTTAGGTCTCTCTCATCTATGCCTGAAGTCAACCATCCAAAGTTTCTGTCTTGTTATGGTCACCATTCTTAGCTTAGCAGCAGTATTTCAAGAACACATCAAAGATGTTTTTGCCTTAAGTTTTACACACTAATCTCCTTTAGATAGTTAAAGTCCATTTAAGAAAACTGTTTTCAAACCTGTTTTGATAAATGCAATCACCTGGGAAATTTTATTTTATAATGTAGCAACCTAAAAATTCTGATTTAGAAAGGCTGTGGAGGAGGGGATTAAAGATGGCAGCATGAGAGGAGAGACAGAGGCTTTCTCCTAAAACTGGATACAATTAGAAAATTTAATTGGTGCAAATAATCCCGAGAGAGCAATAGGAAAAAGGATAGCATCAGACTGCACACACCTGGAGAAAAGAGCAGACCTCAGCGAACGGGCTGTGGACCAACTGGACCCGAGCCCCTCCCCCACCCCAGCTCACTGGTGGGAGGAAGAGAAACGGAGCAGGGAGGGAGTGGAAGGCTGGGGACTGCTGAATACCTAGCTCTGGAGATCTGCTCTGGGTGCACAAACCTACATTTCATGGTGCTTTCATTAGACTCCCATGACTACCAGGTTGGAAAGTTAATACCGGCAGACCTCCTGGGGAGACTGGGATGCTGGTCTCTTGTGGAAAGCAGGGATCCATATCCAGCTGCTCTGGGACAAAAACATATACCTGTGTGAGTGGTCAACTGGCTCATGCAGTGGAGACAGGCACAGCAGCCGGGAGGTGAGGAAAAGCTCTTTTCTCCTCACAGGCACCAGTACTGCTCCCCTGCAATCCCCAACATTGCTTCAGGGGCTGAGCAGCTCCAGAATAGAGCTTCTGGACACAAGAGGGCGCCATATACAAACATGAAACACCAAAGGAACCTTGTCCAGAGTAAAACTGTTAATACAACTCCCAAGAAAGATTTAAATGATATGAACCTCATGATGCTTCCTGAAAGGGAGTTCAAAATAAAAATCATCAACATCCTAATGGAGGTACGGAAAGACATCCAAGAACTCAGGAATGAATTCAGGTTGGAGATCCAATTGTTGAAGAACATGATGGAGGGTATTAAAAGCAGGTTGGACACAGTGGAAGAGACAATAAATGAAATACAAACTAGAGAAGAGGAATACAAAGAATCTGAGGCACAGAGAGAAAACAGGATCTCTAAAAATGAAAGAATATTGAGAGAACTGTGAGACCAATCCAGGCGGAACAATATTCACATTATAGGGATACCAGAAGAAGAAGAAGAGAGAGAAAGGGATAAAAAGTGTCTTTGAGGAGGTAGTTGCTGAAAACTTCCCCAATCAGGGGAAGGAGATAGTCTCTCAGGCCATGGAAATCCACAAATCTCCTAACACAAGAGTCCCAAGGAAGACAACACCAAGACACATAGTAATTAAAATGGGAAAGATCAAGGATAAGGACAGACTGTTGAAAGCAGCAAGAGGTAGAAATAAGATCACATACAAAGGAAAGCCCATCAGGCTAACATCAGACTTTTCAGCAGAAACCTTACAGGCCAGAAGGGAGAGGCATGATATATTTAATGCCATGAAGCAGATGGGCCTGGCACCAAGATTACTGTATCCGGCAAGATTATCATTTAAATTTGAAGGAGGGATTAAATAATTTCCAGATAAGCAAAAGCTGAGAGAGGTTACCTCCCACAAACCATCTCTGCAGTCTATTTTGGAGGGACTGCTATAGATGGAAGTGTTCCTAGGGTTGGATAGCTGTTACCAGAGGTAGTAAAACCATGGTAGGGAGTATGGGGCAGTTGATTGTGAGGCAAATGCAAAATTGAATTGACTATCCTCAAAGTCAATCAAGGGATAGACAAAAAGTACAGAATTTGATACCTAATATATAAAGAATGACAGAGGAAGAAAAAGGAGGAGAAAGAGAAAAGAACCTTTACATTGTGTCTGTAACAGCATACTAAGACTCTTAGTTAGTAAGGAAAGTAACCTGGAACCTTTGGTAACCATGAATCTAAAGCCTGAGATGGCAATAAGTACATACCTATCAATAATCACACTAAATATAAATGGACCGAATGCACCAATCAAAAGACATAGAGTCACTGAATGGATAAAAAAACAAGACCCATATATATGCTGCTTACAAGAGACGCACCTCAAACCCAAAGACATGCACAGACTAAAAGTCAAGGGATGGAAAAAGATATTTCATGCAAACAGTAGGGAGAAAAAAGCAGGTGTTGCAGTACTACTATCAGACAAAATAGACTTCAAAACAAAGAAAGTAACAAGAGATAAAGAAGGACATTACATAATGATAAAGGGTTCAGTCCAACAATAGGATATAACCATTATAAACATATATGCACCCAACACAGGAGCACCCGCATATGTGAAAGAAATACTAACAGAATTAAAGGAGGAAATAGAATGAAATGCATTCATTTTAGGAGACTTCAACACACCATTCACTCCAAAGGACAGATCCACCAGACAGAAAATAAGGAAGGACACAGAGGCACTGAAAAACACACTAGAAGAGATGGACCTAATAGACATCTATGGAACTCTACACCCAAAAGTAACAGGATACACATTCTTCTCATGTGCACATGGAACATTCTCCAGAATAGACCACCTACTAGGCCACAAAAAGAGCCTCAGTAAATTAAAAAACATTGAAATTCTACCAACCAACTTTTCAGACCACAAAGGTATAAAACAGAAATAAATTGTACAAAAAAGCAAAAAGGCTCACAAACACATGGAGGCTTAACAACACGCTTCTAAATAGTCAATGGATCAACGACCAAATTAAAATGGACATCCAGCAATATATGGAAATAAATGACAACAACAACACAAAGCCCCAACTTCTGTGGGATGCAGTGAAAGCAGACTTAAGAGGAAAGTATATAGCAATCCAGGCATATTTAAAGAAGGAAGAACAAATCCAAATGAATAGTCTAATGTCACAATTATCAAAATTGGAAAAAGATGAACAAATGAGGCCTAAAGTCAGAAGAAGGAGGGACATAATAAAGATCAGAGAAGAAATAAACAAAATTGAGAAGAATAAAAGAATAGAAAAAGTCAATGAAACCAAGAGCTGATTCTTTGAGAAAATAAACAAAATAGATAAGCCTCTAGCCAAACTTATTAAGAGAAAAAGAGAATCAACACAAATCAACAGAATCAGAAATGATAACGGAAAAATCATGACAGACTGCACAGAAATACAAAGAATTATTAGAGACTACTATGAAAACCTATATGCCAACAAGCTGGAAAACCTAGAAGAAATGGACTTCCTATAAAAATACAACCTTCCAAGACTGACCAAATAAGAAACACAAAATCTAAACAAATCAATTACCAGCAAAGAAATTGAAGCAGTAATCAAAAAACTACCCAAGAAAAAAACCCCTGGGCCAGATGGATTTACCTCAGAATTTTATCAGACATACAGAGAAGATATGATACCCATTCTCCTTAAAGTTTTCCAAAAAATAGAAGAGGAGAGAATACTCCCAAACTCATTCTGTGAAGCCAACATCACCCTAATACCAAAACCAGGCAAAGACCCCACCAAAAAAGAAAATTACAGACCAATATCCCTGATGAACATAGATGCAAAAATACTCAATAAAATATTAACAAACCAAATTCAAAAATATATCAAAAGGATCATACACCATGACCAAGTGGGATTCATCCCAGGGATGCAAGGATGGTACAACATTTGAAAATCCATCAACATCATCTACCACATCAACAAAAAGAAAGACAAAAACCACATGATCATCTCCATAGATGCTGAAAGAGAATTCAAGAAAATTCAACACCCATTCATGATAAAAACTCTCAGCAAGATGGGTGTAGAAGGCAAGTACCTCAACATAATAAAGGCCATATATGATAAACACACAGCCAACAACATACTGAACAGCGAGAAGCTGAAAGCTTTTCCTCTGAGATTGGGAACAAGACAGGGATGCCCACTCTCCCCACTGTTATTTAACATAATACAGGAGGTCCTAGCCACAGCAATTAGACAAAACAAAGAAATGCAAGAGTCCCGATTGGTAAAGAAGAAGGTAAACTGTCACTATTTGCAGATGACATGATATTGTACATAAAAAACCCTAAAGACTCCACTCCGAAACTACTAGAACTGATATCAGAATACAGCAAAGTTGCAGGATACAAAATTAACACACAGAAATCTGTGGCTTTCCTATACACTAACAATGAACAAATAGAAAGAGAAATCAGGAAAACAATTCCATTCACAATTGCATCAAAAAGAATAAAATACCTAGGAATAAACCTAACCACAGAAGTGAAAGACCTATACCCTGAAAACTATAAGACACTCCTAGAGAAATTAAAGAGGACACTAACAAATGGAAACTCATCCCATGCTCTTGGCTAGGAAGAATTAATATCGTCAAAATGGCCATCCTGCCCAAAGCAATATACAGATTTGATGCAATCCCTATCAAATTACCAACAACATTCTTCAATGAACTGGAACAAATAGTTCAAAAATTAGTATGGGAACTCCAAAGACCCTGAATAGCCAAAGCAATCCTGAGAAAGAAGAATAAAGTTGGGGGCATCTCACTCCCCAACTTCAAGCTCTACTACCAAACCATAGTAATCAAGACAATTTGGTACTGGCACAAGAACAGAGCCACAGACCAGTGGAACAGAATAGAGACTCCAGACATTAACCCAAACATATATGGTCAATTAATATTTGATAAAGGAGCCATGGACATACAATGGGGAAATAACAGTCTCTTCAATAAATGGTGCTGGCAAAACTGGACAGCTACATGTAAGAGAATGAAACTGGATCACTGTCTAACCTCATACACAAATGTAAATTGAAAATTGATCAAAGACCTGAATGTAAGTCATGAAACCATAAAACTCTTAGAAAAATCATAGGCAAAAATCTCTCGGACATAAACATTTGCGACTTCTTCATGAACTTATCTCCCTGGGCAAGGAAAAGAAAAGCAAAAATGAACAAGTGGGACTATATCAAGTTGAAAAGCTTCTGTACAGCAAAGGACACCATCAATAGAACAAAAGGTACCCTACAGTATGGGAGACTATATTTGTAAATGACAGATCCGATAAAGGCTTGACATCCAAAATATATAAAGAGCTCAAGCACCTCAACAAAGAAAAGGCAAATAATCCAATTAAAAAATTTGCAGAGGAGCTGAGCAGACAGTTCTCCAAAGAAGAAATTCAGATGGCCAACAGATACATGAAAAGATGCTCCACATCGCTAGTTATCAGAGAAATGCAAATTAAAACCACAATGAGATATCACCTCACACCAGTCAGGATGGCTACCTTCCAAAAGACAAACAACAACAAATGTTGGTGAGGTTGTGGAGAAAGGGGAACCCTCCTACACTGCTGGCGGGAATGTAAATTAGTTCAACCATTGTGGAAAGCAGTATGGAGGTTCCTCAAAATGCTCAAAATAGAAATACCATTTGACCCAGGGATTTCACTTCTAGGGATTTACCCTAAGAATGCAGCACTCCAGTTTGAAAAAGACAGATGCACCCCTGTTTTTATCGCAGCACTACTTACAATAGCCAAGAAAGGAAGCAACCTAAGTGTCCATCAGAAAGAAGATGTGGTACATATACACAATGGAATATATTCAGGCATAAGAAGAAAACAAATCCTACCATTTGAAACAACATGGATGGAGCTAGAGGGTATTATGCTCAATGAAATAAGCCATGCAGAGAAAGACAAATACCAAATGATTTCACTCATCTGTGGAGTATAAGAACAAAGGAAAAACTGAAGGAACAAAACAGCAGCAGAATTACAGAACCCAAGAATGGACTAACAGTTACCAAAGGGAAAGGGACTGGGGAGAATGGGGAGGGTAGGGAGGGATAAGGGTGGGGAAAAAGAAAGGGAGTATTATTATTAGCATGTATAATGTGGGTGGTGGGGGAAAGGGGAGGGATTTGCAACACAGAGGAAGACAAGTAGTGATTCTACAACATCTTACTATGCTGATGGACAGTGACTTTAATGGGGTTTGTTGGGGGGACTTGGGATAGGGGAGAGCCTAGTAAACATAATGTTCTTCATGTAATTGTAGATTAATGATAACAAAAGAAAAAAAAATTGAAAAGAAAGGCTGTGGAGACTTCAGCAATCAATCATAAATGTACCTCTGTGAGTGTGGGTGTGTGTAGTGTGTTTGTGGAAGATAGAAAGATAAGAGATCCCAGGTAATACTGATTGATTTGGCAGATTCTAAGATTATTCATAACATTTTCCAGAAACATTGAAAATAATGTGTGGACTACCTGGTACTCTTATTTCTTCAGTTTAAGTATACTTCTGCTTTAGAGGATGGTGGAAGTCCATATTTTTGAAATTGTACATTGAGACCTGTGTTTTAACAATTGTTATGGGTTGAATTGTATACATAAAAAAGATTTGTTGAAGTCCTAACATGCCCCATGCCTCCACCCAGGTACCTGTGAATGAGACCTGATTTGGAAATACACCTTTGCAGATATCATCAAAGTAAGACGAGATCATTAGGATCATTAGGGTGGGCCCCACTAACCCCCACCTCCACCCTCCATCCCCCCACACACAAGGAAGATGCTCTGTGAAGGCAAAGACTACAGTTAATGTTACTACAAACAAAGGAACGCCTGAGGCCACCAGAAACTGTAAGAGGCAAAGGATCCTCCCCTACAGATTTCCAAGGCAGCTTGGCCCCAAAGATACTAAATAGACCCTCTTTTCCAACTACATTGAGTGGAGCAGATGATACGGGTTTCCCCGCCTTGGGCATGTGCCATATCAATCTGATGAAACTAAAGGAGGACAAGGGGAAGGGCAGGTTGGCAGAAAGGGTTTTATTGCTCACAGCTTCCTTGTTTTACCAGCCAGCCCCTGCTCTGTCCCCTGCAGATATGCATATGCCCTGCTTCCCCCAACAGCCCCTTCTGGAAGAAACTCCATGGGCAGGTCCCTGGTGACTGGAGGGCATGAGACCAATTATGCATCAGGAATGGAAGGGAGGAGAGAATGGAAGTCACTCTCCAATTCCTACTCCAGACCCACCAGAGACTCTGCAGTGGCCCACTAATATGTAAATGGACCCTTATCTGCATCCCACTATGGAAGCCAGGCAGAAATGCTGGGCGGGAACTTCCATTTACCCCACACTTCTGTTTTCTCCAACTCTCTCTTGTCCTCAAACTCTTCGAGTTCTTTACATCTAAATTGAAGTGAGTTTATACAATCCATTGCTATATGTGAGCTTGAGGTTTTCCATTTTATGAACATTTTGCCGTTTTGTAAGTATAAAATTCTTTAACTTTCAGTTTTCTCACATATTATATATAATTAATAATGTGTGTGTCAGAGGATTTTGGACAATTAAGAACAGTGTATAAAAGTGCCTGGCATTGTGTTTGGAAGATGGAAAGCCTATGATATAAAGTAACTATTGCTAACACTACCCATTCTAGAACTTGTCCTGTTTTGGCACTTCCATTTTCTTCTGTTTTCATTTACCCAAGCAACTTAAAAATTCATGTCCCATTTGAATAACCCTTATGTTAGTGTCAAATATTTTGAGCATGACCTACAATTAGAGGTATATTTCATAATGTAACTGAGTTGCAAAGAGGCATAAAACTTAACTTTTGGTCAAAACCATTTATTTGGCTTTGGCTTCAGAATTCAGATGGCCAAATAAAAATGCATACTTCAGTGTAATTTTTGGCAAATGTGAGTTTTACCTTGTGTGTGGTTCTCATTATGCAATTGCACACACTATCTATGGATATCTATACATTTATGTAATTATGCAATTACATATAAATATATAATAGTTACATGTATTTATAACAATATATAGACTATAAAAATGTAAGTAATATAAAGAGATATGTCATGTGGACTCTCTTAGCTTTACTCAGCTCACTATCTCCCTTAAAATAATTTGAAGTTTTATCTAGCCGCTTACTTTTACATTTCCATAGAGAAAAATGTGTTCTTTACTCTGTCTTGTGAGATCATCTTTTCAGTATCCCCTAATGCAGAAAGTTCTTTCCTCCTTATGTTACCATGCCATCACCCTTCCTCTATTAACAATTACACAATTTCCTATTGTTGCATAAGAAACCACCCTACACTTTAGTGATGTAAAATGACAATGTTATCATTTCCCATCATTCTGAAGGTTAACAGAGTGGTTCTTTCATTGCTTTCACTTGGACTCAGCCATGCAGCTATGTTCAGCAGGAGTCTCCTTGGCTAGGGTGGAGAGGGCCTCACTCACAGGTTAGCCAGTTTGTACTGGCCGGCTGCCAGGGAGTCTCAGCTCTTTCCAAATGTCTTCTCATCCTCCAGGAAGCTAGCCCGATGTCCCAACATGATGGCTTCTGGGTGGCATCCAAGAGGATAAAAATGGAAACTGAGAGCCTCTTCAGGCATGGGATTTAGAACTGATAGCACCACTTCTTTCACCTTAAACTGTTCAAAGCAAATCACAAGGCTGTCCTTGACTAAAAGGGCAAGGAGAAATAATGCCTTCTTTAGATGAGAGGAGCAAACAAAATACAGCTGAACTGCCCCAAATCATGACCTTTCACTTCCAGGCTATCTTTGCTATCCCACAGACCAAAAAAGGCTGATTTTCAAGCAAATTCTAGGAAAGTGTTAAGAGTTCAACAGCAGAAGGCCAAATGAGCTTGAATTAATAACTCTCCAAATTCCTACCTTGCCTAAGTGCCAAGCAAAATGCTTAGAATATGGAAATACAAAGATAATCAAGATATTTCCTTGTTCTAATGGAAATTACAGCAAATTCAACATGAGTAGATGCTAAAGACAGTGAAGTAATACATGAGATTGAGATAAAGGGAATGTGTTTTAACTTTTTGATGTAAGCAAGCATTTCATGTTAATAAATTTAGCACACTGATACAAAACTTTATTTTTGGGAAGCTGAGTTAAAATTAAAGCCCTCCATGAAACAAAGATATGCTGCCTTATAAAGCAGTAACTTTCAAGTGTCAAACATAAATCTTCCAAATGCATCATATACATTTGGAAATTATGAAAAAAAATTCAAATGGATGAACTCATTTTGAAAAGTATCATATAATGTAAAAACACTTATTTATGATACATAGATTTATCATATAAAACATTTTGCTATCTCAAAATATAAAAAAATACTCTGTTCAAATATTGTAAAATTGTGTTTTTTTTCTAGAGTCCCCTTTAACATCATAATAAATATCTGAATACAAGGGCCCTGAAAAAGCAAATATTTAGGTTTCAAAACAAATAGTATAAGCCAGTGAATCTGGAGAAGCTAATAAACATTTGTGAAATTGTAAATGTTTTACCATTCACATGCTGGTCTGAATCATCAAGGTTAGTTCAATAATATTTATTGAGTGATAATTCTTCATATCATTAAAGCAATCTAAACATTCTGACATGCAAAATGTATGATTTGGAAAAATTATGAATTATATAATATTTGTAAATTGGTTTATAAAAATTAAATGTCCTATATTCATAAATGTATTTCTTTAATGACTAGAAATGACACACCTATGGCTGGTTTTTATTGTTCCACATATTTTTAGACAAAGACTTAATTTTGGATTAGTGAGGTTTTGGTTTATAAATAGTTTCCAGCCTGATATTCAGCTTACTATTTCATCTGAAAATAAAATACAGTATAAGGTGTTTCCCTACTTTTTCTGATATTTAAGAAAACTCTGTGGAGTTTCAAAAATACAAATTAGGAAAAGAACTATTTCCTGACCTTACCCAAGAGGAAATTATATTTTAATAACATTTTTTCTTGTGTAATGAAATACTTTTCAAGTTATGCTAGTATCTCATCTTCATAATAAGGAAAAATGCAGAGCACAAGAATGTATTAGAAATCTTACACTGTTGTTAATTTACAAATAACATCTTTAACACCTACTTTCATACTTCAGTGATGATTTGGCACATCATGCTAGTACAGTGTCAAAAATAGCCTAATGAAACAAATTATTATTCAAGAGTACAATTCAAGTAAGAGATTGGGAACTCTGTGAATTCAGAAAACCTGGCAGAATATAACACTTGGAATCTACCAACTATTATTCACTTTAAACCTGCGCTGTGAAGTTCAAAAGGTATGTTGGGAAGTAGCATTTACAGAAGGGAAAGGGAGGAAGCAGGACTGAGCTCCCAAGGTGGAGATGTCCCACTGGGATGCTGACCTGAAAACAGCTCTGACTCCCCAATGGGATACTACAGAGCAAAGACTGTACATTAGAGGGGCACCCTGTTGGCCACTAATGCCAAGCAAGGCCCTTGCACCACCTTCTTGCACACTATTGAATGGGCCATGAACAGAGGATTTCAGATAAAAAGTTGGGGCACACTGTGACATAAATAACAAGTGAAGGCTGACTACTGACCTTGCTCACTATAGCCTGGCAACATGTCAGTATCTCATGTTACTCATCTTTTTTTTCCAGTCTCTCTTCTCCTTGACACCAATTAATCATGACTCTGCATTTTAAGCTTTCCTTTCTGGTAGCTCCTCTGCAACTCAGCTGTAAATTTGCTGTCAGTTTATTTCTGGTCCTCATTCTCTCTAGTCTAGATGAAATAACTTTTTTACATGTTTATATATTATCTACATGCTAAGGATCCCCAATTTCATACTTCTATCCCAGCACCCCCTTTGGATTTGGAACTCCTCATACAGCTCACAATGTGATCAATGGGTTCAGGCCTAAAAACAAAGTGGAGAACACCTAGCCCCACTCTCCAGGCCTGTGCCTCCCCTAGTCTTGTGAACTTGTTCTGATTAGCACAAGGCTTAAGAATTGCCTCTTCCTCACCAAGCTTTCACATACAAGTTCATTAAAAGGTTTTTGGTTCTGTCACAAATCGTCTATCTGTTTCCCTTCTGCTCTACTGACAGTACCCTGGTTTAAGAAAACATGATTTCTCCCCTAAGGTGCCAACAGACATTGTTTGGTTTCCCTGATATCAAGCTTTCCTTCTCTAAAGACCCCAAACAGCCAAAGCAATCTTGAGAAAGAAGAACAGAACTGGGAGTATCATGCTCTCTGATTTCAAACTATACTACAAAGCTATAATAATCAAAATGGCATTGTACTGGCCTAAATATAGACACTTAGGTCAATGCAACAGAATGGAGAGCCCAGAAATAAACCCATGCTTATATGGTCAGTTTTTCTATGTCAAAGGAGGTAAGAATATACAATGGAGAACAGATAGTTTCTTCACAAAAGGTATTGGGAAAACAGGATAGCTACATGTAAAAGAATGAAACTGGATTTACTGTCTTATACCATACACAAAAACAAACTCCAAAGAAATTGAAGATTGAAATGTAAGAACTGAAACCATAAAACTTCTAAGAAACCAAAAAACTTATAAATAAAATAGGAATATATATATATATAATATATATATATATAAATACTCTTGGATGTTGGCCTTAGCAATTTCTCTGTATGTCTCCCTAAGCAAGGGAAACAAAAGCAAAAATAAACAAAAAGGACTAAATCTAACCAAAATGCTTCTGCACAATGAAGGAAACATCCAAAACACAAAAAGGCAACCTAATGAATGGGAGTATGTATCTGCATATGACATACCCAATAAAGGGCTAATTTCAAAAATATATAAAGAACTCATACAACTCAACACCAAAAACAATTAATCTGATTAAAATATGGGCAGAAGACCTGAAAATACATTCTTTTTTTTTTTTTTTGAGAGGGTATATCTCATATTTATTGATCAAATGGTTGTTAACAACAATAAAATTCTGTATAGGGGAGTCAATGCTCAATGCACAATCATTAATCCACCCCAAGCCTAATTCTCGCCAGTCTCCAATCTTCTGAAGCATAACGAACAAGTTCTTACATGGTGAACAAATTCTTACATAGTGAATAAGTTCTTACATGGTGAACAGTGCAAGGGCAGTCATCACAGAAACTTTCAGTTTTGATCACGCATTATGAACTATAAACAATCACGTCAAATATGAATATTTGTTTGATATTTATACTTGATTTATATGTGGATCCCACATTTCTCCCTTTATTATTATTATTATTTTTATTTTTAATAAAATGCTGAAGTGGTAGGTAGATGCAAGATAAAGGTAGAAAACATAGTTTAGTGTTGTAAGAGAGCAATTGTAGATGATCAGGTGTGTGCCTGTAGACTATGTGTTAATCCAAGCTAGAAAAGGACATTAAAATATCCACGGATGCAGATTTCTCTCAAAACAGGGGGGTGAGGTTCTAAGCCTCACCACTGTTGATCCCCAATTTCTCACCTGATGGCCCCCCTGCAACTGTGCCTGTCTTAGGTTGTTCCTCCCTTGAGGAATCTTACCCGTCTCTGGCTAACCAGTCATCTTCCGGGGCCATACAGGGAGATGTAAAGTTGGTAAGTGAGAGAGAAGCCATATTGTTTGAAATGAAAATACATTCTTTTAATAAGAGGCATACAGGTGGCCAACAGACACATGAAAAGATGCTTAACATCACTAATCATTAAGGAAATAGAATGGTTTTTCTTAAATTTTAAGTTAAATCACACCATTCTATTAACATTTAATTGCTTTAATTTATATGTAGAGAAAAGAAAAGAAATCAGTTAGCATTGCCTGATAGTACTGCTTGATCTGGAATAGCCTTTTTCTAACCTCAGCTGCACTTCTGCTTCCTCACTGTGGGCCAGTGACACTGCCTTCTTTCAGTTCTCTGGATTAGTCACCTCAAGACTCTTCCCCGAAGAATCAGGAGACCTTTGTACACCCACCAGTGACATGTTAAAGCTATGTAAGAGTGAGCAGGTTACTTGGTCCCACTTTGACTCTTGTTTTTCTCATCTGTAAAGTACCTTCTTCATAAAAGAGTTGCATTATCTTAAAGAGATACTATAGGAAGACATACTCTATAACCTCTGATTTCTTTAATAAGAATCCACCATTAAATATCACTGCTTTCTGCACAATCATCTTGGAAGCTTTGGTGAAAAAATAATTTTTAATATCTCAGGATGGGGAAAAAAAACTTTGGATAGAAATGGACAGATTTTACCATTTATGTTAATCATAAAAAATAATAATAATTCTAGCTTATGGAACATTTAAAATACACCAGGAGAAAAGACCCCATAAATGTGCAGACCTAACAATGAATACTTTACATAGAGATCTCCACACAGAACCAAGATGGAATTATATTGGGTAATGCACACGTTAGAGGAAGTGGTTATCCATTCTCCAAGTCTGCAGAGTAAAGTATGGCTGTCTTTGAATTTATCCTTTTTGATATTCACTAATTTTCTTGAATCTTCATGTTTGCCTTTTGCAGCGGTTCTTGGCTATGATTTAAAAAATATTTTTCTGCACCAGTATCTTTCTTTTCTTCTGAAATTCCAGTGACAGAGTATTATATATTAGGATGTTGTTTCAGTAGCCATGGAAGCTCCATTTACTTGTTTTCTATTTTTTTTCCCTGTGTTATTCAGCTTGGATAATTTCTAGTGGCATATCATGAAGTTTGTTGACTCTTTTCTCAATTATTTCTGTTATTCCATTAAGCCCATTCAGTGATTTTTTTTTCAGATATTGTGTTTTCCAGTTTTAAAACCTCCATTTCATTCTCTTTTATAGTTTTTATTTCTCTTACTTCACAGAGCACAGTTAACTCTGCTGTAAAGTTCATGTCTGATGATTCCAACATTTGGCTCATCTTGAGTTGGTATTTGTTCATTTGGAAGAGGCCTAGAATAGGAATATTTTAATAAGCACCTCAAATCATTTATAACATCTGTAGGAAATAGATAATACAAAATACACTAGGGGAACCTCTTAAAGAAATTATTCAAAGAAAAAGAGCTTGACGAAGACATATTCTCTACCCTAGAAAGAAAAGAATCATCCTACCTCATAATGTCTACCACTACTTGGTAAAGAACTTACAACGACCATTTTGATGTATTTATATGGAGACTGATGTCTTACTCCAATAGATACACACACACACATACACATACACCCACCAGTAATTAAAGAAATATCAACACTTTTTGTGTTATGGATATCCCTGATTAAATTAACCTAACACAAGAAAATGGCAAATAAAAGAAAGGGAAAATTCTGCATAATTAGAAGCATTAAGTCCATTTAAGAGGATTTTTTTAGATTGTTGAGTGCATAAAGGTCCAACTTTAATCTGATAGCCACTTTCTGTAGTAACAACATTAATATAGTTAATAATGAAGAAAGAAATGCTCATAGAGCCACTAAAACTTAAAAAAAAAAAAGGAAATATTTGTTTTATTCCCTGGATGCTAATGGTCTGGTTGGAGCTGCTTAGGTTAGTAATTACAATATTCTCATCAAAAACCTTAGAGTGACAGGAAAGTATACAGAAAAATTAACCATAGATTTTTCTCTATAAGATTGTAGCATATAGAAACAAATTCTCTTATCAATTCTCTTCATTCATGTGAAAAAATTCAAGCTAATTCTCTATTACCTCTGTGCAAACAATAAAATTTTCATCACATTTATTTATTCATCTTCAATTTTTTTGAGGTGCAGTTATGCATCAGTGTAACAGGGAATTCCTGAAACATCTCTTCCACCTGAATGAATTTTTCTTGCCTGAAATTTTCAATCTTCCTAAAGCTACTAATCCATAAAAAATTGTTGTACCACAAAGACTGATTTTCTAGACAGAAATAATACAGAGTACCATTGTTTCACCATGACACTTTTTCATTCATTCAGTTTAGTCAGGCAGCAAATATTTAGTATCTACTTTATGTGAGTGCTCTGATAAACTTCGGGAAGTCAGAAACAAGTTATAAACTTGGCTTTTCTTAAAAAGCACCATAATTCCTTCCACCGTCATTGACTCTACATCACATACACCACATACATACTATGTGTGCATATGCATGTATATACATGTGTCTCATATATACACACAGAATTTCAAGATATATTTATTTTATCTGGAGAATAGAAAGAATTTTAGCTTTACTCATAATATTCATAGAGATGTTATATGTAAATTTTATAACAAAACATACATGCATTTAGTTATATCCTCAAAAATTTGAGGAAATGTTACTGGATTCTCATACCTCTATTATAGCAGTATCATATTGATTTTAGTTTGCTCCTTAAAAAAACATCAAGCCTTCTTATCCATTAATATGCTTTGAGCAATATTTGGCAGAGAGTTGTAAAAGCTTGAATTAATTAAATGTTTTTTAAATGACAGCTACACAAATATGGGAACAGCCTCCTAAGGTAGTAAATTCCATTTCATAGATGTCATTCAAAAGGAAATTTTGAGAGAATATCCAAATGGTAATAAAGAGTAACATATTAGGTCAGATAAACTATGCAATACTTTTGATTTCTGTACTAATCCTCTGTGAATTTTTAATTACTATTTTGTTTAGCTTCTTATAGTCATTATGTGGATAGAAGTGAATATCTATGTTCCCTATATGGAAACATACATTTTTAAAAATTTTATTTTTACTGAAGTACAGTCGATATAGAATATTATACTGGTTTCAAGTAAATAACATAGTGATTTGACAGTCATGTACATTATTAAATGCTCACCCCAAGTAGTGTAATTACTATCTATCAACATAGAATGATGTTACAGAACTACCGACTATATTCTCTATGCTCTACTTTCATTCCCAGGACTTTTGTTCATATATGATTGAAATTTTGTGCCTCTTTATCCCATTCACTTATTTCATCCATTCACCACAGGCCCTCTCCCTTGGTAACCACCAGTCACTTCTCAGTGTCTATTAAGTCTATTTCTGTTTTGTTCATTTGTTTTGTTTTGATTACACATATAAATGAAATCATATGGCATTTTTCTTTCTCTGCCTGGATTATTTCACTTAGCATAATACCTTCTAGGTCCATGCATGTTGTTGCAAATGGCAAGATTTCTTTATGGAAAACTTATATTCAGCAATATGTTATTGTGGTTATTTTATTATCCAGTCATTTGAATATTTTTTTGCTACTAAACAACATTGTTACTGAAATGTGTATTAGTATTCTTGAACAAAATTGCTGATACATACCTTGTCATTTTATGTAAGACAAGGAGTACTATGAGCTAGCCATTCCATGAAAATGGGTGGTAAATACTTATGTATTTTCAGATATGATTCACACATTTCAAAATATATGTAAGAGCTGACCAAAGAAGCTGAAAATGGGTAGAAGGGAATAACAGAAAGAAAAAGACTACAAGGGGCCTGACAAGAGCAGACTTTAAAAACAAATGTCTGTATAAATAATCTTGCAGGGCAGGTGATGAGCTCACCCTGAAATACAAAGCTGAATGTCTTATTTAACAGGAACATGAAATTGAGGGTACAATCGATTTTGGCAGAAATCTTTTTATACCTACTATAAGAGGCACAAGAGAGGCAAAGCTACACACAAAGACTACACTGGCTAGCAGTTTTTATAGGAAGCAAGTTTCTCTATGACCACAAAGGAGAAGGAACTTCTGAGTTGAACAGCCTAGCAGGCTAATGGGACCCTTCCCTATCCTACACCAGAACCTACTGAAAATAAGCACACCAGAAAAGTCAACTCCTTCATTTAACAGAAATAAAAACAAACTCAAAATATTTTTGTAAAAATACAATTAAGAAAACATGTAGAAAAAAATGCAGTGAAGTTACTCAACAGAGATACTTGTCATAGAGGAGCATAAAATTATGGTCAACATTTTGCCATGAAAAAAGAAAGTCAAATTGTAAAGATGTAATTACCTCTATTAAAGAAGATCACAAAGCAGAAAATTAAGAATTAAGGATGAAAATGGTAAGACAAAAGGCTTGAAAATGAGCTGGAAGACACAGGAAAAATGGAATTAAGACTTAAAGTTATGGGAATTAATGTGTGGCCCATTTGGGTCATCAAAACAAAATAAAACTGATCCTAAAGTTAAAGAAGTGTGCAAACATGTATTTGAGAGTGCAATTTCAGCAAAGCAGAAGCTGGAGTAAAAGGAAATGAGAGAGCCAAAGATACAGAGGGCTTCACTGAACTGACTAAAGCATGGTAGCAAGTGTGCTGTTGCTGCTTGTCTTGAAGGACATATTCCCAGAGGCTTTTTTGGATTCTTG
This sequence comes from Manis javanica, assembly GCF_040802235.1. Taxonomy (NCBI): domain Eukaryota; kingdom Metazoa; phylum Chordata; class Mammalia; order Pholidota; family Manidae; genus Manis; species Manis javanica. Next base: position 141,772,862 of record NC_133158.1, read on the forward strand.
AACCACCTGACTTGAGGAGAGGGAAGGAGAAGAATTTATCTGTAGGTTTCTATATCCTACTAGTCAAAGTTTGCCCAATAAGAGCAACTCTCTAGTGCTTCTGAATTGTGCTTGTCTCCCCCAAACAACTGCTGTGGGAGCCACGGCCCAGATGAGCCATGACGGCACCCTAGGCCTGCAGAGGCCAGCGAACCCCCACCTACTCGTGGTTGCCTGTGAGCTATGGGCTGCACTAGTATCCATGAGCGACAAGCACTGTCTGCTGTTTCTCATGCCTCAGCAGCATCAGGAAAGCCCTGGAGCTCCGGTGGGGGACAAGTGAAAGGCATCAGAGTACATGCCATTGGGTTCTTCTGTATGCGACGGGGAGGAGCTGAGAGCAACTACCGAAGCAGAACCCATGGCTTTTAGAGCCTGTGGCAGTAGCGATCTAACTTCACACTTGTTAGAACGAACATTGGGTGACATACTAGAGCCAGAAAGCCAGTAAGTTCACAGATCCAGTGTGGTGCCTGAACCAAGCCCCGGGAAGTGTGACCATCATGATGCAGATATAGTCAGCACTGAAAATGCAGAAAGAACACAAATACAAACAGATATGAACACAAGGGAGAAAGAATGTAGTAAGCAGGGTAAAGTTTGCTGATAGCCTCACTTTACGAGAAAGGCAAGGAATGTCTTAACAGCTGTCCAACCAAGTCATAAGAGTATAAGCGTATTTAACAGTATAAATTAAAACATGAAGAGATATTCTATCATTTCCTAAATTTGAATGAGAGAGATGGAAGAGGGGGAATAATTATGGATGTCAGTGAAAATAGATGGAATTAACTTGCCTTAAAGAAATTTAGAGATATGGCCAAGATCACAGAATTATTAAGCAGCAGGATCAGGAAAAGAATTCAGGTCTTCTGATCCTTGGCAGGTGCTGAAATAGTACCCAGAACAGCACTACTCCATGATGCTTACGGAGTAGATGGTCATGCATGGAAAACCTTGAGCTGTAAACAACAGGATGTATGAATATGTGCACACCCAACCACATGGAGGAATGTGTGAACATACACATACACAAACATTAACATACACATACCTTAAAATAAGCTAATACTATGAGTATTACACTAGATTCATTTTTAATAAACTGTAAGTAAAGAGGGTGTAAGAAGCCTATCTTCCATTTTTGTTTGTTTCATTTCAATTTGAACTTTTGCCTTTTTAAAATAAGCTTTTCTTCAAACACTTAGGATAATTATGATAAAAGACCACATTATGTATGTGAACCCTAGGGTGGGATTCCCCCATCACAGATAAGGTCATATATCAGGTGAATACCATTCTACATGGCAGAGAGTATATGGCATTAAGGTACCAGAGGAATTTATAAAGTTGCTGTTGATCTTATGTCTAATGACCCTCTTCTTTAGACAAACAAATTGGATCAAAAAATAGTGACATTTAAATTGCAAAATGCATTTTGGAGCATATCTCTGGTATGTGAGATAGACCTGCTAAAAACGTGCAATTTGATTTTTCAGTTTTGCTTCCAAACTTTTGGTAATTCATTATTATTTGTAGTTCATGTTACAATAGAACTTGGAAATCTTGTGGTCATTTTTTTCTTTTTTTTCTGCTGTAAAACTGTATCTGGTTACTTTATAGTTTAATCTGAAATATCCTTCCAATTCCTTCAGACTAAAATCTTGAACAAGACCAGAGTAATAATCTGACAAATATACAGAAGAATTAGAGACAAATGCCCACAGAATCAAGTGACAGGCCTCCTGTATTGATGCTATTTACTTAGGCACAGCAAATAGAAGCCTGACAGACATTTTGCATCTGAGAAGTGTCAGCAGGTCATCAAGCCAAATCCTCGTATGAAGTTTTGTGGCTATTTGCAATACAGGCTTGTTCCAAGGGTCACAGAAGCTGAGCTTAGCTTTTCATCTGATGCCAGGTTATATCAATAATTTAAGAAAAGTGTACTGCACCCCGAAACCTTTGTGTGGTGCAACAGAAACTACTTGCCTGAACTGGAAGAATGGTTACTTTGACTGATTTGGTATGTGGCATAGCTACACCTCAAGTGTGAGAAACAGCTAGTCTATTAGGGCTGATTTTTTTACCTTCTAAAAAACAGAATCCCAGTACATATTTGTCTTCTGTCCATGGCTCAGTGATTGTCAGAACCTGGAAAACAAGGTCTGACAAGCTGATGGGTGCACTGAAAAAATAACAACAAAGTGTGATGAAGCAGTGACTGCCCTAGTGGCCTGTAGTTCAGATAATGCCATTGCAGTGATGGCCTGAAACCAGTATGTTTTTCCAAGGCTCAGAGCAATGAATCCAAAACTGGCTGCCACTGCCACCTGGCTGATGTCTGAAACAACTTGGGGCAGGGAGGGGCCAGAGAGTATCAGAAAGACACTGCCAATGAGAGCTGAGGGAAGGGCATCTCTTATTTGCTGTCATACAGAAGCCTGTTTCCAAAGATCTCAGATATTAAAAGGCTTTTCAGTAGAAACTACTGATTCTGAATGTCTTGTTAGGGGATGCTAGAGAAATATTGAGGGGACACCTCATCATGTACAGGGACATACAGCTCTCAAACAGCTATGCTCACGTGTCTCAGACATGCAGAACAGGCAGCCAGATTTGTTCATTGCTGTTTAGCTCTGCAAACAGCAGATGGGCAAAGTAACCTCATTCATCAGTGCTTCCAGAACCAGGAGTTCAAGGCTTCCATGGAGTCTTTGTGGCAATTTAACTTAATCTAGTTTCTGGATTTGAGATGGATTAGATGACTGCAGCCTAGATCATGTTTAAAGATAAGCACTTGAGCACACAATAGGTATATGCTGGTTGAAGATCATTGAGCAGGCTCGATTGTCTTTAAAGGATGGTTATTGTATTCCTTTGAGATAGAAGCTTATTTAGAATTTCCTTCGCTGATAGGGCCACCACCTTTAAATGACATTCATTGCTATAGCTGTGCACAGAGTGTGCTGATACTTCATGATGCTATTGTTTCTATGCTGTCTGCACAGCTTAAACACATGTATCCAACACCAAGTAAAACAGGAATGATCAGGTGACACTGTAAATAACAGTTACAGTTTAAGGAAAAAGACTGGAAGCCTGTATTGGAACTCCACAGAATTACCATGAGTCAGAGCTGACTTCCACAAAAGTGGAATGGGCCCATATGGTTGAATGGAAGAAAGTATAGTCTCACTACATAGTGCCTGCCTCTCCAGTATAGCATAGTGGTCAAATAAAGACTTTGATCCAACAAATCACTCTTAATAATCTCTCTATTACTCCCTACATGGATTTAGGAAATCCTAATCTCTTTAAACATCAAAAAATTAATGGACAAAGAAAAAAAGAAAAGAAAAAGAAAAAAGATGAAAATCACACCTACTCATGAAGCTTTTAAGATTAAAGATAAAGTGCTTAGCATAGTGCCTAATGTCAAAAAAGCCTGAAAAATGTTCATTGTAATGGTTACCATATTGCTATTTTGAGTAGGGCATGTATTCCAGAAATCTCTTTCTAATATGAAACTCTGCTATAAAATAGCTACCCAATCAATGTTTGTTACAATGGATAAATGTATTGCACTAAGAATGTAGAGTGGGTTTGGCCCAAAATAACAGATTTAATCAAACAGCAGTCTGAATAGAGCATGCTAGTAGGTCAGTGGAAGCAGAAGGCCTTAGGCATATGCATGGTATGACAGGATTTATGAAGAGAGATCTGAAAAAGACGAATGCAGAGGACAAAACATTCATCCACTAGGTTTTTCATTGGTTGTTCATAGTTGAGCCCTCCCACCATGAACCAAAGGCACAAAATAAATCCAACACAAAGAAGACAATCACTTCATTGACACAACCCAGCACCTCCCATCCTGTCGTCTATTCATAATACATTCTACAACAGCAGTAGTTTCTCAAAAGTGAATCCCTCTGTTGTTACTGTCTCTACAGAAAATGCAAGGGCATTTTGGCTATCACTTCCAAATCCTCTAAGTGAGCCTGGGATTTCTCCATCTCAGCCCATGTGCCTCCCTTGTTTAAACTGGAGAGAGAACTCACAGCCTGTACTGTGGTTGAGAGGCCCAGATGGGCTCGGACTGACCACCACACTTTGTGAATTGTAAAACAATGCTGAAACTTCAATCCTGGGAACTAAATGCCCATTGACTTACTGCCCTTCCCTAGAGACAATGTCTTTAGTGCTACAGCAAAACTGCCCTAGGCCTTAGGGACAGAGGGATGTAAGTTCAAATCTGAGCTCTAACACTTACTGATTATGTGACCTTGAACAAGGTATCTCTTGAGTCATAGATGCATAATATTTACAATAATGGTAATTCATTCAGTATTTCTGGAACATTTTTCACCCCTTTTGAAGTGAAATGGCCAAAATAACAGAAAAACTATCAATGAATAAAAAACATAACACTAGAGAGATAATGAAGGATATCTTACAGCATGTAAAACTTTTCCCAAATGTTATAGCAAAAGGAGCAGTACAACTGAAAAAGCAATAGCAAAATATTTTAACTCATTAAGTAGAACAAGCCATATGTTATAATAATCCAACTCTGAGTGAAATGCATACGTGTCGTAGAATTCACGATATGGGTTAGCATGATATTCAAGAACAGTGCAGCTTTTGGATAGGAAAGACAATGAGAAAACTAAACTGTAACATACTTCACAGCATATAATGTATTAAAATTTGACCTCTGAGATTATACATGACAGTATTTATACTGTGAGGAATGACTTCATCCACTAGTTATACAGGAATGGCTAATTACAACCTGAATTACCTTGGGGCAAAATACCAGAGTTGAGGCTAAGGCACTAAGATTAAAGACAAAAGGAACAGAAAGGAAACAAGGAGTCCAGCCCTCAGGATTTACATCTTGGCTGTGAGCTGCACCAATTTATATTTTTTGTGAGCTTTATCATCACATTTACTAAATTAACTTCTATTCCAGCCAGGCTGCTTTTTTATATTATTCATGGAAGACATTTTTTGTGGGCTACAAAATAAACAGCACATCCAATAAACCCAACAAGGTTTTCTTTTAAAATCTTAAAAGCACACATGGTTTTCAAATTCTTGAGAACAAACTTAAACAATTAAATACACTTTGTAAGAAAATAAATTAGCCTTTTTTCATGGATTTACAAATACAGCGATAGTCTCTGGTAGCTGTTCCTATCTTTAGCTCTGGTCTAGGATAAGGAACAGGAAAGGATTACCAAGATATTGTGAAATCATGCAGATAGGTGGAAATAAAAGGAGGCCTAAGAGGCCTGTGGGACCAGACCTCTGCCTCATTTGGCACCATTTCTTAAAAATAAAAACGACAATATTATGGAGGTGCCTCCATAATTTTTTACTAGGTGCCTCAGGCCTAAAAGTAAAAATATGCCTGCTCTATCTCATGGTTTCCCCAAACTTAGTATTATTGGACAAAATAATGGCACAAGTGAGATAACAGGACCAGAGAAAGTGCCTCTGGTTGTATTTTCAATTCATTATTCTCCAAACACTTCATTATAACTTGGCCAGCTTTTAAGTTCAGGTGCACACTCTGAACAAAATGAATATATGATGAGGGAACCACCATACACCTAAAACATTCATCTAAGCTTTATTTTTAAGAAAAATAAATAAATTAATGATTTTGACATTCAGTGTTGTAATAGGAAGAGAAAATTAGCACAAGAAACAGATACAGAGTAATAATTCCGTATGATGAAAATATCTGAAGGAAACTGAAATGAGCAAACTTTGGATACAACTTTGAACATTTTAGACTAATAGATTAAACACCCATTATCTTAAGTAGGAAGAAAAATTAATTTATAAATCAAGGTTAATTTTGTGATTGCATTGGGACATATAACCATTTGACAATTTCAGTAAATTCATATAAGTAGGAAAACATTTTTTATCAAGAGTAGAATATATTAATATTAGATTTTAAAACAAGAAATGTTAATACATTTTTCAATACTCATTAATAAACATGGATTTATGAACTGCAGAATATGTGACTTAAAGTAAATGATTTGTCTTGATAAAGGATCTCTCGTCAAGTTGCCAGTTAATAGCATCCCTGCTGTATAGTTAAAGGGCATTAGAATAGAAGTACAGAAACCTGGATATTAATTTGGGTTCTGCCCTCAACTATCTGATTGATCTGAGCAAGCTGCTAGAGGTTTTAATTTCTTTATGAAACAATGAGAAGTATCTAAGCTGAGCAGATCCAGAGGAACCAGAATCTGGAATTTTTTTTCTTACCAAGTAGAAGTTGTGTCCCATCCAAATCAAAGACTGATCTCAGTTAATTTTAGTTTCACATTATTGCTATGAGAATACTACTTAGAAGTAAGATTTGCATATTAGGATTTATTTGAAAAGTGGAATCAGCTCTTCCATGAATATTTGTTATTTGTTATTTGTTATTTATTTGAAAAGTGGAATCAGCTCTCCCATGAATATTTATTATTCATATACTATCTATCAAGCACAATGCTAAGCTTCAGGGAGATGCAGAATGACCCAGACATTCAAAAATATCAAAATTTCCTTGAATTCTTAAATGAAAATAGAGTTGGTATTAAAAGATAAATCATGATGAAATACAGTTTTCTTTTCCTGTGTCAAATACAGTGGATTCTCTCAGTGTGTAGCATTGTTGTTTGCTTATTGGAAAGGAATGAACAACTGGGAAATGAATCATCTTTTTGGCATTGCCCTTTTATCTTTATCCTGTTCAAGTACCTCATTTACAAAACAACAAATGACACTTAACATTTTGCTATAGAATATCAGATTTTTTTCAGCTCTCAGTATAGAATATGAGTCTATAGTCTCTGGAAATATAATTAATTATCACCATGCATGTGATAATTTAACATAGCCATATCAGAGAAGAAAGCTATGACATTCAACTGATCTCATTTATTATTATGTAGACTTGTAGTTAATGGCTTCTCAGTATCCTGTTCGCAACACCATTTTTATAACTTTAACTAAACTAGACTGGAAATAGATCTATTTGAGGACTTAAGCTAAAACCCATAAACCATTTTTAAGTGAACTGTATTTTTTTCATACATTTTAAATCAGTTGAAATTTTAAGACTTAAAAGAAACTTACTCTCATAGCCCAAGTACTGTCATATATAATTTCAAAAGCCAAATTTTAATATATTGTGGGCTATGAAGCACTTTATAATGAATATATATCTTTAATAAGTAATGTAGACCATGTGTATATATTTTTCATGGATTTTACACATAAGTTTTGAAGGCCTACTAAGTGTGATGCCTATGTAGGCAAAAGTCTGTAATGATGTGAAGAGACACAAGACCTCTACCTTTATGGAACTCCCTGTTTATAGGGAAATATATTAGTCATAAACAAATATAAAATAGCCACCATTATAAAAAACTAAAAATTGAGAAGACTTAACTTCATGTTGGCCTTCCAGTTATATAAGTAAGGAGTATTATTATATCTTGTAGATGAAAAGGGTAGGGCAATTCACTTAATCTTTATAAACTTAAATTCTCAAAAAATGAGTAAACCCAAATTTGAGACAGAAAGTACGCTTAATGCCAAAGATAGAGCCCATAGTGGTAAATCATACTGACTTGAAGATTTTCCACAACTGTGAAAAATGGGAGAGTATTTGTTCATACAATTCAGGAACAGGCTCAGGGGCAAATGAATGACACTTACCTCAGTACAAGAGTTTGAATCCTAAACAATAATACAAAAATATTAATTATCAGTTATCTTTAATTATCTTTTCTCAATCTTTTTTCTAATAAATCCAATGAGGATATTGAGCCATTCTAGAATGCCATCAATAGTAAATACTTTTATTATTTCAGTGAAAGTATGGATATCAAATTGTCAGAAACTATTTATGTTCAAACCTTTAGTATAATGTCATCATAATGATATTTAAGACTATATAAAACATACGTTATTTTTTCTATTTTCTTTTACTATATGACAAAAATAAATGAATACTTTTTTCCCCAACCATCTGCAGGGAATGTACAATTTAAGAGGTATGTGAGGCCATGTGGCATATATAAAATTCACTTTTGGAGAGAGGGGTAATTTCAAAACAACTCCACACTAAAAGTCTCAAAAGGTAGATGCTCAGAATTTTTAGGGATGTTCTGCAATCTAGCTGTTTCTCACACATGCAGCTCAATGTAGCATATTCCAGGGCAAGTAGCAGCCGGGATTTAATTATTTAACGACGGTCAACAATTCTCTTGAGCAACACCATCTAGGCTTATTTGACTTGCACATATGAGCATATTGACAAAGACACAGGGCAATTGTAAAAAAGCATCCTTATTGTCTCATCTTATACTAAACTATCATAACTCCACTTTTCATCTGTAAAGTAAAAACGATACCTTCTGAAGTGAGGCCATAAAGAAAATACATAAAAAGCATTAACACTGTACCTGGTCACTTTATTTTCTCTTTTTCTTCTTAGTCAAACATTTTCTTTCTTTTCAGCATCTGTCTCATATGTTGAAAGTGACCTAGAGCAGCTATAATTAAAGGTTCTTTCCATGAAGAGCTGATGAATGATTGAACTCATGGTACTAGACTTCACTTTACTAACTTCAAACCAAATAAGTAAAATAATCTTTAATATACATGAACATCTGAAAATGGTCAGAAATTTGTGGGAATTAACAGACATAGAAACTTGTAACTACAGAATCAATGAAATGAAAAATGGGATGGAATTACCATAAGAATAAAATAGTAAAACATCAGTATAACAGGAGAAAATTTCATGAAGAAATGTTAGCATACAAGAGACAATGAATAACCAAATCAACTTGGCATTTTCATGCATTAGGAAAAGAATTTTGTGTTTAGCAAATACCACTAGTACTAGAGATCATATATCTGAAAGAAATCAGTGAGTGAAATCCTCCCTAATATCACATACAGTTTTATAGGCTACATGAAACTTTAAACAATAAAAATGATACATTATTTTAGAACAGAGCATAGGACTACATCCAATCAAGAAATCCAGAAACTATTTAAAAAGCAAGGTAGATTCAACCATGAATTTTAAAAGCTAAAAGATTAAAAATGGCCTGGGGAATATGAGCAACACACATAAGAAATAGAGTTTACAATAATCAGCAAAAAAATTATACTATTTTTAAAATAAAAATAGAAACAATCCAATATAAAAATCTGTGAAAAGTCAATACATTTGAAAATGAGCAGAAATGCCCAGTACCCAGAGAAATATAAAGTAATAGTATAGTGATATATTAATTTTTCACCCATGAGATTTAAAAGATTAAGAACTATCATACATTACTAATGTATTAATTATGCACATGTGAATGTCTACTGCTGTTTGGAATTTAACCTAAGCAATATCTTTTAGAATTATAAATGTGCATGCCTTTTGATTTAACAATTTCACTTTTAAGAAAATATCCAATAGCAATAAAAGAATATATACACAGACATTGTAATAAATATATATATCACAGCATTATTTATAGTACTGCAAAAAAATGAATCCAAATATCCTTCAATGGACCTATTATTCAGCGATTAGATAACATACTTTAAAATCATTTTGTTAGGAAGAAAAATATACATGAACAGCTGGGGAAGGAGAAGATAAGGTTTAAGGAAAAAAAAAACCCAAAGTCTGCCCAGGTAGGGGATCCTACATGAACACAATAAAGGCTTTGCGGGGAGATAACATCCTTTTCTGCCAGGACAAGGCCAAATAGGTGCCAACCAGATCCCATTGTGGGTGCAACAGAAAAAAATTAAAAACTGCCCGAACCATCTATCATCATAATCTCATTAAAGTAAAACTGTGGTTTTGCACATCCCCCCTAAACTCACCCCCACCGCTTTTCTGTGTGCATTGGGAAAGAACATGTGCACTGAGAAGGATGGACATATAAATGGGCCTGTCATCAAATGATCTCACCTTGTCAATCAGAAAGGCGCCTCCTAGCTAGAATGTAATAAAAAGTCCTCCCACCTATTGGATTGAGGCCTTTGTCTACCTTGACTCTGGCCCACTCCTCCCTTGGAGTATATTGAATTAAAACTTTATTCTGCTTTGCTATTGTGTCTCTGCCTTTTAATTCTTTGTTTCAGTGGGAACAAAAACTGAGAACAAACTTGACCTGCAACAATTTTAAATAAAGAAATTAAATCAGTTGAACTCAATGAATGGATGAGTGAAAGGAAGTCCATGATGCATTAAAGATTAAGAAAGCCAGCTTGCAAAAAAAATATGATTGAGCCTTTTTTATCAAAACAATTCATAATGTGAATATGTGTTTGTATGAATTTCTGCTTGCATATTTTGTAGGTAAGTATGAACAAAGATAGTAGAAGCTATTGATCAGGGCATCAACATTGTTACATTGTGAAGATAGAAAGTAGATAATGGAGGAGACTTTTTTTAATATATATAATTTTATCATTTCAGTGGTTTCATTGAATTCCTGTTAATTTCACTCATACTTTTAAATTCATTATCAAACACTCATTTTGAAATAACCTGTATACTAAATATCTTTGTAATTTTTCCACAATTTGCAAAAATCATAAAATAACATCTTCCTAAAGAACTCATTTTGGGGATTGCTTAAATATCATGCCAGAGATTCAAAGTAGAGAAAATTTATTTGAGCCCAAATCAGGAAATTTTCATAAATGAAAGCTTTTAAAAGACATAAAAAAACATTACTTATTTGAGAGTTGAAATACAAGGGAAGCTTCATTTGAAATTCTCTGTAGAGATGGTAAAAAGGCACATACACATATACACAAGCCAGAATCACAGATGATCCCTTTTTCAATACAGAAGAAATATAAAGAAAATCATTTGAAAAAGGGGAATATTCAGAGAAAACTGCAGAAGGAACCCTCATGCCATTAAACAATGGGAAATATGGTAAAAAGAAAAACGGCAAAAGAAAGAGAAAAAAATAAAAGATTCAGGTATGATTCACTGTCTGCTAGCTCTATTCTCCTCCTCCCTCCATCCCAGAGGGAAAAAGAGAGTGCATCAATAAAATCCTAATATCTCTCACTTATTATCATCTAATTTCCAGAAAAACAAACTGTGTCTACCACTGCATATGGTCAGAATGTTAGCAGAAGAGAAAATTTGCAAGGGATGCTATTTTTATAGGCTCACTATTAAAATGAAACATCTATTCAAAACCCAGAGATATATTTCATAATGGCAGAATAAAATCCAATTAGGTAAAGAGATTTCTGATTTACATATGTAATGACACCTCTTACATGCCAAGAGTCCATCAGAGGTGTACTTTATTACAGCACTGTATGTCCAACCCTAAGTAGAGATAATAGTAGTCATTACTCAAACTAGGGAAGAGAGGAAGGAAAACAATTCTCAGATGAGGTGGGATGAGTGTTAATAATTTACCCATGTTAACTAAGAACAAATTAAATATTTGGCTAGTACTGCCAACTGAAGCATAATCAACTTGAAAAAGATAGCAATGGGAATTCGCAAATGGATGATAGGTAAATAAGTAAAAGAAACCTAATAGGAAAAAAAGAGAAAAATATGCATTGATCCTTTTTTATCAAAGGATCTGGTCTAGAAGGAATAGCAATGAATTTTCCCCAAATGCTCTGTGCTCTAGAACAATATGAAAATGAAGTGAATAAATGGAAAACTCAGAGATTATATAATACAGAGAGAGTAGAAAAGAGAGATGAGAGAGCTAAGAAAATCAGACCTGCACTATTAAAGGAATGATTGTTAATATCCCTCATTCAAAGACCACCAGGGACACAACTACAGTTGAACAAAGTTGAACTTACACATTTCAGTGATAGACATCTCATAGAATGGAGAACCATGAGATGTCTCAGTAAGAGAGTGTTTAAAAGAAGTTTTATTAGGTATTTTTGGAAAAGGATTCAAGGAAGTAAGACTTAACTCAGAATTGGTTGCTATCAGAAAGCAGGGTAATTACATGATTAAATATCTTAATAATTCTTATCAGAAAGACAGAAAGCATGAAGCAAGACTACATGTGTAATTGGAAGAAAGCAACAGTTATTTATATTAAGCAGGATACTAAAACATTTAGCTATTTTTATCACATGATTAAAGTTCATGAGATGTCTGCATTCAAACATGATTGCAGAGTAGTCTTGATTTTTTGCTGATCCATTATGGTTGCATAGTGATCTTTTCTGATGTTGCTCTAAGAAATTCTTTCTGTTCAATAGAATACCAAGGCCAAGTTGAGATACGGGTCCACCTCCTAGAAATATCAGGGTCTAAACAATAATATCAGGCCAGTTCCAGGCTATCAGGAACTACTTTTTCCCCCCTTCTTTTTAATTAATAAACTTTTATTTTTAGAGAAGTTTTAGGTTCATTGCAATATTGAGCAAGAACAGAGTCTTCCCATATAATGCCCTGTCTCAATACATACCCCAAACCCCCATTATTAATCTCCCATGGGACAATGGCAAATTTACAAGTTATGAACCCACATTGACAAGTCATGGTCACTGGAAGTCCATAGCCTACATTAAGGTTCACTCTCAGTGTTGTTAATTGTATGGGTTTGACAAATGTATAATGACATGGATCAACCATTATAGGAACAAAGAGAATAGTTTTCACTGACTTAAAAATCCTGTGTTTTACCTGTTCAGCCATTCTCCCCAACCCCAGGCAAAAATTGGTATTTTACTGTCTCCATACTTTTGCCTTTTCCAGACGTAATATATTTGGAATTGTACAGTATGCTTCTTTCATTTAATAATATACATTTAGGTTTCCTCCATGTCTTCAGGGTTTGATAGCTCATTTATTTTTAGTGCTGAATAATATTCCATTGTCTGGATATACCACCTTTGTTTATACATTTACCTACAGAGAGTGCATCTTGATTGCTTCTAAATTTTGGCAATTTCAAATAAAGCTGCTGTAAACATCTTATGTGCATTTTTTGGTGAGAAGTTATCAATTTATTTGAGATACGAAGGGGCATGATTATTGGATCATACAATATTTTAATTTTATAAGAAACTGCCAAACTTTTCATTCCCATCAGCAATGAGTAAGAGTTTCTGTTGCTCCACATCCTCAACCAGTATTCACTGTTGTCAGTGTTTTGGCTTTTGGGTATTCTAATAGGAGTGTAATATCTCATTGTTATTTTAATTTCCAATTTCCTAGTGACATATGATGCTGAGCATCTTTTCATGTGCTTATTTATCATCTGTATGTCTTCCTTGGTGAGATGTCTTTCAGTCCTTTTGCCCATGTCTTTAGTCAGGCTATTTGTTTCTTATTGTTGAGTTTTAAGAATTCTTTGTGGATTTGGGATAACAGTTCTTTATCAGATATATGTCTTGCAAATATCCTCTCCTTGTCTGTGGTTTATCTTCTCATTCTTTTGTCATTGTCTTTTGCAGGGCAGAGATTTTTAATTATAACTGCAGTTTATCAATTTGTTATTTCATTGTGAATGTAATATTTTATCGAAGAAGTCATACCTTATTTAAGATCACCTAGATTCTCTCCTGTATTGTCTTGTAGTTCTGTAGTTCTACATTTCACATTTAGGTCTATGACATATTTTGAGTTAATTTTTGTGAAGAATGTCAGGTCTGTGTTTAGATATGTTTTGGCATGTGGCAGATACACAGTTGTTCCAGCACCATTTGCTGGAAAGGCTGAAGGCTATTTACTCTATTGTGCTGCCTTTGCTCATCTATCAAAGCTCAGTTGACCATATTTATATGGGTCTATTTCTGGGCTCTTCAATCTGTTTCATTGTTCAGTTTGTCTATTCCTTTCCTAATACCACACTGTCTTGATTATTATAGCTTAATAATAAGTGTTAAAGTTGGGTGTTATCAATACTTTGACTTTGTTCTTCTCCACTATTTTGTTGGCTATTCTTTAGTCTTCCGCGTTTCCATTTAAACTTCACAATTAGCTTGTAAATATCCACAAAACATACATGGTATAGTTTCTGAAGATAAAATTCAGAAAAAATATGAGGTCCCACTATCACTATATTCTCTTGGAATTTTTAACTCTTAGATTTGTCCACATTGAGTCTCCAGCCTTCTGTCAAATACAGCTTAGGTTTTCCTACACTGGCATTGCTACCCACACGAGTTTCTGTTCATAGGTTTCTGCTCCAGTGAGTTGCTATTCTTTGCATTCATCCCATTTGTTTTCCAAATTATGGGAGCAACAGTTAGCCTTATGTCCTGTTCTCTGAAAGATCTAAGAAGAGTTGTTGATTTTTCAGTTAGTTTACGCTTTTTTGTTTTTGTAAGATAGAATGTCAACTTTCATGTTCTTGACATGCCAGACCAGAGACTAAAAGTCTGCTTTTCTATTTTTCACAGTATAAAAAATTGGAAACTACAAATAGGAAAATAACTTTGGCTGAAAATTTAACTATGAAAAAAAATCTTGAGATAACAGAAAAACAAAGTGAAACAATTAGAAAAAGATAATTAATTAAAATAATTGGCCTCCATGAAGTAGAGAATGAAAAATTGAACCAAAAAAATATTCAAAGACAAAATGGCAGAAAAATATCCCCAAAATGAAATAAAATCTGAATATTCAGCAAGAAAGAGAGCATCAGGTTATTAAAAGAAATTTATGGTTGACTGCAAGTGATCATTGTAGAGATTGGGAAAGGGGTGGGAGGAGACTGGTGGCTCCCATCTCACCAGAAAAGTAAAAGTCTGGAGACATTTGTAGAATCTCCTCAAAATTCTGAATTAATGACAACTTGACCTCCAACTATGACACTCATCCTCACTGTTCTTATCCAGTAAAAGCAAGTGACAAATTTTCTCAATGATGCAAGAACTCAGGTAATATAACCCTGGTGAGCTCTTCTGGAACAACACAAAACAAAATAAAGCAAAAGAAATAACAACATGATGAAATCCAGCCAAGTAATGAGTGAATTATCTTAAGCTATTTATATTTCAGTAAAACTAAATATATTCCTATGCAAATAATTATTCTAGTTTTCCAATCATGAAGAGCTGTCATTTCATAGATTTCTAATTCATTGTCTTCTCTTAAGAAATTACATCTGTGTTACATGTAAGTATGTGACCATGAACTAGAATTTCACAGGAAATATAATCAATATCAAGCATATAAACTCCAGATTAATTGCTCTTAGTACAAGTGATAATAGTTCTTAAAACGTCCAGTTAAGTCAAAGAAAACAATTATTGCATTTTACAATTGATTTTGATGTAGGTGTTCTTCTAAGTGAGGTTCAGGAGGACTGTATTTCTTGAAATCATTCATGTAAAAGAAGGCTCGAATATCTTCATTAAGCCTGAATAACCATGTAACTAGATATAATTTTCACAGATCAAAGCTATTTTTAAAAATCATGTTAGACCTTATTCGACTAACTATAGGGCCTAATAAAACAGAACTGGTAAAGAGTTGTGATTATTTTCCCCTCTGTATAGGCACCTTGCTTTTTCTGCCTGCCTATTTGGCTATCTAGCACTCTCTAAATATGGTCAGAGAAATGTGTGAGCGAATGTTCAGTGAAATATAGGCATTTTTTTTTTAGTTGAAGAATAGCTGTAGTATCAAACATGGAAAGAAACAGACTCAAGAGGAAAGCAAATCTAGTTAAAGCGAGAAAGGGAGGAGGAGCATAAAGGGAGAGCTGCAGTTGTTGCATAAGCTGAAGAAAGTCTCCCACATCATGCTGGAGAGTTTACACACTGTCAGCTAATCAAAAGGGAATTATTCAAAGTCCTTTTGCATAGTGTAAAAGAGGAAGATGTGTTCTTCAACAGAATTCATATGCCAGGCATGATCAAAGGAAATACGTCAAGTAAAGAGACAAATGAATCAAAAGAAAAATTGCAATTTCTTTCTTTAGTTGATATGAAATAAGTAAGTCAGTCTGCAGGGAAGGACTGATAAGGTTTTTGGTTTGGGGTTTTATTTTCCTTTTTCTTTCCTGACATGAATGATACATGCAGAATACTGAAGATTATGGAAAGTACTAAGGTCATCCTTGGGATTGACTCACTCAGATGAAAGGTTTTTTATAACTTTCTTCACAATGACAGATATTTTAACTTTTCATACAGGTACCCATAAATTGATCCAATATTTACCAATTGCTTTACCTGTGCCACATGCATAAAGAGATGAATAAGACCTAAGACAGATCTTTCCCTTAAGGAGTTAATACTTTATGACTACACTGTCCCATATGATAGCCCCTAGGACATATGGCTATTGTGCACTTGAAACATAAGTACTTACAAATGAGATGTGCTGTTAAGTGTAAAATGCCCACCAGACTTCAAAGACTTGGAATTTTTCAAAAGTATAAAAAAATACCTCATTAATATTGTTATACTGATCACATGTTGAAATGAAATGTGGAATATGAAGGGTTAAATATTACATGTTATTAAATTAATTTCACATGTTTCTTTTAAAATTTTTAATAGTTGTACTAGAAAATTTAAAATCGCATCTGTGGCTTGCATTATATTCCTTTTGGAATGCACTGGTCTAGAGAGTAATAGACACAGTTTACTGACTTTATGGGTATATATGTTCTAAATATGCATTAGAATATTAGATATAGAAAAAACCTGTCAGCTAGGAGTTTTTTAGAGTTTCATCAAAGCTTCATAGTTGAAGCAAATGAGGTACAAATGCCCAAAATTCTAAATAGCAGAGAGAGACACATAAACGCAGGACTAACTAGAAATAAGGCATACAGGTTTAGTAACTAAGACCAGTCTCTCAGGTACACAAAGAATGGTAAGGTTCTACTGGGGACCAGGAGGTGGGGAGGTGGGGGAGGGTTGTTATAAAGAAATTGGCAGGAGTACAAATGCTGCATTTGGATGTTTCCTCTTCATACACATGGTGGAGAGGACAGTGACACCCCATCCCCGACTCCACCCTCACCTGAAAGTGAAGGAGGCACCAAGAGAATGCTTCCAGAGGTCATGGACGCTTGCTGCAATGGAAACTTACATCTTTCTATCTGAAAGGATTCTGACAGAGCTACTTAAACTCTTCAGCTTATTCAAGGCAGCCCACAGAGAAGAAGTCAAGAGCTCTCTTGGGAAAGCTTTATATATACAGGTTGGAGGTAGTGCATAGCTACCTGGACCAGCTTTTGTCTAAAAAAGTCTGAAGAAGGTGGCCACCTTACACAGCCTGCACGTAAAGAGAGGAAAACAATGGGAAAAAACTGCATTCTTGTGCTGGTGCTCAAGGGTGCCTCAGTTCCCTGAGGCCAGGTAGGTACCAAGTAGCTAGAAATGACATATTTTAAAGGGACATTTCCCAAGAGAAAGAACTACTGGGGTAAAAAGGGGTCTCAGAAGAAACACTCAGCATGGGTCCCATTACAGGAAAACAACCATGGGTAGATTAATATGCAATCAGCAAGAGAGCATATAGCCACATAGGGGGCAGTGAAATTCAGGGGCTTTATGCAGTCTTTGAAACAATACACTAATCACTGCACCCAAAAGGGCAAACATTAGAACCCTGCATTGAAAAGGACTTTCAGCAACTAATACTGAACCATAGGTATCAGCTAAGTAGAGAAATGTTTGCCTTTATTCTTCCTATGCTGCTTTACCAGTACAACTGTACATGAGCCATAAGCTGGGGTAAGGGGTAGAGAAGAGGAATTAAATGGAACAAAGAAAGTCCAAAAGAGACCATAAGATTCTTACCTAGAAATTCTTGTACTAGAAAAACAGATAAAGCTTATGATGAGGCCTCAAGGAGAAAACTGAAAATAACTGTGAAAACAAACCATTGATTTAGACTTGTCTTAAATTTTAATTTCTAAAATTGAATTTGTTTTACCATAGTAAATTATGGGATCTACCCAAGATGTCAATTACAGGGTGGGAAATTACCTTCTGATGTTTGAAAGAGATGACCAGAAAAAATAAAGTACTTTTCTGATCATAACTATTCACTTCAGCCTATTCAGTACCTGTTGAAAGGGAAATGTGGTGAGCTGTAAAAGAACTTTATCAGAGCGATTCACCAATGATCATGAAATTTATAGGTGGTTTGTGGGAGGTAAATTCTCTCAGCTTTTGCTTATCTGAAAATCGTTTAATCCCTCCTTCAAATTTAAGTGATAATCTTTCCAGGTAGAATATTCTTGGTTCGAGGCCCTTCTGCTTCATTGCATTAAATATATCATGCCACTCCCTTCAGGCCTGTAAGATTTCTGTTGAGAAGTCTGATGATAGCCTGATGGGTTTTCCTTTGTAGGTGATCTTTTTTCTCTCTCTGGCTGCCTTTAATAGTCTGTCCTTGTCTTTGATCTTTGCCATTTTAATGATTATATGTCTTCATGTTGTCTTCTTTGGGTCCCTTATTTTGGGAGATCTGTGCACCTCCATGGCCTAAGAGACTATTTCCTTCCCCAGATTGGGGAAGTTTTCAGCAATTACCTCCTCAATGACACTTTCTATCATTTTTCTCTCTCTTCTTCTTCTGGTACCCCTATAATGTGAATATTGTTTCCATTGGATAGGTCACACAGTTCTCTCAATATTCTTTCATTATAAGAGATCTTTCTCTCTGTGCCTCAGCTTCTTTGTATTCCTCTTCTCTAATTTCTGTTGCATTTACCATCTCTTCTACTCCATCTAATCTGCTTTTAAGTCCCTCCATTGTATGTTTCATTTCACATATGGAATTTCTTAATGATTGAATTTCTGTCCTAAATTCATCCCTGAGTTCTTAAATATTTTTCTGTACCTCCATGAGCATGTTTATGACTTTTATTTTGAACACTCTTTCAGGAAAATTGGTGAGTTTGGTTTCATTTGGCCCTCTTTCCGGTGTTTGTGAGATTTTGGTCTGAACCAGGTTCCTTTGACATTTCATATTTGTATGTAATGCCTTCCAGTTCCCAGAAGCTCTAGTCTCAGGAGCTACTCAGCCCCTGGAGTGATACCAGGGGTCAGAGGGGAGTGGCGTTGGTGCCCTGTTTCACAAGGTCTGCTCTGTTCTCCAGTTGTATGCAGTATGGTGCAGCCTTCTTTCCTGTTGTTCTTTTAGGATTAGTTGTATTAACTATATTTTTGTATTATATATGGTTTTGGGAGGAGTTCTCTATCTTGAATCTCTCTGAAACTTTATTCTTATACACATTAATTTTTCACTCTGTCAAATAAAAGGAATTCCTATTCTTATTTGATATTTTGTGAAATGCCAATATTAAACTTACTCAATTTATGCATGTTAGAGCATCACACAAATTATGAATCCTTTCTCCTTTTAAATAACAACATAGGAACCAGTTATATCTACCTTACAAGTTAGATTCTAAACCTAAAGTAACTCAACAACTCAGAAAATACATAGCTAGGCTAGTGGGGCCCTTCTTACAGTGCTCTGAGTTGTAAGTCTCCTTTTGGGAAAAAATTATAGCTCAAATCATTAACTCTTGAGGGGGCATAGAAAACTGAAGTCCAGTCCAGGCCACAATGCCCATGAATCCACAAGGAACCACAGAAATTGTCATACTGGAGGGATTTATGTCAGTTTGGGTGCTCTTTATCTCTGTTGTGGGAAAGCCATCAGAGTGACATACAAGATTTATTGGTAGGATCCAGCTCCAGGTGAAAAGAGCAATTGCATGGGAATGGGAGGGCTCTATACCACATGCTTGACTTTCTGGAATAAACCCTTGCTCAGGTGATAAACATGAAGCAGAACCCCAAGACAGACAAGTTAGGCCAGAAAATAAGAGGTGGGGTTAGGAGTAGTAAAAGAAGTCAACTTATAATTAGCTCATACATGTATATTTTTAATACTTCCTTGAATTATATAATGAAACTGTGAATATAAGAAGTGCAAGCTTGATACAAATTAAACACACCTACATAACCAGGGCTCAAAACAAGAAACGATGTTATCAGGGCTCTCAAGTCTCCTTCAATGATTTCTTCTGGTCATAACCATCTTCTAAGAGTTATTATCCATAATATAATACATATAATATAATAATATAATCCTCAAGACTATTTTGTAAGAATCATTCATATTTTGGGGTATAGTTGTAGATCATTAACTCACCTGTAGCACATTGATTCTCCTCACTGACTAATATTCCATTGTTGCAATGTATCACAATTTATTCACTATCCTCTTACTGAGCACCTGGGTAATTTCTAGTTTGAGGCAATTATGAATAGTGCTGCTATAAACATTCCATCTCATGTCTTTTGGTAAGCATAGCTGGGGAGGAAGAAATCTCCTCTACTTCTCGAGGTTCTTCCAGCTGGTCTAAGAATCAAATTGACATGAGACGGAATAACAGCAAAAAACCCCCACAGTTTAATTAATTACGTATGGGGCAGCCATAGACTTGTGTTCCAAAGTTCCCTCGGTCAGAGGGAATGATATATATATGTGTTATCCTGAACCCAGGAGAAAGGGGTAGGTATCTGAGACTTCAAAGGAAAAGGGAAGTAATTCACAGGAATATGAAAAGAGTAAATGTGTTTGATAAATAAAATCCTTGATGGGTCACACAGAAACAATGAAGCACAGAGAGAAATTTTAACAGATTTAACCACATATTCTTCCCTGTCTACCACAACTAATTTACATTATGTCGCTATCTATGATGACAGTGCTCCTCAGGGAGTAGTTCTTCCATCTAAATTCTTTTCTGCAGATGGTAGGTGGGAGGTCAAAGTTTATTTCTGAATTTTTTAGGCCTTGATTGTTCTCTGAAATAATCTGCATATTGCAATGGCACAACTTGGGGCAGTCTGCCCTTTATCCCCACAGCATATATACCTATTCCTTCTGGGTATAGAACTGCTGAATCATGATGTATGCAGTTGGGCTTTAGGAAATGCTGATTTTCCCAAGTCACTGTAATAAATTATACACCCACAGGAATGTAGGAAAATTCATTGGCTGCTCATCTTCACCACACTTGGCCTTTTCTATGTTACATTTTAGCCATCCTGGTGGTTTTACATTGGCTATTTTGATTTGCATTTCTTCATAACAAATGAAGATGGGCAACTTTTCATATCTTTATTGACTGAATCTTTTTACTACTGTGTCTTCAAATCGCCCATTTTTGCTCCTAGATTATTAGTTTTTTTCTTCTTTGTTATGAGTTCATGTATTCTGGATGAGCCCATTTTTCAGATGTAAGTATTGCAAATATTTTTGCATTCTGTGTATTATTGTTATAAACTATTAATGGTCCCTTTGATTATAAAAATTGTTAATTTCAATATAGTCCAACTTCTTTTTTCATTAATGATTAGTGCTTTTTGTGTCTATTTTTTAAACAAACCTGCTTCAAGATGTTCAAAGATTTTTTATAAGTTTCCCTCTAAAACTTTTATTGCTTTATCCCAGGGGCATTTAAATACCACACAAATTAGCCCAGAGCCCTGCATAGAGATTTTATTTAAACCCCACTGGATTGAATATAAGAAGCTGCTAATAGCCTATCAGACCAGGCAAGGCTCTAAGTTCAGAATCAAGCGAGTGCCACGGCTACTCAAGGGCAAGATTGTGGGCAAGTCACTTTGTTTCCGGCTACTGCAGGACTTTTCAAATGTTGATCTGAGCTCAGGAGCTCCAGATTAAGGTTTTGAAGAAAAGGAACAAACTGCTTTCAGTACATTTACTATCTAATTATGATCTGAGAAGATGTATGAGAGTAATATAGCTGAAATTTGCAATAAATATCAAAATGATGCTCTAGTAATTACAGTAGCACTGATTTCCAAAAGATGACATGAAGCTGTTGCAGGCTCATCTGTAGGATGAGGCAGAGCTATTAGTGCACAAGGGTTTAATGGCCTTCCTTTCCTTTCATTCTTGAGGGAGTTACTAGAAACCTCCATGTAGATGAATTCAGGGAAGTATAGACAAACTGAAAATGTTTACTGTATATATTAGTGAGTTAGATACTAAGACATTCACTGTTTCCTTGTTACAGATTGATTGTTATACTGATAGCATTAAGGGAATATGTTTGGGCATATATCTCACCCCACCTTGATTATTTTGTTCTCTTCCAAAATATTCAAGGTCTAGCTTTAGCCCTTTCCTAGCCATTTATCATCCCAAACTCATTTCTAGGGAATATGACTGCAGGAGCTATTCTGACATTTGAGTATGTAGGCCAGGGACAGCTCATTCTAGCTAACACACTTCCGTCATGTGAACATTCACAAAATTTATAACCAGCTGATGCTCAAAGGCCTTGAGGTGCTTTAGGGAAGCCAGGTTGTTACACAACCCAGACTTCAAAGCTCTGTGTATTTAGGAGTTTTAACTAAAAAAAAATGTAAGATATTTGTTCATTTTCACCTAAGATCAATGCATTTCTAAATGATTAGATGCAAGGAAAAAAAAAGTAAAAGAAAATTTTCAGTAGTTGTTTCAAATTCAATAGTTCCTTATTAGGCTTAAGAAATCTATTTTACAAAGTCTAATAAATAATACATGAAGCCAATGTGTTTTACACAAGCTAAGACATGTGCATTCTCTATCACTGTCAATTATTACCTTTATAATTCATTTTTATTTAAAGTGGCATTTAATGTCTCAGCAATATTTATAATGAAGAACATCTGTATTATTTCATAAAATGCACATTGCTCACAGCTGTTCTTGGTACTGCCTGCAGCTGTGGGGTGGTTTACTTAATAATGCCTGGAGTTCCTATTTTATCTATGAGAAGAAAATTATGGAACCCAGATGGCCCATATCAATTATGCTATAAAAAGTACTGGCTGGTCTTTTCCTAAGTAGGACTTCTATTGATCTCAGTTCTGTCAGGACATGATACAATGATTGTGGGCAAGTCACTTTGTTTCCATAAGTCTCATTTCCCTTAATAGAAAAATGAAGGTGTCAGTTTTAATTCTGTGTTTCATAAAGACCTGAATTTTCATGGGGCCATAGAATAGTGCTGAGGTCAGGCTGGAAGTGGGAATGATTAGGACAGAGCTCTAGAAATTTCTGCCCTTCTTTCATATATTGGAGTTCTAAGAAAATATTCATTTAAGTAAAGTCTTTTTATTTAAATCTCTAAGCATGATTAACAGTAACACCCCTTTACCTTCTAAAGATCTTTGAATCCTTACAAAGGAAAGGCAGTTATTAAAGATGTTTAGAAACTCTTATTCTAATGTTAGCCAGAACTGAGATTTGATCATGGCTCTGCTATTCAACCTGATTTAAGGGAGAAAAAAAATCTCCCTCTCTTAATCATGTCATCTATAAGAGGAGGATTATAACAGTGAATGCCTCATAAGGTTACTGTGAATAGTAAATTAAGTAATTCACTTAGAGCACTTAGTACAGATTTTAGCAAATAGTAGGCATACAAAAATATCAACACTCTTTCACTTTTTCTCACACACTGTCAGTACTCTCTTGACCAAATGTATAATAATGCCAAAAAGAAGTTTATTTTTATTGAGTATAGCATTTTTACAACAATAATTCAAAAGCTACACTAAAAAACACAAGGACTCTGCATTAGTTTCCCAGGGCTGCCAACAAACTGGGTGACTTATAATAACTACATGTATCCTCTCACAATTCTGGAGGCCAGAGGTCGGAAATCAAGGTGTTGTCAGTGTCATGCTCCCTCTCTAGTAGAGAATCCTGCCCTGCCTCTTCCTAACTTGTGGTGGTTGCCAGCAATCCTTGATACTTCTCATTGTTGCTTTCTGCCTGTCTTCAAGTGGCTATCCTACCCTTGTATGTGTCCTTGTCTCTATCTCCCTCTCCTTTTCCTTATAAGACATCGGTCATTGAATGTAGATCCATCCAGATTTGTATGAATGTACCTTAACTTGGTTATGTCATCAAAGACCCAATTTCCAAATAAGGTCATATTCACATGTACTGACAGTTAGGACTTCAATATGCCTTTTCGGAGGACACAATTCAACCCACAATAAAATCCATAAAATACAGACAGATACTGAACTTAAAATGCTAAATAATTTAATGGAAGCATGCATATTCTGAAAATAATTAGGCATTAGTAAAAGGAAAGAAACCTGTACATATTATAGAAAACACCTAGATATATTGAGAATATGTCCTGTTGATGTATAGAAAACTCAATTATTTATAATACATTTAGTTTCTAGTGCTCCTAAAACTGCTCTCCATATTAATTTATTTTATGAAAATAGAAAAAGGTGTTTCAATATGCGTACAAGACCTTAACAAGACCTCCAAGATTTATAGTACCCAACCAAGGGTCAATAGCAGTGAATGTCAGCTTTACAACTTCTAAAAGACAGGTAAGAAGTTATTTAAGGGATCTTTGGATAGTTAGAATTCAAAAAATTCTACATTCTAAAATCACATATTTAAAAAAAAGAGTTATACCTAGAAGAAAATACTGGAAATAAACTCTTGAACATCAGCACTAGATTCTAAGTTTTTTTTCTGATATGTCTCCTCAGGTAAGGGAAACAAAAGCAAAACTAAACAAGTGTGGCTAATCAAACTAAAAGCCTCTGCACAGCAAAGGAAACCATCAACAGGACAAACAGGCAACCTTTTGAGTAGAAGAATATATTTGCAAATAATATATCCAATAAGGGATTAATATCCAAAATACATTAAAAAAAACCCTCAATATAACTGAACACCAAAAAACCTCAAATAATCTGATTAAAATATGGGCACAGGACATGAACAAACAGTTTTCTAAAGAAGACATATAGATGGCCAACAGACACATGAATAGATGTTCAACATCACTAATCATCAGGGAAATCAAATCAAAGCGACAATGAGGTATCACCTCACACCTGTCAGAATGGCTATTATCAAAAAGACAGGAAATAACAAGTGGTGAGGATGTGGAGAAGAGAGGGACCTTGTGCACTGTTGCTGGGAATATAAATTGATGCAGCCA
The DNA here is from genome assembly GCF_040802235.1 of Manis javanica. Classification (NCBI taxonomy): domain Eukaryota; kingdom Metazoa; phylum Chordata; class Mammalia; order Pholidota; family Manidae; genus Manis; species Manis javanica. The sequence continues at coordinate 141,797,935 of NC_133158.1, forward strand.
CTATGGAAAACAGTATGGAGGTTCCACAAAATATTATAAATAGAACTACCATATTATCCAGCAATTCCACTTCTGGTTATTCATTCAAAGGAAAAAAAAATCATTAATTAAAGAAGATAAATGAATGGTATGTGCATTGCAGCATTATTTACAATAGCCAAGATATGGGAGCAACTGAAGTGCCCATCAAAAGAATAATGGCTAAGAAGATATGGTACATATATGCAATGGAATATTACTCAGTCATAAAGAATGAAAATGTTGTCATTTTCAACACTATGGATGGACCTGGAGGGTATTGTGCTAAATAAAATAAGTAAGAGAAAGATGAATACCATATTGTTTCACCTATATATAGAATCTGAGAAACAAAACAGACAGACAGACAAAACAGAACTGGACTCATAAATATTATGGGGGAGAGGAGAAGGGTGAAATAGGTGAAGAAGATAAAGAGGTACAAACTCCAAATTATAAAATTAATTAGTCACAGGGATGGAAGTACAGCATAGGGAATATATCTATTAATGTTGTAATAACTTTGTATGGACACAGATGGTAAGCACACTTATGATAGTATTTAGTAACATATATAATTGTTGAATTACCATTTGTTCATCTGAAACCAATGTAATATTGTACATAAACTATACTTCATAAAAATATTAAAGAAAGAAAAAATAAAGTAATAGTGATTTTTAAATATCACTTAAGAGTCCTCCATTTTATTCTTAAATCAATCTATGATTTATACTTCGGTACTATTATTTCTGAAGTATTAAATGTTTAGACAACATTAGACAAAACATTGATATAGACTTCTTAGCTGTGCACTCTATAAATATATTATTAAAATTGAAGAAATATACTGAGCTATCAAGATATTTCAATAAATACTTAATATAAGAATTTTAAAAATTGACTCAATCAAGAAACAAATTTTAATATGGAAAATGCCATCTTTTGGCTTTCCAACCACTTATTATTGTCATCCAATACAAAAGATACCATGAAGGCTGTCAGGGGGAGGTGTCTGGAGCACTTTTCACTGGACTTTCCTAGTTTATTTCATGGACTCATGCATAAACACTAACACAGACCATGAAAATCCTTTGAATATAACAAGCATTTAGAATCACTCTTAATTGACCATTTCCACATTTTTCACAGTTGGTTTGTGCCTATTCTTTCCTTTATCAAGTAATAATGATGCTAATAACATTTGATGTGTATTGATAACATACCTTGTGCCAGGCAATGTTTTACACGTTTTATGTGTACTAACATTCCACAACAACTCTGTAAGATGCTCTGCTTACCCTTTTTCAGAGATGACAAGATTGTGACCCAGAAAATTCAGTAATTTACACAGAGACACACAGTGGATAAGAAATTAAGGTAAAATTCACACTGAGATAGAGCCTAAAGCCTGCAGTTTACCACTGCAAAGCATAACCTCTGAAGAACAAGTCTTACAGATCCTGAAGTAAGAAATATTTTTAATAAGTTCCAACCTCACATATCAGAATCTCTAGTAATTACATGAAGGTAAAACATATAAAGGTTTTCTTTAAGTTGCACATTAGGGCCTAGAAATTTCCCTTCTAAATAAAGGATCTTTTTTTTTTTTGAGAGGGCATCTCTCATATTTATTGATCAAATGGTTGTTAACAATAAAATTCTGTATAGGGGACTCAATGCACAATCATTAATCAACCCCAAGCCTAATTCTCAACAGTCTCCAATCTTCTGAAGCATAACGAACAAGTTTTTACATGATGAACAAGGTCTTACATAGTGAATAAGTTCTTACATGGTGAACAGTGCAAGAGCAGTCATCACAGAAACTTTCGGTTTTGATCACACATCATGAACTATAAACAATCAAGTCAGATACGATTGTTCGTTTATACGTAATACTTCCTTTTTCATTATTTTTAATTTTTTTGAGATATTATGATGTAACTCCTTTCTAAAAAATGTCTTCAATTTAAACCTTTTTTCCAATTTAAACTTGATTTTCTCCTTTTCCAAGCTTAAAATACAATAGAAACATATTCTTGAATAGGACTTTTAGAGGTAAGCCTGTGAGCTTCTGAAACTTTCCACAGAGAGCCTGCAGATTAAAAAGATCATCTCCCCCTCGCTTCCATTGATTATAAATTTGAGAAGCTTACAAACTTTCCAAAATTCTCTTGCTGTCTGGGGGGTCAGACTAAAAGTTAGGAAGGAACATGGTTGCCAAGTCTAGAAAATAAAAACACAGTATGCCTAAATTTTAATTTCAGAGAAGTAACAAAAAATACTGAATTTCATCTGGCAACATTGAATAAGAGGCATAGAAAGGTGGAATAAAAGAGGCATCTTAATTAAGATTATGGATCATTTTGGAATATTCATCTGTTAAAACAGGTGACCAGCGGACAACATAGCTCCAGCAGACAGGCAGGCCACAGGACCTACCGCCCACTGTCAGACATCTAACAGAGATAAATTAAGCTGTGAGCTAGCTTGACAGTTTCTGGGGGTCAGTTCTACAAAGGGGTCAAAATATCAATGGACCATAAGTATAGGAGTAGAAGTATACTAATATGGAGACAAATCCATTCTGCTCCGAAGGGAAACCATATGATTAGGAGTAATTTGAGATGCTGCTTTAGATCCCATGGACTGTGTTAAACTGTCTTCTAAAGAGGTTCAATAGGACAGATAGCTTTTCTTTTCTTCCACTACCCTTTCTTTTCTTTTTGTAGAACAAGAAAGTCTACAGTCTTTCCTGGAAAAGTGACAAATTGCTTAGTCTATAGATAAGCTGAAGCTTGTCAAGAAGAACATCTATTGTTTTCCATCCCTCTCACTCTACCACTCAATGGTGCCACTAAATTAATATTGAAAAAAGTATTTTAAGACTAATGGAGACCACAGTGTGATCCAGCCTAGGCTACTAATCATATGTCTGTTTGATATACCTAGTAGTGTGCTGGTAGAGCAATTGTGGGAAAAGATAAGGGACTTGATTTCTGTGATGTACCAACCTCCCAGGTGTAAATACTAAGTTGCGGTAAATTTCAAGCTCCCCAAACTGGCTTGCTAAATGCCTAAATATTTAATAATCAGCTCTTGCAAGATTAAAAGAAAAGCTCCACAAAAACATGTCCACATGTCACTTCCTATCTCAGGATTAAAACTGCATTAATACATTCAAGAGACTTTTGAGAAACATGTCACATCCAGGATGCTTTGATCAATGTGGCAGAACTCACAGATTGAATAATCAATTCCTTGAATCCAGGGAGGATGGAGAGGAGGAAAAGGATGTCACAAATGCAGGCTAATTTAAATACTTCAGCAATGTATAAATTGCACACTTAGGAGTATCTACAGAGATTCCTTCAGATGTTTGTTTAATCTTCACCTCCCTCACAAGGCCTTCCAGAATCACTTCTTAATGTCCTTGAACATCCTTTTCTTAATGTTTACAAGCAAACATGGTATGTTTCAACACTCAGCAAACAGTTAACACATTTTATTAAAATTGTTAGTATATGTTTAAATATCTAGCAAGGCTGTCTACGAACTCTCTGAAATCAGGAATGGGTCTTATTTGTATCCCAGAATATTTCAGAGTCCCTGGTATATAGTAAATGATTAATAAAATAAAGAAGAATAGAATCGAGTATTTAAAATCTTTAAGCTGTTGAGAAAAAGAGCTGGTGCTTACAGGATTCTTATCATTTTTAATTCTTCTAAGAAAAAAAAGGATTTATCATCCTTATCAGAATGCCAAGTAAACTGAGTTTCATGCTTTTGTTTATTGCCCTCCATTCCAAATGTTGATAGAATTTCCTTTTTGAGGGTGAACAAAGCATTATTCCATTATTTCTGTGGTGAACTCTCAGAATCAGAGCTTCTGGTGTAAGTTGAGTATATAGTTTCTGTGACTTGCACAGACACCGTTTTAGTAGGAGTCATATCTTGTGATGAAAGTGTCGAGTTCACACACACTGATCTATTGCAGACAAGCCGAGCCTGCAGCTGATAAAAGCAGCCTGTCAGTGAAAGACAGATGAGAATGTATTTCATTTCAGGCCTTATGCCTGGCTAATGATGAGAAATAAGAAAAACAAAAGACATAACTGATGAGTTTGCTGAATTTATTTTAATATTCTAGAAAGTAACACCATTCATTAAAGTCAAACATGTTTTCATTCTTAAATTTCATCCCCCAAAAATGTGTTTCCTTAAGGAGAAAACTAGGATAAAACAATGTATGAAAGAACGTTAAATCATGGCATAGCCATTTCTGAAATATTTTTCATGAAACTTTTAAAATACAATGTTAATAACCTCTGCATATGATATTGAACTATATTTAAAATAAAATTAACAACAATCCTTTGCTTAAATTTGGGTTATTGGGGAAGAATATCAAAAAAGCAGATCATGAAACACTATCCTTCAAATGCCAGAAGTCACACAGGTTTACAAAGCAGCATGAGGTAATTCTATGTATCTATTTATTTTTTTACTTATGTTTATATATGTAAAAGACAAATACAGAGAAAGCCTTCTGTGGACTTTTTCAAAATTGAAGCTAATGCATAACTGCATAACTGATCAATGAAAAGTAGAAATACTTTCCTGTATTTGAAATGAAGAAATATGCTTGTCAAAAATAGCTTCTAGGCAAACAAAATTACACAAATGATATCACACTGTCTTTGTCAAACAGCCAAAAGCAATATTTGTAAAATAAATTACCTGGTATAGACAGTCTATTATTACCTCTCTTGGTTTCATTTGATGTTATAAAATATTATACCAGAACTCCAATAGTACTTTTTTGAAAATCTAGATATTTAAGAATTTCAGATAATGAATAAATGACATAGTTGAAATATTAAACTGTGGAGAGAACATGCCTGATTCAGAAATCAAAATAGGTACCAATTTTTGAAGATGGGTTTAAAATAAAGCTGATGATCTAACTATAAGAATTAGTTTTAATGCATATAGAGAAAATAAATGAAATACTAACATGTTATTTTGGAAATATGGTATTTTTGTTGAAAAGCATTAATATTGAATCACTGGTTACTTATGATAGGTAGAAATGATTATGAAATTTTCCTTCCTATTTAATCTAAACTTACTTTGAAGTCATTATTCTTCATAGATTTGCTTAACATTTTTCTCTGTAACTCTAATTTTATATAGAATTCTACATGACATGAAATGTGATTTTTTAATCAGCTTAACCACTTTTTAGGATTTTAGAAACTGTCAGAGAATAACATGTCAGAGTTGGATAATTCTAGGAATCAAATTGTCCAGCTTCTAAATGCACATTAGGGGTAAAAGTTGCCAGAATCATTACAATTTCAAGATTAATACTCACAATTAAAAGTTAGAAAGCATATTTGTATTACAGATTTGAAATATTGCTACTGTTAATTTAGCATATAGTATGTGTTTCTAATCAATTGTCCAGAAAATGTATATTGGACATTTTAACTTTATCTGATGTAAGATTGTTTTTCAAGACTATAACAGTTTGCATTTATACCAGCAACATGAGTGCCCTTTCCTCCACATGTTCACTAATAAAAATTGCTACATTACAGTTCTTTTCTATTTTTACTTCTGAATGATTACATGTTTTTATCATAATCTGCATTTTTCATCTCTTTAAATTTAACCAACTTGAATTCTATATAAACTTTGCTCCAAATAAGAGATTTATATTTTTTAACATTCATTTATGTATTCATGAAATGGAATATTTTATGTTCCTTATATGTGATATCACCCCAACCTAAAACAAAAAAGTCCCTGCCTTTATGTTCTCATGGAATTGAATGTTAATGAGTAAGAGAAAAAATGTAAATAAATAACATATATACACACATATATACACATATATACATGTATTTATAGACATGTGTGCATATGTGTATACATAGATACAGATAGAGACTTACTAGCGAGTATTAAGGCAAAGATAAGGCAGATGATTGGGACATACAGTTTTACACAGGAAAATTAGGGAAAGCCTCATTGGGAATATGACTTTTGAGCAAAGACCTGAAAGAGTCAGGGAGGGATATTCCAAATTGAAAGGAAAACTGATGTAATGGGGTTGTGAACACGTCCTCTTGGAGGAATTATGAGGATGTTAGCATGACTAAAATGGTGTATGTGATGAGACAGGGAGCAGAGATGAGGTAATAGAAATGAGGAGGGGAGATCACGGGGAGCCTGGGGGTCTTAGAGTTTGGATTTTACTCTGATTTACACAGGAAGCCATTGAAGAGTTTTGAACAGATGCATGCCATAATTTGGCCTATGCTTAAAAAAGGATCATTCCACTTAAGGTATTAGGCATGTCTAAGGGTAGAAGCAAGAAGACCATTTATAATACTAGGGAGAGATAACAGTGTTTCAGAAATACATGGAATCAGAAGAGATGGTGAGGAGTGGATGGATTTTGAATAGAGTTTAAAGGGAACATCAACAGTTCTGTAGTATGATGCTTGAAAGAAAAAGGAGTCAAGGATGACTAAGATTCCTGACCTGAGGATCTGAAACGATGACCGGAAGAGGAGATCTAGAGGGGAAGATCAGGAGTCTGACGGCAGGACTACTAAGTGGAAGATATATTTTAGAATTCCAAGTGGAAATACGGACTAAATTATTAGACATGTGGATATGGAATTATGCAGCGCTCAATACCGGAAATATAAATTTGGGAGTCATCAATACCTAGATGAGCATAAAGCCAGGAAAAATAGATGAGATCTACAATGCAGGTAGAGAAAAGGATAAATTACCAAGCCTTGGACACAGGAGGTTAATGGTTTGGGAAAATGAGGGAGATGCAGTGAAGGTGAGTGTAAAGGACATGCCAGTTCAGCAGGGGGAACCCAGAGGTTGTGGTATCCAGGAAACCAAGTGCAGGAAGGAGTGAGTGTCAAGTGCTCCAGTGAGTAAGATGGAAATAGAAGAGATTCTACATTTAGCTCAAAATGAAGGGCCATATTGTCCTAGACAAATGCAGCCTTCACAGAGTAGGAGAGACAAACACCTGTTCAGAATAGGCTTAAAACAGACCGGGAAAGGAAGAATTGGACTCAGCATTTAAGATAGCTTCTTAGTCAACAAAATAGCAACAATTTATAAGGTACCTGGTAATAAAATTTTTAAAGAAGCACAAGAAGTTTATGAAGGAAATTACAGCACATTATTAATTAATACAAAAGAGGATGTGAATAACTGAAAAACTAAAGTATGATCAAATAGTTGAAACATGCTGATTTTCCCTAAAATCTGTAAAATTGATTGAAGTTACTGTGAAAATTTAAAGTTGATTTTTATGGAACCAAGAGACCCAGTCTGAATTCATGAAGTATAGCCAGAAATAGGTAATTTTGAAACAGAAGAATAAGGAGTAGATCTGGCTCTGACTAATCAAGGTTTAAGTAGAAAACATGGTAATTAAAAGAATCATATCTGTAAATGCATAGGCAAATAGATCTATGGCATCCAATAGAGACTCCCAAATAGACCCAGTTTAACACTGGGGAGAGATATATGTAAAACTAGAAATTCATTCATAACAGTGTGGAAGACAGATTATTAATTTAATGCATTAGTAGACTAGATTTTCAATGGAAACTAATATGAGATATGTAGTAACAAATAATTAACAAGTCATAGATTATATTAGTAAGTCAAATGTAAAAACCAAAGCTGCAGCTTTTTAATTAAGAATAAAAATAACTTTATGACCTAGACTTATAAAATTATTTTTGGAAAAGACAAGTCAGAAATCTTTAAGGAAAATGTTAATAAATTTATTCACTTAAGAAACTGGTGATAAAAAATAAGAAAAAACTCAAAATTTTGAAAAAGAGACAGACAAAAGAAAAGTATTAGCAAGATGTAACAAAGCATGAGTTTCTAAAACATATTTTACATAGACTTCAATACCAATCAGGAAATATAATTAAAATAAAAATGTGTAAGGGATATTAAAAGACAAATTACAGAAAGAAACTAACTGGTAGATAAACATATGAAATTCATGTCTTCAGACTCATTATTCATAAGAAATAGAAATAAAAACAAGGAGATATACTATATGCAATTTCTCAACATCAGTGCAATGAAATGAAAATACTAATAATACCTAGTGTTGGTGAGGAAGGGAGGAAAACAGGAGCCCTCATTCCCTGCTGGGGAGAGAATAAATAGGTGCAACCACTTCAGAGATATTCCTAGCAATGTGTAGAAAATGTCCAAGACATTCCATTGTAACCTGTCCCCCAAGAGATATGGTCAAACTTAGCTGATGCACCACTGTAGACAAGAGTCAAATGTTATTATTAAGGGAAGGTATTAATAAATTGTAACAAATTAATATAATGGTATGTTAGACCAAAGTTAAAAGGAATGGTTCAAACTCTATATAGTGTGGAAACAGAATAACATATAGGGTGTCTTTGAAAAAAGAAAATTATGAAATAAAAATTCAAAATAGTGAGGGAGGAGAGCACAGAAAAAAGAAGAAAAGAATATTATAAATTTTTCTTTAGAACTATAGTTTTTAGATTTTAACCTCTAAATCTCTTATTTTGTCCTATAGCTTTTATATACATGTATGTATATATAAACACATACACTTTAGTATATATATATATATGTGCATATATATCAGGATACACACACACACACACACACACACATGTATTTTTGCTTCAAACGTTTAAAGCCAAAAAATAAGATACACAAAAATATCAGTCTCATTTGCCAGCATCCCAGTTCCATTTTTTATGAATATCCCTGAAAAATTACTGTAACACATTTAACATATATCCTTCCAGTAGCTGACTTTATATTTTTGCCAGATATAAATATAGTCAGAAATATAGAGTTTTCATGTGTACATCTGTGTGAGTCCATTCTCATTAACTTGATATCCTATTTGACATTATATTTCTCTATTTCTGGTGTTCATATAGAATAATGGTTTTCCATTTTCACTACCAAAAAGTAGCCCATAACATGAATATTGGATATTTTAGTTGTGTATTTCCTTACTGGTGGACCTTTAGGTTTTTTCCAATTTTTTGCTGGCAAACTGTTAACTATAACTGCCTGCTGATACCAACCGGGGCAGTCTCCTTGCTCTCAGAGCTTCCGGGTTATATGCAGTGCCTGTTTAATGGTCAAAAACACTCTATGACGGTGTCCATATTAACTCCATTTTACTGTTTAGGAAATGAATCTCAGACGAATTTCTAAAGATCATCAAGGTGATAAGTAGTGAGCCAGTATCCGTACGTAGGTTTAGCTCATTGAAGAAACAGTGTTCTAATCAAAGCATAGTATAACATACACTTGACTTACAAAATTAGGTTGTTATACTAATTATTTCCCATGTTTCCATAAAACAAATATTTCTTCCCAAATAATATAATTTACAGCAAGGATGATGACTACCATTCCCTAAATAAGCTAAAATCCAGTTGATAAAATATTTTATTTACAAAGGAGATAATTTAAAAAATAGATTTATACTTGGTTTAAAGGTTTCAGTTACAAAGAAAGTTTTGACATAAAAATGATAGACTGTCACTCAGTTTAAGGCAATCAAAACATAAAGAATTAAACTCATGGGATTGCTATTGGGTGAAGGAACCTCAAGCTTATCACCTTTAGGTCACAAGGTTGCATCTTTGCAAGCCTAATGCTGACTGAAGATCACCACTCTCTGACAGCTATGTGCCTTTATTTTTATTTTCTTAAAATCAGAGAACAATAAGAATCAGCATTTTCACCTCTGTAGAAAAACTTAAAGTTACAAAACAGAGGATGAAGTGATGGTCAGATTCTTTCCTCACAAAACCAGAAAAATAGAGGGAAGAAATGATTTTACAATTAATAAAAGTTCTATAGTTCAACAATACAAAAAATTATTCAGTGTATGTACACATGTTGGAGAGGACAGTTGATGGAGGTGGAGCAAAATCTTGTACAATAAAAATCAGTAAAAATTAAGTCCATGCTGAAAGAGATTACTGTAAACCGGGAAATACTCCATATAAACATTCACCAATAACCAGATATGCCCTCTTCCATCACATTTGCTTTCATCAGAAAAATAAAACTGGACACAGCCAAAATTCTCCTTAAAAGGGGGCATTAAGGAACAGGTATGTACTATTGCATTCATAGAGTAAATCTGGCTGCTAGTTTATTGCATATATATTTCTTGGGTCTGTTTATTATTTAAATAATCAGATCTACATGGCATTGTACATACTCAAATTTTAAAATATTATCTAAATGAAATATTTCATGTTAACAGTTTCAAGTTTGTCTTAAGATACCAATTCAGGCTCTTGTAGAGAAAGTTTATTTCTTTTCTAAACCAATATACTTTTCAAATATGCAAAAATTTTTGAAAGAGAAAAGCATATTTAAGAATATTTCATTCATATAGAATGGGTATTTCAAAAAAGTGATTGTCCTTTTAAGTGCTAACAATCAGGACAAAAACAAGAACATATTTGCCACATGAATAATCAAGCAATTTGGAAAATAAAAAAGATAACTCATACATAAAAATCTGTAAGAAATAAAGTAGTAGAATGGATAAAATAAGTACACAGATATTCCACAGAACAGAAAATATGAATGACCAATGTATGTAAGATGATCAATTCAATATCATTAGAATTCAGAGCAATACCATTTAAAACAATCAAAAATAATTGTAAACCCAAATGCTTGGATAAATTAAAAAGTTACACAATTACAAGATTAGTCCAGGATATACACCAAAAGAAGCTCTCATTTGTTGCAGGTTTGAGAGAACTTTCATATAATCACTTTGGAAAACAGCTTCGTATTACCTAGCAAAACTTAGTAAGAGCACACTCTGAGCCAACAAATCCACATCAGCTGTGTAATGCAGAGAAATCCTCATCCTTGTTACCTAACGGTCTGTACAAGAATGACCATAATAGCAGTGCTTGTAATAACTAGAAACTGGAGACAACTGAAATGCCTATCAAAAGGAGAATGGCAGAATGAATAGTGGTTTATCCAAAAGTAGGATACTGTGCAGCAGTAACAATGAATGGACTATATCTTAAACTTTATTGTAGCTGCATCACAAAAATGTAATGTTGGGAAATAAAATAAGTCTGAGAGGAATACCTTATGTATGATATGCTTACATGAAGTTACAAAATTTGCCAAATTGGCATGTTTTACTAGTAAATATGCATGTAGTAAACCATAAAGTAAAGTAAGGGGATGATAAGATAGCATTCAAATTGATGATTATCTTTGGACTAAAAGCCTAGGTTCTGATCGTAAATGGGTACACAGAGACTTTCAAAGGCCTTGCTGATATCAGTACCCTATTTCTTAAACTAAATATACAACTTAATGAAACTATATATGCAGAAAGGAATGAATGAAATCAAAAGATGTAATAGTGTTATTGATAGATTCTGTGACTTCAGTTGTTCCATCCTTCTATCTATAATTACTTGTCAATCAAATGGGGAGAATAGACAGTATCATACCCAAGAATTCCTGATGGTTCTTATATTCTTTGACTACATATAACAATAATGTGACATAACACTATATTGGTAAATGTAGGGGATATACCTAAAAATTACTTAGAAGTAGAGACTTAGCCTTCATGATTTTCCACCTCTATTAAGCCTTTACCTAGTCTTTTCCCTGAAAAAATAAACACCTAATGAGACACACAAAATTTATACCACTTCTATAAACAAAGATTAAGAAACATTAAAATCATTGATTTATGTGTGAGCTAATATTATATCACATTCACAGATACCAAATATTATAATTACTGGTTTAAGTAATGAGAAATTTGTAAGAACTATGTCAAGATGAAATTTTAAGAGTATTGAAATGTTCATATTGACAATCAGCTTTCTACCATGAGGAAATTATAATCCTTGCTTTTTCTATCTTCATTTAAAGTTTACATTGCTCTCTAGAAGTTATCCTGTATCTTGCTGAAAGTTTTACTACCCGTTTTAAATGAAATGAAAGATGTATGATCAGAATTTTGTAGGTGCACTAGTTTCTATTCAGTACTCAAATAATAATATACATTTGTTTAAAAAGCCAGTTATTGAAGTGGATACATTTGTTTATCTGGGCCAGTTAATATTTCAAGTAGATGCTGAAAACAGTTTCCTTTTAACTTCCCTCCTCCTCATAAAATTTTTTGGCACTAAAGTTGAAAATATCCAGTTCTGAATCCAGGCACGACACCTAATTCTTTGCATGGCAGAACAATATGTCACTAATTGGCAAAGTAGATAATGTGAATACGGCTCCAGCATCCTCTTTGCTTTTTAAAGGAAGGACAGTTCTATATGATAAATGACACAAGGAATTGGAAGGAAATGGTGAATGCCTGAAAATAAAATATATCAATGCTCATTGTAGAATGAAGAGGGCCAATAATTCTGTCAATCCTCTAAACTCTAGTCTCCCTCTGTCTGTACCTCCATGGATTTTATTTGACAGCAGCTCTGAGGTCCCCACTGTTACTACAACTGAAAGAGTGGGTGAGTCATGGCCAAATGAAACAAAGAAATTGCTTTTTGAAACTGCTTGTTTAATATAGTCATTTGGGCCTTGGCCTAAGCCAATTCTTTATGGAGCGTTCCTCTTTTTGTTTTTTTCTCCCTCAAATTGAAAGAACACAGTTTGTTTTAAAATTCAAAGACCTATTTTAAGACCTATTGATCAAGATCTAAAGAAATAATTATTGAAATCTACCACAAATAACCAACTTATATAGCACATAAAAAAACTCATTAAGCCATTTTTGATTACCAAAATTTGCCCCATATTCAGTTTATCTGTTTAAATATATACCTTCATAGAATAAATGAAACATAATACTGTAAATTTTTTCTACTATTATTCTTGTAGTTTTTCATATTTATTAAAAATAGATTATAAGAGGAAGGGCATATATGGATATTAGTCAGATCTTTCTACTGCCTTACAGATCTTTCTATGGCCAGGATGTGTCATGATGTTACTTACAATTTTACTAAATTAAGATATAGTAAGTTCTAAAAATTTACTCACTACTATATGGCATAAATGATTTTCTATTCTTTGGCAGACACAAGCAACATTTCCTAGGAATATAATTCAAACATTTTTATACTATATACAATTTATATTATCTTTTCAATATATATTAGCACAATTCAAATTTCAAAAAACTTTGGGAAAATAAATATTCACATTTTACAAATAAAGAAACCAGGACTGATATAGTTGAAGGCCCATAGCTGGAAATGGTAGAGCTGGAACATGCTTTCTGTCTCCAAAATAATTTTTTCCAGTTGTCAGCACTTCAAATCCAGCAAGCTTTATCAATATTGAGCCTTACCAATTAAAACCATCTCAAAGTCCAGGATTAAAAAGAAATGTTAATTATACTTATTATACAATTATACATATAACACAATAAAAACAGCTATTTCCTTCTAATCACTCTTCTGAGAGATTACCTCCCCAGTGTAGGAAAGGGTGATACCTGGACAAGCTTTAAATTTGTGAATCAATCTCAGTATTTCCTGGTTGTAATGGTCTCTACTAAAAGTAATTCTTCCAGGTACAAATGCAGACACTTTAAACTCCATAAAAGAATTTCCCATTCAAGATGCTAGCTGGGAACCAGAGAAAGCCTCCAAGTTTATGACCACTGAGCGCTATGTGCACTGTGTGTCCTTCTTTAGCTGTGAGTAGAAGTGAGTAGAAATAGATGTTGAATGTGGGTGCCCTGGACCATGTCTTTCAAACCAGAATCCCTCTCTTCACACCTTTTGACATTTAATGGCATCTGCTACTAATCACCTGCCACACCACTGCTCCTGGGCATCAAGTTTGTGCCCGAGCAGACCTAAGAATGACCTCTGTGGAACAGAAGTCCAGTCAGTACTTGCCAGGGTGCCCAGGAATAGCTAGAGCCCTGCACACATGAACTGGAAAGCCAAGAGCTTATGCATAGCCAGTCCCTGCAAACCACCGCTACTCTGTCATTCCTTCCTTCCCAGACATGGCCACATCCAGGGCTTCTCCCATAGTTGTGGTTCTCAAACTTAAGTGATCAGTAGAGCCATCTGGGTGGTGTTAAAAAATACCAGTCCTGCAACCTACTCTAAGAAGGATTTAATCAAATTATTCCCCATCAGAAAAATCAAATGAGAATTTCAAGCACAACATTGGTATTTTTCAGTATTCTCCACCTAATTTTAATTGGCATCCAGGACCTCTGTGCTAGAGTCTCCCACCCTTCCTGGGCTGTTGACAGGGGGGCATCACACCAGTCCTCCCTACCTCATGCTCTAGGACTGCCTCATATCAGTCTGTCTAGATGACTGCACTGTGCCATTTGCCTCTTTTCTCTGCCCTATCAAATTCTGCCAGATAAGGGAAAAAATGGAAGACAATCTTCCATTGAACAAGTGTGTCCTGTTCTTACATCCCTTATTAAGCCTCAGACCTCAGCTTTAGTGATTATACCTTAATATAACACTATTCATGAAAGAAAATACTACCCATATAAATCATTTATCAGAGCAAGTTGAAAGTGCTGCACGAGCATTTATTCACAAAATACAGTACATTAAATAAATTACAAAAAACATAATTGGATTTAAAGTTCTTCAGTCACATGTACAAAAATTAACTCCAGGCCAATGTTAATAGTAAATTGCAATAGACAAGTATTAATGTGATTATGAAAAAAACAAATTAAAATATACCTGTGCATTTTCAAGAAAAAATGTTTATACCTAACCTACTTTTAAAATTATATTAGTTTATAATTCACTTTCCAAACTATAAAATACTTTATGTTCCTTAAATCTCTGTTTTGTCTTAAAAAGATATTGGTATTAATTTATGTTTTGAAATTGTCATTTTTGAAGGTTGATGGGGTTGCAAAGTTCCTGTCCTAGACCCAGGTCATTTCCTCTCTAGAATTCCATATTCACATTAGGTAGCTGCCACTTCCAACAGTATAGCACCAGTTTCTCCTTTCAGATTATTAGCTAGACATTAGGTAAGACAACACTTTCCACATATGCAATAGGATTTAAACTGAATTACATTTCACCTACTTACACACACTGTTAAAGCGTGTATGTGTGTGTGTGTGTGTGTGTGTGTGTGTGTGAATCTCTACTTGCTTTGTCTGGTTGACTTGGGTAAAACTGCGGGATTACTCAAAAGATGCCTGTAGCCATCTATAGCCTCCTTTGAGCTCTTTAGCTTATCACCATTATGCCCCAAAAATACTTTCCAGTGCTTTATGCAGTTCTATTAAACTGAAGATTTTTTGTTATTGTTGGTCTAATTATCAAACCAAGGAACTTTCCCAGCACGCTGAGCTTCTACCTCTTTGCCTCTTCCACCCATCAAGGACTTGTAGAGTAGGTCTCTTTTCCTACCCTTAGACTAGAGTGAGCCAGGGCTCATATCCCACCTGACGATCAAGGTTAGTTTCAGGCTGACCATGTTATTCATATGGAATTCTTCCCCTAGGTTCTTATTTTCTACTATTATCTCTGTATCTCCGTATCTTATTTTCCTTGGAGAGCATTAGATTTTTAGTGTAAAAAAAGAAAAATTTCCTTATTTTGTAGTTCTTGTAGTTTTCTAAGCTGGTACTGTTATTAGTATTCAATTTTGCCATGTTTTAAAAAGGTCAAACTTTCCCTATATCTCTAAACATTTTCATCTATTTGATTATGAATGTATGTATAACAATATGCAAAACATATGCATAAAATAGGTATAAATATGCACACATATAAGTATATGTATTTATATGCATATATAATGCTTCTCTGTACCTGCTTATACATGAGCAAATGGTGTATCATGATAGAGGGGAAGAAAGGGTCCAGTTAAATGTATATTCCTTTTCTCGTTGTTCTTCTGGATTTTTTTATTAAAAAGTTTACATTTAATTTCTCCATATTAGTTGTTGCTATGTTGTTGTCACCCTCACTCAAAAAATCTTTATAAAAATAAATACCACTGTGCTCAGTAACTTTATACTATTTATAATTTAATTTGAAAAACTCTGACATTTTGAGAGTTCAAGTTAGGACAAGAGCAGCTGTTCTGATTGATGGGCATAATGGAGTGTGCAGGCACACACTCCAAGTCTTTCAAAAGTATTGCTACTATTATTAGATAAAGAAAAAAATATTTAGGGCTAGAATAAAATTTTTCTTACTTCTTCTAATAGAAGAATTTTGTTTTCTAACTGAAGGCTAAGCTATCAGCAAAGATATGCCACTTAGGTCAGTATATATGAGCATATAAAATTTCCTGTGAATTCTCTGTCATAATATAACTGTGTTCTTCTAAAAAATTTAATTGGAAATAACATTTTGCATTTTCCAAGTTTCTGCTTATTTTGCTAAAAAACAAAGTGATTAGAATTTTTTTCAATAATATAAGACAGTTTCAATATAAAATCCACTTATTTAGAGTCAAGAATTTAAATCAATCTATGATTTACATTTCCTAAAAGCATTAGTTTAATATTGTAAATTGCACTTAAAGGAAGAACAGTAAAGGAACTCAAGTATATTATGAGAACCTTTCAGAGTGTTTTGTTACACTTACAATGCACATAGAAAATTGTTCCTCTTTCCATCTCCATTTAGGAATAAAACTGATTTTATTAGAATTGAGAGGTTTATTTATTTAATCAGTATAACATAGTTTAGTTTCTCACAAAACCACATGTCTAATATGTACAGTGTGACCTGGTGAATTGTAGGATTTTCAAAAGCTCTTAAGTATGTCTTCCTCTTTAAATGAAGTACCTGTCCATAGAATACTGTCTCTCAGCTATTCTCAGAAGCTGACCATTAGCATTTATAATATGTCATTAATTAAATATTCTAAGGATTATTCTTAAAGCTGACTTTGAAATAAGTTTCTTTAAATTTAATTTAAAGTTTCTTTAAGTGATACAGTAAGACTATATAAATACATATTATAATTCACAGTTTTTTTAGATCTTCATTTCTTGTGTACAGAAGCAACAATCCTTGTAGTATAATCTTCAAAAACATTAAAATGCAAACATGTGGTCTTCCAAGAGATTCTAAATCACTTGGATTTTTCCATTTCCACAACTTTGTAAAGTCTTCTATTATCCCTCTGGGCTAAACTCATTAATTACTTCCTGGTAGTAGTAAATTCAATATTTAAACTGATAATTGCACCATCATTTTGCATGTATATGCTTTGTTTCACTGCTGATTCGGTAAAGATTTTGAAAGAATGTTTAAAAAAATTTTTTTTTCATTTGAGTAACATTCTGTTTATTTTTTAATAATTTGCACTTTTAAAAAAGTTACCTTTCAGAAAAGTATTTTAATGCATTATTTCTGATGCTAACTTTTTTTTCAACTAAATGTGTTCTAAATCCCTTAAGTGAGCTAGCTATCTTACAGAACAGTTTAGGTTAAGACCTTGGAATATTATGTGATAAATGTTTCAAATGCTTGATTTAACAAAAGATGTTTTCTTAGTCCTATAAATTTTTAAGCTTAATTTTAAAAAATGCTAATTTACCAAGCTAACTGGTCTGGAACTAAAGTTTCTGTCATCAACATTTTTTTTTCTTGATTATAATACTATTCATTCCATGAAGGCGTATGTTATTTGTAATAAAGATGTACTTATATTTTGAAACAGCATGTAAATAGTTATATACAAGTGTCAAGCAATATTCAAAGTACATTTCAAGTAATAATTCACTTAGTTCTTGTTTTACAAGCAGGAAAGGCAAAGCAAAAAGATGAAATAAAGCCTAAATCAGGTAGGTGAAGGAAAAATAGAACCAGGATCGAAATCCAGGCAAAGTGACTCGAGAATCCCTCCTAAGCAATTAAAGACTGCACTCCATTAAAAGAAATTGGTACAACAAAAGGGAACAAACTAGGATTGTCTGCCACAGTTCTAAATTAAATTATAATCTTCAAGAGTTTGGGGGCTGGTCATATTAAATGATTTCAGGCTATTAACTCAAGGGAGGGACCATCTGTGTTTTATATTTATCAGTGACCATTCTGCTGTGGTCTCTCTCCACTGCTCAGTACATTTGGACTCCTTGGTATCCCCTTGGCTGGAACGGACCAGGTTTACTTCTTATTTATCCTTCAACTGAGGGTACAGACCTTTGCATGCTTTTTTTTTGAAGGTAGACTTTCCTACTAAACTCTGAGTGCTACAGGAGTGTTTTCCTCTGGCCCAGTTCCTGTGAGTCTGTGAAATGTTAAGTTTAAATTCACTTTGGAAAACACTTTTAAAGTCATCCTCAGAGTTCTCTATTTAATTATCTGGTTGCCTGCTTAGATTTTAGGAATGAAACTTATTACTTCACTGCCTATTTACCAAGCATTTACTTTTTTTTTCTTCTAAAAGGATACTAATTTTTTGCAGTAGAGAACTGATCTGTATCCCTAGTCCTCCCTAACACTAGAAACTGGAATTTATTTTAGATTTTCTTTAAAAGCGTGGTGTTTAATTGTCCCTCACTCTGTCCATGGATGCTTGGGTTCAGTCATATTGAAGTAGGACAGGGACATGGGACGAGCATCATGATTAACTTTCCCATTAACAAGTGCCATGCTATAGTTTAATATGTCACAAGTTGTACGTGGAAAACACTAAACTAAAAAAATGAAACTAAAATATCTACTAGTGAAAGACTTATTATTAATAGGACAAAACTGAGAGTTTGAACAACTTGTTTTGTTACTAAAGTCAAAGATATCCAATGTCAATAAAAACTATTATTGATGATAATAATGTTTATTCCAAAAGAATAGTGCATTTTGAGTTTTTGTGAATAATGTAAGAATTTGAATTTTGACTAATATTTTTAAATGCTGATTTGATAAACCAATTTTTTTAATAATGTGGCTATTTAATTAATGGTTTAGAATATTTTATTTCTACATCTTATTTACGGGATGCCACAACCACAAAATATCCACTGAGAAAAATGTTAGCTTTTATGATATACAATATTCATTAACAATTTTTAAATTTCTAAGCCTCACAGCACTCATACATGTATCTCTACTTAAAGGGACATATTATGGATTCTTATGAAGCATTAAATTATAAGATGAGGATTAATTTTATACTATTTTTCTTCTTGTGACATGTTTTGGTTAACAGAATGTGGTGGAAGTAAAAGTGAGCCAGTTCTATGCCGAGGCCTCAGACCCTTGAAAATATTTACCACATTTTTCTTGGAATTTTGCCACCATATGACTAAGCCCAGGTTAACCTGCTGGATAATGACAGCCCTATGACCCTCTATCTTGATGGCCTCAGCCAGATGCCAATTGACTGAAGATATATGAGCAAGCCCAGCCAAGATCAATTAAACATGGCCCAAGATCAGGTGAGAACTGCCCAGCTGACTTGCCAACTTATGAGTCAAATAAATGCTTATTGTTTGAAGTTGTTAAGTTTTGAAATAGTACGCTAAATGACAACAGCACCTAAAAATCACTTAGTGAATGCAAGCACATTATAGGACAACAAAATGGTAATTTTTAATAATTATATATTATCTGTTTCTTTATGTGCTAACATTATACCATTTTGTCTTAAAATGTTTCTATCTCATCTCTACTATTATTGCTTTAAATAATTCATTTAACTAGTTAACTTTTGTTCTGTTGAAATTATTGACCTAAAGGTACTGTGTGTTTTGATTTTTGCAAATGTGAAAGTAAGAACTGACTCTCTACTTTCTGTTATATATTCTCATTTGACCAATAAATATACTACCAATAGAATAGAGTTTAAATCAAATGAGGTACAATTCTTTCCCCCAGTAGATGGCTGGGAAAGGATGACCTCTATCTCAGAAGAGAGAAATAAAGTGGCCTTTATTTCCTGTATTTATAAATACTAGTTATATCAACTCAGAACAAAGTTCAACCAAGCAGCAAGGCCCTGTTTATTTAGTATTTTCCTAGTTTGATACA
Organism: Manis javanica; assembly: GCF_040802235.1. NCBI lineage: Eukaryota > Metazoa > Chordata > Mammalia > Pholidota > Manidae > Manis > Manis javanica. The sequence continues at coordinate 141,818,052 of NC_133158.1, forward strand.
TAAACTACTATATATTTTCAGAATGAGAGAAAGAGTTGGAGTGAGCCTTAGAGTTGCAAACAATATTGAGAAAGAAAAAAACGAAGGCATATAATAGTATCTTTGTCTAAAAGGATTGATGATCTAGTTCTGTCAGGTAGCTAAGCTGACATGAGCAGGTTCCAACCTGTTCTGGACAAGATCCACCCTATTCCCACCTACCCCTTATCTCCAGATGGCAGAACAGGACCCCAAATCTCTGTTTATGGTTCAGTCTCCTGCCTTATCAGGGTCTAAGGAGATGTAAAAAGCCCATAAGGGCTTCCAGACCAATTTGGGTCGGTGCCTGTGCACTAAGGCCTAAAAGGTGACCTGAAGTTACCTCAGGATTCATTACATCCTAATTGTGATAGTCACACTGCAGTTTTGCTACCCACCCACCACCCCTGTGGGTTTTGTTTAGGCACTTAAGGGTGGGCATCTGCATACTAAGAAGAAGGTTATATAACCTTAAACTTTTAATCAACATGTTAATTAAATGATGTAAGATGCAGATAAGGACTTAACACCATCTTAAAAATCAATCCTAACTCTACCAGCAGAGCTGTTTCTGGTTTCCAGACAGCCCCCTGTCCACCCTTCTTGAGGGTGTACTTATGCTTTGATTAATAAACTCTTGCTGTTTAAAACTGTCCTAAATCTGTCTGATTGAATCTTTCCTTTGAGAAGACAATCTGGGAAACACAATGTGCTGCCAGTAATATTTGTGGAATTAAGGACAAACATAAATACCTTTAAAACAACAGGAGCTATAAAAAAATTACAGAGAAAAAGGAGGCTAAGTATACTGAGTATACATCAACTATCGAATGTGGCTGCTGAAAAGCTATCAATCAATACACTTTCCAAAAAAAGAAAAAAAACAAAATAAACACCAAAAACACCTTGGGCAACAGTAAAAGAGATATTATCTATAATACATATTATAATATGTTGTCAAATGACAAAACAAAACAACTTTTTGTAATGAATTTGACGTCCTTTTTCAAGGGAAAACAATCTCTGGATTGTGGGAGTAGAGTGGTTGGCAGGCAATGAATACTGTTCCCAAAGGATGCGACTTGCAAAAGTGACTTTGTGGATAAAACGAAGGTTCCTGTGGCCAGGATTCTCACCTGGTCCTGGTTGGCTAGTTCACTACACACAAGTGGGCAATATGTCATTACTGACACTACAATAAAGAGCCCTGCCCAGTGTTCTGCATGACATGGTGGCACGGCTGCAGGAAAGCAGAGGCTGGAGTGGTGGCAGCGTGAGGACAGGCCCAGAGGACAGCTGTGTGGGCACAGAGACCCAGAGGCAGAGATCAGCTTGCTGCATGCAGACTCATTCTAAGTGAATGGGATTTTAGTCATTGACCTGCCACCATGGAAACAAAGTTGGGTATAAACCCTTTCACCCCAAAAATGCTTTACTGTCATTTTTTTGGTCACATTGAATTCATAGTGAACTTGCCTGCGGCTGAAACCCATTGGCAAGACAGACTTTTATAGAGCATCAACAATAGGGCACGTGGGCGAGGAGATCGGGAATTTCCTCATAAGGCTAGCAGGTCCTATTTTCCAGGGTCAGGTAAACTAGCTAAGGCTGAGTTGGAGAATTGTGATTGGTGTTGTTAGTTTTCCTTGACAGGTGTTTTCCATAAAGGCAGGCTGACTTAGGTTTAGATTTGTGGCATGGCCCAGCTTACTTTTGATGTATCCCTATATAAAATTAAACTTAACAATGTAATATATATATAAGCCTTCTGCTCCTAATTCCAATGTGGAGGTGGTAGGGCTCCCACACCAAGAACTTCTCTAGGACACCAGCTGAGTATCCTACAATTTAACTTAATGCTGACACTATGTGTCCAGAGATAGAGTGAGATCCCAAGTTAAGGGCTCAGTCCCATGAGACTGTCCCCCTCTACCCACCCAACTTCAGGTGTCAACAGCAAGTCCAGTTGTCACTTGTGCTTCTGTGCTGCTTCTATAAATCAGAGGTTCCCATGACCCCGTCCTCATGCTCTATTAATCTGCTAGAGTGGCTCACAGAACTCAGGGAAACAGTTACTTACATTAACAGTTTGTTAAAGGATGCAGATGAACAGATGCATAGGGCGAGGTCTGGGAAGGTCCCTAGTACAGGAGCTTCTTTCCTCGTGGAGTCAGAACGTTTCATCCTCCTAATATGTGGATGTGTTCACCAACCTAGAAGCTTTCTAAGCTCTGTCCTTTTGAATCTTTATGGAGTCATGGGTTAAATAGGCATGGGTTAAATCACTGGCCACCTGTGACTGATTCAATAAGCTCCAGCCCCATCCTCTCCCTGGAAATTAAGGGGTGGGACTGAAAGTGAGTGCCAACCCTCTAATTATGGTTTGTTCCTTGAGCAACTAGCCCTACCCCTAGGTGCTTTCCAAAAGTTGCTTCATTAACATTAAACCCAATTGTAGTGGAAAGGGACATGTTATGAATAATAAGACATCATTTCACCTTTATAGCTTTGAAGCAATTTCAGGAACTGAAGACAAGAGATCAAATATTATAGAAAAAAATGCTTCTATTGCTCTTATGTTCAGGATATTCCAAGAGTTTTGTGAACTATGGCCCAGGAACTGTGGACTAAGACCAAATACATATTTATGTATTATAAATCATACACACAGGTACACACACAAATTGCACAGATGCTAGCTCCCCAAAATACCCTATGTTGGTCAAATTACATCTGATAGATCCTGTGGCAAGCAGGATGGTGAGGAAAATAGAAGTCCTATTATATTAGAAGTTATTGCTTGAAGGAATTAGAGGCACTTAGGTGAATAAATTCAGAGTAATGAGACAGCTGTCTCTAGAGAAATTGGGCTTGTTCTGTTTGGCCAGAGGGATTGAAATTAGGACCAAGGATGAAAGGTACAGTGAGATAGGGTTAAACTTTGTGTTAATAAAGAACTTCCTAATTTTAAGAGCCCCCAAAATAAAGTATGCCTGCTTTAGAGGTAACACGTTCAGTCATTATGATTGTTCGAGCCAAAAATTAGATAGTCCCTTGGTGGCATTACTTTAGATGTTATCCAAGCTTAAGATGTGACCTTAGAGTTAGTACCTTTAAGGCACCATATTAAAAGACAAAAAGTATGAAACAAATGTAGGGGGAAACAATTTAACTTGAACTTCTAATAGTCCCTCTTCCCTTTTACTGATGGCCTGGCCTCCTGCTGTAAGGAATAAAGGGGGTGGAAATTACACGTGAAAACTGTTACAACCACTGCAACCACAATGTAACTCACAAGCCCTGCTAAAGAAGTAAAGGTTGCCTTTTCCCTGCCTAAGAAGCTGTTTGCAGTAACTCAAATCAACAGAGGAAGCAAAGCAGTTTGAATGTGCTGCCATTGATTGATTTACACTGAGTGGCTCCTGGGCCTGTGGTAAAGGCCGGCAGCACCTGAGAAGATACAAAATATACATGCTTAGACTTTGTATTTATCAAATAACAATACCAACACAATGACAGCAAAGCTTTCATTTTTCTGGCCCTGGTTGCAGCACTGTGTATGATTTATATTTTAATAGGAGGCATAGCGGGATGCCTTAGTATTCCTGAACTAGCCCCATGCAGTCTGTCCTTGGAGGTAAGCCTAATGTTAGTTTATTGTTTTCCAGGGAAGTGTCAACAATATTGTTTTTAAAGGTTAAAACCTTGAAGAGCCAGCCCTCTATTTTTCTTTCCCTCCCATCCAAGCCAATTGGTATCATTAAGACACATGATCTTTTATAATGCCCTCTTATTTTTGGTTCTCTTTAATGGGAAAACCTTCCTTTCTTCAGATAGTTATTACAGATTTCAAAAATATCAGAACTCAAATACACTAACTGTATTATATTGGAAATTTTACAACCTCAATATTATATTCCCAGCAGAAATATGTATTATAAATATCAGGAGGAACCTCCTCAAAAATGGTATTAAAATACAGAGTTGTGCTATCTGAATAGTGAATCTTCTTTCTCAGGAATTTTTAAGAATGAACTTGAGGATCTGATGAAGAAGTCACTGATAGCAGAGATTTTATCTCATTTTGTGATTCTATAATTTATATGAAATGATACAGCTACTTGCATATACAGTTGACCCTGGAAATACATGTGTTCAAACTGCAGGTCCACTAATACATGGATATTTTCAATAAATATGTCAGAAACTTTTTGGAGCTTTGTGATGATTTGAAAAAAAAGACATTTTCTTTTCTCTAGCTTACTTTATTGTAAAAATACAATACATAATATCATACGACACACAAAATATGTGTTAATAGACTGTTTAGGTTATGTGTAAGGCTTCCAGTCAACAGCAGGATATTAGTAGTTAAGTTTTGGGGAGAGGAGTCAAAGTTACATATAGATTTTCGATTGCATGGGGGGCAAGCACCCCTTACTCTCTCTCGCACTGTTCAAGGATTAACTACATATCTTTAACTCATATTATGCTTTATGTATATATTTTATACATATTATTTATTTTATACATATGCTGCATTACTTCATACATGTCACACTTTAACTCATAATAGGGCCTTAGATTATTATGACCTCTTTTCTGAGAATAGCTCTTTTTTTGAAAAGATGACTTTTAGGTCTATAAAATGAAAATCATAAAAAAATTAAATCCCCTGTAATCAAATTATCTTGGTTTCTATTAACTGTGCATATATCCAACATATGTTTCAGTGTTTACTAAAGTAAGAAGTGATTTTATACATTCCAGTTTCCTTGTTTCTATTCTAAACAGAAAATGGATTAAAATAAAAAATACAAAAATATATACATATACTCATCACAGTTACCAATTTTATTTTACATTCTGAAAATTCAGTATGTCATATCTTCCAGTATCTTACCTTTATGCTATTAAAGTATAAACATAGGCAGGGTTAGGAAATAGGAATTTAATGGTTCTGCCAGTTAGAGTGTCAATCCATTCATTCAAGGTATTCCAAGCTATCCTGAAAATACAATTTTAATGCTTAAAAGCTAGACTTTTCCTGGCATTCTCTCAGAGCATTAGCTTCATCTTCATGTACTTCCTTTATTTCAAGCATTCTTAATTTTTATTAAGATGCCACAACTTAGGATATTTTTCAAAATAAAAGAGCAAAGACTAAAACCAAACAATTATTCTGTCTAATGTAAACATGGATCAGTCTTTCTCTTTGTACCTGTTGTCCTCAATGGTCACCCTAGTCATCTTACAAGATACTACTCTTCTCAAATTCCAGCAAGGCAACATAACAATGTAAGTTATGTCACAATTAACATATTACTTAATTTAATCCAACAGTTCAAGATTGTTTATCAAATATATGTAATATACATGAAACACATGTAATTAAATTTACATAGACTATGTGAATATATTAAAATATATTAAAAATTATTATGGAATAAATAAGCCACTCTGCTTATAAATACTTGTTCAGTGTTTGCTCCAAGGCAAGTTTGCTACAACACTGTTCATTGAGAAATAGACTACAATCTAAATTCATTTTATCTTGAGGATCCTATAAAGTCACTCTTTGCATAGTAAAAGGATTTTATGAAAACAGCTTCAGCTTGTAATGGGTCCCCCAGTGTGTTTTCCCAGTTTCGGATTGGTTAAGACAAGCCTGTTAGCCTGCTGAAGTTGAGGTTGTCCTCTCCTCCCAGCAAGCCCTATGGCTTGAAGCAACTCTTGTTCTCTTCAGAGGAACCTGACGGTACTTATTCAACAACTGACTGCAGGCAAAACAATTAAATCACTGAGACACAGGATCAGCCTATGCCTACCTCACACTGATCCTAGTCACAGCCCTGGGCGGGACTTGCACGCCTTCCAGGTAGCCCAGTTGTTGAGACACAGTTAGGGGAGTGATATCAGAGGCAAGAGCACATCCAGGGATGTCCTTGATGAAGCCACAGTGGTGCTCAGGATGGTCCAACCTGTTCCCCAGTGATGGTTATCAGAAGACAAACTAAGGTTAGAATTGGTCTTGATCTCCTAAATCTCACATGAAAACTTATTGCAAGATACATTCTATTCTATTTTTTACATAGACTACCACTTCAATCAAGTGAAATACTCCCTATATGACTAAATCTCTCTATACATTGATTACCCACAGGTCCTAGAATCACACTGACTCCTTGATTGTCCTTCACGCTGAGATTTTTGTTCTGTTTGTGAAGGGTTAGGAAGCATCTCCGTGTAAAGTGAAGGCTTGCTTAGGGATTATGAAGTAGATGGTGCTTTGTGTCTATGTTTTGTGTCTGTGAGACATGTCTGCTAGTGATGACAGAGGGCAAGAAAAAGTGCAAGTGAAGGGCACCATTTTTAGCACCAACCAAACCATTCCTTGTCTTCATTTTATGAGAAAAATCACTTGTCTTTTTAGAGCTTCAGCTTCAATGTAACATAGTTAATTCTTCCTCTCCTCCCTTCTCTCTTTGTCTTCTCTCAGACACACTCTCTCTCCCTCTCTCCCTCTCTCCCTCTCTCCCTCCCTACTCCTGCCCTGCTCTATACCATCATTGAGAAAGGGCTCTTCTACAATGTAACACAGATCATTACAGGTTTTTATTCTCCCTGTCTGTGTCTGGCTAGGTAAGTTCCAAGAACCCAATTTTTCTTACTAAAAGGTCCTAATGTTCACATTTTATGGGAGAAAGCAGCAGGTATACACCAACATCTTGTATACAGTTTCATGAGCAAAGAAGTGCTCAAAGTATTTTAATTCTAAGTTAGCACTTTAATGTACTGCTCGGTTGTTCAGTCTCTAGAGTAGAGAAGAGCGAATGAATGGGCTCCCCTAGAACTCCCATCAGTCATGTGAACAAATCAGTTTTATATGAACATGCCAATTATTTAGACTGGGAAAACACATACTTTGTATATGCAGAATTTTGGAATATTACCCTACTTAATGAGCTCATGTAGTTTGTTAAGTTCCCTAATCAAATGACTTACTGCGACATTATAAAACTATACTTGAAATAGTATGGCTAAGGACAACATGCAGTCAGGATGTGGTCATTTTATTCAAATTAACTTTAGTGAAGTAATTGTTTAGAATTACAGTACTGAAAGAGTTTCACTATTAACCAAAAAGCTGCAATTCATCACAGAACATCAATACTAGGTTAGAACACACATGACTTCTAGTCTGAATCCTTCCTCATACAGACCAAGTAATTGAGGTCCAGGCCTAAAGTCACCTAGCTAATGAGGTTAAAAGTGAGAAAAAAATAGAGCCAGGGCTGATAAAGTTGAGCAAACTGAAGTACATGCCACACAATTTTGGGAGTGTGTAGGCAAGGGATGGTGTAGGAAGCACAATTATTGAAGTAAAGAAAAATCATTCCAATGAAATGTTAGTAGAATAGCATTTTTCACAATGCATATTTTAGTAATAAGGTTTTAAAACACAGCAAATATGTTTCAGGCATGAGAGCCTGAAAGCATATTTCAAATAATTTCCTTAACTTGAAATCTAGCTATATTTGTGGGTTTTAGAGATGTCTGAATCAGATAGAAATACATGGTTACATCATGGAATTACCAAGATTTTTTAAATCTGTATGTTGTATTTTAAGATAACCTGAAGGCATGTATTTTCTTTCTATGCCCCAGAGACTTATACAATACTTGGACAGCTTCTAAACCAGTGTTCAGTCTCCTTAGGATTAAGCAAAGCAAAACTCTGAAAGAGAATGAATGGAAAACATAAAGTGGTTCTGTCCTGGAGATGATTGCGTACACTGAGATTTTACTATATACGTTTTGTAATGGAAGGTGACTTAACAAGAAGCAATTTAACCATGACAATTTCCTATTTCTACTTCAGCTGAAAATGTTACACAAACTGAAGGGAAGGATAAAAACATAATCTGTAATGATGGAGACACTGAAAATATAAGTATCAAGGGAGAAATAGAAACATTTTGACATCATTTTATTCAAAATTGAAACCTATATGCTAGCTCCACTACAGAATCCCTCATACTTACTACCTCACACATTTAAATAGAGATAAAGGTCACTAACAAAAGTAATATGCAATTCCAACTAGCACCTTAAATTAATTTAACAGGACAATGATGGTTATTTAAACAAATTTAACAGCTGTGTAAACCTTAAAAAAAATCCAAAAAATTAAGTTTTGACAGAAGCCCACAATATCTGTGTGGTATTTTAACAACAAACCTTGAATATTTTCTAAATTTGCAAGGATTATTAGTAAGCCATTTGTCATTGGCAATGATAGCCTTTGTAGTGAGCATTGCTGATAGAATAAAAAGAAATTATGGGGATATAGGATGTGGGCTAGGGAAAAGAACAACCACCTTCAAAAGAATGGTTCTCCACTGTAGTCTCCACTGCTGTACCTTGGAAAAACTTTCTCCATGGGAAAATCAGATTTCCTTTATGTATTCAACCAATGACATAATTTTTTTCGATCTTAAGTCTGCTGCAGATACACACACAGAAACAAGTCAACTCTTCAGCACACAGGAAGGCTGGTGTGGTGGTGCGTAAAGAGCTCTGGGAAAGGGGCTGCAAAACCAGCATATATTGTAGGCTGGGAGTTGTCACCCAAAACACAATGGATTGGAGATATTTTGCAACATTAGTGGCATTCCCTGGTCACTTTCCTTTTTACCCAGTTCCATAGTAAAGTGGGAAAAAAATAAATCTCTCTTTCATGGTCTCAGATAACGTGCTATATTTTTTATATCATATAATACCATCATAATTTATCTCTCCCATGATATTATAACAGTCAATGGGGAAGGAAGCATTTTTGTCCTCCTTACTGAGTTATACCTTATGCTTAGTTAGCAGAGTGCCTCACATAATAAATATATGTAGGATTTTAAAAAATTAATGAATGAATATTGGGCATCCTTAACCTCATAGTTGCAGGATGTCTATGAGTTTTTACCTCTCTGTATTTCTGGAATTCAGATAGATACAGTTACCCTATCTCCTGGGAGACTGTACTTAATTTCCAGCCCCTCGTTTCATACCAGATTGGCTTCCTCAGTAAGCAACATTATCTGCATTGATAAAGAACCTTGCTCCTTTCCGAAAATCATGACTAATTCTTTAATTAGATATTTCTTATATGTTAACACACACCTAACATTGAAGTAGAGCTTTGCAATTCTCCTTGGAACCTGGCTGTTGCAGATGCTGGTAGCTCTGGAGAGCAAAGAGCAGATTCAGAAAGGAAGCAGTGTGGCTTCTCTCTTTCAGTATTTTCCCTGTTAAACTTGATTTTCCCCCCATTTATTCTCTCTCCATTTCCCCAGCATTTTTTGTACAGTCTTATGTAGCAACATTGCAATTTATATTTACACTCTCAAGATGTTCAAGTAATTCTAAATATCCTATTCTTTTTGGACTAGGAATCATGAATACATGATTAGGCATTCTATAGAGTCTTAACCTCAGTTTTATCTTTTATAGCATCAATTATTCACCATTGTATTAAACCAATATTAGATTTTAGACATACTTAGAGATATGAGCAATTTTAACACTTGGACATTATTTTTATCTTTTTGGGTGTATGTATAAAATTCTTGTGGTGAAGGGTTTTTAATTGTCTTTTGAAAGTACCCATATTTGTAGCTCAGAAACTATTATTGTCAAATGTACAGTAAGGTTCTTTGGAAAATGTCATCTGTGCTTTCCAGATAACCAAGTACAAAAATTGATGCAAAATAATAATGAATTCAGAGGCCTCTAAGAATTTGGAAGAGAGAGGAGATAAAAAATATTGTAAACAGTGGTATGTGGAACATAAAGTAGAATACTATAATAGAATTTGAGTCAAGTAAAACTTGGATAAAATATCAAGGAAAATTTTTGAAAAAAGACTATACTGTCCAGATTCATAGGGAGTTAAGAGTGAGAAGGGGAAACTAAAGTCTATAGAATTTGCTGCATGCCCAAAGATGTGCTCTATTTCTTTACTTACTTTCTACTATGGACTTTGGTAGAAAAAGTTTAAAAAGTCAATAACATTGCAAGGAAATTCAGACCATGAGAAGCATCCAGTTTCCATCCTGCTTCACAGCAAGGAATGCATTTAGACATATCTGAGAACCACTCAGCGTTTCAACCTCAGGCAGAGCTTCCGGACAGCAAACAGAGAAGAAAGCTGGAAGTACAGCAGGAGTAGCTATTTTTTTCCACTTGTTCAGACATGGCAAAGTTTATTTTTAAATGCCAACAGACAAGGCATGGCAGTATTTCTGGTGCCTTAAGCAACTGCCTATTCACAGGCCCAGGTAACAGCCATGAAGTCTAGGTCTCTCTAATGGATAGGTAACTTCTTGATGAAGGTCAAAGTTTTTTTAAGGCTAGTTCTATTCCAAAAATAAAAAGGAAGATAGAAAGTTAAGGAAGGGAAAGATAATGACTTACTAAGTGATTAAATTATAGTCAATGTCAATTTGCAATTTCAATTTAATTGTACAAGGCTTTGAGCACAGTAAGTGTTCTACATATATTAGTAAATTATGTAACAAATCAATACTGGAAAATGTTTTAATGATACATAGAATATTTTACAAAGATCAGTTATATCAATGACAATATTCAGTGATTCTCAGGCTTTTAAAACTAAAATAGAGCAGAATTAAAGATCTTATCCCCATTTATTAAGCATGAAAGTTGGAGAATGTAAATATTTAAACTAAGTCATAGTAATTCACCTCAAACCACAGCTAGTAAATGTCATAGTTAAAAATATAAAGTAACTGAGAGGAGATTCAAGATGGCGGCGTGAGAGGTGAGCCAGAGAATTCCTCCCAAAACCACATATAGTGTGAAAATATAGTTAATACAACTAGCCCTAAAACAGCAACAGGAAAGAAGACTGCACCAGACTGCATACAGACCTCATGAACAGAGCAGACATCAAGAAATGGTAATGTGCCAAAGCCTTGATCAGGTGGGACCCAGGCCCTTCCCCCACCTTAGCTCACCAGAGGGAGGAAGAGAAATGGAGTGGGGAGGGGGTGGAAGCCTAAGACTGCTAAACATCCAGCCCTGGAGGTCTGCTTTGGAACACAAACATACATTGTGTGGTGCTCTGGAGGTTGGTGGGGATGGGGAGCTGGACAGACAGAGTGCTTGAGAGACTGATATTCCAGCCATTTGTGGAGGAAGGGGATCCACATCTGGTGGCTCTGGGACAAAGGAAAAGCAGGCTGTGGGAGAGGCTTCCTAGCAGCAAGAGGGCTGCTGAACAGGTGGGGTTTTTATGGAGCTTGCTACACCGGAGAAGGGATAGGTGGATAAGGTTTTCTGGGCACACTCTGCCCAGTAGGCTGGGAACTTTGAGGAGCTTCAGGTGCTCCATACCCCTGGCTGTCTACTCAGCTCTGAGGCCCCCCACTGTGACACACAGCCTGCTGTCCCTTCCTCCTGGCCTTCCAGCACCTGCTCATAAACTGGCAGTCACTGCACTGGCATCAGGTCAGCCAGAGAGAGGCCCCACCTACAACAGCTAGAGATGCCAAACACAGAGGCTTGCACCTGTGTGCTTGGCCCACTGGCTCTAATACTGGAGACAGACACCCACAGACACGAATCAGGAAACAGCTCTTTCCTCTCCCCAGACACCAGCTCCACTCCCTTACGACCCCCCAACCTCACTCTAGAGACTGAGCAGCTCCAGAGACTAGAGCTTCCAGGCACCAGAGGGCACCACATAAAATGAAGAAATGTCAAAGGAACCTGGTTCAGACCAAAATCTAACAAACACCAGAAAAAGGGCCAAATGAAACTGAACTCACCAATCTTCCTGAAAGAGAGTTTAAAATAAAAATCAAAAACATGTTCATGGAGGTACAGAAAAATATTCAAGAACTCAGGGATGAATTTAAGATGGAGATTCAATCATTAAGAAATTCCATATCTGAAAGTTAACATACAATGGAGGGATTTAAAACCAGATTAGATGTAGTAGAAGAGAAGGTAAATGGAATAAAAATTAGAGAAGAGGAATACAAAGAAGCTGAGGCACAGAGAGAAAAAAGGATCTCTAAGAATGAAAGTACATAGAACTGTGTGAGCAGTTCAAATGGAACAATATCCACATTATAGGGGTACCAAAAGAAGAAGAAGAGAGAAAAAGGGATAGAAAGTGTTATTGAGGTGGTAAATGCTGAAAATTTCCCCAATCTGGGGAAGGAGATAGTCTCTCAGGCCAAGGAGGTGCATAGATCACCCAACATAAGGGACCCAAGGAAGACAACATCAAGACATATAATAAGTAAAATGGTAAAGATCAAGGATAAAGACATACTTTTAAAAGCAGCTAGAGAGAGAAAAAAAGATCACATACAAAGGAAAACACATCAGGCTATCATCAGACTTCTCAACAGAAACCTTACAGGCCAGAACGGAGTGGTATGATATATTTAATGCAATGAAGCATAAGGGCCTGGAACCAAGAATACTCTACCCAGCAAGGTTATCATTTAAAGTTGAAGGAGGGATTAAACAATTTTCAGGTAAGCAAAAGCTGAGAGAATTTACCTTCCACAAACCACCCCTACAGTGAATTTGGGACTCCTATAGATGGAAGTATTCCTAAGGCTAAATAGATGTCACCAGGGGAAATAAAACCACAGCAAAGTAGAACAATTAATTACTAAACAGATGCAAAATCAAATCAACTATCCCCAAAGTCAATCAAGGAATAGACAAAGAGTAGAGAATATGATACCTAACATATAAAGAGTTGAGGAGGAAGAAAAAGGAGAAAAAAAAAGAACCTTTAGATTGTGTTTGTAATAGCATATGAAGGGATTTAAATTAGACTGTTAGATAGTAAGGGAATTATCCTTGTACCTTTGGTAACCACTAATTTAAAGCCTGCAATGGTAGTAAGTACATACCCATCGATAATCACCCTAAATGTAAAAGATCATCCATCAAAAGATATAGAGCCACTGAATCTATAAAAAAAACAAGACCCATCTATATGCTGCCTACAAGAGACACACTTCAAACCCAAAGACATACACAGACTGAAAGTAAAGAGAAGGAAAAAAATATTTCACTAACTAAAAGGGAGAAAAAAGCAGGAGTTGCAGTACTTGTATCAGAAAAAATAGACTTCAAAACAAAGAAAGTAACAAGAGACAAAGAAGGACATTACATGACAAAGGTGTTAGCCCAACAAGAAGATATAATTATTATAAATATCTATGCACCCAATACAGGGCACCAACATATGTGAAACAAATACTAACAGAATTAAAGGAGGAAATTGAATGAAATGCATTTGTTCTAGCAGACTTCAACACACCACTCACTCCAAAGGACAGATCCACCAGACAGAAAATAAGTAAGGACATAGAGGCACTGAACAACACACTAGAACAGATGGACTTAACAGACATCTACAGAACTCTACATGCTAAAGCAGCAGGTTACACATTCTCCTAAAGTGCACTGGAACATTTTCCAGAGTAGACCACATACTAGGCCACAGAAAGAGCCTCAGTAAATTCAAATAGGTTGAAATTCTACCAACCAACCTCTCAGACCACAAAGGCATAAAACTAGAAATAAATTGTACAAAGAAAACAAAAAGGCTCACAAACACATGGAAGCTTAACAACATGCTCCTAAATAATCAGTGGGTCAATTACCAAATAAAAACAGAGATCAAGCAATATATGGAGACAAATGACAAAAATAATTCAACACTGCATATCTGCGGGGCGCAGTAAAGGCCATGCTAAGAGGGAAACATATCGCAATACAAGTCTACTCTCAAGAAAGAAGAACAATCCCATATGAACTGTCTAAACTCACAATTAACGAAACTCTAAAAGGAAGAACGAATGGGCCCAAAGTCAGTAGAGGGAGGGACATAATAAAGATCAGAGCAGAAATAAACAAAATTGAGAGGAATAAAACAGTAGAAAGAATCAATGAAAGCAGGAACTGGTTCTTTGAGAAAATGTACAAAATAGATAAACCCCTAGCCAGACTTATCAAGAAAAAAAGAGAGTATACACACATAAACAGAATCAGAAATGAGAAATAAGAAATTAATAGAGATACCGTAGAAATATAGAGAATTATGAGAGAATACTATGAAAAATTATATGCTGACAAATTGAATAACCTAGAAAAAATGGACAACATTCTAGAAAAATACAAACTTCCAAGGCTGACCCAGGAAGAAACAGAAAATCTGAATAGACCAATTACCAGCAAGGAAATTGAATTAGTAATAAAAAAACTACCTATGAACAAAATCCCTTTACCAGATGGTTTCACTGCTGAATTTTATCAAACATTTAGTGAAAACCTAATACCCATCCTCCTTAAAGTTTTCCAGAAAGTAGAAGAGGAGGGAATACTCCCAAACATATTCTAGAAGGCAACATCTCTCTAATACCAAACCAGGCAAAGACAACCCAAAAAAATAAAATTACCCACCAATATCCCTGATGAACATAGATGCAAAAATACCCAACAAAATATTAGCAAACTGAATTCAAAAATACATCAGAAAGATCATCCATCATGATCAAGAGGGATTCATCCCAGGGATGCAAAATGGTACAACATTAGAAAACTCCATCAACATCAACCACCACATCAAGAAAAAGAAGGACAAAAACCACATGATCATCTCCATAAATGCTGAAAAAGCATTTGACAAAATTCAACATCCATTCATGATAAAAACTCTCAACAAAGTGAGTATAAAGGGCAAGTACCTCAACAAAATATGGGCCATAAATGACAAACCCACAGCCAACATTACACTTAACAGCAAGAAACTGAAAGCTTTTCCTTTAAGATTGGAAACAAGACAAGGATGCCCACTCTCCCCACTTTTATTCAACATAGTTCTGGAGGTCCTAGTCATGGCAATCAGACAACACAAAGAAATAAAAGGCATCCAGATTGGTAAGGAAGAAGTGAAACTGTCCCTGTTTGCAGATGACATGATATTGTACATAAAAAACTCTAAAGAATCATTCCCAAACTACTAGATCTAATATCTGAATTCAGCAAAGTTGCAGGATACAAAATTAATACACAGAAATCTGCGGCATTCCTATACAAGAGCGATGAACTAGCAGAAAGAGAAATGAGGAAAACAATTCCATTCACAATTGCATCAAAAAGAATAAAATACCTAGGAATAAACCTAACCAAGGAAGTGAAAGACCTATACTCTGAAAACTACAAGGCACTCATGAGAGAAATTAAAGAAGATACCAATAAATAGAAACATATCCCATGCTCATGCTTAGGAAGAATTAATATTGTCAAAATGGCCATCCTGCCTAAAGCAATCTACAGATTCAATGCAATCCCTATCAAAATACCATCAGCATTCTTCAATGAACTAGAGCAAATAGTTCTCAAATTCATATGGAACCACAAAAGACCCCAAATAGCCAAAGCAATCCTGATAAGGAAGAATAAAGTGGGGAGAATTATGCTCCCTGACTTCAAGCTCTACTACAAAGCCACAGTAATCAAGACAATTTGGTACTGGCACAAGAACAGACCCATAAACCAGTGGAACAGACTAGACATCCCAGATATAAACCCAACCATATATGGTCAATTAATATATAATAAAGTAGTCATGGATATACGATGGGAAAATGGCAGCCTCTTCAACAGCTGGTATTGGAAAAACTGGACAACTACATGCAAGAAAATGAAACTAGATGATTGTCTAACCCCATACACAAAAGTAAACTTGAACAGGATCAAAGACCTGAATGTAAATTATGAAATCATAAAACTCTTAGAAAAAAACATAGGCAAAAATCTCTTGGACATAATATGAGCAACTTCTTCATGAACATATGTCCCCAGGATAGGGAAACAAAAGCAAAAATGAACAAGTGGTACTATATCAAACTAAAAAGCTTCTGCACAGCAAAGGACACCATCAGTAGGATAAAAAGACATCCTATGGTATGGGAGAATATATTCATAAATGACAGATCTGATAAGTGGTTGACACCAAATTATATAAGGAGCTCAACCACCTCAATAAACAAAAAGCAAATAAGCCAATTAAAAAATAGTCAGAGGAGCTGAACAGATACTTCTCCAAGAAGAAATTCAGATGGCCAACAGACATATGAAAAGATGCTCCACATCGCTAATCATCAGAGAAGTGCAAATTAAAACCACAATGAGATATTACCTCACACCAGTAAGGATGGCCAATTTCCAAAAGACAAACAACAACAAATGTTGGTGAGGATGTGGAGAAAGGGGAACCCTCCTACACTGCTGGAGGAAATGTAAAATAGTTGAACCATTGTGGAAAGCAGTATGGAGATTCCTCAAAAAACTCAAAATAGAAATACCATTTGATCCAGGAATTCCACTCTCAGGAATTTACCCTAAGAATGCAGGAGCCCAGTTTGAAAAAGACATATGCACCCCTGTGTTTATTGCAGCACTATTTACAGTAGTCAAGAAATGGAAACAACCAAGTGTCCACCAGTAGATGAATGGATAAAGAAGAGGTGGTACATATACACAATGGAATATTATTAAGCCAGAAAAAGAAAACAAATCCTACCACTTGCAAAACCATGATGGAGCTAGAGGGTTTTATGCTCAGTGGAATAAGTCAGGCAGAGAAAGACAAGTATCAAATGATTTCACTCATCTGTGGAGTATAAGAACAAAGCAAAAACTGAAGGAACAAAACAGCAGCAGGTTCACAGAACCCAAGAATGGACTAACAGTTACCAAAGGGAAAGGGATTAGGGAGTATGGTTGGGAAGGGAGGGATAAGGGGATAAAGGGGCATTACAATTAGCATGTATAATGTAGTGGGGGGATACGGGGAAGGCAGTATAACACAGATAATACAAGTAGTGATTCTATAGTTTCTTACTATGTTGATGGACAGTGACTATAATGGGGTATGTGGTGGGGATTTGATAACAGGAGGAGTTTAGTAACCATCATGTTCATGTAACTGTATATTAATGATAGCAAAATAATATATATAAGTAAATGAAAGCTGCCATCCTTTGTAATGCTGTTTTTCCTGTAGAATTTCCTATACAAATGCCTTTCCTGGATACCTCATAAATTAAGTCCTGTTTTATTTTATTTTATTTTTTATTTTAACTGCAATTCTCATTTTCATGGATTCTAAATTTCTAGACTTCACTTTCGTTACATTTTTATATATTCATCCTTTATCTCATCTATTTCCTAGGGCTCCAATGAGTTCATGTGCTAGACTAATTCCTTGCTCATTACAGAGAGGATAGCTCCTTGATGCAATAGATATTTTTTACCTGATCTTTGACAAATCTTTCATTTTTAAGGTAGGTATAAGCAACAATCCACTGACCTGTTCCTTCTAAATTTTCACTTAAGTGTTGGCATGAATACCTGGCAAGAATATTTTGGGTGCAACAATGAAGGGCAGCAGTGGGGAATCGAAAAGTTTTATTTTAACAATTGTGCAGGGGGAGTTCTTAGCCAGTTTATTTTGTTTTACTGTGTTACTTACTAAGAATATGCTAGAAAAGTCCTAGGTGATCAAGTCTCACTTTGCTAGAAAAGTCCTAGGTGATCAAGTCTCCCTACTGCTGAATGCCTGAGGAGCTAGGACAAGGCCTGGAGATTCCACTCCAAAGGCAAACATAATCAAGTCACCAGACTAATTGTGGTGGATTTCATATGACCACACTTTCTTTGATACACTAGGTATTGCAAGGCAGTAGCTGTCCTCTCCCCTTGAGTCCAGGTTGGCTGGAATTCCTTGATCCATAGAATATACCAAAATAACATTATGAAACTCTTGGCTCAACCTTTAAGAGGACTGACAGCTTCTATTTTGTTCTTTTGGAGCTATAAGTACCATGTGAAATTCATGGAGAAGTCCAGAGAGTACACAGAGAGGAGGAAGGACTCAGTTGAACCCAGGCTTTCTCCTATCCCCACCAAGATGGCATTTGACTGACAGTGACAGGGACCCTTCCAGACCAGTCCAGCTGTCAGTTGAATAGCTCCAAGTTTACTCTGACATGCCATGTGGAGCAGAAGTGTCATCCAATCAAACCCTTCCCAAATTCACAAAAAATATGAGCTAATAGAACAAGGTTATTATCTCAAGCCACTAAGTTTTGGGGTAGTTTATTATTCAGCAATTAGTAACCAGACAATATCAGCACACTGTTTCATTTTCAGCAGCCAGGATAACCTGTTCCTAGTACCCACCTGGGAGAACTCTAAACTGCTTTTTCAAAGCAATTCACACAAATTTATGCAAAACTGGAGACCTGTCCTGACATCAGATTTTGAAGACCTCTCTAAATGACAAATTTCTAGTCATGCCCTTTGAACAAAGTGTTGCATTAATAGATAGGACTCCTGTATGTTTTGACCCTTCAATTGCCTAATGAACTGAGAGAGTGTTTATGGAAGATGAAGTTAAGTAATGTACATAAACTTCCTCTGTGAAGTATAAAATACAGGGTGAAAATAAGCTACCACCACTTTCAAGGTTTTATGAACACTTTTCTCTCTGAAACATTTGGACTGGAAAATATTTAGTCTAGAACCAGGGGATCTAAAGAATAATGATGTTGTTTTACATATATATACATATGTATATAATGATGAATGATGTTATAAGGAATCTTTCACATGCCATAACATTCACCCTTTAAGATGTACCACCCAGTGGTTTTTGGTATATTTCCAAAGATGTGCAACCATCACTGCTAAGTCAAGACCATTTTCACCACCCTAAAAGAAACTCTGTGCCCAAAAGTAACTTCTAGAAATTAAAAAAATGTTGATGGTAGTAATTAGAAAATAATACTTTAGGATAGACATATGGATTCAAATAGAACAGGAAACAAACTGAGGGAGTTGGAAGCAGGGAAAGGGATAGAATGTGTGTACAGGAAAGAGTTACCACAAGGGCGTGAGACTGCTATCATTAAAAAGGCTTGCATCTGGGAACTTGACTGGCAAGCAGTCACTCACACTGGTATGAAACGTTCTCTACTGATAAGCACATCTGACTGATAGCGGATAGGCCCACAGCATCTACATAGCCCAAAGACATTGGGCACTAAGTCTCTTACAGGTTCTCTGGTAGAAGACACTTCACACATGTTGTCACAACTTGCTGCTGGAGGAATTGAGCACATCTGTGGTGACCCAGTGGTGAGGACTCTTGGAAGCTTGTGTCTGGCTTCCAGTGGACTTTGCTCCATGCGCCTTTTCCATTTGCTGATTTTGCTTTACGTCCTTTCACTGTAACTCATCTTAGCCATGAGTATGACTATATGCTGTGTCCTATGAGTCCTCCTAACAAATCATGAAACATGGGAGTGGTCTTGGGAACTGTCAGACAAAACATGTGAAAGGTGATCCGTCTTTAATTGTTCTCTACAGCAGTTAACAGTCCTGCTCTAAGATCTTTTCATTAGCATCTTAATAATCGCATCTACATTAAAAAAAAATAACAGCTAAACCTATGTCCCAATTTCCAGGCTCTATCTATGATTTTGTTGTTGAAAAGACAGAAGTAAAGTATATGGCAGAATTGAGCAAAGGTTTTATTAAGTAGCCTTGGAAAAGTAAAGAAATTTGGTTCGTATCTGCTGGAGAGAAGCAAATTGTGCATATATGGTTGATGGAAATAGATTGATGAGTTATTGTTATTTGTAAAAAGAATAATCAGGAGAGAGTTTAATGAAAAGATATAATAGGAATTGACTATTTTTGAACTTTTACAGATAATTGTTTTCGTATTTAAGGTGGAATGCCACACAATTGAAAGAGAATTGACAAAGAGATGTTTCCCCTTTCTACTGTTGGTGAAAAAAAAAACAGAAATACAACAAAAGAAAAGAAAACTCTTAAAAGCAAGCATAATTTTAAGAAATTACAGAAAGAGCCCAAGCTTTTATAGGTAATGGTTAATATAAATATTATAAATAATGAAATAGTGATCTATAATCCAGCAACAATTCTAAAAAGGTAAGCATAGTACTTCACAGCTAGAAGAACCTACTGTCACCTCAATACAGCTTAAGTCACCATGTTTGAGGACAAAATAACACAAAGTCTATTTGTGATTTTAAATTGTGAATGTGAGTTGAATATATGCCAACTGCGTCTAAAAAAATCTATTTCTCTTAGTCTTAATCATAATTGAATCTTTTTTGTTAATATTCTATAGTGACTGGTTATCTCATTTTCACTGTTTCTGTAATAAAGTTCACTTTAACTTAGACAATGTGGTAAATTAAGCTTCAGCTTTTAATGCCTCTGCTTGGAAGCAGCACTATCATGTACATTCATCTCTCACTGTGAAAACAAATCTCATGTATATTTTAAGGGGCAGAGAAAGTGAAATCCTACCATGCATCTAGAAAAGGGAGAACCAGAATATTTCCTAATAGCCCTAATGATGATTATAATGATTATGTTCATTTTGAGAGTCACTTAAAAGCTATTTCACTTCAACTTGCTTAAGGGATTTCATAGCTGGCCCTCCTGCCTTCCAAAGAACACAAAGAGACATGAAGAATTCACTGTGGTTGACTCTGAGTGTGTTCATGATCTTACTGTTGGTTAAAAAACAAAAATCATTCATTTAATAAACATTTACTGAAACCATACTCATCTATGACCTAGATATTGTAAGAATTCAATGGTGAATAAGGTAGTTTGCTCTTAAGTTTTTAATATAAGGCTGTTATTTTTTCATATAACTTTTGAATACAAATTTGCATTCAAAAATATAAACTTATAGTACCTTAATAAAAATGTTTTAAAAATATGTATTGTTAGATAGTGGCAGATAAGGACTCGTAGGCAAGGAACATAGCAGCCATCTAAATTTTATTGTAAGATTGTATACCAGGTTGCCAAGGAATGACTAATCACAGACAATACTTACCCCTAAGATGTGAAGGGTTGGGACATGCGACTTGGGTCAAAGTGATGAGGAAGGAAAGATGAAAATGGGTTGGACTGAAGTGGTAATAGGATTTGCTAAGGGACTGGATGACGGTACAAAGGGAAACAAGCAACCCAAGACCACAGCCCTCAGTGTGGGCTACGGAGAAGGTAGTGGCACTAACAGAGACAGGAAGCCCAGGGTGGGAAATGTGAGGGTTAAGGGCAAACTATGGGACATCTGAGATGCTACTGGGGCTGAGCCCCTGCCTAGTCATCTAAGTAGTTGTTATACCAACTGGGAACCTCAAAGAGTGAGGGACCTCATTCATTATTGTCAGTGTATCATGCATGGGTTTTTTCCTATTATGAACACAAATGATTAGATATCTTAGATTCAGTCATGACCCATGCAGTATTTGTGAAATTAACCAATCACTGAACACTGATTCCTTGAAATACCCTGATACTGGGACATGTATCTAAGTAGTTTGTATAGATAAGTGAAAGTGGGCTGCCAAGATTATGCATCTAGTAAATGGGTACAAGAAGTGTATTTTTAGATTCTCTTCCCCAGACCCTAAAAATATTCTAGAGGTGAAATCCAGAGATTCTACTCCTTGAAAAACCTGAGACTGCCTATAATCTCCAGGTCAGATAACAGCACTGAAACCACACAGACCCTTATTCATGCTGCATTGATGGGTGTTTTCTGTTATCTCAGAGAGCCACTTAGACTCAGTTCTTTAGGATATTCCTAAATGAATTTTGATGGTCACCCTATAACATTTATGCATTTAGCATGCATCCAAGAAAATTTCTTCCACCATTTCTGCATTATGGAACACCAAACCTAATAAGATACATTTATGAGAAGTCTCTCATACTACTACAGCTCAGGAGAATGAGATGATAATTTACTGATTTTTAAACTTTATTTTAGGGTCTTCATTTTATGAAATGATATTTGATCAGCTTTATATAGGTGGGTTGGAAAATGGGCTTAGACATCACAACAAGTACTAATAACTTTACATTTTTTTTCTCTATTTTCCTTGGCTGTAATCATTAAAATGGAGCTCTGGAAGGCCTGTTATAACTTTATGTGTGTTTGTGGGAAAGGGAATAATATGTCTAGAATCCTAAATTCATGGAGACTTAGGCACTAAAGAAATGAAGCAGCAGAAGTAATTCTCACTACTTCTGATGATTTTTTTTTCTATTTAATGGGTTTTCAGTTACTATAACCTACATGGCATCTCTCTGCCCTTTGTAAGTTCTTCCCCAAACAATTATGAAAACAAAACATAAAAACTTGCTGGGCTGATAGAGGCTTGAAGCCATTGAAATGTGCCTTATTTTTATTATATTATTTGTTGTCCCCGGGTGATGAAACTTGGAATTCCCTAGAGACGCGGAAGCACATCCTAAGGCATGAGGAGCTGCATCAGAGTGACAGAATGAGCGGAGAGCCAGGGGCACAGCCCCCGGGGCCTGGCGGTGGCCTCGCCCTGCTCCTGCTCAACAGCAGTCCTTTCTTCTGGGAAGACTCTGCCCTGCCCTGTGGTTGGAGAGGATGTCAGTCATAGCGTTCATCTCACTGGGCTGTAGGGATGGGCATCTCATGTAGAACTGGAAAATTCCTGTGCCCTTACTGCTGGTGACTGTGATTGGTCCATGGGCAAGTACCCAAATATGTTCAATAAACTGTTCTTTGAGACTGGCAATCTGCTTTCAAGGAGTAAAACATTCTTCCCTCTAGGACAATTTACTTGAGCGATAGGAAGCTGGAACTGCCAATTGTCATCATCTCTGCCATGTGGCTGGAGACTGTCTGCAAAAATCAATCCAAGTGGAGGCAGGAAAGAAGATTTTTGATAGCACTGAGACCCTTGTTCCAATTCTTGAGGCTTTTTAAATCTATTCTGAGCTACTTCCACATCTTCCCCAGCTTCATGAATAATATTTCCTTTTTGCATAAACTTGGTATATTGGGTTCCTGCCATTGATAAAAATTCAGTATCTGAGGAATAAGCAGAAGTAGAGGTATCTACAAAAGATATTTCCACATACTCCACACAGTTTTATAACCTAATGAAAGCATGATGACTGGCTATGTGGAAGGAGAGGTCCCCACACTGCTCTTCTCACAAGCCACTGAAACCACCACTGTGAGGAGAAGCAAGTGATGCCACAGAAAACACATGACTTCACAGGCAAAGCCCGCCAAGTGTGTGTGAGGAGGAGACACAGATGAGAACATCCTTGGACAGGGGTATAAAAGAAATGTGAAAGAAGACTGCAATAATTTAAGATTTGAATTTATCAACCAACATCTATAAGTAACACTGGAGAGTGTCTGGATTATAAATTTGTCATACTTTAGGCTACTGTCTTCTCTACCCAAGACTTACTATCAGATAATTATTTTCCTAAAATAAAACTTCCTTCTAAAACACCAGGGCCAGTATTTTGGCAAGAAATTCACACTTTTTAAATTATTTTTTTGCCATTGCTAGAGCCAACTGATTTTGCATTTGTGCCAGAAATGCTTCTAGCCTTAGGATGCATAATGAGTGCATCTCTACTAAAATTACATCTTAAAGTGAATATTTCTAATACATAGAAATAAGCTCAGCTAGGTGCTGAGAGTTCCCAAGAGATCTTAACAATACAGAATATTTAAATATTAAAATATTACAATTTTTGAGTATATTAACAATTTCAGGGCTAATCTGATATTCTTTATAAGAATTGGACCTCAAAATTTCTGAGTCCCAATTGTTTTCATCTGAAAGAATAGAATAACAAAGGCTTTTTTTAATCACCTAGAGTTCACATCTGTTCAAAACTGACAGAGGCATCTTTCTATATTGTGACAGCTCTCATATTGTGCACTCACTTTTCCCAGGGAGAAAAAAAAATACATTTCCCAGATTCCCTTGCAGCTAGTGAACAGTCATATGATCTATGGTGGTTGCCAATGCCACCTGACTTCCTGAAATGTGGATGTGGGAGGGAGCAACATGAGGTAAGAGCTGTGTGGGAGAATCATCTCTGGCAAGCAAGGTACCTGCCTGCTTCTTCTGGAACATCTCCCTGTGCCCACAGAGTGGTCAGCCCTGAGCAGAAGTCCTTGAGTCAGTCCCCTGAGGTGGTGGACACTGCTGCTGAAGGCTTTGTCCTGAGTGTACCATCCAAGCCTGGCTTCTCAAGCCATGCAGGGTCCATGAGATATCAGATATCACAACATAAATCACTTTCTGCTTCAGTTTATGGAGTTAATTCAATTGTTGCAATTAAAGATGAGTAACTATAGGTGTAAAGTAAAAGAAAAGAAAGGAAGGAAGAAATAAAAAGGGAAAGAGAGAGAATGAACGAAGGAATGAAGGAAAGAAAGAAAACAGAAAAGAAAGAGAAAGAAAAGGAGAGAGAGAGAGAAAGAAGGAATGAAGGAAAGGAAGAAAAGAAAGAGAGAGAAAGGGAGGGGAGGGAAGGGAGGGAGGGAAAGAGACAGAGGGAGGGATGGAGGGAGGAAGAAAGACATATTAAATTTCTTAGTAAACCTTTATGTACTATATAACTGAAAGATGATGCTATTTTTGTGGTGATTATTACATGTCCTGAATTCTAATTTGTGATTCTACTGCACTTTTGTGTGTTTCTTAAAAACAATGCAGCAAAATATGCATGTATTTTATAAAAATTCTAATTATGCTAGGTTTTCAACTTGTTTTGCTCTATTGTTTCCTTTTAAAAATGAATAATTTATAATAGATATTACTGGGGATAAGAATAGCATGGATTTGTCCCAGAGATTTTAGGTATCATGTCTGAAATCGTTCAATAAAATAGGGAACAAGGAGTGCCATGAGCTAACAAGGCTTTCAGCTGACTAGGAAAGTGAGAAGGGCAAGTGTGACATTCAGCACTTCTCTATGATCCTTCCCAAGAGGATATCTAAATGGCAGTAGGCAGTGGAGATACCCAGGAATAGGGTGCACTGATACAGAGACATTACATGCATGTAAATGAAAACAGTCAACTCTCAGAGGAATAAGCTAGGGACCAGAATTATCACTCCTTGTAAAAATAAATCATACACACACACACCTGATGATGGGAAAAGGAATAGGGGATGCACTGAGATTATAAACAGCCTATCATACTATAAGACAAACATAATAATTGAATTTTTTAAATTTTCAATGGAATATCTTAGACATAGTTGAAGAAAATTGTAACAATGAGGGTCTATATGAATTTTAAGATGAAAAGTATTTCCAGAAGTGTTCTTTGTTCACATGTAAAGTAATATTAACTTACATATCAATTTTTTAAACTCATTAAACAAAAGACTATTGCACCAATTGCCCTACTCTGCACCCCACCGACCCATACCGTGCTTGCATCATAATGCAAACTCATTCTCTATTGCATAACCATTCTCTGCTTTTCTTTGCCTGTTTCTAGTTTTGATTTCTGCTTTTCAGAGAATGAGCTATTCCATGTTTTTCATTTGCAATGAGAAAGCTCATTGAGATTACTTTGGATCTCTGAAGTTAAAGTGCCATCTTGTGCCAAAAGAAAGCATCACCATATAGACTTATTCAATGTTAGATATGCGATCATTTTCATATACTAGAGGTAAATCAAATGCATATAAAACTCTGATATTAAATTGCTTACATGTGGAACATATTAATAAAAATATAAATCCAGCTTTGATTCACTTTGGTAACAACACCATGTTCAGCTTCACTGAGGTAGCTTAAACCACACATCCTGCACGCATGCTACTGCATTCTGCCTCTTGTTACTGCAGTACTATCAGCACAAAATGGATGCCATTGACCTCATTCTTTCATACAACAATAAAGTTTGCTTAAGACGTAAGTAATAGTTCTTTAATTCTTTCAGGACCAAGGGCAAACCTCAGTCTCACTCATAAACTTGCACTGCCTGTACATACCAATCATGCCACTTGGAACTGATCCATTCTATTTCCAGAATTTAAATGGCAGCAATGTTCACAACATTGTACCCAGGAGGGAAGAGCAGTGCCAGCACGCACGGTGCTGCCAGTGCACAGTCAGCAACTGCAGGGATTCCGTACAGCACGCATACTGGCTTCCTGCATGCCGCCTGACAGCCTTCCAAAGCTGTCTCATGGGGCTGGCAAGAGGTTTTATAGCACTTGCCATGCTAACAGTACCATGATGCCAACACACAGGATCATTGTCTACTTGGTATATAATTCCTTTAAATTAATAATGTATAGGTAGAAAATTTAAAAATTTAAGAATCTATACCATATTTTTTAAGTATAGCAAGTAAAAAAAATATAAACTATGAAATTATACTGCAAAGCACAGTCAACCATCTGAAATGGAAATCATCTCTCTCATATAACCTCCACTGTGATGAAAGAAAATCAGTTTATACTAAATAGAGACACTAGTCTACAGGGAATGTAAAATCAAACAGAATTCCAAAGAGCCTGATTTGGGCATTAGATGATGTGATGAATTCTTAGATAATTAAGAACTGATTAGTATCCAAATATAAGGCTAAAATACACCCAAGGGATAAGTTAAATAATTATTTTTCTTGTTGAAGAAGATCACATAAAAGATGAATATAAAAAATATACTGTCTCAGTCTTCTTTTTTCCCATCCAACATTTTAAAACATTTCAACTCTTTGAAATAGCATTTCTGTTTTTTGTAACACAGTCCTGGGAGAGATCATGAAAAAGAGCCACCACATAGATAAACAAATAGCCTGGCCTTACCTTTAATTCTCCTCTTTGTACTGGAAGTCATCAGAGGACTTCCAGAAGAAGTCCTCAGGTAAGACTCCTGAGGATTACAACTGGCATTAATCTCTTCTAAAATATGGTAAAGACATGGTTTCTAATTTTACCCTCTTTTTAAAAGATTTATCAGGTAGCTTTTTTAAACTTAACTTTTATTCAGGACTTAATATATATCTACCATTCAACTGAGCTTTTAAAAAAATTATCTTTTCCAATCCTCACAACAGCTGAGGCACAGAATGGTGAAGCGATTTTCCCAAAATCAAACAGCTAACTAGGCCTGTATGTAACATGTAGCTTCCATTTTATTTTTTACATCTGCTAGAGACATACTGAGCTCTCAATTTACAAACCACCTAGCCATTGAGTTTGGCTGTTTCTTCTCACCTAATCCAATGTCTATGGGAAAGACTGTGCCTAGGGCGGCAATGCCAGTCATGTGCACCCCCACCCAGGCAGCACTGATAACATTTTCATCTCCTGTAAGACATGCTCATTACCCTCCTCCCCTGTCCCCTCAGTTCTAAAATCATTCTGGTTCTTTCTCTCCTTTTGGTGGGTGAGGCTGTGAAGGTAGAGATTCAGAGGGCATTGTCTCACAGCTCTGGGAATCACAGTCTACCAGTCTTAAACAAATGATCTATGTCCTGAGGCACATGCACTATGTCCAACAGACACTCAGGGAACTACGGACCGAATAGCTGTGGATGAGGAAGGGCCGGAGGGTAGTTATCAGTTTCAGATCTGCATTTGACATGGGGTCCTTGAAATCCATGACAAAGTCTAGTGGTGACTAGCTCAATATTTGATGAACAAATATCATGTCTATGACCATCAACCATTTCCCTTTCTCTTTTACCTGGACTAATCTTTGAATTCATGAGTTGCAGCTGAAGACATGACACTTAGGAGGGTATTAAGTCTATAGAGCTATTGAAGACCAGCCATGTAATTGATCTTTTTTTTTCTTGGTAGCCAGACTTCCCTAACAGAGAAGTTAGAAAGGGCTTTTCCTCTCTCCTCCATCCCTTCTCTTCCTCTCTCTCTCTCTCTCTCTCTCTCTCTCTCCCTTGATCTTCTTACTCCCTCTTGCTTTTCCCTCTCTACATGTAAATACACACACACATTTTCAAATATATTTCTGACACAGTTTGTTCAAGGTGAGGGGAAAGGCCCATGATTCAAATTCATTCATTTCTATTCAAAAGGACTGACAATACAACATACTGAATGTCTGGCTATGCCCAGGGTCATGAAGTAAAGAAACAGAAAATGAAAGCCATTTCCAACATGCCCGTGCTTATATGCTGTTATTGATTGGTTGTGAATCTCCCTTCACCCTGACCCCAAGTACCACAAGGGAAAAAGTGTCTGCCCTTCTGAAGTTTCTAACACAAAAAGACGAAAACACATAACCACACACTTGAAAAATGAGAGAAAAGATGTGCTTGTGTCACACTGCCTGTCTTGCCTCTGGATACCGTTCTATCAAGACAAGTGGCAGCTTCTCCTGACATTGTCGCCCACACCTGCCCTCCTCTTCTCATTCAAATTGTCAAAATCAAAAACTCAAAACTGTGAAGTGAATTTAAATTAAAAAACAAAATGCCTGGTACAGAAAGTCTTTCATATTGTGCAGAAATATGACATACGCTTTGAATTGCCCTCAATGGTTTCAAGTTATTCTCTGACCTGGAAGGACAGGTATGGTGACTCACCCCCAGAGTATAGGCCAGGAAAGCATCCTTCATGCATTCATTCCCTCCTTCCATAGTCACTGTTTGGACATCAGCTGTGTGTCTGGTGCTGGGCTAGATACTGATAGACAGGCAAATATGCAAGATCTCTTACTTGCCTGTCTGCCTCCACATTTTTTGTAGTACTGGGCATGAGACCCCAGGAGTGGAAAAAGACAATGGTGTCCGCAGCCTGAGGCAGGTGATAGGGACATAAAAGAAAGGGTCCTTTAGGAGTCATTGAGCTAAGTCATAGGTATAAGTAAGAGTTACACTGTTGGAAAGGATCCAGTGCCTGACCAAAAAAAGTAGAAGATATTTAATGCGCTAAAGCCCTGTGGTCAGAAATAGTGGGGATACGTAGGTAACGATGAGGAATTTGGGGTTGGTACTGATGTTGGTACTAACATCAGTCTTCTGATAACATACTTTGGCTTGTTTTATTTCTTCTTACTATGTTTCTTCATGGTATAATATATTACTCTTTATAATGATGCTTAGCTTATCTTACATTGGGAAACTTAGTACTGACAGATTTTAGTGTTTTTACTCTTTTCTGCAGTCTCAAGATCACAAGTGCTCTTTTCTACTTGTTCCACAAAACTATATTATACAATGTCTGAAAAAGAGTGCAGGGTACATAAAATTGTCACAATCTGATTTATATCAAATTCAGTACTAAGAATAATTTCCTCCCATTATACCAGTAGAAGTAATGGGAGAACTTCAATCTAACACTTGTAAACATCTAGGCTTATAGATTTCTAAATATATAAAATCATTTCTAATGCATAGGATCTGATACATTTCTGCAGGCAAGAACAGTTACTCTCAGTCCCAAGATCTATTTCTTAGTTTATGGAAGCTTGAAGGAGAGATTTAAAGCTAGGTCTAACAACTATAAGAGTATGCATAGTAAAAATTTTTTCTTTTAAAATTATAAATCATGCCTTTTAATTTTTAATAAGATATCAGAATTGATTAAAATGAATGAACATATGTATGCATTTTCCTTTAACCATTAGTCATATGGCCTCCCCCTCATGTTCAACTCTTCTGTCTTTAATTATGGGAAAAAGAAATCAATGTTTCACTTAAAAAAACTGGATCTCAGAATTGTAGTTCTATTTTACTGCTGTTATTTAGGCTGAAATATGAACACTAACTTCTTCCTTCTTATTGTAAACTTAGTCTTCCTCCAGAAAGTCATATGAGAGTCACTTTCATTTAATATATTAATTCTCTGACAACCTCATCACTTTTTCTCTTTCTACTTCTTGCTTGTGTGTGTGTGTGTGTGTGTGTGTGTGTGTGTGTGTGTGTGTGTGTGTGTGTAAACTATTCTTGATCTTCATATTTTCCCCAAAGGGAGAATCACTTTTCATGAAGTTCAGTCTTTATGGTGGGCTTAAAAAGATGTCCAGCATAATAAGACTCACAAAACATTAAATTATTACCTGCCAAAATCACCCAGAAAATGAAAAGTGAACACAACAGTTTTTCTTGCCACATTTTCAACCATTTTCTTCCTGTTTTATTTAAACACACAGCAGATGTCTGCTCTTGATTATCCTAAAAGCTATGACATGATATGCTACTGCTGCATATGTGTGAATAACATGATTGAAGTTACAGAAGAAAGTGGAAATAGAAATCAAGTGTACATTAGATATTTATATTGTAAAGTAATTAAAATAATTTGGAATAATCAGAGTCTAGATTGTACGTTCATTTTATATCAAGTATTAAACATAATTACCTTAGACTTTTGCTAAGGTAAATAGGTAACAGCAGTCATCTTACTGTAATAAATACTTCTAAAATATATTTCCTAATGAAAAAAACATTAATAACTTGTAATAACAATAATTACATATGTATTCCACTCCACAGATTTCCAACATGTTAAATAAACTTTTTTTTGAGGCAAAATGTTAGTGAAAACTGATAATTGCCCCAAGTCTTGGTACCTCTAAGGCTTTATCCCATATAGTAGACTTCAAATTTTCACAGTCTTATTCTTGGTCTTGCTAGATGTATATTTTGCAAGATGTTACTGAAAGCATACCTCATCATCTCCATAAAAGTTGCCTGCAAATAAGTGATGTAGAGGGTCATAAATGGGACTGAGATTTTCTACAGTGTCAGGGAGCAGCTGAAGTGATCTGGAACTCTGGCAGGTACCTGGAATAAAGGCCTAGAGTTACATACGGTTTCAGTTTACGGATGTTGTAAATCCATGCATCACAACAAGACCTCTACTCGCTTTCACCTATATTGCCCTGTATGTAAGATAGAGCTATGAAAAATCTAGAAGTAATCTCTAGTTAGCAGTTTAGGAAAGAGAAATAATGAAAAACATCTTTCTAGAAAAAAGTGCCTGTAGGAACTTGGCAAAATGACTATTTGCAGAAAAACAGCCTTAGAAAAACAGTCATAGGGAAAAAAAGTTATTTGAGATAGAACACAACACGAAATCAGAAATCAGAAGAAAAATTACAGATGAAATGAAGATGTGAATATAGAATTTCATTTCTGATGAACTAGCTACATTCAAAAAGCATATTTGATGTGAAGTTTACACTAAAATTTGAACAGACCAATTACTAGTAGCAAAATTGAAGCGGTAATCCAAAATTCCCAGCAACCAAAAGTCCAAGATCAGATGGCATCACAGAAGAATTCTACCAAACATTTAATAAAGAATTATTACCTTTCCCTCTCAAACTATTCCAAAAATTTAAAGAGGAAGGGAAGCTTCCAAATACATTCTATGAGGCCAACACTATCTTGGTATCTAAACCAGACACAAAAACTACAAAAAAAGAAAATTGCAGACCAATATCCCTGATGAACATAGAGGCAAAAATCTGCAACAAAATTTTACCAAATTGAATTAAAAAATATATTAGGAGGATTATTCACCACAACCAAGTGGGATTTATTCTAGGATGCAAGGATGGTTCAATACCTACAAATCAATGTGATACATCAACATGTTAGCAAAAGGAAGGATAAAATCATATGATCATCTCAGTAGATGCTGAAAATATATTTGACAAAATTCAGCATTCATTCATGATAAAAACTCTTAACTAAGTGGGTATAGAGGGAACATACTTCTACATAATAAAGGCCATATATGTCAAATCCATGGCTACATCATACTCAATACTGAAAAGCTGAAAACTTTTCCCCCAAGATCAGGAATGAGACAAAGATGTCCACTGTTACCACTTTTATTCAACATAGCACTAGAAGTTCTAGCCATATCAATCAAACAGAAAAAGAAATAACAGGAATCCAAACTGTTAAGGAAGAAGTTAAACTGTTACTATTTGAGATGACATGTTATTATATATAGAAAACTCTACAGACATTACCAAAAAAAAACTACTAGAATTAATAAATGAATAAATAAAGTAATGAATGAAATCTGTCACATCTATATACAAATAATTAACTAACAGAAAGAGAGATTAAGTAATCAATGCCATTTACAACTACATCAAAAAGAATAAAATACCTAGAAATAAATTTAACCAAGGAGGTGAAAGATCTCTACTCTGAAAAGCATCAAACATTGATGAAAGAGACTGAAGATGACACAAATGAATGGAAAGCATTGTATGCTCATAGATAGGAAGTACTAATATTTTCAAAATGGCAGTCCTGCCCAAAGCAATCTCCTGATTCAGTGCAATTCCTATCAAAATACCAATGTCATTTTTCACTGAACTAGAGAAAATAATGCTGAAATTTGTATGGAACCAAAAGAAACCTCAAATAGCTGAGTAATTTTGAGTAGGAGTACAAAGCTGAGGGTATCATACTCCCTGGTTTCAAACTACACTACAAATTACAGTAATCAAAACAGTATGATACCAGCATAAGAACAGATTAATAGATGAGTGGAAAGTCCAGAAATAAACCAACACCTATATGCTCAATTAATATATGACACTGAAAGCCAGGATACACAATGGAGAAAAGCAGTTTCTTCAATAAATGGTATTGGAAAACCTGGACAGCTACATGCAAAAGAATGAAATTTGATCACTGTCTTTTACTGTGCATAAAAAAACTTAAAATGGTTTAAAAACATAAATATAAGACCTGAAATCATAAAACTAGAAGAAAACATAAACAGTAAAGTTCTGAATATCAGTAAATTTTTTCTGGATATGTCTCTCCAGGCAAGGGAAACAAAAGCAAAATAAATAAGTAGGACTACATCATACTAAAAAGCTTCTGCACAGCAAAGGACACCCACCATCAACAAAATGAAAAGGCAACCTACTGCATGGAGAATATATTTGCAAATATATTTAATAAGTGACAAATATCCAAAATATATAAATAACTCATACAATTTAATATGAAAAAAACAAATAATCTGGTTAAAAAATGGGCACACAGCCTGAACAGACAATTTTCCATGGAAGACATACAGATGTCCAACAGAAATTGAATGATGCTCAACATTACTAGTCATCAGGGAAATGCAAATAAAAACCACAATGAGATATAACTTTATACTAGTCAGAGTGACTATTATCAACAAGACAAGAAATGACAAGTATTGGCGAGGATGTGCAGAAAAAGGAACCCTCATAACACTGCTGGTGGGATTGCAGATTGATGCAGCCAGTATGGATAGTATGGAGGTCTCTCAAAAATCCAAAAGTAGAAATATTATATGACTGAGCAATTCCACTTCTGGGAATTTACCCAAAATAAACACAAGCACTATCTGAAAATACACATGCACTCCTATGTTTATCACAGCATTATTTATAATAGCCAAAATATGGAAGCTATCTAAGTGTTCATCAATAAATGAATGGATAAAGAAGATGAGGCACATATATACAATAGGATATTACTTAGCCATAAAAAAGAATGAAATCTTGCCATTTGCAACAATATGGATGGACATAGAAAACAGCATGCTAAGTGAAATAAGTCAGACAAAGAAAAATATCATATTATTTTGCTTAGGTGAGGAATCAAAGTAAAAAACAAACAAAACTGATATAGACTCATAAACACAGAGAACAAACTGGTGTTTACCATAAGAGAGAGGAAAGTGGGGATGGATAAAATACGTGAATGGAAAAAAATTAGTCAGAGTGTTTGATACGTTGATCTGAGTGGTTATATAAATGTACACAAATGTCAAAATTCATCAAGCTGTGCACTAACATTTGTGCATTTTATTGTAGGTACAATATAAAAAGTTATTAATATAAAAATAAAAATAAAAAATAACATTCCTAGAGCAGTGATTGCCAAATACCATTGTACATCAGAATTAGTTGGAGTATTTTTATAAGCAAGCTCTTGGGCACATTTTCCCATGATTCTGTTTTCTAATTTACTGATTTAGCACTTTTTGAGGAGCAATTTATTATTTTTCTTCTTTAATTAAAACTATTACTTGTTCAAAAGTATTTTAAACTAAGGTAATACAGTAATGGGGTTATTTCTGAAGAATGAAATTAAAGCTATACTTTGAGGACAAGTGGGCAACTCTGGATTTAGAAATATTTTCCCCAGAAAATAAATGAAGACAATTATTTTGACAAGTACAATGTTTCAATAAAGAAGATATAACATAGAACAACATCAGGGAACCTCCTGCCTTACATGAATTTAAAAGCTACTTATTGTTATTATAATTATCATTTTGCAGAAAGTTCCTTAGCAACAACAAAAATACATAGATTGAAAGGAGACCGACACAGACTTCCACATATATACAGATACACATATGCAGGAAAGCATACCAAACTGCAGAAACTTACTCTTATATAAACTTAGATAAAAATTAACAGTTATATGTGGTCAAAAAGGCATAAACACTGAATTTGATGAAATTTAGGCATTATTTTCTGCTGTTGAAAGTAAGTACAGGAATGATTTTTACAGGATGCCTACATATATAACAGGTATTTCATCCAATTTGAAGTAAGTATAATACTAATAATAAATAATAAAACCATAGCTAATAGTTATATTCACATAATAGTTCTTTATGAAAGACTCTCTTAACAGTCATTTCAACAATGACCATATTTCACAGGTTGCTTGGTTTAATTTTCATTAAGTCACATATTTTTCCTTGTGGAGGTCATGGCTGTCCTTTTTGTCCTCAAGAAAAATGTGACAAAGAAACTTGAGAATCAAAGAACTCTTATTTACAGGTATAAGGGGAGAAAGCCCAGTATGCTCCACTCCCCTGTCCATGACTCAGAGAGGAGGGGCGGCTTTGCCATATGTGGAAAAATTAGTATTTCCTGATCAATTTCTCCCCTATCTAAAATGGATTCATAAAATGTAAAACAAGCTCTACCAACAAAGCAAAGAAAAACACCAAGAGTTAAACACAGTAGCTTGAAATATCTGTGCATGTGTGTGTGTGTGTGTGTGTGTGTGTGTGTGTGTGTGTGTGAGAGTCCAGGCATTAAAGCTCTTTGATTATGTGATGGTTTTGTTTTAAGGCAAGTAGCTATAAAACAATGAAGAGAAATTCAGCTACATATTTTTAAAAGCAATTTCATTCTTATTTATAGGTAATACTGTAAAATATACTACATCAAGGTTGATGTCACCATTTGCTGAAAACATGGAAGATAAGCCAATAAAAAAGAAGCAATAATAGGAATCTCTAAAACCAGTGTTTTAAAAACCATCACTCTCGGACATACCTACTACTTTGCAAGTTTAAAATTGCTATATAAGATTAACACTCAAAGCTTTCCTCAAGTCAATTACTTTTCAAACACTTGTTTTCACACTCAAATATTTTAAATATATCCTAGTCCTACAAAGAATTTATGAGAATGTTTGTCTTTTAATATAAATGGGTTTTGAGAAAGGACATTTGTTGATCTAAACCTAAGTTTTTTAAGTTTCTTGACTATATTTAAAACTCCAACATGATTTCTAATGCTGATCAGTATTAATGGCGAGATCATTCTAATCTTTACTGCCTAAGTAATTCCTTGAATTTATTTTCAAGTAATAATAGTTGTCTCATTCCCTTTGTGAGAATAGTTATCTCAAATACGCTTCTTCCAGCTTTTTTTTTTCTAATTCTGCCAAATGACACCCTACTGTATCTCTCTCTGAAGTGGAGTGACAGACTGACAGGTGTTGTCAGCAAGAAGTCTGATGACTGAGAGATGTGTTTGTCTTTTAATAGATTCAATAAGGCATAAAGGACAGGCAGAGAGGCAGCGTGCTGCTTGGGGAAGCCTTTGGCAAACCCCCTTTGAAGGATGTGAAATCTCTGACTATTCCAATCGAGGCACAGATACTACTGTATGTACTGTTGTCTTCCTAAAATATTGAGCCAAGATGCCTGATGGCATGTTATTATCTAGAAAACAGTGATACATATCATAATGAGGCCTAAATCCACTGGATTTTTCATACTTCCAAAAGAAGTTGTGGTTGAGTATTGTTAGAAAATGACACAAAAATCTCTCTTAAAGGTCTGCTATCTCCTGTTTCCTTGGCAGCTTTGAAACTGTGCTGTGAGCATCTTCTCAGCAGCACACATCTCAAGCCCGCTGTGAGTCTTTACACCCTCAGCAAGACTTCCTCCCTTCTTCCTCCCACCTTCATTTAGTTCCCCTAGAAAACGCTGTGCTGTGTATTCATTTTCTGAAGCCCTCGGATCCTGAGTGTAGCTGAACGGAAACTGACCAGTTCTGTAATGAGCTATCTCTTCAATTAGTCACACTATCACCTGTGATAACACAAATTTTTCTTTGTTGATTCTAATCATCAGCTGTCATTCATACAATGCCAGGTGCTTGGCAAAGCACTCTGTGGAATTTTTCATCCATCTGTCCAGTCTTGGAAATGACCTTCCTTTGCTTTCCTTTGAACACATGTTATCTTTAAAGAGGGCATTCACATAACAAAAGAATGTCTCTGACTACAGTATCAAGTTTCCTGGTAGGAGAGGCCAAGGTATGTACTACGTTGTAATCTATATGGTATTGAAGATTATTTCCATTCAGCCTCAGGCCTCCAACACTACGGTGTATTTATTTAAGGGTGACAAGTGCTAATTGTTAACAAATACACAGCTCTCTC
The DNA here is from genome assembly GCF_040802235.1 of Manis javanica. Classification (NCBI taxonomy): domain Eukaryota; kingdom Metazoa; phylum Chordata; class Mammalia; order Pholidota; family Manidae; genus Manis; species Manis javanica. Next base: position 141,854,730 of record NC_133158.1, read on the forward strand.
TTTTATCAACTACAAATGTATTAACAGCAGAGAAAAATCTATTCTATAAATAGATATTTGTGGTGCAAATGCTTAAAGGAGTAACTAATGAGGCCATTTATTGTCCAAATTTGACTAATTATTATGCTGAGAAACTGCCTAGGAGCCAGTATGTGCTTAGAAATTAAGCATTTTCAGTAAGTGCATCAAAGGAGTTGTAGTAGCCAAACTAACAGCAAGAACTTCAGAAATCTGTCTATTCATAATGATCCTAACTTGCATGGTGTTACATAGAAACCTACCTACAGCTCTTTGAAATAAATGATCCATAGGCAAATGTAAAGAAATAATGAATAGCCTCCCAAGGAGAAGTATCCTAACTAGACTAACCATATAATTAATCCTCCAACTGGCATAGTTTTGAGAATGAAAGAGGCCATTATTAATAATTGCATTAGGACCACAAGCATAAAGCTGGGTGTTCCCAGGCAAGCTGAGATGTGTGCCCTCAGTGTCTCTGTTTCTATTGCCCCCTAGGCCTTAAATAGACCATTAAGTGATTACTTATTCCATAGTGAATACATTTCTTCAAACATTTCCACAATTTTGTCCCAACACACCATCTCACTTTTTGTTATATCATTTCTACCCTGAACCCACTGTCCAATTATATTGACTGAGAGGTGTTGGCTGAGTATGGTCTTCTGAAATCCTAACTTTTTCTGGAGCTATACAGGCTGTGCTTGGAATGAAATCCTGCAACTTAATCAATTAAAGATAAAGCATTCTGATAGCACAAGGTTGAGTTAATTTGTATCTTTTGATGGCAAACAGCAGAGAGGCATTAGGACCCTCTATGTTATGGAACAGAACAAAGCGTCCTATAACTAAGGTGGCTCTAAGGAAGAGCTCTGTCCATGTCGCTTTTATTTTTGTTTCTAAATAGATGTCTTTCTCAAATTACTTTCATTCCGATGATTCAACTACCTCAATGTTATCTGGCCTAAATTCTGGAGGGAGTACTTTTGATGGACTTGGCTAATAATCATCTTTCCTAGTAGTTCCAGCTTCCTTACCACACTACTCATGAAAGGGTGGCACTTGACTATGGAAAACACCAGTGTTTTGTTCAGTGAAAGTACGAATTACCATGGCTGTCAGTGGGCCCTCTTAATTTGAAAAAGGACATGATACAGGAGACAGGGTGAAAAATATGGAGCACTTCAAACCTCCCTCTTTTTATGAAGCCTTCCAAGAACTTTTCCAGATGCAAATGAATTCTCCTACTTCACTCTCTCATATAATTGCGTGTTTCTACTCACCACTGAGACATATCTGTTGAATTCAGAATATCTGTTTGCTTTGTCTGATCAAGAACTTTCCCCCAATCCCAGCTTTACTGAGATACAATTGGCATACATTGTGTAAGTTTAAGGTGTACAAAGTGGTGATTTGATACACTTATAAAGTGCAAAATGATTATCACAATCCCTTTAGCTAACACCTCCATCACATCACAAAATTGTCATTTGTTTTAGGGAAAGAACATTAAAGATCTATTCTCTTAGCAATTTTCAAGTACAGGATATAGTATTAATGAATTATAATCATACTATACATTAGATCTGCAGAATTTATTCATCTTATCACTAGAAGTTTGTACCCTTTGACTAACATCTTCCTTTTTTTTCCATACTCCCCAGGTCCTGGTAACTACCAGCTGTTCTCTGTTTCTATGAACTCATCTGTTTTAGACTTCATATATAAATGATATCAAAGAATGTTTATCTTTCTCTGTCGATTTATAATGCCCTCAAGGTCCATGTTGTCATAAATGGCAGAATTTCCTTCTTTCTCCTGGATGAATAGTATTCCAGGTGTGTGTGTACCATATCTTCTTTATCCATACAGCCATAGATGGACACTTCGGTTGTTTCCATATCTTGGCTACTGGGAATAGTGCTTCAGTGAACATGGTAGTACAGATATCACTTTAAGACCCTGTTTTCATTTCCTTTGGATATATTCCCAGAAGTGGGATTGATGAATGGATCATGAACTTCTGAACTTGCTCTTCCTTCTGGTGCAGAACCTTGGCACTTATTATATGTTCTTTTTTTTTTATTACATTGAACTGACAAGTTAGTAAGCTATGATGGTTAAATGTAATGTTGAAAATGGCAATATAAACAAGAGAATTCAACAGCACTTTCATTCTAAGATATTAAGAAATAACTCATCAGTCATCTCACCTCTTATTCGTTCCTCACCTCTGCCATTTTTATGCTAGACAGAGAAACAGAATGGACGTGTATTAAGTAAAATTGTTCACAGGTTCTAATGAAGGCATCAGAAATGAAAATTATGGTAACATAAATCATATATTCTGAAGGAGGCATGTGTTAAATTAATTTAGTTTTATCTTAGTTTGGGAGGAAAGTCAATTTTATACAGTCAACCTAATTACAGGATTGGCAAACTCCATCATAAAGAGATTAGAAGAAAAGATCAGGAAAATGCTTGTGAAAAATGAATGCAAACAAAAACTCATTCTTTTATCTTTGTAGTATTTTAAATACCAGTTCATAAGGTTTGGTTTAAGCAATGTTATGGATATATGTGTGTCTGTGTGCGTGTGTGTGTGTGTGTATACATACATACACATACATGGTTGTATATATATGCTTATATCTTTACATCTTCTTAAAAAAGATTTTGCAAAAGTGGACCATTGCTACCAAATAACTGAAAATTCAAGAAATATCAAGGACTGAAAAATCATTACATGAGTGCACAAGGAAAATACATTGACATTGACATCAGGGTGAATCTGTGTGAAGTATTATAAGCACTAACACAGAATTCACTTGGCAGCCTATCACAAGTCAAATTCTGCCTTTCAAATTACACAATTATTCTTGCAGCTTCCTGGCATTCTAATTTTGGTCTTTGCAAACAAAATGGAGCAAACCTTTTCCCACCAAAATTATAACAAAATCTAAACTCTTAACTACTTCTTTCCTTCACTAAGACCTGAGGATTTCAGAGACTACCGTGAACCACTTCAATGTGATTGGATCTCTTTACTTTCATCTTTCAGTTACTAAGAAATGTTTTCAGACTGTTATCAAATTTGTATCCGACTAACTGAAAATCCCACTGGTTACTTAAGAACACCATTTGTTTGTACATCCCTCTGTTAGGAAACTAAATTTTGGGACCAAAGACAGGGAAACATCACTACATAAAAGTAGTTCAAAGGGGTGAGTGTAAAGAGAAAAAAGTGACACATTGAACAAAGGAAAACTCCATTGTGGAATATTTTAATGCTAATATTAGTATTAATAAAATACTAATATTTGGGATAATTTGTATTTTCACTTTAAGCTGTTAAATATAAAATGTATAAATGATGTGTTAAAGTGTTGTGAAGTCTTTTTCTCTTAGGTTCAAGAGTGAGTTAAGATTTTCAGCTAGTGAAATTTTGTTATATTAAATCTCTGACTCATGGTAAGAAGTATAGGGTGAATTTTTTTATTGAATTTCTGCCCTGCTCTAAGCTAAAAGAAGAAATTAATATACCAGTGAGCAGTGGGTGGAAGGAGTGGTTATAGTAGCATGATAAATGCAGAAAAATGCTTTTTCTTCCAATACATTGCAGATATTGTTCAGCAGTTTATCTTGTCAAAATAAAATTTGACCCCCCCACTCCCATGAAACAGTGAAGGTCAGTGAGTATTGGCCATGCAAGTTAAAGTTCCCTCAGCTCTGTTCAATCATTTACAAGATTTTTTTTTCCCACTTCTTCCTAGAATAAGACCCTATACAGGGGGTTGTGGAGTCCATTTGAATATGTCATTCAACTTTCTAGCTGTTATTAAAGGAAATTTTTAAAACTCTACATTATTTGGAAAAAATAAGGATACCTCATGGTAAACAACAAAGTTATTTGTTACAAATTTTCTGTTTTAAGTACTCATGTTGGAAGTGATTTATGGATCGACCTCATTCTCTCCATTAATTTTTAAATATGTTCTTGGATTAAAGGAGAGCTCCACAGATATAAGCTGCTTGAGGCCAATTTACACATCAAAGATCCCCTCTTGGCTTTAAATTTACATTTATCAATAAATAACTTACAATTTACATTTTCTAAATTAGCAGTTGTTAAGCTTGGGAATTTATTCTATCTTGAGATATTAATTTACTATTAGGTCACTGTGCTTGGCAAAATATTACAACTAAGAGTTTAAAAATACAAACTCTTTAAGGGCAGGTCTCTCTTTCTTTTGCTCATTTGTTCTCTATTGTTTATTGAGTACTGAGAATAGCCTTGCACATACAAGGTTTCCAATAAATATTTGTCAATGGATGATATAATAAATGAATGAATCAATAATGGACTCAGACATTGAACCAATACTACACACAGATTTAGAACTGACGCTATAATTTAGTCAAGAAGAGCAAAGGTTTATTTCCAGAATGTAAAGAAAACTGAACTCTAAAGGGGCCTCAAATCCAAAATTTCACATTTGGCTTATAATATTTCTGAGGATATGAGCTGTTTTATTTATTTTTAAATTTATTTATTGATATAATATGAATAAAACAGAATGAAAGAATCTGGGGACTAGGAAGTACGCACTGTGGTCCTTTCTTGTCCTTGTCCCCTGTAACTGTTCCTTACCTCCCTGGCCCTATCAGCCCAAGACCTAGCCTCAACTCTCTCCTCTCTCTCGCCCTTGATAAAACCCACATGCCTGAACAATGCCTAGTAATCTGCAAAAACAATTTCTTTCTCTTTCTGAGTACCGTCCCTGCCCAACTAGTCTCAAAATGCCTAACTTCACCTGGCTTCCTCCTACTGAAGCCATATAAAATAGCCGTGCTTTCCCAAATTAGATCTTCAGCTCCTTGGGAGCCTTCTCATGTCTGGCATTTTCAAATCAAGATTTATGCTAATAACACTGTGATATTTGTCTACAAGAGAATCATTCATTTCAGAACTAGAGTAAGCCTTGGATATACATGACTGCGTACACTCAGTTTATTGGTAAGCACACTGAGGCCTTAGCCTCTTTGAGGAAGGTAACATAAGCAAATGTTTCCCTTTAATTTTTCTCACTCTATGGCTATCAAGCCCTGAACAATTAGTATAAAGTACAAGTGTACAATTTAAAATTAGAGGGAAAAATCATACACTTTTGCTTTTTGCTTCTTATTATTAATAACTTCTTAGTTCATTTAAATTTATCTCAATTTTTTTAATATAATTTCAATTCAGTATTAGTTCATTTAGTTCTTGGAAAAACCGTTTGAGAATAAATCACTCCTCACACGTACCTGTGGCTTGGCCTTTATAAGATATCCTCATGAAGAGGATGAGCACTTTAAGTGGAAGATAAGGAACGTTTGTTACTCACCTTTCTAGAGGTATCTCTAGCAGCACTTAGAGCCAATCTAGAGACCTGGGACATTCATTAGCAGACATATTTCTTTAGTAAGAGGAGAAGCTGTGTTCTGTGGACTCTGCTTGGGCCACACCTCAGTGTCTCAGTAGGAAGCTGATTACCGTGCTTTCTACTAACTCTATTAGTGGTACCATGGCCACCAAGGTCCCAGGAGGTATCCCCAGATCACAGAGAACAACCAACAATGAGTGACTTCACCCTCTGTGCCCTGAGCATCTGGAGATAAGGCTACACTACCTATCTGAGTATTTCTGCGATTACTCCTTTATTAGTCATTTGCTTAGTAAATCCTTTAGGTGTTCTTCACAGTCCCACATGTAAACATCCCCAGTCATTTGCCTTTTCCTGAAACTTTATCCTCAAAATAATCTGTACTTCCTTCTCCCTAACCCAATCTAATTTCTTCTAAATCTTTTACCATGTTCCTTAAAACATTTATTTAATAGTGAAGGAAATTTTAAAAAATGAAAAAATAAAAAATAGAAAAAAATCACCTTGACCACTTTACTGAGAATCCCCTTTCACCTTCTTGTTATAATTGTATGCTGGTTGCTTCCTGGGGCCAATGATGTTCCCAGAACTTCCCAGTATGGAGGCTCTTCATACCCCATGACTCAAGCCTCAAAGGAAAGGTAACATCCTTCTTTTTCTTGAATGCTGCCTATAGACGCTTCCTGTATAAACACTCACATTAAAACCTCCTTCCATGGACACTGAGGACAGCCTAAACTCTACCTTGTCACTGTCACTACAGATTATTGATTACTTTGTCACTGTCACCTTTTGATTATTCCTTCTTTTTCAGAGAAGAAATTTTAGCCCAGACTCATGGAATTCCTCTCTACCACAGCTCTGTTATTTATTCAGAGATGACCCAAACAATGACCTACTTCTTAGCTTTTCAGATTTCTCATTTTCTGTTACTATCACTTTCTCTATTCCCTTTTTGGAGGGAGAGTAGCCATGCAACCTCATGGCTATACCAAAGTACTTATGTTAATTCTGAATTGTTTCATCTCTGAAAAGTTAAATAAAAAAATACCATTTTCCAAATACTATCTGCTTTCTCCTTTGGGGTCCTCTTATATATCTTGACAGACCTCTTCATCTAGACAAGGATCCTAATTTGATTTCCTCCATGTTCTTTCAATCTCTCAGAATCTTCCTGCCTCCATCTAGCCAAATCAATTTCATGGTATGTTATTTCAATCCACTTCTGCTCAATATCAACAGTGGCTCATTTGTATCTGACACAACTACCCAGCAAAATCCAGTTTTGAATCACTCTATCATTCAGTATCTTTGCACCTATGCTTGGAATGTTCAGCAACTCTTATAAGAAAAAAAAAACACAGTGCCACAGATTATCATCCTTTAAAAGCACAGATAAGTTTAACCAAATTCTCTAAATCAGGATATAGAAACTCAGAATATGGGATGTACAAAGCAAGACTTTCCAAGGAATGGTAATAAAAATTTAAACAAAAACCTTGTTTTAAGGGAATAATTTTCCATTAATTTAATTTTCATATGGATTTTGTTCTAAATTTGATTTCTTTGAGAAATTTGTTTTCTTAATAGCCTTTATCTCACTCACAAAAGAATGATACACCACTTACTGAACCTGAATCATATCATGCTCTATTATCATGAGAATATTTTCCAGGCTCTGAGCAAGGGGAGGTCTCTACTGATTGACCATAATGCTACGAACATTAAGTCTTCCTTTCTTGCCTTGAACAGTTTTTGTTGTGGCTTAACATAGCAAATGGGGCATACTGACTTAAGTTGGGATGTTTTCAATACATATACATGCTAGTAGACAAAGTAATACAATTTTTATTTAAAAAGACTTTCTCTTCCTTCCTTAGATAATTTTTAATAAGTGCTTTTAATAAATGCTCCAAGGAAGAATTTATTTGCTGTTCCTTCCCCAGGAAATTTTCAGTGAATATTCTTGAGAGAGAATGACCACAAATGTAATGAGAAATCCTAATGTGAAAATACACGTCTCCCCACTCCCCACATATTTCAGTACCACAAATTATTTTGTTATGTTGATTTCATGACTAACACTAATATTATTTATGCCTGAATAAAGTTTACCTAACACATGTATTTTCCCTGTAAGATACATAACAGCATCTCTGTACTTAGAAACACTAGACAGGACTTTGGTACTATGCACAGGGGCCATTTTACACAGCAAAATTACTAAAAACAGCACAAAAAGTGCAAATATGTGACACTAAGTGCACTACAAAAGAACAACACATTTACCGTATGAGAGCTGAAACAAGAAAATAAACCATCATCCTGTGTGATCACAGTTGGAAACATCCCTATCAGGTGACTAAAGTTTTTGCCAATCTAACATGTCCATGAGTGACCATGAAAGCACTATGACTATGATTTTGAGGTTACAAGTATTTTAGCAAGCAGGAAAAATTTCATCCATAGAATATATGAATAATGAGAGTAGGTTATATTTTGGTATAGTTGACAGAAATTGAGAAATTTTGCAAGCCAGTACACAAGCAAAATTTGTCAACTGCTACTCTACAATATACAAAAAACCTAGTATGTGTCCCTACTTAACACTTTCTAATTTCTACAATGGCTCTTTCAAACTTTTATACTCTCCTCACACTTCTGATATCTGCCTCTGCTGTCATTCTCATCAAACTTGTCTCCTAAATTATTGCATTTTTCTAGCCTGATTCCTATTTTGTTGTTTTAGATTCTTACCACATACTTTGTACAATTAATATCTAGACCTGATTAACCTATATTAAGATTCTCTACTTACTTTTGTACTTATCCCATTAAACTTTAAGTATTTATTGTTGATTTTTATATTTCCTTCATCTAGTAGTAGAGCTAGACATACAATCGATGAAAACCTAAGTACTAAACAATAAATGAATTAGATTTTCCATTTAAGCAACATAAAGAAGTGAGTTAGCACAGGACCTCATATTGACACAAAAAAATAGAATTGTCATAACTGAAGAGTATAATAGCAATTTGAAACCAAATGTTAGAAAGTGAATTTTTAGATGTCAGAGACAAAGAAAGCACCATAGTTAGAATTACAACAGACAACTCACCAGAAAAATAAAGGCCTGTGAAAATGGAATATATCCTCAAAGCTCTAAGGAAAAATAAATGTCAACCAGAATCCTATATTCAGCTAAATTAACATTGAATAACAGGATGTATTACAGACTATTTCAAACAAAGATAAGAGCAGGTTTACTAGTCATACAATCTCACTGAAAGTTTGACTAAAGAGACAGACATCAAGTTGAATTAAATTAAAATCAGAAGAAAAATGGAGTGGAATGAAGTAAAATGGTCACAAAAGTAGTTTGTAAATAGAAAGATTCAAAGCATATAACAAATCTCACATTTATCTTATTTAGTAGCTATCTAGAAAGTTTTGTCAGTATTGTTTAATAGAACTGTAAGTTGTAATTCTATATTCACTGGGGTATCAGCTTTGAAATTTTACCCATCACAGATTTTATTCATTATAGGCATTTTTAGCAGATTGATTTGATTATTTTTTTTCCTGAGTAACTTCCTACTTGTCTGCCCTATCAATCCATTCCCCCAATCCCCAAATAGCTCAATCTCTACAGGGAGTAATCCTTTTGAAATACAGTCAGATCAAGTTACACTTCTGCTCAAAAGCCACTACAAAAGTCCTGCTCAGTCAAATCCAAAATCCTTATGGTGGCCTTCTGAATCTAATAGAGTTGACCCCATTCTTTAGCCTTATCTTCTAAAACTCCCTTGACCCATTTTTCACTTTATCTGGACAAACTGGCATTACCACTGTTTCTCAAACACAGCACCTAATGTTTCCTCTGCACTAATGTTCCCACACATACACACAGGTTCTGTCTCTCAGCTCCTTCAGGTCTTTTCTTGAATGACCACTTGTCAACAGAGTCCAGTCTGACTACATTAAGGAAAATTGCAATGTCACCTCCCATCACCATTTCCCCCTTTTCTGTACCTTTCTTCATATATTTATCACTATCTAAAATGGTCTCTTTTTTAATATAATTTATTTTGTGCATTAATGTTTCTTCTCTTCCAGATGTAAACCCCCTGAAAGCAGGGGTTATACTATGATTTGCTACTATATCCCTAGTACCTAGAACAGGTCCTACAACACAGGGTATGAAATAAATATTTTTTAAATTTATAAATTTAAATTGTTGACTTATATATGTGTGTAAAATATGATAGAAAACATACAACATAAATATTATTTATTTCTTAACTTAACTCCTGATTATTTATTTTGATGGTCTAAAACTAAGAATGAGCTTTATATAATATTTGTAGCCACTATTCCCAGAAACAAACATACAAATTAGTTAAATGATTATACTTGAAATTTTCAGCTGCTTAATCCTTTTAGCACTTAATTGGCAATGACAGTGACAGGATTTGAAAAAAATGAAATGAACATATTGTGCATGTTCACAGTTATAATGGAGCATTTTAAAAAACCAAAAGCACTTAAAATAAATTCAAACTAATTTTAGAGATTTCTGGACCTAAATTTTATGTTTTCTATCACATTACTATAAAGCAAATGTTAAGTAAAAAAACCCAACTTTGTTTTAAACTATTGGAAATTAGCAAAGGATGTTTCCTTTTATTAAAAACAAGCAATAGTTCATAATTTTCACAATTAAACATGGCAATTATATCACATTGTCTTTCAAAGAACCTTTGAAGTTTTAGAGAAACCCGAATTTCTAACTCTTTTAAAGACCATCACTCTGGAGTTGTCTCAATAGAGGATATAATGGAGCAGATAGTTTTAAGGATTGAAAAAATGAAAATGAAAAATTTTATACTGTATAAAAACTAAAAGAAGTGTTCACAAAATAATTGAATTAAATGTATTCTTAACTAATAATCTGAAGAGATAAATGTATTTTAGATGAGGTTTACAGGTTTTATTCAAATATGCCCAATGATAAATATAACATCAATTAAAAATGAGCTATGGTTCTTGAGAATTTACTATATGTTAATCACAATGCAAGTAATGTACATTCCCAAAACTCTGAGAACAAACCTGCTCTTTCTGTGATAATATGCATTACATTAAAGGAGAAACCCATATGTCCAGTTGCTTGGCTCCAACTGAATTAGCCATCTCAAATAAGAGGAAAAATGGCCACCAAAATATGCCAGATCCTAATTAGCCCTGATTATTAGGAGACTCACTTTTAGGAAATTGTGCTCTGGGAAGAAGGCCAAGTATGTGGCTAGAAACACTTCACTGAAGAAATTGGGTCAATGACTCATGATTTACTCAACCATCTAAGCACAAGCTGGGAATGGAATAATCTAGTAAAGATATGTGGATAACTCTCTTGCTAATGGTCTGAAATTTACGATGTACATAGAAGACCCAATATGTTTTGAGAACGTTATATGTAAAGAAACACTGACACCTTGGACAAAAAGGAACAGAGACAGGAAAAAGCTAAGGAAGACTGTCAGACTTCCAAAATTCTTCAAGCAAAAGACTAGACTTATAAAACTGCTCATCTGAAAACATGTACTACCATGCAAGAAAAAGAAAAGATACAATGAGGGCAGAGCCATGGTCCCAAAGAGTGGAACTATGGGCCCAGAGGCAGATGCCTAAGCCACTGACACAGAGAGCATAGCCGTGGGCCCAGAGGGTAACACCTAAATTCACAGAGAATGATTTCTAAGCCTTAAAACAAAATGGGATTTTCCCTCATGGATGCCAGTTACTTGGGACACTGATTTTTTTCTTCCTTATATGTTCTCTGCTTCAGAATAGAAATGTCTATAACTGTCATTTTATACCTGTTCTATCATGATATTGGAGGTCCAGATAGGTAGTTTTCTAGTTTTACAAGTCCAAAGATAGGCAGTTACTTAAAGTTTAAACATGCACTTAGAACATAAAACATGCAGTTACCTATATACATGCAATGCAGTAATTTCATTCTGAGATATTTACCCAAAAAGAAATGAAAATATATAACTACACTGTTATGACCTAAATGTGTCTCCTGAAATGCATATATTGAAGCCCTAACCCCCAGAGTGATTGTATTAGGTGCTGGGCCTCTAGGGAGGTGAATAAATTCAGATTAAGTTTAGGTGAGATGGTTTTGGAGTCCCCATGGTAGGATGAGTGCCCTTAAAGAAGTGGAGGAGACCCCAGAGTGCTCTCTCTCTGTGTTTCATCAAGGAAAGGACATGTGAGCACACAGTGAAAACCAGGTCTACAAGCCAGGAGAAGGACTTTCACCAAGAACTGAATCTGCCAGCACCTTGTTTTTGGACTTCCCAGTCTCCAGAGTTGTAAGAAATAATGTCTGTTGTTTAAACCACCCAGTGTATAGTATCTTACTTTAGTGGCCTGAGCTAAGACACACACAAGTCCTTGTATAGGAACATTCATAGAAGCTTCATTTTTAATAGCCCCAAACTGACAATACCATAAATGTTTATCATCAACTGAAAGGATAAATAAATTGTGCTATATCCATTCAACAGAATACTTAGCTATAAACAGAAAGAAAATACTAATACGTAAATACATACAACCACCTGGATAAATCTCAAAATCATGCTGAGAGAAGGAAACCAATCACAAAAGAATACATACTATATGATATTATTTATATGGAACTCTGGGAAAGACAAATGGATTTGGTAGTGACAGAAAACAGTTCAGTGGTTGCCTGGGTTAGAGTGGGAGGTAGGAATGTTTTGACTAGGTATGACCAGGGTTGGGCACAGCATTATTTTTTGGTTTGAGGGACTCTTGACTGTGGAAGTGGTATATTGATGTGTGTATGTGTCTATACTTATCACAACAAATCAAACTGTACAGTTGAAATGGATGCACTTACTTAATATGAATCGTGACTCAATGTTGGTATAAAAACAATAATACAATGTTAGAAAACCAGTAGTAAATGTGGAAAAATATAAAATGTGAAATTTTAAATTATAAAAGAAAAAGAGTAAAACATAAAACCTGACTAGATTAATGCACAAAACCTTGAAAGGGTAACCAAAGACCATTTCAAACACTAAAGAGATGACCAGAACTAGATAGTTTAATAGGTAAGTTTTCCTGAAAGTATAAAGCATGTGTAATTTCTATCTTATGCAAGTTGTTATAGTTAATAGTAAAAGACTGAAAATTACCCAATTTATTTTATAAAGCTATTATTACTTTGATTAGCAAAGTAGATTGGGAAAGCATGAAAAAAGAAAACCAAGATCTACTTCATTTGAAATCATGAGGTAAAAATCTTAAAATACCAGCTGATTTCCATTATATATATATATAAATATATAACAATAATAATAGCAATAAAAATCAGGATAGAATGGGTTTATTGTTTGTTCATATTTATAAAGGGTGGAATGATTAAATTTGGCCACTAATATGGTGCTTATTAACAACTGCGTAGATTTTGTCTGGTTTCCCCATAACAACCTCTCCTCTGACTTTTTAAAAAATTTTTTATTAAGTTATTGATACACACTCTTATGAAGGTTTCACATGAAAAAACAATGTAGTTACTACATTTACCCATATTATCAAGTCCCCACCCATACCCCAATGCAGTCACTGTCCATCAGTGTAGTAAGATGCCACAGTCACTATTTGTCTTCTATGTGCTACACTGTTTTCCCTGTGATCCCCCACACCATGTGTACTAAGTGTACTAAACATAATACCTCTCAATCCCCATCTTCCTCCCTCCCACCCACCTTCTCACACCCCTCCCCTTTGGTAACCCCTAGTCCCTTCTTGGAGTCTGTGAGTCTGCTGCTATTTTGTTCCTTCAGTTTTGTTTCATTGTTATACTCCACAAATGAGGCGACTCATTTGGCATTTGTATTTCTCCACCTGGCTTATTTCACTGAGCGTAATGTCCTTCAGCTCCAACCATGTTGTTGCAAATGGTAGGATTTTTTCCTTTTGATGGCTGAATAGTATTACATTGTGTATATGTACCACCTCTTCTTTATGCATTCATCTACTGATGGACACTTAGGTTGCTTCCATATCTTGGCTATTGTAAATAGTGCTGCAATAAATATAGGGGTGCATATGTCTTTTTGAGTCTGAGAAGTTGTATTCTTTGGGTAAATTCCAAGGAGTGGGATTCCTGGGTCACATGGTATTTCTACTTTTAGTTTTTTGAGGAACTTCCATATTGTTTTTCACAATGGTTGAACTAGCTAACATTCCCACCAGCAATGTAGGAGGGTTCCCCTTTCTCTGCATCCTCACCAGCATTTGTTGTTCTTAGTCTTTTTGATGCTGGCCATCCTCACTCGTGTGAGGTGATATCTCATTGTGGTTTTAATTTGCATTTCCCTGATGATTAGTGATGTGGAGCATCTTTTCATGTGTCTGTTGGCCATCTGAATTTCTTCTTTGGAGAATTGTCTCTTCATATCCTCTGCCCATTTTTTAATCAGGTTATTTGCTTTTTGAGTGTTGAGGCATGTGAGTTCTTTACATATTTTGGATGTTAACCCCTTGTCAGATATATCATTTACAAATATATTCTCACAAACTGTAGGATGCCTTTTTGTTCTGTTGATGGTGTCCTTTGCTGTACAGAAACTTTTTAGTTTGATGTAGTCCCATGTGTTCATTTTTGCTTTTGTTTCCCTTTCTCAAGGAGATGTGTTCAGGAAGAAGTTGCTCATGCTTATATTCAGGAGATTTTTGCCTATGTTGTCTTCTAAGAGTTTTACGGTTTCTTGACTTACATTCAAGTCTTTAATCCAATTCGAGTTTACTTTTGTGTACGGGGTTATCTCCTCTGACTCTTTGAACAATAGGGAGGGGTCAGTGTTCCTACAAAGCAGTCTCCCTTTATTCCGCAAGCTGTTCACATCAAATGAGGCCTGACAGTAGATGTTGTAGCGACTACTATACAATCAGGGCTGTTGTCGTATTCTTCCAAGTTTTTTTGGTTGCTCCTCCCCAACTGTTCCGTAAGTCTGTTTTGTGAGGAAAGGCAACACAGAAGTTTGCATGCCCAATCAGCTATGTTCCAACTTCTGCCTGACATATGGGTTTTTTTCCAGCCTTTTATTGTCAGTATTTGTTTTCTTTCTTCATGTATAATCAACTCTTACCAGTATACACTGGCAAAAATTAGTGGAACCATTAGAGCTACCTCATTTCCTGGTTCACTGCAGTGTGGTCATAACTTTTTCATATGTTCCCAAAGTTCCCTTTGAGTTTGATATAAATCATATGTTTCTGTGAGCATTTGTTATTTGGAGTGCATATTGTACTCTTTGTTAGTTTCAAAATTTATGATGTTATCTCCATATTTTTTCATCTTTTTGTTTATTTCTACATGTCTTGGGGTGGATGATGGTATAAATCTCTTTTGCAGTAACTGTTGGTAGATGTGCTGCTCTGCTCTTGTGTTTGTAGCTTTACACTTGGACTATGGAGAATGTTTACTCCCCTTATTTAAACTAATGTGTAGAAATAAAAATACTAATCTATTACCATCAATAGCTTTTAATTTTTCCCAAATCATAAAGATGAATGAAATTGAATCATTTACATTCTTAATCAAGTGCATGCATTTATTAAATAGCTAAATTGAATTTAGATATCCAACTCATTTCTATGAAACAAACTGATGTTATGACCAATGATTTGGGCCTGATTACCACAGAACTCTAAGAGTTGAGCAAACCAGATATACACAGTGATTTTTAAACATACATTTTCCACTACTCTACTATAAATCCTTATTTATTCAATTGGAACAAGACTGTTCAGCTTTAGTATTTCTACCTGTTGTAATATAAGGGTTCAGAACAACAATCAAAAAAAGAAATTAATATTGGGGCTAGCAGTATTTTTCTTAGCAAATATTCAAAATGGATAGGGGACCACAGACTTAAAAATTTATTTAGAAATAGATCTAATGGAACTTCCTCTCTGGTTCCTACTGCTGAACAAGAGGTAAGACTTCACTTAATCTCCCTAAACTCCAGTTTCTTCACCTGTAAAATGGTAACTTTAAAATCCAGCTTATACTGTTGGGAGGATTCAACATTATATAAAAGGACTGGCACAATGTGTGGTTTATGGAAAGCATTGAACATGTAATAGCTATGATTGCTTGTATTAAAAGGCATTTATTTCAGTTTATTACTTAAGAAAGAAAGATTAAGAGCCTCGGTTTTCTAACCTGTAGAGTAATAATACTACCTGTCTTACAGATTTCTTGCAAGGATCCTAAGAATTTGAAAGATGAGAAAACCATAGTCTATTAGAAACCTAACAGTAAATAATTTAAAAAAACAGTAGGGTGTATGTCAGAATGCTTTGTTTCTCTTTTTGTTTCCTCTTATTAAGCAGCTGTTTTGCTACAATAAGATCTCTTTAGAAGTTGATTATCTCAACTTTCAGAATAAGAAGCCTAGAGTGAATTTTTGGTGTGTTTGTTTGTTTTATTCTAGCTTTAACTGGTGTGGAATAGAAACATGTAAGAAAACATTCTGGAAAACTTTTCTTTGATTTACCTTTCTTGCAATTTCATAGATTTCTTCACTCATACAAGCATATCTTATTCCTAGAGAATGTGTTGCATAGCAAGTAACAAACTCATTTATCTGTATAAAATATTTATATACAATAATCTTTAATATTCTCAAAAATTATTCTCCAAAAAAGATAATTATCATTATAAAATACTTTGTGAAAGTCAACCAATGTTTTCAAAAGTGGTAACTCAATGTGCAAGTGCATCCCTTTTTAATGAAAGGATACAATTTATCCTCTATGCCTGAATAAGTCTTTATTTTGTTGAAATGATACTAAATTTCTAATGCCTGAAATAAAAATATTAAGCCATTGGAAATTGCTATCTTCCTTTTTTATATTTTCAAATTGTTGCTCAGTTTTAATTGTCCAGAAATTAACTGTTACAAGATTTCAAATAGAAGCCTATTAATTTAATGGCTATTAATATTTCTTCTTATTTTCATTTGTATGTGATATACATGGAAGTAACAGTATTTTGTTTGAATACAACTATTAATAAATTAAGTTTTTATTTGCATTTTATAATCTACATTAGATTCATATTTGTTACTTGAGGATAAATAGCAAACATAATGTAAATACTTCAATTATAAACATTGCCTCAGAGACTCTTAACTTTTTAAATGAAATATAAATTGTGTTAAACACTGAAATGTCTATGTAAGAATATAAAAAAATTCTTACATGAGTTAAAAACCTTCTGAAGAAAATAATGTCTTAATGAAAACATTTATAGAAATATCAAAATGAATATACATTCAAAATTTAATATTAGCCTTAATATTAACTTGAAATTGTATGATATTTTTGTAATACCTCTAGACCTTGGAGCTATTGTTTTTCTGAAGACATATTAAACCAGAGTACTTCTTTTTTTGAACTGCTTAATTTCAATAGGCCAAGGATTTTTAATTCATGTAAGAAGGCAGGATTTGTATCTATCTTAATAATTAATAATTCATGCTTCCTTTTTGAATCTATGCCGTTAGAGAACAAAAGTTCTTCCTGCATCAGAAATCGGGAACTTGAAGTGAAGCTTATCTGTATTAAAAATATCAGAAAAAGCATCATCTTGCTATACCTTCCAGACAAGAGCGAAGATGGTATGTGTTCCTGATGGATTAAGGAAAAGATCCCAGATTTGAAAGACAGAAGTCTTGGATTTAAACCCTGATATGCCCTTTATTGCCTGACCTTGTCATTGAATATCTTTGGCTTTTATCTCTCTCTCCTGGGAGACTAAATGAACAAATGGAATGCATTTGGAAAATGTAAATCAGCATCCATGTATTGGTCATTATCTTCACCAGGAACACCTAAATGACCAGTCAGGCTGAGTGATTTGTCTTTAAGTTCAAACTGATTGTGAGCCAATATGACCTCTTCTCTTTGACTTCCTATCAGTCAAGATCCATTCAGGTAAGAGAGGCATTTAGTATGAGCAACCAGTCACAAAGGAGGTGGTGGAGAAGAAAATCAAACACTGCCAACCCTAGGGTGGTGGGACCTGGGACATCAAAAAGCAGAACTGTTTCTCAGGAGTGGGAACCAAGGAACAAATGTGGCTACTGAGACAAATTCCATCTAAGTCAAGAGGAGGAAAAACGTCCTGGCTGTTTCCTCCCTCTGCCCCTCTAAGGTCCTGCCATTGACTTCATCCGCCATGGCCAGAAACCAGCAAATGTGCTGGCAGGAGCCCCTGGAATGTTTGATTGGGGCTCATAAGAAAGATCAATACGGACTTGAGTAACAACAATGGAAAAATAGTAAAGAACTGCTATTTCCTGTCTACTATACACAAGATGCCATGCCTTGTACTTTGTATGTATTATTTGATTAAATTCTTATAATGACAATTTAGCAATCACCAATATCATCTCCATCTCACATATGTAGAAAAGGAAAATCTTATTTTAAGCAGCTTATCTGGTTTTGGCCAACTATCTAATGTAAGAGCCCCAGTGGAAGTAGTTTGGTTAATATGCTATCAACTACCTGGATTGATATCAGAGAGCCAAAGAAAGTGAATCTGGGTAGGAAGAGTTTTCAAGATAGTGACAGCATTATCCCAGAAGATTAGTAGGAATCTAGCTTTTTGTGAGTGGCTCATTCACTTGATTCAATCATAGGTCTTTCAGATTTTTTCCAGATTCATTACATATTTTTGTATTGAAACATGAGGAAATAAAAACTATACTAATTATAACTATATTGTAAAAATTAGTGACATAAGGATGGGTCTTTTTCATTTATTGTACATTATTTTAAAGCATTATGATCTATTCTATTGCAATTAATTATGCCAGTACTGACACAAAGCAAAACTATGTTCTCATAAGGAGTAAAATGAGATCATACCTGCCTCCCTCGAAATGATTTTTCCTTAATGAAATATACATCTATGCAAGTATGTTTATACTTGCACTATATGCAGCCTAGAAAACAGAAGTTTAATAAAACAAATTATATCAAGATTGTCCAAAAATTACTTAAATGAAATTCTGTAGAACTTGCAAGAAATTAATTTTCTCAGAAGCTTGCTCAATGATTATTACAAAACACATTTTATTACAAACAATGTTTTATTACAAAATAAGAAAGACTGTATTTTCTAAAAAAGATTAGTCATCATGGGAGATATAATGGAAGAGAAGAATTTCATTGTTTACATCAGGGTCAGCAATCTGTGGCCCATTGCTTGTTTTTAGGTAGCCCATGAGTGAGGAATGGTTTCGAAATTTTAAAATGGTTGAAATCAACAATAGAAAACAGTTCACAACACATGAACATTTTATGAAATTCAGATTTTAGTGTCAAGAATTGAGAGTTTTATTGAATACACCATACCCATTCATTGTGTACTGCCTATGGCTGTTTTCATACTGAAACAGCAGAGTTGAGTAGTTTGCCAGCAATGATATGGCCTACAGAGCCTAAAATATTTACTAACTAGCCCTTCATAGAAAAATATCTCCAACCCCTGTAATAGATGATTGAACCAAATAATTTCCCCCAAATAAAGAAACATAACTATATATCACGGGTTTATAATCTTTCCCTGCAGAGTTCCACCTGCCACCATCTCTGTCTCTATCTCTGATTCCTGTTTCAATTTCTTCCATAATCTTCAATGACTTACCAATGCCTTTGGAGAAAAGTTTAAATTTCCAAGCCATAATTTCAAAACACCTACATTGAGACTAACCAAACTTTGCAGCTGTAGGTCCTATGTCATTAATGCCAACTCCTAACAAGTTGTTCTGCTGATCATGTTCCTCACAAACTTAGTGCATGTTAGTGCATGTGCTCCCTCTTCCTGCTCCTGCACAGCACCCCCTCGGCCCCTCTATCCTCAATGCAAAATTTCTCCTTTCCACTGAGTCATTGTATTTCACTCTAGGCCAGAGTACATCTCTCCTTTTATTTTGTTCACTACTTTTCAGAGCTGACATTCTACTGTGTATCATGCTTGTCTCATTTTGTTACATTAAGGACTCCAACTGTAATCTTTTATGATATTTTACTACTTTTAAAGCATTTGCCTCTCATCTCCAAATTATTGCATCGCTTTCCTAAAATTAGGGGCCATTTCTTTTATTACTTGGGCTGTTAACTCCTCAGAGTATGTTCCACATTATAAGTGCTTGATTTTTTTGTGTTGTAGCTAGAATATTCTGAAACAAAACAGTGATATAGAAATCAATACGTTTTTAAAAAATGGCTGAATAAATGAACCATATCTATGTCCCTAAGCACATAAGTTCTTTGTTTTAAATTTATGAAAGATCCATGAGAAACAGGGAGGAAAGAAAGGAAGGAGGGGGAGAGAGAGAGGAGAGAGAAAGGAAAGAGAGGAGAGAGAGGGAGCGGCAGAGGGAGAGAAAGAGGGAGAGAATGGCATTTGAACACAACAGCAGTAAATACCAACAAAGCCTCTGGTCTGACATCTGCATTCCAGCCCATCTCCAGATCTCCGCTGAATGAAATGATAGGATCAGTGCTTTAGCCATCTGTACCAATTAACGTAACACTAATGTTCTTGCTGCAGCTCATGGCTGAGACCTCTGCAGCACAATAAAGTGCCTGGAAGTTCTATTTGCCATTTTGCAGAAAGGAGCAGGAAATATTGATCAAGGCAGTAACATAAGAGCTCATTCAATTCAAAGCAATAAAGAGACACTAGGACAACAAATATTTTCAACTAAAGAATAAAGGGGTTGGTGGTGTATCACATATGCATAATTATGAGCAGTTGCTACTGTCTTAATTGGATGACTGGGAAAATCTCTTTTGCTGTAGGCATCCAACTGTCAGGGTCAAAAATGTTCACTGTGTACACTGATATTTGATGAACAGTCTTCATACCCATAGCTCTTGCTTTGTCTAAAAGTACTCATCTTTAGCCTTTCAGTAATAAAAGCAAACCAGCTTTAATTTATATTCTGATGAGAAGTGGTAAAGGAACATGTCGGTAGTAAATTAAAAAGATAACTTTTTTCTTAAAACCTATGACAAATTCAAATCAGTTAATTAAGGCACCAAAAGGGTTGTGTTATTTCCTGAAACCACAGGTTTCTGAATTCATATCTAATACAGCTCATACAAAAATGCTGAATTAACTTTGGTGCCAATGGATGGGGAGTTATATATATTTGTATAAAAATATTTCATTTAACTCAGTATGCAGAGTTGTCAGAATATTATGTAAGCTGATAAAAATAAACTTTGGCATCTTTGAAGTAACAGTAGCTAATGGAGCAACTGCCTTTGGAAATTGGACCAAAGCTAGTGATCCAGGGAGAGCACTGGTATTTTCATGGTTCTGTAGAACTGGTCTTCATTTTCTCTGAAATTATCTGGATACTCCTAGTCAATTTCACACGGTAGACTGTGCATTTTATAGTTGTCTGTGCCAACAGTCCCACACTGTTTTTTTATAGTAACTTTTTCTAAAAAACTAAGTAGATTTTATCCATCAAATATCTATCATACAGTAGGGAAAAATGCAACTTTCAGAATAGGATCAGGAATGCACTTCTTCCAATGCACTACTACATTGAAAAAAACCAAGTTAAGATTTAGCTTACTTCTCAGATAACACACTGCAGCAAAACCGCCAGGAATTTTATGTCTGTCAGGGTGCAGTTACAGTGACAGACATAGATACTGCAGTCTGGTTTCTTTCTAATTGTTCTGTCATTCAAAACATTTGTGTGAAGATTAAGAAAGAAAAAAAAGACGATACTTGTATGTGGGTAAGGTTGTAATACAAAGTGAAAAGCAGCAAAGCAGCCTTATCCCCCAGTTGACTGTTTCCTACATCCTTGCCTTTGTGTCCATGAATTTCAATATTGTGTTAAGTACAACTATGCTGTGCTATAACAATAGTCTTTCAAAATACCACGGACTAGAACATGAGCTGAGCCTCCCTGTTTTATGATGCTGTTTCCCCAGGCAGCCCAGCTTACTGCACCTCATTGAGCCCCAGCTTTAGCATTAGAAGGAAATATCAAGAGTTCCATCATTGCCTGAGAGGTGAAATACATTTTTGAAGGATCCATACAGGCAGGAATGAAATATTATAAAAACTTCACCAGGGAATTAAAAAACACATTCATATTTGTTTTCAGGTTTAATAGTGAATGCCTGAGAGTCTGTTCAGACAGTAAGTTTCAACAAAACATTATCATGCAATAGCTTTAGCTAAAATTTGGAAAGTCATATTGTTTTTCCTAATTTCAATTTGCAAAGCCAAAAATATGTGACATACAAATATAAAAACAGAGAACAGCCAAATCTTAAGCTAAATTATTAAACTCCTCATTATTTGATATCCTGCTACATACAATTCTCTTGAGTAGTGTGTATACTGAAGTCCTATGTGATAGTTGTAAACAACATGGGGAACTGGTATCCTGCATCAATATCTTAAAGCTATTAAAATGAGTGCATATTTTTCAATTTCATGCAAAGCTTCAAAGTTTCAAAATTAGAACATTTTCTGCCATTCCATAGGGTCCATAAGGGTAAAAAACATCTTTGTATTTGTCACTGATAAAGATGAATACCCAAAACAGATTCTGTTACAAAGTCTCAAAGAATATTTTTAAATAAATGAAATACTTTCAGAAGTAAAAATGCCAAAAAATTAGCATTTTTAGAATCTCTGTGCTTTCCAACTCATTATTTTTGTACTTCAAAAAATAAATCTTGGCAAGTTCTTATAAATTATTTTACTGTTGGTTATATTTCATAGTATCGTAATTCTCTCTAAGTTAGCAATCTGCTGTTATGGCCAGAGCTCCCTTAACTCTCATTTAATATGAACACCACCACAACAATGTATGGGTTGTGTTCCCTAAATTCTTAACCCCTGCACCTTAAAATATGACCTTATTTGGAGGGTCTTCACAGAAGCAATCAAGTTAAAATGTCATTAGGGTGTGCTTTAATCTAATTTGGCTACTGTTATGAAAAAGACACACACATAGGGAAAATGCTTTTTGAAGTAGTCCTAGCAAACGAATATATCTGCATAAGATTTGTTTCACTGTTCTTTTCCAGGAAATACAATAATTATTCACAGCATGCCATGAATTGTACTTTATTTTATTTAATGGGTAATTTTATTTTATTTAAAAACACTGTTATCTTTATCAAAATTAAGCTTAAACATTGGATATTCTTCCATATTTACCAGAGATTTTTTGACCCTAGAATGTTTTCCAGTTAATTTTTTGAGGTCTTTAATGAATAATATTTTGCCATTTTCAATGAATATAAACTTTCACATCAAAGTTACATTCACAAGAGAAGGCATGTTCAAGGACACTTTATAAATTCTCTGCTTAGTTTTGGAAGTCTAGCTTGCTTGTGAGTTAAATTTTTTCAGTCACCATGTATTTATTTAGCCAAATATGCAATAAGAATCTTTAATAAACTGGCAAAAAATAATATAAACAAATGTAAAATAAATAAAAAATAATTGTATCTTACTTATAAAGGATTTTGTGATTTAAAAGCCATTCTATAAATCATTTTATCCTCATAACAACTTTATGGGGAAACATCTTAGGCTTTATTTTTGCAAATCTGACTACATGTGAAATCGATCAATACCTAGAAGAACTAGATGTCTAATTCTTAGACATTTCACAGAGTTTTGAAAGAAGGTAAAATGTAATATAATGTCCACTTTTTGGGATGATGATTATTATATAGTGCTGTCCTATGTATGCAATGTATGAAAATAATTACCCTAGTACTTTAAAGCAAACCCCACCTAAAACCTTTTAATGGGACTTGGCACAGATATGTGTCTTCATTTCTAGCGTCCTTTGAATTTAAACTCTTCAAATTAACTACAATTGGAAAATGCTTACTTTGTTCAAAGTTCTCGTGAGCTAAGCACAATCTTTTCAGACACAAACTCGTAATTTCTACCTTCCTTTCTGTCTTTACAATGCTTCAGTAATGTTATTTAACCTTTTAAAATGTCTCTTTTTAATTACTCATTTTGTGTGTGTAAATATTTCATCATTGCTCAGTACAACTTGCCTACAATCTGTAGCTATGATTATTCATAACTTAAATGTCAAATTCAGGGCATGTAACATAACTTTGAGTTAGAATATTTTTCAAATAAATGATTATCCATTTATACAGTTGAAGTAAAGAATTAAACTGCATTTTTTCAGAAAATTTTTAAATGGTTTATTATTTTTGCAATTACTCTTCCTTTGTTATTAGTAACTTTGGGAAATATTTGGGAATCCAGTTCAGATAACATATTATAGTTAGTATGTATTGTTCAAAGATATTTCCCTAAATATTTATTTCCATTACTTATTTTATTTATTTTCCACTAAATCCATCGAAGATTTAAAACTATTGCTCATACTTGCCTTTTAGGTGGTATTATTTAATACTTAAGTACAAAACTGCATGTCACAGGGATTTAAGTGCAGCATGGAGAATATAGTTGACAGTAACTGCACTGGGGTGAGGAGTAATAATAATAATAATGTGTGTAACTTGAGCCACTGTGCTGTATACTTGAGACCAATATAAGAGTATACATCAACTATACTTCAATAAAAGTAAAACTGCATATAAACAATGAGAATATGTTATTTTTGGTAGTATTTTGTATAACATAAACTGTCTCTAGTAATGAAAAGTTGTATTTTCTTTACCTCAATTCAAATGAAAAATGAATCTCCTAGTTAGATCTGAGTCAGAACATACATTTTGATGACCTCCTTCAGTAACTGAATATTCTGATGAAAACAGAAAATTCTAAAGTGCCCAGCTATGGTCCTCTCAACTGGTAAAAAGCATTTTTTCTCCTCAGTCAAAATATAGTATAGTATAGCATAATATATATATGTAAATACTATATATGTATACACAACACACACACACACATATATATATATATTATAGTATAACAACATACTATGCAGAAGTCCGTGCTCCATCACGGAGGCCAGTAAAACTGTGACTAGCTATACAAACAGCTATTCCAGGGATAAAGGCAAACTTGTAGCATTATTAGTATTAAAATGGCTGCTGAATACCCAAGTTTGCTTTCAGTGAACACTGATAAGAAAAAGTTTTCTATACCTCAGGGGCTATCTCCAGGATGCTCCACATAGCATTAGTGATTCTGGTCGCGGTGTACTGACAGCCTCATTGCCACAACGCACAACTCTTTAGATTACTGTGGGGCTTTCCCCACTCACTTCCCATTTTAACTGATACATTGGCCTGTCTTGCCAATGGGTTTCAGCTCCCGCAAGTTCGCTATGGATTCAGTGTGACCAAAGAAATGACAGTCAAACGTTTCTTTGGGGCGAAAGGGTTTATTACCTGTCTTGTTCTACCCGCGGTAGGTCAAGCACTAGTATCTTTGCCTCCGCCACAGAGCACTGGGCAGAGCTCTTTATATAGCGCAATAATATCTTATTGCCTACGGGTGTGGAAGCGGCAGCCCAGCAACAGGCCAGTTATCTCATCAGGTGGTTTAAGTTCAGTGAGGATCCTGGCCACAGGAACCCCAACTTCCACACTGCACCACAGAAAAACAGAAAGATCTTAGAATTCCCAACTTTCACTCTTTTGTTTCCTTTATTTTTTAATTCCTGACATTATTAGGCCTCCTATGTACAAGGAACTTATTTTACACTTAACATTAGTGAACATATAGATAAACATGTTAGAGGTCAGCATATGACAGAATCATAAGTGGAAAATGGAGTAACAGAAACATAAATGAAAAAAAATCTCAGTTCATGTACCACAAGATACAGCTTTTTTTCCCAATATTGGAAGATTATATATCCACATTTCTAAACTTTCCAATTACAAACTCCCAGCACTTTCCTGAATACATTTTTGTTGTTGTTGCCATTTTAGTGATTACCATAATTTTACCAAAATAAATGAAGACATTCTCTACTAAAGAATAATGCTTAATTGTTAGTTCTTTGCTCTGGGAATATTACCAATTCACTGCAAAAGGAATCTCCTACCTTCAAAATGTAATATCCTTTTGATTTTCAGCAAACTAGTTTCTCACATATAAATATTAATGAATTTGATATCAGTTTTGCACCTGGAAAATCAATAAAACACATAAATGCATTCCAATAAGGAGCCCATATGAACGCATTGTGGCACATAAAAGGTATCTAAAGACTGCCTCAAGATCAAAATATGTCAACTGTTGTACTGTATAAAGCAGGCATTTATACTTTTGTTGTTTTTGTAATGTTGCTAATCACAATATTATGATCTTTCTTTTAACACTACAGAATATACAGTATATAATGTACTACTCATATGTGTCCTTTCAAAAATCAGATAGAATGCAAACCAACTCAATCATAAATAAAGATCATTATATGGGCAAAAACTTAGGGCTCAGTGTTGCCACTTCTGAATCCTTTTTTTATATGCCTTTCTTAATACTAAGAGTATGGTGGCCACATCTGTTTGCTACCCTGCATCCAAAGCTTAATGAAAAGACTAATTTAGAATCTGTGTTCAGTAAATTTATTTTTTTTCAATTTGATTACATGAAATTGGATAGTACATAAAATTTTTGAAAGAGTAAATGAATTCTGAATCAGTTAAAAACATGCACATTGATTAATCTTAGCTTTATTTAATGTCTTTAATATCACTTCCATTAACTTACAACAGCAAAGATTATAATTGAATTAAGTTATAAGATATCAATATTAATGAAAAATCTTATTTTAAAATAAATTGAATTATATTTAAGATGCACTGAAATCTTGCAGTGAAAATGCTTAGGTGACTCCAGCTGATAGAAAATAATTTTTAATTTGAATAATGAACTTCCACTTCATTTGTCTTATCAGTTCATATTTTCCATGATAAAGTTTTTAAGTATAATAGTTATAAAAGATATAGACAACATGTAGATTAAAATATATTATAAATACAGATTTTGATATTCCAGATACAGAGGTCTTGATGAGTTTTTTTAAATTATTGACTTTCAAAAGACTGGATCCTTTTAATTAATTGATAAAGCAAAGTGGGAAAGGCTGGTTCTTGAAGAACTGGGAGAACACAAACACACAGGCAGCATGAATTCATTTTAGGTTTGGTGAGCTGCCTGGGACAGCAGTAGAATCAGATACACACAGATCTACCAGGAAGAAGGCTGGGAGAGTCACTTACATAAACAACCCCTGCAATTATTAAAAGATGATCACTAGAAATTTATAGAAGTTTGAAACGAAGTTTTGACATACCATATTTTCATTAGCATTTTAAATGGAAATCTCATATTCACCATACACATCCCCCCATTTAGGAGGACTACTTCTCAGAAAGTAATCAGGAGGTGGGCTGCACAGCTGTGCTTTAGTGGAGACTGGGGAGGAAATGAAGGAAGGGCGAGGCAACCTCTCAAAGTTGCTTGCTAAACTAAAATTCAGCTCAACCCTGAATTTTTCTTTTTTTTACAGTTTTCATCTTGTTAGCTTAATTGAGTTTCTTCTTTATTCCAGATAAGAACAGAGCTCCTCTCCCTCTTTGTCCATCAGTGAATTTCAGAACTTTCAAGTTCCTTTTTTATTGCTTATTAAATGTTTGTCAAATAAGTAGCTTGCTCAGGCCTGTTAATTAGTATGGCTTCCCATATCCTGTCACACCGGCTTGGCCAGAAATATAGCAAAATAAAGATCTGCTAATTAGTTGTGTGGGTCTGTTACAAGTGATTTCACAGTGCAAATGTGCACAGTAAACATTGAAAATGCTTTTCATTTTCTTTTTCCTTTTTTAAAAATCTTGGTTTTAAAACATACTATGCTTAATAGACACTAGTGGCAAAAGTATAATAATTTTATGATGTTTTTACCAAATTGGCAAGTGAAATTAAATACATGTAGGATAATATTAAGGGGACTCTATATGATCTAGAAAAAAAGAGTAATTTAAGCAGAGTTATGCAGAGATAGAAGCTTTTAAAAACACAGTAGCTATATAATAAGGTGAATTCAAAAGCAATTTGTTATATGCAAAGTTAAGAAGGGAAATAAAAAGCACTCTCAAGACCTCTGCAGAGAATAATGATAATAATTGGAATATCAGTTCAGTAATGCATCTATTTCCCAACATTTTTCTGCAAAGATATAGTGAAATTGATGCTAATACAATAGAATGTAATGTAACCCAAAGATTCCTTGAGTCAATTCTCTCTTAGCAGTGTGTTTATGACTTCTCTGGGACAGAAGTTTCCACAAATTTTAGTCTCCAGCAGCTGGTGAGACAGCTACAGTGGGCATCAATGTATTAGAGAATCTAATTATTTCATAAATAATCTTCTTTCATTTGAAATAGAAGTTTATTTTGCATTTTCCTCCTAGATTAAAAAATGCATGTAATCCACCATAATTTTCTAGGAACCTAGAAAGAGAAATGCCACAAGAACAACCATTGTGTACTGTACTTCCTGTATATGAGCCACTACCCTTGAGTATTATTATTTAATGTTTTATTAGTCACATTTTACTGATATGGAAACTGTAACTCAGAAAGGGTAACTAATTTGTCCAAGGTCACACAGTATAGAAGTGATATTTGAATCTGTCTGCCTAACTCCACTAATGGAGCCCATTTTACTGATAATTTATTATATGTCAGCTGGTATTCCAAAACCTTCACACACGTAAACACATTGAATTTAAACAACAATCCAGTGAGCTAGGAAATATTATTGCCTCCATATCACAGATGAGGAAACAGACATATAAAGGTGGTGTCTTGCCCATTATACATTTAGTAGGGCACAGAACCAAGACAACATAGGCACTCTGGCTGAAGAATCATCTCTGACCTACCTTGCTCTCCAAGCCACTCATTTTTACTACCTTAGCATTGTGCAATGATTGAAAATTTAAAAATATTTGAGACACTTATTTTCAGAGACATTTGGTAGTGCTATAGTAGAGCTGTTTATGTGGCATAATTTAAAGGGCTCTTGAAAGACCCACTCAAAATACGTAAATCAGCCTTTTAATCCTACTTCCTTCCAGCAAGTCTTCAGAGTATAGTAGAAAAAGTATAGGTCTTGGTGCTGTAGCACTGGAGGCTTTCACCTCCAGGCAAGTTCACTCTGGATTTGATGATACTGAAAAATGACAACAGAAGGTAAAAGGTCTTATACCAAACTTTATTCTTGCAATGGCAGGTTGACTACTAGAATCATGTCTGCATCCAGCAAGTCCATGTGGAGTTCTGGGTGGAGCTCTTTATACAGTGACTCAGTCAATAATACCTTATTGCCTACGGATGTGCAAGCAGTAACCTAGTAGCCAGGTCAGTTACATCATCAAATAACTTAGGGTCAGGTAAGGATCTTGGTCATAGGAACTTCCATTTTCCCCATATATGTATTTATTGTTGTTATTTGATTTGATTTATATATTTGAATATATATTACCCAATTAAAATAGATAATTAGGAAAATAAACAATAAACCATAACAACAAAGCATTCAAAATTAAAAATGGCAAGAGACCTGCCAACAACCCATAATACATTAAAAGAGACTAATGTTACATCATCTCTGAATAATAACTTGCCCAGGGTTTGATTAGGAAGCTGCATAATCATGCTAACCTTTCTCCATTGACTGCACTACAGAGGACTGATGTGGACAGAGTAGAAGCACTGTTTGGGAGACCTGGGGTGAAGGAGTATCCCTACATTTACGCTTTTAGGGATTTTCACCAAATTCTTCCAGGCTTAGAAATGATTTTAACAAACTAAAAACTGGGTAACTGTATGTGGTCTTAAATTTAATTTTGAGAATAAGCACTTTATCTTTCTACTACCTTGTGATATGGCAAGTGCTCTGCCATTTAGAAAGATGCTACTAATACCTTAATCTGTAGAAATTGTATGAGTTTTTCAAAATGCTTTCACAAGTATTTTCTCATTTCATCTTGACAATAGCCTTGTGAGCCAGGCAACAGCCAGGGCACCCTATTTCTGATTTCACACAGAGAGAAGACAGAGACCCAGCAGAAACATAAATCTGAAGAATCTTCCCATATACCACACTTTGTCTCACTTCCTTTTTCCCTTACTTCAATCATCATTTTAAACAACTGGGGGGACATTCCTATTGTTAACCATGCACACCTTTAGATGATATTTCTGCCATTTACGGCATGTCTGATAATTAAGCCATTTATACTTGACCATATATATGAGCTTTATATAGGTTATTTTGTTCCATAAATGATTTGCAAGTTGTTTCTAAATTCCACTTTTCATAACAATCATACATTTGATTCTCATTCAATATTTTCTAATGAAGTCACAACCTCCATTTTAATTTCATTTCATTTCACTTCTTCCCTCTACATATATACCTACATAGATCTTACTTTGATTTATCACTTAAATAATTTCTTGCAAGCTAATTTATTGCTTTTCAAGGCTTTATTCTATGCTTATCCACACAGCTCCCAGTTTTTCATTATGAAACATACAAGGAAGGGTGAAAGAGATGAGAGAGAGAAAAGGAAGAACAAAAGAAAGAAGTAAAACCCTTGAGAAGGCCTTTTCTCAGTCCTTCAGATGGAATCAATTGTTCCATCCTGTGGGCTAAATGCATTTAAAAATATCTTTGTGATAGGACTTTTATTTTATGATTTTTATCTTTGTAATTTGAGAACAAACCAATAGGTTTGTTCTGGGCATACTTACAACACCTTAACCCCAAGCCAAGGAAGTTACAAAGTCTACAAACTTTTGAACAATTAATCAGTATGTAATGAGGGTGGACTTTTCTAGGATCCTGGCTGGGAGGAAATTTTGAGCTGATTTGGATTAGCACCAACTAACTACTAATACCAAATACTGGTTAAAGGGAACATCCCCATCTGAGTTGGGGCATCCCCATCCCTCCTGCACCATCTCCTCAAGGAATGGGGGTGGAGATTCCTAAAATGTTCTGGAGTCTGGAGAAGGAAGACAACCCCAGAGTGGATAGCCTGAATTGAATCAGCATATTTTTTAGATCACTCCTGCTACACAACCCATGAAGGCAGCTGGAGACGTGGTACTGCAACACAATGACATCAACACAGATTTCAATTTCATACACAGATTTCAGAGTAAGAGTTACTTGGGTGGGATTGAAAATTGGGGAATATGGCAAGAATGTTGAACAAAAGCTTAGAAGACAGAAAATACCAGGTAGATTTAGAGAGAAAAAGATTCTATCCGAATAGAAGACAAGACACTTAATGGGGAATAATTTCTACCAGTTAAGGTAAAAATGATAGATCATGAAGGGCCTTGAGTGCTACAAAATAACACATCAGCAGGGAGTTGACAAAATTGGAGCCATTCTTTATGAAGATTACTTAAAAAGCCAATGTGTATGATAGACTGGGGGCATAAGACAGATAGGAAGGCCAGTTATGAAGTTACTGTAATAAAGCAGCTAAGAGAAACTAGGGCAATTACTGGAAGACTGGAAAGATGAAGACAAATATGAGAAATATTCCAGAGATGAAATCCAGTGGTTTTGAAATGATGCCAAATAATTCCAACCAAACTCCCTTGTATTGCAAAGAAGTCCAGAAGAGGTAGGACTCCATTTTCTTATTCACAGACCTTTGTTGAATATTCTTGATGAGAAACCTACCACTGTTGGAAAACTGTCAGAGTCAGCACTGTGTTCCCTCATGTCTAACTTTAGCAAGCACCAGGCATTTAGACCTATAAGCACTTATTAAAGAATATACCTATTAACTCAATAAATATTTATCCAATATTTATTAAGTGCTGTGCATTTTTCTAGGCTCTGGAGATACAGCAGCAATGAACAAAACAGACATTATTTTGTTCTGTCATGTAGTTTACCATTCAGGAGAGGGAAATAGGTAATACATAAATAAGAAGTGCAGAGAGAACAACATGGCTGAAGGAGTGAGGAAAGGAAATATAGTAGGAGATGTGGTTAGAGACATCTTGGATCCAGACTTTGTAGAACATTATGGGTTATTGTAAAACTTGAGCTTCAGCTTTCAGTCTGGTGGAGAAGGGATCCCTGTGGAGGGTTTTGAGCAGAGGAATGATAGAATCTGACTTAAGTTCTTAAAGGATGACTCCATACGCTGTAGATATTAGACAGTACAGAGTGGGATACAGAGCGGGAAGATCAGTTGGGGGTTCCTGAAAAGACAGAGCAGTAAATAGACAGTCTTGGCCTAGACCAAGTAGGTTGTGGTAGACGTATGTGGTCAGAAGTGGTCACTTTCTGTATCTATGCTGAATAATAGAAAAAGACAAAAATCTTCTTAGCCCCAGGTATGAACAAAGATCTTTAAATTATATAGGTATAAAGATGAATATTTAGGCCTTACAGTGAATTAAATTTAAGAATTATTTTAAGCCAGACTGTTCAGATACTCCATCTCCCTTGGGCCCCAGTCATTGCTCCACAGTTTCTAAACTTGTTGAGCTTGTCCTTATGCATAGTCTAACATTGGCTAAACTGTACAGATTGGTATGTGCCCGTCAATCAGTGAAACAACTTCCATACCTAGGCATACTCCAACATTCATGTGCATATTCAGAATTTTCCAGCTAGTTTATCCTATACCCTTGGAACTCCCTTTTGCTTAAGTTTCAAATTAACCACAGTTGCAATTAATTGAATTATGTAAAGAAGATGACAGACTATCTGTCATCTAGAAGAAGAGTGTCCATTTTAAAGCTTTGAAAAATGTGCAAAACCAATTTTAAAATTTTAAATAAAGCTTTCCAAGGGGTTGGTATCCAAAATATATAAAGAACCATTAAAGTCAATGACAAAAAAATAATCCAATTAAAAAATGGGCAGTGGATCTGAATGACTATGCTTCCAAAGAAGACATATTGATGGCCAACAGGTACATGAAAAGATGTTCAACATACTAATAATCATGGAAATGCAAATAAAAACTACAATGAGATATTATCTCACACCTGTTGCAATGGATATTATGAAAAGACAAGAAATAACAAGTGTTGGTGAAGGTGTGGAAGAAAGGTGACCCTCATACAATGTTCATGGGAATGTAAATTGGTGCAGCCACTCTGGAAAATAGTATGGTGGTTTAATTTAAAATTCAAAAATCTAAAAATAAAACTACACTATAATCCAGAAATCTCACTCTGAGTCTTTATCCAAAAGAACTGAAATCAAAATCTTGATGAGATTTGCACTCCCATGTTTACTGCAGCATTATTCACAACAGCCAGTCAGTGGAAACAATCTATATATCCATTGAATGGACATTAACAAGTAAGGAAATCCTATCATACATTACAACATGGATGGGTTTTGAGGACCTGATGCTAGTAAAAAAAAAAAAACATTCACAAATGGACAATTACTACATGATTCAACTTACATAAGGGCATCTAAATTTGTCTTACTTATAGAAGCAGAAAGTAAAATGGTGGCTGTACAGGGTTGGGAGGAGGAAGGCAATAGAGAGTGGCTGTTTAATGGGTATAGAGTTTCAGTCACACAAGATGGAGAAGTTCTAGAGATCTACTATACAATAATGAGCATGCATTAACAATATTATACTGTACAATTAGAATTTTATTATAAAGGTAGATTTCATGCTATGTGTCTTCTGGCAAAAAGACCAAAAAGGGAAACTCACAGGAAACAAAGTACTGGGGAAATTACAGAGGGCTCAGGAAATTAAATTCACTAAGCTATAAAAATCCTGGACTCCTTTCTCAAAGTTGTACATGCATTACTCTGATTCCTAGTCTGCGAACTAAGACTGAGAACTGAACTCACAGAAAACCTCTCCAGCCCAAACAGGCCACTGAATGATCAGCTCCTCACTGAGTGAATTTGCATAGGCTTTAACTGAACTGACATTGAAACTGCAGCCAAACTGAAGCCCACTGATCATTTTTTTTTGACAAATATGGAGTCAACATTTTGCTGCATACTTTGCAAAAATGAAAATGCTTTCTTATTGGTGAACTTCACAGTCCAATAGTATAGTTACTCTATAACAATGAAGCTGGTATTATTTGATATGATTTATTCTATGAATAAGGTAGTTCACAGTGTTAGCCTTTTCTGTTGAAATGTTCACTTTTCCTTATTTCATAAATAAAAATGTACAGTCACTAAAGCAGTATAGAAACTGTGTATACTCCAAGTAAAGGAAAAAAAGTCTGAAGATTTCTCACCAATTTTGTTCGAAACTTTTTTTTTCCTGTAGAAAGTTTTGGTTATTTTATCATTTTATTTTTTTTAATTGCTTTTATATCAAAGATTGTTTATGGGTATTTTCTGATTGATGTTATTTTATTTTAGACAATGCATGCAGGGGATTGCTCACAAGTTGCCATTTCAAATAGTGATACAAGGAAAATATTTTGGCAATATTTGTTCATATTCATGCACTCTATTAGCATATTTGTTGAGGCATAATTGACGTGCAATGAATTGAGCATAAAATGTACAATTTGATCAGTTTTGACATATATGTATACTCCCTACAAACCATCCTCACATCAAGATGGTGAACATAGACATCAGCCCCAAAAGTTGCCCCTTTGTAATACTGCTACCTCTCTGCCCCTCAGCTCCTTCCCTAGGCAGTGACCTGTAGTTCATGGTATATGAACTACAATATACCATGACACATATTTTCAAATTGCCAATTAAGTGACAGATATTATCAAATTTCTTTCAAAGAATCTTCATGAACTCACTTCTTCCACAACACATACAAGAAAGTTTGTTTTTTGCACATCCTTGTCAAAACTGGCTTTTATTGATCTTTCTGTTTGAAAGGGAAGAAAACAAAATTGCCTTGCTTTTGTTTTCATTTATTTTCATTGAATTAAGAGTGAACAGAGAGTTTGTTTCATGTTTATTCTTAATGGGTGTTTATACTTATAAAAAATTTTCTATTCATGTCATTTGCCTAGTTTTACATTCAGTTGCTTTTTTTATTAATAAGGGCACTTATCATTTTACAAAATTAAGTGATTTTCCATTACAGACTGCTGTTTAAAACTATTTTGTCCTTTTTCTTCTGAAAATTGAAAAAAAAGGTATTTGGTAAATTAAAATAAATCAACTAATACTCAGAGCAGAGGTGATAGATGAGCAAATATGTGCAATACATTTTAAATCCCAATATCAAATCTAAGATGTGGAATTTATTAAAATGTTATCTCAAATATATTTTCATATGTAAAATACATTGTTTTAAATTAGGATATTACGTTAAAATTTCATTTGTCATTTTAAATACCTAACATAACTAAGTTTCATTTAAAAATTGTCAATGTCTGCAACACTTGGCTGAGAATAACATGAATATTTTAAGATAGTCTATTAATCACATACCTATTTTCATTATGTATCTCCTATAAATAGTATTCACAATGAGCACAACTTGATATATTTGGCATGAAAAGTCTAGCTAATCAAGCTACTTAAAGTCACTTTCCTTATTTCTTTAAAAATGCCAGCATCTTACTTTAGTGTGTAGAGTTGAGGGGTGTTAAAATGTGTAAATTGATGTCACAACTAACATTATGACATTTGGTTTAACTTAATTAATTTTGAGCCCAACAACTCTGGAAATAACTTCATTAATTTTGGCCATGCTAAGTGGAGACTATGAGAGAGTGCTCTTAAAATTTCTTGAGAGAGTTAGGAGAGGCCTCAAGATGAAATTACTAGAGGCATTGTATGTTCCAGGAAGTTTGAGTCTTTCCATAGTGGTTCAGGTTATGAGAGGAAGAGGGGAGCAGTGTATATAGGTGGTATGGGGGGTGAGCCTGTATTGCTTGCAGGTGTTGCATTGAATGTTTAGGATGAAAAGCAAAAAACTTTGATATTTTAATTTAAGGCCAATATCTCTTAACTTTTTAAAACTCATGTCCCCTATATATATTTTTTTATTTTGTTATCATTAATCTACAATTACATGCAGAACATTATGTTTACTAGGCTCCCCCCTTCACCAAGTCCCCCCCCCCACAATCCCCATTACAGTCACTGTCCATCAGCATAGTAAGATGCTATAGAATCACTACTTGTCTTCTCTGTGTTGTACAGCCCTCCCATTGCCCCCCCAACATTATACATGTGGAAAGCAGTATGGAGGTTCCTCAAAAAGCTCAAAATAGAAATACCATTTGACCCAGGAATTCCACTTCTAAGAATTTACCCTAAGAATGCAACAGACCAGTTTGAAAAAGACAGATGCACCCCTATGTTTATCGCAGCACTATTTACAATAGCCAAGAAATGGAAGCAACCTAAGTGTTCATCAGTAGATGAATGAATAAAGAAGATGTGGTACTATACACAATGGAATATTATTCAGCTGTAAGAAGAAAACAGATCCTACCATTAGCAACAACATGGATGGAGCTAGAGGGTATTATGCTCAGTGAGATAAGCCAGGTGGAGAAAGACAAGTACCAAATGATTTCCCTCATATGTGGAGTATTAGAACAAAGAAAAACTGAAGGAACAAAACAGCAGCAGACTCACAGAACCTAAGAATGGACTAACAGTTACCAAAGGGAAAGGGACTGGGGAGGATGGGTGGGAAGGAAGGGATAAGGACAGGGAAAAAGAAAGCATGCCCCCTATTTTTAAGGCTGAACAATACTACATTATATGCGTATGACACATTTTCTTAATCCATTCATCTGTGGATGGCCATTTGGATTGCTTCCACATCTTGACTACTGTGAATAATGCCGTACTGAACATGTGTCTTGTAGAGATCCTGATGTCAATTCTTTTACATCAAACCCAGAAGTGGAATTACTGGATCATGGCAATCCTATTTTTAATTTTTTGGTGGACCTCCATACTGTTTTCAACAGTGTTAGTACCATTCTGCATTCCCACCAACAGTGTTCAGGGTTCCAAAATCCTCACATCTTCACCAGCACTTGTTGTCTTTTGTTTTTTTGGACATGGCCATGCTGAGGAAATTCCACAATGTGTGAAAGCATAGATGAACCCTGAGGACGTTATGCTAAGTGAAATAAGCCAGTCACATAAAGACAAATACTACATGATTCCACTTACATGAGATATCAGAAGTAGTCAAACTCATAGAATCAACAAGTGGAATGGTGGTTGCCAAAGGTTTAGGGGAGGGAGAAAAGGAGAGTTACTAATTAATAGGCATAAGGTTTTAATTGAATCAGATGATTAAATCTAAAGTTTGCTGTAAACATTGTATGGACAGTTTATAGCAGGCAATACTGTATCATACAAAAATTTGTTAAGAGGGTAAATCTCATGATAAGCTTTCTTACCATCAAAAAATTTTAAAAGAAAAAAGGAAAAGACATGTCCCAGCTAATGGTTTTTTCAGTCGATCTTCCACATATCCCCAGCAAACAGAAAGGATGTTTTTTCAATAGTTTGCATAAAGAAATGATGTATTGGACATACTTCTTTACGATATATACTGCCAAGTCCTCACTCTGATTTTTTCGCTTGGAGATGAGACACTCCCATTTCCCAAAGTTAAGAAGTTTTTCTGCAAGCCTTGGAAAGATAATCATTTCTTGAAAAAATATTTATTAGGCATTACTATGTACCATTCAGCCAAGGCTTTTGAACAGGAGGGAGATATGAACAGGTTTGTGATAGGCATATTTCTGTGGCAATATTTGATGACAGGACTGCAGGGAAAGAGATCATTAATTGTCCCCAGGTTTATAGCAGAGAAACATGGAGCAGTCTACAAAATACCAGTAATACAAATATGTGAGATACTATAGAATAGGCAGATGAGATTGAGGATGCTAAAATAGAAAGTCCTGGTCAGCGTATTCAAAACATACATATGCTAATGCTAGCACATTATGGTGCTAAAATAATTTTGGACTTCCAAGAGCAGATGAATTTCTGAGTGTCACTGTATCATACCTGTGTCAGTGGACTATGTACATGTTGGTGACCCTGGGTTCATGGTGAAGGAATACAGGGTCTTGATTACTGTTTACAACCCATTCCCATGGCTTCCAGCCAGCCAGCGTTAAAGCAGATGCTCACAAGCCCCTACATCACAAATCAACATTTTAAACTTAGTTTGGTTTAACTGAAAATGCATCATTTTAGATAAATGACAGATCTCATCTGTGTTCCTGTCCTTCTTAACTGACTACCTTAGTTCTGACCACAGCAACTCCTGACGGGACTCAGCAGTGACTCCTGAAGGGAAGGATGAAGAGGTCTTCACCAACTGGTTGTAGAAAAGGCCTTAGATTCATATGTAAGTAATCATCCCCAGATCTTCTACTTACTGAAAGAACAGCCACTATCTCCATGGTCATCCCCTGAGGTTCCAAGATTTCCTTTTGTGTCTTTTTCATCTTTATGGATAATTTTGCAATTCATTGTGAAACTGTTTGGCCTCTATGCAGTAGACCAAGGTGAGAAGAAGCAATGAGAAGCATGGAGATGACTGTCTCACACATTAACAGCCAAGGAAGTTAAATAGGAAAGGGTATTTACCTGGACTAGAGTTAGGTTTATGTTAGCATTTCCATTATAAACCCTTTGGGAGGCTACTAAATATGCTTATTAGATTTATAATAAAGCATGACACAAGCAAACTCTTTATATAGGTTTTATATGGCTTATAGTTTTGTATTTTTTTAAATTTTTTATTGAAGTATTGTTGATATACAATCTTATATTGGTTTCAAGTGTACAACACAGTGGTTCAACAGCTACCCATATTAGTAAGTCCTCATCCCCACTAGTGCATTTACTATCTTGCAACATAGGAAGATGTTGCAGAATCAATGACTATATTCTCCATGTTGCACTGCCATCCTCACGACCAACTTATATTGCAATTGTGAATTGTTGTGCCCCTTTATCCCCCTCACCTTCTCCCACCAGCCCCTAACCCATCCCCCTTGATAACCACTAGTCACTTCTCAGTGTCTGAGTCACAGGTGATTTCTTAAATGCCAGTCATCCCTTCATAAAGCTCTAAAAGAAAAAAATAACAGTTCTGTGGTAAAAGTAAAGGTAATTATTAAAATAAAAGTAATTATCAAGTGACTGTTATTTTATACAATTTTCCTCAAGGGGAAAAAAGAAAAAGAAAGCAAGTTTATTAATACATATAAAACTATGCTTGCCTTAGTTTTAAATTTTAAATTCCTAAATTTTGAAATTTACATCACAAATAAAATGTAGTTTACAGTTTTTTTTAAAAAAGGGTTTTCCATTTCATATTGCCTGATTGGTCAATATTTCTGTTAAATTGTTTCATTCATGCAAGAAAAATGGTACTATATTTTAAAGTGTATATGGAAATAAAATGTATTGGGGCAGAGTCACAAATGTGATCATTTAAGTGATACACGTATAAATTTCCCTTAAAATCATATTGAACTACTTTAATATATATTCCACTGACATGTTTGCTTAAAGTAAAGGAGGGAAAGAAGGCATATAGGGGAAGGTACTTTGTCACCTGAAGCTTTTTGCCATAATTTCAGTGATTCTAAAAATATATATGTTTATATATATAAATAAACACCTTACAAGAAACTTAGATGTCTGTATCAACCTCTCTTAGCCTTGGTTCCTCCATGTACAAAATAAGGGTGATAATGGTACCTCGAAGAACATAGCTATTATGTCTTCTTACACATTGTTATTTAGTCAGAGGAAATGGATAAAAGTGATAGCTAAAAATCAGTGAAATGGCTCTAGGCATTGGGCTCTGACTTTGCAAGTTTGAAAATTATAGGAATGTACTCAACTTCGTTCATGTACACTACTGATACAAATATCCTTCCCTTCCCCAATCATTAAAAAAAGACTATGGTTAATACTAATGGGTAGAATATAGATATTTAATACACAGGAAATATATCTATTCTTTTAGTAACACATTCTATTATTTTGCTTCTGTAATTTTTTTAGATAGATATTTCTAATATAGGGACACTTAAATGACTTGGGACAATAAAGCCACCAAATTTTGAAAACAGTTTGTGTTTGTCTTTTTGATCAATACTCACTGTGAAACACCAAATAACTTCATAGCTGCCATGGCAACCATGGGTTTTCTGAATTTAGTTTCTCATTCTAATACTTTACAGCTTTCAATCAGTATAGAAATAACTATTATGGCCCAGTGAGATATGTTAGAATGGTCATAGAGCTCTGAGAGGACTTAAGACACAAGCTAACATTTTATGAAATGTGAGAGTTCTGCATAATGATAGTATACCTTAAAAATAAGTTAAACCTTACAGAATAAAAAATATATTTATAGAAAAAAATACTAGTTTCTATTCTAACCTCAGATGTCTTCTTTCAATTTCTTTTTGAAAACTAGTAAACCCAGCAAGTATGAAAATATATAATCATTTCCTTTAAAGGATTTAAACACTTATTAGTACACAAGGCTTAAAGCACATAAAAGAGGCATGCACTGTTAACTCTATCTTTGTGAGATAAATATTTTAGAAACCAAACTGCAAGCCTTTTCAAATTTCATTGCAGAGATGAGTGACCTGTGACATCCAATGCTATTTTCAGTGGCTTTATAGTGAGTGTTCAAATTATAGCACATAAAAATGTTGAGGCACTATTCAAGGACAGTTCAATTCTCTTGTCATCCTCATAAAAAGAAAGGAACAATGGCCCTTTGTGGGGAGGGGTGGGTGGGTAGTTAACCTGGAAGCCGTGTGGAGAGGAAGGAAAGTGGGAAAACACAGTATCGAGGACAATAACAAAGCTATGCTGGGCTTTTGAACCCAAGGTCACTGCCCCTAAGATTTCTCTTCCACATTCAGCTGTGCTTTATGAACTGCTAGATTCCCAAACACCTCCAAATATCTCCCAGCCTGCCTCCGGGAACATTACCACGGTGGTAAGAGGAGTATGGTGAGGCGGAGTCTTCCCTGCTTTCGGTTACCCCCGGCCCCCGCTGGCCACTGCGAGTACTAACCACATCGGGAAGG
Source organism: Manis javanica (assembly GCF_040802235.1). Classification (NCBI taxonomy): domain Eukaryota; kingdom Metazoa; phylum Chordata; class Mammalia; order Pholidota; family Manidae; genus Manis; species Manis javanica. The sequence goes on from NC_133158.1 coordinate 141,895,362, forward strand.
AAGTCAGGCGTGATCCCGCAAGCTGCATGCTCCTCCGGTGGGGCGGAGAAACCGTTCTCCACCGCATCATCTCTATTTCAAGCAGATTCTGTGAAAGCTACTATACGACCAAGTCATTTTCAGAGCCGCTACAGTTTGCTTCCCTCACAGGATGGTTGTGAAAATTAAAAACCAGATAAGAGAACATTTGGAAACTATAAAACAGCCTACAAGTAAAAGGAACTCTCCATAACAAGAAAGTATGTTGTCAGTGAAAACTCTTAAAAATCTCTCTCTTTGCAGCTGACATTATCTCATCTATAAACCACATGATAAAATTCCCCTTAGCCACCAAACTTTCAAATACATTCGTGGAATTAGTAGTCCTAAAATTGTAAATAGTTGGCTAATAATAATGGAAGTGTTGAACCAAATATTGAATATATGTATTTGATTATTTGGGACAAAGAAGAGTAAGAAACACTTGGATACACATTATGATTTTTAAGAACTACAGGGAGCCTCAGTTAATCCTTGAATCAAGGAAAGGACCATGCTTTGTCCTTGGGATAATTTTCAGCAATATAAGTTTCTGTCTGCTGATACTTCTTTAGATGAAGTACCACCTTTACCCTGACCAAAGAAGATTCCCTCTGTTCTACAGGACTCAGTTTACCCAAGGAAGCATCTTCTACCTTTGACCTCAGTATGTGCCAAACACAGCGATTGACCTCAGCTGTGGGTGACCTCCTGCCCTGTGTTTCCCATTCATCACCCCCCTCTGCCTTTTAGGTTGATTTCTTTATGTCTGTGGAAGGAAACAAATAGACATTTGTATACAAGTGCCCTAATCTTGTAGAAATATATATGTTAAGGTCTTCAGAGAGTCATATTTCTAGGCTTCAAAGACAAATTAATGATTGAATAACAGAATGTTTCTTATACCTAGACTATTTTTACTGAGACATCCCCAGCCTAGATTAGCTTTATCTTTTTTTTGTTTACATCATTTTTATCTCAGAGATGAACACAATCCTGATGGCTGAATCAGTGCTTCGAGCCATATAAAGGGCATCTTACCATATATTAGAGACTTTAATTCTCTCTGTTTTCAGACTTTTTCTTCATTTATTTATAGATTAACAATTTATATCTTACCTATATGCAGCTACTTCCAAACAAAATAAGCCTGTCAGCAAGTCAGCCATCTTACCTTTACAGTCTGTGCCTCGACATGTAGGGAGCCAAGTTCACAAAGTGAGACATGAGTGGGACCTAGGGATTGCGAGTTGGGTGTGTGGCTGTGTTTGCATGTGTGCAGGGACAATCTTGCCAATTACGGTACACCCAAATGCAGCATGTTCAAAATGGTTTTCTTTTACTAATTTTAACCTCTGGCTAATAAGGGAAAGTAAGATCAAATAAAATAATAAGGAAAAGCAAAATGATGAAGTCAGATATCCCCAAGAAATGAATACTTCTACTACTCATAATCAAGGAGACTCAAGGTATCAAGTACAGTCACTAATTTATTCAATAACTTATTTTAAAGAATTTAAAAGGTAGTGCTTACTACCAAAGACTCCCCCTCTTAGATGCCTCCCAAACACACACTTCCCTTCAGACTTACAGCCTCCCTGCTGTAAATAAGGAACCAGGGAGGAAAAGAATATTCTGGCTTTCATATCCAATGCAGACTTTACTGACAGCCTGGTACGCCCACAGGGTCCTGGGGGGAGGGAATGCCTAAGCCCATCTCAGGGCAATAAGAATTCATTCATTCACTTCTATCTCAGCGGAAACATAGGCACACAACTTAATAAAGCTGATGTGGAAAAATGGGATGGGCAAAGAAAGTCAATAGCATTTGCCTCTTCTAATGCTCAACTCTTTAAAAACAATCATTTTCAGCTTGGCTGTTTTGAAACAGAATACATTTTGACATAGCCATTTTGATATAGTGAATTTAATATAGAAGGAAAGAAAGATCTTGTTAATGCATTAGATTTAGATCTTGTTTCTCATTCCTCTACAGCCAAGGGGATTTACCTTATACTGTATTTACACATTTCCAATGACTGGATGTTATCTCTATAAGATAAAATAAAGATATGTTAGAATTGTAGTATATGTTAGTTCCTAAATGGTAGCAGATTCACCTCCCAAATTTTTAGTTTAAAGAGGCTTCACAATATCATATATAATTAGTATACTGAGACATTGTTGTTAGAAACATTAATAAAAACTTAGGTGTCCTAAAACATTTGGAGATGATAGCAAGTGATCCATTGTTTTCTAATACCAGTTTTCTATGGTCTTAAAGATTGTGGGTGAAAAACAACAGAATCTGAGATAAAGCAATTGTGCATACAGATGAGTTCCTGAGAGAATCAGCATGTGCTTATATTGCAATAACTGATGGATATGCTGAGACAGCAGGGTTAAGCACTGACTCCTAGATACATGAAATTTGTGCCAGATTGGGCTTCATTCATCTCCAGGGTCTCTACCCTTCTGCTCAAGCTTCAGTTCAGCTCTCTACACAGACCCCACCATATCCTCAACTGAGGGAGGTTCATTCAGTGATAAGGTGAGGCTGATCAGAGCAGCTGAAAGCTTAATGGTGTCTTTTTTTAAGCCATGTCAAAAACAACCCTGCATCAAAATTGCACATCAAAATGACATGCCAGAAAGCTCCTAGCATCAAAATGCTTTTATCAGAGAAGTTGCATAGGTCAAAAGAGCCCTATAAAAATGTCATGTACACATCTAACTCTTCATAGACCAATCATAAAAAAAGATCAAGGCTTCCTAAGATGAATGCGAATTCAAGATGTGACTGAAGGGCTTCAGAGAACAGAGAGTGTGTGGATATAATGGAGTGGGTAAGAGTGGGGAGGTGAAGGACAGGCAGGAGAATGAAAACACACAAGCTAAACAAGTAAAAACAAGCAAAGTAAGGTAAACAATCCTTCAGTCCCTTTTGTTCTTTTACCTTTAATTTGATAAAGGACTCATCCCAAATGTGTTTCAATAGTCCTTTTATAAAAACTTCTGTTTAAGTTTCATGAATTTCAGTATTACCCACATGACAGAATTGTAAGATTTTTTCAGGCATCTTAAAATACGGCTTCTCCCCAAAATGGCTATTCAAATACGTATGAAGAATAAAAATAAAGTACTTATAAAGGATGAAATGTAGTACAATTTTCTGTAAAAGCCAAATCCCATTTTAAGGAAATCTTAATGGTCATAGGGATAATTTATTTTTTTCACTAATAATATATTTCATAAGTGGTTCAATGTGAAGTAAGGATAACCAAGGGCATCATTTTCCTGACAGAAACAAGATATATTAGAGCAGCTAACAGATCTTTTTCATTTATAATTTCTGCATCTCATAAATGATGAAAATTCTGACTTCTGACTTAGAGTTTAACTTTATTTTTTATTTTAACCTCCCCTAACTGCCTTATTATATATATTATTTGAAGACTGAAACATTGGTCTAGGAAGTAAAATTATATGACTTTTGCAGGGGGACTCTGACCTTATGGTGTAGCCACTACTCCAGAGATAAGGAATAGTTGGTTCTTTGAGTGAGGAACATTTTGTAAAGACTTTATTAATATGTTTAACATCAGCACAGGGCATCTTTGTGAATATGTGTGTTCAGTCTTCCATGAGCATAATGTACTTACTTTGACCTTGTTTCATAATGATACTATTCTCTCTGTCCTTGAAAATCCCATGCCAGATTCCAGTATGATTAGGCTCTGCTGTTCCTTCCTTCAAGGGCATCTTTATTCAAGTCCTTATTCACAGCACTGAGAGTGAAGAAAAATACAGTCCCCAAAATAGGGCAGCTATTACTGTCACCATTATATTCTTGGAGGTTGGACTTTTACTTTCTACCTCATTTTTTCCTCTATTCCTAATTCCTCCTTTTTTACTTGTTACTCATATTTAATGTTGATCCAAGCTGATCCTGCCCTGACAGCTCATACTCAAGGTTGCAGATAAAGGAATGGTGTGCTCATATTCAGTAATAAAGTGCTTAGACATCGGACCTACTCCCTAATCGCACCATCCCTTAAGTTCTGACAACTTAAGTTATGACTCATCCTTAGTTGTGGTGGATAGTAGATCTCAAATACAACTTCTAAACTTTAGTACAGTATTACTGATTGCGTACATTGATAATAAAGCTGTGAAAATCTACACACTGACTCTAAGGGTTTAAGGAAATCCTGCCACTTAAGGTCAGATGGTTTATCTTGGCATCCATAATCGTGGGAGAAGAAAACAGAGATAAATATTTGATTTTTTTTTTAAATCCCTGCAACAAACAACACTTCTGCAAGGAGAATAAACTGCTGCTTCATTCAGATCTGGATTATAAGAAGCAAAATAAATAAAGAATAATAATGTCACCAATTATAATCTGTTTCCTAAAGCTAGTTACCCATGCTACATCATTTTAAGTCTTTTGCTTTTCACTTGTTTTCATTTTTGTTTTTGTTATTGTTTTCTATCAGGACTTTTCATTCAAACAAAAATGTTATGGAAGAAGGATAAGTAGTTCTTGACAAAAACAAGTGCTAAAAATATAAAGAATATGTGGCTGCTCTGTAGCCATCACGGAGAGACATATGACAAAACTCATCCCCTTTTCTCTGTGTTTCCTGAGAATATAGAGAAATGAAGAAAAGACACTTTGCATTTAGGACTTAAATGAGATACTCTTTGAAAAATTATGGTATGACATTTTATACAATATACATTTTTAATGAAAAAATTAGTCAAACGTTTCTTTGAAATATTTGAGTTAAAGGGGCCACCAGAAATTTAAGGATTTTATGATTCTGAATTATGTCTTATACTGAAGAAGATGAGGAAATAATGACAAATCCTTAACAGTTAAATATATTTCAATACCCCTCCCAAATACCCACACACATGCACTCAACCCCACATACATTGCAATATCTGCATGCATACACATACATGTGCATACACGTGTATGCATCCAAACTCACACAGATACCTTCAGAAAGCTTCACAAACATGTATCAGAATTCATTTCTGAGTTCTAGTAAAATAACAGTGAGTTAATTACTTTGGCAGAGCATTTTTCTGTTTCTTATAAGAGCAAGTTTATATTTACATTGTCTCAAGAACATTCAAATTATTTTCCTAATCAAGTTGGAGTTTTTTATTATCAAAATGACATTTGGCCCTTTTCACATCGCCTGGCTTAATTTGCTCCTCATATTATAAATGCACAGAGTCCAGAAAAGGAAAGTGCCCTTGGACGGTCACTGGTAGAAACAGGACAGGAACCCTGAACTGCTCATCTTTAGTCCTATGCTTCTTCCCCTTCTAAACATTACTTCCTCAGTCCCTCCTCAAGTTGTCAATTTTGTTAACATATTTTAGGAAAAATATGATCTTATCTTCTTTAGAAATTTAGATCTTGATAAATTAGCTAGTATGACAGGTGTTCGATCCTTCTTCTAGATCTATTTTATCAGTTAATCATTTTTTTTAATATATGCCGGTTTTAACTTCACTTGGAATTTAAGACATAGCAGGAGATCTTTTGTAGCCTACCGCCTATTCTGTTCATAATCGTACTCCTGAAGTTAGTTTTTCAATGATTTCAGAGGCACTTGATTAAGCTTATTACAAGGCTAATAAAACTTTTAAAAGATCATTATTAGCTACTCTGTGAAGTCTAAATTTCCATCATTCAAAGTTTACTACAATCTGACCCCAAACTAACATACTACTTAATTTTTGTAACACTCAACTTGGCCAAAATTATTTATTTTTTTTTGCTTTCCTTTTTGTACATATTGCATACATCCTAACCCATGACTTTGAACTGAACTGCTTCTACTTACTGGAGTTAGAATCACAATATTTTGAATGCCTACTGTGTGTCAGATACAGTGTTAGGAACTTTATGTGCATTGACTCATTTAATTCTCACACCAGCTTCAAGTGACAGTGTTCAACTCTTATTGCATTATTGTATTCATTGTATATGAGAAGACTGAGGCTCAGAAAGGTTTAGTCATCTACTTATGATTACACAGTTGACACTTGCTTACACCAGGCTTCAACATGACACTGTCTGCCTCCTAAGCCCATGTGTCCTTTGGCAGTTCTGCAGACCTGCCTCATAACCCATACTCACTGGAGCTGTCCGTGCGCCAACGTTCAAGGCCTGCTGCAAATTCTAGAGTGGTGATACAGACCTGGTCTCCACTTAACTTCTCAGCTTATGATTTTGTCAAGCTCTTACTAACCATCTCACTAACTTGGTGCATATCAACTATTTCACTTCATCATATCACAGCATCATTTCATATCTTCATCAATTTTTTTATACATACAACGTATTCACCTGCCTGAACTCTAATCTTGCTGAAGAATTTCTATTTCCTTTTCTTTAAATGGTATCTTAACAACTTATTTTTCCCCCAATATAATAACTCTATAAGCAGCACAATGTCCCATCAAATATAGCCTCGGGATAAATGATTAAAAAGTATAAATTAGTGTGATTTTTAATATGCAATTAAGAGTCATAATGACTTTGGACCTATATTTTTTCTATATATTAATAAATAATAAAATAATTTTTTTTCTTAGGATGAATAGTAATTATGAGGTTAGCTACCATTTATTATGTAAAAACTATGTGACAAACACTCTTGAGATCTATCTCTTATAACCACCTGTAAGCAAATATGCTCACTTTTATAACAAGGGGATATCAGGGATCAGAAAGTTCAGATGAGATAATTCATACTTTGGAAGTGAGAGAGCTGGTATTCAAAGTCATACCACTGGCTGTAAAGCCTAGAGTCTCATCATAATGTCTAAAGATAGAGCATATGTCAAAGTGCTTTGTTTATTGCAAATAGTAATAAAGTACTTTCTTGATTCTGAAGCATAATTAAAGAAAATATGACTAATAATTCTTAAGAGGAAAAAAGCTCAACTATAAGTGTATACCTGATTTTTTTAAGATAAAAATTGTTTTTTAAATGATCAGAATAAAAAGAAAAATAATTTAATAATCGAGGAAAAACATCATTACAGTCAACAATTTAACCTATCTTCTTAAGGTACAGTACTTTATCTTACTCGCCTCTGAATCATTTTTCTTTGGCCCTCATACAGCAGAGACTTAAGATATTAAAAGTAAATAACTAAGTGAATGGAAATAGTTCTATACTTTGTAGTACTGACACTGAAATTATACTATGTTTATGGTTCAAATAAACACACAATACATTCTCTATCCCGTTTCTGCAGTCTTCGTAACCATGGTGAAGTGGGCTAAATCACTCTTGTGCCTCAATTTATTTGCATATACTATTTACATAACCCATACTTTCAATGCAGATTAGTCAGCTTGATTTCTAATAAGCTGTCTAAAACTTCTATTTCTCACTTCTCAATGGCATCAGCTGCTTCTATAGAAACGCATATAACATGAATTAGATCAAAGTCATTTTTGAATTTTTCACTATTAGCCTCACAAAGTTAATACAGTTGGCACCATTAAAAATGTAATGTATGTAGAATGTTGATCAGAAGGGGAATTTATATATTGGTGTAGGAAAAAGGAAATCAATGTTAATTAGCAGATAAATCATATATGAAGTCAGGAGAATGTACAGAGGTTCCTAAGACCTTGTAAACAGACAGACAAAATGACAGTGCAGGAACTGCAGAGGCAGCACATCACTCTGACACGATGGGAGCAGAACACTGGCCAAGTTCTGAAAAGCATTATTTAGATTTCAGATAATGTAGTTCTGCCACTCCCAGTTGCCATGGCAATAGGATTCCCACCATACAACAACATTACTATAAGGAAAAACACAAGCAAATGAAATAAATAGCACTTAATAAAGGAACCACATGCCGTCTAGCACTATCATGGGTGAGATTTGGGGAGAAATCTGAGATGGATTGTACCACAGGAAAAGAGTGAAGATATGAGAGTACTAATTTGAATTATTTATAACAGATTAAGAGGTTAGGTTTAGTTTATATGTCAGGGTCTTGGTATGGCACAATTTGCTTCGCCTGCTCACAGTGGTGTAGATAATTATGGAGCTGCATGTCCACCATGTGTGTAGCCAGTTCTACCCACTGACACCAGTGTGTAGAGGCACAGACTAGTTAAGTCACAGAAATACAGTGACCTTCTGATCTGTGTCAGTTGGTGTGTAATCAGAGCAAGAGTTATCAGATGCTTATTAAAATTGCTCTTCTGCCCCTAATTATCACCCAAAAGAGTTGTGTACACCAGAAGAAATCAGTGTGTGGGGGGAGGGAGGCATGGGGGGAGAGTAAGAAGCAATCAGTTCAGAAGATTTGCACAAAATGAAGATATTTTGAGGGAAATTTAGCATATATATGCTACCTTCATTTTAATGCTTAACTTTATCATGAAACTATTTCTATTTGGAGACACTCTGAAGTCATGATATCTTTTTTCTATTTTAGGTATTTGGATTGTACATCTTAAGGTATAATATATTCTTCTGAATTTAGCTGTCCAAGTCATATCCAGTAAGTGTCATTCAATGACTAAAAAGCCCTGTAAGTCATTCAAGATATGAACAACTGCAGTGGAGGACTGCTATGGTTTTTCACACCCCAAGTGTAGTGTGGGCTTGTAACTCAAATAAACCTCACTGGAGTCACTGCTTTATTCTTCATTTGGTGGAATTCAATTTACTCTTCATTCACTTTTACATTTTTAACTTATGTAAAATGCCATCATTGTCTTACTTATCTCACTGCCCATTTTAATAAAAAATTATAGGTATTATGGCATTTTTCAAAAATATTTTCTTTGTGGGATTCTTACCAGTGCTCCTAGCCGTCATGTGATCTATTTTGCTTTTCTCCTCTGAATGGATATCCAGAAGTTAGGAAAGGAAGAACGGGAGGCGTGTTTAACCAGGGCTCAGAGTCAATAGTGTTTTGGCATTCACTTTTATTAGCTAAATAAAGCTCCTGACCAAGAATGTGTGTGTGTGTGTGTGTGTGTGTGTGTGTGTGTGTGTGTGTGTGTGCTGCGTGTGAAATAGAGAAACAAAGAACTCACTGGCTGACAAAATATTTGAATAGACCATCATGTATGTGAAGATCACAGTTTGAGAAGCAATACATTAAATCTGAGATAGACTTTATAAAATTCCTATTCCCGATACACAACAGGAAAGACAATCAATCACAGGCATAGCCACAAATCACATAGCAGTACTGAGTTGCAAAATGTTCATCCTGGGGATTCAGAATGCTTACAATATTCTTTTATATTACTGTAATAGTAAGGAACAAAAAAAAATAAGTAAATTCTTATAGAAAATTTTGAGACACCTCAGAACAGATACAGAGATGAAAACAGATTACAAGATCCAGCTAAGCTTTCATTTTCTTGCTCTGTATAAGCCTATATTTTTACTTACATTTAGTAAGTCAGGATCAGCATGACAAGTCAAGCTAAGGACTCAGACCCCTTCCCCAGTAATATTATCAATAATAACAAGACCTGAAATACTGCAGAGACATTTGCACTCAATCATAGCTTTCTTATTGAAATTCTTTTACACATATTAAAAGAGAGGCTTTTATCAGTTTAAAAAAAAGCTATATTGTTAAATGTAGGCAGCATTTTATCAAGTGTAGTGGCATATATAATTATTTAGTTTTTGTAATTGTACACAATTTAATTACATCTGTTTGTAAGATAAAAGCCGAAATTCATTGGAAAATTTTGAGAAGTTTGCAATATTTGTTATATCTCAGCTAATCTTTGTTTCAAATATCTCATTAAAATGATGTTTATATTGTGGAAAATATAAAGTCACCAGTCAGAATAAAATACTGATTTATCCTAGTCATGTATTTAAATAGCCATTATATTCTACCAAAAATGCCCATTCATGTGTTTTTACAAAGCTCCTAAAGATTGGACAATATAAAGTCACTCTGTAAAAATGTCTCTTTTTATACAGAATTTAAATGTAGCAATGAGTGTACCTAATAAGGTCTGCCCTAAGCACCCACCTCTAAGAGCTAAGCTCTTTTCTAGGTTGCTTTAGAACTCAAAGTCCTAAAGGAGAACAGAAATTCACAATCCAAGCTTCCATAAATTCTTTTTATTATCTTTTTAATCATATTTCTTCAGAATCTGATTGGCCCACTATGACCTTACCACTAAAATGAACAAGCTTTATTCCTTCCTTTCCCATTCAGTAACACTGTCCTCAAGCATTCCATTGTCATAATCTGGACAACCTGCTGTTCTTTATCTGACTTGGATAACTATACTGGTTTCTCTGAACCCATTTTTATTTTCTAAGCTCTAAAAATGAACATTCTCTCTACTCCCCTAAAGCTCTTGTGTTAATCACATCCTGAACAAAAATCTGCAAGAGGTTTTGTTGCTTAATAATATAAACTTTATCAAACATACCTAAATAACGGCCTTTTAATGCAAATGAAAAAAGTTATTATGCTCAATTCTTTCAATATGTCATGATTTTTAGCCATGTAAATTCACTTGCTTTGTTTATTGTAGTATATCACATGTGAACATCCATGGGATGTGTGCATGTGTGTGTGTGAAGTGTATAAGTATAAAGGTGTGTACCTATGCATATATATATATATATATATATATATATATATATATAAAATATATGTAGTGTGTCACTAATTTAAAACACTTCTATATCAATGTGACATCATCATTATTATCACTACATTACAGTAAAGCAACTGAGACTCATAGCAGCTTATATTGTGTCCAAAGTCACAAAGTAGTAAATGATAGAGTAGAGACTGAAACTCATTTAGAATGACTCCAAATCTGATACTTCCTCTGCAGTAACGTTTTCATCCTTCCTATGCAATCCCAGAAGAATTTATTTGGATTTTCCCATCTCAATGTTGGTTTCCTCATCCATCCAATCACATTGTGTTCTAACATTGGGCTGTAGTCCGTGGACTAATTACTTCAGTTCCTCAAGAAGCACCTTTTAAGGTTAACTCATTACTGAATTTTGCTTTAATATTCTCTGCTCACACTAATGGCTCTGACAGTTTAGGGTATAATCCAATTGATTGATTCTTCTTCTCATTGTGGGTCCTGTTTCCTGGCTTTCTGTATGAGTTGCAGTCTTTGGCTACCAGGAATAGTGAATTTACAATTTTAGATGCTGATTATTTTTGTATTCTTATAAATATTCTTCAGCTTTGTTCGAGGATGTAGTTAAATTACTTCAAGACAGTTTGACCCTTTCTTTTATGGGTCTTGCTTCAAGATACATTAGGTAGTTTTCATGCAGTCCCTAGGCCAGAGCTAAATACTCCCAGTCCTCCAAGTACAGTTCTCTCCAATTAACTCAAATGGTTCTTTTCTGGTCCTTAGGCATTAGCCGGACTGGGAAATTTCATAATTTATGGGACACTAGGTAGAATTCTCAAAAGGCAGTTCCTCATTATTGTGGAATAATTAGCTGTAGACTAGATGCTCCTCTGCAAGAAACTATTCTTCCATTAGTCAGCTTAAAAAAGGTTCAGCTTTCCTTATTTGAATCAATGATTAAACCTAAATTTTATATTAAGCTTGTTTCCTTCTAGGCATGTTTCCTTCTTATTCCTCACCTAACTTCAGTTTCCTCATCTGCACAACAAGGAAAATAGTAACACTCATCCACACAGTGATGCTGTGAAGAAAAAAATGAGACAATGCACATGAGGCGTTTAGGTTTTTCCTAGCATAGAGCACACAGTAGATTTGAACCACTGTTATTATTGCCAGTAGTTGAAATTCCTCTGCCTGACTTTAAGGATCGCTAGAATCCTACTTTTTTACCCTTCTCCCCATCTAATCTATTGGTTTTAATCTCACAGACAAATTATCTAGTTTCATTCTATTCACTCTCTGTAAACACCTCCAGGACTTCCAAGGCTCTGCCTCAGTTCTCCCACTATTCCTGGACCTTGAAAGTCCTTTTTTTCCATGATTTCCAACTGCATGTCTCTTATTATACAACGCAAGTCATTATTTCCAACCGTCTCTAGTATCTCTGGCTCACTGGTCCCACCTTTTCTGAATTTATACAACACAAAGAAAAGTCCATGTGACATGATTTAGCAACTTATTTGGCAGTATTTTTCACTGTTGATTTTTTTATCATGAGACATTTGTCTCTAAATAAATATGTTCCTTGGTGGTGTTTTGTTTTGCTTTGGTTTTGCTTTCTACCTTTCTTTTTTCTCATAACCATAAATCTAGTTCTCACAATTAATTGATCAATAATACTTAGTAACTTATTCACTGACATTCTTAATGGATAATTTTTATTATTATTATAATTTTGGGATTCTCCCCTCCCCAAACATGTTACATTTAAGAAACAGCTCTTCAGATTTGCAAACCATACATTTCATATTGGATATTTTATTGCCAATATGCATAAAATTCTGCATCAGGTTCAATAGCATATATGCAAATTACATGGGTCTTTCACACTTAATATAGTTGTTTGTCATTATTCACAGATTTTGTATTTGTGAATAAGCCAACTCATTAAAATGTATTTGTGACTCCAAAATCAATATTCATGGCACTTTCAGTCTTTCAAGGACATACACAAAGCTGGAAATAATGAGTCACCCAACACACACATTCCAAACCAAGATCAACAAGGAGACAGTTGGTAACAGCATGGATAGACCTTGAGGGCATTATGCTAAGTGAAGTAAGTCAGACAGAAAAAGATAAATACCATATGATCTCACTTACATATGGAATCTAAAAAACAAAAGCAAACAAACACAAAAATAAATTCATGGATGTGGAGAACAGATTGTGGTGTCCAAGGCGAGAGGGAGAGGATGGAGAAAGTGGTCAAACAAATACAAAGAGAAAATGAGGAGATACTCTGCTTTCTTGGTTCGCTCTCACACTGAAAACAAATATATTTTCACAGCCAATATCTGTCCAAATATTTAACAATATAAAACATTATTAATTTGTCCAGTTGTTTGCATTTGTTTAATTTTTCTTCAGCCCAAGTCAATTTATGTCTGTTAGCATAAAAGTTTACTAAACACTGCTTATTTGTTATATAAATTAAGATTTGTTATATAAACCAAGTAAAATTAAATTCTTTGAAGCAAAATAAATTTTAAAAATATACAGAATAAGCAAAAAGCTTGTTCTAGAACAAAGAATGTATACATCTGAAATAAAGAAACAAAAGCCCATATTACCAGAAATAAGATAATTTGCCATAAACTTTCTGAGCTTACAAAATGATAGATGTAGAAGAATCAACAGAGTATATTCCTGTAGGTGGCAGGCTGTCAGGAGTGTCAGACTAAACTTTCATGTTATGTATGTGTATGTATGATTGTAGCTATGTGTATATATTTACATGAACTCCCAGCCAATGTACTGGAGGGTAGTAAAGACTGGAAATTATTATCTATTTTCAACAAAACTAAGGAATGAAGGCATAGGGATGATACACAGAAATCTAAATTAGCTATGAATTTCATTGACTATTTTGCTGAAAAGTCTGTACTTATACATATTACCATATGTCACCTATTAAGTAAGCAAATACAAGAATTGTGCATTCCCTTAAGAGTATTTAATTTTGGTAAGATTACAGATTTATTGAGAATTTAGTAAAAAACTATGGATACTCTCCCTAGAAATTTATACTTAAATCCACCTCCAGCATATACCATGAAAGGGTCCACACATACAAAGGCCATTGTATATACGTCAGGTTCCATGAATCCCAATTTTTTAAAATCTCTTTTTTCTAAAAGCAAATGTTGATGGCAATGGCCCTCCTTTTGATAACAGGGAAGACTCCCTGACTGAAGCAATGGGAACACTAGATCCTCCTAGAACTAGACTGCAGGGAAATACACTACACTGACGCTGCTGTGAGGGAAATATTGTAGGACTGCAGAAGGCAGAAATCCAAGCTGCGAATATGCTGATTATGCTTCAAGGGAGTTTACTTCTAAAGCCACTCAGTTAATTAGGTACTAAGTGAGAGAGATATTTTAGGGACTTCTAGTGAGTATAATTAACAATAAGAGAGATTCTAAATCAGGCGCTGAGAGAAAAGGAAAATAAAACTGAAAGGAAAAATATTAAAGATAAAATTCTCAAATAAAGTGAAGATAACTCTGGAAAGGATGCTGATTTTATCAGGAAAAAAAAGTTATCCAGTCCACTGTAGCTAATGACACAAAAACTATGTTTAAAAGTAACTCAAAACATCAGCATGCATATTCTTTCTGAGATGTGGGAGAAGACACTTGATAGTTTGAAATGATTTAGGAGAAAACTTACCATTCTGCAGTGCCAGGTTTGGCTACAGACACATAATTGAAAAGAATATATATAGCCTTGCCTAGTTAATAAGCCATTAATGGAAAAGAATAGCAAATAGCTTAACTGACCTTCAGGATCCTGTCAGAATCCTGTCAAAGGAGTAGCAGTGGAAGAATGACAGAGAGTCAGCAAAAAAATAACAATGGCTGGGTTGGCAAGACTATGATTCTAAGGAAATATATCTTTGAGAAACTGATTTAGAACAGATGTGCTCAGAGTTAGGAGACAACAAACTTTAAATTCTATTTTCTTATTTGCTCTTCTGCAGTCACCAGTATTCTCATGTCCAGGTGTTTGCAAATTTGGCAAGAAAGAGAAAAAGGGTAAGGTGTTGGGGTTGGGTGGACCTTTCCCATTTATCCCTCTATCTACCACCGTTATGTAATTTCCTTCGAAAGCCTTGGCCTCTGTGATTTTGACTAATTTATAGTATGTCATTTTTGCCACACTCAGTGATATCACTTGATAAGTATTCTAAGTGTGCCCCTATTTCGGTGTTGAACATTTCTAGATACAGATACCCTTTATGTTTATAAAAGTACATATATAATTTCTAATTACACTATCTTATTTCACTTTATTTACATTGTATTATTTATTTTTTGTATTTTGTTATGTTATTATGGTATATAAAATATACAATCACATAAATATGATATACAATAATTTGTTATGCTCCTCAAGAAATACTATATGACCCAGTAATTTCACTTCTGAGTATTATTCCAAAGAAAACAAAAACACTAATTCAAAAAGATGTATGCATCCCTATGCTTATTTTTATTAGGATAATCAAGATATGGAAGCAACCTAAGAGTCCATCAATAGATGAATGGATAAAGATGTGGTGTATATATACAATGGAATATTATTCAGCCATAAAAAGAGAATGAACTCTTGCCATTGCAACAGCATGGATGGACCTAGAGGATATTATATAAGTGAAATAGGCCAGAAAGAGAAAGACAAACACCATATGATTGCACTTATATGTGGAATGTGAAAAATAAAACAAAACAATAAACAAACAAAACAGAAGTAGACTAGTAAGTACAGAGAACAAACTGGTGGTTGCCATAGGGAAGGGGGGTGGTAGGATGGATAAAATAGGTGAAGGCAATAAAAATAGAGAATATATAGGGTATTCCAATAAATATAAGCAACAAAGTTTTGATGAAGGTTATATTACAGTGAAGCTCACTTATAGTGAAGTTAAAAATTTTAGCACTCAAAACAGGCATTCAGTGCTATGGACTGAATGTTCATATTCCTCCTAAATTCATATATTGAAACCCTAATCCCCAGTGTGATGGTATTTCGAAGTGGGGCATTTGGGAGGTCGTGAGGGTAGAACCTTCAAATTGGATTAGTGCCCTTTAAGAAGACACAGAAGATACACGATTTCTCTTATTCTCCCACATGAGGATACAGTAAGGCTTTCATCTACAAACCAGGAAGAGGGCCTTCACCAGAACCTGATTATGCTATCACCCTGTATGTCTAGAAGTCTGGAGACTTCCAGCCTGCAGAACTGTGAGAAATACATTTCTGTCTTTTAAGCCACTCAGCCAATGGTATTCTATTATGCATCTCAAACTGACTAAGACATTCAGTCAAAAGTCAAGGAGTAAAAGGAAACTGTAGAGTCACTAAAACAGCCTTTCAAAGACAGATGTAATTCTAGTGTTTTAATTATTAGTCCTATCATTATTTTATGAATGTGTCTAAGACTTCTTTCAGATCTTATTGACTGTTATTTGTAAACAATTCTAATGTTTGGGTTTTTAACATGTTTAAAAAACTGTTGCTGTAGGTATCAATCTTAGATCCCAACCTGGTCAACTGCACATAGTAAGCACTAAATAGTGTTTGCTACATTATAATAAATTATCTCATGTTTTCCTTTGCTGTAAGAAATTAATGGTCCATATTTCTTTTTCAAGCTATTAGCCTTCCTTCAGCAGTAAGACTTACTTAAGGCCATTGATCACCAATGTGCTGGAGGGAGGCTTAATAAAAACAGTGGTCCCAAAGCTCATGTTAGTTTTATGTGAGCCAGGAGGTGGGCAGCCACACAAGCTGGTCAGCTCCTCTGTGACATTTTCAAATCCAAAACAGTCCTAATACCAAAAATATGTTTACTACAAAGTCTTATTCCAAATATTATGGGCCACTTAATTCTAGCCACATGTTGGACACCTCACCTCCTTGGCCACTTGTCAGAATTTCAGCCTCTCTACTTCCTTATACCATATAAATTTGCCTTTCTCCTCTGATATTTTTTATCTGCATCCCACCACTTACCTTCCTCCAGAGTGTTTCCATTTGGGTTCTTATATAAAGTCAGCCAATTTCCCCACACTTTTGTTATAGAATGTTCCTGAACCCTTCGTGTTACCAAGGCACCTTGATCCTTCACCAGGACCTGACCCTCCTAGGTTCCAGCATTCCTAGCATGTTCTAGTACCCAAATTTCCACCCTAAGATCCCAGTATCTCAGCACATGAAGGGGAGAGAAGACAAGAGCACATGAATCAGAATTCCTCTCACAATACCATTCTTCCTTTCCAATCTCATGGGAAAATTCTCCATTTCTTTTGGATACTATCCAGCAATATCAACCTCTATCCACTGTTAGCAGCCAAGTCAAAAATTTTATTTATTTCTCAATACCTTTTGCTCTTGGTTCAAAATCTTCATCTGCATCCTAATTCTACCCATTGTATTACTGATGATCTCCTGTTAAGGCTCCCAAGATCACAGACACAGCATATAAAAGATTAGAAGACTTCTCTACACATCCGTGTGTTGAAAGATGAAAGCAAGTTATCTATAATTTTTCTCTTCTACTTTCCTGATTTCTCTTGTCCTTTCTAATAATTGTATTTAATTTCTTCAATCGTGTATGTGATTTTTCTCTTAACAATGTGTGCTCTGTCCATATTTTTATAAAGAGCAGTAAGCAAAAACTAGATGGAATGTTCTAAAGATATGCTTTCTTTCTTTCCTTCCTTGCTTCCTTCCTTCCTCCTTTCTGACTAATGAAGATAAAATTTGAGGCAGCTGCTAATATTAAATTTGATTACATAGGACAAAGGAAGTAAAGCATTTGTACCAAAGGGAAAATGGAAATTGAATAGTAAACAAGAATCTAGTACAAGAAAACCCCCTGTAGAAACTTTGAAACTGGGGTCAAAATTTGGTTCTGAACTCTCAGTGGTGAAAGCCAAGTGGAGAAAGGATAATCTCAGTGATACCACAGAGAATTAATTTATTCAGAAGAAATTTATCTTTTGTTGGTACTAAAGTCTGGGGGACATTTCTCTTGTAAGCTTCATATTACCCAGTATCCTCAACAACAAGCTGAAATGAAACTATAATATGAAATTTAATACAGTTCTATCTTAAAACTCCACTGGACAAAGCTGCAAAAATAAAACCTTGGTGAAAATAATTTGGCAGACATTTAATACAAAATGATCAAGATATACAAATCTCTTTTGGTCAAGTTTGATTCATAATAAATTTCAAACTGGTTAGAGAATGAATATATATATATATTAAATAAAATAAAGATATACATAAAATAAATTCTTATATGACTATATATATATATATATATATATATAAGAATTGCCCAGGCAAATTATGAAAAATGAAGTGTTCTTGCAGAAACTGATTCAGTAAGCCTTTGGTGGGTCTAACAAAACTGCAGTTATATTTTATTTGTTTTCCACCAACACACAAAGTCATTACTAGAAATTAATCCTTGAACCACCATTTGAAGAATGATATAGAGTAATAAGCTGTTTATTATTCATAGAAACTCACATAGTTATGTCTCACATTTGGTTTTTTATAAAAGTTTGGTTGTAGAGAGTGTAAAACTGTAATTTCTGGTCAGAATCTAGAGAATCAAAATTCTGTGTTACTAATTAATAATAAAATCAATAGAAAAGAAAAAAATATGTCTTCTTCTTAATAATATTTTTAAATAAAATCAAGTACCTAATCAAAATGAGTACCTAAGAAGAAGGTTCTTTGGGTAGAGCAAAATTTTTCCTTAAAAAATAATTTGGATCTATCCCAAAACAAAAATAGATGGATGACTCAAAAAAAATTATCTATTAATTTAAAAATAAATGATAATAATAAAGTAGAAAATTTTTTAAATAATAAATAAATAAATAAATAAATAAATAAATAAATAAATAAATGGTATGATGGAAGCCCCTAAATTTCAACAGCTACTTTGTAAAGATTTTTAGTTTAAAAAATTCATAGAACAGGTGTAGCTAACTACATACAAATTTCAAGCACTACATTTAAAATTTTCAGCACTACAGTATTATGATGAAAACCTCCAAAAATAAAAAAAGAGTAATAAAACTTGATTCATTCCTAGTCTATAAAATAAATTGGCCTTCCTGTGTTATTTCAAGCAGTTAAATGCTGAAGCATTTCAGTTATCATCATCGTGGTTTTGGAGATGTTGATGTCAAACCCCAAATAAGATCTCAAATCCTCATTCTTTTTCTTGACAGTTATTACATACCAAATTATATTAACATGTTTAATACCACTTTGAATTTGTTTCGTTTGTTTTCTTCTTAGCCACCTTGTGCGTCTAACTGTATGCCACATTCCTCTTGAACGCTGGTCATCTGAACAAACTCTGAATATGTTTAAATCACATGCACTCCAGTTTAGCTCCACCACCATTTTAATCATCAAAGCAGGTATTCTTAAGGAGAGCTTGCTCCTGTTACCTATTGCCATGTACAAAAATCCCTAAATGTAAATGAGCAACAATAAACATTATGCTATGTTTAAAGGAATTTGAAGGGGGCATAGTAGGGATGGCTAGTCACTGCTACACAGTCAGGGGCCGCATGTGGAACAGGAAGGAGAGAGAAGAATGACTAAATGGCCGAGGGCAAGAATCACACAGAAGCTTCTTCTCTCACTTGTCTGGCATTGGCTGGGGGTCACTCACAGCCAGGCTACTTCCAAGTGGGTTGATTTTTTCCATGGTGGCTCAGTGTTCCAAGAATGAGAATTTTAGCAGATGAGGTAGAAGGTGCAAGGTCCCTGTGCCCTAGTGTTGGGACTTCACAGAGTGTCACTTTTTCAAATCCAACACAGAATAAATAGAATAAGTTAATCACATCCCAGAAAAAAACATTCATTACTAAAGATAAGCTGGAGAAATCGGTTATCATAGTCAAAGCTATTTAGTCTATATTTCAGTAGGTAGAAAGCATTTTTTAAATGTGCTGTTTCATATAAAATTATGATAACTCTGGAGCCTTAGAATTATCACTCAAAATAATTGTGTCCTGTATGTATTTTCTGAATTCATTTTTATAAAAAATTTGGAATATACAGGCAAATATGCATAATAATAGAATGAAAAATAAAGTACACAACATCCAGCCTTTTAAAATCTTAACATGTTTTTTATATTTGCTTCAGAAATACTTTTTAAACACTAACACAGAATAGATAGATTTGAGGTACCATGTTTAAAATTCTTAATCCCATTTGCTCCTTTACCTTCCCAGAATTAACAACTACAATTGATTTGGAGTCTATTATTACACATATATATAGTCATAAAAATATACAGTAATGCTTTGTAATTTTTTTGAACTTTACATACACAGAAACAGATTGAGCACTTGCTCTGTACCAGATACTGTTCTAAACATTACACATTTTTAATTTAGGTAAAATAACAATGATCCTCTAAATAGAAAATATCACACACACACCCCACTCCATTTAACAGATGAGAAAAATAAATTAGTCAAAGAGACATTTGCAAAGAACTGTGAAGGTCTGAGATTTCACCCCACTTACGAACTAACAAGTTAGCCTGCCAAATATTCATAGATACTTGAAGAAGACACTAGATTCCTTGGTTAGAACTTACTGCTCATTTTAATAGCCAGAGTATCAGCATTTATTTCTTTGGTTCTCCAAAACTCATTTTCCACAGGGCTTACGAGGAGGCCTGATGATATCCGCACGTGAGTGGACCGCAATATCCAAGAGGACACTGGGCTTTGGGAACTGTGAATCACATACTGTAAACAGGCCTGCCCTCGACTCCAGTGGGAGACACCATCTCTATTTTCAAAGGCTACTTATGACACAAACATCCTTGGAAAGATAGTTCAAGACCAAGTATAGTCGGCTTCATTCACAAGACTTGCAGAAATCCAAGAGAACCATGGAGAGTTGCCTCACAGCTAGATAAAGTAGCTTGTTCAAGGCACATAACTCTGAGTTCTAACAGGTTTGAAACAGAAGCTACTGGTGCCAGAACCCATGCTCTTAACTATGTAATACAACCTCTTCATTGACAAATAAGAATTCCTATTTCTCAAAATACTGTCTAACATTGGTTTATCTTTTTTCTTAAAATCTGATGGGTATGAAATGACAGCCCAATTAATGAGATTAGTGATGAGTTTGTGCATATGTTTAGTGGCCATTTAGTTTTCTCTCCTGTGAATCTGATTACATCCTAGGCAATTTACTGCTTCTTACATATTTTTCTTTTTTTCCTTTATTGATTTACAGAAATGTCTGTAAACTCTGGATTGCAAAACCTCATTGTGTGTGTGTTTTGGAAAAATCTTTTTCTGTAAAAAACATTTAATTGTAAGCAAACTAATCAGTGTTTTCCTTTATGGCTTGTCCTTTCTCTGTTTTATTACAGAAATCACTTTAAAAGAAATATTTTCATCAGGTCTGTAAACCTATATTATATTGTTTCTTCTAAATATTTAAAATTTTTCCTTTTCAAATGTAGGTCTCCAGTTTTCAATGATCTTTGGCTAAGGATGAATATTTTGTTAAGGTATACATCAAAGTGCCTGAATATTTATTTAAATTATCTAAATTTTACACGCCATGAATGACAATTTATCTCTGTTAGCAGCTGTCAGTCATGACTAAAAAATAGAGAGGAAGAAAACTGAGGAGGACCTCTTGGATAAACCTCTATCCCACAGAGTTTCTAAACATATTTTTGTGTTTCTGAGATATTAAGACTTACATCCCAGGAGCATGGTGAGTGTGATTATACAATAAGAAAAGTAACTGGAAACTTAGATAAAATACATAGTTGCAGTGTAGAGTTTTATGATTCTTGTTGTACCTATATAGCAATTTTTTTAAACAGACAAAAATAAAGCTAAATTATTAGAAATCCACTCAAATGTCAAAACAAGTTTGAGTTTCAGTATGATACAGATCATCAATGTCATTGGTTTTCTGCATTCATATGCTATTTAATCTTTTCATGAAAAGAAATTAATAATGAACATCAATTATATGTCTAAAAAACTGAAAATTCATCTATCACCCAATTTTTGAGCTTTTTTTTTTTTGCTTCACAAATTAATCAGCTAGGGAAGACAACATGGCCCATGTTAACCTTTTCCTTTTGATGTGTTTTGACTTGTCTCTTAATCTAATATTTCAGAAATGCATGCCATTCTTTTTTTTCCTTATAAGCTGATCATCTACACTGAATACAAGTACTTATAAAACAGTGGGCACCAATTAATTAAAGATTGATTTGATTTGGCGATATGTGACATAATTTCACCCCTGTACCTTGTTGCTTATGGAATGTTGCACAAACTTCAGCTTTTACTTTTCAGAAGAAAAAAAAGATAGTAACCATAACCGTCACATAATACAAATAACCTAGAAGTAGAACCATTATGTTTAAGGTGCTTCATCTTTTCAAATTTAAGAATAGCCTTAAGAATGTAAAACCCTATCATTTTGAATCTATAAAAATAGACAGTTTTTATCTGGCCTTAGGGATTATAGGCAACTTTAATTTTTGCTTTATTTTCATACTTTTTAGTAGTTTTCTAAGTTTTCTACAGCTGTTCATATTGTTTCAGCATTAGTAGGGAAAATATATTTGACTTGAGAAATAAATATTAATTGATTCATTATCTCTTCTATATAACTGCATACTCTGCCAAACTTAAAACTTAACAGAAAGATTATAGATTACATGCCGTTTAAATTTAATTCTGAGAGTGAAAGATGCTGCACAAAGAAAAAGTTTGAACTCTCATAAAAAGCATTAAGGTATATTTCAGTAATTGAAAGATATCCAATAGTGACATAATTTAACATGGAAAAAACTAGCAATTGCCCAAAGTTTATCTACAAATACAGTATTGCCACAGTCAAAACACATATTGCTGGAACACATATTGCTCCTTATAAAATACTTGTTTAAAAAAAGCCTATAAAGAGCTGATTCAACCTTAAAAAATAAAGAGAACTACAGAGCTATATTCTTTATACCAAATAGTCATAAATCAAAGACCAAGTAGTAAGATGGTATGGAATACCTCATGAAGAAACAAATGGAACAGGATATAGAATTCTGATATGTAGTTGATATATTTGAAGTTACGGTAATGATTTTGACTTTGAGTCTTACTCTAACATTTCACAAATGCATGCCATGCAAGCTAATCATCTAAACTGAATATAAGTACTTACAAAAGAGTGGACACCAACTATTAACACAGATGATGAGAAATTACAGATGGCATAGTAGATTGATATTGGGAGAACTAGCTTATTTTATGTAGAAAATAATCTTTAATGTACATACTCTACAAAGGAAGATGCAAATGGATTAAATCATGTAAAAGCTCTTATAGGTAAAAAGGAAACGGAGGAAAAGAACCTCATCTAGGAGTAGCAGAGATTTATTTTAAAAGATCCCCAACATAAAATCCAGGGTAAAAAATAAGGAATTGACTAAATTAAGGATTTCTGTTCATCCATGAAGTTAAAAAAGATTGAAAACTAAAAGAAAATATTAGCAGCATCTAAAACTGGTGAGATTATCTAAACTATACCAACCACCCCCAACCTGATACAAATACAAAAGAATTATAAGAAATTTAACAAGAGTGAGAAAGATAAACAGGAATTTCACAAAAGAACTAACTGGCAGTAAAGTAAAGAGATGCTCATCTGTCTCTTTCATCTGTCATCAAGGTAATAAAAGTTCAACAATGAAAGAGCATTTTAGGTCTATAAAGTAGAAAAGTAGTATCATGTAGTGTTGTCAACAATATGGGTAGTCAGGAACTCCTGTACAGCAACTGAGAGTATAAATTTTTATAGCTGTTCTCCAAGGCAATCTGGAAGAGTATACTGAAATTAAATATATCCTAAATATATGCTAAGATTTAAAGGTATTTACTCTTATTATGGATATACAACCAAAAGAATTCTTATTAGAATTGGGATGGGTGCTGTACTGTGAGGATTTATTCCAGGCCATCCTGCAGATATAGTTTGAAATATTTTACTAAAGTTCCTGCATGGTACTGACCCCTGGTCAGAGCATGAAACACATGGCTTAATAGTGTTACTTTGTAACCATGACTCAGAGGACATTTGCAATGATTTGTACCCGTTTTCCAATATAGTTATTCGTAGTAGTGTTTGAATGTGGTCTCAGTGTCCTGGCCCCCAAGAGAGCTCTGTGGCTGAATCTGCTTAGAAAGTTTCCTCATTCCACTCCCATTGGCTGGGTTACATTATCATAGTTTATCATTTTGTTTGCTTAAAGACAAGCTCATGACTACTATATTCCTTGGGTTTCTGTGTTTTGCAAAATACGTCTATCACCAAGAAATTCTGTAGAATGTGTGCTACTACCTTCTCACACTGGATGCTCTTAGAGATTTCCCTTCTTATGTGATGTGACTTTTGGCCCAGAGCCCCCACAGAAATCTTTCAAGTCCGGAAGGATTAGTAGGGGTATGAATCCATGTTGAATGCATCTGCGTCAACTTTTTGTATGACTTAGTATGAGGAGAGTTTTCTTCCATAACTTTAAACACACTTTCCAATCTTTTCTTTCAGGGACTCTAGTATGTTTACTCAAATCTCCCTTTTTCTTCCATATTTTCATTTCCCCAATTTCATTCTCCTTAATTTTCTCATGCCTCTCTTTGCAGTATTGTCCATTATTCTTTAGATTCTTAAGTGACCTTATTACATTGTTTTCCATTTATTCTAACATTTTTGAGGTCATTTTTTTATCTTTCTAGGCCTTATCACTTGTTTACTTTAGTTTTTTTTTCACCAGGGATGATGTCTTTGGCACATGCCAAAAACCGTACGATAGAAGTCCACTGATTAGCAGTTGTCCATTCTGACTGGTCGATGCACTTGCAACCTCTGGTTGTGAATTCTTGTCATCCTCATTTGCTTTATTGTAAAACTATTCTAGTGCATGCATTTCAACTCTGTTTTTATTGTCATGTTCATTTCCTTTTTTGTTTCTTTATTTTTCTTTGACCCTGACTAGTTGTTTTGTGGTTGTTGGTCATTTCTTAACCCATTTAATTGTTTTATTTTTAGTCCATTTCTTTGTAAGAGGGAGATGCATCAGCAAGCCACTTGGATTTGGGTTTCAGTCTCTTTCCTTTTAAGGAATACCAACCCAACACTCAGTCCCATGGGTGAGTCACTGTACCAAGCCAGTTGTAAGCTAACCTGTTATCAGTGAGGCCACATACATCACAGGTCCTACATGTCATGATCTGTCATTTACTTTTATTTAGATGACAAATATTCATTAGCAATGGAACTGATTGATACCTAGTTTTCTCTCTTCACCTGTGTTTCCTTCTGGAATGTCTCCTCCCATCCAACATGCAAGTGTTGCTTGGAAAACTCCAGCATGCACACTGTGGTCGATGGAGAAAGCAACTATGTTAGATCTGTCCATACTGTTTATTATTTTGACCATGTCCTTGTATTATATTTTTCTTCTTAATGCCAATAAGTATTATCTGAGTAAGAGGGGTAAGAATCCTGTTAGTGACACCTATTTTTTTCTGCCTAATTAGCATTCATTTTCCTTTCTCCTAAGGGTGTTTGGGGTTAAATTGTGTCCCCCCATTCAAAAGATATGTTAAAGTCTTAACCCTCCTATACCTGTGAATGTGACCTCATTTGAAAATAAGGTCTTTGTAGATGTAATCAAGACAAGATGAGGTCATACTGGATTAGGGTGGCCCCTAATCCAGGATGACCAATGTCTTTCTAAGATGAGGAGAAGAACACAGACTGACACATGCAGAGAGAACCCCGTGTTACAACAGACAGAGACGGGAGTGGTGTGTGGACAAGACACAGAACACCAAGCTTTGACAGCAACACTAGAAGTGAAGAGAAAGGAATGGAACAGATTCTTCCCTGTTCCTTCAGAGAGATTTTGATCTTCTGAATAACCTGAATAACTGAGAGAATAAATTACTATTGTCTTAAACCATCCAGTTTGGTAATTCTTTATGACAGCCCTAGGAAATTAATACAAACACTAACATGATGATAACTTGTTTGGAGAACCACCAACTTGCTATCATGTGCAATCATTTTTTATGATTTGACAAAATTGTCTATGCTCCATTTACTTGGTAATTCCTTAAGAATAGGAAATTATTTCATGAATGTTTATAAACAGTGATTAAATTATATTATTTACATAGATTAATAGTCAAGATAACAACTAAGATGTCACTCAGAATAAAACTTTTAAAGGCACAATTCTGTTTTCCATCATTACTTCTAGGTTACTTTGTATTATATTTTATTGCCATATGCTCAAACACTAAATGAGCAAATATGGCAGCATTATTCCTTTATTTTAGAGAACGTTAAATATTTTCTTAAACAGACATATTGTTACTACAAAGACCTATTCAAACTAAAGGGGGATTTAGAGGAATAATATAGGGGTTTTATATAGAGCCCCAAAACAAGAACAAGAACTTTGCTTCTTTCCTTTTGCAGATGAGAATTCTCTGCTCATTCGATCATTTTCACATTGTCCTTAGTGGCTATCCCAAAACTGCTATATCAATTCCTGAGTCTACTTTATCTTACAGGCCCCGTTTCCAGAACTTGGAATTCAGTACCTATGCTCAATATCAACATTCTTGGTAGAGAGAAACTAATAGGTCTGTCTTGGGTTAGACACTGATCTCTGATCCTACAAAGTATGGCCAAAGGATGGAGTAATATGAAATACACAGGGCTACAAACTCCAGGGTTATGGAAAAGGCAGGATCTTCAAGAATGGAGTGTAAGAACAAGAAAGAAATGTACAGTATTTCTAATAGAAAATCTTAAGTTTTATAGGCTTCAAATTGTTACTGCTTTATTAAAAGGCTCATTAAAATAAACTCATTCCACTTTATTTTTCAAAATCTATTTAGTTTCAAATTTAAGAATCAAAATCCAGGTAATACTTCATAACTGTTTGAATTGACAGCTAGAGTTATACAACATAGTGAGAAAAATAAATAAGACTTGAAATTAGAAAACCTGGAGACCAAGCCCACAATGATTCACTAGTCCCAAGATCCTGAACAAGTAAAGTCTCTCACCCTTATACTTGTTATCCATAAAATGCAAGTTAAAATAAGAATGCATACTTTAAGTGAGCAATATGAAGACTGCAAAGTTCTATAGGAAAGGGCCTCAATAAGTGTCAAGTGCTATAAACACTGAATATAATGTCATATTTCTTTGTTGTAATCCCTCTAACAGCTTATGCATAGCTTGCAATTAATACATCGTAAGTGCTTGGACACTGCCTGTCCATTGACCAAAACATATTTGCATTACAACTTCCTTTCTACTACTGTCATGTACTGAATTAGTTAAGTTTCTTTAGTTGCATGTTACAAAAAATGACCATTGCTTAAATAAGCATGGAAAGAAACTGCATGAAATTTTATGATCTAAATCTTAACCAAGTATCAGAATGGGCAGGATTCAAACTAACACTAGGGACCTTGGCATGTTTAAGGAACTTCCACTAGAGTATATGTGACATGGCCACAATCACATCTCTTCTGAGTGTCACTCAGTTCAAATAGTTCCAACTTTCTTCAAGAGAAAAATGGGATTTACCCATCTTGGCTAACTGCCTAATTATGAATCTGTTAGCATCAAAGAATGAAAATATAGCTCCTGAGGACCCACCTTGATATTAGTAGCAGGTTCAAGAAGGCAAAATTAGTATGAGATAGGGTATCATCCCAAGAGATATCTGCTATAATTCAGCAAGCATTTTTATCACCCATTTATATAAATGGCATTTTTTTCATAGCCAATATTCAGTTTTTTTCTACACTGAATTTGACTGATCATGGATAATTTGCCTGCATACGTATGTGTATCTGTATCCTTTTCCCCTGATTCCACATAGTCTCTTGTCTTTGTATCTTTTGGTCCACGGCTTAACTTTCTTGTCTAGTTATTGGTCGTTTTTCTGTCTCCATATACATATGGCTGTTCCAATCCAAGTTTAAGCAACAAACTGGACACTAAGAAATGTCTACGAAACCCAAATCTAAATTCCTGGAAGAAATGGGAAAGATTCTGATTTGACCCAACCTGGGTCAGGTGTCTACTCAGCTGCGGTGGAGAGGCAGGTCACAAGTCAAGCTGCCTATTCAGTAGTACTGCTGGAGGCTGAAAGGAGGGCAGAGGGTGTTAAAAACTATGGTTGATTAATTTTCCTGAAACAACAAGGAAGGAAATGAGCAGGCACCGAGGATATGTAAATGATAAATGCTAACCCATCCAATGAACACCAGACCAGTTTACAGATGCCATCATCTGCATATCCTGTGAGCACTTTAAATTCAGTCTGTCCAAAACTGACCTCATCATCTTCAGCCCAACCTCCAGTTTTCTGTATTTCCACCTAATGTATCACCATTCTCTGTGCCCCCACACTTAAAATATTAGCCTATTTTGACTCATTGTCTCTATCATCCCAATCACCATTTCTAATAAGTTAACAAATAAGTCATTTTTACATCTACGGTGCCACTCAATTCTGTTTGCTCCTTCATTTACCCTCGTTCTCCTACTGTTTCAGATTCTTATTACCCAATCAGTATAATACATGCAAAGACAAAAAACGCTCTAGTATCTGTTCTTTAAATCCATCAGACAAATTTATACCAGAAAAGGTTATTCACCAAAGATCAGTCTCTAGCTCAGAAACTATCAGCACAGAACCAGTTCAGCTCCAAATTCCAAAGCCACTAATTAAAATAATACCTGGAATGTGTTCCTATCTGATTTCCCATTCTTTTATAGTTTAACTAAAATAGTGTATATTATTCATGATTTAAAAAATCTGCCAATGAAATATCACCCTCAGTAATTTTTTTTTCTCATACTCAGATAGGCAAAAACTTGGAAATAAAAAGACATAATGAAATCACTGCTATATTTTAATTCAAGATATACTGGCTGCCAAGAGAATTAAAGTGTTCCTGGGGAAATAAAGTCTTCCTACAAGTCAAGAAATTATGCTTTGGTTCAAATGTTTATAAACTAAAAGTCATAAGGGATAGTTAAATGTTTATGAGACAGCAAGTGAGAAAGAAAATGTAGGTTGCCTACATACAATCACTGACTACATTTTTGATCCAAACCTTTATTTTTGGAAAACAACCACCTACATAAGAAGAATAAAATAACAATCATCCAGTGAGGAAACAAACAGCTTCTAATGTTTGCCTGGGGAGGAATTTGGCATATGGAGAAAAAGTGAAAGGAAATTTTACCATAGCAGAGCAAACAGCTATATGGTAAAGGTCTTCATGTAATGTGGAGGCAGCCTTGCACACTACAATGAACCCAGAAGATTGCACTTTCCCACTTACAGCCATACAAAGCATTCACTGCAGGAACGAAGACTTTTATGACAGCATTTTGCGATAGGGCATTTTTATATATGACATTAGAATTGGCAATTTAGGAGAGTTACAGCCCTAGAACGTGTACAGACATCAGAAATAGCAAGTACAACATACACACACACAAACATATACAACAACCCCACAAGAAAAAGACTTTCCAAGCCATTCTTTGTTCAGAGGCATTATAAGGATATAAAAAATTTAATAACAGTATTGTTATGATGATCTCATACAAAAAATGAGTTGTGATATAGTATCAGAATGTTTATTTATTCAACACATTTATTATGCTCTTACTGTGCAGCAGATACAGTAGCAAATAAGAGAGATAAAAATTTCTTCCCTCAGACACCTTAGAATCTAATGAACAGCAAATTATATTAGTAAAATTAAGCAATTAATTAAAAATTTTAAACACACTATGAAGGAATACAGGCTGCTCTCAAAGTATATTACCATGGATTCTGAGTGTTGCAAGAATCCTTTGGAAAGGTCTCCAAAGAGGTTTTCAAGGATATTTCAGCACCTCTGTGACCACTCACCTGGCATTTGTCCTCACTGACCATCTACTGAAATAACAGCACTTCATGTTTTGTTTACTGGGGTGGTGTGTGTGGTGCACTTATGCAAGGGGTAATGATTTAGAAGATTAGATCAGGGAAGTCAGATATTAAAAACATTAGAGAAGACTACTGTCTGTCTATAATTCTCCATTAATTCATTGTCAACCATCTCTATTTCCTGATCCTTTTCTCTATTCCTATAATCTCTCCTACCAAAAGTAATTGTTACTGAGTAGTTATCAGCATAATCTCATCTAATCCTTATGACATTCTCAATATATTAGACACTATTATTGTTATATTAACACAAGGACACCAAGGCTCAGAAAACTTAAATCTAAATGAGTCACCATGCAAGATGAGTAGCTACTGTGCATCTATGAGTAGAAATACTGTTTTGATTTTTCTAAGCGGAGGGTTGATCTGCCACATCCTTATGGGTCTGCTATCATTTTGACACTCAATTTTAAGTGTCTAAGTCTTATGCTTAAGGCAGAGATTTTTGTGCATAAACACTCAACTGTGTTAAAGAGATGGGGCAAATGAACTATTTTGGGCCTTTTCTATGGACCAGAACTAGGACTAGTCTTCAGACAGTGTACAATGTCCAAAGAGGTTAATACTAACCAGAAAGCAAATGACAAAAGCAGAATCCTTCTGTGCATGGTTGACCAACACAGATGGAGGAGATGGGTGCAGAGTCTAGAAGGCACAAAGGAGCTCTGTTCTCAAGGTAAAATAGGCACCACTTGCCTGCAACCCCCACCAGTGCCCTAGGCCATCCTGAGGGCTGCCCTGACCATGACAGCTTACAGGATTAACCCAAAGGCTGCTCCCTGCATGGGTTGACCAGCACAGACAGTGGAGATGGGCACAGACTCCAGGAAGCATGAACAGGCTTTTTTCTTGTGGCAGAATACAGGCCACTTCCCTGCAACCCCCTCCAGCACCCTAGGCCAGCCTGAGGGCTGCCCTGCCCACGGCAGCTTAGGGGATTAACCCAGAGGCTGCTCTCTGTGTTGTGGTTAACTAGCATAAACAGCAGAAATAGGCAAGGTGACCAGCAAGCAGGAACGGACTTTGTTCTCCCAGCTGACACATGCACCACTCACCAGCAACCACTCCCATCACCATGAAAAGGAAGAAGAAACTTGTTCAGTCAAAAATCCCTCAAACACCAGAGAGAGGGCTTGGTGAGACTGAAACCACCAATCTTCCTGAAAAAGAATTCAAAATAAAAGTCATAAGCATGCTGATGGAGCTACAGAGAAATATTCAGAGCTAAGGGATGAATTCTGGAGGGAGATAACAGAAATGAAACTAACAATGGAAGGATTTAAGAGCAGAATTGATGAGGTGGAAGAGACTGTTAATGGAATAGAAATCATAGAACTGGAATACAGAGAAGCTGAGGCAGAGAGAGATAAAAGGATCTCTAGGAATGAAAAAATATTAAGAGACCTGTGTGACCAATCCAAATGAACAATATTCATATTACAGAGGTACCAGAACAAGAAGATAGAAAAAGAGATAGAAAGTGTCTTTGAAGAAATAATTGCTGAAAACTTCCCCAATCTGGGGAAGGAAATAATCTCTTAGACTATAAAAATCCATAGATCTCCCAACACAACAGACCTATGGAGGATAACACCAAGACACATAATAATTAAAATGGCAAAGATCAATGACAAGGACAGAGTATTAAAGCAGTCAGAGACAGAAAATTGTCATCTACAAAGGAAAATCCATCAGGCAATCATCAGACTTCTCAGCAGAAACCTTACAGGCCAGAAGAGAATGGCATGATATATTCAATGCAATAAAACAGAATAGCTTAGAACCAAGAATATGGTATCCAGCAAGATTATCATATAAATTTGAAGGCAGGATTAAACAATTCCCAGATAAGCTAAAGCTGAGGGAATTTACCTCCCACAAACTATCTCTACAATGTATTTTAAAGGGTCTGCTCTACATGGAAGTATGCCTAAGGCTAAACAGCTGTCACCAGAGAAAATAAAACCACAGCAAATAAAGTAGACAAACCAACTTCTAACTAAATGCAAAATAAAATCAGGTATCATAGAATCAGTCAAGGGAAACACAAAGAGTACAGAATAAAAAACCTAATATATAAAGAGTGGAGTAGGAAGAAAAAGAAGGGAGAGAAACAAATAATCATTAGACTGTGTTTATAATACTGTAATAAGTGAGTTGAGTTAGACAGTTAGATAGTAAAGAAGCTGCCCTTGAACCTTTGGTAACCACAAATCCAAAGCATGCAATGGCAATAAGTACATATCTATTGATAATTACCCTAAATATAAATGGACTTAATGCACCAATCAAAAGACACAAAGTTATGGAAGGGATAAGAAAGCAAGATCCATGTATATGCTACCTACAAGAGACTCACATGAAACCCAAAGATATACAGACTAAAAGTGAAGGGATAGAAAAAGATATTTCATGCAATAAATAGGGAGAAAAAAGCAGGAGTTGCACAACTTGTATCAGACAAAATAGACTTCAAAATGAAGAAATTAACAAGAGACAAAGAATGACTTTACATAATGAAAAAGGGGTCAGTCTGATAAGAGGATATAACTATTATAAATATCTATGCACCAAACATGGGAGCACCTACATATGTGAAACAAATACTAACAGAAGTAAAAGAGGAACAAGAATGCAATGCATTCATTTTAGGAGACTTCAACACACCACTAACTCCAAAGGACAGATCCACCAGATAGAAAATAAGCAAGGACACAGAGGCACTGAACAACACATTAGAACAGATGGACCTAACAGACATCTATAGAACATACCACCCAAAAGTAACAGGATACACATTCTTCTTAAGGGCACAAAGAACATTTTCCAGAATAGACCATATACTAGGCCACAAAAAGAGCCTCAATAAATTCAAGAAGATTGAAATTCTATCAGACAACTTCTCAGATCACAAAGGTATAAAACTAGAAATAAATTGTACAAAGAAAATAAAAAGACCCACAAACACATGGAGGCTTAACAATGTGCTGCTAAATAATCAATGGATCAATGACCAAATTAAAACAGAGATCAGGCAATATATGGAGACAAATGACAATAACAGCACAAAGCCCCAACTTCTGTGGGATTAGGCAAAGGCAGTTCTAAAAGGAAAGTATATAGCAATCCAGGCCAATTTAAAGAAGAAAGAACAGTCCCAAATGAATAGTCTAAAGTCACAGTTATTGAAACAGGAAAAAGAAGAACAAATGAGGCTCAAAGTCAGCAGAAGGAGGGACATGTTAAAGATCAGAGAAGAAATAAACAAAATTGAGAATAAAACAATAGAAAAAAATCAATGAAACCAAGAGCTGGTTCTTTGAGAAAATAAACAAAATAGATAAACGACTACCCAGACTTATTAAGAAAAAAAGAGAATCTACACAGATAAACAGAATCATAAATGAGAAAGGAAAAATCATGACAGACCCCACAAAAATACAAAGAATTATTAGAGAATACTATGAAAACCTATATGCCAACAAGCTGGAAAATTTAGAAGAAATGGACAACTTCCTAGAAAAATACAACCTTCCAAGACTGACCCAGGAAGAAACAGAAAATCTAAGCAGACCAATCACCAGCAACAAAATTGAAGCAGTAATCAAAAAACTACCCAAGAGCAAAACCCCTAGGCCAGATGGATTTACCGCAGAATTTTATCAGATGTACAGAGAAGACATAATACTCATTCTCCTTAAAGTTGTCCAGAAAAATAGAAGAGAAGGCAATACTTCTAGACTCATTCTATGAAGTCAGCATCACTCTAATACCAAAACCAGGCAAAGACCCCACCAAAAAAGAAAATTATAGAACAATATCCCTAATGGACATAGATGCAAAAATACTTAACAAAATATTAGCAACCCAAATTCAAAAATACATCTAGAGTATCATACACAATGATAAAGTGGGATTTATCTCAGGAATGCAAGGATGATAAAACATTCGAAATTCTATCAACATCATCCACCACATTAACAAAAAGAAGGAGAAAAACCATATAATTATCTCCATAGATGCTGAAAAAGCATTTGACAAAATTCAGCATCCATTCATGACAAAAACTCTTAACAAAATGGGTATAGAGGACAACTACCTCAACATAATAAAGGCCATATATGACAAACCCACAGCCAACATCATACTTAACAGTAAAAAGCTGAAAACTTTTCCTCTAAGATTAGGAACAAGACAAGGATGCTCCCTCTCCCTGCTTTTATTCAACATAGTACTGGAGGTCCTAGCCACGGTAATCAGATGACATAAAGAAATAAAAGGCATCCAGACTGCTAAGGAAGAATTCAAACTGTAGTTGTTTGCAGGTGACATGATATTATACATAAAAACCCCTAAAGAATCCACTCTAAAAGTACTAGAACTAATATCTGAATTCAGAAAAAGTTTCAGGATTCAAAATTAAAACAACCACACAGAAGTCTGTTGCATTCCTATACACTAATGAAGAACTGTCAGAAAAAGAAATCAGGAAAACAATTCCATTGACAATTGCATCAAAAAGAATAAAATACCTAGGAATAAACTTAACCAAAGAAAAGACCTATGCCCTGAAAACTACAAGACACTCTTAAGAGATATTAAAGAGGACACTAATAAATGGAAATTCAACCCATGCTCTTGGGTAGGAAGAATTAATACTGTCAAAATGGCCATCCTGCCTAAAGCACTCTACAGATTCAATGCACTCCCTATCAAAACAGTGATATTATTCTTCAACGAACTGGAACACACTATTCTAAAATTCATATGGAACCACAGAAGTCTCTGAATAGCCAAAGCAATCATAAGAAGGAAGAATAAAATGGGGAGGATCTCAATTCCCAACTTCAAGCTCCAAACTATTATAAATATCTACGCACCCAACACAGGATCACCTACGTATGTGAAACAAACACTAACAGAATTAAGGCACAAATAGAATACAATGCATTCATTTTAGGAGACTTCAGCACCCCACTCACTCTGAAGGACAGATCAACCACACAGAAAATAAGTAAGGAGACAAAGGCACTGAACAATAAACTAGAACAGATGGACCTAATGGACATCCACAGAACACTCCATCCAAAGGCAACAGGATATACATTCTTCTCAAGTGCACATGGAACATTTTCAGTAACAGATCATATACTAGGCTACAAAAAGAGGCTCAGTAGTTTCAAAATGAATGAAATTGTACCAACCAGCTTCTCAAACCACAAAGGTATAAAACTAGAAATAAATTATGCAAAGAAAAAGAAAAACCCATAAACACGTGGAGGCTTAATAACATGCTCCTAAATAACCAGTGGATCAATGATCAAATAAAAACAGAGATCAAGGAAGATATGGAGACAAATGATAACAATAACTGAGTACCACAAAAATCTGTGGGATGCAGTGAAGGCCATGCTAAGAGGGAAGTACACTGCAATACAGGCTTAACTCAGGAAAAGGAGCATTCCCATATAAAGAGTCTAAACTCACAATTAATGAAACTAGAAAAAGAAGAACAAATGATGCCCAAAGTCAGTAGAAGGAGGTACATCATAAACATTAGAGCAGAAATAAATAAAATTAAGAAAAATAAAACAATAGAAAGAATCAATGAATACAGGAGCTGGTTCTTCAAGGAAATTAACAAAATATATAAACCCCTAGCCAGACTTATTGAGAAAAAAAGAGAGTCTACACACATAAACAGAATCAGAAATGAGAGAGAAAAAATCTCTATGGACACCACAGAAATACAAAGAATTATTAGACAACACTATGAAAAATTATATGCTAACAAATTGGATAACCTAGAAGAAATGGACAACTTTGTAGAAAAATTCAACGTTCTAAGGCTGTACTGGAAGAAGCAGAAAATCTAAACAGACCAATTACCAGCAAAAAAAACTTAATTAATAATCAAAAAACTACTTAAGAACAAAACATCTGGTCCTGACAGCTTCACTGCTGAATTTTATCAAACATTTAGTAAAGACCTAATACCCATTCTCCTTAAAGTTTTCCAAACAGGGAATACTCCCAAACTCATTCTATGAAGCCAGCATCACTCTAATACCAAAACCAGGCAAAGACACCACAAAAAAGACAATTACAGACCAACATCCCTTATGAACATAGATGAAAAAATACCCAACAAACTACGAGCACACCAAATTAAAAGATATATCAAAAGATCATCCACCATGATCAAGTATTTATTCCAGGAATGCAAGGAGTATATAATACTCGAAAATCCATCAGCGTCATACAACACATCAACAAAAAGAATCACAGAAACCACATGATCATCTCCATACATGCTGAAAAAGCATTCAACAAAATGGGTATGGAGGGCAACAACCTCAACATAATAAAGGCCATATATGACAAACCCACAGCGAACATAATACTTAACAGCAAGAAGCTGAAAGCTTTTCCTTTAAGACTGGGAACAAGACAAGGATGCCCACTGCTTCCACTTTTATTCAACATAGTTCTGGAGGTCCTTGCCACAGAAATTAGACAACACAAGTAAATAAATGGCATCCAGATCGGTAAGGAAGAAGTTAAACTGTCACTGTATACAGATGACATGATATTGTACATAAAAAACCCAAAAGAATACACCCCAAAACTATTAGAACTAATAACTGAATTCAGCAATGTTGCAGGATACATAATAAATACACAGAAATATGTTGCATTCCTAAATAGTAATGATGAACTATTTATGAGAATATAATGAGAAATCAGGAAAACAATTCCATTCACAATTGCATCAAAAAGAATAAAATACCTAGGAATAAAACTAATCAAGGAGGTGAAAAATCTATACCCTCATGAGAGAAACTAAAGAAAACACCAATGAATGGACTTGCATCCCATGCTCATGGATAGGTAGAATTAATATTATCAAAATGGCCATCCTGCCTAAAGCAATCTACTGATTCAGTGTAATCCCTATCAAAATACCAATGACATTCTTCAATGAACTAGAGCAAATAGTTCTAAAATTCATATGGAACCATAAAAGATCCTGAATAGCCAAGGCAATCCTGAGAAGGAAGAATAAAGCTGGGGGGATTACACTCCCTGACTTCAAGCTCTAATACAAAGCCACAGTAATCAAGACAAACTGGCACAAGAACAGACCCATAGACCAATGGAACAAACTAGAGACCCAGATATAAACCCAAGCATATATGGTCAATTAATATACAATAAAGGAGCCATGGACATACAATGGGGAAATGACAACCTCTTCCACAGATGGTGTTGGCAAAACTGGACAGCTACATGTAAGAGAATGAAACAAGATTACTGTCTAACTCCATACACAAAAGTAAACTCAAAATGGATCAAAGACCTGAACATAAGTCATGAAACCATGAAGCTCTTGGAAGAAAATATAGGCAAAACTCTCTTGAATATAAACATGAGCAACTTCTTCATGAAAATACCTCCCTGGGCAAGGGAAACAAATGCAAAAATGAAGAAGTGGGACTATATCAAACTAAACAGCTTCTGTACAGCAAAGGACACCATCAGTAGAATAAAAAGACATCCTACAATATGGAGAATATATTCATAAATGACATATCTACTAAGGGATTAACATCCAAAATATATAAAGAGTTCATATGCCTCAACAAATAAAAAGCAAATAACCATATTAAAAAATAGGCAGAGAACATGGAGAGACAATTCTCCAAAGAATTTCAGATGGCCAACAAGCCCATGAAAAGATACTCCACATTGCTAATTATCAGAGAAATGCAAAAACCACAATGAGATATCACCTCACACCAGTTAGACTGGCCACCATCCAAAAGATGAGCAACAGCAAATGTTGGTGAGGATGTGGAGAAAGGGGAAACATCCTACTGCTGGTGAGAATGTGAACTAGTTCAACCATTATGGAAAGCAGTATGGAAGTTCCTCAAAAAATTAAAACTAAAAATACCATTTGACCCAGGAATTTCACTCCTAGGAATTTTATCCTAAGAATGCAGGAGCCCACTTTGAAAAAGACATATGCACTCCTATGTTTACCATAGCACTATTTACAATAGCCAAGAAATGGAAGCAACTTAAGGTCCATCAGTAGATGAATGAATAAAAAAGAGGTGGTAGATATACACAATGGAATATTATTCAGCCATAAGAAGAAAACAAATAATACCATTTGCAGCAACATGAATGGAGCTAAGAGGGTGTTATGCTCAGTGAAATAAATCAGGTGGAGAAAGACAAGTACCAAATGATTTCACTCATCTGTGGAGTATAACAACAAAGCAAACACTGAAGGAACAAAACAGCAGCAGACTCACAGAACCCAAGAATGGACTAACAATTACCAAAAGGGAAGGGACTGTGGAGGATGTGTGGGAAGGGAGAGAAAAGGGGAATAAGAGGCATTAGGTTAGCACTCATAATGTAGTGGGGCATAGGAAAGGCAGTATAGCACAGAGAAGACAAGTAATGACTGTATAGCATCTTACTAGGCTGATGAACAATGACTGTAATGGGTATGTGGTGGGGACTTGATAATGCAGGGATACTAGTAACCACAATGTTGCTCATGTAATTGTATATTAATGATAGTGAAAGGAAGGAAGGAAGGAAGGAAGGAAGGAAGGAAGGAAGGAAGGAAGGGAGGGAGGGAGGGAGGGAGGGAGGGAGGGAGGGAAGGAGGCAGGGAGAAAAATAAGGTAACCTCGCCAAACTTATTCTAAATAACCTGACAAGAGAAGCAGGAGAACATTCTACTGCTACACAATGGCTGTTGCAGAGGGGAGGGTGGTGGCAGTGATAGAGCTGAAGGTGTCTCTGTATGTGTGTTTGGGGACAGCCATCTTAGAATCACATAGCTACTCTGGTTGTGGGGAGATTAGATGTCTCTTCTACCCTCAGTGGGTAAACAGGAGTAGAAAAGTATTTCTATAAGGAAAATATAAAATTTGAGTTTGAATAAATCTGATGAAAAGGTTCAGGGAAATATAGAAAGTCCAGTTTACTACATCTAAAACTTAGGGGTGAGTGGAGCTAAATATTCCACAGTTCCAGTATAGAGGAAAGGACATGAATAGTACTTGGTGAGGTAATATATGATATTATTGATAATAAAGGAACAAGAGTGTAGGTGACTGGTTCTCTTTGAAAAAAATAATTAATGGAGAGAGTTTGGTTTGAGCTTGAATTTGAATGCTGTGTAGGACTTAAAACAGAAAGACAGCAAAGGATATTTGGCATTTGACAAGAACAATGATGCATAAGGGGAAATGTTCGGGGAACACATTAATCTCACATTGATTCCATCAATGCCAATATACATTAGTGAAATTACATTACCTGCTTAGCAACTTTCCTGCTGGACTACAGGCTCCATGAAGACACGGATTTTGCCTCCTGTTGTGTATTCAGCCACTAATTCAATATTGGTACATAGTAGGTACATAGTAAATATGTATGTATGAATGGATGAATGTGTGCCCAAATGGCCTAAGAGCTAAATAAAGGGGATGAATTATTCACAGGGGCTGGATTTATAATACAGAATAAAGTACTGCTGGACAAGAAAAACTATAGTTACACATGAAAAATGAGTAGACCTGAGAAGGAACAAAGATTTGTGGAAAATAGAACAAATAGTAATTTGTGGAAAAAAAGGCAGGAGTCAAGATTTAAATTTAAGACACCATAAAATCTGGCAATTTTTAAGAAAAAACAACATTTGTGAAGATCAATGAAATTATATACTTCATTTACAAAAAATTGTAAATACTTAATGGGCCCTACCATTGAAGGCATCAATGCAGTTACTAGAAGTAGATAATCCACATTGAGAAAATGGTGCATGTTATTTGATTTCTAAGAGTAATTAGGAAGTTAGTGCCCTCCTTTAATTTACCAAGAAGTGTCTTGAATATGGAATCTACTTAAATCAAATACAGTCACGGACTTTTAGAAAAAGAAAAAAAAAGATTGTTTACTCTTTGTGTAATCAAATGTCTCTAGGCCAATATGCAGAAAGGCTTCAAATCCAAAGGTAAAGTTCAGATGAATCATAATGCATAGGAAAAATACTTAAATTATTTTATTTATTATTACATCCTTCCTAATATGAAGAAACTGGGTTTAAGTTAAAAGGATTAGCTATACTCAGGAAACTATAAAGAGGTAGAGTTCTAATTATTATTTTAGAAATTACTAGAAAGCTACCTGGAACGTCCTAAAATGCATGGAGATTAAGCAACATACTTTCAAATAACAAGCGTGTCAAAGAGGAAATCTCAAGAAAATTTTAAGTATATTTGGAACTCAATGAAAATGAAAATGTAACATCAAAACTTGTGGGATACATATATTAGAAAAGAAGAAATATCTAAAATCAATCACCTAAGCTTCTATCTTAGGAAACTATGTCATGGCTAAGTGATATTTATTGTGGCATTTCAATGATGACTTAACATTAGAAATTTAATATAAGTGATCATATTGATTATTAGAAGATATATTCATTACCAGTTCAAGATATTAAAAACAACTGTTGAAAATTACTATTCGCCTGTGATTTTTTAAAGAGACTTTAGTAAACTAAAAATTGAGAACATCTTTAAACAAAACAGGAACAGCTACTAAAAATCTATGTATGTCCAGCCTATTGGTGAAATGTTTGAAGAATTTATTCTAAAATCAGAAATTCATGCAGATATTCCCTATCACTTCTTTCACTCAACATTGTACAAGAAACTTGATAAATGAAAGAGATTGTACTGAAAAGCAGTCTGGTGTTCAATGAATGGTGCTAGGGTAACTGTTATCTATAGGAACATATAAAATTGGATCACTACTACCACCAAACTTGAAAAATAAGTTTAGGTAGATAAGAATAAATACTTTAAAAAAAGAAGAACTAACTATATGAATAATAAAATGTTTATTCAGAATCCTATATAGAATATCATAGAATCCCGTAATGCACTTGAGAGCAGAAACAGATGTTAAACAAGTCATTGAAAAAAAGAGTCATAAAGAAAGATTAATAAGCTCAACTGCCCTGCCATTAAATTACTATACATATACACAAACATATGAATAAAAGATGTCATGACAAGACAAGGCACATACTACTGAGAAAAATATAAATTAAAACATGAGATAACTTTTTATACCCAAACAATTTGCAACAACTTAAACTTGGGACAATTCCTAAAGTTTTTGAGGACAGGAAGTACTGAAACCCTCAAATACTGCTGAGAGTACTATATGCACTGTGAAAATCACTCTGGAGATGATGGACACATTATCTATTAAAGCAAAACTTACTTATACTCTCTGACCTATAAATTCTACTTCTAGATCAATTACATAGAAAACCTTTTATAGAGAGGCAGGGGAAGACTTCTGATCATGTTCATAGTAGCAATGCACGAGAGTGAAAAACTGGAGATAATTTAAAAGGTCTATCAATAGAATTATGTTATATTCAAATGGCAGGCTACTACACAATAATCAAAATGAATGAACTAAAAGTTACACATATATCAACACAGAAAAACATTAATATAGCAAGCAAGTAAACAGATTGCAGAAAATATATATTAATATACTTGTTATCAAATTTCAAATATTGCATAATTGTATTATAATGTAGTAACATACACATTAAAGTTAAAACAGAAAGGTAAACATGATAAGCACAAACAATTCATCTGGAAAGAGAAGAATGGAATTGGGGAGATAAACCTATAAGACTTTTTAAATGTAGAAATGAATATTCTAAAATTATCTTCATTTTACACACCTCCAGAGACATGTACATACTGTTTTTTTTTTAAATCTAGAAATCTACTAGTACCCATCTTCATGTTTTTCTTTGCCTTGCTATTACTATTAAACTACTTAATGTCCATAGACAAATTAAATAAGGCCACTAATTCATTGAGAATTGGTGTCTTTGTCTCCTTCCTCCTGAATCTGATTTTTGTTCCACAATGATCCCACTGGCCTCTGTGAGGAGGGCGGATTTGAGAAGTGCTTTCCCACTTCCTTGCTGCCAGCCTCAGTTCCTAGAGATGAAATAAGGTTCTTGTTTTGCTCAGCCTCCTTTTGGTTGGACTTGCTGATTATCTTGCCTGTAAGGCTCTAATCATCTTCCTCATCCTTGCAAAGATGTGGGTTTGTACTGCTATTTTAGCATATTATGCTTGATTATAAATAGGGTTAGAATGAGTAACTACACTCTGATGTTTATTTGATGCCACTCTGAAACATCACTTCAATATTTACCTTTTGCCATGTAGAGCATAGAATTACAATTCTTCTTGTTGGGGCTGAATTATTTCCCAAATGCGGCAAGCTGTCCTTATAACATTTCTCCATATAACCTACATTTGCTTCCTAAACTAGTAGTCCTTGGCAAAGATTAACATGCCTTGCAGACTTCATTATAATCCCAAACTTGGAGCAATTGGTAGGGATCAACTAGGTATCATGTGCCCCAACCATCATATTACAGCCAAAGCTTACAGGGGGTCTTCTTATTTAAGGCATTAATGAAATTTTTAGCACTAAGGAAAAAAAGCAAAAGTTCAACGTTCTATAATTTTTAAAGATCGGTCATCAATTGAAATTAAAAATTATTGACATTGAAAATTAAAGTTTGTAAACTAAAATCCACAGTTGTAAATTCATAATGAGTAAGGTGTGTTTTGAAGTCTAAAACACCTCCTTTCCAAGAGATTCTCAAAGTATTTTATGTTGACCCTTATGATAGGCAGAATAATGGCCCCCAAAGATACCCATGTTCTACTACCCAGAACCTGTGAGTATCTTACCTTTCATGGGAAAAAAGACTGCCAACATAATTAAGGTTATAGCCCTTGAGATGTGTAAATTATCCTGGACTGCCTGTGTGGACCCAACCTAATCATGAGTGTCCTTAAAATAGAAAAGGAAGGCAAAAGGGTAGGTCAGAATGATTCAAAGTTAAAAAAAAAAAGAGGCAGAAAAGATGCAAAGCATGAGAAAGACTTGACCTGCCATGGCTGTATTTGAAGACAGAAGAAGGAGACTGTGAGCAAAAGAATGTAGCAGGCAGGCCCTAGAAGCTAGTAACAGCCCTCATCTGACAGCTGCAAGATGAGGAACTCAGCCCTACAAATACAGGAACTAAATTCTGTCAACAACCTGAATGAGCAGGAAATTGATTCTTCCTGAGAGATTCCAGAAAAGAAAGCAATTCTGCAGACACCTTGATTTTGGTCTGGTGAGACCCATTCCAGTCTCCTAACCTATAGCACTATAAAATAAATACACTGGGAATATAACATTGTACTACAATTTGTGAGGTTATTTTCTACCTAGTAAATAATTATTTAAGGAATAAAAACAGTTACTGAGAAATTCTCTTACGTAACTCACATTTTAGTATTTAATACTTTATTCAAATCACAATCTGTATCTGTAATGTATTATACTACGTTCCAGATGAATAAGCTAAATCACCACCCTAAAGGAGCTTACTGTTTAGCCCAAATTCCAATTATTAAGATGGGACACTTGTAGTTTTCTTAGGAAACAGCCAGTTATTCAGTTTGTTCTCATAGAGGTAAGAGGTAAATCTGGATATCTTAGTTGAAATTTAATTGTTAATTAAAAAATAAGGGAATTTGTTGCTTTTTTGGAGAACAGAGGGATATGATCAAATCTTACTTTGGGAAGATTTGTGAAGTTAGTATAAAAGCTATACTGCCAAAATAAAAAGAGAATATAAACATAAATCCCAGAAGTTTATCAAAAGAATTCTGGGCCTCTGCAGTGGGAGTTGTAACAATGAGGATATAAAAATGGGTCTGGCGACAAACAGCACAGAAAATAGACAAAACTTGATGATGGATTTGATGGGAGAGTTAAAGGAATAGATAATAAAAGTATAATTTCCTCATTATGAATATAAATGACTTAAACATTTGTGACATTTCCAACAGAAATTTGGAAGACATAAGAAGCTATTTTTAAAAAGGAAAAAAATGATTAGTTTTGTTTAGGATCCAACACCAAATATTTGAATGAGAATGAAAAACACAATCACCTAAATATTTGGATATTTTCTCTCTTCTACAGTGTGTTCTTGGAGTTTTTTTATATACGGTTATTTTATGATGTAACACTGATATTATGTTATAGGCATTTGACAGCATGACCTCAGCTAGTTCAAATTTACCCTCTAAATACTTAGCCAAATAATTCTTTTATAATGATTGTCAGACACTAAATGAGACTGCTAAACGAATCTGCAGATATCATAACATAGACATTAATGCCTAGTGTTTTTGACAGTGA
Source organism: Manis javanica (assembly GCF_040802235.1). Taxonomy (NCBI): domain Eukaryota; kingdom Metazoa; phylum Chordata; class Mammalia; order Pholidota; family Manidae; genus Manis; species Manis javanica. The sequence goes on from NC_133158.1 coordinate 141,939,563, forward strand.
ATACATTTAAACTATCTAGGAAAGAAATATTCTGAGATATTTATAGGAAACTGAAAGCTAGAGAGAAAAAACTACAGGTATTTGTATGCAGCATAATGTTCTGTTCCTTCAATGTGCCTAAATATGCAACAGTCTTGTTGACAATGAGTCGATCCAACTTTTCCCTACACTGTACACTGCATGCACATTGGATTGGCTCTTGATTTGTGATTTGATGATCCATAGAGCTACCCTGTTTTGTGATATTATCATAGTGGTCAAATTCACAGGTTAATGAGCTTTGGTATTACTTTATTTGGTCACATATAAGTAATATTCTGTAGCTTTTTGGATTATTTTGTAACTTCCTATAGTTTGTTTAAAATATAAAATATTAGAAAACTGACATTTCAAGTTAATTTTTTTCCTGCTACTGTCATTGTTTCTAATTCTAAAAGAAAAAAATAATAAAACTGAATGTACTAAAATATACAAAATAAACATAATATTTTCCTTGGTTAGTATGTTTCAGTTTTGAGGGAACTGGCTCATGCCAAAAAAAAGCACAAAGAGGCAGCCGGTAATCTCTCAGATGTTCCAAATTGCTTCTAAATTAGAATAGTTTTGGTGATTGTATTAATATATTATCTTATCGTTGCCTGACCCCTGGCGTGGACATTTACTTGCGTGGAGTAGAGGTATCATCATCAATAACTAAAGCACCCTTCTCAACAGGGGAAAGAAATCAAAGCTTTTCCTTTTCTTAATTATTAATTTCTAGTTTAATTCTGTGGACGCTGTTTATTTAAGTGATAATCTGAAAAAAATAAAAAACATTGAAATTCTCATACTCACTTTTCATTAAGTGAACATTGTCACCATGGATGGCAGAATATCCCTAGCAGCTCGAAGTAATCATTCTGACTCAAATACTATCTGATGACATTTAAATGATTGAATGGATACAAAATATTTTAAATTTGAAGATGCAACTATATGAAGATAGTGGCTACACATATCAATTAGTGCTAGCTGGAAACAAGGAAATTCATTTTATAAGCCCTTCTTAATCCATTCTTCATATAACTCAAATCTACATCAAGTTTGAGAATGTACAGACCACTGCTAGGGAAACACTGCCTAAAAGTTAAAATTACGTCTTATTCTAGGGACATATTTTTCAACTAAGCTATCACTGCAAAAGAGAAATTTCATCTTTATGAGTCATAAAATAATTCAGCATTATTGAGGACATAAACAGTATGGTTTTATTAATGCCTTATTAAGACAATGATCCTGAACCCCAGCTTGGAAACATAGGTTTGATCATGGCCTGAAAATTTAGTGTCTGCATTAAGTCAACATGATAGGTTATCATTCTGCAGAGTTGTGTGAGACGAATCAGCATGACATGAAGCCTGTTTGTATTCCAAGATCATTCCCATTATTTTCAGTCCATTAATATTATGGCCTAAAATGTTTACTGTTGAAAAGACACTTTACTAAGTTATCTGAAGGATTCAAATTAAAGGTGTAGTCTTTATTCTCATGTAATTAATATAGGGCATAAGCTGCCAATGTGTGCAATATTAGGTAATAGTCATAGAGTTATATGACTGTAATTGAATTTAGTACAGCCAATTCAGCAATAAGTATCAAAAGTCTTAAAATTAGATATAACATATGACCCAGTCATGCCACTTTCAGGAATTACTCCTGAAAACACTAAGTGTATAACCGAAAAAGAAAATTAGTACAAAAAAATATTTTCATTGAAAAGTTGCTTAATCTTAGTGAATAATCAAAAAGATCAAATACATAATTCTAGAGTACTGATTAAATATGTATATGATATTTACTAAATTGATAATCTATATAACGTGGGACAACTATTTCACATAGGAATGTTCAAAACTATTTTTAAAAACAGGTTGTTTACATTTAGATATGGATGGATTAATATAGATAGATAAGTAAAGACATAGACAGATAGATGATAGAAAGCTAGATATATAGACCGACTGAAATGTTGACAGTGAATATCTCTGTGTAGTGGTAATAATATCATTTATCTTTCTTCTTCCTTGTTTTCTTTTGTATCTGTGGACTCAGATTATTTTACCAAGAGCACATATTTCATTTTTGATAAGGAAAAGGCAATTATTTTTTTAAAAAACATCATAATTAAGTCACTGTAGACAATATATCAAATACCATACATGATAAAATTTCAAACTAACTGTCTGAAATATTTTCCACAGGATTCTATATTAATAATATCATCTAATTGCTCATAAAGACAAAGGCTTTCAAGAGTAATTGGTATTTGTGTATGTAGAAAAATAAGAAATACATTCTAAGTGGATGGAACGCTGCTACAAAATAACAGAGATGGGAAAAGTACACAGGTTTGTTCAGGAAATAGCAAAATACCGGAGCACAGTGGAAGTTCAATTAGGTAAGTAGACTGCAGCCATTTAGAGGGTCTTAAATGCCTGATTAGACATGTACATTTTACCAGACATGATATGGCCCCTGTCTACCTCTGCAACCTCTATTTACACCACTTTCCTCATCCACTCACAGTTCTCAGCCGCATTTACCTTCTTTCTGCTCTCTGACTCATTTCTGTCCTACCTCAGGGTTTCACGCACCTGTGAGTCTTTGTGTTTGGAATTTCTTTCTTCTTGATAATCACACGGCTGACTCGTTTTAGTGACTCAGATGTCACCTTGCAGTAAATCTCCATAAAGAAGCCTGGCCTGACTGACTACCCACCCTAACTAGTCATACATCACTGTATCACTGTTTTAATCCACCACAAAGCATATATTATTCACTATTTTTCAATTGTTTATTACTTGTCTTTTAGAGTGTAATCTCCTTGCAAACAGAAAATTAATCATTTTGTTCACTACTATGTCCCCAGGACCTAGAGAAATGTCCATGAAATATCTCTTGGGTAAAGGAATGCATAAATAAATACTGATCTGTTCCTGAAGAAGGAAACTGAGAGATAATAGGATGAGGAAGAGATAATTTTCTTCCAGAACAATTCACCAATAGTTTCTAAATCATTCCTATGAGTTTACCTTATAGACACAGGAGGGCAATCCATGTCATTCTTATTTACTTTGGTATACCACTTCCTATACTCCTTTAAATATATATTATAAATATTACTAGTTTGACATTTAATTATTTCCTTCTTCACTTAAACTGTAAATTATTGGAAAGTAAACAAACTGTGGCCATTTTCCAATACACTCCCTCCCCCCCACACACACACACACGATACCACAGATAGGAATAAATAACAATTGCTTCTAAACGTACAGGGACTAAAGGATATCAAAATAATGAAGGTCAGTCATACATGACCAACACATAAATTAAATCTGAAAAATATGTGTATTTTAGGATCAGCCTGCAAAAACATATTTACATGAAAAACAGCCAGATTAATTTTCAGAGCATATTCGGAAGATAATTACATCAATAATTACCAGATTTAAATTCTTATGTGAATGAATCTTAAAAAGAACTCACAAACCTAGTTAAAGTGATCAATGTCAGACAATGTCAAAGGCTCTTTTGTTTTCTGAGTGTAAAGCATGAGTTTTGGGCTCATGTTAGATGTTTCTGATGCTTGAGCTATAAACCACTGATGTTATGCTTTTTATATGCTGTATTTATTCACTATCTGACAAAGGTAAAAGTCAGGCCACTGAAGAATTATACTTTTATAGAAGAATTTCAAAAGCCTTCATTTTAGTTGTACTGCAATATCATATTTTTCTAGAACTTGATTAGAATCCTTTAAATTCTAAAGGGACTTTCCCAGAGACATTGTTCTGATAAATTATTATTACATCTAGACATAAAAAATACCTCATCTTTGGAAATATATTGGACATTGTTTAAGTACATATTAGGACCATATGTACTCTTTGTATACACATTTGAGATGACACAGTATTCTTAGAACTGATTTGGTTTAATTTTTCTAATGTTATATGTATATGTACTTGTATATTACTCATGGAAGATAAATGGTACAGAAATTGGTAAGTTTCTAAATGGTAAATAAAATTTCAATTTAAAACAGTACATTTTCTATGAATTTTCCTATTCTAGATACCTCATTCATTGAGACAGAAGTTTAACAGGTTTCCTGGGCTGGGAGAAGAAGAAAGGTTTATTGTTTAATGGGTACAGAGTTTCTCTTTGGGATAATGAAAAAGTTTTGGAATTGACAGTGGTTGATATTTGCATAACATTGTGAATGCACTTAATGCCACTGAATTTTGCACTTAAAAATGAATAAAATGCTAAATTTTATGCCATGTATATTTTGCCATAACAACAAAACGTGTATTTTATCCTGAGAAATTCTGGAAGGGTGGAAATGGAAACCTGAAAACAGAAAAGACTTTAGGTATCATCTGGTCCCGGAACAGGCTCCTTACTTAACAGATTAAGAACAAAAGGCACAAGCTGATTTTCTGAAATTTAGACAATAGCAAAACTCAGTCTGAATTCAATTTCTTCCCAACCCTCCTTCTCCACAACAGACAAATGATCAACCACATTGGTGTCCCAGCAACACCACAAACTCAACACATTAAAAGCCAAACAAATAACCATCTATCCCAATCCACTCTTCATCCAGTCTGACTAAAGGCACCACCCTCTCCCGTAGCACACAGTTTCCCAAAGCCAATCACCCATAAGTCCTATGCCTTGAATTTTCCCAAGTCCCTTGACTTTTGCCACTTCTGTTTATTGTACTGACCCTTCTTAAAACGACGAGGCCCCACTTGTTCTTTACCTCCTGACACCATCAGGCCTATTGACATTTAGCTTTCCTGCATTGTATTATTACTTCACATTATTATTACATGAAAATATAGTGTGCTCTCCTATTTCATTCCAAAGTCTGTTTCTTTGCCTATGAAAATTTATGTTCTCTAACCTAGCTCTAACACTCCAAATATCATTTCCTTCTTAAATTTTTATGCAACAAATATTTATTGAATGCCAAACATGGTACACTATGTCAGGCTCCAGGAGATTCAATGGTAAGCCAGGACAGATACCAATCAATCCTGTCCTTATGTAATTTATAGACATGTGAAACAGATCAATGTTAATCAAACAATGGTAAACCACCTGAGTGTTCTTTCTTTGCCAGTAAAGCTGTAGTGTCAGATAATAAGTTTCAAGGCAAAATCAATCATGAGGATAAGCTTAAGCTCTGGATCTTATCAGGAATGTAGAAATTGGTGTGAATATGGAGAGCTCGAGGAAGCCGACAAACTCATCATCACCAAGAAGAACCAGAGAGCAATGATCCCTGCTCTCAGAATGACTAGTAACAGCTCTGGCCATGGAACAATCTTACCTGGAGTTTGCTCTTCTGTACTAAAAGGAAAAAAGGGACATGAGAGCTCTCTTTGCATCATGTGAGCACACAGCTAGAAGGCAGCCACCTTCAAGCCAGGCAGAACTGAGTGAAATAAATGTTTCTGGTTTAAGCCACCCAATCTATGGCATTTTGTTATAGCAGCACAAACAGACAAAGACTGACCAAACAGACCTTAAGAAACAGAATAATTAGAAGAACAACCTATTATACATGAATTTTTCATAAAACAGAAACCTGAACAAGCAACTTGCAGTAGCAACAGTTTAAAAATCATGCTTCTGCAGTCACAAAAATTTCCAGTTACTTGATTATGTGCACTAGGAGAGAAATGCACACCAATACAATTCATTACTGGTGAAATCTAACGGAAATGTGGTTTCCATCCTAGAAGCTAGATATCTTTTAGTTTTGCTTCCCAGAATGAGAAAACACAGGTAGGATGACTTTTTCTTCATTTTTTATTTGATAATTTAAATTTGTTATACTGTGGAATGTGGCACTACCTCATATCTTTGTACATATTACCATATAATTCAAGGAAATGATAGTAAGCAGAATCTACTCCTTTTCATAACATAAGAATAACATTTTGAGATATACACTTGAGGTACAAACTTCTAGTTACAAAGTAAATAAGTTGTGAGGATATAATTTACAGCATAGTAACTAACTATAGTTAATAATATCATATTACATATTTTAAAGTTGCCAAGAGAATAGATGTTAAAATTCCTCAACATGAGAAAAAAATTTGTAACTCAGTATGGTGGTGGAAGTTTACTGGATTTATTGTGGTGATCATTTCACAATATATACAAATATCAAATCATGTTGTACACCTGAGATCGATATTAATGTTGTATATCAATTATACCTCAATAAATCTTTTTTAAAAGAATGACATTTGATATGGAACTTGAGGAGCCTCAAGATACTGAAACCAAGATAAAATGTAAAGAAATTGTTCAAATCTACTTTAGAGTATATACTTTCTCTAATAAAATTTGAATAATCCATATTACATAAGTATATTTTTGAAATATTAGTAAGTACTTCACTTATTAACAGTACAATGAAATACTTTTTTCCATTTTCTTAGTAAAGCATAAAGAATGTAATTATTAGGAGATCTGAAATAGAAAATTGAAAGATGCCACTGCCTGGTAAGGAAGGGTACAGTAAGAAGAAAATATTTCCAGAAGCAGCTAAAATGCTGTTAAAAAAAAGTCATCTTGTTTCTACATTTCTGGAAATATTTTAAATTCTTTGATTGCTATGTTTGCTACCTCTGACAGCATGCCTGAAATCTTTATTGTAAATAAAGCTAAAAAGGAAAAAGACTGTAAGTGGGCTAGGGGTAAGTGTCAACCCACATATTCTGCCTTCTACACTCTCCTCTCTACAGCCAGGTTCTGGAAACCCTCCGACTGAACTCCTCATATGCACTTGCTGGCAAAGTTTCAATGGACAGTGTTCTGCTGAAAAGAGGCAGTAGCTAGAGGATGCGGGATAGCAAGAAAGGAGATGCCATTTTTCCTGCTTCTAATTCCTGTAGTGGCAGCAGGGAGCAGCTGCTGGCTGTGATGCCTGTGAGCCCCTAATACAGTGGGGATGGCCCACACAGGGGCAGCAGTGGTTTACTGGGGTTGACCACACAGGCTGAAGGCCCCAGGGGCATCAGGAACAAACGCGGCCCTGCCGGCAGGACTGTAGGCCCCTAGCGCCCTGCCTGTGTCCGAGGCAGCAGTGGGGCAACATGGCTCCAGAAGTCACAGTGGAGAGGGTACTGTGAGCTCTCAATAACACTGCCTCCCCCTCTTGTACTCTGCTGTACAAAACAATTCCCATGTTAAATGTCTGAATTTATCAATATGATTAACTTCCCAAAGTCCCTCAACTGAATATGTTTGCTTCAGCTAGGAGTGGCTTTAACAATTATTGTTTGGTTGAGTAGGACCTGAACTCAACAATGACAGAACTTCCTGATTAGAACACAGAGGAAAGATCCAAAGGAGATAGCAATTTTAGCATACGTAATTGTATTATGCGCAACCCACTCACCAGTCCCCCAGTTACCTTGCAGATTTGAGAACCGCATTAATATAGAGTAGTTTCTGCATTCTTAGAAATTTCTATGGTTGTTCTCTGCAGGTCTGAGATGAAGGTGAGTGACGGCACCCCTGAAATGGGAGTTTTGAGGCTGACAGAGACCAAGTTGTGGCACTTCACTGGCTGAGGCAGAGTGGTAAGAGCTACCACAGTGGGGAGCAGGCCCAGCACAGCAGTCAGAATATTCTAACTCACAGACATCTTTGCCTGTGGTTAATTCATCACTAAAAATATGTAGTCACAGAGAAACACCAGGGCTTCTGAGTGGAGGTCTGATTTGTCACCACAGTGGAGAGGCATATCTCCTCATCAAGTCTCCTTTCCAGGCTAGATCACAGACCCAGAACCTTTGAAATGAAAGAGGCCAAGTCCACTTAAAGAAGGACCCTGAGATACCATGCCAATAACAGTCTACAAACCTTCCCTAATGGGACCCCTTTGGTAAGTTATCAGAGAAGCTAGATACACACTGGGAAAAGGAAAGAACACAACACCATTAAGAAACTGACAAAAACTGACAAAGTTAATTTAATCTGGGTATGCAAAATACTATTGCAATCAACTGGTTAATGTTGAGGTTTATGGGAATGGAGTGAGTGATGGCATTACGGCCTGAGTTCATCTCTCTCAATGGACCCCAGTGAATTTGCCAACCCAACATGGGATAATTTCCCAGGTTTCTGAAAGCAGAGTTTTAATAAACTAGCCAGTGGGAACCCTTAGAACTTCACCCTCATATCAAAGTTGTAAAACCAAAGGCAATACCATGTAGAAAGGTAAGTGGGATGGCTGAGTGGCATAGAAAGTACACTAAAGAGAACTGGAGCTTGGGACCTTTATCTATACTGTTTTAGAGAGGAAAACTAGGCCACAAAATAGAAGAGATTGTCAGTCATATGGAGAAAGTAGCACAGGCAAAATTGATGTGGCCTGTGGTAGAAAAAGTAGGTTCATACTGCTGGTGAGACACTACCACGAAGGAGACCTCGGGGTATAGCTGCAAGGAGACCATGGCAGGTGTCCACACAGGCAGCCTACCTCATTACTGGCTTAAGCATTGACGTACTCTCCATATATAATCCTCCAAGTAGCTACCTTAACAATTTTTGACAAAAATGTTAAGTCTGTTTTACCAAAAGCCCCTCTTGGGCAATATTTTATTTCCATTACTGCCCTGTTTTTTCCTCTGTTTTTCCCCTAGCTGCATTTAATTTCCTTGAATAAACTCATTGTGGTAACTGCAAAGATAATCCCAAGACATTAACAAATGAAAATAGTCTAAAAGGACATATGTCTTATTAGCTATGTTCCCTCAAAACATTTCAGGGCCTAAGATAGAACCCAGAGTATTACTGTGATTAAATGAAAGATACTCAGAGGAATAAAAAAAACAATTTTAAAATGTCACTCAAGCCATCTCTGTTGGTTTCAACTGCCCAGAAATTCAGTTGTATGAGGTTGTGGCATGTAGTTTTTGTATCCCACGGTGCTAATGTCATAAATTCAGTAAGCTGTAACTATCAAACAAAATACAACATTACAATTATTCCAATAACATCAATAAATATTGTGAAATAATAAATTATTATATCTACAGTAAGGCATTTAGTTATACTATGCTCTCTGAACTATACCAGATTATAAATATATATTAATTTTTTTAATATCAGGTATATCATACACATTATAAGATGTTTATAGTAAATCTTTGGCTGTATAGTCAATCTTAAGACAAATATCCTGTTGGACTTATGTAGAATCTTCAAAGAATGAAATATGAAAAAAAAATTCAGAAAGAAAATTACAAATTCAACAAACTACATAAAACATGAATTTCTTGAATAATGAGAAGGAAACATTTCATGAAGTTTAAATCATATTTTAATGTGTGTGTGTGTGTGTGTATACATGTGTGTTACTACTTCATTTCTGCTGAATTTTTCTTTTTGCTCGAAATTGTATTATATTACCATATAAATATTTGGGCCCTTAAACAGTGGAATATTAGTGAACTGTTTATATTGTGTAAATATGGACAGTGACTCTTTCAAGCATTTTATAAGATATTTTTTATACAATAGTAACAACTATATAATCCTATCAACCTCTGAGGCATGTATTATTTTTGTGTTTTACAACTGATAAAATTAAGCCTGAGAAAAATACAAGAACCTACTTAAGACAGAAATCACTACAGAATAGACAATATGTAGACTCATGATTCATCAGAAAATCAGTGCTATTTATATGGTACTGCTTCCTTTTTTAATCTTTAAATTCTGAAACACACACAAACACACACACACACACAGGACTGCACAGACTGTTTTGAGTATTTCTATGTACATCTTTAAATCTTCTTGAAATGTATCTCATATAATTAATTACATCACTAAGTATTCATATGTCAATCTTATTTAGTTCAAATGGATTTTTTTGCAGGGATATTTACCTAGTATAGTTACTAAAATACTGTATTGTCAGATCTAAACACCCGCAGAATTACATGTTAACAATTACTCCTTTGGTAACTAGAGCTGTAAATATTCAATTAAAGAAAGATACCGTATTGCCTATTTTTATTTGTAATGTATTCCAATGCATTAATATATTAGGATGGCAACAGTGAGTTCTATATTTTGTACATTATACTCCATTTCTTAAATAAAGACTTCACCTTAAGAAGAATTAAGACTCAAAAACATTATTCCTTCATGTCACATATAATAAGTTAGCAAGGTATAAGTCCTTTTTAAATTTGTTATATACCCAAAAGTAAAAGGAGTATTTTATTCTGTATATAAACATTTGTGAGGGATCTAGAAGTACTTTCTTCACAATCACATATACTTTTGATAGCATTGATTAATATTTTCTATGCAAGACAAATACAGAATCAATCATATATTGCATATAAATGTACATATATACATGTATGTATATATACACACATATATGCTTGTTAAATACATTTTAAGGTTTTGAGAGTTTGACAAGTAGCTATAAAATAGAACATGACATTTTTAATACATCCGTGCAATTAAGCTATCCCTCTGTTGATCCCACTACCGCCACCTCTCCCTTGTTTTCTCTCCATACTGTGTTTTTTATGTTAACCATTTTTGGAAAAACACATATAAACAAAAAACTTCTGGTCAATGACTTTCAAATCAAATTGGAACCATTTTCTTGATGTAAAAGAAGAATTGAAAACAAATTGAGAGAGCATGAGGCATTTAGCAGAACACATTCTCTGGAATTTCACACAAAGACATGAAATGATCTCAAATGTTAAGGACCTGGCAAGTTCATGTAGAAAATAACATTTATGAACTGTCAGGTGTTTCCTTCTTATCCCAACTTCTTCCCTGACTGAATTGTTTTAAAATCCTTCTGTTTGCTCTCATTTTCCAGTGTGTAGAAATAAATATAATTGGCAAACGCAGGTAACCAACTCACCACAAGCAGAGCTGGTTTGCCAGTAGAATATTTTTACTATTTCATGAAAACAAATATCTTGATCAGGAAATAGATCAACTAGAAAACTTTCCTTGAAACACTGCCAGGATGAGTTTAAAAAGAAACACCTCCTGCTCTGTCCTTCTAGCCACTGCTGTGTTTATCAATAGTTCATCAATAAAATATTTGAAAAGATGACCTTATAAGAAATGATTTATCATTTTAAAATACATTTAAAATCAATGAAGCCCTGAACTCTACTTATGATACAAAGTAATACTACTTCACTCAAAGAAGATATAAGAAATATTATTTTAATACACTACATAAATATTAAATTACTGCCTTAACAGGTTTATCAGATCTAAGTTTGCTGCTTTGTTATGCATAAGCTGCTATTTTATTGCTTTGATTGCTTTTCCAAAGATAATTTTCACATAAATGATAATAACAAGCACCTTTAGTTACAAGTAGTATGTAATAAATACTCATTATACTTCATAAATACCTGCCATTACCCCCTGTTAAGCTGCTATTAGTGAATAGCTCCTAGTCACCAGTGTACATTTTACAGTTCACAATAGTGGCAGTTTCAAACTATGCATTCTCCGTAGGTGTCATCATACAAGAAGCTTTGCAGCTTCGCAGCAGGATAACGTTTATTGAATCATGGCAAGGTATGAAAGAAGGCTGGTTGATCAAGACCTGCCCTTGGATCTTGTCAGCTCTTATATTTGAACATAGGGTACTCTTGATCAGGTGCCGTGTCACATGGGCTCGGTGAGACTCAACTAATGAAAAAAAAAATCAATGGCCAGTTGCTTTTAAAATGTCAGGAAGAACTAAGGAAATATCTGAAATGTCAAAATGCACTTGAAATAGGATATAGTGATCCAAAGGCACTGAGGTAATTTAGTGTTCCATACACAAAAGCCTTGGAACAGTGCAGAGGAAGTTCTTCAATAATTTGTAGTCTATAGTCTATGAACTACTGCATTTGGTTTTAGTTCCAGAGAGTTCTTAAGGAAATGCATGAGCTTTAAAGAGGAAAGCCAGCACTAATTATAGTGGAATCACCAACAGTCTGGAATAAGACAATAAGGGAACTAATTATGACTGAAACCACAAAACACCTAGAAGAAAACATTGGCAGTAATCTCCTTGACATCAGTCTTGGTGATGATTTTTTGGATTTGACACTAAAAGCAAAAGCAAAAACAGACAAGTGGGGCTGCACTGAATTAAAAAGCTTTGGCAGAGCAAAGGAAACTATCAACACAATGAAAAGGCGGAGGATCTGAATAGACACTTTTTAAAAGATATACAGATGGCCAACAGGCACATGCAAAGATGCTCAACATCACTAATGATCAAGGAAATGCAAGTCAAATCATGGTGGGGTATCACCTCACACCTGTTAGGATGGCTATTATCAAAAAGACATGAAATGTCAAAAAGAAAAGTGTTGGTGAGGATGTGGAAGAAAGGAGAATCCTTGTACAGTGTTGGTGGGAATGCAAATTCATGCAGCCACTAAACAGTGGTTTCCCTCAAAAAGTTAAAAACAGAGATAACATATGATCCAACAATTCCACTTATTATCTTAAGAAAATGAAACACTAACTCAAAAAAGACATATGTACCCCCATGTTCACTGCAGCATTATTTTCTGAAACAGCCTAAGTATACACAGATGGATGAATGGATAATGAAAATATTCCACATTGGAATATTTCATCCATAAAAAACAATGAAATCTTGTCATTTGCAATAACATGGATGGGCACTGAGGGCATTATGCTAAATGAAATAAGTCAGCCAGAGAAAACAAATATTTTCTGATCTCATGATATCCTTATATGTGGAATTAAAAAAAAAATCATACATACCAAAAACAGATTGTTAGCAGAGGTGGGGGGGTAAAATGGGAGAAGGGAGTAAAAAAGTACAAATTTCCAGTAATACAAGAAATAAATCATGAGGGTTGTAGACTACAGCATGGTGACTCTATTTAATAATATTCTATTGCACATTTGAAAGTTAAGACAGCTGATCTTAAAAGCTCTCATCATAAAGGAAAAGAATTCTGTACCTATGTGTATTGATGAATGTTACCTGTATTTATTGTGGTGATCACTTTGTAGTATACACAAATTTTTTAGATCCCATTGTTTGCAAGTAAACTCACAGCTCAAATTTTTTTTCCAGTATAGAATCTTTTGAATACAAGCACAAGTAAAAAAACTAAACTGGTGAAATAAAAGGTAAGTTTTTTGTGTGAAATCATATCTAAGATACTTTAAAGTATGTAAATGCTAGGCCTGCTGCAAACTGAACTTAAAACTCTAACAGGAATTCACTGGGAGAGCTCCAAATGGTGTCTTTACCTGAGTTTGTGTATATGTGTATCACTACATTCTGTTCTCCCTCTTGACTCACTTCCTTACCTTTTTCATTTTGCAAATGGTCAGTGTCACTGCTCTGTGACAGTACAGATCACGCTCTAGCTGCTCATTCTAATCTCTGTGTCTTCAGTTCTCATGCTGAGGAAATAATGTGACTGTGAGAGAAAACTGATCAATCAACAAATTTGTTCAGCATAATCTCAAAATGTGCTCCTCTTATGTCATTTCTCTACCTTGAATCAATCTGCTTTGACAAATCTTTAATTAGTTTTGGCTTAGAAACTTAAAAAAAGGTGATATAAGATAGCTATCCAGAGAGTGTTCCCAGAAGTCACCATCAAAGACCAGAAGATGAGGGAACCCCAAAGCCAGAACAGTTCTGATTCATCCACTTTGTTCACACATGTATAAAATATTTCATTTGAATGAAAAAATCTACAGTTAAAAGAAAAGTGAGAAAATCTAGTCTCACCCTATTCCACTCAAATGTGTCTTCACTTTAAACACTAGTGCTTTGGAACACTCTCTAGGACATGACTATCTTCATTTCCTCTCATAAAGTATTACTGAAACTCATTCATAAATATAATTTCTTCTTGGATGTTTAGACTTATCATCCGGGTAATACCTAATAATATTCCTTTTCAGTTTTCTTCCTTTCCAGCAATATGATCTAAGCATAGATACACTAGTGAGTCCCTAAAGGAAGTTTTGATTCGGGTTTCCAATTTTGTTTCTGAATATAGAGTACTGGCTTTTATATTGGGCACTTTATTAATCTTTTAAAAATGGGTTTCTCTGTCTTCTGGCCAGCATTTATAAAAAAGAGCTTAACAGAAACAATTTTCTTCTATTCTATAGGCCACTCATTTTCATCACTGCAAAGGGGCACAAGGAGTGGATTAAATGAGGGCAAAGGATGGGAACATTCTAGGGAGTTTAGGAAAAGACAATGAGTTACAGAAAAATTTTAAATGTGCACAGATTTTACTATGGCAGCCTACTTTTTATAATGCAAGAAGATAATCAATCAAATTACTTTAATAAGTCAATCTCATTTAGAATCGTTCAGGAAAGACATCATCAGAATGGGATAACTTGTCTGATGCCTTATAGAGTAGAAGCTCTCTCTTACTATTGCTTCAGGAAGAAAGTCAAAGATTATGAGACTGGTGATTAAATGGAGGAAAGAACATCACTATGAAGCATAATAGTTTCAAAGATTGTGAAATTGGTGATTAAATGGTAGAAAGAACATCACTAAGAAACATAATGGTTTCTTCCAGGGATTATGCATTCTATTCATCTGAACTCACAGTCATATTTAAAATTTTAATATATGAGTACAAACTCATTCAGCTTCATTATATTCCATTATAACTTCAAAACCATACCAATATATACATTTTGAATATTAATATTCAATAGTTAGCCTCCATTAAAACTGTATGATGTACAAACATGTATATGTATATGCATATATATAAAGAGACACACAAATAAGAGTGGGGGGAAAATTTGTAAATATATTCTAGAAATATCACTATTTTGTTTTCATAGACATGTGTTTATGTGATTTTATTCCAACCAAGTATCTCTATTCCTTTGGGAATTTTTTCCTCCCCATTTTTCTCTAGTCCCATAAATGACTCTTCCCCCAGAACATTTTTTATATTAGAAATATTTTCTTTAGTTTCACATGGAGAATCAATATAGCATTTTTTGTTGTAATCAGACTGCTGTGCTCTAATCCTGGGGTCTGTCACATATTGAACCTAAGGTATCTCAATTCCCTCATGGGAAAAAGAGAGATCAAAATAGTACATCCCACTTAGAGTTTTTATGAGGGTGAATGAGTTATGTTTCCAACACATAGAAGGGTGCTTAGAATATAATGTGACACTTCCCACTAAAAAGATGGTGGAGCAGGAAAGGCAGAAACCACCTCTCACATACACACCAAGGAAGCAACTACAGAAAAATCAACTAACCCTGAAAATGACCTGAAGACTGCAGAACAGACCATTGACACCTGGTGAAGAAAAGAAGACCACACAGAGAAGGGTAAAGTGTCTGAGCCATGATGGAGTGAGACCTAAGCCCTTCCCCGATCCCAGAGCACGAACAAGAGGGAGAGAAACAGAGCAGTGAGGGAATAAGCACTGACGAACTCTGCACACCTGGCCCAGGAGATCTTCACTAGGAATATGAGTCCACATTTCACTGGGCTCTGATGATGAACAGGGCAGGACACCACAGAGAACTAAAGCACTCTGGGAGGCTGAGATTCTTGCTGCTTGTGGAGGACAGGCATGTTCCATTGGTCCCATGGAGATCCAACACAGAGAAAGCAATTTGAAAGATTCACCAGCAGTTGGAAGGGTGCCAGAGGGGAGGGGTTGGAGGAAGCTCTTTATGGAGGAGAAAAGGCAAGTGGATGACACTTCTCCAGCTCTTTCTCAGCCCAAATAGACAGGCACTCACCAGAGCCAAACCAAAATGCTTCATCCCACTTACTGGTATCTCAACCCCTAGTTGGATTTATGCATACCTACCCTGCCCACACCACTGGCCCAACAGTACCACCATCAGTACAGGGCAAGCAAAAGGCATCCACCCCCAACCACACTATTCAGGCAGAAGAACTGCTGCATAGCTCACAAAGGGCCTGAAACAAGCTGCAAGCTGCTGGGGGCTGAGATGAGCCACTGTCAGAGGATAGGCAGAAAGGTGGCTCTGCCCACAGCTGACCAACAGCAACTGTAGCTCCACCACAAAGGAGAACCAGACATAGGTGAGCAAAGAGTCTTGAGCTTCTGGGCACCATAAGAAGCCTTCTACATAAAGCCATTACTCTCCAGACCAGGACCTATCTAATACAGAGGAAAAACACAGAAACCCAGACAAAATGCAGAGGCAGAGGAATATGTTACAAAAAAAAGAGCTGGATAAGACAACAAAAATAGGACTAAATGAAAAAGAGATCACCAATCTTCTTGACAAAGATTTCAAAATAACAGTCATAAATATGCTCACTGATCTGCAGAAAATTATTGATGATCTCCAGAGGATTTCAACAGAGTCAGAAGATTTGAAAAAGAGCCACTCAGAGCTGAACATAGTAACTGAAATGAAAAATACAATGGAGGGAATGAATAACAGATTGCTGCAAGTAGAGGTGACAATCAATAAGATGGAAACTGGGGAACAGGAAAATAACAAAGCCGAGGAACCAACAGTAAAAAGAATCTCTAGAATCAAGAGGATGTGGAGAGTTGACAACTCCAAACAAAACAATATTTGCATAATAAGGGCTCTGGAAGGAGAAAAGGAAAATAAAGAAGTAGAAAATCTCTTTGAAGAAATAATTGTTGAAAATTTCCCCAATCTGGGGAAGGAAATAGATACCCAGGTCCTAGAAACACAGAGAGCCCCTAACAAAATGAACCTGAGGAAGACAACACCAAGACATATAACAATTAAATGACAAAGATTAAGGATAAGGGGACATTATTGAAAGCAGTAAGAGAGATGCAAAAAATTATATATAAGGGCAATCAATAAGGTTATCAGCATGTTTCTCAGAAGAAATTTTACAGGCCAGAAGGGAGTAGCATGAAATATTTAATTTATTACCACAAAAGGACCATCAATCAACAATCTTCTACTTAGCAAGGTAATCATTCAGAATTGGAGAGATTAAAAGTTTCCCAGATAAAAGAAAGTTAAAAGAATTCACCACTACTAAAACTCCTTGTAGGATATGTTGAAGGGACTTCTGTTGATGGAAATGTTCTTAAGCTTAAATATTTTTCATCAGTGAATATAAACTCCCACTAAAGATAGCTTACCAATTACTTACTAAGCAAGTATGAAGTTTAAAGGAAAAAGTAGTAAAATCAGTCAAGGGATACACAAAAAAATGCAGATTATGACATCTAATATATAAGTTTCAAGGAGGAAGAAGAATAAGAAAGAAGTACTTTTAGAGTGTGTTCAAATAGAGTGAACAAATATAGACTATCATATATTTAGGAAACTATCAACAACCTTATAACAACAAGTCTAAAGCCTATAATAGACACAAAAAAACATTTTTTTAAAGAACTACAATCGCAACATAAAAGAAAACCATCAAATGAAAGAGAAGAGTATGAGAGAGGAAGAAAGAATTAGAAAGGAACTACATAAGAAACCAGAAAACAATTTATAGAAATGGCAATAAGTTTATGCCTATCAATAACTACCTTAAATGTTAATAGACTGAATGAATAAATCAAAAGACACAGGATGGCAAATGGATAAAGAAACAAGACTTGTCTATATGCTGCCTACAAGAGACTCATTTCAGACCTAAAAACATACATAGAGTAAAAGTGAAGGGAGGAAAAATATATTTCATGCAACTAATAGGGAGAAAAAAGCAGAAGTTAGTGGTACTTCTTTAAGACAAAATAGATTTCAAAACAAAGAAAATAAAAAGAGACAAAGAAGGACATTACATATTGATAATGGAATCAGTCCACCAAGAGGATATAACCATTATAAATACTTATGCACCTAACTTGGGAGCACCTAAATATGTAAAATAAATACTAACAGACCTAAAGGGAGAAATAGACTGCAACTCAATAATATCAGGATACTTTAACACATCACTTACATCAACAGCTTGAAAGAAACTAACTAAATAAGGACAGAAAATAAATAAGGAAACAGATGCACTGAACAAAACACTAGATCAGATGGACTTAACAGATGTCTATAGAACATTCCAACCAAAAGCAGCAGGATATACATGGAACATTCCCCAGAATAGATAATATACTAGGACACCAAAAGAGCCTTTGTAAATTCAAAAAGATCAAAGTCATATGAAGCATCATTTCAGAGTACAACAGTATGAAACTAGAAATCAATTACACAAAGAAAAAATCCACAAACACATGGAAGCTAAACAACATCCTTCTAAATAATCAATGGATAAATGAAGAAATCAAAACAGAAATAAAGCACTATATGGAGACAAATGAAAACAAAACAGAATAGTTCAAAATATGTGGGATATCACAAAAGTGGTTCTAAAAGGGAAGTACATAGCAATATAAGCCTACCTCAAGAAACACAAATAATCCCAAATAAACAGTCTAAACTTACAAGAAAACTAAAAGAAAAAGAAAAAATGAAACCCAAAGTTAGTAAAAGGAGGGACATAATAAAGACAAGAGCAGAAATAAATAAAATACAGAGAAGAACAAAACAATAAACAAAATCAATGAAACCAAGAGCTGGTTCTTTGAGAAGATAAACAAAACAGATTAAACCCTAGCCAGACTTACGAAGGAAAAAATAGAGAGAACATAAATAAATCAGAAACAGAAAAGGAATAGTTAGAAATGAAACCACAGAAGTACAAAGAATTATCAGATAATTCTATGAAAAATAATGTCAACAAATTGAACAAGCTAGAAGAAATAGACAAATTCCTAGAAAAATACAACCTTCCAAGACTGATCAGGAAAAAACAGAAAATCTGACACACCATTTACCAGTAATGAAAGGTCAGAAAACTCCCAAGAAACAAAAGTCCAGGACCAGATGGCTTCACAGATAAATTCTACCAAACATTTGAAGAAACACTAATACCCATCCTTCTTAAAGTGTTCCAAAAAGTAGAAGAGAAGGGAATACTTCCAAACTCATTCTAAGAGGCCAGCATCACTCTAACACTAAAACCAGAAATAGACAGTACAAAAAAGAAAATTATAAACCAATATCCCTGATGAACATAGATACAAAAATCCTCAACAAAATATTAGCAAACCAAATTGAAAACTACATCGAAATGATTATCCATCACAACCAAGTGGGATTTATTTGAGGGATGCAAGGATGGTACAATATTGGTAAATCTATCAATGTGACACACCACATTAACAAAAGGGTAAAAATTACATGATAATATCAATAGATACTGAAAAAGCATGACAAAATTCAGTACCCATTAGCAATAAAAACTCTCAACAAAAAATGGGTATAGAGGGAACATACCTCAACATACTATAGGCCTTATGCAACAAACCCACAGCTAACATCATACTCAATGGGAAAAAGCTGAAAGCTTTTCCTCTAAGATCAAGAACAAAAAATGGATATTCAGTCTCACCACTTTTATTCAATGTACTGGAGATCCTAGCCATGGCAATCACACAGAACAATGGGATAAAAGTCATCCAAATTGGTAAGGAAGAAGTTAAACCATCACAATTTGCAGATTACATGATATTACACATGAAAAAACTTAAAAACTCAACCAAAAAACTATTAGAACTAATAACTGAATTCAGCAAAGCTGCAGATATAAAACTAATGCACAGAAATCTGTTGCATTCCTATGTAGTAACAGTGAACTGGTAGAAAGAGAAATCATGAAAACAATTCCATTTACAATTGCATCAAAAATAATATTGTACCTAAAAATAAACCTAACCAAGGAGGTGTAAGACTTGTGCTCTTAAAACTGTAAGACATTCATGAGAGAAATTAAAGACACAAATAAATGGAAATCTATCCCATGCTCATGGATAGGTAAAATTCAAATCACCATCCTACCCAAAGTAATTTACAGATTTAATGTGATTCCTATCAAAATTCCAATGACATTTTTCAGTGAACTAGAGCAAATAATCCTAACATTCACATGGAGCCACAAAGACCCTGAATAGCCAAAGCAAAAAAGAACAAAGCTGGAGGTATTATGCTCTCTGATTTCAAGCTATTCTACAAAGCTACAGTAATCAAAACAGTTGGTACAGGCACAAGAACAGATCCATAGATCAATGGAATAGAATAGAGGGCCAAGATATAGACCCACACCAGATGTCTAATTAATATATGAAAAAGAAGCTATGGATATACAATGGGGGAAATGACAGCCTCTTCAACAAATGTTTTGACAAAGCTGGACAACTACATGTAAAATAATGAAATTATATTATTGTGTAACTACATACATAGAAGTAAACTTAAAATGGATTAAAGATCTAAATGTAGGACATGAAACCATACAACTCTTAAAAGAGAACAAAGGCAAAATACTTTTAACATAAGCATGAGCAGTTATTTTCTGGACATATCTCCCTGGGCAAGGGAAACAAAATAAAACATCAACAAGTACAAGTACATCAAACTAAACAGCTTCTGTACAGAAAAGGACACCATCAACAGAACAAAAAGGCAACCTGCAGTATGGGTGAATATATTCATAAATGATTTATCCAGTAAGTGGTTAACATCCAAAATATATAAAGAACTCATTTGACTCAACACCAAAAAAAACACAAAAATCGATTAAAAATGGGTGCATGACCTAAACAGTCATTTTTCCACATAAGACATACAGATGGCCAACAGGCAAATGAAAAGATGTTCCACATCCCTAATCATCACAGAAATGCAAATCAAAACCCGAAGGAGGTTTCACTTCACACCAGACAGAAGGCCACTATCCAAAAGACAATAAATAACAAGTGTTGGAAAGAATGTGAAAAGAAGGAACCCTCTTACTCTGTTGGTGGAAATGTCAATTGGTGCAACCAGTATAGAAAGCAGTATGGAGGTTCCTCAAAAAACTAAAAATAGAAATATATGACCCAGTAATTTCACTTATAGGAATTTACCCAAATAAAACCATATCCCTGATTTGAAAAGACTTAGGCAACCCTATGTTTATTGCCAAGTTATTTATAACTGTCAGGATATGAAGCAACCAAAATGTCCATCAATAGATGAATGGATAAAGAAGTGGTAGAGATACACAATGGAATATTATTCAGCCATAGAAAAGAAAGAAATCCTGCCATTTGCAATATGGATGGACCTAGAGGGTATTATGCTAAGTGAAATTAGCCAGGCAGAGATAGACAAATACTATATGATTTCGCTTTTTTATGGAATCTAAAAGCAAAACAAAATGAACACATAAACATTGAGAATTGACTGGTGGTTATCAGTGGGGAGGGATAGGGAGGATGAGTGTTGAAGGTAAGGGGGATAAAGGGCACAAAAATTCTCAGTCATAATATAAGTAGGTCACAGGGATGGTATAGCATGTAAAATATAGCCAATGATTCTGTAACATCTTCCTATGTTGACCGATAGTAAATGCACTAGTTGGGGTGAGGATTAATAATGTGGGTACCTGTTAAACCACTGTGTTGTATTATTAAAACCAACATAATATTGTATATTAACTATACTTCAGTTAAAGACCAGTAACAAAGATATGAACAATGCTTATAAAGTGTCTCAACTTTCTGTATCAGTTAACTAGCAGTCAGATGTGTTATACTATAAATATTCTCAAGCAATAATGAATTTAATGCAAGGAATTAGTGACTTACAAAACTTTGGAAAGGGCAAGAGAATCAAGGATCAGTGAGTTTTCAGGAAAAAGAAGCTGTTTAAGGAATTTCAGTAAAGTACAACTGGCATCCCAGACGTCTGCTGCACCAAAGCAGGACTGTGGCTACTAGCCCACCTGGTCCCTTTCTGTTAACAGAAAAATGACTGCTTTCTCAAGACTATACCTCATGACCTGGAAAATTGCCTTCATTTAAAGACTTAGCTGGAATAATAACTTTAAATACATTTTCTAATTCTATGTAATTATATCTGTTAATTTCAAGTTGTAATAAAATGCATGTCCATCCATGATAGGAAGGTTGGCCCTAGATGAAATGTTTCTATGCACTGAACAATCTACACAGTTGTAACTAGCTTAACTGGTTCTTCTCTTGATAAGACTCACACTAAGCTTTGGCTTCTCTTCTATAAAATGACAACTATTACATGATATTAACAGTACGAACATCAAGATGCTTCATTTCTTCACTTATTCATCCTACTTACAGATCTTTTTCAACATATGGAGTTACATCCTGATAAACCTGCCCTATGTTGAAAACAATTTAAGTATCGTACTGCATTTTGTTAGCCCAGGAAGAGAGAAAAATTCAAAATCTGTAGTAAAGTTTCTACTGAATGTGAATGGTGCTTTTTGCACCATTGTAAAGTTGAAAAATGGTTAAGTTGAACCATTGTAAGTTAGGGAATGTCAGTAGTAATATGAGAATTTTATGTAGGCATACCTTCTTTTATTGTGCTTCACTTTATTATGCTTCATGGATACTGTGTTTTTTGCAAATTGAAGGTTTATAGCAACCTGCATCCAGCAAGTCAACAGCATCATTTTCCCAATAGCACTTGCTCACTTCATGTCTCCATGTCACATTTTGGTAATTCCCACAATACTTTAAGCTTTTTCATCAGTATTGTATTTGTGGTAGTGATCTGTGATTAGTGATCTTTGATGTTACTACTGTAATTGTTTTGAAGCACCCATGTAAAACAGCAAACAATCAATAAATATTGTGTGCATTCTGACTATTCTGAAATTAAAAGTGCTACTCCAGTGAACACATGAATGATAAGAAAGTGAAACAGCCTTGTGCTGACATGGAGAAAATTCTAGTTATCTGTATGTGTTTTGGGCATTTTTAAGGTAGACTAGGCTAAGAAAATCAGCCACAACATTCCCTTATGCCATAGCCGTAACCACAGCAAGGCCCTAACTCTTTTCAATTCTATGGAGGCTGAGAGAGGTGAGGAAGCTGCAGAAGAGTTGAAGGTAGGAGCAGGTGCTTTATGAGGTTTAAGGAAAGCAACCACCTCTATAACTTAAAAGTGCAGTTGGATCAGCAACTGCCAGTATAGACACTGCATCAAGTTATCCAGACGATCTAGCTGAGATCATTAATGAAGGTGGCTATACTAAACAGCAGATTTTCAATGTAGAGGAAACAACCTTATATAGGAAGAAGATGCAACCTAGGACTTCCATAGCTGGAGAGGAATAGCTAATACCTGGCTTCAAAGCTTCAAAGGAAAGGCTAACTCTCTTGTTAGGGGCTGATGTAGCTGGAGACTAAGTTGAAACCAATGCTCATTGATCATTCCAAAATCCTAGGTCCTTAGAAATTATGTTAAATCTACTATGCCTGTGCTCTATAAATGGCACGACAAAGCGTGGATGACAGGACGTTTGTTTACAACATGTCTTACTAAATATTTTAAGCCCACTGCTGAGACCTACTTCTCAGAAAAAAGATTCCTTTCAAAATATTACTGTTCATTGACAATGAACCCTGTCATTCAAGAACTCTGATGTAGATGTACAACAAGATTAATATTGTTTTCCTTCCTGCTAACATCTATTCTGCAGCCCATGGTTCAAGGAGTGATTGTGACTTTTGATTTTCAGCTCTTATTATTTAAGACATACATTTCATAAATAGCTTCCATAGACAGTGATTCCTTTGGGAAAAACAAATTGAAGATCTTCTGGAAAGGATTCACCATTCTAGATGCCATTAAGAACAGTCATGATCCATGTGAAGAGCTCAAAATACTAACAAGGGTTTGGAAAAAGTTAATTTCAACCTTCATTGCTGAGTTAGAGTAGTTCAAGGCTTCAGTGGAGAATATAACTGCAAATGTGATGGAAATAGCAAAGAACTAGAATTAGATGTGGAGCTTGAAGCTGTGACTGAATTGCTGCAATCTATGATAAAACTTGAAACAATGAGGAATTGCTTTTTATGAATGAGCAAAGAAAGGGATTTCTTGAAATGGAATCTATTCCTGGTGAAGATGCTGCAAAGATTGTCAAAGTGATAGCAAAGGTTTTAGAATAGTACATAAACTTAGTTGATAAAGCAGTGGCAAGGTTTGAGGGAACTGACTCCAATTTTGAAAAACATTTTGCATAGGTAAAATGCGATCAAACAGCATTGCACACTACAGAGAAATCACTGTAAAAAGAGAAATCAATTGCTGTGGCAGACTTCATTGCTTTATTTTACAAAATTGCCATAACCAACCCAACCTAGGGTGGCAACTGCCACCCTAATCAGTCAGCAGCTATAAATATTGAGATAAGACCCTCCAGCAGCAAAAAAGATTATCACTCGCTGAAAGTTCAGGTGATGGTTAGCATTTTTTTTGGCAAATGAAGTATTTTTAAATTAAAGTATGTCCATTGTTTTTTAGACATAATGCTATTGAACATTTAATAGGCTACAGTATAAACATAACTTTTATATGAACTGGGAAACCAAAAAACTCATTTGACTTACTGTATTTCAATATTCACTTTATTGCAGTGGTCTGGAAATAAATGAACAGTATCTTCAAGGTATGCTTATAAATCTTTTGCTTAAGATCTTAATTCTGAATTCTACATTTTGAGTGTATGAATTCACAAGGGCTTATTTTTTCACCACTCAATTATTTATTTGCATATTGAGACCTGTGTTCTAACTCATCTTTTGCTTGGTTAGACTTTTTTTGAGGGTTTTCCTCATAGTGGATATTTACGTGATATATTCTCTGAATACTTGTATATATGCAAATATATATACATTTAGCCCTAACAGTTCAATGTTGTCTTGGCTAGTATTTGATTATTGTTTTTTCAGTAGTCCGTACATGATACATATGAAAGCTCTAAAACCAGCCTGATTCCCTTTTATGTTGCATTATATTGTTGTATAAGCTAGTATGATTTCTGTTTATCTCTGTAGTCTATTATTTCAGGATATGCCTTTGTACTACTTTCCTCATCAATCTTGCCTAAATTTTCAATCTGTTTTCTCCAATCTAATTTTTTATCATTTTTTTAAACTATTGCCTCAAACTCAGTTATTCTTGATAGCAAGTTAGTTCCAAATTAATTCTCTGGATATTCCAATTCTTTCACCTTTTCCCTCACAATTTCCATCACTGTGTTTTTGCTGTTTTGAGATACTTTTCCCACTTCTTGCACACCACATATTTCAAATCTCAAGAGTAAATATCTTCAGCATTTTATCTACTGGGTTTTTTAAATTTGAAAATCAAATCTTACATTCTAAAATGTAACTTTATACTATTCAGATCTCTTTAGGTCTATTTATTAATTTTTGTTCATATTGTTAGTTGCCTTCAGCAATATCATTTCACAGAATTCCACCTGTTTAGATTATTCTGATAATATGTGAAATTCTTATTCATTCTCATCCTCTCCTCCTTTCCCTTCTCTTTCTTCTAGTACCTACAGGTTAGTGCTGTTTATTCTATGGCTTCTTCATTATTCTGTTTAATTTAGGGGTACAGGACCAACAGTTGTGATTGCTAACATGGTGTCAATGTTATTAGTTTGTTAGCAACATTAGTATCATTCATGACAATCTGTGTTTTTAAGTGTATAGTAAATAGTCAGGAATGTTTCCAAGTCTCAAACAAGGAAAAAGAAAACCACCAGAAAATGATCAGGTTGTCCCTTGACACCTGATAATAATATCAGAGATCCTCACCCAAACTGTTCATGATCCAGTGCAACTTCATCTTCTTGTCCTAATTTCCATATGACAAGCTGTCTCCACGAACCCCTCATGGAAATTTCTGATACTAATCAGAAGAGTCATAGTTTATATGGGTACAGACTGCTCTGAAGGAGATTCAAGGTAAAATTGTGCTTTGAAGGAAATGTTCAGCATGTATATATTTTTCAAAATATAGAATTTTATACCTGTATGCAAATTTCACTTTGGAAGAAAATAATTTTTAACATTCTAGAAGAAAACAGTAGCAAATACACTATTAGATGTTTACTAATATGCATATCTAACTATCCTATTGATCCCTCTAGTATGTATAGAGACAGACATTTAGAATGTTGTTTTTGTTTGTCAT
This sequence comes from Manis javanica, assembly GCF_040802235.1. NCBI lineage: Eukaryota > Metazoa > Chordata > Mammalia > Pholidota > Manidae > Manis > Manis javanica. The sequence goes on from NC_133158.1 coordinate 141,965,735, forward strand.
AAGAACTTGGGATTTTTATTTATTTATTTTTTGGTAGTCATCATGTGTTTGGGTGAGAGACAGAGAGAGAGAGAGTCAAAGGAGAGAAGAGAGAGATCTTAAATCCACTTATTTTCCACTTTGGGGTGAATTAACAACTTTGGTATAATATCTGACAGTTGAAGGTTTGATGGGCTGATCATTCAGGAACCATCTCCTCTGACTGCTTATGTTTGCTTTCTTTAACAGTTTTCTTTCTGTTTAAGGTATTTTTCTCCTCTGACATTCTCTCTCTCTCTCTCTCTCTCTCTCTCTCTCTCTCTCTCTCTCTCTCTCTCTTTCTCTCTCTCTCCCCTCCCTCCTTCCCTCCTTCCTTCTTTCTTTCTTTCCTTCCTTCCTTCCTTCCTTCCTTCCTTCCTTCCTTCCTTCCTTCCTTCCTTCCTTCCTTCCTTCCTTCCTTCCTTCCTTCCTTCCTTCCTTCCTTCCTTCCTTCCTTCCTTCCTTCCTTCCTTCTTCCTTTCTTTTTTACAGTATGCTAACATCTTCCTTGTCAATGGAAAGAAAAGTGGCTTTTCAGACAATTTCTTAAGAATTGCATCTAAATTGTGCTACCTCACATCTTTCCTGGCATTTTTGGAATTCATTAACAACTTGGTTGCCTCCTATGTTAATGTGATTTATATTTATAGACATAGCTCATAGTCCCTTTATAGATAAAATTGTATTTTTAAGAAGAATGTACAATGAAATTTCTGATTAGATGCTCTAAAAACTGTTTAACTATAATATGACTATTTGCTTTAAAACTATTGACTTGACTTAAAGGTACTTTGTTAGGACATAAGGTGAAATAACAATAATAATACAGCTTAAGGTTGAGAAGCTTGAATGTTTATTTTTGTTTGTTTTGTATTTATTGTGAAATTAGAAAGAATTTATTACTACTGTTTTGAATATGAATCAATTTTGCATTTCTGAAAGACAAACTTCTGTTCATGGTCACTAATGCTTCCTCAAAATAATGAACAGCCAAAAAGGCCCTCAGAGATTCCTATTTTGGGGATGAATTGAGAGATTTTTTTTATATCAGAAGTTATAAGTAACTTAAAGAGTTGATAAGATAATCTATTTTTATGTCAATATTTCCACATTAGGGTTTCACATTAACCACAGCATTTTAATTGGAGACTTTTAAGATGAAAGAGGCTCAGGAAATGATTGGCAAATGATGCCTATAAGTTTTCAAATATTAATTCAACTATTTATGCACAATCTGCTCCAACCCATTCAAAGGAAAGGAAAATGCCTCACACACTATGAAACATGTAACTTCCATTAGTAAAATATAACTGTCCTCTGCAAATAATGTGTAGCATTAATGCCCAGAAGCTAGGATTAAGCATTACCATAGAAAAGCTGATGCTATATTTATCGCAGAGAGTATACAGATGTCAAGTGGATCAGTGTTGGGTCTAAAAGGATTTTTAAAATTCTGTTTTTCACTTCTCCATTAGCATTATAATGCTGCAAGAAAAAAAGAATCTGACGGCTACATTATGGATTTATGCAAATTACTTATGACAAACTAAGCAAAATAGCAGACATCTTTATACAAGGGGAAAATGTTCCTAAGCAGATGCACTAGAATTCTTTCATGAATGTCGAAAACCATAGCCTGTGAACTCTTTCTTGAATTAGTTTAGAATAATTTCCTCCAAATATAGAAGTCTTCCTTTACACTATCAATTTCCAGTGGCCTTCTAACTGCCAAGCAAACATTATTTATTATACTAAATAATGATTATAAGGTAACAATTAACTGAAAAGAAATTCCTTCCTCGGTGTTTCAAGGATTTTTAGTATTAACTACTTAACAATGTTTGAGCTTTAATTGTTTTTTCCCTTTAATCCTTATTTAGCTATTTCACACTGTGTATTTAAAACAAAAAAAAGTTTGTGTCTATTTCTAATTTATTGCCTTCCTCTTCAGAATGTTTTCTATCCTCATAATATAATAGAGAATAAACTAGACCTCATTGATTTCCATTATAATCATAGCTATTGTGTAGCCTTCATCATTATATCTGTCATTTGCTTTCCTTGCTCTCCTAAGTAAATAATGACAATATTTCCAACTGTTTTTTATTTAATGAATTCTGAATAAAGAGCAACCTTGTGCTTTCTACCAGGACTATTCTATTTTCAATTTGAAGAATCAACACTTTAAAAGCTAATGTAAACAAACTGGACTGTTGCATTAAAGATGACAGCATACTTTGTCACAGAATTTTTATTGTTTTTACAATTCTGGTAGTGGGACTGAAAGAGGTTGATCACTGCCAGTTAGAAACCTATTTTACAAATACTACATAAACTAGAATATTTGAAATTGTATCATATGGATTTTCCTTCCCCAAAAGATAAGCCCAAAATGTGTTTAATACTATCAAAAAGAAACCTCAAGGGGGCGGAGCCAAGATGGCAGCGTGAGTAGGACAGTGGGAATCTCCTCCCAAAACATATATATTTTTGAAAATACAACAAATACAACTATCCCTAAAGGAGAGACCAAAAGACACAAGACAACAGCCAGACCACATCCACACCTGTGAGAACCCAGTGCCTGGAGAAAGGGGTAAGATACAAGCCATGGCCCAGTGGGACCCCAGCGTCCCTCACTCCAGCTCCTGGCAGGAGGAGAGGAGTCGGAGCGGGGAGGGAGAGGGAGCACAGGAATGCTGAAAACCCAGCCCCAGCCATCCACACCAGAGTGCAGATACAGTGCATGCGTGGGGTCCTGGATACTAGGGAAGAAGGACAGTAAGAACTTTAAGTGGATCCTGAAGCCGGCGCCCCTGTGACAAAGAAAAGTGAGTGCTTTTTGAAAGTCTTAAAGGGACAGGGAGCCCACAGCTGGACTGAAGCATCCCGGGACACAGTCCAGCGGCTGGAAATTCCAGGGACCTCCGGGCACACTAACCCCCTGGGAAACAGCTCTGGGACCCCTCACGGAGGTAAACAGCCAAACAGCCCCCCAAACATTACCCCTCCAGGGCCCTGCCACAGCAGAGCAGAGGCCTGAGGCTGGCCACACCCACAGCAAGGGAGCTTCCTCCATACCAGCCAGGCAAGACACAGAGACACAGTCTATACACAATTGCCCAACACAAGCAACTAGGGGTCGTACTTGTCCCAGTAAAGAAAGGTCAGGAGCAAGTGGAAAGTCTTGGCTCTGACACCTGACAGATGAGTCAAGAGCTCATCATTGCACCTATCAACATGAAAAGGCAAAAAAAATTTGCTCCAGACAAGAGTAACCCAGACAGCTTCAACATCTTCTACATCTTCCCCTGAGAAGGAACCTGGGGAGATAGATTTAACCAGTCTTCCTGAAAGAAAATTCAAAACAAAAGTCGTAACCATGCTGATGGACTTGCAGAGAAATATGCAAGAACTAAGGAGGGAGAATACAGAAATAAAACAATCTCTGGAAGGACTTCAAAACAGAATGGACGAGATGCAAGAGACCATTAATGGACTAGAAAACAGAGAACAGGAATGCAGAGAAGCTGATGCAGAGAGAGATAAAAGGATCTCCAGAAATGAAAGAATTTTAAGAGAACTGTGTGACCAATCGAAATGGAACAATATCCGCATTATAGGGGTACCAGAAGAAGAGAGAGAAAAAGGGATAGAAAATATCTTCGAAGAAATAATTGCTGAAAACTTCCCCAAACTAGGGGAGGAAATGGCCTCTCAGACCACAGAGGTACACAGAACTCAAATGACAAGGGATCCAAGGAGGGCAACACCAAGACACATAATAATTAAAATGGCAAAGATCAAAGACAAGGACAAAGTATTAAAGGCAGCCAGAGAGAAAAAAAAGGTCACCTACAAAGGAAAACCCATCAGGATATCATCAGACTTCTCAACAGAAACACTACAGACAATAAGAGAATGGCATTATATATTTAATGCAATGAAACAGAAGGGCCTCAAACCAAGAATACTGAATCCAGCAAGATTAACATTTAAATATGAAGAAGGGATTAAACAATTCTGAGACAAGCAAAAGTTGAGGGAATTTGCCTCCTACAAACCACCTCTACAGGGCATCCTACAGGGACTGCTCTAGATGGGAGCACACCAAAAAAGAGCACAGAACAAACACCCAACATATGAAGAATGGAGGAGGAGGAGTAAGAAGGGAGAGTAATAAAGAATCATCAGACCATGTTTATAATAGCTCAATAAGTGAGTTAAGATAGACAGTAAGATAGTAAAGAAGCTAACCTTGAACCTTTGGTAACCACAAACTTAAAGCCTGCAATGGCAATAAGTACATACCTTTCAATAATCACCCTAACTGTAAATGGACTGAAGGCACCAATCAAAAGACACAGAGTAATAGAATGGATAAAAAAGCAAGACCCATCCATATGCTGCTTACAAGAGACTCATCTCAAACCCAAAGACATGCATAGACTTAAAGTCAAGGAACAGAAAAAGATATTTCATGCAAACAACAGAGAGAAAAAAGCAGGTGTTGCAATACTAGTATCAGACAAAATAGACTTCAAAATAAAGAAAGTAACAAAAGATAAAGAAGGACATTACATAATGATAAAGGGCTTGGTCCAACAAGAGAATATAACCATTATAAATATACATGCACCCAACACAGGAGCACCAACATATGTGAAACAAATACTAACAGAATTAAAGGAGGAAATAGAACGCAATGCATTTATTTTGGGAGACTTCAACACACCACTCACTCCAAAGGACAGATCCACCAGACAGAAAAATAAGTAAGGACACAGAGGCGCACTGAACAACACACTAGAACAGATGGACCTAATAGACATCTACAGAACTCTATATCCAAAAGCAAAAGGATACACATTCTTCTCAAGTGCACATGGAACATTCTCCAGAATAGACCATATACTAGGCCACAAAAAGAGCCTCAGTAAATTCCAAAAGATTGAAAACCTACCAACCAACTTTTCAGACCACAAAGATATAAAACTAGAAATAAATTCTACAAAGAAAGCAAAAAGGCTCACAAACTCATGGAGGCTTAACAACACACTTCTAAATAATCAATGGATCAATGAACAAATCAAAATGGAGATCCAGAAATATATGGAAACAAATGACAACAACAACACAAAGCCCCAACTACTGTGGGATACAGCAAAAGCAGTCTTAAGAGGAAAGTATATAGCAATCCAGGCATATTTAAAGAAGGAAAAACAATCCCAAATGAATGATCTAATATTGCAATCATCGAAATTAGAAAAAGAAGAACAAATGAGGCCTAAGGTCAGCAGAAGGAGGGATATAATAAAAATCAGAGGAGAAATAAAATTGAGAAGAATAAAACAGTAAAAAAATCAATGAAACCAAGAGTTGGTTCTTCGAGAAAATAAACAAAATAGATGAGCCACTAGCCAGACTTATTAAGAGAAAAAGAGAGTCAACACACATCAACAGAATCAGAAACGAGAAAGGAAAAATTATGATGGACCCCACAGAAATACAAAGAATTATTAGAGACTACTATGAAAACCTATATGCTAACAAGCTGGGAAACCTAGGAGAAATGGACAACTTACTAGAAAAATAAAACCTTCCAATACTGACCCAGAAAGAAACAGAAAATCTAAACAGACCAATTACCAGCAACAAAATTGAAGCGGTAATCAAAAAACTACCAAAGAACAAAACCCCCGGGCCAGATGGATTTACCTCGGAATTTTATCAGACATACAGAGAAGACATAATACCCATTCTCCTTAAAGTTTTCCAAAAAATAGAAGAGGAGGGAATACTCCCAAACTCATTCTATGAAGCCAACATCACCCTAATACCAAAACCAGGCAAAGACCCCACCGAAAAAAGAAAACTACAGACCAATATTCCTGATGAACGTAGATGCAAATATACTCAACAAAATATTAGCAAACCAAATTCAAATATACATCAAAAGGATCATACACCACAACCAAGTGGGATTCATCCCAGGAATGCAAGGATGGTACAACATTTGAAAATCCATCAACATCATCCACCACATTAACAAAAAGAAGGACAAAAACCACATGATCATCTACATAGATGCTGAAAAAGCATTCGATAAAATTCAACATCCATTCATGACAAAAACTCTCAATAAAATGGGTATAGAGGGCAAGTACCTCAATATAATAAAGGCCATATATGATAAACCCACAGGCAACATCACACTTAACATCGAGAAGCTGAAAGCTTTTCCTCTGCAATCGGGAACAAGACAGGGATGCCCACTCTCCCCAATGTTATTCAACATAGTACTGGAGGTCCTAGCCATGGCAATTAGACAAAACAAAGAAATACAAGGAATCCAGATTGGTAAAGAAGAAGTTAAACTGTCACTATTTGCAGATGACATGATATTGTACATAAAAAACCCTAAAAACTCCCCTCCCAAACTACTAGAGCTAATATCAGAATTCAGCAGAGTTGCAGGATACAAAATTAAGACCCAGAAATCTGTGGCTTTCCTATACACTAACAGTAAACTAATAGAAAGAGAAATCAGGAAGACAATTCCATTCACAATAGCATCAAAAAGAATAAAATACCTAGGAATAAACCTAACCAAGGAAGTGCAAGACCTATACCCTGAAAACTATAAGACACTCTTAAGAGAAATTAAAGAGGTCACTAACAAATGGAAACTCATCCCATGCTCCTGGCTAGGAAGAATTAATATTGTCAAAATGGCCATCCTGTCCAAAGCAATATACAGATTTGATGCAATCCCTATCAAACTACCAACAGCATTCTTCAATGAACTGGAACAAATAGTTCAGAAATTCATATGGAAACACCAGACCCCAAATAGCTAAAGCAATCCTGAGAAGGAAGAATAAAGTGGGGGGATCTCACTCCCCAACTTCAAGCTCTGCTATAAAGCCATAGTAATCAAGACAATCCGGTACCGGCACTAGAACAGAGTCACAGACCAATGGAACAGAATAGAGACTCCAAACATTAACCCAAATATATATGGTCAACTAATATTCAATAAAGGGGCCATGGACATACAATGGGGAAATGACAGTCTATTCAACAGATGGTGCTGGCAAAACTGGACAGCTACATGTAAGAGAATGAAACTGGATCACTGTCTAACCCCATACACAAAAGTAAACTCAAAATGGATCAAAGAGTTGAATGTAAGTCATGAAACCATAAAACTCTTAGGAAAAAACATAGGCAAAAATCTCTTAGACATAAACATGAGTGACCTCTTCTTGTACATATCTCCCCGGGCAAGGGAAACAAATGCAAAAATGAAAAAATGGGACTCTATCAAGCTGAAAAGTTTCTGTACAGCAAAGGACACCATCAATAGAACAAAAAGGTATCCTACAGTATGGGAGAATATATTTATAAATAACAGATCCGATAAAGGGTTGACATCCAAAATATATAAAGAGCTCACACATCTCAACAAACAAAAAGCAAATAATCCAATTAAAAAATGGGCAGAGGAGCTGAATAGACAGTTCTCTAAAGAAGAAATTCAGATGGCCAACAGACACATGAAAAGATGCTCCACATCACTTTTCATCAGTGAAATGCAAATTAAAACCACAATGAGATATCATCTCACACCAGTAAGGATGGCTACCATCCAATAGACAAACAACAACAAATGTTGGCAAGGTTGTGGAGAAAGGGAAACCCTCCTACACTGCTGGTGGGAATGTAAATTAGTTCAACCATTGTGGAAAGCAGTATGGAGTTTCCTCAAAATGCTCAAAATAGAAATACCATTTGACCCAGGAATTCCACTTCTAGGAATTTACGCCAAGAATGCAGCACTCCAGTTTGAAAAAGACAGATGCACCCCTATGTTTATCGCTGCACTATTTACAATAGCCAAGATATGGAAGCAACCTAAATGTCCATCAGTAGATGAATGGATAAAGAAGATGTGGTACATATACACAATGGAATATTAGTCAGCCATAAGAAGGAAACAAATCCTACCATTTGCAACAACATGGATGGAGCTAGAGGGTACTATGCTCAGTGAAATAAGCCCGGTGGAGAAAGACAAGTACCAAATGATTTCACTCATATGTGGAGTATAAGAACAAAAGAAAACTGAAGGAACAAAACAGCAGCAGTAGCACAGAACCCAAGAATGGACTAATAGTTGCCAAAGGGAAAGGGACTGGAGAGGATGGGTGGGAAGGAAGGGATAAGGGTGGGGAAAAAAGAAAGGGGGCTATACAATTAGCATGTATAGTGTGGGTGGGGAGGCATGGGGAGGGCTGTGCAACACAGAGAAGTAGTGATTTTACAGCATCTTACTACACTGATGGACAGTGACTGTGAATGGGGATGTGGGGGAGACTTGGTGAAGGGGGAGCCTAGTAAACATAATGTCCTTCATGTAATTGTAGGTTAATGATATCAAAATAAAATTAATTAAAAAAAAAAAGAAACCTCAATTATAAAGTAAGTATGGAGAAAGCTGGCTTAATTCATGGGGAAAATAATCTAAATTTCAAAGTTACTTAATAAATTACATCTCACATTTTCAGATATATAGTGTAACTGGAAGTAGGTTTTCATTTCCTATCAAACATATTTAAATCAACAAACTCTCATTTGAAAAAGTCACCTCCTAAATCTGAAACACAAAGCAAATCTTAGAAAATTAAGAATCCATGTTTTAAAAGGTCCTGTGAATGTCCTTAATATATAAGATTATCCATTTGTTTAAACAAACTTTTAAAAACTTCTTCTTAGTCTAAGTTTTGTAGAAAAATTACCATTTGTGATAATACAGAAGAAAGTGGTACCATGTCCAATATTTTTCAGTAATGAAAATTATAAATATGAATATACAAATGCTTATGAGTAAGAAAACACAAAATAACCTATTAAGAATATGAGCAGTGAATCATGTTTTTTTCTTTAGTCATCACTATCACTATCCTGTCTACAATAAGCTTGTTACTTTTGTAATTAAAAAAACAGTTATTTAGGTGATTGAATTATTTTTCTCTTGTTCCTGGAATTAAAATAAAGAACCCTAGAATAAAGGCAACAACTCCTTTATATTTATAAATAATAATAATAAAGTGAAATGAAAATCCTAGAACAAATATAATATTTACAAAAGTTACAATATGGAGGTAGTAAAATAGATGGGTCAGTACCATGGAAGGAAGGTTTTGGAGTGACTTTCATTTTTGTGACAAACACCCAACATATTATTAATTTCATCACCACTTTCAAAACACTTCATTATTTGTAAGGATACATAAAATCACCCTACTGTTGGTTTGCTTCTTAACACCTTCTTAACAAACCAGACAAATTAAATTTGGAGCAAAAGCTAACCTGTTACATTTTTAAAAATTCAGTATCTGGTATGTATGTTAATATTTTCATAATTTTAGTTTCATCATGGCATTAATTTTCTAAACAAATGGAATTGCTTTTGAGGTCTGAAGGGTTACTGATTTTGTACTTGCCATTTACTCATCTTCATGTAGATATAGGAGATAATTTGGTGAAAACCTTAGAGAAAAGTGAACAAATGGTCACACAACGGAATACATTTAAAAATATTGTCTAAATTGTTTCTAATGAAAACTGCATGAACACAAAAAATTAAATATTTTGTTTAATTTATACATGCTCTTAATCTATATGTATATTAACTTCTGAATCATGTCATTTAACAATAAATAAAAATTGTTTCCACTTCATGTGAACGGGATGCAGCGGAAGAGTTTAAATTTTTATTCTTTGCCAATAGTTCATAAATTTCAAGTCATTTAAATATTTCACTTACAATTTTATATATATATGTATGTGTATACATATACACATACATATATATATGTCAGAATTAGGAAACCTCAAGAAACTGAAGTTTGCATTTAATTTGGGTGTTAGTGCAAGTAGGAAAAGATGTTAATGTGTATGTTCAGATTCACAGAATGTACGATCCTCAAAAATTTAAGAACTCAGATGTTAAAAGTCCCCACTAATATAGATATTTTTCTTCATAAAAAAGTATTTAGTACTTCTAATGTCGGACATCAGAAACTTAAAAAAAAGTAAACTGTAATTACGCATATGTATTTCATAATGGATAAATACGTATTAAATAAAATCTGACCACACTTATTTTTTCTTTATCTAGCAGACCGCATTCTCTTTCAAATAGATGTACATAGTTAACTAAGTGAGCTCTCTAGAATTTCAAAGTATGACTTTTTGCTTGTGAAAAATACAGTTTTTATCTGGTGCAGAGCAAGATTTTCATTGTTATTGTTATCAATTTGGGGTTGTCAAATTTTTTTTTTTTTTGATGGGGGCACATTGTGGGAAAAGCACAGAGAAGGTCTCCCTTCTCTGTTTAGAGCTGTCATTGAGGTTTCCTACCCCTGTTCACTTAACAGGAATTTTCTGGGCCACTCTATTATTTAAGGTCTCTGGTGAAATCACACACTCTTCAGTGTTTGACTGTTTATTTGGCTTGGCTGCCACTGTGGGAACAATTTAGATTACTTGAAGAATGTGCCCAAAATAATGAGAATGACTGACAGCTGAATGAGATGAAAAATCCCTTAAAAGTAAAAGAAAGGTGAAATGCATATTTTTAATACCTTTAGGTTTTGCTTCCTGATTTTTTTTCTTTTTACATTTTTAACTGTTTCATGCTGAATTCTCATTTAGTCTTTAAGTAGTTGGATTCTCATCTTACGTGAACAAACTAGAAAATGCAGAGAGAACAAAAGCTAGATTTTTAAGAAACATTTAAGCCATCTTATCCTTGTTTTAATTGTAAAGAATTCATAGTTCTTATTCTAATACTAGCTTACCAAATCATTGTTTCCATTTCTTTAAAAATCCTCACCATATATAAATTTTAAAAGGTAAAGTTTATAATTTCCAGCTGATTTATTCTTCAACATCCCTTATTTTTCCATTGATAACTGAGGATTTTACAGTCATGGGTTTTGAATTGTTTTATTATGATTTATTTTGATGTTAAAGAACAATCCAGAAGATCACTGTCATTTCTACAGAGGCTCTGCCCCCAATGTCCCACCCCCTCAAAGAGCCAGGAGTGAAAGTGAAGCATGGTAAAAACAAATTTTCCAGACTTACTATCAAAGTTAGGATAACATGGGATGATGAAGGTTCACTGGAAAGATAGATGGAAGGATAACTAGACTTAAGTTCCAGATAAACTAGTAAAATATTTATTTAACTGAATCTTATCTTCTGAGAATGTGTTTCCTTTGAAAATATTTCAGGAATAAATATACTAGTTTAGAATAATACTTAGGTTTAAGTTTTCTGAACTAACTGAATAAATCAGTGTCTCGTATGTCCCTTTACTATTTCCCACATTTTGATCAGTGATAACTGCTCTGCATGAGGGAAACATGTTGTGAACTGCCTGAAGTTTCCTTCTGACAAGCTGCATGCCTGTGAATAGTCATATCCCCAGTGGTGCCAAGACATCCCTCAGTCTTGATGTCATCCTTTCGGAGGAACCAAGACAAATAAGGCCACATCAAGAAGTCCAAACATCAAGACAGTTTTGGACACTGTATCCTTTTGACCTTGAGACACAAAGAAAGTCATTGATGCTTCCCAGTTTACAAATTCACAGAACTATTGCAAATCCATTGAAAAGGAAATTAATGATCGACTAGCTGATTAACAGTTGTTGCCTCTGAAGCAAATATTGTAAAATTCTTAAGGACATATTTTATAAAGAATTTATAAGGCATTGGTCTATATACACGTTAGGGTGACAGTCTTGAATAAAACTGAATTGTTCAGATAAAACTGCAGTTTCCATTGCTGAGTTTTAGAGAGACTGCGCTTTCCATATATATTTGTCCTAAGAAAAGACTCCTATTTTAGTTTCCAAGTTATATTATGGCAACAAAGTTTGATGTCTCCCAGAAATGCAACAAAATAAAAGGAAAAATTCCTAAACAAAGTGAACCCTTCTATCTGAACCAAAGAAGTGTTTAAAGAGTTCAGCATAAGTATTCACATAATGAGAAAAAAAAAAAAAAAGCTGCCACTATCTGGTAGATTGAGCTTGCACTGACAACATATACATGTGCATTTTTTATTGAATTGACAAGATTTTCTTCTGTCCCAATATAGTAACTTAAAAATAATAAAACACTTGTGATTGCAAAAGATAAAATTAAAGAAGATAAAAAAAGAAAAAGATCTAGGGGCTCAAAATTCTTCTTTATTCATAAGCTGGAAACCTGGAACTAATCCTTGACTTTCCTTCTCTGTCATATTCCCAGTTCATGAGTAATCCCTTACAGTTCTCTCTTCTAGATCTCTCTTGTACCCATGCCCACATTTTTCTCACTTTGGTCTAGATTACCATCATCTCTTACCCATTTACAGCATCACAAAGAACTTCTCTCTCTGATTCCAAACTTTTCACCTAATGGTTTTCTTCCCACACCAGGACAGACTAAAATTCTTAAAAAACATATATCCAGACTTTTCCAGCCACTTAGGATATAGAAAGCAGCAAAGAATGTTAATCTCCCCCAATAACAGTGAGAAAAAAATGGATAAACAAGAATATTATCACTTTTATTGAGTCTATCAGAGAACTGAAATCGTAAGGCAACTAAGTAATCTGAATTTCAAGGGGAAAGAATCCTCTAAGGAGAAACGGAACAATGTGCAGAGTTAATGTACAAGATAGCAAGAGAAAAATTGAACAAGTTGCTATAAAGGTCAAATGTGGGTTAGCCTGTCAATCTAGAATACCCTGGAGCCCCAGACATAAGATATGTATGTGGAGGGGGAGAATGATGTCATACATTTGTTGACAACTTTTCCTCATCTAGGAGGTGCTCAGAAGAAAGATTAGAGGTGGGGAACGAAGACCAGAGAGAGACCGCACTGTTGATAAGGTGTGAAGGAGATCAGCAGGCCAGAATGACATCAATGGCGGCAAGACACACAGTTCTCAGGGAGGGACAGCAAGCCTCCTGCTCTATTCTTCCTCCAACTAAGCTGATTTTCCAACCATGTTCAGCTTCTTGCAATTGCTTGCATGTCCCATGCTCTTATTTTAAGACTTCTAAAGATGCCATTTCCTTTGAAGAGCAGATTCTTATGCACTTTCTTCTCCTGGTATTTGCTAATTTTTCAAATATATGCTTTATTTGGATTGCACTTCCCAGTAGTAACTGCACTGCCTGATCCCATCATTCTGCAGGGGACGGAAATAATTTTTCCTTTACCCTTCTAGATTCTTAGTGGAGACCTCCTTGTAATAAGGCAGATAAACAAGAGAAAAACAAATTTAACTATGTACATACTATAGAGCTCCCCAAAGGTAAAAGACTCAAGTGATCAAACAGAAAGTGTTTATATCTTTTAGACAAAGAAACAATGAATTTGTAAAGAACTGACAAGGTGAAGTGGTTTGGGCTAAGGACAGTAACATGAAGAAGTAGCAAAGTTTGTTTACCCAGCCTTCTTGGCCCTACATTCCCTGTCCCTGGAGATAAAGATGACTTCTACCCCTCATGGTGCAGGGATGCCTGGCATGTGGAGATGTATCTCCTACATTCAGGGGTACAAGTAGGGTCACCAGCTTTACTTTAATTCCAAATAAATCAGTATGCTAACATGACATGCTTTGGGGTAACATATTCTGAATGCCTGTATTTTCTGCCCAAAGATTTAATTGTGTGACTTAGGCCCTTCATTTTGTAATGTTTACTCTTATTGACTATTTTTTATAGACTCTAAGCTTCCTGAGGAGAGCAACCACCTCCATCTTGCACAGACCTGTTGCCTCATACCTGGCACAGGAAAATTGTTCAATACATATACTTGCATTAATAAAAACCCAATACAGTTTCTGTGAAAAAATTACATGCATATCCTTCAATGCAACATACTTTGTGTTCTTGCTGAACCTCATGGGTAGTCATAATGATTTTATTTTCTTCATCATTTCCGGGCTTTTGTGGATTCTTAAGATATATGCTGTCTATTAAATATATACTGCAATAAAAGTATTTTTTTAATAAACAGCCCAGCAATAATTCCTCTAAGTCTTTAATTGCCAACTTAAATATAATGTAAACATAAAGCCTGGTTATTGACATCGGTACCATTATCTCCCATTAAGACCATTCATTCACAACGGCAGCTTTTATTGGAGGATCCTGGCCAACAGCAGAGGATACATACTTCATTATATCTGCGACAGAAACAGAAATTGGGAGGAATGCAAGGCAGTTTGAATTAGGAAAAGAAATGAACTAACTTGAGGAACTAAAGTACCCAAATTTCATTTACCATCAAAGTTTCATTATACTTACTGAACTATATCTGTAAAAAAAAAATTAAGTCTTTCCATGAGGGTTTTCTCAAAAAGGACATGTATCACCCACCCTCACTACTTTTTATAGGCATAACAGATTCTTGGGATTGGTGCTGAAAGTACAGGTTTATGTATTTTTATACTTTTAAAGTGAAATGTAACCCATTTTAAGAGAAAAGTGCAAAGTTATATATAAATTTGGCATATTCTGATATTAATCTGCTTATAATTTCTATAATAAAATACTACTGAAAAAATGTTCAGTATCTTTTACCTCTACTAAAAGTTGAGTCAATAAAATATAAATATTTTCTTCCTTAACTGTATGAGCTTAATGATTGCTGTTCATATTTCTACTCTTTCTTTTCCTGTTGCTATTTGCACAATTGGATAAATTGCAGAAAATATCTAATGACTCCACGTACCTTTTGCAGTAACCATTTGATCATTCTCAGATGATGCTTTTATGTGGTTATAAGAACAACTATTTAGAGGCTCTGTGAGTTCCAGGATCAAAATAATCATTTAGGGCATACTTCTAAGTTACAAGAATCTTTCTTTTTACACACATAACCTTTCCTTTCCTACTTTTCTTACCAGAAGTCCTACTGCTTTCTGAAAATGAAGCTACCAATATCTAGAGTGAAACTTGTCTCCTGACAGACCAATCTTACAATTTAGGAAGTCTCCACTTGCTAATAACATGCTACCTTTAATACTATTGATTGATTTTTTTTCATTATTTCACTTGGAATTAAATTGACTTAAACATCTATAGCCAAGATTATTTATGGCACAAGAGCAGTTAGTCGATACCATTGGTCTTTTTAATGTCTCTACAGCCTCCCCACTAGTCCTTGAACTCTTTCTTATAAGAAAAGCACAGATGCTTTTCATGTTATTACTATTTCATTACACATTTAGATTATAATTTTGAGCTTGAAAGAATTCCAGCATTGACATTTACTGAAATTCAACTTATACTTTATCTTTTGGAAAATATTATTTCCTTTATAAAATTGTTCCATTGTCTATCCCTTTGTGTTAATTACAAATAGAGGATGATTCTTTCAGGACAAAAGTCTTTATAGCATCTTTTAAAGAGAAACTGGTTTTTTCTAAAAAAATTTAAACAGAGTACTAGTCAGAGTAACTTTAAAAAGACTGTTAACATTTCTGAAATTTACATAAGCTTAGAGGACCTCAGCATACTGAAATGGCCTATTCCTCAGTTTATATTAAGGTAATTAATAATAAATATAAAATTAATACCCTAGAGCATTTGTTTCTTTAAATAAAATGATATTCCCAGTATGGGTTAAACACTAATTTAAGAGAGAAAGAATGATAGAATGAGACTGGTTTTGTAAAAATATACGAAATTTTTAAAATAATAATGTGACATTCTTTTGCCAGTGATTTGTTTTGTAATTTGGCTTTGTGTATGCTTTATTGTTCTATAAAATTTGAATACAGGATTTATTTTTATTGAAGTATAGTTGATACACAATCTTATATTGGTTTCAAGTATACAGCACAGTGGTTCGATAGTTACATGTATTGTTAAATCCTCACCCCTGCTAGTGCAGTTACTATCTGTCAACATAGGAAGATGTTACAGAATCATTGGCTATATTCTCCATGCTGTCCTACCATCCTTGTCACCAACTTATATTATGAATGAGAACTTTTTGTGCTTCTTTATCCCCCACCCACCCATACCAAACCCTCCCCCATGGTAACTATCAGTCACTACTCAGAGTCTACTGTCCTCTTGTTCATTTTGTTTTGTTTTGTTTTTAGATTCCACAAATAAGTCTTGTTTTTGATAGTTATGTGGAAAATGTCTTCATTTTCAATATACTGAGTTCTTCTAAGCTTATATAAGTTTCAGAAATGTTAACAGTCTTTTTGAAGTTATAGATTGCTGTTTTTTTCAAGATGTTTTCCAAAATATTCCCAGTTAAAACTACAACCAAAAAAAAAATAGTAGGAATGACAGCTTGATGTTCTATGTATATCACTTCTCCATATCTTCAATGACAAAATGAATCAGTTTATTTACTACTGCAAAACATTCCTTTCCATACTTCAAGGTCAAGTATATTGTTATAAACCAAAAATATGTTTCTTATGCTACACCCCTTTGAATCAGTAGCAATAAGATCTTCGAGAAAAAAATATGTTTTTGCTTTCTTGCTGAGAAAATGATGAAGTAAAATGAAAATGTCAATGTAGACAGAATGCTAAAGCTAAATAGGATAAAAGAAGTTGCAAAAGCATCTCTAATTTGTTGTCAACATAGATATACATGGTTGAGATTTATGATATGGCAGCACCTTACACTTCCTATGACATTTATTTGCTTTAGAAACCAACACACATAAAAGCAAAATAAATTGTGTTTTTAAAGATACATTCTTTGCACTATTGGCAGACACTGAAAAATGAAACATTTATGAGTTTATTAAGTATCTTCTTGAAATGGAATCCATGATTATCCTTTTCTACCTTCTTGGTGCCTCTCAGATCTAAATTCCTATGGCTTTTAAATAGCCACATTACTAAAGGCAATATGAGAGTCCTCTGGAGGCTGTCTTTATTCCTGGGTCCAGAGATTTATCTTAGCCAAATGACTTCCCTATAATTCATTCCATCTGTTTCATCATTTTATTCACTCTTTTTTTTTTGAAGATTTCATAACACACCTTGAAAAATCCTGTTACACCTTATTGAGATGGTCGCCCTCTTGCTTGCATCCTGTCTTCACCCCTCTCCCTGGTTCACACTGGACGTGGTGGGCCTTCAGTTGCACTGACTTCCCCCCTCACACACTTCTCTTTCTCCCATCTCCCCTCAACCCTGCCTTTTGCTCACACACTTCCTTCCTCTCCTTCAGAGTCTTCAGAAAGAATAAGATTAACTTGGTGAATCTGTTCTAAAATTGGCCCATTTAATGGAGATTTCTTAACTTGCCTGTGTTCCCTGTGGTTCATTTTTGGGAAACTGTTTACTTTTCTCTATTCCAGGGGCTACAGATTACATGAGTCTTCAATGGTAGTACAGGATCATACTACCTTTTTGACATATTTTACATTATTTCTTCTTCATCTTGATACATTCACTCATCTTCATAGTGGAAATTATATTATACTCTTTCAGGGGTTATGAATGACTTCAGGAAAACAGGTAACAGAATTCTGGCAGGTAGTGGATTCCTCCAAATGTCAATTTTCTAGGGTAAAACTACTATTTCAGCATTTTTAAAAAGGAATAACATACAAAGTTCTCAAGTTGCATCAGTAATTGTAAAAGGGAGAAAAGAAAAAAAACTTGCAAATGTTAAATATTTTAATATTGTTACAAAGTATCATTATGTTCTGAGTAATCTTTCAATTACATCTTCTCCTGATTTGGCTTAGGTTATATTATAGGAAAGCATATTTGAAGCCTACCTGATAATTCCTTTTGAAGACTGTGCTCCAAAGAAGGAAACCTCAGTGTCCTGCTCTGCTTGTAGAGGCTACATGGCACGTGGAGAGCATCATGGTCCCGAGCTCAGACCCTGCGGGTCCTTTGTCTGGATTCAAATCCTGGATCTTTGACTTTTTGGTTGCCTAAACTGTAGAAATCACACTGTCTTAGGTTTCCTCTTTCTCTGTTCATCTGTAAGATGAGGGTAATTATAGTACCTACATCAAGATAGTGGTGAGGATCAAATAAATGTTTTTTTAAAAGCATAGAAAAGTTGTTTGAAATGAACAAAGTACTCTGTTAATATCAGCTATGGTTATCAATGTTACTGATTGCTAAGAGCTAATGCATTAAAAAAGGCTCAAAATGAGTATCTCATTAAGACATGACATACAATTCTTGGAGCTTGAATACTGTATTAATTGCAGTATTTCAGTATTAAAAAAAAGCACAAGAAACTTCATGGCTTGAAACAACATGTACATAGAGTCTCAGAGTTTCTGTGCATCAGAATTCCAGGCACAGCTTGTTTGGGTTCCTGATCATCTTCCCAAAAGGCCACAAAAGGTCAAACAGGCTCTACTCATTATTGGAGCTGAGCATCCGCTTCCACACTCACATATTTGTTGACAGAATTCAGTTTCCTGTATTCTGTAGACTGTAGAATTGAGGTCCCCATCTACTTGCTGGCTGTGGGGGCCCGGCCTACAGCCGAGGCTGAGCCCCACTCTAGCTGGACAACGCCCTAAAGATGGCACCTGCTTCCTGCTCACCACCCTTTCCCCTCTCCCCTGTTGGGGATTGACCCAGCAGACTTCCGTACCCATGCACAGTTCGTGCTGCCCGCTTAGAGTGGCGCGTGACACCTATCCGCTTAAAGGTCATGCATGATACTGTCCCGGATTGGTTGGGTGACTGAATATAAGGGAGCCCGCCAGGAGGGAGAGGAGCTTCCCAACAACCGCTGTAACCACCGTGAGAGATTAGACAATAAAGCCTAGAGAAGAATCAAGACCTTGGGCGTGTTGCTTCGGTCCCTGAAGGGTCGCGACAGCTGGCGGTCTTTAAATGCTGCTCTCAGCACCTGGGTGCTGCCCACTTTCTTCTCACAGTTCCACCTTAGTGTTGGTGGTCTCTGAGACCAGTTGTCTGAGTTTTGATCCTGGTCTAGTCACTACTAGCTGTGAGTCAACAAGCAAATGACATAACATCTCCATGACTTAGGTTTTCTATAAAATGGAGATAATAATAGTACCTTCTTCCCAAAGCTGTTGTGAGGACTAAATGGATTATTACATGTAAAGCATAGAGTATACAGAGTGATTATAAGTGTTTGCTCTTATTATCATTCCAGTTAAATTTGATAATCATCCACTTATAGTCAATTAACTAGAAAAGCCCAGTTCAAAAAAAGATAATACAACTTTGGAAAAATGCCAAGAAGCTAAAACTTTCTTCATAAAACATATTTTTTTTTAGTACATTGGATAAAACAGTTAATGGTTTTCCAATGACTTACAATGTAAGGAGCATTTGTGGAAAATTACTCATAGTTGGCTACCTAATAACCACTGTAAACCATATTCTTGATTTTGTTGGAAGTACCAATGTATCAAGCTCCAGCAGATGTAAAGGATTGTTTTAAGATAGTTACAATCCCATTTCCTGCTTCTTCAGCACTCCTTACTGCCACAGTACCCATGGGGCTCAGTTGCAGGCAATGAGATTGAAGCAGAAGTCTACAGAAGATTTCCAGGAAAGTTTTTGCTTTCCTGCCAAGTGATAACAACAGCTCTGGCACTGACTTTTCCCTTTCTGATGCCTGGAGTTGTAGCAGCCATCCTGAGGACAAGAAGCAAAATGCCAACCTATTATGATGATGGATTAGAAAGCCAGAAGGAAGGATGACTCCTTAAGCTACTGTATCAGTGTCAGCAACCAGCCAGCCTCCCTGTAGTTTTCTTACTATGAAATAAATAAATGCCAACTTGTAAGAGACACTCTAAGTAGTGGTTCCTGCTATTTTTAAGTAGACACAAACTGATACAATTTTTAGATCTTACAAAAGGTGACATTACAAAAAATAAATAAACCTGTACCCAAAAAGGACAAAATCAGTAAGCATCTAATATCACTGAGCTGGACAGAAAATGGACACTTCAAAAGTGCATGAATAAGAGAATTTTATGTGCATTAATAAGAGAATAGATGGTCCAAAGTAAAAGTTTGTCCCTCACTAAACTGACTTGCTTAAATCTACTATTTGCTTTCACTTGGAATACATAAAGCCTTCAGAGTCTCTTACTTTATTAAATTCTCTGTGATAATGGCAATCTTGCATCTATAAGAATAAACCCACCTATCCACCTCCATAAAAAAGATGGTGAAAAGAATAAAGTAAATATAAAAAAAATAAAACCTTCTCAGCACTCTGAACCTTTATGTCATCAGATGGCATCTTCCCTTTAGCTGTCTGTCATAAACTATAAAACTCCACAATCCAGCTCCATTCCCAGCCTCACTCCCCCACCCCTCAGGGTCTGTCATTTAAATAGCTCCTTTTGCTTTAAGTACTCTTACTTGTTTAAAATTATCTTGTTATTGTTTCTCTATATATATTTATTTATTTATGGCTTACTGGTTTGTCATGTCTCCTGACAACTGAAATACAAGCTCCATCAGAGTACAGATTCTGAGATCCTCATGGAAACTTAATCTAAAGGCCTAGATAAGTGCCCAAAATACTGGAGAACAATAAAAGGGTGATGAATGAATTAAGAAATGAAAGAAAGGAATAGTAATGATAAATACACATAGCTCTCAAATATCTAAGTGTCTTGCACATATCAGGTATGAATGAATGTTAAATAAACTGCAGTACATCCAGACAAGGGAATATTATCAGAGCTAAAAATAAATGAGCTATCAAGTCATGAAAAGACATGGAGGAATCTTAAATGAGTATTGCTAAGTGAAAGAAACCAATATGAAAAGGCTACATACTGTATGATTCCAACTACATGACATTCTGGAAAGGCAGAACTGTGGAGACAACAGAAGGGGTTAGAGAGATGGAGGAGGGATGAATAGGCAGAAACACAGAGGACTTTCAGAGCAGCAAAAATACTCTCTATGATATTATATGGTGGACGTGTCATTACATATTTGTCCAAAACCATAAAATGTCTACTGCCAATAGTGAACCCTAATATAAACCATGGACTCTGGATGATGAGGGTGTGTCAGTATAGGCTCATCCTTTGTAGTGGGTGGTGTTGATGGTGAGGTAGGCTAGGCATGTGTCAGGGCAGGGACTGTATGGGGAATCTCGGCACCTTCCTCTCAATTTTGTTGTAAACCCTAAACTTCTGAAAGAAATAAAGTCTTAAAACATAAAAAAGAACAAGAAAGGGAAGGCAAAGAGGAAACCAAGAAACCGAGATAGAAGAGCATTCAGTACACTGTGGCTGGTTTTGAAGATGGAGGCATCCATGAGCAAGGACTGTCTAAGAGCCATCAGACGCTCCTGATCAAAGCCAGGAAGGAAACTAGGACTTCAGTCCTACAATTGAAAGCAATTTAATCTTCCTTATAAATTTAATGGGTTTAGAAGCGAATTCTTCCTTTGAGCCACCAGATAAACGCCCACCCAAGTCAATACCTTGATTTAGGCTTCATGAGGCCTTAAACAATTCAGCCACACCATTTCAAATTTCTAACTTACAAAAATGTGAAATAATAAACAGGTATAGATTTCAGCCACCAAATTTGTCGTAATTTGTTATTTAGTAATGCAAAACCAACACACAGTTCTTGGCAATTTCATCAAACACAATATGTACACATACAATACACACATAAATGATCCTTCCAATATAACTAACATTTTCATATGAATTTTCTCAAACTATGACCGTCTAGTTTAGCAGCTTATTCTAATACTTTGACTATGACAGTCATTCAATTACACCGAGGCTAGCAGTTTAGTAGTATCACCACTCTCCTTTCTCTACATTTTCATTTACTTTCCTTCTAAAACCTTAAGTTATTGAATGAAGCATTATAATCTCTCCTTGAAATACATCTTCATCTCAGTTTCTCTTTTTTTGCTTCTTTGTACTCACTTAAATAAGAAGCATAAACACAACTCTCCACCTATGTAGCCACACCCACACATCTGAGCATTGTTGGAGAAAAACACAATAATGCCACTTTGGTCCATGATCACTGCTCAAGTGGGCCCTCAGCATTACCTGTCATTCCACTCTATGTTTTCATTTTTTCTCTCCACTGTATTTCTTACTCTAGTCACTCTCACTCTCAAACTCTCCTAGACAAGGTCTTTTTGTCTACTTTTTAAAATCCTAAACAACTTCTTAAAAATACAATATCTTATCTAAGTATTTTCAAGATCACATCTAAAGCTTTTCATCAATTACAGAGAAGTTTATCTTATTAATAGGAAATAAAATATTTAATAATTTATAAAACAAATGAGGAATAATGCCTTGTTTAGAATAAATATTTTGTATGATTTGATAATAGATCTTAAATAGCTCATTGTATGAGGCACAAAAGCACTGAAATTTATCACATGAAATTTCACCTGTAGCTTTTATCAAATGCATTCCCCCTTCCCAAATCTGATAGCCTCACAAAGTTCTCTTGTTAATATATATAAATATTCATTGTTACTAATCTGTCTTGTTCTATTTATTCTGAATTCAGAGAATACCATCATCGATCACAATATTCCCATTTCTACTAATGTTAAACTTCATACCTTTTTCCTCATTCAGAATAACTGTATTAAATATAGTAACTGTATAAGAAGAACACATCTGCATGCTTTTCCTTTACTCATACACACAGTACTTCACTTCTGATCACCAAATGTGTAGAGGTTTTCCCACACCAAGCAATTCTCTGTGACACTGGCTGGGTATTGTAAAATTTAACTCAATTCTGACACAGTCCCACAAGACTACCTCCTCCCCTTTCAGATGCTATTTGAAAGTCACAGGTTGTTATCTGTACTTTTGACCAACTTCCTATAAATTAGGGTCTCAACAACCCCTTCCTTGGATTCAATAATTTACTAGAAAGGCTCACAGAACTCATGGAAAAATGTACGTATGTTTACTGGTTATCAAGGAGTATGATAAAGGATACAGATGAACATCCAGATGGAAGAGATACGTAGAGGGATGTGTGGGGAAAGGGGCACAGAGTTACCACACCCTCACCAGGCGCCATGCCCTCCCAGTACTTCCACGTGTTTAGCAGCCCAGGAGCTTTACAAATCCTGCACCTCAGGGATTTTCAGGGAGCGTTCCTCATGTAGGCATGATCAATCATTAACTCCGTTTCCAGCCTTCTGCCCCTTCCTGGAGGATGGGGAGCGGGGCTGAAAGCTCCAAGCTTCTAATCATGGCTTGGTCGTTCCGGTGACTGACCCCTTCCAGGGGCTGTTCGGGAGCTGCCTCATGAGAACAAAACATGCTCCTATCACCTAGGACTTCTAGTGATTTCAGGCCTCTATGTCAGGAACTGGGGTCAAAGACCCATTATTAGAAAAAAAAAAAAGATCCTACTACTTCTCTTATCACTTAGGACACAAGAATTTTAGGAGCTCTGTGACAGGAACTAAGGACAGAGATATATATACATATACACACATTCTATTTCACTGCAACATAATTTAACATTTGGTAAAACTAGTCCCACTACCCTTCTCCTTTTACATAATTATGCATGCTTAGTTTTGCACACGAGCTTTAGAATCCTATCATACTTTCATAGATACCACAGTGAGTCAAAAGATTGATACATTAAAAATAAAAGAATAAGGTTTTTATTTCCATGTATTCTTTTCTTTTCCCTCAGTAAAGCTTTTCTGTTACAGTCACACAGGCTTGGTTGATGCCTTGTTTCAGTTTATTTCTAGGCATTTTGCTTTTGTGGGTGTTGTTGTCAGCAGGCTTATTTCTCCTATTTTATAGTCTAGCTAATAATAGGAAAACTGTTCTGTGTTCTTTTAGTTCCATAGCCCCTACCTCATTGGAATTTTTTTCTTATTTTAATTGTAAATCTTAGAGTGTCAAAGTAAAGATGTAATCTGCTATTAATAGTATTTTCTGCTGTTTCATATAGTTTAAAACCTCCTTGTTGTTGTTTTTTTCTTCCAAGTTGACTAGTACTTCAAGAACAGTTAAATAAAGAAAATAGTAGGACTTCTCCTAGCTAATTATTGATTATACTGGGAATGCCTGTCTTTCACAGCTAACTTGATTGTGGCTTTGGTTGAGCACACAGTTTTATAATGATAAGGAGAATTTCCTATTAGATTAAGAGACCTATTATTACTCTTACACCTGGATGCAAAATTATATGAAGTGACTTCTCAATATCTATGAGAGGAACACACATTTTTTTCTGCTTGAGCTATCAATAAGTTGAACTACATAAAGATCCTAATATAAATCCATCTACACATTTACAGAATGAGGTTAATTGAAGTAAAAACTATGTATGGCTGGGCTATATTTTGCAGCCACTAAAAGACCTTAATTTAATAGGTCATTTTTGACTCAATTATATTGATTTCTTCATCTTCTTTTTGTTTTCAATGGCTTTATATTTATATTAAGTACTTCATCAAGTAATTTTTATATTTTAGTATATTTACTTTTTTTTAAATTTTATTTTGTTATCATTAATCTACAATTACATGAAGGACATTATGTTTACTAGGTTCCCCCATTAACCAAGTCCCCCCACATACCCATTCACAGTCACTGTCCATCAACATAGTATGATGCTGTAAAACCACTACTTGTCTTCTCTGTGTTGCACAGCCCTCCCCGTGCCCCCCACACACTATACATGTTAATCATAATGCCCCCTTCCTTTTTTCCTGCCCTTATTCCTCCTTTCCCACCCATCCTCCCAGTCCCTTTCCCTTTGGTAACTGTTAGTCCATTCTTGGGTTCTGTGCTTCTGCTGCTGTTTGTTCCTTCAGTTTTCTTTTGTTCTTATACTCCACATATGAGTGAAATCATTTGGTACTTGTTTTTCTCTGCCTGGCTTATTTCACTGAGCATAATAGAGGTGCATCTGTTTTTTCAAACTGGAGTGCTGCATTCTTACGGTAAATTCCTAGAAGTGGAATTCCTGGATCAAATAGTATTTCTATTTTGAGCATTTTGAGGAACCTCCATACTGCTTTCCACAATGGTTGAACTAATTTACATTCCCACTAGCAGTGTAGGAGGGTTCCCCTTTCTCCACAACCTCGCGAACATTTGTTGTTTTTTGTCTTTTGAATGGCAGCCACCCTTACTGGTGTGAGGTGATACCTCATGGTTGTTTTATTTTGCATTCCTCTGATGACTAGAGATGTGGAGCATCTTTTCATGTGTCTGTTGACCATCTGAATTTCTTCTTTACAGAACTATCTATTCAGCTCCTCTGCCCATTTTTTAATTGGATTACTTGCTTTTTGTTTGTTGAGGTGTGTGAGCTCTTTATATATTTTGGAAGTCAACCCTTTGTCAGATCTATCATTTATGAATATATTCTCCCATACTGTAGGATACCTTTTTGTTCTATTGATGGTGTCCTTTGCTGTACAGAAGCTTTTCAGCTTGATATAGTCCCATTTGTTCATTTTTGCTTTTGTTTCCCTTGCCTGGGGAGATATGTTCAAGAAGAGGTCACTCATGTTTATGGCTAAGAGATTTTTGCCTATGCTTTTTTCTAAGAGTTTTACGGTTTCATGACTTACATTCAAGTCTTTGATCCATTTCGAATTTACTTTTGTGTATGGGGTTAGTTATACAGTTTCATTCTCTTACATGCAGCTGTCCAGTTTTGCCAGCACTATCTGTTGAAGAGACTGTCATTTCCCCATTGTATGTCCATGGCCCCTTTATTGAATATTAGTTGACCATACATGTTTGGGTTAATGTTTGGAGTCTCTATTCTGTTCCATTGGTCTGTGGCTCTGTTCTTGTGCCAGTACCAAATTGTCTTGATTACTGTGAATTTGTAATAGAGCTTGAAGTTGGGAAGTGAGATCCCCCCCCACTTTATTCTTCCTTCTCAGGATTGCTTTAGCTATTCGGGGTCTTTGGTGTTTCCATATGAATTTCTGAACTATTTGTTTCAGTTCATTGAAGAATGCTGTTGGTAGTTTGATAGGGATTGCATCGAATCTGTATATTGCTTTGGGCAGGATGGCCATTTTGATGATATTAATTCTTCCTAGCCAGGAGCATGGGATGAGTTTCCATTTGTTAGTGACCTCTTCAATTTCACTTAAGAGTGTCTTATAGTTTTCAGGGTATAGGTCTTTCACCTCCTTGGTTAGGTTTATTCCTAGGTATTTTATTCTTTTTGATGCTATTGTGAATGGAATTGTCTTCCTGATTTCTCTTTCTATTAGTTTATTGTTAGTGTATAGGAAAGCCACAGATTTCTGTGTCTTAATTTTGTATCCTGCAACTCTGCTGAATTCCGATATTAGTTCTAGTAGTTTGGGAGGGGAGTTTTTAGGGTTTTTTATGTACAATATCATGTCATCTGCAAATAGTGACAGTTTAACTTCTTCTTTACCAATCTGGATTCCTTGTATTTCTTTGTTTTGTCTAATTGCTGTGACTAGGACCTCCAGTACTACGTTGAATAACAGTGGGGAGAGTGGGCATCCCTGTCTTGTTCCCAATCACAGAGGAAAAGCTTTCAGCTTCTTGCTGTTCAGTATGATGTTGGCTATGGGTTTATCATATATGGCCTTTATTATGTTGAGGTACTTGCCCTCTAAACCCATTTTGTTGAGAGTTTTTATCATGAATGGATGTTGAATTTTGTCAAATGCTTTTTCAGCATCTCTGGACATGATCATGTGGTTTTTGTCTTTCTTTTTGTTGATGTGGTGGATGATGTTGATGGATTTTCGAATGTTGTACCATCTTTGCATCCCTGGGATGAATCCCACTTGGTCATGGTGTATGATCCTTTTGATATACTGTTGAATTCTGTTTGCTAATATTTTATTGAGTATTTTTGCATTTACATTCATCAGGTATATTGGTCTGTAATTTTCTTTTTCGGTGGGATCTTTGCCTGGTTTTGGTATTAGGGTGATGTTGGCTTCATAGAATGAGTTTGGGAGTATTCCCTCTTCTTCTATTTTTTGGAAAACTTTAAGGAGAATGGGTATTATGTCTTCTCTGTGTGTCTGATAAAATTCCGAGGTAAATCTGTCTGGCCCGGGGGTTTTGTTCTTGGGTAGTTTTTTGATTACCGTTTCAATTTCTTTGCTCGTAATTGGTTTGTTTAACTTTTGTGTTTCTTCCTTGGTCAGTCTTGGGAGGTTGTATTTTTCTAGGAAGTTGTCCATTTCTTCTAGGTTTTCCAGCTTGTTGGTATATAGGTTTTCATAGTAGTCTTTAATAATTCTTTGTATTTCTGTGGAGTCTGTCGTGATTTTTCCATTCTCATTTCTGATTCTGTTGATGTGTGTTGATTCTCTTTTTCTCTTAATAAGTTTGGCTAGAGGCTTATCTATTTTGTTTATTTTCTCAAAGAACCAGCTATTGGTTTCGTTGATTTTTGCTATTGTTTTATTCTTCTCAATTTTGTTTATTTCTTCTCTGATCTTTATTATGTCCCTCCTTCTGCTGACCTTAGGCCTCATTTGTTCTTCTTTTTCCAATTTCGATAATTGTGACATTAGACCATTCATTTGGAATTGTTCTTCCTTCTTTAAATATGCCTGGATTGCTATATACTTTCCTCTTAAGACTGCTTTTGCTGTATCCCACAGTAGTTGGGGCTTTGTGTCGTTGTTGTCATTTGTTTCCATATATTGTTGTATCTCCATTTTAATTTGGTCATTGATTCATTGATTATGTAGGAGCATGTTGTTATGCCTCCATGTGTTTGTGTGCCTTTTTGCTTTCTTTGTACAATTTATTTCAGTTTTATGTCTTTGTGGTCTGAAAAGTTGGTTGGTAGGATTTCAATGTTTTGGAATTTACTGAGGCTCTTTTTGTGGTCTAGTATTTGGTCTATTCTGGAGAATGTTCCATGTGCAATTGAGAGGAATGTGTATCCTGTTGCTTTTGGGTATAGAGTTCTGTAGATGTCTATTAGGTCCATCTGTTCTAGTGTGTTGTTCAGTGCCTCTGTGTCCTTATTTATTTTCTGTCTGGTGGATCTGTCCTTTGGAGTGAGTGGTGTGTTGAAGTCTCCCAAAATAAATGCATTGCATTCTATTTCCTCCTTTAATTATGTTTGTATTTGTTGCACATATGTTGGTGCTCCTGTATTGGGTGCATATATATTTATAATGGTTATATCCTCTTGTTAGACTGAGCCCTTTATCATTATGTAATGTCCTTCTTTATCTTTTGTTACTTTCTTTATTTTGAAGTCTATTTTGTCTGATACTAGTATTCAACACCTGCTTTTTTCTCTCTGTTGTTTGCATGAAATATCTTTTTCCATCCCTTGACTTAAGTCTGTGAATGTCTTTGGGTTTGAAGTGAGTCTCTTGTAAACAGCATTTGGATGGGTCTTGCTTTTTTATCCATTCTATTACTCTGTGTCTTTTGATTGGTGCATTCAATCCATTTACATTTAGGGTGACTATTGAAAGGTATGTACGTATTGCCATTGCAGGCTTTAAGTTTGTGGTTACCAAAGGTTCAAGGTTAGCTGCTTTACTATCTTACTGTCTAACTTAACTCACTTATTGGGCCATTATAAACACGGTCTGGTGATTCTTTATTTCTCTCCCTTCTTATTCCTCCTCCTCCCTTCTTTATATGTTGGGTGTTTTGTTCTGTGCTCTTTTTAGGTATGCTCCCATCTAGAGCAGTCCCTGTAAGATGCCCTGTAGAGGTGGTTTGTAGGAGGCAAATTCCCTCAACTTTTGCTTGTCTCAGAATTGTTTAATCCCGCCTTCATATTTAAATGATATTCGTTCTGGATACAGTATTCTAGGTTTGAGGCCCTTCTGTTTCATTGCATTAAGTTTATCATGCCATTCTCTTCTGGCCTTTAGGGTTTCTGTTGAGAAGTCTGATGATAGCCTGATGGGTTTTTCTTTGTAGGTGACCTTTTTTTTCTCTCTGGCTGCCTTTAATACTTTGTCCTTGTCTTTGATCTTTGCCATTTTAATTATTATGTGTCATGGTGTTGCCCTCCTTGGATCCCTTGTCATGGGAGTTCTGTGTACCTCTGTGGTCTGAGAGGCCATTTCCTCCCCTAGTTTGGGGAAGTTTTCAGCAATTATTTCTTCAAAGACACTTTCTATCCCTTTTTCTCTCTCTTCTTCTTCTGGTACCCCTATAATGAAGGTATTGTTCCATTTCGATTGGTCACACAGCTATCTTAAAATTCTTTCATTCCTGGAGATCCTTTTATCTCTCTCTGCATCACCTTCTCTGCATTCCTGTTCTCTGTTTTCTAGTCCATTAATGGTCTCTTGCAACTCATCCATTCTGTTTTGAAGTCCTTCCAGAGATTGTTTTATTTCTGTATTCTCCTTCCTTAGTTCTTGCATATTTCTCTGCAAGTCCATCAGCATGGTTATGACTTTTGTTTTGAATTCTCTTTCAGGAAGATTGCTTAAATCTAACTCCCCAGGTTCCTTCTCAGGGGAAGATGTAGAAGATGTCGAAGCTGTCTGGGTTACTCTTGTCTGGAGCAAATTTTTTTGCCTTTTCATGTTGATAGGTGCAATGATGAGCTATTGACTCATCTGTCAGGTGTCAGAGCCAAGACTTTCCACTTGCTCCTGACCTTTCTTTACAGGGACAAGTACGACCCCTACTTGCTTGTGTTGGGCAATTGCGTGTAGACTGGGTCTCTGTGTCTTGCCCAGCTGGTATGGAGGAAGCTCCCTTGCTGTGGGTGTGGCCAGCCTCAGGCCTCTGCTCTGCTATGGCAGGGCCCTGGAGGGGTAATGTTTGGGGGGCTGTTTGGCTGTTTACCTCCATGAGGGGTCTCAGAGCTGTTGCCCAGAGGGTTAATGTGCCCGGAGTTCCCTGGAATTTCCAGCTGCTGGACTGTGACCCGTGATGCTTCCGTCCAGCTGTGAGGTCCCTGTTCCTTTAAGACTTTCAAAAAGCACTAGCTTTTCTTTGTCACAGGGGCATCAGCTTTGGGACCTGCTCACAGGTCTTACTGTCCTGCTTCCCTAGTTTCCAGCACCCCTCACATGCACTGTGTGTCTGCACGCTGGTGTGGATGGCTGGGGCTGGGTGATTAGCAGTCCTGGGCTCCCTCTCCCTCCCCACTCCAACTCCTCTCCTCCCGCTGGGAGCTGGGGTTAGGGACCTCAGGTCCCGCTGCATTGCGGCTTGTATCTTACCCCTTTCACCAGGCATTCGGTTCTCGCAGGTGTGGATGTAGTCTGGCTGTTGTCCTGTATCTTCTGGTCTCTCTTTCAGGGATAGTTGTATTTGTTGTATTTTCAAAAATATGTATGTTTTTGGGAGGAGATTCCCACTGTCCTACTCATGCCACCATCTTGGCTCTGCCCCCTATTTTTTAGTTTTTAATGTCTTTTTTTCCTTACAGAGGGGTATATAATCTGTACATCTAATGGTAAATGAATAATTTTAAAATACTCATATAATGTTTTTCTAGATTATACAATTACTGCAGGGTTGATTTCTGGTTATAAACTATTTCCCATGAATGTTTACCAAAAGCTCCTGATGAAATGCTTCTTCATAAGGTAGGAACATGACATACTCCCAAGTTTCAGGGAGCCTCTTCCTCACACAGAATTTACTCATGGACCCAAGAACAGAGGGTCTGCCATAAAGGAATGGAGGCCCTGCACAGGCTTGGCAACACGAATCCCCCTGACCAATTCTGACCCGCTGCAACCACTATTTGGGGCCTATTTTGCCAGTAACCATAGTCCACTACAGCATACCATATTTTAGGTACTAGCTAGCTATTTTTACAGTATATAGATTACATTTGACCCCTCCCAACACAAAAGGATTAATTCCTTAACCTCACTGGAACATACACTTAGCCAGGGTTTGGATTTGCTGTTCTTATTTAATACGCTTTTGTACACAACATCATCTTCCACCCTAGCTGAACACTATGGTACTGCCGCACACAGTATTGCTTCTTTCTTTGACAGTCCCTTTACACAGAAATAGAAGAAATAGTAAAGCTTATGGCTGATGAAAATCAGTTACAATACCAACTACTAACAACATGTGACATAAACTCTGAGCCTAGAACCTATATATGACATTATTTTCCCCAGAAGGGGGGAACACGTGATTTCATGAATCAAGTTTACCATATTTATTTCATCACTTATATCTAATGATTTATTCATTTAAATGAAAGCCTCTCTCTCTATGATAGTGGCTCCTGTAGACTTAGAGCTTGTAGTACACAAGAAAGAGGATAAAACAGTGTACATATGATGTACCACTGATTAGTAGTTTTCTTTCAATTTTTCTTCTCATTTAGTTTAGCACATAGGGAGTATTGATAGTTTCAATTTGATACATAGCTGAAAAATATTAATGATGGAACAAACTGGAGCTAAAAGATAAATGGACATCACTCAGAGATTCTGAATTTGGAGATGTCCACAGAACTTGGAGATATACACATTTACAGAATGAGTTTTACCTAAAGGGAAATCTATGTATGGCTTGGCTATATTTTACAGTCAGTAAGAGCCCTTAATTTAATAGGTCATTTTCAACTCAATTATATGTATTTCTTCATTTTGCCACAGAAAATGTTCAAAATTTGAATTGACTTCTGTAAGGAATGGTTTCAGAACATTTTAGACTGCATGAAGCGAAGTTGCATTATGTTAGATGGTAGCTTTTCTCTTTTTAAAGTAAAAGAATGGGACAAATATACCTTGCATACTATAAAGCTTATTGATGTACAAATGCAAATGGAAATGCAAAGAGTTCAAATGTAAGAGCAATGTGCTGTTATTTGTTCACTCAGCATCCAAACAACCTACCTTATTTATGAAACTCCATCACTGTGTATGGTTGATGGTAAGCAGGAAGTCAAGAAGGCAAATTATTTTTCTAACCCCTCCAAGTGTCCTGATATGCAGACATGAACTAGAATCTGTTGCTCATGACTCTTACCTTGAAGAAGTGATGTGCAGCCAGATATTAATCATGATGGCAACAGAGAAGTCAACAGTTCAGCAGTTAAAGCAGTTTGTTCCTGTAATGAAAATAAGTGGCAACAAATGCCCTGTGATGAAGGCATAAATGGTAGCATATTAACTACTTGTTTCTTGGCTGCACAGTGTTCTGGCACATGCTCATTATCTACACTGGGTCCCCCCCAGCATTCCCACATTCAGTAAGCTACCTTACATCCTTCCGATCAGTCCTATTACCTATGACCAAGAATCTGACACAAAATAGGTATGTGATGCTGTGGATGTTACACTCATTGCAGCTCACCACTAAGAGAAAGAGACAGTGATATATAAAGATGAAGAAGGTAATGGGAGAGGCAGAAGAGCTACGTGCTTCTGCTTCTAAAGCCAAGGAAATAGTAGCTGCAATGCTAACACCCACCACAGTATTTAAGAAGCAGTGGCACTTCATTAGCACTTTTTACCAGCAAGGAAGAGCTATGCAGAATAAAAAAATGTAAAAGTAAACAACACTGATGCATTTCTTAAAATCATGAAATAACAGAAATAAGAAATAAATAATCAGCTATCAAATAACTAAATGGGTTAAACTCCTCTATTAAAATGTGATTATTCATTTACTGGGTCAGAGAGAGAGCATTAAAGATTAATGGATTCTAAGGAAGCAAAAAATTTCAAAGTAAGGAGATAGTCCAACATATATATATAGTGCTTTCACAGACTGCATTTCTGGGTTTATAACCACTAGAGATGAAATATTTTTAAAACCTTAGTAAGTATACATCCTTATTTTTCCTAAAAAAAAAACCAAGATCAAAATAAAACTGAAATTTCCAACCATACACAATGTAATTAAAAGCAGAATAGGTATGTGATGCTGTGGTTTTCATAGAAAAACCTATGTTGTATAACTAAAGCTCCAAGGAAAATCTTTGTGACATGATTGCTGTAATTATTTAAAGTATAAAAGGAGGGAAAGAAGGAAGGAGAGAAGGCAGGGATGAAGGGAAATAGGAAGGAAGGAAATGAACTATCTTCACTTACAGAAATTAGGATAAGAAAAAAATTATAGTCTAAGAAAGAACAAAGACTGAACTAACATTTTTTAAGGAACTAAGAAAAAAAATTTTTTTTTTTTTTACTCTTAGTAAAGAGGGAACATTACTAAATGGGGGAACATTACTAAAATCAAAGGTTAGGTCTTTGAAAGATGAATAAAATGGATAACTTCTAAAAAGACTGATTAAGGATTAAAAGGAAATGCAAATTATGTATTAAAATTAAGAAAAGATAAAAATACTATGAGCAAATTCAATGTCTAACTTGGGGAAAATAACTTTGAAATACTACAAGAAAGGCTTTTTATCCTAATAAAATATACTGTACTGAGATGATGCTTGTTTTTTTTTTTTTAAGGTAAAAGTAAAAGCCCTAACAGATGTATGACAGTACGTGCTATTGGAGAAGAAATTCCTGTGGAGCTATTCTTGCGCAGTGTGTCTGTGGTGGAGGAAGGCAGGGTGGCCCAAACCCTTCATCACCAACCAGGACGTCAGTGCTGAGGACTGTGGAGGCACTTCTGTAGACCCCATGGCTCATGAGAACATGTGTGCGGCCACAGAGGCATTGTGAGTAGTAAAGTATCATGTTCAATGAGCGTACTCAATCTCTCCAAGGTGATGAGAAAGCATGTGGGATGGAGAGAAAACGGCTGCAGCGCAGAGTTGCTGGTGGAACACAATAAAAGGCTGGGGCACGGCAATATTTTCATATTTCATGGAAGTCAGGTATGGAGAGGCAGGGACAAATAGGAGGACTGTTTTGAATATAGATTTGACTGGGTGACAAATTAGAAGTTGTAATTAAGGGACAGGAAGGCTTCTAGAATTGGTCCTAGTTTTAGATCATGTGCAGCTTGTTCATGCAAAATAAGAGAACAGAAAAAAATAATAAGATTACAGAAGGTTGAGGGGAGTGCCTAAGAAATGAACAACGGGACAAAAAAAACTTCTCTAGTGTTCAGCTGTTCAAAATTAGAGGGTGAGCCATTATGTCATGTAGTGAGTACTTGATGCAGTGAACCAGCTCCCAGCATAGATACACAAACATAAACTGAATAAGGATTTATCTATGCAAAATATTCCAAAGCAAAATAGTTGAAAAATTCCAGTTTTTGCTATGAAAAGTAGCAGCTTATATTCATTAGAATTAAGTTTATCTAAAAGCTAGAGAAAACCAAAAATGAGAAATATTGAAATTCATTTACTTCTTATATAACCAGAGCAGTTTTGGCCTGTTTAGCAATCCACAACTGTCTGGGACAACACCTTGATCTAGCTTGTTCCATTAACCTTAACAGCTTCCACTTCATAGTCCAAACTATGTCTTCTACTCTATATCCAGTCAATATGTCTATCTCTTTACTCCAAGAAACAGAGAACAGGAAAGCCTGCCTCTCTCCCTTAAATGTACCTTTCAAAAGTTACCCAAACCAATTTCCCTTAAATATAATTACATTTCACAGACACTTGATTCTGCTTAACACAAAGGAAGCCTGGGTAATTTAGTTTTAATTTTGGGCAGCCAGATGCCCACCTAAAACTGGAAGATGCTATTACCACAGAAGAAATGTCTATTTGACTTTAGTGGACAATATGTAGTTAATTGACAGAAAGAAAATTTTTGCATTCTAACATGTGGATAAATAATGTTAGACTTTGTGAGTGAGACAGAAGCTCTGCAGCAATGTTATCTTTGTGTGGAAACATTTAGATCTAGATTTCTTGGGTTGTCCAATTCACTTTATTCCTGTAACATCTATTATTGGTTTTTAACCTTCATGACTCCTTATTTTATACAGATGTTGCCACAGAAGCTAAGCTTTTAGATTTCCCTGGCATCTTGTTAGTTTTTAACCTATTAATAATAGATGTATCAAAATCTACTATTGCCTGTTGTGCTGTATTGCAAATTTGAGCAAAGGAATTGAATGACAGTCACACAGGTTCTAAGTGCATAGGCAGGAAATCTGTAACCAAAGACATAGCAAATGAAATAAAAGACTTTGAAGGCCATAGGCACAAAGCCAAGAAATGGAAAAGAAAAAAATCAAATGGAAGAGGGAAAAACAAGCTTTCTCTGAAGGGAAGAAAAATATATTAGTTAAGTCAGAAAATATGAGAAAGATTTCTCAAACCCAAATGATATAATTAAAGGAAATTTTTTTAAATAATTAATTTCACCAAATATTTTCTGATTTCTTATAGTATTAATAGTATTATGTACTATACAAATATATGTTTGGAAACAGCTCTAGAGATAATGAGACCATGTCTAAAAATGTCATGGCTAAATATTCTGCCAATCACTTAGGTTTATTGATTTGTTTCATTGCCCAATTCAGTGAAAAAGTCCAGTCAGATTGATTACACACAAAAATCTGAATATTTCAATTGATAACTACCAAGAACCTAAAGATGAAATAAGGAGGAAAGATACTAAAATTTGTTCCCTTAGTCTTTGTTCACAAAATCTTCCTTGCTTGTAAATATATTTTTATTCTAAGTGCATGAAATTTAAGAACATTGCCCAATGAATCCTGTCTTCTTATGGAACTAAATAATGGAATGATGCACCATCATACTATATTTATTTTGAAGATGGCAGCATCAGTTTAATTGGATTTTCCTCATGTAAGAGTAAGTGAAATAAAACACAAAAAGTATTTATTTCCAGAAAAACATAATGCATCTGAATATTTTTTTCAACATCTGGAAGTTGCAATTTAGGAAGAAGACTCTTGCATAGATACAATAATTACAATTCCTTCCTTTGAAAAGAAAATTTTAGTAAATCTAGAAACATTTAATTAAAATCAGAGATTTTTCCTGCAATAAAATTTCCAAGAAGAAAACATGTAATTTGGACACATATTTTAAAAAACAGCTGCAGAAAGAGGTTTCAACAATGAAGTTTCTTGACTAGAAAATATCCATGTAAAAAAAAATACCAAATGAAATAAGGTGACCAAGGGAAGGAAAATAAAGAGTTGAGGTCAACAGACTTTGCCATCTAACTTGTATAGCATAGCACCTCAATTCAGAATTTCCACACTTAACCTCATATAATCCTTTCATTCTCTGATACTGATGAAAACTGTTTTGACCTTTGAGAAGTCTTGTATTTTGTACATTGGCACTGGGAGAGATGTTTACAGAACTGCAGGTGCCAATACTTTCAACTCTATGAGCTAAGCAGCTTCTAAAGTAGTATTTTATAAATACCGTGATATTTCCTAGCCACACAAAAAAGTCAGAATTATATATATATGCTAAAAGACGAAAAGGGCAGAGAAACAGAATACATTTTATGCTAGAGAAGCTTACATAATAAAATTTGAACATGACCACATTTTAAAAACTGAGTTAAAGATGAACATAGGAAGTTTATTTTGTGTTGACATAGGCCATAATATAAAATTTTTTTAAGTTGTAATCCTATTTTAACATCAGCTTTTAATAAAAAGCTCTATTTTACAACAGCCATATGTAAGCATTTAATTTGTTGGAGGGCTTCAGGCCCTAAAAGTAGCTTCAATTCATGGGTCTTTAAAAATATCTTCTTTATTTTGTTCTGTATAAGTCTAAGAATTTATTATTGGTAATAAAACCAAGTCTACTCTGGAAAAAACATATTTATAAGTGATGGATAATAAAAACTTACATTTAGGAGGTAATAATGAATTGCTGCTCAATAGTTTAAACAAGCAAGCCATAAAAGGTTTGTATTCACATTTTAATTAATTACTAGAAAAGATAATTTACTTATATTTTCATATGCCACACAAATACTGCATGATTTTGATGATATTTCTGTTATAATTTGTGGATTAATATTTGTAATTTCAGCAATTCCCAAGGGATTCAGTGATCCATGGCCTATAGCAACTTAAAATTTTGCTGAAATGCCCATCTGTATTTGTGAATTGTGAACAGAAAAGGCACTAGAACAAGAAAAGTCCTGGGTAAAAGTCGTAAATGAGGACCAGTGGAATCTTTTCATAATCACCCAATTTTGTCTTTTGGTTTAATCCTATTCAAGTGTTCTAACCTTAAGACGCTAACACGGCAATGATTTTTTTGATATTACTTGATTTAACCAATTGACCTACACAGCCATATCATCTACACTCAATTTTGTTTAGCCTTTTTGATTCATGATATAAATAAGTAAATAGTTCCACATGTGTAATCAGAAAATTGTATATTTTACATTCTCAATATTTCAGTATCAAGCCATGCCTAATTTAATCAATGCCATAGATGGAATATCCAAAATGGTGTTTCCCTTAAAAGTGAGTGCTAAAAAATAAATTCATGTGTACTTGCATATTTTACATAAACTACACATGTGAATAAAGTGATCGAACATTTCTCTCTTGTGTTAATTAAATAATAAAACACTAAATTAAGTTATAAAAATGGTTATTGAGGCCAAACATGAGATTTTTCTAACTTACAAGGCTAAGAAGCATCTGAATTCAATAAAATGCAGTGACTCAGGAGTCAGACTACCTAGGTTTGAATCCTGGTCCTCTACTTACCTTTGTAATGTTAAGAAAGTTAGTTAACCTCTCTGTATCTATTGCAAATAGACAGTAATAGTAATGACCTCAATATGTTTCTTTTGTGAGTATTAAGTCAGATAATACCTAGCAGAGTGCTTGGCACATAATAAGGGCTCAGTAAATTTTAGCTTCAATGATACTCTCTGTCTGGGGGTCTAATTTTTGAGGGGGTTGGTTAGGTTGTCAGTCAACTTCATTTCCCAGACTCAACATGTAAGCATATCATTGTTTGTTTGTTTGTTTGTTTGTTTGTTTCTCAGTTACTACAAAATCTTATTCAATCAACTGACAGGTATTTATAATCCTCTCTTTATAGATGAGGCAAATAAGAAAATTATGTTTTAGAGACAGTGATAGCCAGAACCACAGGAAAGAAACAGAGATAGATGGGAGAAAGAGAGACTGAAAGAAATAGACAATAATAAGCAATAGATCATTAGACAAGTAGGTCTATAAGTAAGTAGGTAGGTGCATAAGATAGATTAGATAGATACAGATAGATAGATAGATAGATAGATAGATAGATAGATAGATAGACAGATAGTTGATAGATAGGTGATAGATAGATAACAAATAGTTACATTAGTGTATTTTAACATTCTAGTTAACATGTGGGAACAGGCCCTGAGAATATAAAATAGGTTAATTTAATGAAAATAATTTGATATATTTAAAATTTTCCCCCAGATATAAAAAGCTTAATGTGGAAACTTGTCCTGCATAGGTAGGAGAGCAAAAGGTAGAGTTTACAAGTTATTTCAGTTTATAATTCGCACATTATAATATATTAGTTGCCTAATTATATTGGTTCTATACCTAGAAATGTAAATAGCTATGATTCTATAAACTTTCTTCAGCTATAGAAAATGAAATCCAATGTGGGAGATCCTCTCCACATCCCTCTCTCCCTTCCTTTATTGATTATTTCTGTGTACAACTTCCACTTAGTAGTAGCCTACCACCAACAGAGAAACAGTTTAAACTTATTTACTCAGAAATGGGCCACCATTTCAACTATTCCCAGAACTCTGAACTTTTTGAAAAGATTACAGTGTTATATTTAACTTCAAAAATAGAATGAAAAGTAAGTGTTCCATAGGAAACAAAATTCTAATGATATAAAATGTAACCTTGAATGACCTACAGTAAGTTTATGTGCAAGATAAAAATGAAACATAATATTAAGTCCTTCAGAACCTGAAAGATGCTGTTTTAAAATATTTGGGGATGTAGTAACTTTCCTATTCCTAACATCCCCAACTAATACTTTCCTTGTAAATTGAGGACAGCCTGGATGATAAAGTGAAATCTGTTGTGTCAAAGCCTGTTCCTAGAATACTTTGTTTAGTTCTGTCAGAGCACTTACTACCTTTGAGCATGTATCTGTGTGTCTTTCAGTCTCCCTCATCATCAAGTTGCCCAGTCCTAGAAGACACTGACCACACCTTATTCATGGATGTGACTCCCTTGCTTGGCCTTCCATTTCCTACATAATAGGTCTCAACATATTTTTAATAAATGGATTGAAGAGGATGATTATTAAGGCATATGAGTAGATTTCAGCTGCCTTTCATCATAAGATACCAACAATTACAAAACAATTATAAGATTTGATTGAGAAAGATCCAGATGATAGGATGTTTTGACTAACAAGACAAAATGTTTAATACTGGAAGTTGTCCATACAAAATAGTTACCCAATATGATCGGCTAACTTTCAAGGAATGAAGATGAGGGACAAACACGCAGCTTGGACCTATAGCTTCAGTGCACATGAAATGTCAGCCCCATAGAACACAGTCTGCTAGGATGCCTTCCAGAGCAGATATTCATTCACATAATTACTTGGTACTTTTTCAATTGAGTGCTAGCTAGAGTGTCAAACACAGTGTCCAGAATTCTTCCAAAGTAGATTTTATAGTCAATAACATGAAGCAGGAGTCATGAATGTCTTCACATTAATTGAGTTGAAGAGGCTGGATCTGCACATGGGATACAATGGGACACAATAAGAATCAACAGTTTTACTTGGGTGTGAGTAAGGGGTTACTGAAACATAATTTAAATTATTGTGGCAACTTTTGGAGTACAAACTCCAGAAGATTTTGAATGTATGAAGCACCTGTTCCATCTGAGTGACTAAATTTCAAGCCTAAATGACCAGTGAAAAGGAGCTTTGCACATCGAAATAACTAAGTATCACTTCAATCTGAAGGCAAAACAGGGAACCAAAATCCCAAGCCTGTAAACCAAGTCTGAGTGTCATTTCGTTCTTCCTGGACCTATAGATGGACTTCCTATTTCCTAACCAAAGCATCAATTATAAATATGAAACCTATGGATCATAATTGAGATACACAGTGATGAATTTTCAAGAATAGTTTATTTTGTCAAATATCCTTCAGTAGTGTGCTGGAGTCACTTGACTTAAATTTGAGGAATTTTGTAAGCATTTGCTAAGTTCAATCAATAAACAAAGATAAATACTCAAAATTTACTTCCATAAAATTTTGCTACATTTTTATTTTACATATGCTTGTGAGCTTATTTCTACTCCTTGGTGTGTAGGACTGAAATACTACATAAAGGTGTGCTACTTCACATCCTTCCCCAACTCCATGTTCACTGAGAACTATGCTGCTATGAAATTGACCATTGTGTCAGTCTTAACACCATGTTAAAACTGTCACCATGAAACTGTCAAAAGCTATAAATCAAACCTGATTTATTTATTGTTTTGTTGATGTTCTAGACTTAATAAAATGATAGGGAAAATGTTAATAATGTATATTAAACTTAAAAGTAGGCATGCATATATTACCCATCAAAATATAAACTCTCTCTGAAATTACTATTACCCTAATACTTTTTTCCCTCAAAACCAAATGTGGACTCCAAAGCTCTGTAAACACAGCACCCCCAGGAACCACAACGAAATGATAACTGCTGCCACCTATATTCATGGCTTAAAACATTTTCAATTAGCAAAATAGCATTAATAATCAGCATTTTAGCCCAGATAAGCGATATGGGATATATGGTAGAAAGAGGAAGCAAGAATTTATTGGGAGGCAGAACCATATCTAATAGGATCTTCTACGAAGTCAATGATTTGACCTAGTGCCCTAGGCTGAATGAAACACTTGAAGTGACAATTTACCACTGGATGTACTGAGTACAAAACTTCTACTTCCTAATTATACAAAAGAGGACATGTTGCTAGAATTAAAACATGCAAACAATTTGGGCCAGGCTCAAGAATAAGAAGTTAGAGATGGGAAGACAGGTGGCCCATCAGGGAAGTCATCTTAGTGCATTAGTATGTTCCAACCCATGGCCAAAGCAGAATTTCCTTTAGCTTTGTCTAACTTTGAAACCTTGGATTGTAGCTCCACATTTTGAAATAGCTATTGAATCTAAGGGTATTAGATTAATGAGGTTATAAGCAGTCAACACATGGTCTTTGTGAAATAAAAAGATGTTTATAAGTGAGAAAGTAATGGACTGTGGTTGAGGTGGGCAGACCATCCAATTCATCTCATTAGGAAGCACACACTGAAATTTAATCAGTAAGTCTAACTGAAAAGAGAAAACGATGTATTCCTCCTTTAAGCTAATATTACCTGCAATACTATCTTTTCATGGTTCTCAGCATTTTAAGGGGGATGGTTTATGTTTTGAAAGTGAATCAACAGTCTTTCTCAGTTTTGCTGGATTATGTTTATCTCATACACACACACACACACACGCGCTCACGCGTGCACAAGTAAAATGCTGTTCAATGAACTGAGGTAAAGAGAGCAACTGATTGTTTCACCATCTTGTGGTGATGCAAAGGTGCTTAGGAGAAGATGCTAGCTCAATGATAAGCTGACCTGGCTAAAATGACAAATAGCATTAGTAAAATACAGAAGCTAATGTGGTCAACAACCCACTACAGCAATATTTTTCACACATCCTTTGACTACTTAGTTCAGTTAAGCTCATGATCCATAAAGTATGGAGCAATAAAATCCATTTTCTTAGCCTTGTGTTGAATTAAAGTATTACTGATCATGCTTGAAAAACCAAGGCTTTTGTAGAAACACTCTAGTCTAGTTAGAAGACTAAATAACTACAGATATTTTTCCATTTTGACAAGCAATTGATGGAAACAGTATTTTTGATGTTCTCTTAAAATTCTCCAAAATAGTTAATAAAAAGGGGTTTGGTCATCCCTGCTGCTACTTTGATGAAATGCCAAATAAAAATGTCCACAAAAGTTAACTCATTTACAGGGTTCCTGAAAATATGGTGATCCACAGATGAATATGAGAAAATACTAATGTGGATCAGTATTAGCATGTTAATATTTTCCTGTCCAACTTTATGCGAAGCTATCTGTCCTTTAAAGTAAACTATTAATATATACTAAAAGGAACTTGAATGCATTTTAGTGAGCCACTATAGAGTTTTATTTTTCCTAATTCACCTCCTTCCATACATATTTAAATACCTGCATGGATCATGAAAATAAATTGGTAACACATAATTGTTTATCACAGAGTATTAGAACTTCATTTTTAAAAATTAAACTTTCTCAGATAGCTGTATCTTATCTTAAAAAGCTATCACTAGAATGTGATCAAAGATTATGAACTTAGTAAAATGTTGGGAGATATTCCTATGTACATGTGACACCTAGTACAAAATTTCAAAAATTCATTTGGGAGAAAATTGCTTTGGGAGCTTTAAATGAAAATGTGAGAAGAAAAACAAAATTTATTAATTTCTTGCCAGTTTAATGCAACTATTTCAAAAAGTTAAAAATTAATAATTAAATGAGTATTCATATTATTCTACAACCACTATTTAATGTGGCTATTTATATGCAAAGGATTATTTCCAATGGCATTTCAAGTATGAGACGCATCTAGAAACAAGATACTGAACAACTGTTATCAGAGGCTGGAGGGCAGAGACCAGTGTGTGATGGTCACAGATTTGCCCCTAAGCTTCTTAAGCCATGATTCATAAAAGTGAAGGCAGTTCCTCTTCAGCAGTTTTGTGGGAGAGCTGCAGAGCAAAGAGCACTGTTCCCAACTCCAAACTTGCTTTCAGAAGAGAAAACAGTAGTAATAAAAATGTAATTTGACATTATTGAGCACCAACTATTTGCTAGATGTTATTCAAATATTTATTGACTCAATTACTTCCCATGCAACCCTATGAGGCAGGTCCTAATATGATAGTTATTCTACAAATGAAAGAAGAGTTGAGTAAATCATTTACCTCTAGACTAGTAAATTAGACAATAAAGAGAAGGAGGCAAGAGGCAGTGAGAGGGTCCCAGCTGCTGTCTAGGCTATGCATATTAATAAACCCACGTGAATCTGAGTTTGATGAACTAGTAGCATAGGCCACAAATGCTATCAGCCTAGAATGAGAACCATCTTTTGAAAGGGCTATTCCTAAAGAAGTAGGAACCCACGTGTCACCCGCTTAAGCTAGAAGCAAAGTCTTGGCATTTAGGGGATAAGTAACAATTCTGATCTCATCAAGAGATTTGTTATTCAAGTTTGTCTCCTCGTCTAACTCCAATATTGAAGCCTTTAGAGATAGGTTATAGTTGCAATAAAACTGACCTAAGAGTTGTTTCACTAGAAACTGTAAGGCTGTGACACATGGCAGGTAAGAACAGTGCAACTAAAATATGCGATGCAGAAATAACACAAGGCAGGGAATTCAGTTCACTTTACTTTGGAAATAGGGCTTCTCCAAGAACTTTAGGTCACCCTGAATTTTCCAAAGTCTAAATGGCTTGTGAGGTTTTTTTGCCTATTATATCCTGAGAAAATTCTGGAGATGTTGCTAAAGTTATCCACCTAAATCCCCAACTCATTACACTCATCCAAAAGAAACATGGGTATGAAATTTTGAAAAATAAAAAATTCAAAAAACCCATAAGACAGTTCTCTATATACTTACCAAGTGACTAAGCAATCCAATTCTTGAGTGTTTACCCTGGATAATGAAAACTTAAACTCACACAAAAATATATACATGAATGTTCATAACAACTCTATTAGTAAATACCAAAAACTGGAGTAATCTAAATGTCCTTCATGTGCATGAATGGGTGTATATACATTGGTATATACATTCAGTGGAATATTCAACAATTTAGAAGGAATGGATTAGAAATACACACAATTTCAATAAATCTCAAAGGCATGAAAAGAAACCAGTTAAAAAGTTAATACTATGCAATTCTATTTATCTTATATTCTCAAAAAACAATACTATTGTGATGGAGAAGAGACCAGTGATTGTCAAGGGTTATGGAGGGGAAGCAGTGGTTATAAAGGAAAGCATGAGAGAATTCTTTGCATTAACAGAACCATTTTGTATCCTGATTGTAGAGGTGGTTACACAAATCTAAACATGTTAAAATTCATAGAACTGTACATCAAAAGAAAAACTCTCAATTTTACTAAATGCTAACCTTTAAAAGTGATAAACAAAAATAATTATCAATGTAAGCTGTGGTGTCAATAAAATAATTAACTTTTAGATAAGCATTTTTTAAAAAACTGTAAGAGAATGAGAGAAATAATTTTGAACTGCACATCTCAGCATCAGTTAGCAGTCATAAATCAATCTCACATTAAGAAGAAAATAGAAAAATAGATGTAATTACTAAAGCCCTTCTAAGAACAAACACCTTCTGTTTTAGTTCTGCTCAGCAAATAATTCATTGAACTCTTACTGCATACTTAAGCTTTGAGTGGCACTAAAGATACCAAAAGCAAAACAAACGAACAAAAAAGCATGGGTACTCCCTGAAATACACTTAGTTCAGTGGAGATCTCACTGAATAAATCGATTCAGTTAGGTTACTGGAACAACACAGAGTTCAGCAGACTCAATAGCTAGAACTTGTCTACAAAGATTTTGTATTCTTTGGCCTGAATCCCCTGTTATGGGACATAAGACTTACGGCATTTTCACTCTTCTCTTGCAAGGTAGTTCTTTTATTTGGGTCCTTTGCCCTGTAAGACTGAGCAACTTCATGGTCAACGATGGTGCACTCTACAGATCTTCAGGA
This sequence comes from Manis javanica, assembly GCF_040802235.1. Lineage (NCBI taxonomy): Eukaryota > Metazoa > Chordata > Mammalia > Pholidota > Manidae > Manis > Manis javanica. The sequence goes on from NC_133158.1 coordinate 142,010,508, forward strand.
TGCTCTATACATTTCACATGGCAGGTGTTCAATAAACAACTGTGGAATTTAAAATGGGTTGGGAACAGAACTTTATTATAGGATTTCTTTCTTCAATTGAAAACAGTCATTCTGTTTTATTTCTTTAATTCACCACCCCACATTTTATAAAGCTATCTGCATAATTCATTTTTAGAAAAGTTATAAATTTCAAAATCAAGATTCACTTGCTGAATGCCATGGAAAACTGTCTTTGGTGAATTTTATAGTTTATCAAAACTTCTCTGCAAACTTTCATGTAATCTGGCAAAGTATAGAGCAGGATGGGGCTCCATTTGAAGAGTTTCAGAGAGGACCTCCAAGTCCTCATGTATGTGTGGGGAGGCATGGGGTTGTTTTCTTATTACCCTTAACCCTCTATTTTTGGCAGGACCATGGTTTATCTTATCTATTTCCTCTCTTTCCTCATCTTGTTCTTCAACCTCAGTGTCCCTGGTAGAAAATTTAAGTCATTCTCCAATTCACACAAAAGGACTTACTACTGAGAGATTATACTACAGTTCAGTACTCCTCAGTGTGTTGCCACTAGGTTTCAGTCCAGGGCAAGTTCGCTATGGATTCAGTGAGATTGAGGAATAATAATGGGACCTGGGACGTTCTTGGGGTAAAAGGCTTTATTACCCGACTTGTTCTCCTGGTGATAGGTCAAGCAATAGAATTACATCTGCATCCAGTTATCTGCAGGTCCGTAATCCACCTCCATCTCTGCCTCCGCCCAGAGGCCCAGAGCACTGGCAGACCCTTTATATAGAGACTTGGTCAATAATAGCTCATTGCCTATGGTGTGGAAGCAGTAGCTCAGCAGCAAGTCAGTTACATCATCAAGTAGTTTAGGTTCAGGTGAGGATCCTGGCCATGGGAACTTCAATTTCCCCCACACTAAATCTCTTCATAATCACCCTTAAATGATCCATTTGGATTGACAAATCATTTTCTCCAATAGCATGTTTTTTCCCCATCTGGTGCCATTTTTTTAAAGTGCTAGTTTCAGTCACATAGCTGTAGCTACAGCCTCCTCACTTTCTTTACCAAGTTTGCAGAGAAGGGAATGAATGAAAGAAGCAAGAGCCTAGAATTCTTTAGCTCTTGGGTAGAGGGGCAGGCCTTCCAGTTATTATGCTGGTTGTACTTTCAGAGGAGACCAGGAAAAAAAAAAGGTAATAGAGTCCAGAATCCTTCATGATTTCACAGTTGCCAAGTATGACCCATTTTATATAAGGTTAATGGTAGCAGCTTTTATGCAGTTCTCTTGGTCTCAACTGAGGAATCAACTTGGCCACAATTTCCATTTATTTATCTGTAGAGACTAAAAATGTGCACCTATCTGATTTTTAACCAAAACAGGTCTTTGGTGTTAGTGAATCACTCTTTAGATGAGGACATACTTGTTGTCTCACTATCTTCACCCTCTAAGAATTGAAGATGGCATCCTTTAAGCTAGAAAAACTTGGATTCCTGTGGTTCCATTGACTCATGTTCTTCATTTGGCATTAGCATGAAGAAACCCACCAGCTGACCCCATGATATCCCGCACACTGACACTTCCGTGGAGTGTAAATAAGGTAACTTATCCAGGACACAGTGGACTGATGAATTACAGAAGAGGATGATGGGTGGGCTAATAGGCCAGAGTGGCAGTGCTTATAAATGGCTTTGAACCACAGTGGCTGAAAAACATTCTTTCATCTGTAGCTTTACCTTGCTTCAAAGTTTTAACTCATTACTATTTACCTTTAACAAAATAAAAATGAATGCAACACACCACAGATGATTTAATAGGCAGAACTGTCCAGACCACAAAAGGTTTAGAAACAAACATCATCCATTCCCTGCCAGCCCCCCACCCTCTCCCGGGGCCTCTGCTCTGATAGCAGTTGACTAATGCACGAGACTTATTTTCTGTGGAGGACAAGTGTTTGTGCTGCAGCTCACCACTGGAGCTGCTTTATCTGACTGTGCTTTAGGAGAGAGAGGGCTTTCAGTGTTTCCATTATTGGAAAATTGGAGCTGTTTGCAAACAAAGCCTCTGCTTTCAGAGCTGTTTTCTCTCAGCTGTACGTACTAAGCTACATACTTCATAAGTTCACAGTAGCCAAGTAGCTGCAAATAAAGATTTTTTTTTTATTCTTGCCTAAAAGTAGCAAGGTGATAAGCACCCCTTATTGGTTACTTCATCATTGTTTGAGAGTCAGTTCACACAGCTTTATCCTATTTCTAATTATATTAACCATATTTTTTTTTTTTTCCTGTATTCTGAAGCTTTGACATCCTGGGGCCTTGCTGATCCTGGAGAGACAGACTCTCTCAGGATGAGCCAATTCCTAGAGATAGTAAACAATTTGCTTGTGAGCATAGCTTCTGTATTCAAACCAGTCAATCTAAAGCCCGTACTGTTAACCACCTCCTTTATCACTGTGTCTCACTCCAGACCACTCTCCACCTGCTCTAATCATCCCAGGGCCAGGCAGCCGACAACCAGCTACTGACCCCAGAGCCGGCTGAAATTATTCAGAAGAATCCATCGTAAACCTGCTTACATTGCCTTGCTGGTTCCTCCCTGAAGAAACTGCAATAAAGGCTCTTATCCACAATTTCCCTCGCTCCCTCTGCTTCACGTTCAATCCTGGTGCTTCCCTGTATGCCTCCCCCACTACCCCATCTTCACCCCGCAGGCTGCGCACTGCCTCTTGTCACAAGCAGAGTATAATAAACTTCTTCTTTTCCATCGGTCACTTCTGTGTCTGAGTATATACTTGATAAAAACAAAGCCCAAGTTTCCTTAAAAGACTACACTACCTTTGTACTTTTATTCTTCCTTTTCTTATTCTCAAAAGATGATTGTCAATCAAAATTTGTTCCATGTGATCATCATTAAGTCAGCCATTCAGATCAATCAATTTAACATACCAAGACCCCTGCTTTAGTGAGATTCTTTGGTGAGAAAGCCACCATGTTCATAATTGTACTCCTGTTTTAAATAGGTCTCTGCTCTTTTGTTACCTTTTTATTATACTTAACCACTAATGCTTCAGTTTCCTAATCTGTAAAATCTAATGCAACACATATGATTAAACTGTGTACTGGATGTCAGGAAATGTGTTGTAGTTACAAAAATAAATATGATATATCTGTGCCCTTCAAAGAACTGGAAGACCTGAAAAGGAAGAAGGAAGGAACTCATTTCTGAGTAATCAGTGTTTTTTGGAGAAGGTAATTTAAGTGAATCTGCATTGGCTGGATAAGAACAGTTATTCAAGACAACTACAAAGATACTATCACTTGAACCATCAAAGGATTTACTTAGAACAGTGAAGTTTCAAGGGTGCCTGGGAAAATGGTAGGTTTTGATTGAATTATAAAGATTCTCTAAATGACAAACTAAGGAATTTAGCACTAAAGGTCCAAAGCATGACAGTGTTATAATTCAATTTCTATTTTACAATAATAATGTTAGCAACTTGAAGGATTGATTGGAGGAGAAATAGGCCAAAAATGGTGAAATTTCTTGGGTAGAGGGTTAGTGATATAAGTTGGTAGGCTAGCATTAATGTCCAACTGGGAGATAATGATGTTCAGCCCAGATAGGGGCAGGGGGGAGAAAATATAAGTTTCAAATGATAACTGGAAGATTGAATTTTTTAAAAAGAGTAATGTCAAAAATAAGAAGAAAGTCTAGAAGGTTTTTCAATGGCTTTTACATGGAAAATAGTGAAAATATTGGACAAAGAATAAAGTTAAAGCACAACTCTACAGGTTCCATATCTCGTGCTGAAAAAATTATATTAACTAAAGGACAAAAAGAAATTTCAAATATATTGAAATCTCTCATATAGGTCTAAAAGGTTTTGGAAATTAATATACAAAGGAATAATTTTAGAAAACACAAGGGTTTATGTTGTATTTTCCATTTTATTCAAAAAATATAATAGCTCTTCAAATATTTCTTATAAAGAAAAAAATATATTCATTAGCCATTTTGAAATGTTTTTAGATCAGATCCAAATTTTAAAGCCTAACTTTTAGATTATTCTGTCTAATATTTTTATCTACTTTTGTTTCAATAATAAATATTATTTAGTCATACTCAATCCACATTATTTATTAACACCTCCCACTACCCAACTACACTTTTAGAAAGTAAGATTTAAGTACAGGTTTGACTCTCACATAAATAATTAAAATAGTTTTGAACTATTTTATGTTATTATCATAAAAAAATTCTATCCCACTGGCTTTAATATATATGAATGCTCATTCTGTGCAAAAATATAGAGTAAATTACAGATGTAAATGTGAATAAATTTCATATCATGTCTGCAAAACAAAGCAAAATGAGTCACCAAAAACATATTATGTATGTTTTACCCCTAGAAGCTCTGAAAAATCAAAGTTATAACCTCAGTATCACAGATGATACCCTATTATAGTACATCATTAAGTACTGTAAGCAGGCAATTTGTCTTAATATCATTATATAGATTTTATAGATAACCACCATCAATTGCTTGTAATATAGACAGAGCATATTTTCAGAGAGAATGAGAATGATCTTATGAAAATAATAAATTATTCAGGAAACAAAATTCCTGTAAGAAAATATGACCTATAAAATGAATGCCAGTGTCTGTTTGGCAAGAGCCTTTGGGTCAATGTCAGAGGACAATTACAGACAGCACACCTCTGAGCTCTGCAAGCCAAAAAAATGCCAAATGTATCTTAATAATAGCAATACACACATGTACAGACACACACACAGATACACACTCGCATATATAATATCAAGAAAATACATAGATTTATACTAATGCATTAAAGGTATAAAATTTGGAATAAGTTTACCTATTAATACCCACTGGAAAGTAAAATGGACACACAGTTCTATTAGAAAATGAATACACAGTTATCAAATGTATCAGTCTATCAATGCCTAGAATTTGAAGAATTTTTGTTTCTTTATTTTCTTGATCATTTAATTAGTTATGCATTTGTTTATATGATTTCAACTTAAGAGGTCATGGGTTGTAAAGAAAAAGATTATCAAATAAAGTAAAAATCAGGTGTTAAATCTGTCTTTTATATTACATTACATACATAAAATTGAACTTTTTTAAATTATTATAGAAAATAACTTATCAAGAAAGCTCTAAATATGGCACTTGCATTTAAGACTCCCCAACTTCATAAACAAATTTACAAAATAGCAAATAAAACAATTATAAGTTATTGTGTATAGGATGATCTCAATATTAAACATACCTGGATGTGTGTATGTGTGCCCTAATATTAAAGTGACTTCTAAAATAATATTTCCAAATAATGACTAAAACTTACATTTATGAGATTATATGGATTGCAGTTCCTATCAATTCAGTGATAATCAAAAATCAAGAATAATTTGGTGAAGTGCAATATTTCCTAGTTTTGTTTGTAGATTTGATTTTTGAAAACTTCCTATTGAGCAAGTAATTTTTACTATTTCTTCTGTGTACTTACATTAAAAATGTAATATATTTTGCTTTTGCTTGTACTGAAGCTTAGATATAACTTTATCTTTGTTGTTTGTATTTATTATTTTATAAATCACTAATATTTTTATAACGTCAAAACTACGTAAGAACTTCTACTCACAAAAGTCTCATTTTTCCTATATCCATTTTCCCCATCTAACTTTCTCCTCTAATTAACCAATTTGTTTGTGGTTTATTCTGTTGATGTTTTATTATTGCTTTTTTCAAATATAAGCAGATAATGGTGTATGCTTTATTTCCCTTTTTCACACAAATGTTATAGACTCTGTGTAATCTTTTGCACTTATATCTTCTTCATATACAGTGTATACTAGGATCATTGAAAACTAGAGTTCCTCCTCCTTTTCACAGCTGCACAGTACTTCATCAGTTGGATGTAGCATAGTTTACTTAAGCAATCTCCTATGTATGGATAAAAATATTTATCTACAAATTGTCAAAAGTTCACACCTCTTTACATGACAATTTAGAAAAGCTTCACACTGTATTCTGGCAGATTTTTTTTTTCTAATGGATTGTTTTTAATGCATATTTTATACTATAGACAGACTGCATTTTATTGTGTTTCACTTGCTATAAATAAACCTTTAAGATGATGAAAAGACAAAGTACAGACTAGGAGAAAATATTTGCCTAACACATATCCAACAAGGGGTTGGCATACAGAATATGTAAAAAAAAACACTCAAAACGCAACAGCAAGAAAATAAACAACCCACTTAAAAACAAGCAAAGAGACTTAAACTGGTAATTCACCAAAGGGGATACACAGAAGGGGGAAGAAAAAGCACAGGAAGAGACATTAGAGAAATGCCTTCTAGAATGGCTAAAATAAAAAGTACTTTTTTACTTTTTATGCATGGATAAGTACATTTTTTACTTTTTATAAATGGATAAACATGCTGTGACACATCCACACAAAAGAATACTACTCAGCAATAAAAATGAATGAACTATTGATAAAAGCAACAATTTGGATGAATTTCTATTACGCTAAGAAGAAGATAGTGTCAAAAGGTTACATACAGTAGGATTACATTTCTATAACACTCTTGAAAAGATATAACTATGGTGCTGAATGCAGATTAGTGGTGGTCGGAAATGAAGAGTGGAAGGAGGGAGGGATGACAAAGGTGTAGCACAAGACAGTTCTTTGGGATGATGTCACTGTTCTTTACCTAATGGGGATGGCAGTTATGTGAATCTATTCACGTTAAATTCATGCAACTGCGTATTTAAAAAGTCAGTTTTACTAAATGTTAATATAAAAGTTAAGTCAAAAGGCAGAACACAATGATAAAGGAAACACAATTCCTGTACTTGCCATGAGCAAAAATTAAAAGCTCTCTGCTTTACCCTATTCTTCAAAGGGAAAAGGCCTGAATGAAAGCAGTGGAAGAAGGCTGTCCAGTGCATTTTTATGCTTATGTGTTTGTGTGTAATGCATTATTTTTCAGAAAAAAATACATTACCTCAAACTAAACATTTGCAAACTTTGGGTACTATTTCCACAAATCTCATCTTTATGTTATTTATTAAAATATCTACAAAAATAGTCCCAGAAGGAAAAGGTATTTTTATATGCAAACAAGGAAAATACACCCTGCTTACCATTTATATAACATTCTCAGTGATAGCACTGGATTTCCATTCCTGTGGGCTTTTAGAATTATGGTGTTGTAGCAGTTACTTTATATGCAAATATTTCTCGAAGATCAATCTTCTGTCTCACAGATTATAAACTGTCATATTTCACTCAGTCTGAATCTGGCACATGTTAAAGTATTACCTGTCGTGTCTTTTATCATCACAAATGGCAAACTATTCAAAGCTCACAGGAATGGAACTAACAGCATGTTTATAGAGTTTCATCACAACCATTAGAGAAAATACAGATTAGTTAATTCATCAGTTTCATTTATCTGTGTAATTGACTGCTTTTGAAACTACAACTGTAAGATTTTGAAAGGCTAAATACAATGGTTTGGGGAAGGGGGGATATAAAATTGGGTTATTTTATTTGATTGTAAATGGTGATGTTGGCAGATTGCACACCATAATTTTATTCCTAAGACTTTGGTTTCACTAAAAAGCTGAGCTACCTCATTTAGTTACTATCAGTAAGTGAAAATAGGAGAAATTTTAATATTCTATTCTCCATGCCATTTATTTTTAATCTATCCACCTAGCAAATAAAAGGATAGCTTGATTTTAAAAAAAAGAAAATTCTTCTTGATTCTATCAGTAGCTTATTTATAGAACTCCAACAAATGCAGCTTATTTTCTTCATCAAAATTTTATTTAGCTGTTCAGTGATGGAGTTTCTCCTTCATATTTGGTGTGTATGGAGATTTCTATAATTTTAAAATAATAAAGTTCAACAGATAAAATATAAGGTATAACAGTATAAAGTGCAATCAGGTTGGTTTTTAAAAATCTAAACAAGAAACCAATCTACATCAGACACTAAAATGTTCTTTAGGACAAAGCATGCTCCCCAGAAAGAAATTACAGCTGTACATTTGCTTCATTCTAAATACCACTGAATATTCTAGGAAAGGGAACTTAAACTTGATCTAGTCCAATCAAAAGAGAAGTTTCATAGGACAAAAGTTACATCTATTTTGTTCAACAATTATAACTGTCTAGTAATTATACATTGCACAAATGAATTAACCACCTCCTATCACAAATGAAGGAAACCCAGCCCCAATAAAACACACAGAATGGAACCACCAGGTTGTAGTAGACTGGGTTTATAACCATGGTCACAACAACATCACCTATCCCATGTGCTCATTTGCAATGAGACCTCAGCAGTCCGCCATCAAGGGGGACTCTAGTTCTTCTCCCCTTGAATCTGTACTGACTTCGTGGCTTGTTCTGGCCAACAGAAGGCAGAAAAATGGTGCTGCGCATCTTCAGAGTCTGGGCCTAAGAATCTCTGCAGTTTTGCCTCTGCTGCTCTAGTATTTGCTCCTGGAACATGCCCAGATAGGGAAGCCCAAGCAGGCCACGTGGAGAGAGGCACATGGAGAGTGAGGGAGGCTCAGCCCCAAACCATCCTTGCCAAGGTGCCAGATACGTGAAGCCATAGCAGATGTTCCAGCCCACCTTCATCTTACTGCAACTGCTTGAGAGACTGGTGACACATGGAGAAAAGAACAGTCACCTGAGTTCTGCCTGAATGTGAGCAAAGACAATGGTTGCTGTTTTAAGCACTATGTTTTAAAATAGTGTGTTACACAACAATAGAAAATGAAAATGTGGGTTATATATCTAGCTTTGGTGGAACTACCCTAGGAACCAATTCTCCCCCCTCTCAAAATCCAAAGTGTAGTGTTGGCAGCCGTGCTCAGAAAATAGCGCCCCATGCAGGGCAGCCGGAAGGCCCCGAACTTCCTAATGACAAATCATCCCACACCACTAAACTACATGCTAATTGCGCCTTGGCATAAGGACCAATGAGACCCACCAAATGGTTATGCTAATAAGGCATATGGAGCCGCACCAACCAGGTCAGAGCATGAGAACTATATAAGCAAGCCTCTCCTTCCCCTCTGGGTCCTGCCCAACTCATTTGTTTCACAAAGAGCTGAAGAATAAAGCTTTCTGCAGAAGAATCCTGCTGTTGTTGCATGCTGTTCTTGCCGGCGAGGACAGGGCACGCGACAAGTGGTGCCGAATCCCGGGAACCAGAACATCACCGGCACAGGGAGGACCCTTCAGACATCTGGAGAGGATTCAGAACTGCAGGTCAGAAGAAAGCCCGGAGGGGTAAGTTCCGAGAGGCCCCTGCTTTTTAGGATAATGGTTGATGGTTCTCTGTAAATAAGGAGGCACCATGGGGAATGCACCGTCATTAGTCACGGCGCTGCAGACAGCTCTCAAAGAGCGAAACTTGAAGGTCTCCAGCAAAGTCTTAGGATCTTTTGTGAAGGAGATAGACCGTGTGGCCCCCTGGTTCATTTGTTCAGGGTCCCTCTCAATCCCGAGCTGGGACAAACTGGGGAAAGATCTTGATAGAGAGGAGGAGGAGGGTAGCTTGAGGGGAGGCACCAGGCCCCTCTGGAAACTGATTAGAGCTTGTCTGCAAGATGAGAGATGTGAAAAGGTAATAAAAGAAGGTCAGAGAGCATTGACAGATATCCAAGAGAGCATGTCAGAAACGGAACGGGAAACAGAGAGCGCGCGCGGCCGAAAAAAGGCCACAAAAACGAAGGTAAAGAAACCTCAGAGTGAGGGAGAAAGCCCACCTAGGGCAAAAGCGAAAGAGCCCCGAGAAGCGAGTGACAATCGCCTCGGAGAAAATAGTAAATACCCCTGGAAAGAGTTGAGGGACCTCCAACTCTCCAATAGGGAATCTGAGGAGGAATTAACGTCCGCAGAGGAAGGGGAAGAAAATAAAACCGCAGAGTGTAGAAGTAAGGGAACCAGCAAAGTTGAAAAGCGGACCAAGGAAAAAATGAAAGCAGGGTGTCCCCCGACGCCCTTTGCCCCGCCACCTTACGTGAGTGGCGCACTCTCCTTTTGCCACCCAGATACTCTTCAGGCAATTAGACAAATGTTTCCTGTATTTGAGGATAACGGTGTACGCTCTCACCAGCCCCTGAGCCATAAACAAGTTAAGGAGTTAGCAGAATCCGTTCGGGCTTATGGAGTCAGTGCTAACTATACCATAGCACAAGTTGAGAGATTAACAGAGACAGCCATGACACCCGCAGACTGGCAATATGTAACTAAGGCATGCCTTTCTAGTATGGGGCAATACATAGAATGGAAGGCATTGTGGCATGATATCAGCATGACCCAGGCACGCGCAAACGCGGCCGAAGGACAGCCTGCATGGTCATATGATATGCTGACGGGCCAAGGACAGTGGGTAGCCGACCAGACCGCCTTCCCCTTACAGGTATATGCACAAATAAACACGTGCGCCGCCAAGGCATGGAAAGCCCTCACCAACAAAGGAGAAGTATCAGGCAATTTGACAAAAATTATTCAGGGGCTGAGCGAGCCATTTTCTGACTTTGTCGCTCGTATGATAGAGGCCGCAGGCAGAATATTTGGAGATCAGGAACAAGCAATGCCCCTAGTGGAGCAATTAGTGTTTGAACAATGTACCAAGGAATGCAGACAGGCGATAACACCCTGGAAACAAAAAGGGATACATGCCTGGTTGAAAGCCTGTAGAGAAATAGGAGGGCCACTCACCAATGCGGGCCTAGCCGCGGCCATATTACAGAGCCACAAACAAGCCAGGATCACTAACAGAAGTATCAAATGCTTTCAATGCGGGAAATTAGGACATATAAAGAGAGAGTGTAGGAGCCCAGCTTCAGAACAAACAACCCAAAAGACCCCTGAGTTGTGCCCTAAGTGTAAGAAAGGCAGGCATTGGGCTAATGAGTGCCGGTCTATTAAAGATATAGAAGGGAAACCCTTAGAGTTGCCAAAAAACGCCCAGAGGGGCCCCCGTCACCAGGGCCCACAAATATATGGGGCAACCAGCACGCAAGTGTCATTCGGGAACAACCAGGCCCCCCAAGGAGAGCCACTTCAGGTTCCGCGGGATTGGACATCCGTGCCACCACCAGAATAGTGTTGACTCCACAGATGGGAGTTCAGCCTATCCCTTCAGACTTTAAAGGCCCCCTACCACCAAATACCATTGGGTTACTCCTAGGGCGCTCTTCTGCTGCATTGAAAGGCCTGGTAGTTCATCCCGGAGTCATAGATCAAGATTATGAAGGACAGGTAAAAATCATGTGTTCGGCTCCCAGAGGAATCTATCCTATATCCCCGGGAGACCGCATAGCCCAGCTCTTAGTTTTACCTAGTCTCCACGCCAATTATCCTGCTACCAACACGGAGAGGGGAGAAAGGGGCTTCGGCTCCTCTGACTGGGATTCAGCCTTCATAGTATTAGATTTAGCAGACAGACCAAAATTAACTCTTCAAATAGAGGGAAAGAGCTTTGAGGGAATCCTAGACACTGGAGCAGATAAAAGTATTATCTCTGCAACCTGGTGGCCCTCCAAGTGGCCTGTGACCCAATCCTCACATTCATTACAAGGTTTAGGATATGAGTCAAGCCCTTCAATTAGTGCCAAACCATTGAAATGGCGAGCCCCTGAAGGACAAGAGGGTACAGTCACCCCTTATGTACTCCCTCTACCGGTCAATTTATGGGGGAGGGATGTCATGAGAGACTTAGGCCTCAAACTCATTAATGAATACTCCACCCCCGCCCAAGGCATGATGATGGACATGGGATACATCCCTGGCAAGGGGCTGGGGAAACACCAACAGGGACACATAGAGCCCATCCTGCCCAAAGTAAAGAATGACCGTCACGGCCTGGGTTTTTCATAGGGGCCATTGAAGATGCCATGCCCATACCTTGGCTCACAGAGGAGGCCGTATGGGTTCCTCAGTGGCCCCTATCCTCTGAAAAATTAGAAGCAGCTCATTGCTTAGTGCAAGAGCAGCTCCAAGTGGGACACCTAGAACCCTCTGTGTCCCCATGGAACACACCCATATTTGTAATCAGGAAAAGGTCAGGATCATGGAGGTTGCTTCATGATCTGAGAGCAGTAAATGCTCAAATGAGAATGCTTGGACCCGTACAACGGGGACTGCCACTCCTCTCTGCCTTACCCAAAGAATGGAAAGTGCTCATAATAGATATTAAAGATTGTTTCTTTTCTATACCTCTAAGCTCCAAGGACAGGGAAAGATTTGCTTTTACTTTGCCAGCTATTAACCATGAACAACCCGATGCCAGATTTCAGTGGAAGGTCCTCCCTCAAGGAATGGCAAATAGCCCCACCATATGTCAACTGTACGTTCAGCGAGCGCTAGACCCAATTCGTAAGACCTATCCCACGCTAAAGATCATCCATTACATGGATGACATCCTTCTTTGCTCCCCACAACCAGCAGAAATAGAAGAAGCATATATAGATCTCACTAGATCCCTAGAAAATTGGAGACTGAATATAGCAAGCGAGAAGGTCCAAAAATCTAGTGTTAGCAAATTCCTAGGAGCAACCATTTACACAGATGTAATTTGCCCCCAAAAGCTTGAGATAAGACATAATCAATTGCGAAATTTGAATGACTTCCAAAAACTCCTAGGGGATATTAATTGGTTGCGCCCATACTTAAAGATACCCACCACTGAATTGACTCCACTATTTAAAACCCTAGAAGGAGACCCACAACTAACGTCACCGCGCTCCCTCACACCTGAGGCATTACAAGCCATTCGCAAAGTAGAACAGGCTTTGATGACAGCACAATTAAATAGAGTGCAATCGAATGAACCCTTTGAGTTGTGTGTCCTTCCCACCCCAGAGCTGCCAACAGCAGTCTTATGGCAGCACGGCCCACTGATCTGGATTCATCCCCAAGCCTCTCAGGCTAGGACAATAGAGTACTATCCAGCAGCCGTGGCCAAACTTGCTTTGAGAGGAGTAAAAACCTCCATGACACATTTCGGAGAGGCTCCAGCTAAAATTATAACCCCTTACAGCGTAGAACAGATACAAGTATTATGTGCTATGAACGATGATTGGGCCATACTTGCTTACAGTTTCTCAGGAACCTTTGATAATCATTTCCCTAAACATCCCCTCATCAACTTCGCCAAAAATCATCTCCTAGTATTTCCTCGGGTCACTAGCCTAACCCCGCTGCCTCATGGAAAAACAGTTTACACGGACGGGTCTAAGACAGGCACAGGTGCCTATGTCCATGATGGCAAAGTTGTGACAAAAGGCTACACGCCTGACACTCCACAAATAGTGGAATGTCGCATAGTCTTAGAGGTCCTACAAATCTTTCCTGAACCTTTAAATATTGTGTCTGACTCCTGTTATGTAGTTAATGCAGTCAAATCTCTAGAAGTGGCCGGGCTAATCAAAGCGTCCAGCCCAGTAGCCACTTTGTTCAAACAGATACAATCAGCACTACTTCATAGGCAATCTCCTTTGTATATAACTCATATCAGAGCACATTCAGGCCTTCCCGGGCCTATGACCCAAGGCAACCACCTGGCAGACCTCGCAACCAGAAATATAGCTTTTCCCCTGCTAGACCCTATCACCACAGCTTCAAAATTCCATACACAATTTCATGTCACTGCCGAAACACTGCGCAAGCGGTTTAGCATAACCAGGGCCGAAGCTAGGAACATTGTCCTTAGCTGCCAACATTGCTGCAGCTTCCTTCCCACACCTCATGTTGGGATCAACCCCAGAGGTATTAGGCCTTTACAAGTTTGGCAAATGGATGTGACGCATATTTCGTCTTTTGGGAAACTGAAATATGTACATGTATCCGTGGATACTTGTTCAGGAGTCATCTTTGCCTCCCCATTGTCAGGAGAGAAAGCTTCCCATGTCATCCAGCACTGCCTTGAAGCTTGGAGCGCATGGGGGTTACCACAGATTCTGAAAACAGACAATGGCCCAGCCTATACCTCTACAAAATTTGCTCAATTTTGTCATCACATGGGGATAAAACATATCACTGGCCTTCCCTACAACCCACAGGGTCAAGGGATTGTGGAACGCGCGAACCGCACGCTCAAATCCTATTTACTTAAACAAAAAGGGGGAATTGAAGATATACCCCCCACACCAAAAACTGCCATAGCCCTAGCACTTTTCACTATAAATTTTTTGAATCTGGATGCTCAAAGCCATACAGCAGCGGATCGCCATAATCAGTGGCCAAAAGACCCACAAGAACTAGTAAAATGGAAGGACGTGTTATCTAACCAATGGAAGGGCCCGGATCCAATCATAATCAGATCCAGGGGAGCTGTGTGTGTTTTCCCCCAGGGTGAAGAAAATCCCTTCTGGATCCCGGAGCGCCTAACGAGGAAAGTCCTAAACAAAGGAGATGACTTCGCTGTACCTCCTGACCCTGCTCCTGACACTGGAGACCCCGACTCAGGGAGTATTGAGATGGGGAATCCTGTCTGCCTTTCCTAAGCCTATGCCTGTCCGTTTCAATGCAGCCGTTTTTCCGCGCTTTTTCACTACCAATACTAGTATGAACTTGCCCTACTTAGTTAAAGACACCCTAGTAGCTCCCCTGGGAGAAAACCGATCCTTCGTAACTAATGGGTCATTATGCTTCACCACTCAGAATCTAGCTGGCTGTATCTCCCTGAAACGGAGGAAATACGGATGGTTCAGTGACATAATTCTAGAGGCCAGTAGCCTCCCCGTTATGTCAGCTAAATTTGAAGGGCCTAATAAGGAAGGGAGCCCGTCCTATAAGAACATGACTATCCACCAGATGGTTCTCTGGATCAATGGCACATTTGTACACTCTCCCAGGAACAATTCCACCGACAGGCCTCGTCAACCCAAATATGCCTCCCATTGTGTGGGCGACTATGAGAGAGAGCTGTGGCCCTGGACTGACTGTCAGTCAACTGTAGTAACGTGGGCAACTGAGAGGCAGGAGTTTACCATCTCCCCAGATATGGAGGGACGGCCAGCCAATGAGGCTTGGTGGCCAGTAAAGGTGCTCGAAGGCGAGTTTCGTCAGCAGCTGAGCATGAACCCCTTCCATAAATGGATGCTGTGTGGAGTCAATGGCTCGTGTACCGACCTCTCCCCCTTTTCCGCCCTCCAGGGTGGGGGAATCGGTGTAAAAAATATCACCTTTTGGTGCGAGAATAACCACATGCGCGCACACTGGAACATGATCATGACCCATAACAACGAGAACTACACGTGTTCAGCAAAATCAGGTCCAGAGTCACCTAATTCCCTTTTTCCACCTTCTCCAGTATGCGTATACCCCCCATTTCTGTTTATCTTATCCAATAGTAGCTTTGACTCCTGCTCCAATGAAACCTGCTTTCTGTCTCAGTGTTGGGATGCGCGTAACTTTACCAATGCTTTGGTAGTCCGCATCCCCCGTTGGGTCCCTGTTCCCGTAGACGCCCCTAACACCATGACTCTGTTTCGAGAAAGGCGCGATTTCGGTGTTACAGCCGCCATAGTGCTCCTGATCTCCGCGACCGCGGTCGCAGCCACCGCCGCTGGTATAGCTTTAGACACCTCCATCAAATCGGCTACAGAGCTCAATAACCTTGCAGCCTCAGTAGCTTCTGCCCTGGACCAACAGTCCACACTTGATGGCAAACTGAAAGGAGGAATAATGATCCTCAATCAACGCATAGATCTCGTGGAGGAACAAATGGAGGTGCTCTGGCAAATGGCCCAATTGGGATGTGAGCGGAAATATCGTGCCCTCTGCATCACTAGCATTCAATATAAAAATTTTACACGGGCAGCTAATCTGTCACGAGACCTGTCCCAGTATCTTTCAGGAAACTGGTCCCAAGACTTCGATGGGACACTAGAAGAGCTGCGGCGAGAAATTATCCACATCAACTCCACCCGTCTAGATATCTCCGTAGCGGAAGGACTCTCTTCCTGGTTCCTCAGAGCTCTCTCCCACGTCAAGGAGTGGGCGGGCATGGCTGGGATGGGCGTGTTCCTGCTTGGAGGTCTCATGCTCTTACTCTGGTTGTTATGTAGACTCCGCAACCAACATAAGCAGGACAAGGTGATCCTTGCTCAAGCCCTAATGGCGATAGACGTTGGCGCCTCTCCCCAAGTGTGGCTCAACATGCTTAAGAAGGAAGCTCGGCTTTAGCTTGAGGTAGCTCTTGCACCCTGAGCCCATGTGGCACTGCACCAGGCCCGAGTACCTCAATGCTTAATCACAGCTTTCTTTAAGAAGCTCATGGTGCAAGAGGGTTGAGAAAAAGGGTCCAAACCCTTTGTACCAAGCGGTCCCAACGCCAGCCAGAGGATGTGAGGCAAAGCACTGCAAGAGGTCTTGGACCCCTCTGAGAGGCATGCCTGACTGCATAGGGGTAGATGCCCAGAACCCCTCTCCAAAAAGGGGGCATCAGGAAGTATGATGGAGGTCAGGCCTCTGTCTCCGCCTCTGCTGGCAAGTTCCGCCTTGAGCTTCTGTTAGACAAAAAAGGGGGAGATGTTGGCAGCCGTGCTCAGAAAATAGCGCCCCATGCAGGGCAGCCGGAAGGCCCCGAACTTCCTAATGACAAATCATCCCACACCACTAAACTACATGCTAATTGCGCCTTGGCATAAGGACCAATGAGACCCACCAAATGGTTATGCTAATAAGGCATATGGAGCCGCACAGTGTAGCATTCTAACATTTGCTTATTGTACAAAATTTGTATCTCTATTCTTACTTTTAAAACAATGGATAGAACACAATATAGGCAGTTACTTTTCTCCTAGAGTTAGTCTCAACTTTCTCAGACTTATTAAGACAAGACACAAATTATGTTCTCAGAACTCTAACAAGATGTGATACTTGAATAATTAGCACCTGTATACACATAATAAAGAAGGGCCTAAAACTAGAATTAAAATGTGGGCACCAGGAATTTGAAATATTTGTAAAATAAATACATTTATATTTTCCTCTACATATGATGAAAATAGGAAAAAGTGCCTGAAGCATTGCCTCTGGATAAAGAAAGAGGGCAGCCAATTCCCATAAATTTAAAATAAGTAGAACTCCAAACAACTATGATGAACAAATTTTCTACAGCTCAGCATTCTTTCTGTAACAGAACAACATCAGGGAGCTGTAAGTTCTGGGAATTCAACCTCATCAAATGGCTTATGAGTAAATACATCACTAGTGTTTTGAAGTTGTAAAATTTGAATAGTAAATAAGTTATAAAAGTTGAACATGAAATATAAAAGATGAAATTAAAGGTAAAATTTTATATATTCATTCCAAAGAACACTAAGTGATTAAAATTTTTCACTCAAATTTATGAGTATTTATTAACCAGAATATAATGCTCAGTGCTTAAAGCTGTAAGGCAAGGAAGGGAGGGAGGGAGGGAGGGTGACAGGGAAGGAGGAGAAAGAGGGGAAGAGAGAGGGAGATGAGGAAGGGAGAAAACAGGAAGTGCCACATGATTTGTTGAGGAGTTTATAGTAGAAATAGATAAACATGATAAGGAACAAATGTGAGCACACCGATTGATTCCCATTACTACAGCCTTAAACAGACAATCTATAAACAGTTTTCATCTCCCCCTTGCACTCCTCTTCTTAGTTCTATATAGACTCTAATTTTATACCTCACATTCAATCCTCAATCCACAGAAATTAAAACCACAACAGTAATGCCCCACTAGTGAGTGCAGATGAATTATTTCATTACTTACATTACATGAGCCTTTGAAACAGGTGACATATTTTGGCACATTATCTCTATTTCCTCTGCTAGCTCCTTCTCCATTTTTTGTTTTTTACCACTTTTAGTCCAAGTTAGGGTTCACCTCACCTCTCATGAATAGAGGTTTTTTCAAGCTTGAAATTTGTTTTCTAGGGAGAACTGTGAGGTTAGACATTATATAACTAATGGCAGTCGAGTTCCATATGAGTTTCTTTCCACTGGTATATAAAGTTTTAAAAAGGAAAAGCTCTCAGTAGGGAGCTTTAAATAGGTCAATCCAAAATTTAGTTGTTCTTAATCTTGTTCTGAACTCCATCTGTTTCCAGGCCCCAGTGAAAGACCCATAGAGGGGCAAATTTGGATTCACCTGGAAAGTAGAAAGGACCCTGGAATCTCTGCTTCATGTACTCCCATTATAGGTCTTAAGTGTCTCTGATTGGTCAAATATATGTCTTGATAACAGATTTGAATTTCAAAGATTGAGACAGATTTTTGTTGATGGAAGTAGGACAAGACCTGGAAGACCTTAGACACCTGTGTCCCTCAACAGTGTGTGCCTCGCCTGCTTTGTTCTTCATTCATGAGCATCTTTCTGGGGGATTTTACCTATTCCCACTAAGATGACTTACAGATCTACATCCTTAGCCCAGATCTTTCTTCTAAGACCAAGACAATATATCCAACAGCCTATTTTACATGACTACTTCCTGGACCCTTAGCAACCTTTAATTCAGCATTTGTAAGCAGAATGTATTGCATCCACCACCCAGTTTCTTAACCTATCCACCTTGTCTTGGGTAATGCACCACCGATTATCATCTTTTGGTTCCTCTCTTCCCTATTGCTATTTCCAATCAGTCACAAAATCTTGTCTATTTTATCTGAAAAAATACTTTTATACTAAGTATCCTCTCTCTTCCCATTAACAATTATAAGAACTTTCTTACATGGACTTCTAAAATACATCTTTAACTTTATGCCCTGTCTTTTATTTCTTCTATCCTCAATCCATTTTCCACCACTCCACAAGAGTAACATTTTGAATACACAAATGTGTCCCTCATCTTATTGATTAAATACTTCAAGAATGCCCTTTGAAAATACCCCCAAACTTCAGTTCAATTCATAAAGTCCATTGTCTACCTTATTAGTCTCACATTGTGCTTTCCCCATTCCTAACTTCATAATTCAGCCATACTACAGCATCTGAAGTTCCCTGATATCTCTTCTCTACTCATTAGTAAATGTGATTTCTTGTCCAGAAATATAGGCCTGTCATTAGCCTGTACACATCCCATTCTTCACAAATCTGTAAACATCCCTCCTTTCTATAAAGTGTTCACTGAATGCCACACATCTCAACTCCCATATCCAGCCACAGCAGATGAATTGCTATTTTTCTCCATTGTGCCCTCTCTGGATCACATAAAATTTCAAACGTTTGTTTAAACATCTAGCTTCCCCTTTAGACTCTGAATCACTGAAGAACATGAACCATGTTCACTTTTGATCTTCAGTACCTGACAACTGCCTTTGCATGTTCCCAGCACACAATAATTATTTGAAAAATGAATGAACAAAAATGCAAATAAATAATCATTAATATGATCTTACAGCAGCTCCTTAGTTTAATTATCTTGATTTGTAAGAATGGAAGATAATGCATAAATCCATGAAAGCTCAACTTCATAAACTATGAAATCAAGGGAAAAAAAGACAATGGATAAAATGCAAAGTTTGGGGTACAGACAATATCAATGCTATAGAAAATTTTCCAGTCAGAGCTGGAAGACTCACGTAAGGACAGGTATTTAAGCTTAGTCTTGATGGATATGTTAAAAATGGGGAGGAGAGGAGACCAGAGTGAAGGTATTTCATTTGAGAACAAAATGAGTGAAATGGCTGAAGTCAAAGCCAGTATAATGTTTGTTACAGACAATATGGAGATATTCTGTCTGGACTAATAGCTGGGTATTTTTGAGGAGTTGTTAGACATAAATTGGAGGAGACAAGTGTGGCTATTAGAAGATTTTAAATCACTCTTATAGAAGGCACCAATTATCATCATCAGGATAGTTAAAAATAATTTGCTACAAAATTGGAGTGATTAAAAAAAATAAACAGATCTTGCATTTCTAATTATGAACATACTTTTTTTCAATGACTTGTCAAGGCTGAAATCGTTTATCACAATTAAATAATGAATTCCCTTATTGACATTTCATTCTAACACACAAAAAAGGCTCTCCATGCCTTGGAATCTTTCACACTCCAACCCTTCTAGCTCTGAGCACATCCATTCAATGCTCCAGTAAAAGCTTCATTTTTTTTAACCATTCCTTGAATTTGACTTTGTTTTTATGCCTACTCACTTGGGTTATGTTTTATGACTCTCCTAAAATATTCTTATCTATTTCTACTTTGCAAATTCCTATTCATCCATCAAGGCAAAGTACAGGGCGGGTCAGAATGAGCAGCTCTTCAGGGCTCAAAAGCACCTTTACACTCCTTTAATAATACTCATCACGCAGTATCATCACTGCTATTACATAGCTTTTTCTCAAGGCTCCTGAAACACCAACTGAACTTTATCTTTACCTTCAGAACCTTGCAGAGTTTCTGGCAAAGAGAATTAGCTCACTTAGGTTGAAATAACTAATAAATATTAGTAAAATAATAATATGCTGATAATTTTTGTTAATTGCCAACAATCTAATGTTTTTATTTTTGTTTTCATATGTAATATGCTATTTAAAAAGAATAGCCAACAGAAATAGGAAGGCTTTTGCCTATCAGATAAACAATTTAAAAATTCTCATTATAGTCTAGGTGGAAGTAAAAACAATGCTTTCATATGTTGCCGGTAGGTGTATACATTTCTGAAAACGGCTTGGCAATTTTTACCAAAAACTTTCTTGAAGGGTAATTCAGTTTAACCAGTAATACTGCCTCTAGCAACATTCCCTAAAGAAAACTTCAAAGTCACTAAGAAAATTTATGTCTAAATGATGAAATGTTATATAAATATCAAATTTTGTGCTTTCAAATACTATGTAAAAAATAGGAAAAAAGATTATCTTTGAGATTTGCTTTGAAGGTATGAAGATTGACCTATATTCAAATCCTATCCATACTAGCTAAGTGGGTTTGGCCAAATTACTTATACTCTCCAAACCATAATTTTCACATTCATAAATTGTGAAGTTGCAATTATTTCATAGAACTGATGTGAGAAATAAATGAGATTTTTAAAAATATAAAAAAACTGAACAATGACCAACAATATAATCTATTATATCAGTGACTATAATGGAGATGGAAGTGGCTCATGAAAAAAAAAAATGACTTGTTTTAGCAGGAATGCCGAGGATCCCAAGAGGTGACATTTCAAATTTTATACTGCTCAACTACTTGAAAGGGATTTTTATAGTGTACTGAAGATTAAGAGACATAGAGAACAACTTCAATATTTCCTTTACAGGCATTTTTGTTGAAAAATACAGAATCCTATTTTTAGTTATCATTATCATTATTCTGGACATAGTAGTGCTGGATGTCCTGGTTTTCATTGTTAGAATGGATATTTTGGAGTTCATTTTTAGATATTTAAAAATACTTTTTTTTGACAAGATAATTCTGCCACCTTGCTAACTAATCATCTCAGAACCTACACAGTTATTTACATTGTAACATTAATGGCCCATTTCTTTTTTAAAACTTAGGCAATCATTCTGACAGTAACAAGTCAGGATTTTATAATTATTTGAGTCGATGGTCTCCTTTGTTCTTCCTTAAAAGAGATGTCACTCAAATCCATGTCTGATTGGTACTTCCCAAAGAAGAAGAAGGAAAATTTGCACTTGTCATGAAATAATTTATAACGATGTTAGAAAAGAAAAGATTGAGACATTTATAAACTTCTTTAGAGGTGTTTGCTATGCAAATGTGCTGGATGGGATGTTTAAAAAAAAACTTTAAAATCATATCTGTTAGAGAATCATTTTAAGACCCCGAATAATTGTAGGTAGAGTGGCAGGAGTCATGTGGTAATTGCAAATAATTTTAAAGTGATTGCTGCATAGCAATCATTTTTATGCCAAAAGATTTACTATGACAGTATTTAGAATGATATTACCCATCTGGTTAAAATTGCAGCATTAACAAAATAAAGATTAAGTCAATATATTATTATCTTTGGGAAAGGGATGAAAAAGTGCAGGAACAAAGAAGACTTGTTGAAAATTATATAAATACAAAGAGAAATTTAAGCAATGATGAGTCATTTTCATTGTTGAACAGACTTTCTTTTGTCCCACATATGTGAGGGTATGTCATGTGTGCACAGGTAGAGGGCGTGTGTGTGACATTCCTTTGGAATACTTACACAGCCCTTGAAAGCACACACTTCTTATGGTAGCTTTAATAAACACCTTTTGTATGTGTAATATTATCTTAATTTCTAGCCCTGTAAGCTGTTTTATGACTCATTAGCACTTGCTTTTACACTAAATACACTCCTGACAGTTATTTTGCTTAATGTCAGAGGGTACTAGACATGCTGTACTCAACCACAGAGGAGAAACATAGTCTTTGTGTGACTCGAATATGGGAGTCTTTGAAGCAGTGTTAACCCTGATTCCTCATTAGATGAAACACCAACCACCTTTCAAAAGAAAGCTGTTGAAGTTGGTACAGAATGGCCTTCCTCCCAAAGTTCTTGTGACCTAGAAGGGTCTCTTGTGGATGGTACTATGAAAACTAGTCTTAGAGTGTTTAGCTATGTGATTGTAAAATAAGGTTTTATTTTTTTAAAAATTGAAAAGAGTAAAACTGAAAGAAACTTTATACATGGCTGTTCCGTCAGACCGCTTTGGGAACACAGTAAGAGGTAGGTAGATGGAACTGAAACTATTTCCTTATTCTTTAATGAGTCTTGATTTTCTAGCTCGTCGTGTTCAGAGCAATTTACCTCTGTGCTTGTGGGGTTTCATCCAGATTTAATCCTGGGGAAATTAGTGACTGGGGCAAATTTTTTCCCATTTTTTTCTTTCTTATTTTAATAATGTGCATTCTATATTCCCCTTTCATATTTATGTGTTTTCTTGGTTGTTTTTTGGGGAAATGCTCCAAACTCACACTATTTCTTGTGTCAAGAACCCAAGGCCATTCTTCTATTTTTCTTTATTTTTTCCCTAGCAGAATTGTTTCCCATTAACTTATTCCCATTTCCCTTCTCTTCTCTTTCTCCTCCTCCTGAGTTTTCAAATAATTACTGTTTGACTTTCTTTAGGAAATTAGAGCTCCTAAAATTCTGTTGGTATTTTCTTAGAAGAGCATTTGTTTAAAAAGAAACTTAGGAAGAAATTAACTTATCAAAGGACATTTTCTCAATTCTTCTGTGTTCTTCATAACATTTTTTAAATGTATAATAAAGTTCTATACATGTCTCAGTGTGTTTATCCATGGAATTTTATTATTATTTGTTGTTACTGGTATTTTCTCCCTTTTATTTATAAAAGCTATTGATTTATTCATATTAACATTATGTTTCATTATCTCACTGAATTTTCTTGCTGTCAGTAGTTTCCCTGCTTTAGTTTCAAGAGTTTTCAGGTATTTAATCTATGGATAGTGATATTTTTATTGCCCTTTCATTTATACATCATATTTCTCCATTTGCAATGGTCAGTACGTCTAGGACAACGTTAAATAATGGTAATTTGAATTTTCTTGTTATTTTCCTCATTTTAGTGAGAATGAAGACATTATTTTTCCATGAAACATAATATTGAGTTTGGATGTTTATAGATGATCTATTACTACTTTATTGATTGTTTTAAGATAAAGAATGGTTGTTAAATTTATTAAATGTCTGTTCAACATTAATGTGCATGGATACTTTATTCTTACAAATATATATTCATATTTATATTTTATTACATATTTTCTCCTAGTTTGTTTTTATTAACTCTTTATAGCTACCTGTCTTTAGCTCACCTGTTTTGATCTTAGTGTGTATTTTCATCTTATGTTTAAATTTTTGTTTCATAGTGTTTATGTATTTTACTAAGGGCAAAAAACTATAACATTTCCTTAAATAAATCATATTTTGTGTTTGCTCTTAAATACAGTATGTTCTTTCTTTGTCTTTTTCATACTATATTCTACTCCAGAATGGTTTAAGATTTTTAAAATATTTTATGTTGCTTGATGTTGTTTTTTGTTTGCTTGTTTACAATCACACAGCTAAATCACATTTAGAAAACAATATGAGATACTCTGTAAGTAAGAGCTGAGTTATGTGGTAAGGTTATCATTTAGCACTTGTTTGGACAACTGGAAGACTAATGACTTTTATAGGAAAACAAATGACTAATGTGATTCAAATTATCAGTTTCAACCATGACCACTTATTCAAAACAAGAACTCAAAATCTAGGCTGGCTATACCACCCATCTCTTGGACACAATTGAACTGTACTTCTAGTACATTTTTACTGCGCATTTTATTGTTATTTTGTATAATACTTACTATTTTTGAGAGTATTTAAGATAGTTGAAATAGTATGAAGAGGTCACTGGAAATGTCTTATGGGCTTAGCCCTCAAGAATCAATTGGCCAACAAAACCACAAATAAGACAATGAGAAAGCTACCACTTCATATCCATTAGGATGGCTGTTACTAAATAAACAACAAGTGTTGGCAAAGATATGGAAAAATTGGAAGCTTGTGCATTGGTGGTGGGATTGTAAAATCCTGCAGCCATTGTGGAAGATACTATGGTGATTCTTCAAAATTAAAAAACAGAATTACTGTAAGATCCAGCAATTCTACTTCTGAGTATACACCCAAAAGGAATTAAAGCAGGGACTCAAACAGATATCTGTACACCAATTTTCAGAGCAGCATTGTTGACAATAGCCAAATGTGAAAACAACCCAAAGTTTCCATGGACAGAGGATAAGAAAAATTTGATATATACATACAATGGAATATTATTCAGCTTAAAAAGGAATTTCTGGCACATGCTACAACATGAATGACTTGAGAACAGTATGCAAGTGAAATAAGTGGGTCACAAGAAGACAAATACTGTATGGTTCCCCTTACATGAAATTCCTTGAGTCATCAAATTCATAGAGACAGAAAGTAGAATGTGGTTTCCAGTGCTGCGGAAAAGGGAGAATGTGGAGTTGTTTAATGAGTGGAGTGTATCACTTCTGCAAGAAGAAAAGAGTTCTGGGGATCGGTTGTACAACAACGTGAATGTGCTTAATATTGCAGAAATGTACACCTAAACATGGCTAGTATGGTAAATTTGATGTATGTCTACTTCAACACAATAAAATAATAAGAGTCAACCAATCAAACACTTAGTAACAATATCAAGTGACCACCTCTCTAAACAGTGCATGGAAAAATAAGGCCTCTTACCTGGCCCCCATTCTACAGCCCCCTGGGTCCTGTTGTTCTTCTGCCTCCCACCCATCTGCCTTTTAAACCACTACTCCCTGCATCCATCACCCCACAACAGATCACTTTGAATTTAGAATTTAGGGTAAGAGAGACTCCTGTCAGATCCAGCTGACCAAGGGGAGGTTTTCTCATCTAACCTTTTCTATCCCTGTTTCCCAAAAGCTTGACAATTCTTGTTAATTTGTCCTTGTGAATGGATGGCCTTGGTGAATAGATGACCCTGAAGTCGTAACACATTTTTACTCTCTGGATTAGGTTTCTAGGGTGTCAACACTTGTCTATAGCTTGACTGGAATTTTCATGTACCTACTTAATAACTGTGAATTTTGCTTCTCATTTACTCATGCTGTTCAATGAATTTATAAAGTCTCTGAACTCATTTTACTTGCAGTTTGCTTTATGGTCTGCCCAAGAGGGCATTACATTTTATTTAACAGCCTCCCAAGAACCTGAAATCAAGAATATCTAGATTTTGAAAAGATGGGAATCAAAGAGACAGATATCAATCATGTGGTAGAGAAAAGGAGAGAAGAGTTTGTATCAAGTTTCAATATAAAATAACACTGAGTATGTAAGGTCTGGTGAGATTCCTTTTTGTATTGTAACAACCACTACAATTTTGAACAAAAGGTTCACTTCATCCATAAGTCACTAGTACATACAAGAAGTGAATTAATTAAATTAGGGAAAATAGGGAAACTTCTTACATCATAAAATCAAATCTGTCATTTATTCTTAACAGTAAACTTTGATCTGAGCAATTCTCTTTTAAAGTTCACTCAAAGTACCAGCAGTTGAGAACAGAATGGTTAATGTGTGAGCCTTGACATTAAGTCCATCCTTGCAGATTCCTGAGGAGAGCCGCCTGGAGGCCGGAGGGAGCAGAGAGCCCTCGGGTGAGGGGCGGCGCGCGGCTGGCGGCAGGTGGCCCTTCTTGCCCGCCGGTGGGGAAGGGACGCTGAGACTCAGCAGGGGGAGCACAGGCGAGGCCGGAAGGTCTGGAATTCAGACCACATGGAAATAATGAGCCAGATGGGCAGCTGTTTCACAGCCAGAAACCAGAAAGTGCACAGGAAACTGAAACTATAAAGCAATACCAACTAATTACTTTTAAAAATTCACTAAGGTTCAACTGAGACCTCAGTTACCACCAACACGCAGGAACTAAGAGCGCAGTCCAGCCCTGACTCAGAAAACTGGGCGTATTGGATCTATGAAGAAAAGCCTCTTCGAGGCAGTCCCCTCAGTTGTCTCTCTTACCCTAAAACAAACTTCCCTCTATGCCTGAGATGTCACTTGAGTCGTGATCAGATGACACTCCTGGAGCAGTCACAAGTCCACACAATGGTAATTTTCATTTGCCACAGCCACCTGGAAACACGGTCTATTAGTCTTTTTCTCTTTTTCTAATGCTGACTTAATAAAATTAAATAAAGTAAAATAAAATGATAAAATATAATTTTAAAAAGCATAACCTCTGAGAGGCAATTTTTCCACATGGGAAAGAAATGATAGGAATTTCCCATATGCACTTTGGAAAAACTAACTATAACAGGAAGCTAATACTGTGCATAACATCGTGACTCTGGAACCGCACTGCCTGGCTCCAAATCTTAGCTCTGTCCCTTACTAGTAGTGGTGTGACCTCGTACCCCTGACTCACATTCTCTGGTCTTCAGTTTATAAAATAGTGTTGACAATAATGGTATTTACATTATAAGATTATTGTGGGAATAAGCAGAGCAAATACATGTGAAACACTTAAAAGAGTATCTGGTAGACAAAAAGCACTATGTGTTTCCTATTAGAAGAAATTTTGAAAAGAAAGACAATTAGGACCTCAAAAGGAAAGGAAGGAAGGGAGGACGGGAGGAAACAGGATTTTCTTGAGTGTTCCCGTGATTAAAATCACATATCATAATACTAAGTACACATTAAACCAAAAAAAAAAAAGTTTAAAACAGGAGGACGGAAGAGTAATATGTATTTATAAATTAATATCATCATGTAACAGAACACAAATAGTTATTAACCCAAATTGTAAAATATTAAATATGTGAAGGTAATACTAAAAAGAAATAACTAAATTAAGCAATAGTCTGGAGAGTGGAAAGTTATGGTAAGAAGAAGGTATTACTTCTTATTTTAATCAGATGCATGTACCAATTTCACATGCACACACATACACACGCAAACTTTTACTGTACTTGAGAAAAAGTCTTTAAATGCGTAATCACACTAAATTTTGGTCTGCTATACCATAGTGCATAACTTGTATAAATTTTAAAAGCCTACAAATAGAGATACCTGGTTTAAAATATCATAAAACATTATGCCCTAAAATGTTTTTAAAAGCAACTCTCTGGAAAACACCATCTTAGTGTGGAGCACTTTGGGCTTGGGTACCAGGCACATCGTGGGCAGTTTCCACTTGCAGCCTAGGGGCCAGTGTTTCCTAGCTGCTTCTGAGAGCTTCTGCCACAATGAAAATCTTCTTCTCTATTTCTTGTTACCATTGAAATTTTCTCTATTTTTGTAAGAAAAGTGGATGATATTCCTTTGCGTCCACATAGCAGAGAGAAAGGGTCACTTCATAGCTACATTGTTGTCCTAATGTTGCCAATCCTTCATATCTTTCAGTTTCTCAGCATTACCTTTAAATCAACACTTGCTTTTCAGACGATTAACTTATTCTCCATACTCTGCTTAAATTAGAACTAACAGTGTGCCCTTGAACAAGTCTGAATTCTCTGAACAACAGTTTCCTCACTGTGAGATGAACGGGGTCTGAATCAGATTCCCAAAGACCCTTCCATATCTCAGCTCTATGAATTCTCAAGTGTCACCCAAAAGGAGTATCTTTTCTTTGCCATGAACATCACACTTCTTCATCAGGTATGTAGATGATAATGGTGCCAGTGTACCCAAACTTTAGATATTCTCACTCTTAACTTTGTTCTCTTTCACCTTATTGAGATATAAACTATAATATTTTAAAGTGAACTGCTTCTGCATCCTTCCAAATATCTAGTTAAGTACTCTAAGACAGTCAACATATTTGTACAAATGTGTTGCTTCCTCTAAATGGAACTTCTAGATCCACTTGGAGTAAGACTGAGGGAAGTTTTCCGTTTGTGATGGAAAAGGATAAAGTAAAGAGGGAGAGGATAAGTGAAAGCAAAAATAATTCAAATGCAAAAAGTTGAAGATAAAAATTGTTCTTATACTAGTATTGAAAGTCTCTGTTTATTCATAATTTTTTAACTGCTAGGCTATGTCAGTATTGGTTATTCAAATTATTTAGCAGCATTCAGGAAATGCTCTTTCTGAAGCAAATTCTGTGCTTCCACATGTTTCATTCTTCACTATATTTCTCTAAATATAATCTGAAATTTTAATTACGTTCTTGCTAGAATTTGGCAAACTTCAATTTTTAACATTTTGAAGCTGACTTTATTAATATTTTTCAACATGAAGCAAGACATTGTAAATTACAATACTAACATTTTAATGAAAATAGTCACTCAAGTGATTTGAGGAAACAGTACGAGAAATAATAAAACCTTCAAACAAATCAGAGCAGTGGGTCTTACAGTCCTATTATTAATTTTTTGGTAACTGTTTAAAATCATAACATCATTAAAATTAAAAGGAGATTTTATTCATGTAATTAACTAAGCAAATAAATTACTCTCTAAGCAAATAATTACTCTCAAAAAATAAATTTTTCTAATTACCTTTCAACTGCTTCTAACAATACTTTTCTCCATGATAATAGGCCACAAAACATCCAAATTTTTTACAAAGGATACACACAGTCTAAACTAATGACACTAAAGTAATTTTGCAAATTTGAAATATCCAACTGCCTAGTCATTTCTTATGTGTGCATGTATCCACAACATATCAATTTTTGCATGTTTTGTTGGTTCTTATGTTTGCATGCAAGTATTCTCAGTAGGAGACAAATTGAAAGTAATTTTGGTTGGATGTAGATGTTTAAATTGAATCCTGATTTAGTATCTTATTAGCTGAAATACTATAAGAAAAAAAGAAATAAAAATACTGATAGATTTAAATGTTACGAAATCTATTTCTGCTTTCCTGAAAACAAAACCTCATCCACATGGACATAGGAAGGGAAGTCATATTGTGTACAAAGTGACACAATCATACCCTGGGGCCACAGTTTATTGGTGCAGGAAGGGTGAGAAAGGCAAGCTGAACCTATCAGGGCCCTTTACTGGGACTGTGTGATGTTAGTTGTCTATCATTAATCAAACTTCATCTTATACAATAAGCAGCCTCTTTCTGCTTATCAAGCCAGCATATAACTCCTATTTTATTTGTGTTCTCTGAAAGAATCCAGTCACAAAATGTGTTAGAGATAAGTGTGCATTTTTGAAGACTTGTTATGAGAAGGATAGTAAGGAACATTTACTTCACACTACACAGGGCAAACAAATTAAAAACTTCTTGAGACTATTTCAAACCTTCAAAACCCTTCCTGTCGTATGGTTTTGGCTTCCTCCTTTGAGCTTTATCTCCTGACTCATACTTTAAATTCCTGTGTTCTAATACATAAAATAATTTGGCTTTGCTCTACTTCTATTCCCAAACTGCTGATCCAAGTTCAATTCCAGGTGTACCAAAACAAAGATATAAACACTTGTCTGGGCATCGTCTGTTAATAAAATATTAGTGCCATTGTTTATTACATGGGCATAGCCTCTAGGATCTGCCTTCCCTTACTCTATCAACATGCAGTACATTTCCCAAAAGAAATTTTAGAGCATAAAATATCAATGTATTTACATAATTTAGTATATATGGAAGGTGTTGACGCTAAAAGTCATGACTTAATGACCAGAGGAGGGACTAAGGCTTTTCTTACCTTTGCCTAATAGGGAGGATCATGGGGGGAGAGTAATGGGCAGAGAATGGAAAAGGGTCCCAAGGACTAGTGGCCTTTCTCTTTTATCATGACACCAGTTTGCTTTAATTGAGAGATGATAAAGGAATCCCACATAGTAGCTGGTCAGTAACACTAAGTGTCAGGCTGATCTTAGTGCCGTTTCCTTCCTTACACATACGAATCTGAACTTATGCTCTGTATAGTTTCCTCCACCCATATTTCTCACTGAAGTTTCTCTTGTTTTCTCAGCACTCCCTCATCATTGCTCTTAAAATAAGAATAAAGATTTTACTTTTTTCAAGATTTTTTAAATAATCAGAAAATGAAAGAAAAAAGTGATGTAAGAATAGCAAAGGGGAAGAAGCAAGTCTTTGCAAAACTGTTTCAAAAGTCTATTAATCTACCCATCACTGAACTACCTCTCAGGTGGTGCTTCCACTGCCTTGATCCTTTCTAAGGAGTGCCAGCAGTTTACTCACCATTGCTTTTACATTTTTATTGGAAATGTCAACACAGTGGACATGAACTTATTATTATTATTTATTATCATTGTTAAAAAAATAGTTTGATCATGCAGATGCCCTAAGAGAATCTCAGGAACCTCCTAAGGTCCACAGACCACACTTTGATCAATGTTGAACTATAGGTTCTCTTATGACTCAACACTAAATACACACTTGTGGGACAGAAGTGTGATAGTTTTGCAGATAATGATTCATAACATACACAGTCAAGATTAAAAAATTCATTTTCTTCTAAGAAAATACAGATTGTGAAGTAATTGAATATGCGTGTTGTCTAAAATTTTCATATTACAAAGTTGTATATACTTCCATTAGATGTTATGGAAAATAATGAAAACACTAATTTATGTCATATTTAAGTATCTTAGGTAAGAAAAAAATCACCTACAATAACTGCCAGAGATATCACAAATAATTTATTAAATTTCAAAGAAAACAGAGTATTTTATCACATTTCAAGATCTGACATCTACTCATTCAATGAAAGCCTGTAGGGTAAATAGCTATTCGGGAAGCTCTATTCATTCTTGTAACTAAAAAGAATTGTTTTAGTGATGCAACACTATGTATATATAAACTACATGATAGGTGGCTCTTACTTTAATTATATGTATTATATGTATTATAATTTATTTATGCCAGTATTAAAGATAATAGCATATAAATAAATCAAGTTATTCAAGATAATTTTCAGCACCTATGAAATATTTTCAAATAAATATGCTGTTAAATATTAATGAGACACCTTCAAAAGGCCCACAATTATTAATAACCCAATGCTACTTTCCCAATAGTGAAACTTTTCCTTGAGAATGCACAAATGTTTCTACTTCATTACTTTATCTGAGTTTCACTGAATGAATGAATATTTAATGTACCAGAATACAATAAGTTGAATAAAATTGTCTGTATAACTAAAAGTATAAAACTTTGACAAGATATTTGTACCTGACTCTAAGAAATTCAATCCTTATTGAATGTAATAATCCAGATGGTATGCTTATCTTATTTTTAAGAAAATGTAAGAGTTAATATGGCTTCTTTGAGTTCATAGTATCAATATGGCTACTCTAAGAGTTGATTACTTATGTAATCTCCTTAATAAAGTCTTATACTTAGGAACATTGGATAACTTGCCAAAAGGCATTCTTAGGACCTAGATCACTTGCATTCTAAAGATGTGATATTGACCTGAACCTCTAGTAAATCTTAACTTTCTTATTTATAAAATGTTGACAATCTTACATTTAAAGTTACTTTTAGAGGAGATCCTATATTTAGAAAAAGATCTTTAAAGCAAAAATGTAGACCTATGGCTATGATTAACATAGTTATAGTCATAACAGTTATTCTTTTAATTATAACATAGCATTGAGCCATAAACTAGGTTCTATTTTGAAATTAATACACGAACAAGGATGGGCAAACTATAGCCCTCGGTCAAATCTGGCCTGCTCTCTGTTTTTAGAACTAAACTTTTATTGAAACAGGCACACCCATTTGTTTGTATATTGTCTATGACTGCTTTCAGGCTATAAAGGCAGAGTAGTTGCAGCAGAAATCATGGCCCACAAAGCCTATGATATTAAAACTGCTACTATATCAAAATATTTTTCTTAAAAAGTAAGTTGAAGTTATTTATTTCACTAATAGCTTTATATTAAAACCACAGTAGCCAGGTTAAATGGAACCATGGATAAAACTCAAGAAACTAGAATCTTAAAACAATTGGTAGGCAACATAGCATAGTGTTTCTCAAAATTTGTCCAGCCTACCAGTATCAGAATCAACTAGAATACTTGCAAAAAAAAAAAAAAAATTCAAAAGTTGTATGTCAGGACATTTTCTAAGCAGAAATCAAATGGTGTCTACAGTGTTTAGAACCTTGATACCCAACAAAAGGTCCATGACTCAGCAACATTGATATCACCTTTAACTTGTGATCTAAACACAGCATCTCAAGTTCCATACCAAACCTGCCAAATCAGAACCTGCACTTTTTGATTCTCAGCATGCTCATTAAATTTTGAAAAGCTGTGTTTCAAACATAAAAATTTAGACTCAAGAGCTCCTTGGAGTTTTCAGGCAAAAGTAAAAGCATATGAAAAGTCTCAGTGAAAAGATTTCCCATAGCAATTACAAAGATGAGGGGTCATGTGATATAAGGGGAATCCTGACTGTCAAATTTTGGTTTATTCTTATTCTTAATTAAGACCTCTATTTACAGAGACATATGTGGAATATGAATTACAACTAGAACACTGTTCCTGGAGTTAGCAAGAAACTGAGGCAAAGGGCAATGGTGGCTACCACTGGGGCTCACGAAAGGAGAATTCAGGGCAAGTTTTCATTTAACCAAGGTGCATGCACAGAGGAGCTGCAATTACCTACATGCACAAAAGGTAAAGACAGATTATGAAAAGCAACTTTAGTATAATTCAACAAAATAAAGGGGCAAACACCTTACCTCACAGCCAGCTCAACCTGGCAACTACCATTTTTGTCCAAAACCATTTTACTATTTATTGTGTGCTTTGTCTTTTCCTTACAAACATCTGTAACATCCACATAAGCAGGTCAAGAATATATCCAGTGGAAACTTCATTAATTTAGCCAGGAAACAGGTCGCACTAGATATGGCCAAGAGTGGTCAAGTACCATTACACTACACATATAAACACATGTATGCACAAACAAATGAAACATGAAGTTTGAAAGACTGGCACCTACTATTCTTTAAAATTGCATCTAGCTTCTTATATTTCTAAATAAGTTTATTATTGAAAAGATTTTCATTGCTCAAGGAATTCTGAAACTTTCCACTTTCTATTTCTATTAATTTTTGGATAATGGATTTATTTAACATTTCACTGTACCTATCTTACCTAAATTTTACCTAAAATCAGGACACAAAGTAGTACAATATTGTTATGAGGTCTTATTTTTAAAGACACTATCCTGACCCAGGATTACACTTACCCAAACACTTCCAATCCTTACTCTAGAATTATTCATTTACTTTGACATTCACATCCATATTAACTTTTTTAAATTCCAACATTATTAAGTGGTTAACATTTTATAGTTACATATATATACAACTAAAATAATTACAGTAAGCCTATTACTGTCTGTACAAATTTCATTTAGAATAAAAATGAAGTCTGGCAAGCTAAACTTATTTGCAATTAGTTTCATAAATTAATTATATAAAAAGTTAGAGAAAATCAGTTTTGTTCTAAATTAACAAGTTTTCTTTGTTGTTTTAGCTATTGATTTTCAATTTAATTATAGTTAAACTAGATCTTCAGTAAATTAAATCTCGGACCAATTAGTACTTCCGGTTCTGACACTGTAGACAAATACTACTTTCTTGCCAAAAGTATTGAAAAGAGAAATGATTTGAAGCCATATATTTTTAATATTACTTTTGCTTCTAATTAAAGATATTTAATTAATCCTCTAATAAAGCCATTCATTAATGCAATATAGTTTATGTTTATTTTGTTTTCCTTAACAAATTTTATTTATATCTCAGAACTAAGATTTAATGCAAGTAAACTAGGTTGTAACTTTGACCAGAAAATGTTCTGTTTTTCAATGTCAAACTACTGTAGTTGTACGTATGTGGTAGAGAAAATCTTCCCAACCAAAGTCTTATGCAGAATCCCAATAATACCAGGTGAGTAAGGCAGTGCTGCTCTTTTGAAAATGTGTGTTTTGGGTGGAGAGGTCTGCTATGGATCACTGTGATGTTCCCTCCCAGTGCTTGGGGTTGTCCCTAAAGAATCTTCTGGAATAAAGCGGGAACACTGGAGCTGATGGTCACTAATATATTATGTGTTAGGTTCTACGTGTCTCCCTTAACTCAGCAGCATGATACCTTGGCTACAGAAAGGAAAATACATCTTCCTCTTGGAATGGAGAACATGCTTATATTTAGATTTCATTATTTCTATATCATGAAAAAAAGCAACATGAATTCCAACTTCTACTTATGGAGTGGACATGACAGGAGGAAATTGATAAGAAATTAGTTAGTACATTTAATCTAATTTTTTTATTGAAGAGGGCAACTAGAGTGTAGGAGAGGGAAAGAATAGATAAGAACAAGGTAAAAATAAAACCTACCCTAGTTATGTATGACAGTGTCCTGCTTGCATCTGTGTCAAGGGAAAACTGGCTACTCAGCTGATTGTCCTGAGCAAGAATGAGCGGAGCTGGGCATATGAACAAAGGCCTATTTATTAGGGTGCACTGATCAAAATAAGAAATACATGAAGTGAATTGGTATATGAGGCTGTAATGTAGTTTTCTGGAACTTTCCTTAGTGTAATTAGCCATCCCTCTTACTCAGACTGAACCCGTCCTCCCGGCCCAATGTAAAGGGATGTTCCTTCAGAAATGCAAAGAAAAATTAAAAGTGTTAATTTCAATATTCAAGAGCCAGGTCCTGAAATAAAGAGCAGTATAGAAGGAATAATTTCCTAACCAGATACTCTCACCCCCATAAAATGAAGCAATAAGATTATCTCAATTGGAGCAGGATGGAAAAATATTTATATATTAACAGCTACATGTAATTATGGGATAGTCTGGTAGACCCAGAACACGGGGGATTTGTATCTTTATTCTTTAGGTGTGTGTATTTGGCCAGGGGTGGAGTAGGGGTGGCATCCAACCAGGAGAAGCTCTGTGTGAGGTGTTCAGGTGATAGTCTCATAGATCCAGGGGATCTGGCTGAACAATGAGAAGAGTAAACATACTTCTGAACTGATCTTAATGATCAGCAGAAGGAAAACCATTGTCATAGACTAAGCAAGAGGACTCTGCAGCAGAGCACGCAGCCTCGAGGCCTCCATCCGGCCTTTGACTGTATTGGCAAGGAACTATTCCAGTCCAGTGCCAGTTCAGAGACGGAAGCAGCTTAGGACCAACCAGAAGGAATGAGTTACAGCACAGCAGGAAATGGTAAGCACAGATAAACTGACAGAGGACCAGATACTGTCCTCCCAATGCTGTGACATCAGGCATGACTCTACTGAACCCAGATGCCACTGAGGAAAAGGAGGGAAGAAGAAATCTTGAAATGGTCTTAAATCAAAGATACTAAGACTAAGGAAAAGCACTTAAATGATTACATAACAAGATCAAATTTTCTGCATAAGGGTAAATGGAAACTCAAAAGAGAAAATAATCTCAGTTACAAGAAAAACCAGAAAAGTTACATTTTTGCATACCTAAGTTATGGCAGTAAAATTCCTAATTTATCAGTTATACATGGCTTAGTCATCTAATACCCTTCTATACTCCTCAGCTGGGGAGACATCCTAGGGCTCCTGTTGTGAAAACTCTTTGATGCAGGAAATAATGACATTAACAGAATGAGTTCTGGGTGAGCCTATTTTTTCATCTATGAGTTGCTGGTACCCACATTGTTTTTGGTCCAATGGAGGCATCTGAGGTTTGGGACAGATTTCAACCTGTGTCTCATAACTCAGGAAGCACTTTTCTCTAGACCCCACCCACCTGCACAGGCACAGGTATCTAGGTTGCCAAGGCTTTGCTTCTTAACCCTAGAGATGGGGACATTGTCGGATCAGGAAGCTCTCTGCCTTAGGCACAGGCAAAACTGGGGAAGAAACCTGCATGTGTCAGTTCACAAATCCTCCTGGTCTGCCTTTAAAATTTATTTTGTTATTCTTTATTTTTAAGACCCCAAAATCCTTCTGCCTCATTTTTCTTCATATTTTATCCCAGGGATCTCTGAATTATCTGACCTTTGAATTATTTCTGTCTCATCAATATGTATCCAACTCACAATCCTCACCATATTAATCTGGCATGAAAGAAGGGCATCTAAGGCTCTGTAATACAGAAGAAATGCAAGGAATAACCTCACACCAAAGACAGACTACTCCAAAATATCATTGGGCCTAAGGTGTTATGAAAAGATGAGAAATAGAAATGGGTCAAAGATATCAGAAGCCAAAGATCTTGACAACAACCCCTCTTTTTTAGGGTACAAGATAAGTTGCTGTAACAGAGGGACCTCAAAATAAAACAGGAGTTGATTTGTCATGTATGTAACTATTTAAATGTGCATCACCCAAAGCTGCTGGGGTTGCCTTCAGTACTGACCACCTGGTTTCCATCTATGGATCCCAAATGACTGCTCCATGTGTCATCATTTCTCAGCTCATGGGAGGGAAAGAAAAGCTAACAGAGAGCAAGCAACTTCTTTTAGAGAACACAACCCAGAAGTTTCACAAATCATTATCACTCACATCTCATTGTCCAAAATGTAGTTACACAATCACACATAGCTGCAAAGGAGGCTGAAAATTTATTTTAATTTGTTATTGTATGTCTCTCTCAAACACACATTTACACATACACACACACACTATAAATCAAACTTCCAGTACTTATGGATATTTTAATAGGTTGGCCAACTTGTTCCAGTTTTTAAGGGACTTTTCCCTCACAAAACCATCCTGGGAGTCACTAATCCTGAGAACCCCTTTGTCCCAGGGAAACTGGGGCATTTGGCCATCCTATCAATGTTAGTAGTGATCTCTTAATAAGCAATATATAATACTAGAAACTACCTCCATCACTGAATGCCCTATATATTTTATAACTCCTTAGTATTTATTTTAAATATATTTTAGGGTGCTTAGAGTCTAACAATTCTTTCAACTTGGAAATAATAATCACTCATGCAATTTATTGAAAGACTGAAGGAAGAAAGGAATACCAACAATTTCCAAGAGGACATACTGAACAGACTTCAGGGAATGCTACTGAGAAATTCATTAAATTTAAATGTTCCCTAAGTAAATTTTCTACTTACTTATCAATCATTTATCTCAGTTGAAACTATAAAAGATAATAATAAATATTGATTTAGGGGTAAAGATGCTCATGTCACCATTTTAGTTAGCAGACTCATGGAAACCCACATCCCCATTGTTGATGAGTGCCTTAATTTTGAGTTATCTACTATGCAATTATCTCTTGCGAAAAATTCAGTGGAAATCGTTAGCATGGGAGAACCCGCAGGAACGATGATCCATTGATTTATTTGAAAGTCAGAGCTCCAGAAAACCATGTAGCTAAGAAATATCACTTGAGATACCTAAATAAATGCCTTCACAGAATTGCAATTTCAAATTGTACTTTTGGATTTATCAAAAGTCCGTAACAGAAATGCTTGCCAAGAAGAGTGGCCACTCTTTTCAGCCTCCACTGCCTCTTCTGCCCGTTTATCAAATGGCTCCCTAGAGTTCTGACATCCACTTTCATCTGTTTGTACTTCACACTGCCTCCCTGATGTTCTCATTTCCTGTCATGGTTTTAACCTCCCCTGCCCACGCACATATTGCTGACTTCCAAATGGTTATCTTACTTAGACTTTTCTAAGAGCTAAGTTCATATATCTCCTTGTCCAACTGCATGATAAAAAATTTATTCTGGAACACCCAACATATCTCAAAACTTCATGTGTTCACACTCTTCTTTCTCCATTATTTCCACTTCTGATTGACATAAGTTCGTTTTTCACTCATTCTTTTTTGTACAATTTTAATAAGATTCTAATTCTCACTCTGACTCTTGCTATGTCTGGAATTCTTCCTCCTCATCCACTACTGGCTGAGTTCAGGCCCTGTTTGTCTATGGATTTGACCAGTAGTTTTATTAACGTACAAGGAAGAGTTACCTGGGGAACTTGTTAAGTAGGTAGATTCCTGAGGATTCCTACTGAGGGCTGAACTTCAGAGACAGCTGGGCTGAGCTGCCAGGTGTCAGGGTAGCTGATCAAGACAAGCCAAAATGAAAATAACAGTCAAGCTTAAATCACTTACTGCAATAACTGCAAGAAGCTAAAGAGGAGAAGGTACTGACTCCCCCACCCTACCCTGCCCCTGCCCTATGCTTCCCCATGGAAGGGCACCAGTTGAGGGGCAGGTAGATCAACACAGACATGGTTTCCTGCAGTTTTATGAACCAGGGGGCATGAGGGCAGGAAGAAAGGACTAGGAGTGGAAAAGTACTTAGTATTGAATGAGAATGGAGAAAGGTATCTTCTAAGACCTCTTCTTGAACAGATAAGGGATTTTGGCAGAGGCACCTGAGAAAGATCTCTACCAAAGACCCTCAATAAAGAGGCCTCCACATGGAGACAGCCAGGCTAGGAATGCAGCTATGTGTAGGAGCATGGGCAGCCAGGTAATGCCCTGGCTGAGCACCAGGGTTCATCTGGGGAGGGCAGCTTCCCCAGGAGGCCTGCCAGGTAAAGCGTTTGTAAGTGTTTATGGCCAAGCCTGAATAAAAACACTAAGGTCTCTGGCCAGGAGCTGGACATCTCACTGCCTTCTTTACAGCAAATAATTTTGATGCAAAAATTATGATTCATTTTTAGGGCAATACTGACCTAGATTTTGGGGTAGATTTTTAACTGGCTTTCCTGATTTCAATTTCAGCTTTTACCCCAACCATCATTCACACAGTGCCAGGTGAAATCATTTAAAAAATTCAATACCAAATATGACTCTTGTTA
This sequence comes from Manis javanica, assembly GCF_040802235.1. Classification (NCBI taxonomy): domain Eukaryota; kingdom Metazoa; phylum Chordata; class Mammalia; order Pholidota; family Manidae; genus Manis; species Manis javanica. The sequence continues at coordinate 142,049,818 of NC_133158.1, forward strand.
ACATAAAACTTGCCACAAGTAAATGCCACTTGCATTAAAGACTGAAGTCTAAGGTATATAGAAGGCATTTGTTTGAGTTGTTGCCTGCAGAATATTCTAATCTTCTCTCCTTTCCTAAATTACAATTTTTGAGGGGAAGATCTTGTATGTATTTTTTCTTCATCTCAACTCCTAACCTAGTGTGGAAATGTTTATCAAAAAAGGTTTGTTAAATTCAATTGAATCCAACTCTTCTATTAAGTTTCTATTTAAAATGCAGTTTACTACAAGCAAATTTAGTTATCTAAAACCTAATACAATACATTCCTGTTTAAGTTCAAACCTACCAATAGCTTTGATTTGATCTTTTACTAGCCAAGGATAAATATAACCAATAGTGATTTTCTTTTCACTTTGGCTGTCAGAAAATCAGGATTTAATTTTGTGCTAAATTTCACTAAAACTTATCCATATTTTAATTTTTTAACTTACTGTATTTGTATCTTTTAATATAAGGTGTCAGAAATTGATGTGGAAGTATACATTACCTAAGTAATATATAATGTAAATACACACACTCACTACTTACCATTTTACTCATTGTCTTTTTAAGAAAGCAAATTAATGATATTTCTGTACTTATTTAATATTATCTAAACATCCAAGGAGTTTTTAAAGTATATTTGCATAGAAATAATGTATCAAGAGTGTACAATTTTGAATTATATATAACAGATACCATATAAGCTTTACAACCACAGCAGACAGATAGGTCCTTAACATTTCAATGGTATATGATCCTTGGTATAAACTCTAAGTTAGAGTGCTTCAAGTTTTTCTGATTTAATAATTCAAAATGCATCTGAATACGAAATGGTGAGGTATAAAGACACTATTAAAGTTCTGTATTTACTAGGATATAGCATAATACATTAAATATTTATATACCTCTGTACTATAATCAGGACATTAAAATTAAATTTTTTTAAAAAATATGTCTCTGCCAGTGATATTTGTGTCTTCAAAGAAAGCTGGGTATGCATGTGTGTATGTGTGTATGTGTGAGTGTACATATAAAAATAATATTTCATTTATTTAAATATTTTTCTTCCTACTTTTATCAAGCTCAATTCTCATTCAGACAGTCTTATTAGTATTTTTCATGCCAAAACTTTCCATAGTGCAGGCTGATAAGTAAACTCTTTATGTGTTCATAAACTTATTTATAAACAATTTTATATAAATATGTTTTGTAAGGTTCAGCAATAAGGAGGGATATAGAATCTGTCTCATACCCCACATTGAAACCATCAGAAAATCCTACAGGCTCACTTCAGACTGGATTCAGAAGCTGACCTTGGCTTACCGTCTGCCTCTCCTCTCACTATCCTAGCCCATTCCATCCAATCTTTTGCCTGGATTATTGTAATAGCCTACTAAGTTTTCCCCTTTGTTTGCCCTGAACCCCTTTAACTTTAATCCCCAACACAGGAGCCAAAGTGAGCCTTTAAAAAAAGGAGTTAGAACATGTCAGTCTTCTCCTCAAAATCTCCCAGGAGCTTCTCACATCACTTAGAATAAGAATAAAGGTCCTTGTGGTGGAATAGAGGGTCCTGCTCACACGCCTGTGACCATCTTCCCACTTCTTCATCAGCCTCCACTCCTAAGGCCCTGGCCCTTGCTCACTCCAGTCAAGCACAACAGCCTCTCAGACGTTCTTTGGAACATGAACAAGCCAGGTACCTCCCATCGTAGGGTCTGTGTAGTCACTGCTTTTGCTGCCTGGAATTCTCTTCCCACAATTATCTGCATAGCCCAATTCACTTCCTTAGAATCTTTGCTCAAACATCACCACAGTGAGGCATTATTAGGCCATTTTATTTAAAATTACACACCTCTCCTTCCTACAACCTCCCCCTTCCCTTTCCCCACTTTATTTTTGCTTTTCTCCATAGTACTTATCATACACACACACACACACACACACACACACACAGACTTTACATAGCTACAGTATTATATATACATAGTGCAACTTTTAAAGTTATGTTATTGTCAATCCCTTTCTACTAGAGTACAAATTCTATAACTGCAAGACTTACGAATATTTTGTTCATCGTCATATCCTAGTGCCTAGACTAGACTCTGACATAGAGTAGACAGTCAATAAATATTTGTTGTATAAACAAATAAAACAATCAAAAAGTACATTATAAGGTTAGCAAAGATCCTATGGAGACTTGGGAAAAATAGATGTCATTTTGTTCTGCTTCTCTCCTTTATCAGGAAATCTCTGGAGTAAGCAATATAGACAGATTATAATGCTGTCATGCATTATAGATGATTGTTAAGGATTTTTAACATAAATTCTACAAATAGCTTTCTGGGATTACACTCAGAGATCATTAGCTACAAGTTTTTTCCAACATCTGAAATCACTGTAGGAGGGCGTAAAGATTATTCTTACAGTAGAAAAATCTAAATTAATTTATAAAGAGTTGAATTTATGAAGGTATAGTTTTAACTCATATCTGAATGTTTGAACTTACTTAAAAACTATCATAGGTTTCTACTTGTAAAACTCAGCTCCTGTCAGAAGTTCCCCATGATTTATACCAGAGATTTTCAAACTGTGCCTTTACATGCACAATCCTCACCCTCATGCCATCAAGACAGTGTCACATAGAAACAAAGTGGTTTCTGTGTGAGATGTCTTCCAAATTAAACACACACACAGTGTAAGCAAAACTGTTTAATAATTGTAGCTTAAGAAATAATTATGAATTTACTGGAAAAATACATCATTCCAAAGTTGTATTCTATTATGTCTCCTACTCTAAGACCAAGAATAATTTATACATTTTGCCTATGTACTAATTAAGGGCATATCCATGCCTCTGGAAGCAGCTCACCAAATAAGAGACTTAATTTTTAGTATAGGGTATAAGATTTTAATATATGAACTTGACCTTGCATTTCAAAAATATTAAGTAACAGCAAATGTGATGCTGTTGTTTATAATATCCTAGCATCATAACGTAGCCTGCATTTGTGATTGATTATTAATATAACAACATATTCTTAAGAATATATATACAAGAATATATTTTAAGAACATATATAAGAATACAATTAATGACATTACAATTTCTCAATATAATGCAGTTTATGTTCCCAAAACCTATCATATTTCAAGCCACATTTCCAAAACAATCTCTGGCTACCATTGAATGATACACTGTGTTTTCACATAAAGATTATGATTAGCATATTTTAATTCATATTCTACAACTGAGTCTACATTTACATACAATTAAGCTGCCACAAGACTGAAGAAATTCAAATAAAACAGAATTATGACACAAATACATAATATAGCATAACATATTTGACCTTATTAGAAAAAAATAAAGTATGAAATAAATTTTTAATTGAATTTAGATTTTTTAAGCACACATTTTATGAAATACATACATTGATTAATTTGTTAATAAACATTCCACTTTTTAAAACAAGAAAATGAAGGAAAATATTCAGTTCAGAACTAGGGATAGAAAATTTTCTTTCATCAAAGAAACCAGAGATTTTTTTAAGTAGAATAGTAATATGTGGTTCAAGATAGTCATAAATTGAATACTAATTTCTTAAATGCTGAAAGCCAATTGAGAATATACATTGAAATCTATGAAATGTCTGAAGTAGGAAATGATTAATACAAAATTAGACACTTTTAAGCAAACTGACCAATGTGAGACAAATTCTAATCGCTCATATTCTCCTGCTGAAATTTCTCAATCCATTTCTCAGCTCAAATCTCTCTGTAGCACAAATCTGTTATTCTTTAAAGGTTCAGAAAGAGGGCAAAATGTGTACTGCTTCTGCTTATGCCTCCCTGGCTCATCGAGTGGCAAGGAAAATACTCAATGGGAGAATGGAATGCCAGTGATGGTAAGATGGCTTCCTGACTACTGGATAGGTGGGATCTGGCTTGAGGGGCATTTTATTGTGTCATTAGTCTTGTGAATTTAGACTCACCCATCATCAGAACTGGATGCAATCTTTGAATAATGGATCTGCTTCGCAACCTGAGGAAATTATGGGTGCTTACCTGAGGATGAAACTGTGCATGCACATCCATTTAGAACACTTCAGGTTACATAAGACCTCAGGGCCAGTCATGGACCACAGACCATGTCCTCACAGCAACCCATGCTCCCAAAATGGACAACCATTCATTCATGTCAGTAACATATTTTACAACTACATTAAGCCACATACTGTATGACTCCAAGAGGATGAAGACAGAGAAAAAAAAATCTCATAGTCTATTAAACAATTCAACAATAACAGTACAATAACAGAGAACAAAAATAGAATGGATGTCTGGAGGAATTGTTTATTCAGAAAACTATGGGAACAAAGATGTAAGATTACCTTCAGTCTACCCCTAATATGATTTTCCTGAAGGGCTCTGGGGAGACTTCACAGAAAAGTAACTTCTAGATTGAATCTTGAAAGATGAAAACAATTTAGCCAGGTAAGTGACAGGGGTCACTATAAAGAGAAGAAACCATAAGTGACAAGGTGTAAAAGGAATGACAAGTAATTCCAGTGATTCTATGTGAGCCAATAACTGGCTGCATATGGGGAAGGACTGCCTGGAGCCTTAATCGGTGGGTAGGGACCAGGCATGGAAGGACTGGTGGGCCTCAGAGAAGAGGTTTGTATACACCCCATAGCTAATGGCATGCCTTTAAAGCATTAAAATTGCTGAGTGAGACTTGGTATATGGAAAAAGCTTCCTGGCAGAGCTGTGAAAAACAGCACTGGGGTCAGGGGTAGAGTTTGTGGACAGAAAGAGAATGGATTAACACGAGTGGCAGTAGTTACCAATCTGCAATAATACAGATAATAAAAATCTTTACAGACCTGGGAAAGATTTACCAAAAAAGAATTGGCAGGCCTTGGTGAGGACCAACAAAATTAAGTAATTTCCTCAATGCCTCAAACTTAATTAGCAGCAGAGACGTATCTAGAATTAAGTTTCTTGATTCCTGCCCATTTTTCTCTCTAGCTCTCTATACCATTTCTCATTGTTTGATTAATTCAAATAGAGACTCAAATTACAGATTTAAAATTGCCTATTAATGTTGATGGTTTTCCCTCAAAACATTCCATTTTTCTTTTAAATTAGTAAATTTGAACTAAACACATTGTTATTGGTTTCCTTTTAACAAAAGTTTTATTGTAATTAAACTCAGTCATTATTCTCCCCCTTACAGATAAATGCAGTCGGCTAATGTCAAAATTAAATTTTGCCTGTAGTTATCAGCGTTTGCTGCCTGACAGGAATCTGTGTATATAAATACGTGTGCGGATGTGGATATGTGTGTTAGAATTTGGTCAGTTAAATTATTTAAAGAAAACAAATTTCCCAGTGAATACAATCTGCTTATAAGTCAATGCCTTTTTTTGAAGTTTGGTTATTGCTCCTATTTTTTATCATCAGGCAAAAAAATTTATATGGTTTATCTACAGATATCTATGGACACCACTGAGTGCTATCTGCATGTGACATGACCTCTTAGCTCTGATATCAGAAGGACATTCTGATGTCAGAAGGCTGGGAAAGGCGTATTTTATTGCTATGATTTAAAAGGTAAAAGAACTGGAAGAATCTACAGTCCATCGCTTATTCATATCTACTGTCTTCTTAAGAACACAAAATTATATTCTGTTCCATTTTTTTAATCAGAATAATTTTTCTCATTTTATATGATAAACTGACATGTCTGTTTTTGGTAAGTGAAAACAAGTGAATCATTAAATTAAATTATTCTGTTGAATGAGGAATAGGGATATTTTCCAATTTAAGTAGAATGCTATTTTCAAATTATATGTAATAAAGGAATTACAAGCCAATATAAACCCAGAACTGTACTCTTAAGGTGTTAGATGATATATTTTTTCTTATTTACTAAAATGATTTTACAGTTTATTAAACAGAAAAGTCTTCAGCAGCTTCTACTCTGTGCTGAATGCTGTGCTAGACACTGGAGCTAAAGGGTTAATCAACCTCATGCCAGTCTTCACAGAGCTGACAGTTTTGGGAAATGGAGTTAAGGAAACAGAAAATTGCAGTGCAGTTTAATAACTGACATAATAGGGGCATTGTGTAATATCACTTTTCAATTATTGAAATGATGGTATGTAAATAAAATTGAAAAGAGAGTCCAGGCAACAATGGGCAATGATTTCTGTTCTCTGTTAAAGCCATGGGTAGGATTTAATTATACCCCTATGTTGTTTTTTAACTCTGGTCTTTTTAAACTCAATATTTGACTCTTAGAAATCCTCACATTTTGTACAGAGAGTAAATCAATCTTCACCAAAGAATGAAGGGTCCAGTGATTAACGATGGTGAACTGTACACTTTTAGTTGCACTGTATGAATAATTGTTTCCTGGAGCACAGCTATAACCCTTTCTGTACAGCTTGCTGAATGCAGAGCCTCATTAGGTATCTCAGTAGCCTCAATAGTTATCTTCCTGATAGTTGTGAATTGAGAATTATTAAATAGCTAGCCTTCAATAACTCAAAAATATTCTTTGAGCTTATCAAATTACTGAAGTGACAATGGAGATACATTCTTCTTCATGAACTATCTGTATCTCCAGAAGTCCTCATTAAAATATACATACCAACTGTGTGAGGAATACCTGCTTATTGTCCATTCTATGTTATTAGTTATTCATCACCTTGAGATATAAGAAAGGACAGAAAACTTAACATGACATGTAGGTAAAGCAGAGCTTGAAGAAATGGGTGTTAGATCCATCAGAGAACACGCGGTCTGGGTACCAAGGTAAGACTGTTGGCAGCCTCATCTGGAAAGGATTTCATTTGGTGCTCCTGAGTGTTATAGGATGCCATGTTTTGTTGTTGTTTTAAGGAACTGGATTAGGATTTAGAAAAACCTAGGTTCAGTCTTGTGCTCTCACTAACTAGCCAACTGGTCTAGAGGGTGTGTGTCATTTGGGGTGAATAGGCCCCATATTCTTAATCAGTAAATGAGGGAATATCACCAACCAATTTTTTAGACCCCTTGCAACCCTACATTTTGGATAATATGAACATTAAGAAACAGGAAAGTAAAGAGCTGGTGAAATGGAGAAGTTAAATTGGGAACAGCTGCAAAAACGAAGTTAATTCAAGTCTGGCCTAAGGCCAGCCTCTCATTCAAGACCATTACTTCATTATTTTTAATAATTCTAAATATATCTTAAATGTGTACTTTCTTATAGGGTGGATGAAATTTAACTACTAAGGGTTTTTCTTCCTTCACTGAATTTTTATTGACACTAGATGATCGTTTAAAATACTTGGTAAGAATAAATATTTAATTATGAAAACTAAGTGTGGCCAACTCATTTTTATTCTAATGACAGAAAGTTTTGCTCCTATTTATATTGAGCTGGATTTTGTATTCATACTAGTAACTATAGATTTGTTATTATTGTTGTACTTATCTTAAATATTTCTTAAAGCTAATGTTCTTGTATCGCTTCAAGCTCAGACCGGAGGAGAAAAACTGGATCACGCCTGCTAAAAAAAAGAAGAAAAAGAAGAGCATTATGGAAGTTTTAAGATGATCACCAACTCCCAGAACTAGTTTGTCTTCATTCTGTAAAACTTCCTTTTACATTCAATTTAATGCATTTAGGAGTAAATTATTCAGGAAGTTGATAAAGATTCATTACTTAACTACAGGAGAGTCTAAAAGAGCAGTTAGCAGCAGCTGTGTAGATTTGTGGCTCCTTTCCTCCACATATAGGGCATAAGGGAATTCCAGTAATTTGGGTAATATAACATTATCTGTGTTGATTGGAGGCATTATAGCAAGATATTATGCTTTTTAAGAGTGCTTTAAAATGAAACAACTACAGAAGGGGTAAGGAGACAGTTTCAATCTAAGAGTAAAGTTTTCTTTGGAAGACCTCAAAATTCAAGTAAGAATAAGAGTTTGGAAACATCTTCCACGAGGAGGAGGACTGTGTAGGGGATTGGCAGGACCCAATGACACATTTTTCAAATGAAATATGCCACCGTCACCTCCACAAATGGTAAATGTGGAAGCAACCAGATGTTGTGATACCAAATTGACAGTGAGTGTTGATTCTGATTCAAAATTAGCTGTGCTGTTGAGCAAGGTGGTGAATGCGTGGGAAATGTTTACATAAAGGAGGAGGATGATTTTCATGTTGCCAAAGAACAGACAATAATTGTAAGAGATGAACATCTAGCTTAATAGTTCAATTTCATCACCCTGTAAGAAAATATACATTTAAGATAACTAAACATAAGGTGAGTGTTGTAGTCTACAATGAATTATGATTTAATATATAGTTACTACAGTACATACCTAAATTTGGACAATGTTTACTATAAACAATTTACAACACATCAGCAAGGATAGGTTTTTTTGAGTATTTTAGAAATGGGGTTCTATGGAGTTCTAATGCTTTTGTGCGAATACTAACAACTACTAGGTATTGAGACCGAGTGCTAAGTTTCACAACTCTGTGAAGTAAGTACTATTACTATTTCATCTTAACAATAAGAACATTGAGGAAGATGTTCAAGAAACTGATCAAACATGCACCTAATACATGGCAGAGTCGAGTTCAGACCATAGCTTATCCAATAAGGGCTTTGATTTATTTGACGAGCATTCAATAAACTCCTCTAAGTTGAAGACATTACAACTTGTATCACAGAGCAACAGGATAAATAATACATAGCTCTTACTCTCAGATTGTTCATAGTAACAGCACAGAAGAATGATACCTTAAAATTGTGTTTTACTGTGGCAAATGCTGTCGTCAGTCTGCCCCAAACCAACGCAGCCCCACTGCGCGTTCACCTTCAGCTACTGCGGACAGTCGTGGACGTTTGCTTTGGTGACAGTTGCTGACAGAAACTCAGGTATTACTGCTACGGGACACCAGATAATAATGTCGCAAGAAGAAAATGTCTTCCTGGCTCCTAAGCCAGATCTCTTGAACTTCTGATGTTCTCACTTCCTGCCGGTTTTATCCTTCTAAAGCCTCATTTAATTCAATGGGCACCACAACGTGGCTGAAATAAAAAGTCCTCCATCGAATAACTTAAAGTTCATAACCCAACTTAAATGGTTTACAGTGTGGAGGAGTTAGAAGTAATAGAATCCCCACAAGCTCATATGTTGGATCCATGGTTGCTAACAGAAGACACGAGGCTCCTGGATCAGAGACAAAGGACTTTATTAATCACTCACAAACACACCACACACACACACACACACACACACACACACACACACCAGCAGCACCAGCAGTCATATCAGTGTATTTCTGCTGGTTCCCCTTACCCTGAAGTCCTTGAGGCGGTACAATGGGTTCAGCTGGATGGATACACAAGCAGGGAATTGCACTGCAGCTAAGGAACCCTGAGTTTAAACAACCTGCCACTTGGCTAGCAAGCAGTATACAGCCTGTTCCTTGTCCAGAGACAGCCCAAGTGCTGTGCAGGACTATGTGATGCATTCCTGTGAAGCATTATCTCACTGTTCAGAATGGCCAGTTGCAGAAATAATCCACGTTAAGTGTCCAGTGTGGAAGAATGGTCTGGATCTGAGGTTTTTGGCACATTCAACAAGACATATAGGACCTTCTTACTCAGACTGCCTCCTGAAAATATTCAGGGCACATTATTTTTAAAATTGGGGTTGTGTGTGAGCCTATATGCCTTAAACAGGTACATGCAAATTTTTAAACACAACTCTTAGAAACTTTTAAACAATTTCTCTGTGATTTGGGAATTACCTGTGTCTCTTTTTTCACTGAAAAAAAAATTTTTTCATGTTTTATGAAATCACAAATGGTTGGGGATGTTTTTATTTGACCCTAAACTGAAAGTTCCATAATCCATGCAACTGTCTTTGAAGAAGCCTCATTTCCTGAAGGCAATCTCATGGATTGAGGACATTTTTGTGTTAGGTAGTGGAAGGCAAGGTTATGAGTTCTGTGGTGGCCATTGTGCTCACACTCTAAAAAGGCAGGCTGTTTCTTTTATTGCTGTCTCTCCCTGCTTCTCCATGACCTGAAGAAAGTCAATTAACTTCTAAGCACCTGTACAATGAGGATAACACTACTTGGTTATGCACCTCTGAATGGTGTTGTAAGGAAAAACAAGATAATGCTTATAATGCATTTGCAAAAAGTTCAGAAGAAATGTAGAGTGAGAGTACAATGCATTCTTAAATGTGAAAAAATGGTCTAATTCAAATTCTTTGACAGGGTCAGGCTAATAGCAAAAGGCATTTTTAACACTTTGCTAAACATTATTTGCTCCTGAGCATATGTCATAAATACTCTCTGACCAGAAGGAGCTCCTCAAGCCATTTTCAGCTTCACCAAATCCATAAAATAATACCACTTAGCCACACAGGTGCACAAAATTTATATTAGTAGATGAGAAAGAGCTTTCTTATCTGCCCCATCAGTGTAAGAGAGAATTAAAGACAAAGCAGTTTAATCAAGATGCTTAAAACTGCCCAGTATTCTACCTCTGCTTCAACAATAATGGTTCTCAAGGAGCTGCTGCATACCAGGGATAAGACCAGGTGCTGTGCTAACATATCAGATGAGGAACCGAAAGAAGCCTTCTTAGCACAAACCTCCAGAACTTCTAAGTGCAAGGAAGTATTAGCAGCCTGTATTTTAGTATTTATTCTGCAGTGATCTGTGTAACTAAGAGGAGTCAAATCCTCTGTGCTGTAATTCAGAGCCTACCTGTTAGCTGATTAAAGACACATGATAATGAAATCTCAGAAAATGTCCTTCCCAACGAAGAACACCAAACAGCATAGAAAACAGACACCTGTGAAAAAATGTCCAGAGAATTTCTATGTGTAGGACATAGAAAGAGACCATAATGGTGGATGCCTAGCGTCTAATTTCCCTAAGCAAAACTGCCATCATCATAGAAATCTGTGGAAGTTAGAGAGTCCAGTGTCACTCAAAAAGCAGTTCACAGCTGGGAAGCATCAACACCACTTGAGACCTTAAAAAATGCAAATTCTGGAGCCTCAGCCCAGGTCAAGAACTACTGGGCCACAGAAATCTCAAGTTCTCCTTGGCGACCCTTATGTTCCCCCAAATTTGGTAAGCTTTGATCTAAACTATCTTCCTCAATTCCAATCAAATCAAAACCTTTTTAAATTTATTGTATTTAAAATTATTTAAATAATTATTCAAATTATTTTAAAACTTAAACTGTCAGTCTGACTGTAAATTCACATCACTGGAATGTATCAGATAAGAAAAACACAAATGGAAAATGGCTGATCGATCGGATTTCATGATTTGCAAGCTGCCTGCTCCATTTCTGTCAGTTATGGCTCCTCTGAAGCTAGCGTACCATCTCTTACCACAAGTCACTTGTAATGGAAGAAGCAGCACAGTACATTTTCTTGGATGGCATTTCAGTTGCATTTAGACCAGCCTTTCCTATTCAGAAAGAGAGAGAGATGCCAAGTTGGAATTCAAGAAGACAACTTAATCAGATGGTTATCATGCCAAACACAGCAATCCTGATCCTGGCTTGTTTGTAATGCTTGCTGCCTATCAATAGTAGCGTATGTTTTTCACTAATATTTTTTCCCCCTAAGGTTGTGGAAAAGAACTTAAAGCTCATTAGGGTAATTCCTTTTAATTGGGTCAGCTGCTCTGGCTCCTTGGGCAAATAAGAGAGCCATCATGAGTTGCTCAGAGCACGGACTCCAGAGCTCAGCACTTGGGTTTCAATGCAGTTCCTCTATTACTAGCTGGCTATCGCGCCCAAGTTACTCACTTCTTTAAGCCTCAGATCCCTCCTCTGCAGATGGTGAAGATAATATTTAACTTACAGGGTTGGCATGAAAAATAAATTAATATTTATAAGAATTTATAACAGTGTTTGGCATGTAAAAGAACAATACAGGTATACAATTAAAAATAATCTGGGCATTCTAGGTCATGCAACACAATGGTGTCAATACTTCATTTTAGTTATTTTACTTATTATTATCTGAACTTATTAGTATGATTTATGTTTCTGTTTTACCAAGGGCAGTGTGGTAGTAGTAGATTACCTCATTAACATGCAGCAAAATTTTTCATATACATGAAGATAGCTGCTTTAGCTCTTATATTTCAACCCCCAAGATAATTTTTTTAATATTTAAAGAAATATGCTATACAATAAAATATCTTAATGTCTACTTACTTCAAAAATACATCCATAATTCATGTTACTGCCTTGAAACTATAAACATGATTCTAATTGGAAAGTGAAGATGACACATTTACCCCTTTGTCTGAAAGTTGTTACCAGTTATTTAATGAAACAAACTTCTAATAAGGATAAAATGAAAATTAAGGGATACAAACTGGATGATCAGGGATTGGAAATGTCCAGGCATCAATAGATTCATCAAGTGATAATTACAAGGCAGTACACTGGTCTCATTTGCAGTTCTTTGCTCACTGCTGCCCAGCTGAGCTGTGTCCTGTGCAAAAACCAAAGACCTCATTGCAGAATGTCACCCTGTGGATTGCACCTGTTGCTTGACTTCAGACATTTAGTTAAGAGAGTCAGAGGATGCTTACCATGTGTCACTGTGGCTGCGAGGACTACTTACCAAATGAAGATCCCTCACTTTCTGAATATTACTCACAAAAAAATGTGATAATTCCTAAGAGAGGAGCCAAATAGGATAACCCACATGGAAGTGGGAAAAATAACACACATATTTATTTTATTTTACAGAATGGCAATCAATCTGTAAAAGTATTGTGTAAATCTAATTTAATAAATGGAATCAATCCCATGACTTTCATTATGATGACAGAAATAATATTCCATATAGGAAAACTCTTTATAACAGCACAGAACCACATGAAAGTATATTAGGTCACAGGTTGGAAATTAATGAATGTAAATGGAGTCAAAAGGCTAAGTTTATCAGCTATGAGACTGATTAAGACTCAAGTTATCTGAGATTCTATTTTCAGTATGTAAAGTAAAAGATACATGATTCCTGAATACTTTTCATCTCCCAATGTTTTATATTTACATGGAAAAAAAAACCTTTCTCAATTATATATATATATATATATATATATATATATATATATATATATATATAACTCATTAATCACAAATCGATAAAACAGTAAATCAACTGAACCAGAGGATATGCAATTCTATCCTATAGTCCCAGAATATTTTGTAGTTGTTACAGATATGCTAGAGGAAAAACAAATGCCTGCTCTTACAGAGGAACATTCAGTGTTTTCACCTGGTGTATCTAAAGAAAAAGAAATGTCTCCAAAGAGAGGATATTGGACTCCACCCACATCTCTCCTTAGGGTTTTCTCTTTTGCTTACAGGCATCATGCAAATATCCTAGATATTAATGTTGCTGACTGCTCCTAGTTCCAAGCAATTCATTTACATTGCTCCTAGCAAAGCATTTACAATAAGGAAGTTCTTACCCTTTAATAAGCTAGGATAACATTACTGCTAAGCAGAGATTTTCACTCTTGGCAAAGCAAGGCATCCTGCAAGGAAGATTAAAGATGTAAGAAACATGGACTTATTTCCATCACTCGACAACCTATTTGCCAAGCAAAATGCTAGGATCTTTGGATACATGAGAGAACAAGATGATTCTTTTCATCAGTATGTGTTCAGTGCTTTGGGTAAACAGATGAGTAAGGACAGTAAAGAGGATCCCACAACATATATCTTCTCTGGGAGGGTTAGTATGGATACCAGAGAAAGTAACCTACATGACTCCTGACTATCTCTCGGTGTAAACTGCCTCGCACAATATGAGGCTAAGGAAGTGCAAGAAGAGGAGGAAGAAGAGAGAAATGAAATGGGGTCCAGCACTGCAAAACACTGGAGAGTTTTAACCTTGCCATGAAATAAAACCTGTATCTTATTACTGAACAAAAAATTTAAGAAATCTAGTTGAATACCCTCATTTTACAAATAAGCCCCAGGGAGAGCCCATGACTTCCTCATGGCTGCAAGGAAGTTACAGAGAGAACTTGAGTTAGAACTCCCATCTCTAGGCATACCTAATTGCTCCATGGCCTTTCTTTTTTTTTATTTGACAAAGTCAGAGCATCTAAAAAAGAAAAGCACAACTTATTTCTTTTCATCAGTATCAATGAATAACCCATTCTCTTATTATCCTGCATTTTATGATGGAGAGAAAAAGTCTAAAATGTTTTGAGAAGGATTTAAATTGTAATAGATACACAAATATTTTGCTTTAGGACATAGTGATGTATCATCTATGTGTGAGCGATCAATTACATGATGAATCAAACCAAAACTTTAACTTCAACAATCAGCTGATATATATAAAAGGTAAATTCAGTATCTCATACACTGATCAGCAATATTCATTTCCAAAAATAAGATACCGGAAAGCTGTTTAAATATATGTAACCCTAACTGAAGAGTTTACATAGCATAATGAGCAGAGTCTGGATTAAAACCCCATAAACTCATAATTTCTTCTTTTTTTACACATTGTTTTTCATAGATGGTTTCTGAGATTGTTTTCTGACTACAGAAATGTTGAAGTTACATAATGACTTCTGAATCAGTAAGAGAATTAAAATTTATTCATCACAGTGGACAAAAGAAAAATCTAGCAGCCAATTCAGTTTCCAGTAGCAGTGATATCATTTTAAAATTATTTCACTTATGTACTCATAATCATGAATATAAAGTACCAACTCTAAATTATCTACACAAATGGAGATGTAGATAAACCAAAATTGTAGATAATTCAAAAGTAATTTAAATTCAATGTTTGGATTTCTTAATTACATTTATATATGGACAGAGAAAATATTTTTGGAATGGACTCAAGTAGTGATATCTATAGGGAAGCTAGACTGTTTTCTCATGTTGATCCATTCTTGATTTGTTAATATAACATATGCCTTGTGGTAAATGGAAAACACATCTTTGGGCAATTGTTGCCAGAACTGTAAGTAGAAATGAACTAACTAAAAGAAACTTCCCTGAAAAAGGAGCAATGTTTACATATAATGTGCTATAATTGGTGAATTTATATATGAAGCTGGCATCTATGAATGAATGGGGTCATCTTAATAGAATCAGAGTTGAACATACTCACTTTTTTATCTAGGCATCCCCTCAACAACTACACTGTGCCAGGTACTAAAGTATCAAAGTCTGGAACTACCTAATATTCTTGGCTGTGTTTTTTTAAAATGAATAATGTGTATATGAAGCATTTAACCCATCAAACAATCCGCTGGAATTGAACCTACTTGAAATGCTGAAAGATTGATTTTCCATAATCTTCTCATGTTTGTTTTTATTTTTATCATTTTCTATTATCTGCAAAATTACCTCAGATAATGAGATTCTGAGAATTAGTCATAACTACAGTAAATGGATTTACAGTTTAAGACCAGGAGTGGCTGGAAATAATATGAATGAATGAATAAATATACCAAGCAATCCTCACTTTCTGAAAAATGTATTTTCATTTGTATTTGTGTTTGTACCAAATTTCATTTGATGATAGTTTGTATGTGATTTGTCTTTATATCATTATTTATGTAATACTCTCTTTTATGACATTCTTAAATGACTATTTTATCTGTCATTATGTTAGGCAGAAAGACAGATAGATATGAGCAGGGTGGAGAGACAATAAAGCCAGTAAAGCCCACTAAAATGGATTCAAAGAGTTAACCAGATAAAACCAGAGAGCCAGAAAAGACTCACAGAAGAAATTAGTTGAAGTTTCAATGACCAGAAATTACTTGGAATGTCCAAACACTCCCCAGATAAAGAAAATATCAGAAGAGAAGCACAGTAACCATCAGAGAGCAGCCTGTGTCTCCTTTTTTAATAATTAGACCAGACCACCAAGGCCAAAGAAAGTCAATCAAGGACTTCTCTGTCCTTACAAAAACCCCATAAAAAAAGGCCTCACAGTAAGCAGCCTGCCTTTGTGTACCTTGACACTGGGCACTCCTCCCTTGAACTGTATTCAAATAATAAAACTTTCATTCTGCTTCGTTACCAAGTCTCTGCCTTTCAATTCTTTGTTGCAGTGTGGACAAGAACTGAGGAAAATAAACTTAACCATTACAAATAATGCCTTAAAAATACTGAGGAAAAGGGGCGAGCCAAGATGGCAGCGTGAGTAGGACAGTAGAAATCTCCTCCCAAAAAAAGATATATTTTTGAAAATACAACAAATACAACTAAACCTAAAAGAGATACCAGAAGACACAGGAAAATAGCCAGACTACATTCACACGTGCGAGAGCCCAGTGCCTGGTGAAAGGGGTAAGATACAAGCCCCGGCCCAGCGGGAACCGAGCGCCCCTCACCCCAGCTCCTGGCGGGAGGAGAAGCGTTGGAGCCGGGAGGGAGAGGGAGCCCAGGACTGCTAAACATGCAGCCCAAGCCATCTGCACCAGAGCACAGGCACAGTGCATGCATGGGGTCCTGGATACGAGGGAAAAGAGGCAGCAAGACCTTTGAGCGGGTCCCAAAGCTGATACCCCTGTGACAAAGAAAAGCGAGTGCTTTTTGAAAGTCTTAAAGGGACAGGGATGCAACAGCTGGACGGAAAGCACCCAGGTCACAGTCCAGCAGCTGGAAATTCCAGGGAAACCTGGGCGCACTAACCCTTCAGGCAACAGCTCTGAGACCCCTCACAGAGGTAAACAGCAAAACAGCCCCCCGGTCCATTAAACCTCCGGGGTGTGGCCATAGAAGAGAAGCTGCCTAAGACTGTACACACCCTCAGCAAGGGAGCTTCCTTCATACCCGCCGGGCAAGACACAAAGATCCAGTCTACATGCAATTTCCCAACACGAGCCACTAGGGGTCGCAGTTGACCCAGTAAAGAAAGGCCAGTAGCAAGTGGAAAGTTTGGCTCTCCCAGGTGACAGTCAATAGCACATATCAACATGAAAAGGCAAAAAAATTTGATCCAAATAAGACTAACCCAGACAGCTTTGGCATCTGCAACATCTTCCCCTGAGAAGGAACCTGGGAAGATAGATTTAACCAGTCTTTCTGAAAAAGAATTCAAAACAAAAGTCACAACCATGCTAATGGACTTGCAGAGAAATATGCAAGAACTAAGGAAGGAGAATACAGAAATAAAACAAGCTCTGCAAGGACTTCAAAACAGATTGGACGAGATGCAAGAGACCATTAATGGACTAGAAAACAGAGAAGAGGAACACAGAGAAGCTAATGCAGAGAGAGATAAAAGGATCTCTAGGAATGAAAGAATTCTAAGAGACCTGAGTGACCAATGAAACGGAACAATATCTGCATTATAGGGGTACCAGAAGAAAAAGAGATAGAAAAAGGGATAGAAAGTGTCTTTGAAGAAATAATTGCTAAAAACTTCCTCAAACTAGGGGAGGAAATAGCCGCTCAGACCACAGAGGTACACAGAACTCAAATGACAAGGGATCCAAGGAGGGTAACACCAAGACACATAATAATTAAAATGGCAAAGATCAAAGAAAAGGAAAAAGTCTTAAAGGCAGCCAGAGAGAAAAAAAAGGTCACCTACAAAGGAAAACCCATCAGGCTATCATGAGACTTCTCAACAGAAACCCTACAGGCCAGAAGAAAATGGCATGATCTACTTAATGCAATGAAACAGAAGGGCCTCGAACCAAGACTACTGTATCCAGCACGATTAGCATTTAAATATGAAGAAGGGATTAAACAATTCCCAGACAAGCAAAAGTTGAGGGAACTTGCCTCCCACAAACCACCTCTACAGAGCATCTTACAAGGACTGCTCTAGATGGGAGCATGCCTAAAAAGAGCACAGAATGAAACACCCAACATATGAAGAAGGGAGGAGGAGGAATAAGAAGGGAGAGAAATAAAGAATCAAAAGACCATGGTTATAATAGCTCAACAAGTGAGTTAAGTTAGACAGTAAGATAGTAAAGAAGCTAACCCTGGATCTTTGGTAACCACAAACTTAAAGCATGCAATGGCAATACGTACACACCTTTCAATAATCACCCTAAATGTAAATGGACTGAACGCACCAATCAAAAGACACAGAGTAACAGAATGGATAAAAAAGCAAGATCCATCCATATGCTGCTTACAAGAGACTCACCTCAAACCCAAAGACATGCACGGACTTAAAGTCAAGGGATGGAAAAAGATATTTCATGCAAACAACAGAGAGAAAAAAGCAGGTGTAGCAATTCTGGGATCAGACAAAACAGACTTCAAAATAAAGTAACAAAAGACAAAGAAGGACATTACATAATGATAAAGGGCTCAGTCCAACAAGAGGATATAACCATTATAAATATATATGCACCCAATACAGGAGCACCAACATACCTGAAACAAATACTAACAGAAACAAAGGAGGAAATAGAATGAAATGCATTCATTCTGGGAGACTTCAACACACCACTCACTCCAAAGGACAGATTCACCAGACAGAAAATAAGTAAGGATACAGAGGCACTGAACAACACACTAGAACAGATGGACCTAATAGACATCTACAGAACTCTATACACAAAAGCATCAGGATACACATTCCTCTCAATTGCACATGGAACATTCTCCAGAATAGACCAAATACTAGGCCACAAAAAGAGCCTCAATAAATTCCAAAAGATTGAAATCCTACCAACCAACTTTTCAGACCACAAAGGCATAAAACTAGAAATAAATTGAACAAATAAAGCAAAAAGGCTCACAAACACATGGAGACTTAACAACACGCTCCTAATCAATGGATCAATGACCAAATTAAAATGGAGATCCAGCAATTTATGGAAACAAATGACAACAACAACACAAAGCCCCAAGTACTGTGGGATACAGCAAAAGCAGTCTTAAGAGGAAAGTATATAGTGATCCAGGCATATTTAAAGAAGGAAGAACAATCCCAAATGAATGGTCTAATGTCACAATTATAGAAATTGGAAAAAGAAGAACAAATGAGGCCTAAAGTCAGCAGAAGGAGGGACATAATAAAGATCAGAGAACAAATAAACAAAATTGAGAAGAATAAAACAATAGCAAAAATCAATGAAACCAAGAGCTGGTTCTTTGAGAAAATAAACAAAATAGATAAGCCTCTAGCAAGACTTATTAAGAGGAAAAGAGAGTCAACACAAATCAACAGAATCAGAAACAAGAAAGGAAAAAGCACGACAGGGCGCACAGAAATACAAAGAATTATTAGAGAGTACTTTGAAAACCTGTATGCTAACAAGCTGGGAAACCTAGGAGAAATGGACAACTTCCTAGAAAAATACAACCTTCCAAGACTGACTCAGAAAGAAACAGAAAATCTAAACAGACCAATTACCAACAATGAAATTGAAGTGGTAATCAAAAATTAACAAAGAACAAAACCCCCAGGCCAGATGGATTTACCTTGGAATTTTATCAGACATACAGGGAAGACATAATACCCATTCTCCTTAAAGTTTTCCAAAAAATGGAAGAGGACGGGATGCTCCCAAACTCATTCTATGAAGCCAACATCACCCTAATACCAAAACCAGGCAAAGTCCCCAGCAAAAAAGAAAACTACAGACCAATATCCCTGATGAATTTAGATGCAAAAATATGCAACAAAATATTAACAAACCGAATTCAAAAATACATCAAAAGGATCGTACACCATGACCAAGTGGGATTCATCCCAGGGATGCAAGGATGGTACAACATTCGAAAGTCCATCAACATCATCCGCCACATCAACAAAAAGAAAGACAAAAACCACATGATCATCTCATAGATGCTGGAAAAGCATTTGACAAAGTTCAACATCCATTTATGATAAAAACTCTCAGCAAAATGGGAATAGAGGGAAAGTACCTTAACATAATAAAGGCCATTTATGATAAACCCACAGCCAACATTATATTGAACAGCGAGAAGCTGAAAGCTTTTCCTCTGAGATCGGGAACTAGACAGGGATGCCCACTCTCCCCACTGTTATTAACATAGTACTGGAGGTCCTAGCCATACAAATCAGACAAAACCAAAAAATACAAGGAATACAGATTGGTAAAGAAGAAGTTAAACTGTCACTATTTGCAGATGACATGATACTGTACATAAAAAACCCTAAAGACTCCACCCCAAAACTACTAGAACTGATATCGGAATACAGCAAAGTTGCAGGATACAAAATTAACACACAGAAATCTGTGGCTTTCCTATACACTAACAATGAACCAACAGAAAGAGAAATCAGGAAAACAACTCCATTCAAAATTGCATCAAAAAAAATTAAAATATGTAGGAATAAACCTAACCAAAGAAGTAAAAGACTTATACTCTGAAAACTACAAGTCACTCTGAAGAGAAATTAAAGGGGACACTAACAGATGGAAACTGATCCCATGCTCGTGGCTAGGAAGAATTAATATCGTCAAAATGGCCATCCTGCCCAAAGCAATATACAGATTTGATGCAATCCCTGTGAAACTACCAGCAACATTCTTCAATGAACTGGAACAAATAATTCAAAAATTCATATGGAAACACCAAAGACCCCGAATAGCCAAAGCAATCCTGAGAAACAAGAATAAAGTAGGGGGGATCTCACTCTCCAACTTTAAGCTTTACTATAAAGCCATAGTAATCAAGACAATTTGGTACTGGCACAAGAACAGAGCCACAGACCAATGGAACAGACTAGAGAATCCAGACATTAACCCAGACATATATGTTCAATTAATATTTGATAAAGGAGCCATGGACATACAATGGCGAAATGACAGTCTCTTCAACAGATGGTGCTGGAGAAACTGGACAGCTACATGTAGGAGAATGAAACTGGACCATTGTCTATCCCCATATACAAAAGTAAACTCAAAATGGATCAAAGACCTGAATGTAAGTCATGAAACCATTAAACTCTTGGGAAAAAACATAGGCAAAAACCTCTTAGACATAAACACGAGTGACCTCTTCTTGAACATATCTCCCCGGGCAAGGAAAACAACAGCAAAAATGAAAAAGTGGGACTATATTAAGCTGAAAAGCTTCTGTACAGCAAAAGACACCATCAATAGAACAAAAAGGAACCCTACAGTATGGGAGAATAGATTTGAAAATGACAGATCCGATAAAGGCTTGACATCCAGAATATATAAAGAGCTTACATACCTCAACAAACAAAAAACAAATAACCCAATTAAAAAATGGGCAGAGGAACTGAACAGTTGTCCAAAAAAGAAATACAGATGGCCAACAGACACATGAAAAGATGCTCCACATTGCTAATTATCAGAGAAATGCAAATTAAAACTACAATGAGGTATCACCTCACACCAGTAAGGATGGCTACCATCCAAAAGACAAATAACAACAAATGTTGGTGAGGCTGTGGAGAAAGGGGAACCCTCCTACACTGCTGGTGGGAATGTAAATTAGTTCAACCATTGTGGAAAGCAGTATGGAGGTAGATCAAAATGCTCAAAATAGACTTATCATTTGAGCCAGGAATTCCACTCCTAGGAATTTACCCTAAGAATGCAGCAATCAAGTTTGAGAAAGACAGATGCACCCCTAAG
This sequence comes from Manis javanica, assembly GCF_040802235.1. Lineage (NCBI taxonomy): Eukaryota > Metazoa > Chordata > Mammalia > Pholidota > Manidae > Manis > Manis javanica. The sequence goes on from NC_133158.1 coordinate 142,071,486, forward strand.
TTTATCGCAGCACTATTTACAATAGCCAAGAATTGGAAGCAACCTAAATGTCCATCGATAGATGAATGGATAAAGAGGATGTGGTACATATACACAATGGAATACTACTCAGCCATAAGAAGAGGGCAAATCCTACCATTTGCAGCAACATGGATGGAGCTGGAGTGTATTATGCTCAGTGAAATAAGCCAAGCGGAGAAAGAGAAATACCAAATGATTTCACTCATTTGTGGAGTATAAGAACAAAGGAAAAACTGAAGGAACAAAAGAGCAGCAGGATCACAGAACCCAAGAATGGACTAACAGGTACCAAAGGGAAAGGGACTGGGAAGGATGGGTGGGTAGGGAGGGATAAGCGGGAGGAAGAAGAAGGGGGTATTAAGATTAGCATGCATGGGGGTGTGGTAGAAAGGGGAGGGCTGTACAGCACAGAGAGGACAAGTGGTGATTCTGAGGTATTTTGCTATGCTGATGGACGGTGACTGTAGGGGGGTTTGTGGGGGAGACCTGGTATAGGGGAGAGCCTCGTAGACATAGTGTTCTTCATATAAGTGTAGATTAATGATTACAAAAATAAAAAAAGAAAGAAAGAAAGGAAAGGGGGATTACTCCTTGATAGGATAAAACTAACTGTAAATCAACCATTAATGCATGCTTTAAATATCCTTAATTTTGATCACTTAAAGGGTGTCAGAGCATCGGCTATGGAGGTACATTTTTCTGATAATATTCCTTTCTCTTAAAAAAAAAAAAGCATTTCCTGTGTGGTGACCTCCAATGAGTTCTACACAATGGTATAAAGGGCATAGCAAAGTGTGGGCAAAGGGTCTGTTTGTGTTTATACAGAGGATCAAAGCCTAATTTGGCTACCCAGAAAATGAACTAAGATATGATATGAAGAACTTCCAATATCAGCACTCTCTGGAAGAGTCATACCAGAAGATGATCATCAAAAAACCTCAACAAAAGTCCAGGAGCTGCTACAGTTGTAGCTGCATTCACCCAACCAGTTCCTGGACTTGCCATGGCATTGAAGAAGGAGGTATCTAAGCTGGCCTGTGCATACAGTAAAACAACAAATTTGACTGGATCTGTACTGTTGGAACTCAACCAAGAATTAGGAGAAGTGCAAGTTGCAGCGCTCCAAAATCTTGGGACTATAGATTATCTACTCTTAAAAGAACGTGTGGGATGTGAACAGTTCCCAGGAATGGTTTGTTTTATCTGATTTCTCTCAGACTGTTCAAGTTCAGTTGGACAATATCCATCATATCATAGATAAATTTTCACAAATGCCTAGGGTGTCTAACTGGTTTTCTTGGTTTCACTGGAGATGACTGGTAATTATAGGTCTGCTTTGGTTATGTAACTGTATTCCTATTATGTTAATGTGTGTGTGCAATTTAATTAGTAGTTTAAAACCTACACATGCTTAAGTTACTCTACAAGAAGATATGTCAAAGAAATAACCAATCTTCCCATGTTTTCTTCCGTCTGCTACCTCTATAGCTTTTCTCTTCCTTCCTAATTACAACCCTTAAATAGAATTCATGCCTCATATCAAATTTACCGAGTATCATAATTCTTCCAAGTGGTAAAGATACCTCAAGACAAATGCTGGGCATAGAAGCCACAGGGCATAAATCTGCAAAGAAGTAAAAAGCTAACCTTTTCAAACAATATTGCTTCTCTCTCACTTACCAACTTTACATTTCCCTGTATGGCCCCGGAAGATGACTGGTTAGCCAGAGACTGGTAAGATTCCTCAAGGGAGAAACAACCTAAGACAGGCACAGTCGCAGGGGGCCCATCAGGTGAGAAATTGGGAATCAACAGAGGTGAGGCTTAGAACCTCACCCCCCGTGTTTTGAGAGAAATCTTCTGCATCCGTGGATGTTTTAATGCCCTTGTCTAGCTTGGATTAACGCATAGTCTACAGGCACACACCTGATCATCTACATTTGCTCTCTTACAACACTAAACTATGTTTTCTACCTTTATCTTGCATCTACCTACCACTTTAGCATTTTATTAAAAACAATAATAATAATAATAATAATAATAAGGGAGAAATGTGGGTTTCACATATAAATCAAGTGTAAAAATCAAACAAATATTCATATTTGACCTGATTGTTTATAGTTCATAATGCGTGATCAAAACTGAAAGTTTCTGTGATGACTGCCCTTGTACTGTTCACCACGTAAGAACTTATTCACTATGTAAGAATTTGTTCACCATGTAAGAACTTGTTTGCTGGGCTTCAGAAGATTGGAGACTGACGAGAATTAGGCTTGGGGTGGATTAATGATTGTGCATTGAGCATTGACTCCCCTATACAGAATTTTATTGTTGTTAACAACCATTTGATCAATAAATATGAGAGATGCCCTCTCAAAAAAAAGAAAATACTGAGGAAAAAATAATCTATACACCTATGCAGGAGCGCTAAGGAGAACATATCTCACACAATAAATCATTTTGTTAGTGACAGAAAATATTTGTCTATCTCCAGAAGCAATGGTTGTAATATGGCCTTTTGTGCCATTAGGTTATTAAAAGGCTCCCACATTGCACAGTTTCTTCTCATGCACCTAGAAAACCACATTTTATGTTCTTTGTTTTCTCCACAGTTTAGCTAGGTGAATAATATTGATAAGAGGTTACTTATTTTTAGAAGTTTCCAAGTTATTCTAGAAAACCAAAGGAAAAATAACTTTTTGAGAAGAATAAAACAATTTTTATATTTATATTATAAAAACGCTTTTTATAATATAAAACATATTTATACGAATTTAGGTTTGAAAAGTGTTCAGTTTGTCAACAAGGTATTTGAGAGTGAGCAGAATGAAAAGAATTCATGGACCATAGACACAAACTTACTCCCCATGTACTAACCAGCCCAGCATCCGGAACGTTTACATACAGAAAAACAAAAGTACACAATCATTATAGATGTTGTCATTTCAACAGTAATTCTAACACCCAAGTTTAGACATACCAAGAAAATTCCAATAATTACAATGGCAAAGTGAAGTTATTGTCCTTTTGATATCAAATAACATTCAGTAGCTATTAAACCCCTCAAGTGTTGGAAATCGATGGAGAAAAATGTCCACAAAGCAATAAACCAAGCAGAGAATTACTGGCGCCACCCAGCAATACACTGCTAAGCACAGTCTTTTACAAAATTTTTTGTTAATTGATATTTGTGTATTCAATGCAGTCTGGTTGGAAAAAAAATGTTAAATGAGCCCCTCAAATTGGATCCTAAGGAACTTTCTGAATCCTATTCACCTGAAGTGAATAGGATTGAGACACTAAAGCAGAACTGCATTCATTAATCACCGGCTGCCATAGAGTAAAATCCAAGGAAAAGGAATGGAAGGTGATGACAGAGTGAACACATCCTGTCTGAGAAAGAATGTCTTCTTGATTCACCATGATGATTATTTTGTGATAAATATCTTGCTTTCCCTCTGGTCTTTGTGGCTAACACCTACTACATTATGAAAAAACTCTCTTCTACCGAAACTAACTATAGGTGTCATTTAATACATTTTTTGTTAAAACTCCACTTTGTTTGCACAAATTAATTAGCATAAGTACAAGACAATAACAATCAATTCTGATATGTGTAGCCATGCCATTTTTATAATGAAAAAAAATGGACCTAATTTACAGACTTGTTACTCCTTGTTATTTTTATGCAAAGAAACTTTCAGATGCCAAATCATTCATTTTGATTTGCATTCCAGATTGCCAGTCTCAAATTCTAAACCATAGATACAAACAACTTGAATGTAGATTACATATACCATTTCCTATGATAATCATCATGAGAGGCAAAATGTCGACACTAAAAAAAGCTACCCAAACTCTTTGCAAATTTTCTCTTGAGGAAAATGCAAACAAGCATGTGAGTCACTTTAATTTCTGCTTGTAAATAGTCACTCAAGTACTTTTTTCTGAAATGAAAGTAAAGAAGAATGATGTCATTCATCATAATAATGTGCACTCAAAATAGCAATAACCTTAAAAATACTGGTGGGAAGGAAAATGATAAATGACTTATACCTTACTTGGGAAAGATGTTATTGTAGCTGACCTTCAACATTCATTTAGTCTACTTTATGATTAACCTGTATTTACTGAAAGAATCATTAAGGCCAATGGAGACAGTAACTGGATGCTATCCTCTAAAATTCTAACTAAAACTTATCTTTTGAAAAATTTGACCCTATTTTCAGTACTATCATGTTTAAATGACTCAATAATAATATGAGTGAATATCTGTCCCTAAGATATTCATACTTCATCAATCATTTGTTTTAAATGAAATATAAATTTTTATAATAACATCATGTCACTAAAGCTAAGTTCTAGACTCGGAAGTAAGTAATTCAGATCTGCCTTGGCATTTATCTTAAATTATTCTCAGTGATAACTCTTATTTTATTGACAATAAACCAAAGCAGTCATCACATGAAAAAAGAATTATTTAAAGATATACCCACACACAATTATATAAATAATCTAAATTGTTCTTTCATATTCTTCTGAAAAAACACAATGAAAGTGAAATATAAGTAATTATGGTTATAATGGCAATATTGCAAAATGGAGATTTTTAAACTGTATGTACATATATAGATATATAATTTTTAATTATAATACATAATATATGTATATATGTATAATTTTTAAAATCTCCATACAGCAATGTTGTCACTATAATCCTTATAATTAATGTTTGCTATCTATCTAGATTTATTCCAGCTGTATCTACATGCACATCAATTAGATTAAATTCTTCCATTTGACCCGTGAGATACTGCATTTTTGACATCCGATAGAGACCAATGAGCTTTGGAAAACTAGAACAGCAATCTAAAACTTTAAATGTTTTAAACTGAAGAGGTACTCATAGGTCCTCAAACCAGGAATATTCCTTACTAAAATCATCCATCCAAATCTCATACCTCTTACTACCTCCACCGTCACCTGCTACACAAGCTACCACCACCCCTTGCTATCGCAGCTGCCTCCTAACTTCGTTATTTGCATCTACTCAGTCCACTGCACCAAGACAATCTACTTTCCACACAGCTTTCTTTTCATTTAACTCTCAAAACCTAAAAGTATCTGCCTGTATCACACTGTCAAACCTGGACACTGGCTATTTCTCTGAGCCATCTGTTCCCTCATTTTCTTTTGCTCAGACTGATTTAGCTATATCCTACTGTCCTACATACACATTCACATACACACAGAATGCACAACACAGATCTCTCCCTTCATTCATTCAGGTCTCTGCCCAGAGTCCTTGACCACCACAACTACAAAGCATACTGCTCGTCCCACATTCTCCACTCTATCTTCTTCTCCTGGCTTATCTTCTCACGTCTGACGTAGTTTTCTTCTTGTCAACAAAGATATTATTGATTTGCTGCCTGCCATCCCTTGAATGATGCATCAGTGAGATTAAGGATTTTGTTTTGTTTTGTTTGCTGCTTTATATCTAGGACATAGATCAGTGCCTAGCACATTACAGGTGCTCAGTAAATATTTATTGAATGAAGTTATTACTCCTTTTGGGATTCAAATTCAGCAATGGTAGTCTAGAATACAGCAATGGTAGTTCTCTACCTTTGAGATTATGGGGGAGTGTGCTATATTTCACATGTATGTGTGTGTATCTACTGAAAATGTTACAAAATTTCTCTATGCAAAAAGAATAGGAAAATACTGAAAACCAAAAAATAATGAAATTACAACCAACATGAATTCTACTACTCAGAAATCAACATCATTAATATATTAATGAATGTTCTCCTAAGGTTTTTGTATTCTAGACTACCCTGGATTCTAGACTACGATTGTTGAATTTGAATCCCAAAAGGAGTAACGACGTCATTCAATAAACTTTTTGATGAAAATTCTGTCACTAATTTTAAATGTACTTTATAATTAAGTCCTCATTTTTTTTGCATTTACAGTGACTCAAGTTTATTCTCTAACTATGCAGATTGAAAAAAAGTTCTTTATAAAACCTTATTAGATTCCATATACAAGAAAATATTTCAAAATATTATTAATGCTAATGAGTGGTTCAAAAAGCTTTCAAGTCACAAATAAGTATGTATACAAATCCCCCAAGACATTTTCCCCTCATATATTTTTTAATTTGAACACCTTTTTCAGACTTATTTGCTAAAATAAAAATTTTTTAAGAAGTTCAGTTTCTCTTCCTAAGTTTCTATAATGTGAAATAAAAAACTATTGGGATTATATGTTAATTTTTTATTACTGTTTTAATCCAAAGGCATTTTTACATACAATTTCAATTTCTCTTAGGAAAAATTTTGCTTGTCAAAATGGTAAAAATTTCATACTACCCTAATCCAGTATGGCAGATATTCAATCAATTGCTATATTCTCAGGATTCAACAGAAGGAAATGTAAAGGGATAGGGAATAAAAAGGAAACTAAAACAGAAGATGTTGAGAAGAGGTGATGATAAATGTAATACTTTTATCCTAAGGCATAAAAATCTTAAAATAAACATTACACAATAATAAAAACCATACACACTTGTGGTAAGAATTTACAAATATCAGTTTTGCTCATTTTGTTCTTAAAACGTCCAGGAATTTTAAAAATAATTTTTATTTTTAGACCAAAGTCTTCTCACATACTTTTCAATTTTCCTGGTACTGAATGTAGCCAATTTTGTAGTGGCACAGATTCCAATCTTCAAGGAAAGCACACTGTTCCCTTATATCTATCTCAGCCCCTCAAGCAACATTTGCTGTAGGCTATGGTACAGAAGTGATTTCTTTGGAAATTTAAAGATGCACAGAAGCAGTTGAACATAAAAGTGTGACAAAAAAATAAAGAAAGAAGAAAGGGAGAAAAAATTACAGAGAACTATTTTTGTCCTTAAAAGGTCACTACAAATTTTGTATTAAAAGGTGTGATAGCAGAAGCAAATGGCCCTGTAACTCCACAGAAAAAGTTGTACACCAGCAGTGTCTGAATCTCTACTCCCGTATCTGGAAATTCACAGTAGAATCAATTCTTAGGAAGTGTCTTTGGGAAGTGATTCATGCATTCCTTATTAAGTGATCCCTGGTACAGGATAGAGCTGTCAACATGAAAACAGAGAGATCTAGCAATTCAAAAGTGTTCTTTTGAAGGTGAACTCTTTGTTGTAATAGCAATGCGTTATGTCTTCAATTAAATCTAATTAATGTGAAAAAGAACATGAATGATATACAACTTATTCCCTGGCATAATTAGGTCCCAACACCTTACCTTCCTCAGTGCTCCTGCATCCATGTTAGGATTTCAAGGAGGAATTTTATCAGTTTCATCATGAAAAAATGCAACTTACCAAATAATAAATTATATAACTGATTCCAAGAAACATCTAGATTTTACATTAAAATATTTGAATTTTAAAAAATTCTCTTTATAATTTTTATATGAAAGTACTGTATAAATTATCATAATATTTTTCTCTACTTATTAGGGACATGACATGTAACTGTTAATAACAATATATCAGAGTGATACAACATATAGACTCCAGAGCTAGACTGCATGGATTTGAAATCAAATGCTGTCTTTCATTGATTGTTCAGGCTTCAGCAAGTTATTTAACCTCTCTGGTCCTCAGTTTCCTCAAATGTCAAATGAAGATTATTAAGTACTTTTTAGAATAGTCCTTGTGACAATTTAGTGAGTTACTTTGTGTAAAGTTATAGTAGAGTGAAGAGTGTCTGGCATACAGTGTTACATAAACACTTGCTTTTACTGTCATTTCAGGCATATTTTTATTAACTATATAAATTATTATGATAATTATTTTTTAAATAATGCTTCTGTGCTTAACATTTTTTCTCTTTTCTACTTTATTATTATATCTCTAAGTTCTTCACTTCACTTTCTTTAAATGTACTTATTTTTCTAACTTATTGGATACCAAATTAATTTTACTTTAATTTTAGCTTATTCTTTTTACTATCATTTACAGAAAGTACAATTTATGCTAAAAATTAAATAAAATATACACTTTCAAAATCCAAAAATTTTGCATGGAAAAAACTACCATAAAGTCAAAAACAAATAACAAACTAAGAAAGATTATTATAAATAAGAAAATTTAGTTCCATGTCTAGATGCAAGGTTAATTTACAAAAATCAATAGACTTCCTTAACACAATTACCAACCAGTTACATGTATTAAAAGAAATTACAAAAAGACAGGTAAAACCTGGGAATTAACTTAATATAAAATAAGCAAAATCTGAGAAGACTTTTAAAACACTACTGAATAGAAGACCTCAAGAACTAAAAAGGCATACCACCTTTTTTTATAGGAAAAAAACCACCATCATAAAGATGGCACTCATTTTGTCATTTGGTGAATCTAACATTTTAATGGAATCACAATAAAAATGTCATTAGGATATTTCTTTTATTTAGGCAAGTTAGCCCTAGATTTTATGTGAAAAATAATATTAGCCAGAAAAATTCTTGAGGAGTAATGAAGAACTACCCTACCAGATATTAAAACATACCATTAAGCCATAATCACAAATGAATCAAGCTTGTGGAGAATGGAAATATATACATCAGATTCAACAGAATATGTTCAGAAATAAATCCAAACATACATAAATACAAAGTTGGGATATCAAATCAGTTAGAAAATATAAATTGTTTCATTCTTGGTTTCTGGACAAAGCATTCCATTTTGGAAAAAGTAATTTTTGAAATCTACTTCACTTCTTAAATTCAAATATTTTAAGTAGATTAAGATTCAAACCAAAAGAAGAAAACCACAAAAGTTACACATTAATATATGACAGGGTTTTGTTTCATGTGTGTTTCTCTTTGTAGTGAGGAGGGCTTTACAAATATAATTTAAACCCCAAAATTCATAGAGAAAAATTGACAATTAAATTACATAAGTGTTTTTTTAATCTATACAGAAAAAAGTCTCCTATAAAGAAAGTCAAAGAAAAACTTTTTAAATAATAAAAATAACTTGTCACAAATGATGATTTCAAATTATGTGAATGTCTTTAAAATGGGTAATTAAAATGTTAAGACCTAATAAAAATGAAATGTGAACTGACAGTTTATGAAAAAAAATTGAACACATGCAAAGATGCTTAAGCTTATTAATAATAAAATAAATGAAAATTAATATTACATTACCACTTTTCACCAGTATAAAAAAATTATAGTATATTACATTACACAGAAATGAGAAGACAGGTCCCATTTTAGACAGCTGAAATAATTATTTATAATCTTTGTGGAGGGCATTCTGACAATATACATATACATACGTAAAAGTGATATAACGGCAAAGATATTCACTTGATCCAGTATTATTTACAACAGTAAAGGACTAGAAACTACTTCAACTATGATGGAAAATATGTCCATCAGTACAAAACTGCATATATAAATTTTCATATATCTATACAATCAAATATTATTTAGCCTTAAAAGAAAAAGGAAGTTATATATAATGATAGTAACAAATTAAAAGAAACAAATCTAAAACTATGTCATGTGTCCAATGTCCAATACGTTAGCACATGTGAAAAATTATATGTATATATCCTGTGTATATATAAAATAAATACTAAGGACTTATAGAAAATTGGTATTAGTGTCTCCAGGTTTCATGGATAAAGCTTTACTTGTAACTACCTACTTAAAAGATGTGAATATTTTCATTGTAAAAAGAATGAAAATCACAAGATATGCAAATGAAACTTCCAACTGATTAATAATGAACAGAAGTAAAAATCTTAGTTTTTCTGTCCTCTGACAACAATAGAATGAATAATTGCTATAAAGTGGCACAGAGAAACACTATGCAGTAATGAAAAGTATGAACTAATGCAAGATGATGTCAGCAATAAGGCAGAATAGGAAACCTCAGTTCCTTCTTTCGCTGAAGAGACACCAACTCAGCGAAATATGTGGACTAATTCCCTGTATAAAAAATATAATTCCAAGTTAAAAGTTTCCTACACCCCAGGTGAGCAAAACACCTGACTCCTCAAAGTCAATAGGAACCTTTCTGATACTCACTCATAACACATCCAGTTCCCAACTCAGCATGGCACAACTGGGAGAAAAATCCCAGATCTTGGCTTCTCCCTAGAAAGGGAAAGAGAAGATTGAAGCATACATCCAATATTCAGACCCTTTGGGGGCTTCTTGAGGGACTGTTTTTGTCTTGCCTGACTCCCAAAGCTCATAGTGGCCGGCATGTTCTAGAAGACTAGGGGCTGTTGAAAACAAAAGAGATTTGGGTGGCCTGCAGAAAACCCAAAGAACCTGTCATACCCAGATAGATAATAAAGGGTGCAAGAGATCATGAATTCCTAAAATAAAAGAGACCAACAAATCCTTCAAACCTGGAATTTACATGCACAAATCCAAAGAAGATAGATCCATGGAAAGCACTGGAGGGCCCAACTAGAGGATCCACCTGTACTAACTGACAAGGTCTTTCCAGAATGAAGACTGTAAAGACTGAGAGAGGTGGTTATTTTTTCAAATGTATAGGTCCCAGAACAAAATTACAGTGACATGAGACAGGAAAATGATGTTAAATAAAAGGAATTTTTAAAAAACCTCCATAAACCAATCCCACAGAAACAAGTATGAGAATTATCTTACAGATAATTCAAAATTGCCATGCTAAAGATACTAAAAACCTAAGGAAAACAACACAAGAACAAAATGAAGATATCAACAAAGAGAAAAGTTTTTCTGTAAAAAAAGAACCAAACAAATTTTGGAGCTGAAAAACACAATAACTGAACTGAAAAAAATCACTGGTGAGGCAGAAGGGGTTCAACAGCATAGTGGATTAAGCAAAAAAATCAGCAAACTTAAAGACAGATTATTTGAAATTATCCCAGTCAGGAGAACAAAAACATAAAAGAATGAAAAAGAATTATGAACATCTGAAGGATGTAGAGAACATTATCAATGGACTAATATATGCATTATGGGAGTCCCAAAAGGAGGAGACAGACAGGGCAGAAAGTTTATTTGAAGAAATAACTGAAAAATTCCTAAATATGAGGAAGGAAACAGACATCCAGATTCAAGAAACCCAACTGATTTCTTCCAATATGAACCCAGAGAAATCCATACTGAAACACATTATAATTAAATTGTCAAAAGTAAAAGACAGAAAATGTTGAAAAGCAGCAAGAAAAAAAGTCATTCATCATGTAGCAAAGCCTCATAAGACTATCAGTGCATTTCTTTGCAGAAACTGTACAGGCCAGAAGTGGGTAGGATGATATATTCAAAGTGCTAAAATTAAAAAGAAAACAACTGGCAATCAAGAATATTATATCCAGAAAAACATCTCTTCAAAAAATGAAAGACAAATGCTTTCCCACATAAATACTGATAGAGTCATTCACCACTACACCTGCCTTATAAGAAATACTAAGACTTCCAGTGAAAAATATGGTACAGTAGGAAGGAAAGGCAGAAACCTACTCTACAGACACACCAAGGAAACAACTATAGCAAAACAACCAACCCTGAAAATGACCTGAAGACTGAAGAACAAACCATGTACTCCTGCTGAAGAAGAGAAGACCGCACAGAGAGGGCAAAGTGGCAGAGCCCCAAGAGAGCAGGACTCAAGCCCTAACCTCATCACAGCGCACAAGCAGGAGGGAGAATGGAGCATGGAGGGGAGAAGCACTCAGGAGCTCTGCACACATGGACTTGGGGATCTGTTCTGTGAACATGAGTCCAAATTGCATTGGCTCTGGTGATTAATGGGGCTGGTCACCAGAGAAAGATGGAGGACTCTTGGAGGCTGAGACTCCTGCTGCTTTTGGAGGACAGGCATGCTCCACTGGAAAGATTTACCAGTAGCAGAAAGGGTGTCAGAAGAGCAGGAGTTGGAGGGAGCCCTCACTGCAGGAGAAATGGCAGGTGGATGCTTCCCAATCTCTCCATCAGCCCAACTGGATGGGCACTTGTGAGAGCCAGCTCCAAATGATATGTGCTCGTTGCTGCAGATCAGCCCTGAGATGCTTTTCAGCACACCTACCCTGCCCACTGCATTGGCCTAGCAGCACCTCTGTCACTGGAGGGCTGGCAGAAAGAAGGTGGCCCCATCATAACTCTCATGGCAGAAGCACTGCTGCACAACTGACAAAGAACTTGCTCAGGCAAGCTGCCTGCTATGGAAGACCAAGATCAGCTAATTCCAGCAGACAGGCAGAAAGGCAGCCCCACCCACAGCCCACCAAGAACAAATGTGGCTCCACCAAAAAAGAAAAACCAGGCACAGGTGAGAAAAGAGTCTTGAGCTTCTGGGCAACACAGGAAGCCTTATTCATAAAGTCATTACTCTCTAGACCAGGAGGCCTAGTGAATCTATCTAACACAAAGGAAAAAACACAGACAAAATGAGGAAGCAGAAAAGTATTTTCCAAAGTTGGAATAAGAAAAGACACCTGAAAGAGTGCTAAATAAAATAGAGACCAGCAATCTTTTGATAAAGATTTAAAATAACAGTCATACATATGCTAACTGATCTGTGGAAAGTACTGACAGTCTCAGGGAGGATGTCAACAAAAAGACAGAAGTTTTGAAAAAGAGCCACTCAGAGAAGAAGAATAGAGTAACTGAAATGAAAAATACAATGGAAGGAATGAATAATAGATAGCTGAAAGTAAAAGAGACAACCAGTGGATGGAACTTAGAGAAGAGAAAAACAATGAAGCTGAGGAACAGAGAGAAAAAAGAATTCCTAGAAATAAGAGGATGCTATGAGACTGGTGTGACAACTCCAAATGAAATAATATTCACACAATAGGGGTACCAGAAGAAGAAAAGAGAGACAAAGGAGTAGAAAGTCTCTTTGAAGAAATAATTGCTGTAAACTTCTCAAAACCAGGGAAGGAAACAGACTCCCAGGTCCTGGAAGCGAAGAGAGCCCCTAATAAAACAAATGCCAGGAAGACAACACCAAGACATATAATAATTAAAATGACAAAGATTAAGGATAAAAAGAGACTATTGAAAGCACTAGAGAGAGGAAGAATATTACTTAAAAGGCCAACCCTATAAGGCTACCAACAGATTTCTCAGCAGAGGCTTTGCAGACCAGAAAGGAGTGGCATGAAATATTTAATGTTTTGAAACAGAAGGGCCATCAACCAACAATCTTCTACTCAGCAAGCTTGTCATTCAGAATTAAAGGAGAGATTAAAAGTTTCCCAGATAAAAGAATGTTAAAATAATTCACCACTACTAAACCAGCTTTACAAGATATGTTAAAGGAACTTCTGTAGATAGAAATACTCTTAGACTGAAATATTTTTTATCATTGAAAATAGACTTAAAATATTTCATCATTGAAAATAAACTTAAAATAAAGTAAAACAATTACTAACAAAACAAGCATGAAGTTTTAAAAAAATGTAGTAAAATCAGCTATGCACAATATCAGGCAAGAGATACATAAATATGCAGATTATGATATCTAATACATAAAGAATGAAGGAGGAAGAATAAAAATGAAGTACCATTAGAATAACACATAGAGAAAGAAGTAATATTGTCACTATTTGCAGATGACATAATATACATAGAAAACACTAAAGACTCTACCAAAAAACCCATGAGAACTAATAACTGGATTCAGCAAATTTTCACAATACAAAATACACAGAAATCTGTTGCATTCCTATATACTAACAATGAACTAGCAGAAAGAGAAATCAGGAAAATTATTCTCTTTACAATTGCATTGAAAAAATAGATAAAACACACAGGAATGAACCTAACCAAGGAGGTGAAAGACTTGTACTCTGAAAACTATAAGATATTCATGAGAAAAATTGAAGACACAAATAAATGAAAATCTATCCCATATTCAAGAATAGGAAGAATATTGTTCAAATGGCCATTCTGTCCAAAGCAATTTATACATTCCATGCTATCCCCTTAAAATTATCAAAGGCATTTTTCAATGAACTAGAGCAACTAGTCCTAAAATTCACATGAAACCACAAAAGACCCTAAATAGCCAAAGCAATCCTGAGAAAGAACAAAGTTGGGGGTATTATGGTCCCTGACTTCAAGTTCTACTCTAAAGCCACAGTAATCAAGACAATTTGGTACTGGAGCAGGAACAGACCCATAGATCAATAGAACAGAATAGAGAGCCTAGATACAAACCCAAGCATATATGGTCAATTAGTATATGATAAAGGAGCCATGGACATACAATGGGGAAATGACAGCCTCTTCAGCTGCTGTTGGCAAAACTGGACAGCTATATGGAAGAGAATGAAACTGGATTATAGTCTAAGTCCATAAACAAACGTAAACTTGAAATGGATCAAAGACCTGAATGTAAGCCATGAACCATAAAACTCTTAGAAGAAAACATAGGCAAAAACAAACATAAACACAAGCAACTTTTTCCTGAATGCATCTCCTTGGGCAAGGGAAACAAAAGCAAAAATGAACAAATGGGACTACATCAAGCAAAAAAGCTTCTGTACAGCAAAGGACACCATCAATAGAACACAAAGGTATCCTACAGTATGGGAGAACATATTCATAAATGACAGATCCGATAAAGGATTGACATCCAAAATACATAAAGAGCTCACACTCCTCAACAAACAAAAAGCAAATAATCCAATTAAAAAATGGGCAGAGTAGCTGAATAGACAGTTCTCTGAAGAAGAAATCCAGATGGCCAACAGGCACATGAAAAGATGCACCACATCACTAATCATCAGAGAAATGCAAATTAAAACCACAATGAGATATCACCTCACACCAGTAAGGATCGCCATCATCGAAAAGACAAACAACAACAAATGTTGGCGAGGTTGTGGAGAAAGGGGAACCCTCCTACACTGCTGGTGGGAATGTAAACTAGTTCAACCATTGTGGAAAGCAGTGTGGAGGTTCCTCAGAATGCTCAAAATAGAAATACCATTTGACCCAAGAATTCCACTTCTAGGAATTTACCCTAAGAATGCAGCACTCCAGTTTGAAAAAGACAGATGCACCCCTATGTTTATCGCTGCACTGTTTACAATAGCCAAGATACGGAAGCAACCTAAATGTCCATCAGTAGATGAATGGATAAAGAAGATATGGTACATATACACAGTGGAATACTATTCAGCCATGAGAAGAAAACAGATCCTCCCATTTGCAACAACATGGATGGAGCTAGAAAGCATTATGCTCAGTGAAATAAGCCAGGCAGAGAAAGAAAAGTACCAAATGATTTCCCTCATTTGTGGAGTGTAACAACAAAGCAAAACTGAAGGAACAAAACAGCAGCAGACTCACAGACTCCAAGAAGGGACTAGCAGTTACCAAAGAGGAGGGGTGGGAGAGGGCAGGTAGGGAGGGAGGGAGAAAGGGATTGAGGGGTTTTCTGATTAGTACACATGTTGTAGGGGGAGTCATGAGGAAGACAGTGAAGCACAGAGAAGACAAGTAGTGACTGTGTCATCTTACTACACTGATGGACAGTGACTTCAGTGGGGTATGGGGAGGACTTCAATGGAGTATGAGGAGGACATTCACCCATAATATGGGTGAATGTAGTAACCACAATGTTTTTCATGTGAAACCTTCATAACAGTGTATGTCAATAATACCTTAATAAAAAAAACAAATACACCCATCTCAAAGCTATCAATATTAAATTAGATCATGTATGTAAAATGTTTAATACAGTTCCTTGGATAGAGTAAGTGCTTAAGTTCAATAACACTTCTATAAACACTAAAATTTGGAATAAATACACATCATCCAGCTTGACATATAATTCTATGAAGTAGTGTCTTCTCAGTGATAATACAGAGAATTTATAATATATTATTAATTTAGTTCTATTTTTGAGATTTCTCTGAGTTTTTTCATATATCAGTAGGGAATTGTTTTATTGCTGATTGATACTCCATTATGTGAATATATCACAATTTGTTTACTCATTATCTTCCTAAGAGATGTTTGGATTTTTTGCCAGTGTTTTGCTACTATGTATAAAGTTATTATGAACATGCTTGCACAATATTTCTAGGGGCATATGTGTTTAATTAACTTCAGCAAATATCTTGACACAGAACTGCTGGGTCAGAGGACAGCTGTGTGTTCTAGTATGTAAAAAAATACCAAACTGTCAAAATGCAAAGGAACTTGTATGCCAACTGAGAATGATCTGTCCAAATTTCGCAGGGAACCAAAAGCATGTATTGTTTTCAAATTAAAAAATTTGAAACAAGCCACAAATAAAAAGTCATGTATACCTTCATAGTATATATTTTAAACTCACAAAAAATAAACTTTTTAGATTAAAGGATATCAAAAAATATAATCAATGTATGCATTATGCAATTCAGACCAAGAACAACAAAAAAAATTCAATCATCCCACAGCTAGTGAGAGACCTCCCCAAATTTTTTCTCAGATTTTTTAAATTGATTATACAGTTGACCTGTGAACAAAGTGGGGGTTAGGAACACCTGTGTCTGAAGCAATCAAAAGTTCACATATAATTTTGACTCCCCAGAATTTACTAATAGCCTACTGCATATAAATTGGGTCAATTAACTTCAGATGCAACAAAGAGTAGGCGAATAGAAAAGATATGGAAGGGTTGTAGGGCACACAGAGAACAGCAAGCAAGCAGAGGGTGAATCAGCTTCTCTACTGGTTCCTGCAGGGTTGACACCTGCCTGCAGGTGGGTGAGGCCTGGTCTGGGAAGGACAAAGACTTGCAGCCTCTTTTCTCTGATTGTTCAACCTGGACCTCGGCATCTCACTCCTCTCTGACCCTAGTATTTCTCTCTAACGCAGAGAGTGGCCCGTTAAGCTCGGTTGGTTAGAGCCTGGCACTAAAAACACCAAGGCCATGGCTTAGATCCCTGTTCAGGGCACTAAGTACAACATTTTTCTATTTTTCCTTTTTCATTTCTATAAACCACATCACCTGTGGAATACGCTGCCTTACATCCAATTACAGATACTGCATACTTATTTTTAAAAATCCACATGTAAGTGAACCCAGAGTTCAACCCATGTTGTTCAAGGGCCAAGTGTAGTTCTAAAAAGTCACATATTCAAAAAGATATAGTCATTAAGAGAAATTTATTATAACAATACTAAATTCATGTGCTGTGTAACTGATAATAATGTGTATAGGTTCTATTTTAGGCAAATCAAAATGACTTTGCTTAAATTGTATGAACATTTATTAATGTACAACATATTCAGCATAAGGGATTAAAAAAGAGTTTAATTCTTAGATCATTCTTATCTTGTTGACTGTACTATGGTGCTCAATCCAAAAATAATTCAAGGATTGTTCTCTTTGTCCTTCAAGTTATTTAGTCTCACAATATATCTAGTGTAACAATGTAATAAAGAGATCTGGCAACCATGTTAGAGAGAAGCATTTTAGTTTTCAACCAGTTATACTTCTCTATCAAAAAAAAATGATGAGATCTCACAAAGGATTATATTCTATGATTGAAGAGAGAAAATTGTATTCTAATGTTTTTTTTCAATGTCACTTTGAGCCAATTAATACACCTGTCTTCACATAGCAATGCTTTGTAATCTTTAAACTCTACAGAAAAAGGTTATATTTTCAAACAAATTTTAGTTTTTATGAAATTATAAAAACAAAGGGAAAAATAAAAAGATGAAATTTGTTGAAGAGTCATTAAGTGTATGTTATCTATAAAGGTTTATTTTTGGAGTGGGCAGACTATTGCTATGTTTTTCCTTTTCTCAAGGAGACATGAGTTCAGATAAACAAAAACTATTCACAAAACAAGGGGATAAAGAAAAATGGAGGAGAATATAGAAAGGCAGAATTACATGGAAATAAAACTAAAATTTATATTCAGATCTTAGAAATCTTAGAAAGAGCTTCTGGCATTTTAGCAGAAATGGAAAAAAGAAACCTTCCCTCATATCTCTTAAACCAACAAATTGGCATATAGAAGTGCTTCTGAAAAACATTTTAAGTGGTACCTGAAATAGCATATATAGAAAGAACCCTAATTCTTCTTCTTATGTTTTTCTCCATTTTATTCTTTGTATAGAATATTTAGAAATGAGACTAAATGTAAAATACAGGAAACAAAAGAGATATATAAAATTTCTAAATTGTTTGGCAAAATGGTAAAAATTATAGTATAATTACACAAGAAAACAGAGAAAAAATTAAAAAATTAATCAAGCATGAGAAAAGTTGTATTTGTAAGAGTAAACACTGGCTGGAGCAACATAAATCCTCATATCTTAGTGACTATGTTAATAGTTTGGTCATATCACATCACAGCACAATTTTGAGGGACTTCACTCCATGCAAACTTTCAGACACCCAAGTTCTTTCCTGCCTGTCCTGCCGTCCTTCAGATCTACATATTTCCTTCATGTATGGTTTTCCAGCACTCTTCCCCCATGGGAACCGTTTTGAAGGCCTACAGGAAAGCAGGTTTCCCCTATTCCTCATGGTTTTAACAGCTAGGATTTCTATTTTAAAAGAGGATATGATGAACTGCTTCAGGTACTTACATAGGGGCTTTCTCTCAAACCTTTCTTCAAAACTCAAGAACAGAAGGTTTTGGGAGAACACACAAACAGTGAAGATTTCAGAAGCAAATATTTCAGTTTCATTTATATAAAAATGTTTAAACACCAAAGAAACAAAGGATGTTGTGTTTCTGTTGTTGTTTATTTTTCAATTAATATTTATGCATTCCCTAGGAAATAGTTATCTCAAAAACTTAGTAGTTTCCTGACAGTTGTTTCCAATCAGCTCTATGAACTGAGAATCATACTCCAAGTTTTCCCTTAACATCATTCTTGAATCTGCTTTTATTTCTTTTCTTCCTTGTCACACACACATGCTCATGTCCCTCAATTTAATTATGGCTACCTTGCAAGTATCTAAAATAATAATCTAGAGTGGGAATGTAACACCATTGATCTAATATTTGCTGCAGGGCTGAGTCACTGTTCAACTGTGTAATCTCTTTGGGTCTTAAAAGCTCAGAGCTTTTTGGAAATCAAATCCCTTATTATCTGTGGCCTAGAAACTTTTAAAACACTGAAAGACCCTGAATTTCTGGACTCCATTTCCTTCTACCTCTGGTTGTAAAGTAGCAAATCTTTTCTGAGCTCACTTGTTTCTTGTAATACCTTATCAAAAGCAAGAAATAACAGCCAACACCTGTTTACTTTTGATTTTATTTTTTTCCCCACTTACAGAACCACTGGCTCAAGAGAGACATGTGGTCTTCTTTCCATTTAATCATAGGAAATGCTTTTACAAAATATATTGAGGTTATATTTTGCCAGTCTCTGATAATTAATATCTATACAACTTATCACACCATAGTTAAATAGGCCACATATTTGAGATTTTTGTTAAAGCACCATCCCATTTCCAGTACCAATTTCTGTATAAAATGCTGGCTGCTGAAATACAGAATCCCATAGTCTGACATAAAAAATGTGTATTTCTCACTCACATTGTAATCCAACATGACTCAGCCCAGGGCTGCTGGAAGGAATAGACAGAAGCAGTTCTGCTCTCTGCAATATATGGGGGCCTAGGCTCCTTTTATATTGCAGGTCCATTATACCCCAAGCAAAGGGTCAACAAACTTCCTCTGTAAAGGGACAGATGGTAAATATCTTAATCTTTGTGGGTCATATAATTTCAGCCAAACTACTCAACTCAGCCACTGTAGCCAGAAACCAGTGTTAATGAATGGGCATAAATCAGAGAAATTAATTGACTTATGCAAAATCACACCCAGTGGTAACGCCAGGAGAGCAGCTCTTCTCTAACTCTAAACCTAGTCCTCTTTACTGGAAGCCATCAGCAGTACCTATGAAAGTAGAAAGCAGGTTTCCCCTATTCCTGATGGTTTTAACAGCTAGGATTTCTATTTTAATAGAGGAGATGATGAACTGCTTCAGGTACTTACATAGGGGCTTTCTCTCAAACCTTTCTTCAAAAATCAAGAACAGAAGATTTTTGGAGAACACACAGTGAAGATTTCAAAAGCAAATATTTTAGTTTCATTTATATAAAAATGTTTAAACACCAAAGAAACTGCTTTTCAAAACCATTTACCTTCTTCTACAAATAAAGATTCCTTGGAACTTCACCGTCCCTTCATAGTCCAATTATTTCTTTGGGACTGCTTTCTATGTGAAACCTTATGAAATTCTGGTGTGTCTATCAATGTTTCCAATACTCTTCCTAATGTCCTCAGTTCTGATAACAATACCAACTGTACAAATTGTAAGCTCCACTGCCCTCCAGGTGGTCCAGCTTGTTAAGGAGACAAATAGCTGTGTTCTCAGTCCTCAGCGACCCCCCTTAGCTGGTGACTGTTGGGGCATGTAGTGGGCTCAGTGATGGGCTTCAAAAAGATCAAGTCCCAAACCCTGAGACTTTTGACTTACTTTACATGGAAAAGTTTTTGCAGAGATACAAGACTAAAGATTCTGAAATAAGAAACTATCCAGGATTATCTAGGTGAGCCCTAATTGCCATCATATGCATCCTTATAGAAATAAGGCCAAGGGAGATCAGACAGGTAAGCACAGAGAAGATAACGTGAAGAAAGAAGCCGAGACTGGGGTGACAATCACAAGTTAGGAAATGCCGGCAGCCAGCAGAAGCTAGAAGAGGCAAGGAACAGATTCCCTCTGAGAGTCTGCCAGGTGAGTGCATCCACACTGACACAATTTCTGTTGTTTTAAGCCACCAAGTTTGTGGTAGTTTGTTACAGCAGCCACAAGAAATTAGTAGAGGCACTATGTGAATAATCTAAACTCTGGAACAATTTCCACTCTTTCAGAGCAGTGTGAGAGAAACAACCTTTCTCTTCAGAATGTATCATTTCAGTCTTAAAAACTATTTCTACTTTCTTAATGTATGCTATCATTAAGTATGATTTTAATGTTCTCCTTAGTCACCTCCCTTCCTATACTGTCTCATTAACATTATGAGTAAAACAATATTTTGTCTTCTATGCTTATCACCTAGTAATTGTTTATACAGTTTATCCAAATCAATTCAACCCTCAAACTTTTTTCCCAAGTGTTCCACTTACCTTCCCTGTGCATTCCATCTACCTTCCCTAATCTTTTATTTCTGTCCTTGTGTCATGTAGTTTCCTCTGGTCCATTGACCAGGTTATTTCTAACTAATTCTGAGCTTTATTTTCAATATTCCTTATGCTTAGAAAAGCCTTCTTCATTGCTTGTACCCAAGAGAACATTTCAAATGTAGATCCTAGCCTAGGGTCCCCAGATTGCTTCTTCTAAACTAAGTAAAGAAAATTTCAAAGGTAGTTCCTAAATAAAACCAAAAATAATCTATATGTGGGACAATAAACATCACCAAATGTAGAAAATGATGGGGTCAGAAAGAATCCACTTAACCTTTTTCTCTAGATGGCAATTAACTAAAAAGTGAATCTTTAAATTGCAATTCATTGTGAGTACTGAACGCAGAATAAAGAACCATGAGGAAAGGAAGAGAATTTAATCTCTAATCCATCTCCCAGCTTTCCCTTCCTATCCCCCTGTCATTCTTTCCTGTTTTCCTTTATGTCTGCATGGCCCTTACCACAGTGGCTCTTCCTTAGGATGAACAAAAGAGGGAAACTAGGCCACTTAAAAATAGAGATATCAGAGCATAGCAAGAACAGGGAAGAAGGAAACTAGGACTAGATACAATACTTCCTTTGGTGACTTGTATATTCTGCCACTATTACAGAAAATTCACACTAGTATATGTAGTCAACCAACATTCTCCAAGCCTGTGCTGGAGGAGTGTAGGTGAGGCACCCATGCCGCCACTTTGTGAGGCAGTCTACATGCTGGTGGCTCCTATAGTGCCTAACATGTCCTGTAAAATATTTAAGAGAAATTCAAGATTAACTTGAATTGAGCCAACAAGTGGTAAACTGAGGGTGTTCAGAAAAGGGAACAAAATCCTGAGCCTTAATTCAACATTTTTCCATTTTGTTTTCAAATCCAGTGGGCTACTGGTTTCAAGTTAACCAAAGATACATAACTATGAATACCTAAAATTCTGCTGCAGTGTGTTTTCACACCTAAATGCAAAAAGCTATGAAAAGCAAGTACTACTGACCTAGCACTTTTACCACTATCTACTGAGGAATTTTAGGTCTTATAGCTTGAACACTAATACAAGTTATTGTCAGGTCAGACAGCCCAGTGGCTGTTCTGACATCACAAATGGCTAAAGACAGCAGAGGACACCTGCTGTGAAAACTTCACCTTTCATCTTTTATTTTATTTTGTTTCTATAAAAGCAATATAAGCCCTTTTCAGAAAAGAAGGAAAACAAAAGGAAAAAATGTCTCCATTAATTATATTTTCTATACACAGTTTGCTCCATTTCTACCAATCTTATAATTCTAGAAATGTAAATATATATATATATATATCAGTACCTTTTTCCTCTTCTAGTATTTAATCATCTTCAATGATTACATAATACTCTCTCTGATGGCTAAATGGCTAAATTGTGATATTCTTAAACATATATATTTTCTTTCTATTTTTATTTTATTAATGTTACTAAAGAAAATTATGCAAGGGATATCATGTTGCATGTAGCTTTCTCATGTTTATAATTATTCCTCATGTAAGAATTTCATAGGAGACATTATTGTATCAAAATTAAGAAAAAAATGTATTATAAAATTCTCAAGACTCACCCTTATGTATTTCTTCTCTTTCCTCCAGACACACTAACTTTCATGATATTTATCGTACATTAAGATCTGGAAGGACATAGTTTCTATCACTAGTCAGCTAGAAGAAATCATTCAAATAATGAATTCTTGAGGAGTTTCTTCTCTTGTTGAGAAACAATTACAGGATTAATGATTAGTACTTCTTTTTAACTGTAGCTTTTAATCTCCATAATAATAAACAAGAAGTTACGTATTATAAACCAGATCCTGTAGGTATTGTCTCAGACAGATTAGGTAATATAGTCAAGGTCATATTTGGTAAATGGCAGAGTACCAATAATTCAAACCCAAGACTGACATTTGAATACATTGTTCTCTTTACCAAAATACTGAAGACCCAAAGAATAGTCCTTCCATGGGTGAACTTTTACGTACCTATAAAAGAGTTTCATGTAAGGTGGAGCCAACATGGCGGCATGAGTAGGACAGTGGGAATCTCCTCTCAAAAACATATATATTTTTGAAAATACAACAAATACAACTAATCCTAAAAGAGAGACCAGAAGACACAGGACAACAGGCAGACTACATCCGCACATGCGAGAGCCCAGCGCCTGGTGAAAGGGGTAAGATACAAGCCCTGGCCCGGCAGGACCCGAGCACAACTCCCCCCAGCTCCCGGCGGGAGGGAGAGGGAGCCCAGGACTGCTAAAGACCCAGACCCAGCCACCCGCACCAGAGCGCAGACACAGTACATGTGTGGGGTCCTGGATACTAGGGAAACAGGGCAGAAGGACCGGTGAGTGGGTTCCGAAGCTGATGCCCCTGTGACAAAGAAAAGCGAGTGCTTTTTGAAAGTCTTAAAGGGACAGGGACCTAACAGCAGGATGGAAACAACACAGGTCACAGCCCACTGGCTGGAAATTACAGGGAAGACCGGATGCAATAACCCCCTAGGCAACAGCTCTGAGACCCCTCACGGAGGTAAACAGCCAAACAGCCCCCCGGTACATTACCCCTCTGGGCACTGCAAAAGCAGAGAAGCAGCCTAAGGCAGGCCCTGCCCTCAGAAAGGGAGCTTCCTCAATACCAGCCGGGCAAGACAAAAAGACCCAGTCTACACGCAATTACCCAACACAAGCCACTAGGGGTCGCAGTTCTCCCAGTAAAGAAAGGCCAGTAGCAAGTGAAAAGTTTGGCCCTCCCAGCTGACAGTCAATAGCACCTGTCAACAAGAAAAGGCAAAAAAATATGATCCAGGCAACACTAACCCAGACAGCTTTGGCATCTGCTACATCTTCCCCCGACAAGAAACCTTGGGAGATAGATTTAACCAGGCTTCCTGAAAAAGAATTCAAAATGAAAGTCATAACCATGCTGATGAACTTGCAGACAAATATGCAAGAACTAAGGAAGGAGAATACAGAAATAAAACAAGCTCTGGAAGGACTTCAGAACAGAAAGGAGATGCAAGAGACCATGATTGGACTAGAAAACAGAGAACAGGAATGCAGAAAAGCTGATGCAGAGAGAGATAAAAGGATCTCCAGGAATGAAAGAATGCTAAGAGAGCTGAGTGACCAATTGAAGTGGAACAATATCCACATTATAGGGGAACAAGAAGAAGAAGAGAGAGAAAAAGGGATAGAAAGTGTCTTTGAAGAAATAATTGCCGAAAACTTCCCCAAACTAGGGGAAGAAATGGCCTCTCAGACCACGGAGGTACACAGAAATCCCATGACAAGGGATCCAAGGAGGCCACACCAAGACACATAATAATTAAAATGGCAAAGATCAAAGACAAGGACAAAGTATTAAAGGTAGACAGAGAGAAAAAAAGGTCACCTAAAAAGGAAAACCCATCAGGCTATCATCAGAATTCTCAACAGAAACCCTACAGGCCAGAAGAGAATGGCATGATATACTTAATGCAATGAAACACAAGGAACTCGAACAAAGAATACTGTATCCAGCACGAATATCATTTAAATATGAAGGAAGGATTAAACAATTCCCAGACACGTGAAAGTTGAGGGAATTTGCCTTCCACAAACCACCTCTACAGGGCATCTTACAGGGACTGCTCTAGATGGGAGCACTCCAAAAAAGAGCACAGAACAAAACACTAACATATGAAGAAGGGAGGAGGAGGAATAAGAAGGGAGAGAAATAAAGAATCATCAGACTGCGTTTAAAATAGCTCAACAAGAGAGTTAAGTATGACAATAAGATAGTAAAGAAGCTAACCCTGAACCTTTGGTAACCACGAACTTAAAGCCTGCAATGGCAATACGTACATACCTTTCAATAATAACCCTAAATGTAAATGGACTGAAGGCACCAATCAAAAGACAAAGAGTAACAGAATGGATAAAAAAGCAAGATCCATCCATATGCTGCTTACAAGAGACTCACCTCAAACCCAAAGGCATGCACAGACTTAAAGTCAAGGGATGGAAAAAGATACTTCATGCAAACAACAGAGAGAAGAAAGCAGGTGTTGCAATTCTGGGATCAGACAAAACAGACTTCAAAATAAAGAAAGTAACAAAAGAAAAAGAAGGACATTATATAATGATAAAGGGCTCAGTCCAACAAGAGGATATAACCATTATAAATATATATGCACCCAATACAGGAGCACCAACATACCTGAAACAAATACTAACAGAACTAAAGGAGGAAATAAAATGCAATGCATTAATTCTAGAAGACCTCAACACACCACTCACTCCCAAGGACAGATCCACCAGACAGAAAATAAGTAAGGACACAGAGACACTGAACAACATCCTAGAACAGATGGACCTAATAGACATCTACAGAACTCTACATCCAAAAGCAACAGGATACACATTTTTCTCAAGTGCACATGGAACATTCTCCAGAAAAGACCACATACTAGGCCACAAAAAGAGCCTCAGTAAATTACAAAAGATTGAAACCTACCAACCAACTTTTCAGACCACAAAGGCATAAAACTAGAAATAAACAGTACAAAGAAAGCAAAAAGGCTCACAAACACATGGAGACTTAACAACACGCTCCTAAATAATCAATGGATCAATGACCAAATCAAAATGGAGATCCAGCAATATATGGAAACAAACGACAACAACAACACAAAGCCCCAACGACTGTGGGACACAGCAAAAGCGGTCTTAAGAGGAAAGTATATAGCAATCCAGGCATATTAAAAAAGGAAGACCAATCCCAAATGAATGGTCTAATGTCACAATTATCAAAATTGGAAAAAGAAGAACAAATGAGGCCTGAGGTCAGCAGAAGGAGGGACATAGTAAAGATCAGAGAAGAAATAAATAAAATTGAGAAGAATAAAACAATAACAAAAATCAATGAAACCAAGAGCTGGTTCTTTGAGAAAATAAACAAAGTAGATAAGCCTCTAGGCAGACTTATTAAGAGGAAAAGAGAGTCAACACAAATCAACAGAATCAGAAACGAGAAAAGAAAAATTACGACGGACCCCACAGAAACACAAAGAATTATTAGAGAGTACTATGAAAACCTATATGCCAACAAGCTGGGAAACCTAGGAGAAATGGACAACTTCCTAGAAAAATACAACCTTCCAAGACTGACCCAGAAAGAAACAGAAAATCTAAACAGACCAATTACCAGCAACAAAATTGAATCAGTAATCAAAAACTACCAAAGAACAAAACCCCTGGGCCAGATGGATTCACCTCAGAATTTTATCAGACATACAGGGAAGACATATGTATGTCCTTAAAGTTTTCCAAAAACTAGAAGAGGAGGGGATACTCCCAAACTCATTCTATGAAGCTAATATCACCGTAATACCAAAACCAGGCAAAGAACCCACCAAAAAAGAAATCTACAGACCAATATCCCTGATGAATGTACATGCAAAAATACGCAACAAAATATTAGCAAACCGAATTCAAAAATACATCAAAAGGATCGAACACCATGACCAAGTGGGACTCATCCCAGGGATGCAAGGATGGTACAACATTCAAAAATCCATCAACATCATCCACCACATCAACAAAAAGAAAGACAAAAACCACATGATCATCTCCATAGATGCTGAAAAAGCATGTGACAAAGTTCAAGATCCATTCATGATAAATCTCTCAGCAAAATGGGAATAGAGAGCAAGTACCTCAACATAATAAAGGTCATTTATGATAAACCCACAGCCAACATTATATTGAACAGCGAGAAGCTGAAAGCTTTTCCTCTGAGATCGGGAACTAGACAGGGATGCCCACTCTCCCCACTGTTATTTAACATAGTACTGGAGGTCCTAGCCACAGCAATCAGACAAAACCAAAAAATACAAGGAATCCAGATTGGTAAAGAAGAAGTTAAACTGTCACTATTTGCAGATGACATGATACTGTACATAAAAAACCCTAAAGACTCCACCCCAAAACTACTAGAACTGATATTGGAATACAGCAAAATTGCAGGATACAAACTTAACACACAGAATACTGTGGCGGTCCTATACACTAACAATGAACCAACAGAAAGAGAAATCAGGAAAACAACTCCATTCACAATTGTATCAAAAAAAATAAAATACCTAGGAATAAACCTAACCAAAGAAGTGAAAGACTTATACTCTGAAAACTACAAGTCACTCTGAAGAGAAATTAATGGGAACACTAACAGATGGAAACTGATCCCATGCTCATGGCTAGGAAGAATTAATATTGTCAAAATGGCCATCCTGCCCAAAGCAATGTACAGATTTGATGCAATCCCTGTGAAACTACTAGCAACATTCTTCAATGAAGTGGAACAAATCCTTCAAAAATTCATATGGAAACACCAAAGACCCCGAATAGCCAAAGCAATCCTGAGAAAGAAGAATAAAGTAGGGGGAATCTCACTCCCCAACGTCAAACTCTACTATAAAGCCATAGTAATCAAGATAATTTTGCACTGGCACAAGAACAGAGCCATAGACCAATGGAACAGACTAGAGAATCCAGACATTAACCCAGACATATATGGTCAATTAATATTTGATAAAGGATGGTGCTGGCAAAACTGGACAGCTACATGTAGGAGAATGAAACTGGACCATTGTCTATCCCCATATACAAAAGTAAACTCAAAATGGATCAAAGACCTGAATGTAAGTCATGAAACCATTAAACTCTTGGGAAAAAACATAGGCAAAAACCTCTTAGACATAACACGAGTGACCTCTTCTTGAACATATCTCCCCGGGCAAGGAAAACAACAGCAAAAATGAACAAGTGGGACTATATTAAGCTGAAAAGCTTCTGTACAGCAAGAGACACCATCAATAGAACAAAAAGGAACCCTATAGTATGGGAGAATACATTTGAAATTGACAGATCCGATAAAGGCTTGACGGCCAGAATATATAAAGAGCTTACACACCTCAACAAACAAAAAACAAATAACCCAATTAAAAATGGGCAGAGGAACTGAACAGACAGTTCTCCAAAAAAGAAATACAGATGGCCAACAGACACATGAAAAGATACTCCACATTGCTAATTATCAGAGAAATGCAAATTAAAACTACAATGAGGTATCACCTCACACCAGTAAGGATGGCTACCATCCAAAAGACAAACAACAACAAATGTTGGCGAGGCTGTGGAGAAAGGGGAACCCTCCTACACTGCTGGTGGAAATGTAAATTAGTTCAACCATTGTGTAAAGCAGTATGGAGGTAGATCAAAATGCTCAAAACAGACTTACCATTTGACCCAGGAATTCCAATCCTAGTTATTTACTCTTAGAACACAGAAATCAAGTTTAAGAAAGACATATGCATCCCAATGTTTATCGCAGCACTATTTACAATAGCCAAGAATTGGAAGCAACCTAAATGTCCAACGATAAATGAATGGATAAAGAAGATGTGGTACATATCCACAATGGAATACTACTCAGCCATAAGAAGAGGGCAAATCCTACCATTTGCAGCAACATGGATGGAGGTGGAGGGTATTATGCTCAGAGAAATAAGCCAAGCAGTGAAAGAGAAATACCAAATGATTTCACTCATCTGTGGAGTATAAGAACAAAGGAAAAACTGAAGGAACAAAACAGCAGCGGAATCACAGAACCCAAGAATGGACTAACAGGTACCAAAGGGAAAGGGACTGGGGAGGATGGGTGGGTAGGGAGAGGTATTAAGATTAGCATGCATGGGGGGGGTGGGAGAAAGGGGAGGGCTGTACAACACAGAGAAGATAAGTAGTGATTCTACAACATTTTGCTATGCTGATGGACAGTGACTGTAAAGGGGTTTATAGGGGGGACCTGGTGTAGGGAAGAGCCTAGTAAGCATAATATTTGTCATGTAAGTGTAGATTAATGATAACAAAAAAAAAAAAGAAAGAAAGAAAAGGGGGATTACTCCCTGATGGCATAAAACTAACTGTAAATCAACGATTAATGCATGCTTTCAATATCCTTAATTTTGACCACTTAAAGGGTGTCAGATGATCAGCTATGGAGGTACATTTTTCTGGTAATATTCCTTTCTCTTAAAAAAAAAAAAGCAGTTCCTATGTGTTGACCTCCAATGAGTTCTACACAATGGTATAAAGGGCATATGAAAGTGTAGGCAAAGGGTCTGTTTGTGTTTATACAGAGGATTAAAGCCTAATTTGGCTACCCAGAAAATGAACTAAGATATGATATGAAAAAGAACTTCCAACATCAGCACTCTCTGGAAGACTCATACCAGAAGAGGATCATCAAAAAACCCCAACAAAGATCTACGCGCTGCTAGAGCTGTAGATGCACTCATCCCAACCGGTTCTTGGACTTGCCATGGGAATGAAGAAGGTGATATCTCAGCTGGCCTGTGCATACAGTAAAACAACAAATTTGACTGGATCTATACTGTTGGAACTCAACCAAGAATTAGAAGAAGTGCAAATTGTAGCGCTCCAAAATCTTACAAGTACAGACTATCTACTGTTAAAAGAACATATGGGACGTGAACAGTCCCCAGGAATGGGTTGTTTTAGTTTGTCTGATTTCTCTCAGACTCTTCAAGTTCAGTTGGACAATATCCACCATATCACAGATAAGTTTTCACAAATGCCTAAGGTGCCTAACTGGTTTTCTTTGTTTCACTGGAGATGGCTGGTAATTATAGGTCTGCTTTGGTTATGCAACTGTACTCCTGTTATGTTAATGTGTGTGTGCAATTTAATTAGTAGTTTAAAACCTATACATGCTGAAGTTACTCTACAAGAAGATATGTAAAAGAAATAATCAATCTTCCCATGTTTTCTTCCGCCTGCTACTTCTGTAGCTTTTCTTCTTCCTTCCTAATTACAACCCTTAAATAGAATTCGTGCCTCATAACGAATTCACCAAGTATCATAATTCTTCCAAGTGGTAAAGATACCTCAAGACAAATGCTGGGCATAGAAGCCACAGGGCATAAATCTGCAAGGAAGTGAAAAGCTAACCTTTTCAAACAATAAGGCTTCTCTCTCACTTACCAACTTTACATCTCCCTATATGGCCCCGGAAGATAACTGGTTAGCCGGAGACGGGTAAGATTCCTCAAGGGAGGAACAACCTAAGACAGGCACAGTCACAGGGGGGCCATCAGGTGAGAAATTGGGGATCAACAGAGGTGAGGCTTAGAACCTCACCCCCCCTGTTCTGAGAGAAATCTTCTGCATCCGTGGATGTTTTATTGCCCTTGTCTAGCTTGGATTAACACATAGTCTACAGGCACACACCTGATCATCTACATTTTCTCTCTTACAACACTAAACTATGTCTTCTACCTTCCTCTGCATCTACCTACCACTTCAGCATTTTATTAAAAATAATAATAATAAAGAGAGAAATGTGGTATCCACATATAAATCAAGTATAAAAATCAAATGAATATTCATATTTGAACTGATTGTTTATAGTTCATAATGCATGATCAAAACCGAAAGTTTCTGTGATATGACTGCCCTTGTACTGTTCGCCATGTAAGAACTTATTCACTATGTAAGAATTTGTTCACCATGTAAGAACTTGTTTGCTATGCTTCAGAAGATTGGAGACTGATGAGAATTAGGCTTGGGGTGGATTAATGATTGTGCATTGAGCATTGACTCCCCTATACAGAATTTTATTGTTGTTAACAACCATTTGATCAATAAATATGAGAGATGCCCTCTCAAAAAACAAAAAACAAAAAACAAAACAAAAAAAAAAAAGTACAGACTTCAAATTGTAAAATAAATAAGTAACCAGGATGTAATGTATAGCATAAGGAACATAGTCAAAATATTGTAACAACTTTGTACGGTGATAGCTGGTAGCTAGAATTATCATTTATATAAATGTTGAATCACTGTGTTGTACACCTGAAACTAATGTAATACTGTGTGCCAACTACCCTTCAATAAAAAAATTTTAAAAAATCAAACATAAATGGGATTATGTCACAGCCATTTGGTGAATAAACACTCACTAGAAAAAAAAATGAGTTTCTTGGGTGTGTGTGAGAGAAGTCATTCCTAGCAATCCTCAAATCTCACCTCTACAGAACCATTTACTCTGGTGAATTATAATGCTGTCAAAGATTTTAGTGATGAATAAATCACACTCCAGAGTCTCTTGCTCCAAGGTTAGTGTGGCATGGACCTGTTCCATCAAATCCATTCTTATATCTTAATAGTTGAATCCAATTTAACATTTCTGTAAATTTCCTATTTAACTACATTTAAAAAGTTTCTCCCCAAAATTTTCAGTTATATTATACAGGGCATTGTCATCTTGCCCCTTACTATCTATACATTTTCACCTATTTAAAAGGGATTGTAAAACATGATTGTCTTTTCTATGTATATTGAATTACATTTTATGGGAAAAGTTTCCAAAAAATATTCCAGTGAAGAAAGCTTTTAAAACATTGGTCCAATGTACACTACTTTTCTTGGGGGAAAAAAGTGCCCCAACTATGGCTCCATATTACCAATCTCAATAATTGGTATATGCCAATAATTGGTATATGCCAGAAGACTGAACACAGGGATGATAGAGACCCAATTATGTAATCTGTGTCAATGCACCCTTTAAACCTAAAGAGGTGGGCCAAGATGGGGGCACATGAAAACCCTGAACTCACCTCCTCCACAGACACACTTAAGCAACATCTACATAGAGAGCAATTCCTCCAAAGAACTGAGAACTGATTGAACAGCTTCTAACAAAGGATAGAGGAACCACACAGAGAACAGTAGGAGAGATGGAAACAGTAAAACTAGGAGCCCCATCCTGATGCTACAACTGGCAGTAAGGAGGGGTATCACTAAGGGGCCACATGTGGACGCAACCGCCACAGAGCTCAGGATAAACAGCAGTATAAAGGACAACTAGACTTTAAGTGACAGAGATCCATTTATTAAACCCAGAGTGTCTGCCAAAAGGTAGGCAAACTGTTGGAATTCTTTCCAAAGTCAAAGATGCTGGCAAGTGGCATTGTTTGTTCCCCCTCCACCTTCATAACACAGATGGGAGGGGGTCCAGGTGCTCTAGCTGACCTGCCAGGGCCTCCATGGAGAACTCTCACCCTTAGCCAATTACTTGCAGCCATTTCTGTAAGGCACACCCTTGCCTCAGCTCCCATCAACCCACCAAGGCAGCCCCAGCACAGTATGCATGATGACACTCCTAACCTGCACCCACTCAGCTCCAGCCATCTCACCAAGGTGGCCCAGTCATGAAGCACCCCAAGACACCCAATCTTCATCTATTCCAGCTCCAGTCATCCCTCTAGGGTGGCCCCTATACCCAGAAGCTGGTCTGCATGCACTCCAGCCCCCACCATTCTGCCAGGATGAACCCCATTGTAGAGTGCCCTAGGAAGCCCTATCCCATGCCTGCTCCATTTCCAGAAATTTTGCAAGTTTGCCCCTGTGTCACCCTAGCAAGTACCTGCTCCAGTTTCAGCCATCCCACCAGGGCAGCTCTTGCACAAAGCACCCTGAAACTGCTCAGCCTATACCCACTCCAGCTCCAACTAGCCAGCCAAAGCAGCTGGCACACAGAATCTACACAGGGAATGTTCCTACACAAGGCCACTACTTCAAGATTGGGAAAGGCAGCTATTCTTCCTAATTCACAGAAACAAGCACAGAAAGTGAAACAAAATGAGTAGATAGGAATATGTTCAAACAAAATCTCAGAAGAAAAACAAAACAAAACAAAGATAAACAACCTATCTGATAGAGTTCAAAGTAATAGTCACAAAGATACCCACCAGACTTGAAAAAAGAGAAGATAAACTCAGTGAGAATTTCAACAAAGAGATAGGAAATATAAGAAAGAACCAATCAGAGCTGAGAGAATTCAGTAACGGAAATAGAAACTACACTAGAGGGAATCAACAACAGATTAGAGGTTGCAAAAGAATGGATCAGTGATCTGGAAGGCAGGGTAAATGACCCCAGCTGAAAAGAAAAAAGAAAAAAGTATGAGGCCAGGTTAAGGGCTGCTGAGACATCAAGAAGACTAACATTTGCTTCATAGGGATCCCACAGAAGAGAAAGGGGCAAAAAAAAATTTTGGAGAAATAATGGTTGAAAACCTCCCTAACCTAGAGAAGGAAACACATCCAGGTACAGGAAGAACAGACAGCCCCAAAAAGATAAAACCCAAAAAGGTCCACATAAAGAATGTCAAAGATTAAAGGTAAAGAGAGAATCTTAAGAACAGCAAGAGAAAAGCAACCGGTTGCATACAAAGGAAGCCTCATAAAGCTATCAGCTGATTTTTCAGCCGAAACACTGAAGACCAGAGAGGTATGGCATGATACATGCAAAATGCTGAGAGGAAAAAAAAACTTTAAACCACAAATCTCTAACTAGCAAAATTACCATTCAGAGTTGAAACAGAGATAAAGAGGTTTTCAGATACATGAAAGTTAAAGGAGTTTATCACCACTAAACCGGCCTTGAAAGAATTATTAAAGGAACTTCTTTAAGTAGAAAAGAAAAGGCATAATTAGAAATGAGAAAATTGTGAAAGGAAAAAAATTCACTGGTAACACCAAACATATAGCAAAGGTAGTAGATCAATCACTTATAAAACCAATATGAAGGTTAAAAGACAAAAGTAGTAAAATCAATTGATTTTCTACAAAAAATTAGTTGAAGGATATACAGTATCATAATATGATGCCACAAACATAAAAGAAGGAAGGGGGAGTCAAAAGTAGTGCTTTTAAAATGTGTTCAAAGTTAAACAACAATCGACTTAATACATACTGCTATATGCATGGGATGCTACATATGAATCTCATGGCAACCAAAACCAAAAACCAAAAACCTGCAAGAGATACACAAAAAACAGAGAGAAAGGAATCCAAGAATAGCACTAAAGAAAGTCATCAAATCACAAAGGAAGAGAGCAAAAGAAGGAACACAGAAGAGCTTCAAAAACAACCAGAAAACAACTAACAAAATGGCAATACATACCTGTCAATAATTACTTTAAATGTAAATGGACTTTTAATTTAAACATAAATGTAAATGGACTAAATGTTCCAATTTAAAAACATAGGGTGGTTGCATGGATAAAAAAACAAGACCCATCTATACACGGCCAGCAGGTGACTCACTTCAGACCTAAAGACACACACAGACTGAAAGTGAAGAGATGGAAAAAGATATTCCATGTAAATGGAAGTGAAAAAAAGCTGGGGTTTCTTTACTTCTCTCAGACAATATAGACTTAAAAGGATAAAGCCAACAAGAGGATGTAAAAGTTGTAAATATCTAAACATCCAACATGATAGAAAATATATAAAGCAAATATTTACAGACATAAGGGGAGACATTGACAGTAATAAAGTAATAGCAGGGAATGATCATTCAGACAGAATATTGAAAAGGAAACAGTAGCTTTGAATAACAAATTCGACAAGATAGATTAATAAATATACACAGAACACTGCATCCAAAAATGGCAGAATACAAACTCTCTCCAAATGTACATGGAAACTTTTTCAGATGTCACATATTAGACCACAAAATGAGTCTCAATAAATTTAATAAGATTAAAATCACATCAAACATTTTTTCTGACCACATCAGTATGAAACTGGAAAAACAGCAAACACATGGAGGTTAAACAACGTGCTACTAAACCACTAATGGGTCAAGGGAGAAATCAAAGAGGAAATCAGAAAAGACATGGAGACAAATGAAAACGGAAATGCGGTGGCTCCAAGGCTTGGGGATGCAGCAAAAGTGGTTCTGAGAGGCAAGTTTATATCAATAAAGGCCTGGCTCAGGAAACAGGAAAAATGTCAGATAAACAACCTAACATTACACCTAAAGGAAACAGAAAAAGAACAAAGCCCAAAGCTAGTAGAAGAAAGGAAATCATAAAGATCAAAGATAAATGAACAGAAACTAAAAAACAGTAGAAAAGATCAATGAAACTAAGAGCTGGTTCTGTGAAAAGGTAAACAAAATTGATAAACCTTTAGCCAGACTCCCTAGGAAAAAAAAAAGAGAGGACTCAAATAAATAATATCAGAAATGAAAGGGAAGTTACAACCAACACCACAGAAATACAAAGGATTTTAAGAGCTTATTATGAAAAATCATACACCAACAAACTGGGAAACCTAGCATAAAGGATAAATTCCTAGAAATATATAATATTTCAAACTAAATCAATGAGAAATAGAAAATCTGAAGAGACCAATTACTGGTCAAATTGAATAGGTAAAATTCATTCTAAGAGGTCAGCATTGTCCTGACACCACACCAAAACCAGAGACTACAAAAGAGAAAATTCCAGACCAATATCCCTGATGAGCATAGATGCCAAAGTCTTCAACAAAGTATTAGCAAACTGAATTCAGCAATACATTAAAAAGATCATTCACCATAATCAAGTCAGATTTCTTCCAGGGATGCAAGTATGTTTCAATACCTGCACATCAATTCTGATACGTCACATTAACAAAATGAAGGATAAAAATCATATCATCTCTCAATAGATGCAGACAAACATTTGACAAAATTCAACATCCATTCATGATAAAAACTCTCCACAAAATGGATATAATAAAGGCCATATAAGGCAAACCCAAAGCTAACATCATACTCAATGGCAAAAAGCTGAAAGCTTTTCCTCTAAGATCAGGAACAAAACAAGTCTGTCCATTCTCACCACTTTCATTCAACAGAGTACTAGAGGTCCTAACCACAGCCATCGGACAAGATAAAGAGGTAAAAGGCAGTCAGACAGAGAGCGCAAACCCTCCCTTACTCCACCTTGTTCTATTCATGCCCTCAAAGGATTGGATGGTGCCCATCCACGCTGAGGAGGGTAATCCACTTTACTCAGTCTATCAGGTCACATAATGAGAAGCACAAGGACCCGACCAGCCACAACTTAGGTTATTTTAGGCTGATCCCAGCACTAAACAGTCCTGCTAGTGAGGTGTGCAACTATGGGAGATTTTAAAGGGACCCTGACATGTAAGAAAAAGACCCAGGGTACAAATTTATTACCACAAATCCATTTTTAGCCCACATTTGGTATGGAATGGGGAAACACATGTACAATGCTGTACTACTTAAGCTTAATGGCTATAAATTCTTCTCTAAAGTGAGTGAATATAGGAAAAATAAACTAAAAACTTATCCATAAGCAGAGCAAGAATAAAACTGATATTTCTTTGTTACTATATATAGATTAGTACTATAAGCCTAGAAGAGAAATAATGCAATTTTTACTAATAAGGAGCATAATTTATAAAAACAAATAAGTAAACCACGAGCTCATTTCAGCAAAACACAGGTAAAGTACCAAGTAAAATAATAATAAATTAATAGTACATTAATGGTAAAGTATAAAGACTCTGAAGCAGGCAATCCTAAACCTTAATTTCTGTACTGTTACTAATGTTTGGCCTTGGACAAATTACAGATCTAGGTTTTTGTTTCGTGTTCTATAGAATGAAAATAATTATGCCAACCTCCCAGATGGCTGAATAAATTAATTGAAATAATGTACTAAAGCATCTGGCATAGCGACTGGGACATACTGAGAGTTCAGTGAGTGTACACAATTTTATTATCTTCATATTTTTATTTTTAAACAACTAAATACAAACAAGTTCTACATGTAGATATTTATCATTGTGATAGAAGATTATTACATCATTTTAGCCAGGAAGAAAATGTTCTCACTTCTACATTTTTTCATGGTATTTCACTCTATGATCCTCAGCATTTTTTTTCAGAGTCATCCTGCCAAGGAAGTAGCATTTTATAACTGCTCTCATTCTTCAAACTGTCAGTACCCTCCTCCTAATAATTAGTCACTGTTTACAGCATAGAGACAAATGGACATCTACTTGAACCTTAGCATGAAGTGTATAATGTTACAATGAATGGAAGTATCCAAAAAAGGGTCTGTGATTTTTTTACTATAGGTGGGTTTTATTCCTGAATTTATTAAAAATCAGCAGCTTCATTTCACTAATTAAAGAGAAAAGAATTTTTTCTATTGACTTTTTATTAACCATAGTGCAGTGGTTCAAAAGTTCATCAGTTATCAAGAGAATTGAATAGTTTTGTAGAAGCAGTTTCCCTCAATCTACATGACTTAGACTTGGGTACATGCACAGGAAAAGATATTTTCTCAACCATGCCAATTGATTAACTAACGTTTCTTTGACTGAATTTTTTTGTCCTTTATCATTGGTTTCCTCCAACATTTCACAAGAGAACCTTCCTGTCTCCCACTGGATTTCAACATTGGTGAAAGTGGTAACTTAAATATATTTAAATTGACTATCAAAACATGATTTAGTAAAAATCCATTAAACTAATCTCCCAAATGCCCTGATGCATTAAACATTTGTAGGTACACTTATATTGCAGGGAAGGAATGTGTTTATCTTTATTTTAAGAATATTTTTCAAAGGAAAAAAGGAAGCCCAGAAATTGACAGCTGGTCCAGACAGAATTTCCATACATTGAGTGTATGCTTGCACAAAGCTTTTATTCTGTTTGTACAGATAATAATGTATCTCCTTAATTAGTTCTGGAAGGCATATATTGTAAGCTGAATGTTACCTGGAAAGAATTCAAAAGATACAAATTTATATTTTATTTTTCTCTTCCTGGGGAATATTTTTTAAGAAATGAATTTCATATATTAGAAAAAAAACTATTCATAACACATTAAAAGACTGCAACAATGAAACCTCTTTTTGCCATTTTGTTTAATTAAAATCTAACTTTGGAAAGCTCAAGTACCTATAACTTAGAGTTGATACAGAACTGCTAATAGACTAACTGAAAAGTATCAAGTAAAATAAGATATCAAAGAACTACTAATAACCTAGGTTCTAACAGATGAGACCCATTAGAATATTTGATTGTGTATTATGAATACCTCCCAGCATCATTATGAATATTTTCACATAATATGATTTCTATTCTAATATCTGAGGGAAAAAAAAGAGTTGAAATAATTTAAAAAAGATAGCTGATTTTATTAGAGTCATTTATCAATTCTAACAAATAAACAACACCTTCTCACCCTTTGAGTCTTTAAGGTACCATTAAATTACCACAACTAACAAAGGCACACAAAACTACTGACTTTTCATATTACACATTATACATTCAAAAATATTTATACAGCATCCAATGTCTTATTCATTACAGCTCTCTAGGTGTTATCAGAGTTACAAAAATAAGTATGAGTTCTACCATCAATGAGCTTATAGTTTACCAGAATATATGACCACTCTAGTAATTAATTATAATTTTAGGTGGAAATTTATTTTTTAAGAGCATTCAGAGGGATTAGATGTAATTGTCTTTGTGTGAGGAAGAGCAAATAAGTTTAGCTCAAATGTAGGGTATGAGAAGGTGAATTATGAGAAGTAATTTGGGAATCAAAGAGGAAAATGGGAGTTGAAAACTAGATCATGGAAAATTTTGCTTGACTAAGGTTTTAGAACTTTACTCCATTGAGGAGAAAGACCTAAAAAGGCCATTCCTATGGTATAATCAATTAGGACATTTTTTTTGGTAGAAAGTGAAAATTTCCAAAAAGGTTCCAATCAACTATACAGTAAATGAAACTTAAGCATAGGAGGGAAAAAAAGAGCTTAGATAATTTCATTACTTATGATTCATGTTATTTGCTTAGATAAACTTCTAAAAATGTGTAAATTCCATGATTATCACCTACATGAATGAGCTGAAAAAAAAAAAGCAAGTACAGAACTTTTTGCAAAAAACTATCAGTTTGCCATCATCTACTTTCAAAGCAGAAGTATTTGAAAGAAAAATAGCCAAACAAGAGATTGCCACCCAAAATATACAATAACTGTAGAAGATTACTATACAAGCTAAATATGATGCTAGCAATTTCTCCTCAGGAAAAAATAAGTGAAGTAAAATAAAGGAACAATTATTTGTAGGGAGAGTAAGCACTCACATTTCTGATTATATCACATGTGTTTTTTAAGTATGTGGATTCATATTTCAGGACATCAGCTTTGAAATCTCAAGTTCATCTTTTTGAACCAGAGATTGTGTTTTATATTTTTCATATTTTTTGCAGCTATGACTAATTTAACATTTTTCACAAAGGAGATTACCCACAAATACTCCATGAATTGAATGACTGATTTTTAAAGCATCAGGATTCCTACTACCCAAAAATTCCCAGGTCTTGCTGATGCCAGGATTCTTGTTCACGAAACCGAAGAATGAGCTTCACAAACACTCAAGGTAGGAAAGTAAAGTACAGGCTTTTATTTAGAAATAAAGTGAGAGAATAGAGCTCCTGGGGACAAAAGAGCCCATAGTGGTTGTTGTCTAGGGTGTTTTATAGGCAGTTAAGGATTTTTCGAGAACATGAAAAAACTTAAGGGTGTGGACTTGCATCACCTGCCCTGTCCTCAAGGTGGGCTGGGTCATAGTCTGATTGCTAGGGCTGACAGCAGGGTCACAGGTTATGCTGATAACCCTTGTAGAACACTCAAACATTCCAGGCCAAGTTGCTTCCGGCCTTTTGACCTTTAACTAATCTCACTGAAGATGTCTATAGTCGTAGGTATCTTTCCCTAGAGAATTAGTGTGACCTTGACTTTGCATAATGCTTAGCACAGAGTTTCAATGGGGACTTCTTTGCCCATTGTTATACTGCTCTGACTGTAAATATTCACACCTTGCTTTTCCCGTAGGCCTTCACCCTACTCTGACTACACCCACCCACCCTGTCTCATTGCCTCTTTAAGTGATGTAATTATGTAATTTTTGCATACATACTAAAATGTAATTGTCATCAGAGAGGTGTGATAGAATAAGCTTCTTTGGCCTACTAACATTTAAAAAATCATAAAATGTAGAATGGAAGAGTTAGAAAAAACCAGAGAAATTTTCCAGTACACTGATTCACAAAGTGCATTCCATAGAACTCAAGCCCCACAAATTATTTTGGGGAAAGAAGATTCTATGGTCAAAATCAGTTTGAGGAACATCATGTATAGTATTTTCTTCCTGGTGGTAAAAACTATATATTACCATAATAAAGGATTTGAAAATGTTGGGAAGGAAGTCCTTCCAGATTCAGGTAAATCAGAGTACAAGGTGAGGAAGGAACTCATTAAAGGGAGAGTAACAAGGAATGGCAGCTGCCCTACAGGCAACAAAGAGCAAAGTGCAAAGAAGAACAAAGAAATACGGCAAGTTCACTGAATTCCTTCTAGGCATAATGGCACCTCTCTTACCAACTCCTAATGCCAGTGTCACCTGGCATCCAGTGTCTGCTTGGATCTGCACAGTATGGGAACTAAGTCCCTACCACCCCCAGGATCTGAGGGAGCCTCATAGCACTGCATGTACTAAGACTATGTTCTGAGAACTTCACAAAGAAAGGTGATTGATTTCCAGGCAGCCTACTAAGGGGCATGATTGTATAGCTGCTGTTTCCCCTGGGTCACTCAGCTGAAGGGAACTTGCAAGCCCAAATCAGAGCTTTCAACAGCCCCTCCCTACTAATCTGAGGTGGACAGAGACAGAAGGAAGCTTATGCTTAAGCCTAGAGAACAGAATGAAATAGTGAAGTAACAAGGACACTTACCGCTGGAAGAGCACAGAGACAAAACACAGTAAGTTGAACACTGAGAGGTTTATTTAAAGTAAAAAGGTGCACTCTCCAAGAAAGGAAGTGTGGGCAACCTCAAAGAACAGGCATGCCCAAAAGGTGGGATTCTGTCCTTTAAGGAGTTTCAAGAGTGAGATAAAAATGAAGGGTTGGGGGATATAGGTG
The DNA here is from genome assembly GCF_040802235.1 of Manis javanica. Taxonomy (NCBI): domain Eukaryota; kingdom Metazoa; phylum Chordata; class Mammalia; order Pholidota; family Manidae; genus Manis; species Manis javanica. The sequence goes on from NC_133158.1 coordinate 142,112,621, forward strand.
TGTCAAGTGGACAAATTCTGTGGACAAACCTTTTGATCCTCTCCAAGACAGTGGCCACTCCCAAGTACTGGGAACACATCAATTAAGACTGCTTGCCTTGCCTTAAGATAAGTCTTTGGCTGATTACCAAAGAATGTTAGGAATATAACTTCCCAGTTCTCCTTCAAAAGCAGAATCTTGCCTTAAGATAAGTCCCTCCTGTTATTATGCTAATCTTGGCATTTTTAGGAAAATTAATCATAATGCTTGCCTCAAGTCTCTGCCCTATCTCACCTGCATTAGCTAGGGCAAGTCTCAAGGTCAGCCCAGATCTAGAGCATGTGGATTGAACTCACATTGCAAAGGGCATTGTTCTGTGAGTCTTTTCTGGCTCTCTGGTTTTACCTGGCTAACTCTTTGAGTCCCATTTAGTTGGCATTACTGGCCTTATTCTCCCTCCACCTGAACATATATATCTTTCTGCCAAACAAAAAGACTCTTAGTAAAGAGTAGGGCTTAATTTTCCTTAAATCCGTATTTCCCAAAATTATTTGAAGAGAATCTCTTTAAACTTTCCTATGTCATACTGATACATGAAAACACATTAGAAAACATTGTTCCAGTCCATATATTTTAAAGAACAGAGAATACAGACAGTGAAAAATGTGAAGGTTAAGAGCTCATGGTTTGGATTCAGACAGCTCTGCTATTTACAAGTTCTGTGACCTTGGATAAGTTGCTTTCATTTTTCTAAGCATTGTGTTCTTACCTTACAATGTAAAAAGCTGTACTTATCTCATAGGTTAGTATGTTGATTAAATATAAAATGCTTGTGAAGTACATGTACATATTAGTATTCAGTGATATCAGATATGATTGCTTTAATAATGAGACAACTAATCTCAGAAAGATCAGGTACTTGGCCTAAGTTACTAGTGAGGGCTAGCCAACACGTGTTTCACCTCACCTTGCTGTCACATTGGTCTGCTTCTGTTCATGATCAGTGCAATACTATGAATTATAAGAAACATTCAGATGACCAAATATATATTTCTAATATACATTTGGTCTTCACCAAGCTTCCTGATTCACAGCTTCCAAAACCCTTAGAATTTCCTGAGCGTCTAGAGCAGTGGGAGTATCTTTCATTATGGGTTCCAGAAATCACTTCAGAGCCAGAAAGATGAAGTAGGTGTTTTGTTATACACAGCAACCCTTGTCAACCACAACTTAGTTTATGTTAATGAGGTAACATCAAAATCTCCTAAAGATGGTGGGAGGAGAGCTGGTTGCATGGGAACCAACCATAGAGAATTGTAACTTTCAGTCCCACCCCCTGATTTCCTGGAAGGGGAGAGGACTGGAGGTTGAATCAATCATCAATGGCCAATGATTTAAACAATCATTGAAACGAAGCCTCCGTAAAAACCAAAAGGAGGGGATTTTGACCTTTCAGGTCAAGAAATCAGAATACTTCAATGTGCCAACAGGCTGGGCCCCAAACTCCAGTGTGGACAATAGTGCCTTTGTTAAGGACTTCACCCTATATATATGTTATCTGGCTTTTGGTTTGTATCTTTTAATATTCTTTGTAATAAACCAGTAATCCAGTGAGTTACACTGGTTTCCTGAGTTCTGTGAGCTGCTCTAGCAAATTAATCAAACCCAACGTAGGAGTTGTAGGAAATTCTGATTTATAGATAGTTGATCATAAACACAGATAACAACCTGAACTTGTGACTGGCATCTGAAATGGGGACAGTCTTGTGGGACTGAACCCTTAACCTGTGGAATCTGATGCTATCTCTGGGTGGAAGTGCCTGCATTGAATTGATCTGTAGGATACCCAGCTGACTTCAGAGCATTGCTTGATCACCTGAGAAACTACCTACACACCCCTGCCACTGAATTTGGGTGTCAGCATTGTAAGATAAATTTTAGCCGAAATAAGCAGGTGAAGAGAGGCAACAAAGGGCCAGGTAGTTTATTTGAGTGCAACTCCCGGGTGATGTTCCGCAGTCTGGGTATTACAGGCTGGGGAAGTCACACCCAGTCAGGGAGGTGGGGGCTTATAAGGGGCTAGGAGGGGGAGGAGTGGGCAAGCTATCCTAGGGGGCGTGGAGAGGTATGATTGGCTAAAGGTGACATAATAGACAACTAGAAACTTTTTTCCTTCCAAGAGGGAGGAGGCTGACATCCTGGTCTTAGTTGGCACATCAGAAGGATGGAATTCAGGAAGAGCTGTCCCCTTTCCATATAAGGCATGGACCTTGGGGTCTGGTCTGTTCTCACCCTATGCCATCTCTCTGTTCTGTTTGCATGTCCTTGTTTTTCCTTCCTCCAGCCTAACAAGCATCATTAATCAGTTATCTGGGAAGGGGGTTGGGGGGGCTCTGGAACAATAAAAAGAAGACAAATATATTTTACTGGTTGTGGGGCATAGGAAAATTCAAGAAAATAGCTCAAAAATTAAGAGGGTAAGCCTGGGTGGAGTAGGTGTGGAGAGTAGGAGGGAGTTACTAGGTGGCCAGAAATATATTAAGAGCCTTGATTATCTGGAATAGGTGTTGGAAGAAATTAAGGAAAAAAAAATTAAGTAAGCTAGGATAAGGAAGACAATCATTGCATTATTCAAAATTTTATCTAGACTAATTCCATCAGATATTTTCCATTTTTTTTTAATTAGCAACATAATTTTCTTATTTGTGGCTCCAAGTCATTGCTTTTCACTACTGTCCTATTTATATTCCTCATCTGCTGATTCCCTGGCTACTGCAGGGTGATGTGGTAGTGTTAGGCAGGAAAATAGATATGAGTGGGGTGGAAAGATAATAAGGTCAGTAAAGCCCACTAGACAGGACTCAGAGTTAACCAGTTAAAACTAGAAAGCCAGAAAAGTCTCAGAGATAATGGGTTAACCAGTTAAAGCTCAAAAGGCCAGAAGAGACTTGGCCTGGAATGTTTGAATATTTCCCAGATAAAGAGAAGTATCTCAGCATAACCCATGTCTTCATTGTATCAATTAGATCATGCCACTGTAAGATTTACTTTAGCCTGCTAAAAGGCCCAGCTATAAACAGCATAATAAAGACAAGAAGATTCCACCTTAAAGCTAAAATTGTATTTAAAAAAAGTCCAGGAAGTTAAGAAGTAAGATTCTTAACATATTGTTTAGCAAACAAACAATAACTGGCCCACCCTGGGGGCAGGGCAGGTGATCTTAATTGATATGCCTCCAGACCAGGAAGCTGCTATTCTGAGAACAAATAAGCAGTACATTTCTTATGTTAATTTTGCAGAATTACCTGGAGGACAAATAAGAAAAGAGACTTAATGACTCATCAAGGATGAACATTCTGGAACCACTTAACAAGTGCACATCCCTACCCCTTTGAAAATCCTCAGCCACCTATAAAACTCCAGACCCTAAACCCTTAGGGGTGCCTCTTCTCTGAGGTAGCCCATATTCCCCGTTCTGAGTGTGCACCTTTTTGCTTTAAATAAACCTCTCACTGATACTTATAACATTTTGTCTCTGCTCTTTTCCAGTGGTGTCTTTGTTACTTTGTTTTTTCATTCTAATCCTCTGATTTCAGCTCAAACCTTCACTCTGTCCTATTTCAGATAAGCAGGGAGAGGCTGCTGAGAGCTCAGATATGGGCTTGCAAATTACCATTGCCTGTGTGAGAGATGGAACTGCAGCTTAGTCATGCTCTTTAGCAGCCTGCCTGAAAGTCTCCTTTCTTTGCCTCTAAGAATTTCACAGAACATAATCTCACTCAATCCAGTGCTCTGGGGCTCCCCCAAAATCCTGGGGTGTTAGGGACTCAGTTCCCATGCCATGCATATCCAAGCAGACTCTAGATGCCAGGAGTTAGCAGGGGATGTGCCCCATGCTAAGCAGCAATTCCATAAACTTCCTTTATCTTTCTGTTCGTCATTCCCTGGCACTCTTACTTGAATAAATTCTTTCCTCCCCTTGTACTCTGACTTCTCTCTGTCTCTGAACTGACTTACCCCCAACAGTAGAACCTGTATTACTTACTCACTATAATAGTTAATTTTATGAGTCAACTTGACTGGTGATGGGGTGCCCAGATTAAATGTTATTTCTGGGTATATCTGTGAGTGTGTTTTGGAATAAGATTAACATTTGAATGAGTAAACTCATTAAAATAGACCGTTTTTCCCAACATGACCAGGAATCTTGAGAGTATATACATATGTATGTATACATACATACATATATGGAGAGAGAGAGATTTATATATATTGAGAGCAAGGCACATATAAAGGACTTGTAAAGCATAAGGGGCACACACACACATACCTGTTCTAGACAAAAATTAGAGTTTCAAAAGGCTGATATCACATGGCAAGAACATACAAAGGAAAATATTTCTAAGATAGATTTACAGATTGTACACATTAACATTAAATGGGGGGACCAGAATTTCCTGAACACTCGTTAGACAGTAAGAATTGCCATACTAGCTCTAACCTTCGATTGCAGCAGTAAGAGTGGTTGTAAGAAGCCATGCTGACTCTTTCCTGTCAACTATCAACTACATTTAGTATTCTACAACTGTATTCTACAAATTTTATTTACATTTAGTAAATACAACTATATTTAAGTATTCTTTCTAGATTTCGAGCCTAGATAACCTCTGGAGATAATTATTCTCAACTTGTGTATTAAATATGGAAAAGCAGCACTTTTTTTGAAAAGTTTTGGCTTACACAGGGCATAAATCTGCAAAGAAGTAAAAAGCTAACCTTTTCAAACAATATGGCTTCTCTCTCACTTACCAACTTTACATTTCCCTGTATGGCCCCGGAAGATGACTGGTTAGCCAGAGACAGGTAAGATTCCTCAAGGGAGGAACAACCTAAGACAGGCACAGTTGCAGGGGGGCCATCAGGTGAGAAATTGGGGATCAACAGTGGTGAAGCTTAGAACCTCACCCCCCCCCCCGTGTTGAGAGAAAGCTTCTGCATCCATGGATGTTTTATTGCCCTTGTCTAGCTCAGATTAGCACATAGTCTACAGGCACACACCTGATCATCTACAATTGCTCTCTTACAACACTAAACTATGTTTTCTACCTTTATCTTGCATCTACCTACCACTTCAGCATTTTATTAAAAATAAAAATAATAATAATAATAAAGAGAGAAATGTGGGATCCACATATAAATCAAGTATAAAAATCAAATGAATATTCATATTTGACCTAATTGTTTATAGTTCATAATGTGTGATCAGAACCGAAAGTTTCTGTGATGAATGCCCTTGTACTGTTCACCATGTAAGAACTTATTCACTATGTAAGAATTTGTTCACCGTGTAAGAACTTATTCACTATGTAAGAACATGTTCGTTATGCTTTAGAAGATTGGAGACTGACAAGAACTAGGCTTGAGATGGATTAATGATTGTGCATTGAACATTGACCCCCATATACAGAATTTTAGTCTTGTTAACAACCATTTGATCAATAAATATGAGAGATGCCCTCTCACAAAAAAAAAAAGTTTTGGCTTAAATTAACTAGAACCACTATAATTGAAGATTGTGAAAAGTTGTTGGATACAACAGAACATCTTTTTGTTCATTCAAGAGAAAATGATTTTATAGTCTGAATCCTTTATTTTAGGTCCAATAAACATTTGATAGACATAAATTTTATCAGATTTTTCTAATGTGGGTGTCTCAGCTCTAAGTATTTACTGAAGTAAGGCATGACATTGTTTAACACAGAAGGGAAAGATTAACAAATGTATTTTTCTTCATGTGTTTCCTCAAATTCCTGCTCATCCCAGAAACTGCTTCCACAAAACCTTTCCATTCTCTATTGGAAATATCCAACCCTAACTGGCCTTTCCTCAGAAATCCCTCCCTTATTATGCTTGATTTGTCTTTCTACCTTCTTTAGAAATAAGCATACAGAAAAGTTTGAAGATTATTTTAATGATACCCATAGCCTGACTAATAATTTTTAATACTTCTTTCTTTTTTAAAAAATAATAAGGCATTGTGGATAAGTCAAAGACCCCTACCTCTCTCTTTTCCCATCCCCTCCCCTTTCAATCTTCCTCTTTTCTCAGTAGTAGCCACTGTCTGGCATATGGGGATTATTATCCTTATGAAATTTTATAAGCTATTATTTATCTGCATATGTATTAATAAATGATACATTGAATTGCTTTATGTACTTCCAGCCATAAATGGTATGATGATCATTCCATTCTGCAATTTGGTCATCTTTCTCAACAACTGATTTATCTTAAATTCTGGATCACATTCCACTATATTCATATACCCAAAATTATTCATTCCTTTGCTAATGAACATAAAAATAACTTCTACCCTTTCTCTATTATATAACTTGCTATAATAGGTATTTTCACTGATGTGAAGTTTTAGAATAGTCCCTCACATAACTGAACCCTCAAATACGACTTATTAAAGTGTGATCCAGTATTGGCATAAACTTGGAGCTTGTTAGGAATATAGAATCTCAAGGCCTGCCCTAGACCTACAGTATCAGTAAATGCACTTTACCAAGAGACCCCATGGTCTATATGTGAATGAAATTTTGAAAAGTACTGATTTACCCCACTTCTAACTGCAGGTGTTACTATAACTCTTGAAGCTACATCTGCCACAGTGTTTAGGTAGCCTTATAAAAACACAAGAATTTCTCTAGAAGTGAAGTTGTGGGGATTTAGGACACAGAGTTCAACTCTCTTAAATGCTGCTCTACAAAAGTGCTGTATCTATGCAGCAAATAACAATGCTTGAAAGTTCTCAGTTCTCCACTGATGACAACTTATATTCTCATGTTTTCAGTTTTCTGATAGAAGTCAATTAAAATGACATTTTATTGCTGTTTTACTTCAGATTTCCCTGATATCATTATATTGGTAATGTTTATTGGCCATTAACGTCCCTCTTGCCTGAAATGTTTCTTTTCATATGTGTCTATTTTCTATTGAAGTCTTTTTTTTTTAGAAGTTGTTTATATGTTGAAAATGCTATTTTTTGTTCTTGCTTTTAATTTGTTTATAGCACCTATTTCAGAATAATTCAATAAATAATTCATTCAGAATAATTCAATAAAGTTAACTCTATTACCCTCCTCCTTTTGTGTTGAGATATTGTTATTTTTAAAGATATATTTCTGTGGTTCAAAATCACTACCCCAACACCTATAACTAAGAAGTCCATTCTTTCCCTTGGATTTGCTATGCTAACGTTTTTAATATAACAAATTTCTTCATGTTGGTGAACTGTGTAGTCTCTCTGCTCTGTTCAAATATTGTTTTCTTTTTACTACACTTTCAAAATTACCATATGTTGTAAAATGTATTAATATATAGAAGTAGGCTATTTTTTCTCATGCCTTTAAGTTTGGGCTTCATATATTTTAAGGATATGCTGTTAAATGCATATAAGTTCATGATGGCTATATATTGTTTTTTAGTCACTATATGGAGTCTACTCTAATGAAATCAGATTTTATTTTGACTGATAATAAGATTGTTACATGACCTTCCTGTTGGTAAGGATTTATATGATTTATCTTTTCTTGCATATTTCAATTTTTAAGTGTCATTTAGTTTTAGAAGTACCTCATAAACAGCATATAAGCACATTTTAAAAGCCAATATGATAACGTTTTTTAAAAGGTCAGTGTTTTCTGTTTACATCTAATTTTTTCAGTACAATATATCTTTAAGTTTCTTAAAATTTAGGATTTTAAACTTTTAAATTTTAACAAAAATAATAAAAAAGTTAATACCATCTTTTAATAATTGTTATTGATTGTGACACTAAACTTGGGTCTTTGTAAGCTTAAAACTATCATATCCTTTATGTTTTGTTTTGTTTTACCACTACTTTAAAAAAGATGGATTACTGGGAATAACATTAGGTTGGTGATTATTTTCCTTTAGTATTTTGAAACTACTGACTTATTTTGTTCTAATCCATATAGTTGTTGCAGAAATGCATAATATCAATTTAATTTATTTTTATTTATTTGGTACAGTACTCAAAGTGTTCAATTACATGAGGATTCCTATTTTTCCTCAATTCTATAAAATGCTTTGCTTTATCTACTCAGTTATTACTTTGCCAATCTTTTATTTTCTATATCTGTATTCCAATCAGACATGTTTGGAGCCTCTCCATCTGTTTTCCATATCTCTTCTATATTCTTTCCATATTCTTCTATATTTTGTTTCTCTACTTTCTAGTTCATGAAATCTTTCTTTACTGGTGTCTAGAGTTTATTTTTATTTATACATTTCTTCAAGTTTCATATAATGTTAATTTTATTTGAAAGACTTATATACATATGTATGATTATATTTATATAAGTTAGTAGATGCAACTCTGGGAGGAAAATATGTTCCCATCCTGGGGCAAATAAATCTTTGAAGCTGGAATCTGTCAAAGGCAGAAATAAAATGAGAGAAACCCATTTATTGCTTATAAACCGTCTTCTACCCCTTCTTGCCTGTGTCTCTCATGACCTGGCTGCCAAGGCACCACCAAACCTCTCTGGTCCAGGTGTGTGCTCACTCTCCACCCCCCTTGTAATTACCTATTAAAATGGAGATGCCTAAGGCTAGGCAAGAGATGCTGGAAATATTGCAATTTCACCCACAGTGGACCCTTGAGCAACATGGGGTAGGAGACCCTGATCCCCTGTGCATTTGAAAATCTACAAAAAACTTTCAACTCTCCAAAACTTAACTACTAATACCCTACTGTTGACCAGAAGCCTTATGGATAACACAGTTGATCAACATATATATATTTTGCATATTATATGTATTATATACTGTATTGTTACAATAAAGCTAGAGAAAATAAAATGTTTCTTGAAACTGTCACAGATTTCTAAAAAAAATTCTAGTCTATTTATTGAAAAAAATCTGCATGTAAGTGGACCAACACAGTTCAAGCCTATGTTGTTCAAGAGAAAACAGTATATATATATATATATTCTTTTTGCATGTTGTGTCTATTTTTCTAAGAAAAATTTATATTTCATTTACCTTTGTGAGTATCCTAAACATACTTACTTTAAATTTTTCCCACCTTTTCTATAAAATTACTTTCACCTGGAATAAATTCAAGTACTAGTTGTTCATTTTGTTAATAATTCTGATCATTGGACATATTTATACATTTTGGAATTTGGAGTTGCACACTCATTTTTTGAGTTTTTTTTTTTTCATTTGTCTTTTATTTTGTGGTTGTTGTTTAGTTTTATCTATTTCTTTTTCTCTTACTCATGGGGTCCATAAATCAGTTTTGCAGCCTTATCTTTGGCATTCTATATTTCCTTTTCCACAATATGGCATGAAATATCTCAGATCTAGCTCCTGGGGACAAAGGGAGAAGGGCTATAATTATGCCAGGGGGCAGGACGTTAGGTAAAGCCACAGCCACCTATAAGTCTGTAGATCCAAACAACAAACCAACAGTGTTTTGAATCACCATTTCTACAGATTCCCCTGCAAACTCCAGACTTTTCATCAGTGAAACTGGCTGTGGTCTATAGTCTCAAAAAAAGCTCTTTTCAAAAGTTCTTGAAGATGGTGGCATGAGTAGAGCAGCAGAAATCTCCTCCCAAAACCACATATATTTATGAAAATATAACAAAGATAACTTTTCCTAGAATAGAGAATAGAGGACACAGGACAACATCCAGACCACATCCACACCTGCGAGAACCCAGCGCCTCGTGAAGGGGTTAAGATACAAGCCTCAGCCCTGCGGGACCTGAGCACCCCTGCCCCCAGCTCCCAGCGGGAGGAGAGGAGTTGGAGCGGGGAGGGAGAGGGAGCCCAGGACTGCTGAACACCCAGCCCTAGCCATCCACACCAGAGCGCAGACACAGTGCATGCGTGGGGTCCTAGATACTAGGGAAACAGGATAGCAAGACCTGTGAGTGGGTCCCTGAGGCCAGCGACCTGGGACAAAGAAAAGCAAGTGCCTTTTTTTAATTTTAATTTTTATTTTTTAATTATTTCTTTAATTTTTTTGCGAGTACTTTTTGGAAGTCTTAAAGGGACAGGGACCCCAAAACCAGATGGAAACATCCCGGGACACTTAGTACAGCAGCAGGGAATCTGGGGATCTCTGGGCACTCTAACCCCCTGGGCAGCAGGGAGCACAGAGGCCCCTCATGGAGATAAATAGCCTCCCGGCTGTTCCCCCTCCAACATGGCTCCACCATTTTGGAGAAGCAGCCTGAGGCAGGCCACACCCACAGCAACAGCAGAGATAAGCTTCATAGCAGCTGGGCAGGAATCAGAAGCCCTGTCTACACGCAGCTGCCCAGCACAAGCCACTAGAGGTTGCTATTCTCCCAGGAAAGGAAGACCACAAACCAACAAGAAGGGAATTTCTTCTAGCCATCACTCCTGCCAGCTCTGCAAACTATCTCTATCACCATGAAAAGGCAAAATTACAAACAGACAAAATTACAGAGGCAACACCAGAGAAGGAGACAGACCTAACCAGTCTTCCTGAAAAAGATTTCAAAATAAAAATCATACACATGCTGATGGAGATGCAGAGAAATATAAATATACAAGAGCTAAGGGATGAAGTCCAGAGGGAGATTACAGATGCCCAAAAATAGATTACAGAAATGAAACAAAATCTGGAAGGATTTATGAGAAGAATGGATAAGATGCAAGAGGCCATTGATGGAATAGAAACCAGAGAACAGGAACACATAGAAGCTGACACAGAGAGAGATAAAATGATCTCTAGGAATGAAACAATATTAAGAGAACTGTGTGACCAATCCAAAAGGAACAATATCTGTATTATAGGGGTACCAGAAGAAGAAGAGAGAGAAAAAGGCATAGAAAGTGTCTTTGAAGAAATAATTGCTGAAAACTTCCCCAAACTTGGGGAGGAAATAATCGAACAGACCACGGAAATACACAGAACTCTCAACAGAAAGGACACAAGGAGGACAACACCAAGACACATAATAATTACAATGACAAAGATCAAAGATAAGGAAAGAGTTTTAAAGGCAGCTAGAGAGAAAAAGGTCACCTATAAAGGAAAACCCATCAGGCTATCATCAGACTTCTCAACAGAAACCTTACAGGCCAGAAGAGAATGGCATGATATATTTAATGCAATGAAACAGAAGGGCCTTGAACCAAGGATACTGTATCCAGCACGATTATCATTTAAATATGAAGGAGGGATTAAACAATTACCAGACAAGCAAAAGTTGAGGGAATTTGCTTCCCACAAACCACCTCTACAGGGTATTTTAGAGGGACTGTTCTAGACGGGAGCACTCCTAAATCTGAACAGATGTCACCAGAGAAAATAAAATCACAGCAAAGAAAGCAGACCAACCTAATACTAACTAAGGCAAAAAAATTAAATCAACTACACACTAAAAGCACTTAAAGAAAACACAAAAGAGCACAGAATAAAACAACCAACATATAAAGAATGGAGGAGGAGGAATAAGAAGGGAGAGAAGAAAAGAATCTCCAGACAGTATATATAACAGCTCAATAAGCGAGCTAAGTTAGCCAGTAAGACTAAAGAGGCTAACCTTGAACCTTTGGTAACCGTGAATCTAAAGCCTGCAATGGCAATAAGTACATATCTCTCAATAGTCAGCCTAAATGTAAATGGACTGAATGGACCAATCAAAAGACACAGAGTAATAGAATGGATAAAAAAGCAAGACCCATCTATATGCTGCTTACAAGAGACTCACCTCAACCAAAAGACATGCACAGACTAAAAGTCAAGGGATGGAAAAACATATTTCAGGCAAACAACAGACAGAAGAAAGCAGGGGTTGCAGTACTAATATCAGACGAAATAGACTTCAAAACAAAGAAAGTAACAAGAGATAAAGAAGGACATTACATAATAATAAAGGGCTCAGTCCAACAAGAGGATATAACCATTATAAATAGATTTGCAAGCAACACAGGAGCACCAGCATTTGTGAAACAAATACTAACAGAACTAAAGGGGGAGATAGACTGCAATGCATTCATTTTAGGAGACTTCAACACACCACTCACCCCAAAGGATAGATCCACTGGGCAGACAATAAGTAAGGACACGGAGGCACTAAACAACATAGTAGAACAGATGGACCTAATAGACATCTATAGAACTCTACATCCAAAAGCAACAGGATATACATTCTTCTCAAGTGCACATGGAACATTCTCCAGAATAGACCACATACTAGCTCACAAAAAGAGCCTCAGTAAATTTCAAAAATTGAAATTCTACCAACCAACTTTTCAGACCACTAAGGTATAAAACTAGAAATAAATTCTATAAAGAAAACAAAAAGGCTCACAAACACATGGAAGCTTAACAACATGCTCCTAAATAATCAATGGATCAATGAACAAATTAAAATAGAGATCAAGGAATATATGGAAACAAATGACAACAACACCACAAAGTCCCAAGTTCTGTGGGATGCAGCAAAAGCAGTCTTAAGAGGAAAGTATATAGCGATCCAGGCACACATGAAGAAGGAAGAACAATCCAAATGAATAGTCTAACATCACAATTATCGAAACTGGAAAAAGAAGAACAAATGAGGTCTAATGACAGCAGAAAGAGGGACATAATAAAGATCAGAGAAGAAATTTAAAAAATTGAGAAGAATAAAACAATAGCAAAAATCAATGAAACCAAGAGCTGGTTCTTTGAGAAAATAAACAAAATAGATAAGCCTCTAGCCAAACTTATTAAGGGAAAAAGAGAATCAACACAAATCAACAGAATCAGAAATGAGAATGGAAAAATCACGACAGACTTCACAGAAATACAAAGAATTATTAAAGACTACTATGAAAACCTATAGGCCAACAAGCTGGAAAACCTAGAAGAAATAGACAACTTCCTAGAAAAATACAACCTTCTAAGACTGACAAAGGAAGAAACACAAAAGTTAAACAAACCAATTACGAGCAAAGAAATTGAAATGGTAATCAAAAAACTACCCAAGAACAAACCCCCGGGCCAGATGGATTTACCTCAGTATTTGATCAAACAGAGAGGACATAATATCTATTCTCTTTAAAGTTTTCCAAAAAATAGAAGAGGAGGGAATACTCCCAAACTCATTCTATGAAGCGAACATCACCCTAATACCAAAACCAGGCAAAGACCCCATCAAAAAAGAAAATTACAGACCAATATCCCTGATGAATGTAGATGCAAAAATACTCAACAAAATATTAGCAAACCAAATTCAAAAATACATAAAAAGGATCACACACCATAACGAAGTGGGATTCATCCCAGGGATGCAAGGATGGTACAACATTCGAAAATCCAACATCATCATCCACCACATCAACAAAAAGAAAGACAAAAACCACATGATCATCTCCATAGATGCTGAAAAAGCATTTGACAAAATTCAACATTCATTCATGATAAAAACTCTCTGCAAAATGGGTGTAGAGGGCAAGTACCTCAACATAATAAAGGCCATATATCATAAAACCACAGCCAACATTATACTGAACAGCGAGAAGTTGAAAGCTTTTCCTCTGAGATCGGGAACTAGACAGGGATGCCCACTCTCCCCACTGTTATTTAACATAGTACTGGAGGTCCTAGCCATGGCAATCAGACAAAACAAAGAAATACAAGGAATCCAGATTGGTAAAAAAGAAGTTAAACTGTCACTATTTGCAGATGACATGATACTGTACATAAAAAACCTAAAGACTCCACCCCAAAACTACTAGAACTGATATAGGAATACAGCAAAGTTGTGGGATACAAAATTAACACACAGAAATCTGTGGCTTTCCTATACACTAACAATGAACCAATAGAAAGAGAAATCAGGAAAACAATTCCATTCACAATTGCATCAAAAATAATAAAATACCTAGGAATAAACCTAACCAAAGAAGTGAAAGACCTATACCCTGAAAACTACAAGTCACTCTGAAGAGAAATTAAAGGGACACTAACAAATGGAAACTCATCCCATGCTCATGGCTAAGAAGAATTAATATAGTCAAAATGGCCATCCTGCCCAAAGCAATATACAGATTTGATGCAATCCCTGTGAAACTACCAGCAACATTCTTCAATGAACTGGAACAAATCATTCAAAAATTCATATGGAAACACCAAAGACCCCGAATAGCCAAAGCAATCCTGAGAAAGAAGAATAAAGTAGGGGGATCTCACTCCCCAACATCAAGCTCTACTACAAAGCCATAGTAATCAGGACAGTTTGATACTGGCACAACAACAGAGCTACATACCAGTGGAACAGACTAGAGACTCCAGACATTAACCCAAACATATATGGTCAATTAATATTTGATAAAGGAGCCATGGACATACAATGGCGAAATGACAGTCTCTTCAACAGATGGTGCTGGCAAACTGGACAGCTACATGTAGGAGAATGAAACTGGACCATTGTCTAACCCCATATACAAAGGTAAACTCAAAATGGATCAAAGACCTGAATGTAAGTCACAAAACCATAAACTCTTAGAAAAAAACATAGGCAAAAACCTCTTAGACATAAACATGAGTGACCTCTTCTTGAACATATCTCCCTGGGCAAGGAAAACAACAGCAAAAATGAACAAGTGAGACTATATTAAGCTGAAAAGCTTCTATACAGCAAAAGACACCATCAATAGAACAAAAAGGTACCCTACAGTATTAGAGAATATATTTGTAAATGACAGATCCAATAAAGGCTTGACATCCAAAATATATAAAGAGCTCACCCACCTTAACAAACAAAAAACAAATAATCCAAACAAAAAATGGGCAGAGGAACTGAACAGAAAGTTCTCCAAAAAAGAAATACAGATGGCCAACAGACACATGAAAAGATGCTCCACATCGCTAATTATCAGAGACATGCAAACTAAAACCACAATGAGGTATCACCTCACACCAGTGAGAATGGCTACCATCAAAAAGCAAACAACAACAAATGTTGGTGAGGTTGTAGAGAAAGGGGAACCCTCCTACACTGCTGGTGGGAATGTAAATTAGTTCAACCATTGTGGAAAGCAGTATGGAGGTTCATCAAAATGCTCAAAACAGACTTACCATTTTCCCAGGAATTCCACTCCTAGGAATTTACCCTAAGAATGCAGCAATCAAGTTTGAAAAAGACAGATGCACCCCTATGTTTATCGCAGCACTATTTAAAAATAGCCAATAATTGGAAGCAACCTAAGTCTCCATCAATAGATGAATGGATAAAGAAGATGTGGTACATATACACAATGGAATATTATATAGCCATAAGAAGAAAACAAATCCTACCATTTGCAACAACATGGATGGAGCTAGAGGGTATTATGCTCAGTGAAATAATCCAAGCAGAGAAAGAGAAATACCAAATGATTTCACTCATCTGTGGAGTATAAGAACAAAGGAAAAACTGAAGGAACAAAACAGCAGCGGAATTACAGAACCCAAGAATGGACTAACCGGTACCAAAGGGAAAGGGATGGGGGAGGATGGGTGGGTAGGGAGGGATAAGGGGGGGAAGAAGAAAGGGGGTATTATGATTAGCATACATAATGGGGGGGCAGAAAGGGGAGGGCTGTACAAAACAGAGAAGACAAGTAGTGATTCTACAACATTTTGCTATGCTGATGGACAGTGACTGTAAGGGGGTTTGTGGAGGTGACCTGGTATAGGGGAGAGCCTAGTAAACATAATGTTCTTCATGTAATTGTAGATTAATGATAAAAAAAAAAAGTAAGAAAGAAAAGGGGGGATTACTCCCTGATAGGATAAAACTAACTGCAAA
Source organism: Manis javanica (assembly GCF_040802235.1). Lineage (NCBI taxonomy): Eukaryota > Metazoa > Chordata > Mammalia > Pholidota > Manidae > Manis > Manis javanica. The sequence goes on from NC_133158.1 coordinate 142,128,448, forward strand.
TCACCAATTAATGCATGCTTTAAATATCCTTAATTTTGATCATTTAAAGGGTGTCAGATATTCAGCTATGGAAGTACATTTTTCTGATAATATTCCATTCTCTTAAAAAAAAAAAAGCAGTTCCTGTGTGGTAATCTCCAATAAGTTCTTCACAATGATATAAAGGCATATCAAAGTGTGGGCAAAGGGTTTGTTGTTTGTGTTTATACAGAGGATCAAAGCCTAATTTGGCTACCCAGAAAACAAATTAAGATACAATATGAAGAAGAACTTCCAACATCAACATTCTCTGGAAGAGTCATTCCAGAAGATGATCATCAAAAAACGTCAACAAAGATCCTGGTGCTGTTGCAGTTGTAGCTGCATTCATCCCATCGGTTCCTGGACTTGCCATTGGAATGAAGAAGGAGATATCTAAGCTGGCCTGTGCACACAGTAAAACAAAAAATTTGACTGGATCTATACTGTCGGAACTCAACCAAGAATTAGGAGAAGTGCAAGTTGCAGTGCTCCAAAATCTGGCAACTATAGACTATCTACTGTTAAAAGAACATATGGGATGTGAAAAATTCCCAGGAATGTGTGTTTTAATTTGTTTGATTTTTCTCAAAATATTCAAATTCAGTTAGACAATATCCATCATATCATTGATAAGTTTTCACAAATGCCTAGGGTCCCTAACTGTTTTTCTTGGTTTCACTGGATATGTCTGGTAATTATAGGTCTGCTTTGGTTATGTAGCTGTGTTCCTATTATGTTAATGTGTGCATGCAATTTAATTAGTAATATAAAACCTATACATGCTTATGTCACACTACAAGAATATATGTCAAAGAAATGATCAATCTTCCCATGTTTTCTTCCGCCTGTTACTTCTATACCTTTTCTTCTTCCTTCATAATTACAACCCCTAAGTAGAATTCATGCCTCATATCGAAATTACTGAGTATCATAATTCTTCCAAGTGCTAAAGATACCTCAAGACAAATGCTGGGCATAGAAACCACAGGGCACAAATCTGCAAAAATGTAAGAAGCTAACCTTTTCAAACTATATTGCTTCTCTCTCACTTACCAACTTTACATTTCCCTGTATGGCCCTGGAAGATGACTGGTTAGCCAGAGACGGGTAAGATTCCTCAAGGGAGGTACAACCTAAGACACGCACAGTCGCAGGGGGAGCTATCAGGTGAGAAATTGGGTATCAACAGAGGTGAGGCTTAGAACCTCACCACCACCCCCTGTTTTAAGAGAAATCTTCTGCATCCGTGGATGTTTTGTTGCCCTTGTCTAGCTTGGATTAATACTTAGCCTATAGGCACACACCTGATCATCTACTTTTGCCCTCTTACAGCACTAAACTATGTTGTCTACCTTTATCTTGCATCTACCTACCACTTCGCATTTTCTTAAAAATAATAATAGTAATAAGGGAGAAATGTGGGATTCACATATAAATTGAGTATAAAAATCAAACGAATAATCATAATTGACCTGATTTTTTATAGTTCATGATGCATGATCAAAACTGAAAGTTTCTGTGATGACTGCCCTTGCACTGTTCACCATGTAAGAACTTATTCACTATGTAAGAACTTGTTCACCATGTAAAAACTTGTTCGTTATGCTTCAGAAGATTGGAGACTGTTGAGAATTAGGCATGGGGTTGATTAATGATTGTTCATTGAGTCCCCTATACAGAATTTTATTGTTGTTAACAACCATATGATCAATAAATATCAGAGATGCCCTCTCAAAAAAAAAAAAAAGTTCTTTACCTTTAAAGAGCTGGTTTCCCACTGCCTTCTTCTGGACTTAGATCCCAGAAAGACTGTGGCTTCTGCCTCAATTCTTTGTGATCCTGTTCTGTTTCTCGTCAATGGAGACATTTACTCGGTTTGTCAGCTATGTTTTATCTCTTTATTTTTATATTTTATTCATCACTGCGATGGGTTTGGAGTGGAGGGTTACATGTCAGCATGAACCAAGTCATCTGGTTCAGAAGAGATGTCTTTTCTAGTATGACTCAATCTACCACCTTTCTTGTTTTTGATTTTGTTTTCATTTTAAAGTAGAAGGTGCCTAAACAAAATTAAGCAAACAAGAGTATCTTCTCTCCTTACAAGACAAGGGGAAGAAGAGAGTTATAAGTACTTTTCCTTTATTATTTTTTCTCAGTACATGAAGATATTAAAAATCCTTATATCTTATAGAAATGTTTTGAGAGTAACTGATAATGCCACAAAGTGCCTGGCATAGTACACTAAGTATTCAATAAAGTTAGGTAATTATTAGTCATCTTTAAAAATCGTTTGTCTATTAGTGTTCTAAAACATCATCACTGCTTTGAATAAAAAGATAACATACATCCAACCGATCTATTAAAGACACAATTTGGGAGTTAATGCCCCAAATGATTCCTCAGTAACAATGGAAGAATAATCACCCATTCCTCTGGTTTGGCACTTTATTTCTACTGATACTTTATAAACTGATTTGCTATGACTTTTCCTTATTTTACTCATATAAATATAGATATTCATTTTGGAAAGAATTTTAAAGATCATCTATTTGTACCTTCTCAATTTTCAAATAAAAACTCTTTGATCCCCAAAGAGTAAACTATCTTGGCCCAATTTTCCCAGGTAATGATTAACATAAATGAGGTCTTAAATTCTGGTTTGCAGCCTTTAAATTCCTATTTTTGGTCGTTTTTCTTATCTCAAAAAAGTATAACTCTTACTAAAACCCATTGCAGACCAAGGACCCATCTACAACAAAGATTTAATATGGAGATTAATATCACACTAAATGAGTACAAAATGATAACACCTTTCCCACTACCCCAGTTCAAACTCCCAACCTCATTCCCATTCTTTCTATGTGAACTGAAATCATATTTCCTGCTTTTCAAACTACTTTCATATTTTCAAGTATATTTTTAACTTCATTCTATTAGGAAGAATGAAGGACAATAAAATTTCATCCAAATTTATTATGAGCTACATCACAGATCATGAAAAGTAGATCACAGATCATGAAAAGTAGATCATTTTTCAAGTCTCCCAGAAAGTTAAACTATGCACAATAATCAAAGTAATATTGCAGAGTACTTAAATGCTACATGAGAGAAAATGTGGGAGACACAGTTTCAGTCACTAACGTCTCCCCCTTGAGTTCTAACCTTGCCTAATGAAGGGAAACCCTGTGGGGCATATGCTGCAGACAAATCAACAGTAGCTACCACACTACAGTCAATGCAAAAATATCTGCATATACCTAAGACAGGTATACTTCATTTTATATAGACCTCTATTTGTTAGTTCAAATTTTCAGGCATAAGAATCTCCAACAGTGCCTTCCCCAGGAGAGCTAGCTCTGCTGACTAGCACTAATTATTATAATCATCCTACATAAAAGGCCTGACACTGCTGCCATTACACTCCCTCCCTGTCGCAAGTAGATTCTGATTTTGGAATTGAGTATACAGCAGAAAAATCACCTCTGAGGAGGTCATAAAACTTCAACAAACAAACCTGATTTGGTTTTTCCTATTTCTACAGATATTACAAGGCATTTTAAAGTCTAGAAATGTAAACAGAGATATCTCACATGACTAAAAAGTAATTGCCTTGAAAGCCGACATATGGCCTAATGGACATCTAAGAGAATTTATCTATTCCTATAAATTCAAGCCCCCTATATTCTAAACTCTCGCCTGTAGAAATCCATCTGGGTTTTGGCTAGCCCTGGAAAAGTTTAGGAAATTGATACTGCTGTCTTTACAATACTCAGCTTTGTTTTCCAAGAGTTTTCCTCATTTCAAGGTACCAATTTCCTATGAAACCAAGAATTTACTGCCCAAAACCTCTCTCCTCCAATCTCAGCAGCCATACCTGTGTCAGATTTCTCATAATGGGTGGATGGGATTAAAGGGGTGGGGAGAATCTTAACAAATACTCAAGAAATATGTTTATTGGCCATGTAAACTTGAAGAAGTTACTTTGCTTATTAGATTCCTAATCCTGAAACATAAGTAAGATTTACCTCATCAAACTATTGTGAGGGTTTGTACAGATGATAAATACTAAAGAATATTACAAATAGTAAAGTAGTATGACATCACATCAGTCATAAATACACCAGTACAGGTTTAACATAGCGCACTGTCTCTGTACATTGAATATTCTAATTACGTATGTCCAAATATTTTTAAGCTATCAGAGACTAGTGAATAGATGGGGTAGTATGGGGGCCCAGAAAGACAGAGAAATTAACAGCTGCCTTTTGCCTCTGGACTTCTGACACTACCTCTAAGCCAACTCCAGTACAAAGAACTCCACAATTAGCAAGGAATTATATTTTCCAAAGGTAGGCTGATGAATCTTAATATTTCTATTGGTACCTAGAACCCAGGGCTACTTGCGCTAAATTGCTGAGTTGTCTATGAATCACCATAGTCACTCCATGAATGAAACATTACATGAAATAGAATTTTTTCATCAACAAATAGAGAAACTCAACTTAATCTGGCTTAAGTACAAAGAGGAATTTATTATTAGCCAAGACATAAACTGGCTTCAGATGTGGATGAACCAACGTACCCGACTGATGTCAGAAGCCTGTCTCTTTCATCTCGTGGGTCGGCCCGCCTCTGTGTTGGTTCCTTTATCACGAACAGTCTTCCCATGGGTTCAGTGATAGCTGGACTTCATCCCTCCAGATTGACTAGCCCAGAACAATGAGTTCTTCCATTTTCCAATAATTTTCAAAAAATATCCAGGAATAATGCAATTAAAAGGCTTAGAAGGTCTGGTGTGGATTTGTGGCAAAACCGAGTAATTTAGAAGGGAGACCAGTAGTTATTATGAAGAAATGAAGAGTGGATCCTAGTCAGTGGATGTTAGATGTCCATAAACCCCAAGGTCTCCTCCACCACTCGAAACATCCTGGGCACAATCCCCTAAAGTTTTATCCCTCAATGGCCCACTTGGTATTTCTTTACAAAAACCATGTCTGATTGCAAAGTATACAATTACATTTATAGTCACTTCAGAAGACTATATTCAACAATTGATACTACAGGATTATTGTGTCTCATGAATAGAAAAACAAACCCCACTGACAGAATCTGACCTTTCCAAGTCCTTCCAAAAAAGAACTGTTTTACACACAGCTGAGATTGAACTGCCTGATAATAATGTATCATACAATCACATGAGATCTGTGCTAAATGCTAGGTTTTCCAAAAATCAGAGTGTTATTTCTTCTAGAAATGGAGCTAACGATTATTTTCAAAGATAGTGCTAGTTAAAACTGATTGTTACAGAACAATTTCTCTATATGGTTTTGGAAAAAAATGTGTGGGGTTTTGGTAAAAGCCAGCACATAAAGCCAGATTGTTTTCTGTATTTTAAGTTAGTTTTCCATGGAGAGATGGCTTTCTGGAACTTTGAAAAATGCAGACTAATATCAAATCCCCATAATACCATTTGTAAGTTGTATGACCTTGACAAAATTTCTCAACCACCAAGGCCTCAATGGTCTAACCCACTAAACAGAAACACCGTCTAACTGTTTGAACACAGAAGACTAATTCAGAGGAGATTTTCAACATTTAATATGAGCAAAGCAAAGAGGTACAAAAGCAAAATATAACAGAGTATAAAAGCATCTATATACTTCAATGAAAACTTTGATGAAATGAGATAAAATTCCATATAAATATCAATACTACTCCAATAGAAAAATACTGACCTTATCATTCTTATACAAGTGTTTTAGATAAGAATATTTTCTACAAACCATGTCATCATAATGGGTTACATAGGCGGCAAATATTGTTTAGCATTTTTTTTGAAAAATAGAATAATAAAAATATATGTGGACTAAAGCCAAGAATATTAGGCCTTACTCTTGGTTTTGTCTCCAGCTTTTAGGGACATTGAAAAGTAATTTCCACTCTATATGCCACTAAAGACAAAATTCCCAGTGTTCTCATGTGACACTGAAACAGGAGAATCAGTGGTAATTATATAAGGTTCTATACATCAAACATAAAGAAAAAAATACATTATAAAAACAAGGGAATGTTTTGTAGAGGCAGAGAGTGTTTTCTTTAGAAAGTCAAGATATTTAGCTTTTTTTTTTTCTTTAAATTCCATGAGTCTTGCCAAATTAGAGACTTTGTTTTAAGGTTTCCTTTCTGTCCCTGTTTTGCCTTCTGCTTGGGGATTCATTTACATTAAATCTAGTAAAGTGGCTAAGGACACAGGCTTTGTTATCAGGCAAACCTGAATTTCAATCCTAACATATTACTTCTTAAGTGTGAGGCTTTAGATAGATTAAATAACCAGTCTACTTCTGTTCCCTCACCTGGGAAAGGAGGATAATATTTTTTAATCCACTTCATAGAATTCTTATGGGGATGTAATGAGGTAACACGTATAAAGTAATTTGCAAAGAGCCTCACACAAAATAAGCTGGTGAAATGTTATTTGTTATATCATGGTTATTATTTCTATTTATTATAATAAGCATTAATTCAGTGCTTAGCTGAAAGAGTATATTTAAGAAATCTGCTGCCTGTAAGAGGTCATTATTTAATAGTTGATGCCATCACTAGATTTACACAATATGGAACAAAAACAAAGCGAATCTTAACTCTCACTCCAAGGTACAAGTTGCTCATGGATAAAAGGTACATTTTTCCTGTATGAAAGAAAACAAGGTCACATTTGTTAACCACTCTGAAATGTAAAAAAAATCACCGATATTTTGCTGCCTCAAGAACACACAGGTCCCATTAGTGATCAGTATATTATGCTGGAAGGAATGACAGCCACTTGTGTAATGAACTCTTCCGTCCTGCCCATCTCAATTTACTCCTCCTGAATGCTCCCTCTATTTCGTGAATGTCTTTGTTAAAGGGCTTACCACACTATATTGCAGTTTTTTTGGCTTCTCATCTGTCTACCTTATTTCACTAAGAACTCTTTAAAGATGTCTAAATGTAATCATCTTTTATTTCCAGAGCTTAGCATGCTGCCTGGCAAATTATTATTGCATGGTTGACATGCAATAAAAGTTCATCAAATTTAATTTAATTCATACAGGGAATTTTCAAAGCTTCTTTAACTTATATATGAGTAATTTCTTTCTTTGGAAACACTACATCTTAGCTATTATTGCCACCAGCTATTCTCTAGATATTAAAATGTAATCAGTCTCCTATATGAAGCACATAAACATGTGTGAAAAACACTGATTTCAAAGCAACCCTGTTTTTTTCAAACAGGTTTCAGGCCATCTCATCCAAGAATATATAAAACTAATCTTATTGCTTTACTGAAACTCCAACAATAGGATTTGAAATAGAATATGAATCATTTGTATTAATAAGTTGGGCATCATTTTGCATATGAATAGACCTCCTCAACTATCTTTTAGATCTCCCCGACCCTTGGTAATCTGCTTATGGAAGCATCCATCTAGATTCTTCCTCAATCTTAATATTCCATTTAAAACCATTAAAATACAGCCCTTACTCTAAATATTTCTTAATGTGGATTTAAAATTTTAATTTCAAAATAGCTTCTGCTATCCTGACAGAAATGCTTTTTCACAACACACATCTGATGCTGTCCTTGGGACCTCCCATTTCAACTATTTTCATCACATTTTCCAAATGCCGATAAATGAAATGAAAATGTGTATCTCTTTAACCTAATGGAAAGTTAAACCTTAAGCATTTATAATTTTTTATTTCAACCTCAAAATAGGTCTTTCCCCCCTCCCCTGACAAGTACAGAGTCTCTTTCCCTAATTTTAAGTGCTTGTTATTTTTTTTAATACTTTATGGTTTCAAAACCATTCTAACAGTATACTGTACCATGTCAGAACTAATGTATTTCCTCTATGCTTGGTACAAGGGGAGATAAATAAGCAAGGAAGCAGAAAATCTGAGTTCTTTCCCAGCCTCACTTCAGTGCTAGATCATAATTTTCCTGCTCTAAGAATAAATTTGCCCACCCCCTGCTGCTCAGTTCTCCAGCTTTCCCTGTCTCAAAGATTTCAACGATCTTTCTTTGAGACCACCCCGTATCATTTTACAAGAAATAAGTAAAATGCAATAAGGTAGATTTATAGTCATATTCTTGTAGAAACTAGCATACATTTTCTTTATGCCAAATGTCTAATTCTACTAATTTGTTGCACTTCCAAAGTTGCCATAATATGCCAGTGTCATATTTTAAAGCCTATGAATTACAACAAGATTTGCTCAGGTTTTATTAAGAGAAACATAATAAAATTATAATAAATAAGAAAGACAAAATATTGGAAAAGTAGTTGCTCAAGTTGTAATTCATACACACTTACTTGTTCATGGGCCTTAGAATTCATTCCAAGTTTTAGTTCTTATGTGATTCTAGCCTGCTTGCTCATCATCTTCCCTTCCAGACTATTTTTCCTGCAGATACCACCAGCCTTGCTTACCCAGCACACACAATTGCTTTAGCCCGTTCTTTGCTTAAAATCCTAGTGGTTCTGCTCTTGGGTTGAACTCTGATGTATAACCTGGTATCGTTAATGCATTATTGTGTGTTATGTACACACACCAAACAACAAAAACCACATACACTTCAAGATCTTACCAAATGTAAGATATCTTCTATAGAATCCCTAAGATTCTATACCTAGAGACTGGTCTACCAGTCTCTAGATATTTAATAGAGAATCCTTCCTTCCTACCTATAATAAAGAGAACATAAAATTAATATTTGAGAGTTCTAGATTTAAGCCTTAACTTTGCAACTCTAAGAGCTGGCTAATTTTATAATGCCTGTCATATGGTATAAGGGCCCTAGATTTATATGAAACCGAGTAAGTGTGATTTTCAGCTCTCCTCAAACCCCAAGAAATGTTGGGAACTCAATCTTTTTCTTTTGTAAGTTTGTTCAAAAGGCACATGAATTTATTACTGTAGGAATAATAAAAGAATACTTTAAAATCAGAAATTATATTCTATAATGCTGCTTAAGCTGGATATTGGCATATGTTGGTCCCAGAAATGATGTTTCCTAATTGATATTTTTATTTCTTTGCTGTGGTCATTTTTGTTCTCTAACAATTATAGCATTGTTGTTCTGTAACACATTATGGCTTCAAAGATTTGATAAATCAACACGTTCACTTTTCTGATGTCTACATAGTTTTTTAAAGTTATTCACCAGGGGGAAAATGTTACAAATAATGTTATTAAATTAGTTCATAAGCCTGGTCATTTAAAAAATAGTGAACCAAATTTGTTATAGCAGATACTCAACATTCTTGAATTTTACATTGTTATGTTCTACTACTTTTAACTGTCCTTTAAGGCCCAAGAGCTATAATAATTCATAATTATGAAGAATGATTTAACTACATCATTGACAAGTTTGTCAAACAGGAGCTAGTGGCTCAACCAAGCAAACAAAACCTACACCTCAATGCACCTTTATCATGCCCTATTTGTAAGAAAAAAATAATGCGGACTGAATCATTTGGTGAAGCAATATTCATAACATTGAGTAAGCTTAAAATATAATTTATTCCTTTCAAAGGTTGAATTTCTAAATGTTTCTGTTTTTTTATTATTTGTTGGTTTATTGATTATTGGTTTAAGAGACACACTTTCTAAGCATTTGGTAGGTATTTTTCTTCATCTTTCCCAGTGTGCCAGCAAACAAATCTTATCTGATTGAAAATCTAAAGAAATAGTTTGCATTCTATTTTGCTTTTTTACATAAATTTATTTTAGCTACATCATATTTTTTGCTCCCTTATATAAATGAAAATATAATGTTATGGATGGAATGCGTCTGTAGTAGGAGTAGGGAGGGAGTTAGAAAAGGAGGGGGTGGGGAGACAGAAAAAAATTGAGAAAGAGAACAAGAGTATGCACATCCTTTTCTTTCCACAGTGGGAACAAATGCAGCCTTTTCTTCATATAGGTACTAACACTATTTCTGTTTTCATTTATTTTCTTCTACATACAGTAAGTCTTCATTGTCATTTTTCTAACATGCTACATTTCTGTACATGCTTCAATAAAAGCAACACAATGGCTTCTTCTGTCATTTTCTGGGTAGTTGGCAAGAAAAAGTCTCAGCTAATGGAAACAAGACTGAAGCCTGATGTCCCAACATTTATCCGTTGCTCAGCCTCTAACACAGTGACCAAGTGAGCCTGCTTTCTCATACCAGATGCTTTGCACAAAAGAAATTTTCTTTCTTTCTCCATGTTTACTAGTGCTCACATTTAAGAATTTATATCCTTCTCTTTCACCCCAAATTTTATATTTAGTTGTCTCACCCAAAAAAATAAAGTTCTCAGAAAGCAGCAACTCACTACTGTTCTGAGTTCCCAGCTCTGTTTCTAATAGATATAAAGCACATAAAATACACCAGTGGCTTCTTTCTTGCCAACCCAAAGCCTCTTCAAAGTTCTCATCTTTCTTGACCTCTGTAGGAATTGAGACTGCTGAACCTGTTGCTGTTCTTGAAATGTTTTATTCCTGTGGCTTCTATAATAATATCTCCTCCTTATATTTCTGATTACATCTCTGGCTGTCTCTTTCTTCCTTTTTTAACATCTTTCTATGCCTACCACCCAAGTCAAGGGATCTCAATGGTTTGCTCAACTTCCTTCTCTTCATCTACCTATTTGACACAGATTGCTATGTCTTTCTTTTGAGATTTTAAAAGGATATATTTGTATCTCCCTCTGTCCCCAATTTTATTGAGGTATAATTGATCAATAAAATGGTATATTTTAAAAATGCACGATGTAAACTACACATATATTATGAAATGATTTCCACAATCAAGTTAACAGATCCATCACCTCATAGTTACCTTTTCTTAAACTTTTGTGGTGAGAATGCTTGAGATTCACTCTCTTAACAAATTTCAAGTCTGCAATACAGTATTAACTATAGACACTATACTGTACATCAGATTCTCAGAATTTATTCACCTTATAACATAAAGTTTGTAGCCTTTGACCTACATCTTTCCATTTCCCTCACTGCCCCCAGCCCTTGACAACCACCGCTCTACTCTGTTTCTATGAGTTTGACATTTTCTTTCTTAAAGATTTCACACACAAGTGACCTTGCAATATTTGTCTATCTTTGTCTGGATTATTCACCTAGCTTAATGTCCTCTGGATTCATCCATATTGTCTTAAAGGGCAAGATTTCCTCATTTTTAAAGGCTGAATGATATTTTATTTTGTGTATGTATTTATACATTTTCTTTATGATTCAGCCTTTGATGTGCATTTAGGTTGTTCCTCGATCTTGGCTCCTGTGAATAATGGTCAGTGAACTTAGAAGTGCAGATATCTATTCAAATTACTGATTTCATTTTTATGGATAAATATCCAAAGGTGGGAAATCTAAATCACATGGTAGTTTCATTTTTAATTTTTTAAGAAACCTCCTTACTGTTTTGTATGATGGTGTGTCAATTTACATTCTCACCAACAGTGCCCAAGGGTTCCCTTTTCTCCACATCATTGCCCATGTTTGTGACCCCTGTGTTTTTTTGTTAACAGCCATCCCAACAAGTGATAATCTCAATGTGATTTTGACCTGCATTTCCCTGATGATGTTGAGTACTTTTTCATGTACCTGTTGACCATTTGGATGTGTTCTTTGGAAAAATGTCTATTCAAGTGTTTTGCCCATTTTTAATCAGATTGTGTTTTTACTATTGAGTTTTATGCGTTCATTTATATTTTAGATATTGACACCTTATAAACTATCTGTTTTGCAAATATTTTTTCAGTAGGTTGTCTTTTCATTTTGTTGATTGTTTCCTTTGCTGTACAGGTGATTTTTACTTAGTCATCATGCTACTTATTTTCTTTTCCTTTGTCATTTGTGGTTTTCATGTCATTTCCAAAAAAATCATTGTCAAGACCAGTATTAAGGAGCTTTTCCTCTGTATTTCCTTCTAAAGTTTCAGATGTTATACTTAAAAATCTTCAGAAAATTTGAGTTAACTTTTTTCAGTGTTATAGATAGGGATTCAGGTTCATTCTTTGGCATTTAGTATAGTTTTCTCAATACTATTTATTGTGTAGACTACCAATTCCCCATTGTGTATTCTTGGAACCCTTGTCAAATATTAGTTAACCATATACATGTGGGTTTGCTTCTGGGTTCTCTGTTCTGTTCCATTGTCTATGTGTTTGTTTCTATGCCAGTACCATACTGTTTTGATTATCACACTTTGTAATATAGTTTGAAACCAGGAGATGTGATGCCTCCAGCTTGTTTTTTCTCATGATTTCTTTGTCTACTATGTAATAGATCATCTTATATTTCTCTGCCTATTGGTCAATCAACCATAAATTCTCTAAAGACATCACAAACTCACTATTCAAAAATCAAACTCATTATATTCTCCTTGTGAGACTACTCATCAAACATCTTCCCTCAAACTGAATGTTTTTCTTCCTCAGGTTCTGTGAACATATCATAAACTTATATTCTACATCTCTATTTTGAGTTTGCCGTTGTTTCTAAAGTAATTAACTCAGTGACTCATTCTCTATATTCTTGTAGATTATTTCTTGCTTGTCTTTTCTCCTGTCTCATCTCTGAGCCTACTCCCTTTTGTATCTCAGCCTGTTTTTTTGTTACATTATCTATTATATCACTTCATAAAATATATTTTAATTCACTTTCTTAAGGCCACAACTCACTCTAAAATTTACCTGTGTTTCCTTTAGTAAAAATGTTTTTTTATTTCAAATTATGCTCTTTTTCTCCCTCCGGGATGTTATGTTTTTTACCACTTGTTTTGCAGTAACTTTGAGAAGGATCCAAGTAGGAGGATATTGTTACTTAGTCTTGAATAAGTATTTATGGAGAGCTGGCATTTGCCCAAAACTAATGTGGGTGGCTTATCATTGACTCCCCTCATTGTTCACTTAAACTCATTAGAGGTTCTTCTCAAATCTGAGGCAGAAGCAATTTAAATATTTTTGGTAGTAAAACCATGAATTCAGTGTCCTGTAGGGAGTGGGGAGTATGCTGCCACTAGGAGAAAATTGTAGCATTAGACAGACTTCTCTGAAGGCTTTTATTTCCCCAATTTTGGTTAAACTTGTTTGGGCCAAAAGATAGCATTTCTTAGCCAGTTTGAACCAGATTCTATTCCAAGAACCTAGGATGGCAATAACCAACTTCTTTTCTGATGCTACTCCTTCCCATGTTAAGAAAGATTCCAGATGCTGCTGAAGGTTAAAGCTCCTTTCAGGGGGAACCTCAGTCCCTGCAGATTTTCTACTCACATAGCTACACTTCCTTATATATACTTCACCCTGAAACAAGTAACTTACTGAAAAAAAGTATCCTGCCTATCTGCCCAATAGCACAAAGCTCTAGATATATGGTGGCATTTAATGGCATTTTCTGAAATTCTCTCCCTCAATAAAAATAGATAAAGAGATAGACTTGAATAGACATAGAGAGATAGTGCTCTTTTCTCAATGTTCTCCAACCTATTCATCCATGAGTTCTCTCTTACAAAACATAAGGGACTTTTATAAAGATGGTTAGTTGAATAAAAATGCCTAACTTACTTTCTTCTCCAGTAAACCCAGAGAGATACAAGGGATATAAAAATGTGCTAAAAATACTCAGTGTCTTTATCTTCAGAGAATGCTACAATGGACACTACATGATGAGAACTAGGCTGTTCCTATAAACAAACAGCCAACATGACTGAAAACAAGCATGTCCAATCCATAGAATTTATCTACCTAATGTCAAACCACAAAAAACACAATTTTTAATTCAATATTAAGTTACACTTATGTTTTAAAATTTTAATAAAATCATTGTAAGATCTCAGTCAACTAGAAAACAAATTAAACTTCAAATGATTTTCAATGTTTTAAGAAATTTCTCTTAATCATGGATAGATAGTTCATGCATTAAAAGCTCTTTTGTCTGTATATTTCAAGATAGAAGAAATCTAGCAATGTCTAAGAAATAATGTATGACTGCTGAGAAAGTGGAAGGGAATTTAAATAAGAGCACACATGGAGAAAATGGTTTTAATAGATAGGAATTTAAGAATCAGTGTGGTTGCACATAATTTTAATATTTAGTGGTTGGTAGTTGATCACATTTAAACCAGAGAATCTCAAACTTGGTTGCAACTTTGGAATCAACAGGTGAGTTTTGAAAACTACACCTATCTTGGATATGCTGATTTATTTGTTCTGGAATAAGATAAATGCTAACATTTTTTTTAAATTTCCCCAGGTGATCCTAATATGCAACAAGGTTGGGAGGTACAGGAAGAAAGGTGATTGTCAAAGAAAAAAAAGGTGATTGTCAAAGAAAAAAAAAGGTGGGACAGAAAAGGGATTGCAAAGAAGCTTCCAGATCATCTAGGAAGAAGGCTAGCATGTGAGTTTCCACACAGAGACAATAGAAGTCAGGCAGTGGTGTAGGCTGCTCAGCTGAGGAGGAGACTGACTTTATAGTTGAACAAATCTGTCCTTTCTGAATCTTTCTGAAAGAGCCCACCTACAACCCTGAAAACTCAAAGCATGTACTGTGACCTAACCTGAGAACTTGTTAAAAATCAGACTTTGCATTCTAACAAGATCTCCAGGCATTTTGAATGCAAATACAGAAATGAGATATCATGGGTTTCTCAAGTGTCTTATTTCTTCTGAGAAGGAAAAATACGAGGACAGAAAGCTGAGGGATTCAGGATGTTGTCAGGAGTGAATTGATCAACTTACGTACGTGAGTGAGGTAGGTGCAGGCGTGCAGAAAGGAGGGAGCAGGTGGTTAAAGAGAAACTATTAGGATCAATGTGCTGGAAAGCTGATACCCTTAAAGTTCAGTGAGGATAGAAACACTTATGTGGGTATCTGGTTGACAATAATAGGAGTGGTTGAATCACTGGGACATGGGAAGAGCTGGTTTAGACTTTAGGAATTTGCTAAGGAAAATAGAGATAAGAGACCAGATAGTTAGTTCTGACAGGTTCTTGGAAAACAGTGGGCACTCAAGCTTGATAATCCAGAAGCTTTAGTGTAAGACCCAGTATTCTCTTTGGGTTTTAGATGTCAGTGTCTGTGGCAAGAATAACAACACCTAATAGTCATAAAAACCTGAAAATGAGGTATTAGTCCTTCAAGGATGTGTGCACATGAAAATATGTGAGCATGTACTGTATGTGTATGTGTGTTGGGCAGAGATAGTCAAAAGAAGAATAAGGGCCAGAAGCAAATCTTTCATAAATTGAAACTCTAGAAGCAAATCACTAATTTTGCACACAGAAGTTGAGGTAAAATCAGGTTTTTCTCAGCCTATGTGATTTAGGCCACTGATTGACCAAAAATTAATTCCTGGGTCCAATTCCCAGGTTCTTGGTATTAAAAATAAGATGTTCTTGATACTGTCTCTCAGAAGTATAACAACAAATGAAACTGAGCTTCTTAGGTGTTAGTATTACTAGGAATAAAAAAGTAGTTCCTTTAAGAGCCAGTGGACAATGTTACGGATAATGCCTCCTTCATCTGTGAATCTTGTGAAATTATTATATTGATACCAGAAGAGCATGGCACAGGAAGAGTTAGACTGTTGCTCTGTAACAAGATAATATGCATATGTTACTTAAAAAAAGGGGGGGAACCAAAGAGATGCTTTGTTCTCTAGTCCTTATTTTGCATGTTATGAGAATTCTTGCTTACGGTTACTTTGTATTTCCTCTATTAAAGAACAGAAGAAGTGCATGTATAGTGCTCTAATGTAAATGATAAAGATGTAATGTTTATCTCTGTCATATGGCTGTCCATCATTTGGGGTATCTTAAGATGAGAAAGCACCAGACCATATTTACACATCATTGTGCATGGACTCTTCATTTCAGATACAATGAAAGTGAGGATAGAAGAAGCATTCTTGAATCTAC
The DNA here is from genome assembly GCF_040802235.1 of Manis javanica. NCBI lineage: Eukaryota > Metazoa > Chordata > Mammalia > Pholidota > Manidae > Manis > Manis javanica. The sequence continues at coordinate 142,144,436 of NC_133158.1, forward strand.
TCCTCAATGTTTGAAACAGTTCTGCAGTTAGAGCGTAACATCATGGGACAAATGAGAAACGGAAACCAAAGTCTGCCATACCAAGTTTCTACTTAATGTAATCTTTAGTTTAAAATACACACACACACACACACAGAGGCATATATATATATACACACATATATATGAAAATTGTTAAAGAAAGAAAAACTTACTTATAGGTCTTTCTTGAAATTCTGAGTGCTTTACTTATTAACTTGTGATATAATAACCTATATATGTTTGAGATTCTATACCCAAATTCATCTAAAACACTAGCCTTTTTTTGATGACTATAAACAAAATGAAAAGAAGTTGCATAATCTGCCAAGGGGTGCTTTTCTTAGAAGGAACTAGTATTAGGTTTTGGTTATAATCATAGTTGTTTGACTGCTTTAACAAATTTATTGCAATATAATTTATGTACCATACAATTTACCAGTTTAAATGACAAAACTTACCATTTTCAGTATATTTACAGAATTGTGCACCCATCCACTATTTTAGAACATTTTCATAATTCCAAAAAAGAAACTCCATACATATTAGTATTCACTTCCCATTTCCTCCAAACTCCACTCCCACATGCTAACCCTAAGTAATCATTAATCGTTATCTATAGATCTATTTATGCTGAACATTTTATGCATATACAATTACTTAATAGGTTGTCTTTTGTGACTGTTCTCTTTCTCTTAGCATAATGTTTTCAAGATTCACCCATTTTTTTATGTCTAAATCTATGTAAATGTATGGATATACTACCTTTTCTCTATTCATGGATTGATAGAATTTTTGGTTGTTTCCATTTGAGGGGGTATTATGAATAATGTTGCCATGAACATTCATGTACAAGTTTTTAAGCATGTGTTTTTATTTCTCTTAGGTATATACCTAGAAGTGAAATTTCTGGGTCTAATGGTAAGTTTATGTTTAAATTTTGAAAACTGCCAAACTGTTTTCCAGAGTGGTTCCTCCATTTTACATTCCCACCAGCAATGTATATGGGCTCCAATTTCTCCAAATCCTCACCAACACTTGCTTATTGTCTGTCTTTTTGATTCTAGACATGCTAGATAGTATGAAATAGTATCTTGTGGTTTTGATTTGAATTTCTTTATGACTAATGATGCTGAGCATTTTTTCATGCACTTATTGCCCACTTGTATATCTTCCTTGGAGAAAAGCTATTCAGATTTTTGCTAACTTTTAATCAGGCTTTTTATTATTGCATTATAAATGTTCTTTATGTATTCTAAATACCCGTACCTCATCAGATGTATGAATTACATTTTCTCCCATTCTGGAGGTTGTCTTTCTCACTTTCTTGAATGTGTCCTTTGAAGCACACAAGTTTTTAACTGTGATGGAGCCAGTTCAATTTTTCTTTGTCACTTATGTTTTAGCATTATATCTAAGAAGCCATGACCTAGCCCAAGGTCACAAAGATTTACCCTCATATTTTCTTTGAATTGTTTTATAGTTTAAGCTCTTATGTTTAGGTCTATGATCCACTTTGATTAATTCTTGTACCTGTATGAGATAGGGGTCTAAATTCATTCCTTTGCATGTGTATATTCAGTTACCCTAGTACCATTTTTGGAAAACATTCTTTCCTTATTGAATCATTTTGGAAATTTTGTCTAAAATCAGTTGACCATGAGCTTAAGAATGTAATTCTGTACTCTTGATTCTATTCCACTGATCTATATACCTATTCATATATTAGTACCAGCCTGTCTTGAATTTGTAGTAAATGCTAAAATTAAGAAGTGTGAGTCTTCAATTGTTGTTGTTTTTTTTTTTCAAGAATGTTTGGATATCCTGGGTCTCCTGCATTTCTATGTGGTTTAGAATTAGCAGAAGGAAGGAAGGAAGCAAGGGGGGAGATGGAGGGAGGGACAGAGGGAGGGAGGGAGGAAAAGAGCCAGCTAGGCATTCAATAGAGATGGCACTGAATCTGTAAATAAATTTGGGGAGTGTATTCATTTTCTGTGTCTACCTTAACAAATTGTTGCAAACTTGGTGGCCTAAAACAACAAAACTTTTCTCTCTTATATTTTGAAAGTTAAAATGCTAAAATTAGATGTTGTCTGGGTCGCACTCCCTCTGAAGGCTCTAGGAAGAACCTGTTGTCTCTTCCAGTTTTGCTGGCTGTTGGCATTCCTTAACTTGAGGCCAGATTACTCCAATTTCTACCTCTCTGGTCGTAATATCCTCCAGCTCCATCCATGTTGTTGCAAACAGTAGTATTTGTTTCTTCCTTATGGCTGAATAGTATTCCACTGCGTATATGTACCACATCTTCTTTATTCACTCATGTACTGATGGACACTTTGGTTGCTTCAATATCCTGGCTATTGTAAAGAGTGCTGCAATACACACAGTGGTGCATAAGTCTTTTTGAATCTGAGAACTTGTATTTTTGGGGTAAATTCCAAGGATTGGAATTCTGGGGTGAAATGGTATTTCTAATGCTAGTTTTTTTTTGAGGAACCTCCATATTGCTTTCCACAATGGTGGAACAAGCTTACATTCCTACCAGCAGTGTAGGAGGGTTCCCCTTTCTTCACATCCTTGCCAGCATTTGTTGTTCTTAGTCTTTTCGATGCTGGCCATCCTTACTGGTGTGAAGTAATATCTCATTGTGATTTTAATTTGCATTTCCCTGATGATTAGTGATACAGAGCATCTTTTCATGAGTCTGTTGGCCATCTGAATTTCTTCTTTGGAGAATTATCTCTTCATATCCTCTGCCCATTTTTTAACTGGGTTCTTTTCTTTTTGGGTGTTGAAGCATATGAGTTCTTTATATATTTTGGATGTTAACCCTTTGTTGGATATGTCACTTACAAATATATTCTCCAATACTATACAATGCCTTTTCATCCTGTTGATGGTGTCCTTTGCTGTACAGAAGCTTTTTAGTTTGATGTAGTCCCATGTGTTCATTTTTGCTTTTGTTTCCCTTGCTCGAAGAGGTGTGTTCAGGAAGAAGTTGCTCATGTTTATATTCAGATTTGGCTTCTAATAGTTTTATGGTTTCATGACTGACATTCAGGTCTTTGATCCATTTCAAGTTTACTATTGTGTATGGGGTTAAACAATAATCCAGTTTCATTCTCTTGCATGTAGCTGTCCAGTTTTGCCAACACCAGCTGTTGAAGAGGCTGTCATTTCCTCTTGTATGTCCATGGCTCCTTTATCATATATGAATAGACCATACATGTTTGGGTCTATATATGGACTCCCTAGGCTGTTCCATTGGTCTATTGTTCTGTTCTAGTGACACTACTAAATTGTCTTGATTACTGTAGCTTTGTAGTAGAGCTTAAAGTTGGGGAGCATAATCCCCCCAACTTTATTCTTCCTTCTAAGGATTGCTTTGGCTATTCGGGGTCTTTGGTGGTTCCGTATGAATTTTAGAATGATTTGCTCTAGTTCTTTGAAGAATGCTGATGGTATTTTGATAAGGATTGCATTGAATCTGTAGATTACTTTAGGAAGGATGGCCATTTTGACAATATTAATTCTTCCTATCCATGAGCACGGGATTTGTTTCTATTTATTGGTATCTTCTTTAATTTCTTTATGACTGTCTTGTAGTTTTCAAAGTATAGGTCTTTCACTTCTTTGGTTATGTTTAATCCTAGGTATATTATTCTTTTTGATGCAAATGTGAACGGAATTGTTTTCCTGACTTATCTTTCTCCTAGTTCATTGCTAGTGTATAGGAATGCACCAGATTTCTGTGTGTTAATTTTGTATCCTGCAACTTTGTGGAATTCAGATATTAGATCTAGTAGTTTTGGAGTGGATTCTTTAGGGTTTTTTATGTACAATATCATGTCATCTGCAAACAGGGACAGTTTAACTTCTTCCATGCCAATCTGGATGCCTTTTATTTCTTTGTGTTGTCTGATTGCTATGTTTAGGACCTCCAGTACTATGTTGACTAGAAGTGGGGAGAGTGGGCATCCTTGTCTTGTTCTTGATCTTAAAGTTAAAGCTTTCAACATCTCACTGTTAAGTAAAATGTTGCCTGTGGGTTTGTCATATATGGCCTTTATTTGTTGAGGTACTTGCCCTCTATACCCATTTTGTTGAGAGTTTTTATCATGAATGGATGTTGAATTTTGTTAATTGCTTTTTCAGCATCTATGGAGATGATCATGTGGTTTTTGTGCTTCTTTTTGTTGATGTGGTGGATGATGTTGATGGATTTTCAAATGTTGTACCATCCTTGCATCCCTGGCATAAATCCAACTTGATCATGATGGATGATCATTTTGCTGTATTTTTTAATTTGGTTTGCTAATAATTTGTTGCGTATTTTTGCAACTATGTTCATCAGGGATATTGGTCTGTAATTTTCTTTGTTTGTGGTATCTTTGCCTGGTTTTGGTATTAGAGTGATGTTGGCCTCGTTTGGAAGTATTCCCTCTTCTTCTACTCTTTGGAAAACTTCAAGGAGGATAGGTATTAGGTCTTCACTAAATGTTTGATAAAATTCAGCAGTGAAGCCATCTGGTTCAAGAGTTTTGTTCTTAGGTAGGTTTTTGATTACCAGTTCAATTTTGTTGCTGGTAATTGGTCTGTTCAGATTTTCTATTTCTTTCCGGGTCAGCCTTGGAAGGATGTATTTTTCTAGAAAGTTGTCCATTTCCTCTAGATTATCCAGTTTGTTACCATATAATTTTTCATAGTATTCTCTCATAATTCTTTCTGTAGTGTCCATAGTGATTTTTCCTTTCTCATTTCTGATTCTGTTTATGTGTGTAGACCCTCTTTTATTCTTGATAAATCTGGCTAGCGGTTTATCTATTTTTTTTTTTATTTATTTTCTTGAAGAACCAGCTCTTGCTTTCATTGATTCTTTCTATTGTTTTATCTTTCTCAATTGTATTTATTTATGCCTTAATCTTTATTATATCCCTCCTTCTACTGACTTTGGGCCTCATTTGTTCTTCTTTTTCAAGTTTCGTTAATTGTGAGTTTAGAGTGTTCATATGGGATCGTTCTTCTTTCCTGAGGTAGGGCTGTATTGCAATATACTTACTGCTTAGCACAGCCTTTGCTGTGTTCCACAGTTTTTGTGGTGTTGAGTTATTGTTGTCATTTGTCTCCATATATTGCATGATCTCTGTTTTTATTTGGTCATTGATCCATTGGTTATTTAGGAGCATGTTATGAAGGCCCAATGTGTTTGTGGGATTTTTCATTTTCTTTGGTAATTTATTTCTAGTTTCATACCTTTGCGGTCTGAGAAACTGGTTGGTACAATTTCAATCTTTTTTAATTTACTGAAGCTCTTTTTCTGGCCTAATATATGATCTATTCTTGAAAATGTTCCATGTGCACTTGAGAAGAATGTGTATCCTGTTGCTTTTGGATATAGATTTCTATAGATGTCTATTAGGTCCACCAGTTCTAGTGTGTTGTTCAGTGCCTCTGTGTCCTTACTTGTTTTCTGTCTGGTTGATCTGTCCTTTGGAGTGAGTGGAGTGTTGAATTCTCCTAGAATGAATGCATTGCATTCTATTTCCCCTTTTAATTCTGTTAGTATATGTTTTACATATGTAGGTTCTCCTGTGTTGGGAGCATAGATATTTATAGTGGTTATATCTTCTTGTTGGATTGACCCTTTATTATTATGTAATGTCCTTCTTTTTCTCTTGTGCCTTTCTTTGTTTTGAAGTCTACTGTGTCTGAATCAAGTACTGCAACTTCTGCTTTTTTCTTCCTATTAGTTGCATGAAATATCTTTTTCCATCCCTTCACTTTAAGTCTGTGTATGTGTTTGGGTTTGAAGTGAGTCTCTTGTAGGCAGCATGTAGATGGGTCTGTTTGTTTATCCATTCAGTGACTCTATGTTTTTTGCTTGGTACATTCAGACCATTTACATTTAGGGTGATTATCAATAGGTATGTACTTATTGCCATTGCAGCTTTAGATTCGTGGTTACCAAAGGTTAAAGGTTAACTCCTTACTGTCTAAGAGTCTAGATTAACTCACTTAGTATTCTATTACAAGCACAATCAAAAGGTTCTTTTATTCTCCTCCTTTATCTTCCTCCTCCATTCTTTATATTTTAGGTATCATATTCTGTACTCTTTGTCTATCCCTTGATTCACTTTGGGGATAGTTGATTTAATTTTGCATTTGCTTAGTAATTAACTATTCTACTTTCTTTACTGTGGTTTTATTACCTCTGGTGACAGCTATTAAACCTTAGGAACACTTCTATCTATAGCACTTCTTCAAAAACACACTGTAGAGATGGTTTGTGGGCGGTAAATTCTCTCAGCTTTTGCTTATCTGGAAATTGTTTAATCCCTCATTCAAATTTAAATGATAATGCTGCTGGATTAAGTATTCTTGGTTCTAGGCACTTCTGCTTCATTGCATTAAATACATCATGCCACTGCCTTCTGGCCTGTAATGTTTCTGCTGAGAAGTCTGATGATAGCCTGATGGATTTTCCTTTGTATGTGATCTTATTTCTCTCTCAGGATGCTTTTAATAGTCTGTCCTTATCCTTGATCTTTGCCATTTTAATTACTATATATCTTTGTGTCTTGGTGTTATCTTCATTGTGTCCCTTGTGTTGGGAGATCTGTGCACCTTCATGGCCTGAAAGACTATCTCCTTCCCAAGATTGGGGAAGTTTTCAGCAATTGCTTCTTTACAGACACTTTCTATCCCTTTTTCTTTCTCTTCTTTTTCTGGTATCCCTATAATGCAAATATTGTTCTGTTTGGATTGGTCACACAGTTCTCTCAATATTCTTTCATTCTTAGAGATCCTTTTTACTCTCTGTGCCTCAGCTTCTTTATATTCCTCTTCTCTAATTTCTCTTTCATTTATGGTCTCCTCTGTCATATCTAATCTGCTTTTAAAACCTTCCATTGTATGTTCCATTTCTGATACTCTGTTCTGTAATGATTGGATCTCTGACTGGAATTCATTCCTGAGTTTTTGAATATTTTTCTGTATCTCCATGAGCATGTTAATGATTTTTATTTTGAAATCTCTTTCAGGAAGATTCATGAGGTCAATTTCATTTGAATCTTTCTCTGGTGTTGTATTCATAATTTTGCTTTGAATCAGGTTCCTTTGACATTTCATATTAGTATATGGTGCCCTCTAGTGCTCGATTCTCTGGAGCTGCCCAGCCCCTAGAGTAATGTTGGGAGTCACAGGGGAGTGGTGTTGGTTCCTGGAGAGAAGAAATAGCTGTTTCCTGCTTCCTGGCTGCTATGCGTGTCTACACTGCCAGAACCAGTGGGCTGAGCACACAAGTATAAGCCTCTATGCTTTGCATTTGTAGCTGCTGTAGATGGGGCTTCCCTCTGGCTGGCCTAATGCCAGGGCAGGGTTTGCTGGTTTGTGAGCCAGGCAGGGATGGCCAGAAGAAAGACACAATAGGCTGCATATCATGGTAGGGGGCCTTGGATCTGTTTAGCCAGCCGGGGGCTGGAGCACCTGAAGATCATGAAATTTCCCAACCTACTGGGCAGAGTGCACCCAATTTTATCTACCTGTCCTTTCTTCTAAGCAGTAAGTCCTATGCATTCCTTGCCGCTTTAGCAGCCCTCTCACTGTTAAGAAGTCTCTCAGACTGCCTGCCTCTCTTTTGTCCCAGAGCAGCCAGATATGGATCCCTGCTTTCAACAAGTGGCTGGAATCTCAGTCTCTCCAGGTATTCTGCCTGTCTTAGCTTTCCAACCCCCCTAATCAGAAGAGTTCCATGAAAGTACCATGAAATGTAGGTTTGTGTTCCCATAGCAGATCTCCAGAGCTAGGTGTTCAGCAGTCCCAGGCCTCCACTCCCTCCCCTCTCTGTTTCTCTTCCCCACTGCCAGTGAGGTGGGGTGGGGGAAGGGTTTGGGTCCTGCCAGGACATGGCTTTAGTATGTTACTCTGTCCCATGAAGTTTATTCTTTTCTCCAGGTGTATACAGTCTGGTGCAGCCCTCTTTCCTGTTGCTCTTTCAGGATTAGTTGTATTAATTATATTTTCATATCATATGCAGTTATAGGAGGAAGCCTCTGTTTCACCTCTCATGCCACCAACTTTAATCCAATCCAATCCAGTTTCATTCGCTTACATGTAGCTGTCCAGTTTACCCAACACCAGTTGTTGAAGAGGCTGTCTTTTCCCCTTTCTGTATTCATGGCTCGCTTATTGTATATTGACCATATATCTGTGGGTTTATACCTGGGCTATTTTGCTCCATGGATCTATGCATCTGTTCTTATGCCAGTTCATACTGCTTTGATTACTGGTGCTTTGTAGTATAGCTTGAAGTCAGGGAGCATTATACCCCCAGCTCTGTTCTTTTTTCTCAAGATTGCTTTAGCTATTTGGCATCTTTTGTGGTTCCATATGAATTTTAGAATTATTTTCTCTGTTCATTGAAAAACCAAGATTACTGGGATGATCAAATGAAATTATATTTATGATAGCACTGTTTATAGTATAGAACCAGGCACCAATGTTTTATTATTGCCATAATTGATAGCACTGTGCCTGAACAGAACCATTCAGTTAGCTTCAAATCAAAATCAGGTGAATTTTAATATATCACTGGATGGATATGGGATAATTGGCTTGTTGTTTAAGAATTTTTCAGCCATTCATAATGTTTGCTTTAAGAATGAAGGGTTTTTAAAGGTCAAAAATAATCTCTCATTGTAATAACACTGAGAAAAAACTAGAAGTAGTTTGGGATAATTTAAAAACTCAAATTTTATCTGGTAAAATCTACATAGCAGCTTTAAAAACAAATAAGTTTGAGGTGGAAAACAGGGAAGAGGATAAAGATAAAGGGCATAGGGTCAGAGAAACAAAGTCATTCTATTTTCTGTTTCTGTGCTAAATGAAACCTTTATTAAGATGTATCTGGCAAAATGCCCAGCCTAACCCATAACTATCATCCTAACTTTTCCTGTAAACAAGTAATCCCAGGGTCAAGGTTCCAACCCATGGTTACCTAAGAGCTTCTCTACAGTAAGGCAGCAAAGTTTTTCAAAAGCAACTTCTAAACAAATAATAAACATAGAATGATCCCTGTGTGACCCCAAGCAAATCATTTACCACCACTAAGCCTCATTTTTTTCTATCAGCAAAGTAATACTACCCCTATCTACCTGCAAAGTATTGTCAGGATAAAGGAGTTGATTCTTCAAAGCACAGGGAGTTCCTCAGATGAAACATGCTCTATAAATGCAAAGTGCAATCACTTAATAATTTGAGTTCTTATGTTTCTATTTTGTTTTGATTTTGATACCAAGGTCTGGAATGGTAATTTTAGAGACATTTTCATTTCCTGTTCTATATTTTCACTTACATAAGAAAGAGCTATATACCTAAAAGGTCTTGCTACAACTTCATAGTCACCAGCACATAAAACAGTAACTGTGGGAAAACTCTGTGAAATTCTACCACAGCTAGAGTCTGAGATTTGTCTTTCTCCTAATGTGATAGGTATATAAGATTTGTTTCCATTCAGTATTTACATTATTTACTGAGCCTCAACTTGCACTCAGAATATGTACAAGCCCTGAGAATATTCAAAAGACAAAGACAGTTCCCACCTTGGGGACTATCTAATTAGGAAGACAGATGCATAAACAGTTAATATGTAGAATTTTTACAATGGACTATTTTCAAAGTGTTATTGGAACATGACAGTGGAAGTGACTAATTTGTTGTTTGGTTTAGTTTGTTCTAATTGAGAAGAGACACATAGACCAATTACAGCTGTTGGAGGTCCTTTGGAGCATTAAATAACCCGAAGCTAAGCAGTGGGTAATCCAAGGATACTAGCCTGGGAGTTAGCAGACCTAAGAGTTGAGGCCATTTCTATCATTATTTAGCAGGATGAGCCTTAATCTCACCATCTGTAAAATGAACTGGTTTCCTAGGTGACCGCTAAGTTTCCTTCCAGTTTCCACAGTTATGCAACCTTTTTAATATTGGATTTCTACCTATTTATCTTTCTCTTCATCTCCTCAGCCTTGTGTCTTTAAATCATTTGAAGTTAAGAGAAATTTGTTTTTTATTTTCCTTTATGGTAGAACACCACTGTTATCATTAGGCTCTATGAGAAGTACATGAAGCACATCCAGAAACTGAGATCTCAAACTGACCCTTCAGAAACCAACAAAAAACCTGCCCATTTTTATGCTTTTTGCACTCTGGAAGATGCTCTGCTCTGTCAAATGTTTTTTTAAGCTTACCAAACAGATTAGTGTATGTGGAACGACAGCACCAAGAACATTACCGTATGTAAATGAAGGCTGTGACAAAGTTTCCTGAAGGGAAATGGATGAACAAGTTGGAGAACTTGGCTGTGTATGAAAAATTGATCAACAAAGTACAAAATAATGAAAAGCCCTAGGATATTTCCACTGCTTGAGAAAAGAAAATAGATGATTTTCCATTTCAAAATCTCTGTCGTTAACACTGGAAATGCTTATGCCTCTATTACTCTGAAAAATTTTCAAGTCAGGACTCAGCAGCAGAACAGAGCTCACAGTGAGATAGTTCAGACTGCCAGAAAAGGGCTGGTAACTGATATGAAACGAACTGCCTGTTGGGCTGAGACCTGTCAAAACTTCACAAAAAATGGGTATTTTAAACAAGCCATTATTTGAGGATGTCAAGGGAAGGGGGAAATACTTGGGTTCCTCCCTAACCTCAGTTTCAACTTTGGATTTTGAAGAAGTAAAGGCAGATTTAGAATAATGGTTTAATCAAAGCCCACATTTCTGTGAGCTCATGTCATTCTTCCTTTGCAGCCAGCTTAGCATCCTAGCAAGCCAGGAACAAAGGCTCTGCTGACAGAGGAACAGCCCTGACACAGTCTATCTGCTGCCCTTCCCAAGCATCCTGTAAACACTGCTTCCTGTGTCTGGGGATGCCAGTAACCCAGCCCCACATGTCAGCTAGGCTACCAGAGAAGGGCACTCCACTCCCAGGGGATTCTTGCCCTCTTACCATGTTATTATTACATTACTTCTGATTATCCTTTTGAGGGTTTTGAATTGACATTTCAAGTGACATCAGACTCAAACCTGGTTTGTCAGCATGGATGTGCTTTGCCTCTCCTTTTAAAAGAAAAGCTTAAAGCTCAGTAAGTAAAATGCTGATTAACTTTAAATACTGAAGTGTTTTATTCTGCTTCTGAGAGCTTCATGCTTCAAGCTGTGATTCTTTATGTGGGGACGAGGGGTGTTTCTTCTTATTTTCAAATGTGGAGAATTAAGAAAAAGGGCAGGTGAAGCTCAGTTGAATGCACCAGAGAGTTAGGCACACAAATGAATCCCAAGGAGGAGTGTTAGCTCTGTGAAGCATAAACCTTTGCAAATGCCAATGGCTGGGAGAGATTGGAGCATCGACCTTCAGGGTGGTGAGTGGGAGCAGGGTATAGAGAGGAGACTGGAGAAGTGGGAAGGAACCAGACCACAGGAAGGAGTTTTATTTAATTCAAAGAGTAACAGGAAGACAGTCAAGGTTTTTAATGAGATCTGATGAGATCTAATATATTTAAGAAAATATATGTTTAAAAGATTTTAATTACCTATCAATATGCATATGTACATATGACAACTAACACATTCAGGGCTTACTATGTGCCAGTTAATGTTTGAAGGGCTTTACACAGTATCATATGAGCTAGGAATAATTGTTATCCCTTTTTATATATAAGGAAGCTGAAGCACAGAAGTAATTTGCCCAAGGTAGCACACCTTTTCAGTGGAAGAGCTATGATGTGTACCTAAGCAAGATGATTGAAGCACTGGAGCTTTTTAACCACTGGTATACAGCATGAAATCATGACCAGTCAGTCCAAGGTGACTGATATTACCCTATACCCACAACACAAATTGTCTTCTAAAGAATTCATATAGGATTCACTCCACTTTTTAGTCCCTAGGTAGACATTATGAAGTATAAATTCTGGACCTTGCACTATTTTCCATTTTCCCAGCAAATGAGGGATTTCAGGTATTTGTGGTTAAGTGTGCTCCAGCGCCTTACATGAATTTTCTTTGGGAGCATCTCAGAATAATGTTACTGATGATAGTAACAAGTGATGAGGCAAAAATGCTGAAATGTCCTAAATTAAGTGACATAAGGGCCAGCGAATGAGGGAAAGAGACAAGGAAATGTCATCAGTCAATAGCCCGGGATCATAGCTAACCAGAAACTCTATGTTCCTGGATGAAGTGATTTCAACGACCATCTAGAAAGTTCCCAGGACCACTGCATCCACCTTGCATGTGACCAATGTCTGACCATCATCAAACAACCAGTCCACAAGCCTTCTCTATGGCCTAACCTCCCATCCCCAGAATTTCCCTTTTTGCATTAGCCTTCCTTCCTTTATCTGTAGCCAATGTGAATTTAAAGAACTTTCTTTCCTTGAGACCTGACATAAATGCGCCCTGTTTCTTGAGTCTGGAGGACAAGCTGTTTCTGTGTACTGGCCTTGCTGCTAGTGAAGCAGATGTTTCCCATCCCAGGACCCGGTCCTTATCTGGCTGCATTTGTAATGGCTCAATAAACCCTTTCATTTTAAAGATCACTTGGTCTCTAGAGTTTCTGATGGCCACAAGTAATGTGGTATATAAGGCAAAATATCCTTTACCCATAAATGCCCCCTTTCACTTCTTGCTTTAACTGACACACAATATTCTTTTAAGGTACTTCTTTTTAGACTCTGTAACTGTTAGAATCTCTCCTAAAGGTACAAAAGGTGTCCACTTTGCCCTTGTAGGTCACTATTAGACCAGCTCCCTTGCTCCTCAAATTCCACCTGCTACTATTCCTCATCAAGTCCCCAGGGACCTTCCTGAGATGGCTGACCAGCGGCCACCACTTTCCTGTGGCAACAGTTCCTTATCACCCCCTCACCGCCCAGCTTAGATTCCGTGACTCATCATCACACTCCAGCAAATACTTCATCTGACCCTCTCTTCCATTGCACTTGACTAGCAGAGCCCTGAATAAACTCAACCACTTGCTTTTTCAGTCCCTCCTTTTTTGAAACTAGAGAAGAGCTGCAGCACTTTAAATTTGTGACTGCCAATTTCAAATGCACTTCAGATTCCACTTCTGCGCCAAGTGTGTATCTGCCCAGGCCACAGGTAAACTATTTGGGAAATTTTTAAATGCCTGGGTCCTGCCTTACACTGATTAAACCTGTCTCTAAGGGTTAAAGTTTAGAGTGTCTGTAAGCAGCTTGGATGATCCTAATGCACAGGCAAGGTTAAAAAAATCACTGCCTTCAGCACTTTCAGCTGCTTATCTTGTATCACACTTCTGGGAAGAACAGAAATCACAAGATAAGAATCCTTTCCGGGGTAGAGCCAACATGGCGGCATGAGTAGGACAGTGGAAATCTCCTCCCAAAAACATATATATTTTTGAAAATACAACAAATAAAACTAATCCTAAAAGAAAGACCAAAAGACACAGGACAACAGCCAGACTACATTCACACGTGCGAGAGCCCAGCGCCTGGTGAAAGGGGTAAGATACAACCCCCGGCAAAGCGGAACCCGAGCATGCCTCCCCCAAGCTCCCGGTGGGAGTGAGAGGGAGCCCAGGACTGCTAAACACCCAGCCCCAGCCACCCACACCAGAGCGCAGACACAGTGCATGCGTGGAGGGCTGGAAACTAGGTAATCAGGGCAGCAAGACCTCTAAGCGGGTTCTGAAGCTGATGCCCCTGTAACAAAAAGTGAGTGCTTTTTGAAAGTTTTAAAGGGAAAGGGATGTAACAGCTGGATGGAAACAACACAGGTCACAGCCCAGTGGCTGGAAATTACAGGGAAAACCGGGCACACTAACCCTCTGGGCAACAGCTCTGAGACCCCTCAAGGAGGTAAACAGCCAAACAGCCCCCCACCCCCGTCCATTACCCCTCCAGGTGCTGCGAAAGCAGAGAAGCAGCCTAAGGCAGACCACGCCCCCAAAAAGGGAGATTCCTCCATATTGGCCAGGCAAGACACAAAGACCCAGTCTACACACAATTACGCAACACAAGCCACTAGGGGGTCGCAGTTGTCCCATTAAAAAAAGGCCAGTAGCAAGTGAAAAGTTTGGCCCTCCCAGCTGACAGTCAATAGCAACTGTCAACAAGAAAAGGCAAAAAAATATGATCCAGACAAGACTAACCCAGACAGCTTTGGCATCTGCTACATCTTCCCCTGACAAAGAACCTGGGGAGATAGATTTAACCAGTCTTCCTGAAAAAGAATTCAAAACAAAAGTCATAACCATGCTGATGGACTTCCAGAGAAATATGCAAGAACTAAGGAAGGAGAATACAGAAATAAAACAATCTCTGGAAGGACTTCAAAACAGAATGGATGAGATGCAAGGGACCATTAATGGACTAGAAAACAGAGAACAGGAATGCAGAGAAGCTGATGCAGAGAGAGATAAAAGGATCTCCAGGAATGAAAGAATTTTAAGAAAGCTGTGTGACCAATCGAAATGGAACAATACCTGCATTATAGGGGTACCAGAAGAAGAAGAGAGAGAAAAAGGGATAGAAAGTGTCCTTGAAGAAATAATTGCCGAAAACTTCCCCAAACTAGGGGAGGAAATGGCCTCCCAGACCACAGAGGTACACAGAACTCCCATGACAAGAGATCCAAGGAGGGCAACACCAAGACACATAATAATTAAAATGGCAAAGATCAAAGACAAGGACAAAGTATTAAAGGCAGCCAGAGAGAAAAAAAGGTCACCTACAAAGGAAAACCCATAAGGCTATCATCAGACTTCTCAACAGAAACCCTACAGGCCAGAAGAGAATGGCATGATATACTTAATGCAATAAACCAGAAGGGCATTGAACCAATACTACTGTATCCAGCACGAATATCATTTAAATATGAAGGGGGGATTAAACAATTCGCAGAAAAGCAAAAGTTGAGGGAATTTGCCTTCCACAATCCACCTCTACAGGGCATCTTACAGGGACTGCTCTAGATGGGAGCACTCCTAAAAAGAGCACAGAACAAAACACTCAACATATGAAGAAGGGAGAAGGAGGAATAAGAAGGGAGAGAAATAAAGAATCATCAGACCATGTTAATAATAGCTCAACAAGTGAGTTAAGTATGACAGTAAGATAGTAAAGAAGCTAACCCTGAACCTTTGGTAACCACAAACTTAAACCTGCTATGGCAATAAGTACATACCTTTTAATAATCACCCTAAATGTGAATGGACTCAATGCACCAATCAAAAGACACAGAGTAATAGACTGGATAAAAAAGCAAGATCCATCCATATGCTGCTTACAAAGGACTCAGCTCAAACCCAAAGGCATGCACAGACTTAAAGTCAAGGGATGAAAAAAGATACTTCATGCAAACAACAGAGAGAAGAAAGCAGGTGTTGCAATTCTGGGATCAGACAAAACAGACTTCAAAATAAAGAAAGTAACAAAAGACAAAGAAGGACATTACATAATGATAAAGGACTCAGTCCAACAAGAGGATATAACCATTATAAATATATATGCACCCAACACAGGAGCACCAACATACCTGAAACAAATACTAACAATTAAAGGAGGAAATAAAATGCAATGCATTCATTCTAGGAGACTTCAACACACCACTCACTGCAAAGGACGGATCCACCAGACAGAAAATAAGTAAGGACACAGAGGCACTGAACAATACACTAGAACAGATGGACCTAATAGACATCTACAGAACTCTACATCCAAAAGCAACAGGATACACATTGTTCTCAAGTGCACATGGAACATTCTCCAGAATAGACCACATACTAGGCCACAAAAAGAGCCTCAGTAAATTCCAAAAGATTGAAATCCTACCAACCAACTTTTCAGACCACAAAGGCATAAAACTAGAAAAAAACTGTACAAAGAAAGCAAAAAGGCTCACAAACACATGGAGGCTTAACAAAACGCTCCTAAATAATCAATGGATCAATGACCAAATCAAAATGGAGATCCAGGAATATATGGAAAAAAACGACAACCACAACACAAAGCCCAAACAACTGTGGGATACAGCTAAAGCAGTCTTAAGAGGAGAGTATACAGCAATCCAGGCATATTTAATAAAGGAAGAACAATCCCAAATGAATGGTGTAATGTCACAATTATCGAAATTGGAAAAAGAAGAACAAATGAGGCCTAAAGTCAGCAGAAGGAGGGACATAATAAAGATCAGAGAAGAAATAAATAAAATTGAGAAGAATAAAACAATAACAAAAATCAATGAAACCAAGAGCTGGTTCTTCGAGAAAATAAACAAAATAGATAAGCCGCTAGCCAGACTTATTAAGAGGAAAAGAGAGTCAACACAAATCAACAGAATCAGAAACGAGAAAAGAAAAATTACGATGGACCCCACAGAAATACAAAGAATTATTAGAGAGATGATGAAAACCTATATGCTAACAAGCTGGGAAACCTAGGAGAAATGGACAACTTCCTAGAAAAATATAACCTTCCAAGACTGACCCAGAAAGAAACAGAAAATCTAAGCAGACCAATTACCAGCAACGAAATTGAAGAGGTAATCAAAAAACTACAAAAGAACAAAACCCCCGGGCCAGATGGATTCACCTCGGAATTTTATCAGCTATACAGGGAAGACATAATACCCATTCTCCTTAAAGTTTTCCAAAAAATAGAAGAGGTGGGGATACTCCCAAACTCATTCTATGAAGCTAACATCACGCTAATACCAAAACCAGGCAAAGACCCCATCAAAAAAGAAAACTACAGACCAATATCCCTGATGAACGTAGATGCAAATATGCTCAACAAAATATTAGCAAACCGAATTCAAAAATACATCAAAAGGATCGTACACCATGACCAAGTGGGAGTCATCCGAGGGATGTAAGGATGGTACAACATTCGAAAGTTCATCAAATCATCCACCACATCAACAAAAAGAAAGACAAAAACCACATGACCATCTCCATAGATGCTGAAAAAGCATTTGACAAAGGTCAACATCCATTCATGATAAAAACTCTCAGCAAAATGGTAATACAGGGCAAGTACCTCAACATAATAAAGGCTATATATCATAAACCCACAGCCAACATTATACTGAACAGCGAGAAGCTGAAAGCTTTTCCTCTGAGGTAGGGAACTAGACAGGGATGCCCACTCTCCCCACTGTTATTTAACATAGTACTGGAGGTCCTACCCATGGCAATCAGACAAAACCAAAAAATACAAGGAATCCAGATTGGTAAAGAAGAAGTTAAACTGTCACTATTTGCAGATGACATGATACTGTACATAAAAAACCCTAAAGACTCTACCCCAAAACTACTAGAACCGATATCAGAATACAGCAAAGTTGCAGGATACAAAATCAACACACAGAAATCTGTGGCTTTCCTATACACTAACAATGAACCAACAGAAAGAGAAATCAGGAGAACAATTCCATTCACAACTGCATCAAAACAAATAAAATATGTAGGAATAAACCTAACCAAAGAGGTGAAAGACATAGACTCTAAAAACTACAAGTCACTCTTAAGAGAAATTAAAGGGGACACTAACAGATGGAAACTCATCCCATGCTCTTGCTAGGAAGAATTAATATCGTCAAAGTGGCCATCCTGCCCAAAGCAATGTACAGATTTGATGCAATCCCTATGAAACTACCAGCAACATTCTTCAATGAACTGGAACAAATAATTCAAAAATTCATATGGAAACACCAAAGACCCCAAATAGCCAAAGCAATCCTGAGAAAGAAGAATAAAATAGGGGGTATCTAACTCCCCAACTTCAAGCTTTAGTATAAAGCCATCGTAATCAAGACAATTTGGTACTGGCACAAGAACAGAGCCACAGACCAATGGAACAGACTTGAGAATCCAGACATTAACCCAGACATATATGGTCAATTAATATTTGATAAAGGAGCCATGGACATACAATGGCGAAATGACAGTCTCTTCAACAGATGGTGGTGGCAAAACTAGACAGCTACATGTAGGAGAATGAAACTGAACAATTGTCTAACCCCATATACAAAAGTAAACTCAAAATGGATCAAAGACCTGAATGTAAGTCATGAAACCATTAAACTCTTGGAAAAAAACATAGGCAAAAACCTCTTGGACATAAACACGAGTGACCTCTTCTTGAACATGTCTCCCTGGGCAAGGAAAACAATAACAAAAATGAACAAGTGGGACTATATTAAGCTGAAAAGCTTCTGTACAGCAAGAGACACCATCAATAGAACAAAAAGGAAACCTACAGTATGGGAGAATACATTTGAAATTGACAGATCCGATAAAGGCTTGACGGCCAGAATATATAAAGAGCTTACACACCTCAACAAACAAAAAACAAATAACCCAATTAAAAAATGGGCAGAGGAACTGAACAGACAGTTCTCCAAAAAAGAAATACAGATGGCCAAGAGACACATGAAAAGATGCTCCACATTGCTAATTATCAGAGAAATGCAAATTCAAACTACAATGAGGTATCACCTCACACCAGTAAGGATGGCTACCATCCAAAAGACAAACAACAACAAATGTTGGTGAGGCTGTGGAGAAAGGGGAACCCTCCTACACTGCTGGTGGGAATGTAAATTAGTTCAACCACTGTGGAAAGCAGTATGGAGGTTCATCAAAATGCTCAAAACAGACCTACCATTTGACTCAGGAATTCCATTCCTAGGAATTTACCCTAAGAACCCAGCAATCAAGTTTGAGAAAGACAGATGCACCCCTATGTTTATCGCTGCACTATTTACAATAGCCAAGATTGGAAGCAACCTAAATGTCCATCGATAGATGAATGGATAAAGAAGATGTGGTACATATACACAATGGAATACTACTCAGCCATAAGAGGAAACCAAGTCCTACCATTTGCAGCAACATGGATGGAGCTGGAGTGTATTATGCTCAGTGAAATAAGCCAAGCGGAGAAAGAGAAATACCAAATGATTTCACTCATCTGTGGAGTGTAAGAACAAAGGAAAAAATGAAGGAAAAAAACAGCAGCAGAATCACAGAACTCAAGATTGGACTAACAGGTACCAAAGGGAAAGGGACTGGGGAGGATGGGTGGGTAGGGGGGTATAAGAGGGGGGAAGAAGAAGGGCAGTATTAAGATTAGCATGCATGGGGGGGTGGGAGAAAGGGAACGGCTGTACAACACAGAGAAGACAAGTAGTGATTCTACAACATTTTCCTATGCTGATGGACAGTCACTGTAAAGGGGTTTATAGGGGAGACTTGGTATAGGGGAGAGCCTAGTAAACATAATATTCATCATATAAGTGTCGATTAATGATAACAAAAAAAAAAGAAAAAAGAAAGCAGTTCCTGTGTAGTGACCTCCAATGTGTTCTACACAATGGTATAAAGGGCATATAAAAGTGTAGGCAAAGGGTCTGTTTGTGTTTATGCAGAGGATTAAAGCCTAATTTTGCTACCCAGAAAATGAACTAAGATACGATATGAACAAGAACTTCCAACATCAGCACTCTCTAGAAGACTCATACCAGAAGATGATCATCAAAATACCCCAACAATGATCCACACGCTGCTACAGTTGTAGATGCACTCATCCCACTGGTTCCTGGACTTCTCATGGGAATGAAGAAGGAGATATCTAAGCTGGCCTGTGCATACAGTAAAACAACAAATTTGACTGGATCTATACTGTTGGAACTCAACCAAGAATTAGGAGAAGTGCAAATTGTAGTGCTCCAAAATCTTACAACTACAGACTATCTACTGTTTAAAGAACATATGGGATGTGAACAGTCCCCAGGAATGGGTTGTTTTAATTTCTCTGGTTTCTCTCAGACTGTTCAAGTTCAGTTGGACAATATCCACCATATCATAGATAAGTTTTCACAAATGCCTAAGGTGCCTAACTGGTTTTCTTGGTTTCACTGGAGACGGCTGGTAATTATAGGTCTGCTTTGGTTATGTAACTGTACTCCTATTATGTTAATGTGTGTGTGCAATTTAATTAGTAGTTTAAAACCTATACATGCTTAAGTTACTCTACAAGATGATATGTCAAAGAAATAATCAATCTTCCCATGTTTTCTTCCACCTGCTACTTCTATACCTTTTCTTCTTCCTTCCTAATTACAACCCTTAAATAGAATTCGTGCCTCATATAGAATTTACCGAGTATCAGAATTCCTCCAAGTGGTAAAGATACCTCAAGACAAATGCTGGGCATAGAAGCCACAGGGCATAAATCTGCAAAGAAGTAAAAAGCTAACCTTTTCAAACAATATTGCTTCTCTCTCACTTACCAACTTTACATTTCCCTGTATGGCCCCGGAAGATGACTGGTTAGCCAGAGACGGGTAAGATTCCTCAAGGGAGGAACAACCTAGGACAGGCAGGGGGGCCATCAGGTGAGAAACTGGGGATCAACAGAGATGAGGCTTAGAACCTCACCCCCCCCTGTTCTGAGAGAAATCTTCTGCATCCGTGGATGTTTTAATGCCCTTGTCTAGCTTGGATTAACACACAGTCTACAGGCACACACCTGATCATCTACATTTGCTCTCTTACAACACTAAAGTATGTTTGCTACCTTTATCTTGCATCTACCTACCACTTCAGCATTTTATTAAAAATAATAATAATAAAGAGAGAAATGTGGTTTCCACATGTAAATCAAGTATAAAAATCAAACGAATATTCATATTTGAACTGATTGTTTATAGTTCATAATGCATGATTAAAACCAAAAGTTTCTGTGATGACTGCCCTTGTACTGTTCACCATGTAACTTATTCACTATGTAAGAATTTGTTCTCCATTTAAGAACTTGTTCTCTATGCTTCAGAACATTGGAGACTGACAAAATTAGGCTTGGGTTGGATTAATGATTGTGCATTGAGCATTGACTCCCCTATACAGAATTTTATTGTTGTTAACAACCATTTGATCAATAAATATGAGAGATGCCCTCTCAAAAAAAAAGTACAGACTTTCAATTGTAAAATAAATAATTAACCGGGATGTAATGTATAGCATAAGGAATATAGTCAAAACATTGTAACAACTTTGTATGGTGATAGCTGGTAGCTAGAATTATCATGTATATAAATGTTGAATCACTGTGTTGTACACCTGAAACTAATGTAATACTGTGTGTCAACTACCCTTAAATAAAAAACAATTAAACAACAACAACAACAAAAAGAATCCTTTCATCTTCCAGCAGCATATCCACAAAAATCTGTCAATTCTATCTCCAGACCGTGTCACAAATCTTCCACATCTCCTCATCTCAGTGCTGCAACCCTGGCCCAACTGCCATCATCTCATGCAGGATGTCTGGATACTTCCCACCAGCCTCCATGATTCCATGTGCTTCTCTACAGACCATTGTCCACCCAGTGTCTAGGCTGACTTGTAAATAAATGTTAAGAACACTCTATGAGTTCTCATCTAAGAACACAACACAAACTCTCTGCCAAGGCCTTTGTTACATGTGAGATCCCTCCCCTGTTGAACTACCAGATCCCATTCATCATATGGCCCTCTTCTCCTCTCACCATCTAATTCAAACACTAGCCTCCATCATTCCCTAAATGAGGGGCCTCCCACAGCTGCTGCTTCTGGCATGACCTCTGGGCTACCCTGGTCCTCTCCTGACCTCCTTTAACTGAGCTAACTCCTACTCATAGTCAGGCTTCCCACCTAAACAGCTCTTCCGCATGGAGAATTTTTCTGTTTCCCAATAAAACTTGGCTACCTCCTACTTTCTTTAACAGCCTGAATTTTCCTTCTTAATTCTTCTCACTTTTTGTAACTATGTTTCCTGTTTATGTTTAGACATTTAATGGATATAGGCTTCAAGAGGTCAGGAACCACACTGAATTACTCTCTACGATATACAAAGTGCATATCTTTGTGCCTGTCACATGGTAGAAAAAGCAATCTCTATCTGCCTATCCTTTGCTATACTGAAAGATTAATTTTAAGTCACCTTGAGCTGCTTTTCTAGGGAATCTTGGCAACTGATTCCTAACAATTTTCTAAAAAATTAAACCAAAATAATTATTCATTATGATTATAATGTTATCAAACTATATCAGAGGTAATTCATATTTGATTATACCTTCAATCAGGTCATGTGTAAAACATTCTTTATCACAATAATTCATTCATGTTTCCTGATACCCATATTATAGCCTGTTCTGCAATTACCATACACCCACAATTAAATGCACAACAGCATGTTTCCATCTAATAAGTGAATCATCTTTTTTTGCCATAATCACTTTGATCAAATAAAATAGTTATACACTAATTCAACTGTACTAGTCAAGTCAAAGGACCATATTTTGGCTATACCAGTTATTTTATTGAAAACATTCTGAATTTAACTTACTCTTATCTGTACAATTCATCCTATATTGATTTGTTCTTTCATTAATTTTTTCAGTTGGATGCTGAGCTCATTCACGTATAGTCACTCTCCTTTCATCTATAAAACTGGAGGCAATATATATAACCCTCTAAATCAGAAACTGGAAAACTATAGCCTGCAGGCCAAATTCAGCCATGTTCTATACCCCAAGGCTAGGAATGTTTTTGCCTTTTTTTTTTCATTTTATTATCATTAATCTACAATTACATGAAGGACATGATGGTTACTAGACTCCCCCTTCACCAAGTCCCACCCCACAAACCCCATTACAGTCACTGTCCATCAGCATAGTAAGATGCTATAGACTCACTACTTGTCTTCCCTGTATTGCATATCCCTCCCTATGCCCTCCCCCACATTATAAATGCTAATCGTAAGGCCCCCTTCTTTTTTCCGGCCCTTATCACTCCCTTCCCACCCCTCTTGCCCAGTCCCTTTCCCTTTGGTAACCGTTAGTCCATTCTTGGGTTCTGTAATTCTGCTGCTGTTTTGTTCCTTCCATTTTTCTTTGTTCTTATACTCCACATATGAGTGAAATCATTTGGTACTTGTCTTTCTCCACCTGGCTTATTTGACTGAGCATAATACCCTCTAGCTCCATCCATGTTGCTGCAAATGGTAGGATTTGTTTTCTTCTTATGGCTGAATAATATTCCATTGTGTATATGTTCCACACCTTCTTTATCCATTCATCTATTGATGGACACTTACGTTGTTTC
Source organism: Manis javanica (assembly GCF_040802235.1). NCBI lineage: Eukaryota > Metazoa > Chordata > Mammalia > Pholidota > Manidae > Manis > Manis javanica. The sequence goes on from NC_133158.1 coordinate 142,167,641, forward strand.
CATATCTTGGCTATTGTAAATACTGCTGTGATAAACATAGGGGTGCATCTGTCTTTTTCAATCTGGGCTTCTGCATTCTTAGGGTAAATTCCTAGAAGTGGAATTCCTGGGTCAAATGATATTTCTATATTGAGCTTTTTGAAGAACCTCGATACTGCTTTCCACAGTGGTTGAACTAATTTGCATTCCCACCAGAAGTGTAGGAGGGTTCCCCTTTCTCTGCAACCTCATGAACATTTGTTGTTACTTGTCTTTTGGATGGTGGTGATCCTTACTGGTGTGAGGTGATATCTCATTGTGGTTTTAATTTGCATTTCTCTGATGACAAGGGATGTGGAGTATCTTTTCATGTGTCTGTTGACCATCTGAATTTCTTCTTTGGATAACTGTCTGTTCAGCTCCTCTGCCCACTTTTTAATTGGATTATTTGCTTTTTGTTTGTTGAGGTGCATGAGCTCTTTATATATTTTGGATGTCTACCCTTAGTCAGATCTGTCATATATGAATATGTTCTCCCATACTGTAGGATACCTTTTTGTTCTACTGATGGTGTCCTTTGCTGTACGGAAGCTTTTTAGCTTGATATAGTCCCACTTCTTCATTTTTGCCTTTGTCTCCCTTGCCCAGAGAGATATGTTCATGAAGAAGTCACTCATGTTTATGTCCAAGAGATTTTTGCCTATGTTTTTTCCTAAGAGTTTTATGGTTTCATGAATTACATTCAGGTCTTTGATCCATTTTGAATTTACTTTTGTGTATGGGATAGACAGTGATCCAGTTTCATTCTCTTACATGTATCTGTCCAGTTTTGCCAGCACCATCTGTTGAAGAGACTGTCATTTCCCCATTGTATGTCCATGGCTCCTTTATCATATATCAATTGACCACATACATTTGGGTTAATATCTGGGGTCTCTATTCTGTTCCACTGATCTGTGGCTCTGTTCTTGTGCCAGTACCAAATTGTATTGATTACTGTGGATTTGTAGTAGAGCTTGAAGTTGGGGAGTGAGATCCCCCCCCCCACATTATTCTTCCTTCTCAGGATTGCTTTGGCTACTCAGGGTCTTTGGTGTTTCCATATGAATTTTTGAATTATTTGTTCCAGTTCATTAAAGAATGTTGTTGGCAATTTGATAGGGATTGCATCAAATCTGTATATTGCTTTGGTCAGGATGTACATTTTGACGATATTAATTCTTCCTAGCCAAGAGCATGGGATGAGCTTCCATTTGTTAGTGTCCTCTTTAATTTCCTTTAAGAGTGTCTTATAGTTTACAGGGTATAGGTCTTTCATTTCCTTGGTTAGGTTTATTCCTAAGTATTTTATTCTTTTTGATGCATTTGTGAATGGAATTGTTTTCCTGATTTCTCTTTCTACTAGTTCGTTTTTAGTGTATAGGAAAGCCACAGATTTCTGTGTGTTAATTTTGTATCCTGCAACTTTGCTGAATTCTGATATCAGTTCTAGTAGTTTTGGAGTGGAGTCTTTAGGGTTTTTTATGTACAATATCATATCATCTGCAAATAGTGACAGTTTAACTTCTTCTTTACCAATGTTGATTCCTTATATTTCTCTGTTTTGTCTAATTGCCATGGCTAGGACCTCCAGTACTATGTTGAATAACAGTGGGGAAAGTGGGCATCCATGTCTTGTTCCCGATCTCAGAGGAAAAGCTTTCAGCTTTTAACTGTTCAGTATGATGTTGGCTGTGTGTTTATCATATATGGCCTTTATTATGTTGAGGTACCTGCCCTCTATACCCATTTTGTTGAGTTTTTATCATGAATGGATGTTGAATTTTGTCGAATGCTTTTTCAGCACCTATGGAGATGATCATTGGTTTTTGTCCTTTTTGTTGATGTGGTGGATGATGTTGATGGATTTTCGGATGTTATACCATCCTTGCATCCCTGGAATGAATCCTACTTGTCATGGTGTATGATCGTTTAGATACATTTTTGAATTCTGTTTGCTAATATTTTGTTGAGTATTTTTGCATCTACGTTCATCAGGGATATTGGTCTGTAATTTTCTTTTTTGGTGGGGTCTTTGCCTGGTTTTGGTATTAGGATGATGTTGGCTTCATAGAATGAGTTTGGGAGTATTCCCTCCTCTTCCATTTTTTGGAAAACTTTAAGGAGAATGGGTATTATATCTTCTCTGTATGTCCGATAAAATTCCGAGGTAAATTCATCTGGCCCGGGTGTTTTGTTCTTGGGTAGTTTTTTGATTACTGCTTTGATTTCTTTGCTGGTAATTGGTTTGTTTACATTTTGTGTTTCTTCCTTTGTCAGTCTTGGAAGGTTGTATTTTTCTAGGAAGTTGTCATTCTCTTCTAGGTTTTCCAGCTTCTTAGCATATAGGTTTTCATAGTAGTCTCTAATAATTCTTTGTATTTCTGTTGGGGCCATCATAATGTTTCCTTTCTCATTTCTGATTCTCTTGATGTGTGTTGACTCTCTTTTTCTCTTAATAAGTCTGGCTAGAGGCTTATCTATTTTGTTTATTTTCTCAAAGAAACAGCTCTTGGTTTCATTGATTTTTTTCTATTGTTTTATTCTTCTCAATTTTGTTTATGTATTCTCTGATCTTTATTATGTCCCTCCTTCTGCTGACTTTAGGCCTCATTTGTTCTTCTTTTTCCAATTTTGATAATTGTGACATTAGACCATTCATTTGGGATTTTTCTTCCTTCTTTAAATATGCCTGGATTGCTATATACTTTCCTCTTAAGACTGCTTTTGCTGTGTCCCACAGAAGTTGGGGCTTTGTGTTGTTGTTGCCATTTATTTCCATATATTGCTGGATCTCCATTTTAATTTGGTTGTTCATCCATTGACTATTTAGAAGCATGTTGTTAAGCCTCCATGTGTTTGTGAGCCTTTTGCTTTCTTTGTACAATTTTTTTCTACTTTTATACCATTGTGGTCTGAAAAGTTGATTGGTAGAATTTCAATCTTTTTGAATTTACTGAGGCTCTTTTTGTGGCCTAGTATGTGGTCTATTCTTCCATGTGCACTTGAGAAGAATGTGTATCCTGTTGCTTTTGGGTGTAGAGTTCTATAGAGGTCTATTAGGTCCATCTGTTCTAGTGTGTTGTTCAGTGCCTCTGTGTCCTTACTTATTTTCTGTCTGGTGGATCTGTCCTTTGGAGTGAATGGTGCGTTAAAGTCTCCTGAAATGAATGCATTGCATTCTATTTCCTCCTTTAGTTCTGTTACTATTTGTTTCACATATGCTGGTGCTCCTGTGTTGGGTGCATATATATTTATAATGGTTATATCCTCTTTTTCGACTGAGCCCTTTATCATTATGTAATGTCCTTCTTTATCTCTTGTTACTTTATTTGTTTTGAAGTCTATTTTGTCTGGTACTAGTACTGCAACACCTGATTTTTTCTCCCTATTGTTTGCATGAAATATCTTTTTCCATCCCTTGACTTTTAGTCTGTGCATGTCTTTGGGTTTGAGGTGGATCTCTTGTAAGCAGCATATAGATGGGTCTTGCTTTTTTATCCATTCAGTGACTCAATGTCTTTTGATTGGTGCATTCAGTTCATTTACATTTAGGGTGATTATTGATAGTTATGTACTTATTGCCATTTCAGGCTTTAGATTCATGGTTACCAAAGGATCCAGGTTACTTTCCTTACTATCTCAGAGTCTAACTTAACTCACTTAGTATGCTGGTACAAACACAATCTGAAGGGTCTTTTTTATTTCTCCTCCTTTTTCTTCCTCCTACATTCTTTATATATTAGGTATCAAATTCTGTACTTTTTGTCTATTCCTTGATTGACTTTGGGGATAGTTAACTTAATTTTGCATTTGCTTCATAATTAGCTGTTCTACTTTCTTTACTGTGGTTTTATTACCTCTGGTGACAGCTATTCCACCTTAGGAACACTTCCATCTATAGCAGTCCCTCCAAAATAGACTGTAGAGATGGTTTGTGGGGGGTAAATTCTCTCAGCTTTTGCTTATGTGGAAATCGTTTAATCCCTCCTTCAAATTTAAATGATAATCTTGCCGATTAAAGTAATTTTGGTTCCAGGCCCTTCTGCTTCATGGCATTAAATACATCATGCCACTCCCTTCCGACCTGTAAGGTTTCTGCTGAGAAGTCTGATGTAGCCTGATGGGCTTTCCTTTGTATGTGATCTTATTTCTGTCTCTGGCTGCTTTCAACAGTCTGTCCTTATTCTTGATCTTTCCCATTTTAATCACTATGTGTCTTAGTGTTGTCTTCCTTGGGTCCCTTGTGGTGGGAGATCTGTGGATCTCCATGGCCTGAGAGACTATCTCCTTCCCCAGATTGGGCACGTTTTCAGCAACTACCTCCTCAAAGACACTTTCTATCCCTTTCTCTCTCTCTTCTTCTTCTGGTATCCCTATTATGCAAATTTTGTTCCGCTTGGATTGATCACACAGTTCTCTCAATATTCCTTCATTGTTAGAGATCCTTTTTTCTCTGTGTGCCTCAGCTTCTTTGTATTCCTCTTCTCTAGTTTCTATTTCATTTATTTTCTCCTCCACCATATTCAACCTGCTTTAAATACCCTCCATCGTGCTCTTCAACGATTGGATCTCCGACCTGAATTCATTCCTGAGTTCTTGGATGTCTTTCCGTACCTCCATTATAATGTTGATGATTTTTATTTTGAACTCCCTTTCAGGAAGAGTCACAAGGTCCATATCATTTAAATCTTTTTCAGGAGTTGTATTAATAATTTTCCTCTGGACAAGGTTCCTTTGGCGTTTCATGTTTATATATGGTGCCCTCTACTGTCCAGAAGCTCTATTCTGGAGCTGCTCAGCCCCTGAAGCAATGTCATAGGTCACAGGGGAGTGGTACTGTTGCCTGGGGGGAGGAAAGAGCTGTTCCTCCCCTCCTGGCTGCTGTGCCTGTCTCCACTCCCTGAACCAGTGGGCTGGCACACAGGTATAAGTTTTTGTCCCATAGCAGCCAGATATGGATCTCTGATTTCCACAAGCGGCCAGAATCCCAGTCTCCTCAGGAACTCTGCCTGTATTAACTTTCCAACCCAGTAGTCACGTGAGTCTCATGAAAGCACCATGAAATGTAGGTTTGTGTTCCCAGAGCAGATCTCCGGAGCTAGGTATTCAGCAGTCCCAGGCCTTCCACTCCCTCCCTGCTCCATTTCTCTTCCTCCCACCAGTGAGCTGGGGTGGGGGAAGGGCTCGGGTCCCGTGGAGCCACAGCTCTCGTACGTTACCCTGTTCGCTGAGGTCTGCTCTTCTCTCCAGGTGTGTGCAGTCTGATGCCGTCCTCTTTCCTGTTGCTCTCTCAGGATTAGTTGTGCCAATTAAATTTTCTAATTGTATCCAGTTTTAGGAGGGAGCCTCTGTCTCTCCTCTCATGCCATTATCTTTATTTTTTTTGCCTTCTTTAAAGGGCTTTAAATACAAAATAAAGAAGAATATGTGACAGAAACTGTATATAGCTCTAGAGACTAAGATATTTATTCTCTGGCCTTTTATAGAAAAAGTTCTATAAGTCTTGACTTAAATAATGCTTTAGCTATATCCTATAATTTTACATACAGTATTTTCATTATCACTTCATTTTAAGTATTTCTATTTCCTATCATTTTACCTTTGACTTATGAATTATTTAGAGGTATATTTTTGATATGCTATTAAGTTTCATTTTATATTTTGTTTCACTGATGATGTTAACTTAATTTCTTTTTGGTAAGATGAGTTGGCATGTATGAGAGTAAATATTTGATAGAAGTCCAGACCTACTTTATCACTTGCTACATGATCAATATTTTTGCATCATCTTTGTGTGCTTGAAAAATATCTTTATTTTCAAATGTTGGTTGTATAATTCTATTCATTTCCATTAGATGTAGGTATTTAATCAGTTTTTTCAAATTATCTACATCCTTACTGACATTTTGTTCATTAATCTATTAACTACTAAGAAATGTGGACTAATATCTCCTATAAAAGCAGTAAAGTTATCAATTTGTCCTTGTACTTCCAATTATTTTTGCATTATGTATCTTGAAATTTTATTACCAATTGCATACATGTTTAAAATTTCTTTATTTCTGGGTGGCTTGAATCTTTAATCAATACGTATAGTGCATTTGTTATCATTAGCAATACTTTTGCCTTTAAAATAATCTCATCTGGTATTAGTATATTTATAGTAATATTTGTTTAATGAGTATTTGGTTCATCTTTTTACATCACTGTACTTGCAACATTACTATATCACTATAAAAAAGTTAATTGATTATAAATAATATAAATATATATATTAGGCTCTTTTAACTGGAAAGTGTACTTTAAATTTATCTTAATTACTGATCTATTTGGATTCCTTTCTACCATCTCATTTTGAAAGATGTTTTTTGCTATTTCTGCTTTTATTTCAAACTTAGTTCTTTCATTCCATTTTTCTAGCAAAAAAATTTATAGACTCTAATTACCATAGAAATATTCAAATTCACACTTCACTTGACAAAATCAATGATTAATCAATTTATTTACCATTGTCCTTAACAAGGACATGACAATACTTAAACTGCAATTATTCCCTTTTATGTACTACAGATTAACAATGATTTAATTTGTCTTGTTTATTTTATATTCCTTCAAATTAGATAATATAATGTATTAACATGTGTATTCACTTTTTGCTTACCAGTTTATCTAAATGTTTGCTATTTCTTCCTGCTTCTCTAGTATTCATTACACAGTCAATCCTCACTATTAACAGATTCTGTATTTGGGAATTTTCCTACTCACAAAATGTATGTGTAACCCCCAAATCAATCATTATGGCACTTTTGCAGTTATTTGCAAACAAATCCATGAGCAGCAAAAACTTTGGGTCACTAAATGCACTTTCCCAGTTGAGGTCAAACATGTTGATACTATGCTATCTTGTTTCAGCTTTCATTCTGTAAACAAGTAACCTTTCCATGGTCTATTTAGTGCCATGTTTTTTGCTTTCTTTTGGTGATTTCACCATTTAAGTAGCCCCAAGCATAGTGCTGCAGTTCTGGTCTAGTGTTCTTAAACACAGGGAGGCTGTGACATAGGGGAGCAAGTACATGTGTTAGATAAATGTGTTCGTGCATGAGTTACAGTGCTGTTGGCCATGAGTTCAATGTTAATGAATCAACAGTATATATATATATATATATATATATATATATATATATATATATATATATATATATATATATATATATATATATAAACAAGGTACTTTTAAACAGAAACACTCATAAAATAAAATTACATATTGACTGGCAGGCAAAAATGTTATGAGCAGAGAGGCACAGGAACATAATTCTTTATTTCCCTTAGCAGAAATGGTTCAGTTTTCTAAGTCAGTGTTCACAGTGACTTCATAACCATAACTGCAGCAAATAACAAGAATCAACTGTATTATGATTTTCCTTCCTCCTGAAACACTTTCTTTAGAAATACCTTAATGAGGTTCTATGGGTTGAAAATTCACTTAGTTTTCATTTCTTGAAGTATATCTTTATTTTTATGTTCATTCTTGAAAGATAATTTCACTAAGTGAGGAATATCAAAATGACAATTACTCTTCTTAGCACACTGAAAATATTTTTCCATTATTACCATTAAGAAACCAGCTATCAAGCTAATTTTTTCTTTTTAAAAAATAGCCTTTTTTATGATCACTTTTAGGCATTTTCTTTTTGTTTCGCTGTTCTAAAATCTGTTCTTCACTATTGTTCTTCATCGGTTCTGGAAAATGTACACTGATATTTTCCAACTCTTGAATAATGCATCTCTTCCATTCTCTCTCTCTGGGATACTGAAGAGGTGAGTTTTAGATCTCCTTCATCTGTTTTCCACATCTCTCTGTTTAATGTTTTCTATTTACTCATTTGCCTGTGCTTACCTGTGAATACTTTTTCAGATTGGTTTTCAATCCACTAATACTCTGTTTATCTATGCTATTTTGAATTTTAATAATCCACTGGCTTTCTAAGTTCAATCATTATGAATAATATTTTCTAATATACAAGTTTTACTTGATTCTTTTTCTTGCAACTATCCTGACAATTTTTACATCCTCTTGTTCCTTAGTTACTTGTGATACCATATTTTATCCCAAATAAACACATTTTATATTTCATATCTGTTATGTCTGGTATCTACCACCTACATAGTTCAGTATGTTCTGTTTGTTGTTCCAGCTGATGCTTCTGCATAGTGATTCATTGTCTTGCCTTATGATTTTTTATCTGTCTTCAGAATCCTGACACCTTTATCTGTGTTAATTTTTTGAGGTCTGGCCTTAAACTGCTTCTAGAGAGGATCTGCATTTGGATCTTCCAGGTAGCTGAGGTCTATCTGATCTGAGACCAATGGAAACTACATTTCCAGATAAAGTCACAAGGTGTGACACCTTACCCTAGGCTAGAAATGCTCTGGAGTGACAATTTCTCATTCTACTCAAAGCTGAGAATGATATAACCACATTTCCTTCCAGTCTCCCTGCAAGGCAGGTATTCCTATAGTTTACCACTTGGTAATCACCTCTCAGAGGATTCTGATTTATGCAGGCTGAAATGGTATCTCTAGATCCATCAGAATCAGAAATGGCTCTCAATGATCAACAGAAATCTTAAGGACACACATTGTATTCAGTACTATGAATTATTTCAGTACTTTTCTGAATTCAAGGTTTCTTGCTTTTATGCTCCCGCAAAATGCATTTAAAATGTTTTTAAAATATTTCATTTTGTACCTCTCTTCTGCCAAACAGCCAAAAAGGGAAACATAAATCAATGTATCAATGTTTTGGTTTAACAGAATTTTTAAAATATTTTTATTACAATTGCAGTATAAAAAAAAGTAAAATTCCCTTAAGTATTTCCTTTACTTTTATATTAACTGCCTTCTCAAACTAATGAAACAAAAATAATAAACAACAGATAGGTAGGTAGATAATAAACATAATTCAACATAATTATAATTTATTATCATATACAGGTTATGTTCCTACAGTAAGGTAATGTGATCCTGTTTCACACTGGAAAATTTAAGACACATGTTATGGACTGAACTGAGCTCCCCCCACATTGGATGTTGAAGCCCTAACCCCCACTGTGACTGTCTTTAGAGAGAGGGCCTTTAAGAAAATAATTAAGGTTTGAAAAGGTCATTGGGATGGGGCCTTTACCAGTAGCACTGGTATCCTTGAGAAGAGAAAGGGACCCCAGGAGTACGCACACATGGAGGAGAGGCCTGCTGAGGGCACAGGGAGAAAGCAGCTGTCTGAAAGCCAGGAAGAAAGGCCTCACCAGAAACCAATGCTACCGTCTCCTAGATCTGGGGCTCCAGCCTCCAAGAAACTATGAGGAAATGAACTCCTGCTATTTAAACACCCTAGAGACCCAGTCTATGATATTTTGTATGACAGACCTAGAAGACCAATATGATATAAATATATTCAAAAATCTTATGTTAAAAAAAGGTACATTCATAAAAGTATACTTGTATTGATATTATAAATGTCTTTTTATTAATGGAAATGTTTTCTAAAACAATACAGAGAAAAACAAACACAACTGTCCTATGACAATAAAAGTTTACTGACAAGTCAAAAATATCAATAGTTGATACACACTGAACATTTTTTAATACCTACCAATGAAATTTTTCATTGGCATCTCATCTAGAAAACCAAAGACTTGCAATAATAAACTAAATTTGTTCAAGCAGCAAGCTATATTTTACAAACAATACTTCCCCTACACCTTGTCAAATAGATGGAAGAAAGAAAATCCAGGAGCAAAAATTGACTAAGACTATTTCAGGTAGAAAATAGAAAAAATTTGAAAAATATTTTTAACTAAAAGTATAATGAATATGCAACATATTGAGAATTGGGAGATGCAGTCAAAGCAGTGCTGATGGAAAAATTTATGGATTTAAGTTATAAATTAAAGAAGGGCTGAAAATTCAAAGATTTAAGCTTCCATTTCATGAAACTAGAGTAGAACAGCAAATGAAAACTTTAAAACTATAACAAATGAAATAAAGGGGAAAATAAATCAACAAAATAGATAACATGAATGTAAAAATGATTTTAATGACGACAGTTCTTTAAAAAGATTAATAAATTTTACAAACCACTAGTAAGGCTGACCAGAAAAAATAAATGAAAACACAAATTACCAATATATAAAAAGACAAAAGTAATTATAGATAATAAAAGTAAACAGATATAAATAATTTTATACCAAGAACTGAAAAATTGGATGAAAGAGACAAATTCCCTTAAAAATGCAATTCACTAAAAGAGACCAAAGATAAAATAGAAAATCAAAATATCAAAATATACAACCATATATATATATACACACACACACACAGTACACACACACACACACACACACACACACACACACACACACACACACACACACACACACACAACTATCTGGTTGAATCCATTATTTAAAACCTTCCCGTAAATATAACTCTGGACCCATAGAACTTTATCCATGAATTCTTCCTAACTAATCTAACATAAACTCTTTTAGGAAAGAAAGAAAAGAAAATATCTAAGGCATTTTGGAAAGGCTAGCACAATTTTTATTCTAAAAGCCAATGAGTAACAAAGGCACTATACTTATAAACTAGTCTCTCTCATAAGCATATTCCCAAAAATTCTAAATAAGCTATTATTAAGTATAACTCAGCAATACCTAATAAGGATTATACAACATGACCAAGTGAAGTATATTCCAAGAATGCAAAGGTTATAAATCGATTTGTAGAAAAAATTAATAATGAGGCATTTATTGCACACCTTAGTTTTGGTATTATGATGTTTACAATGGAATATTTTTCTAGATCTTAAAAGTCTCTCTTTCTGGATCTACTTAAACTATATTGATAAAAGTGAAAAAATTTAAAATACTAGGACACAAAATCAATTCTGAAATACTCTGTATTCACATAAAGGCCTTAAGCTGAAACTTACTCTAACTAGTAATCTCAAATTCAAGTCTAACTTGACTTTGTACTTGCATTATATTTCAAAAAACAAAAGTAAATATGTATTTTCAGAAGAATTATTCTGTGATTTCTTTTCAGTTTCTTACAAATCCAGTGACCTACAGGTCATCCTTATAAGTAATATTTATAAATGTATAAACTTCCAGTGAATTACACCATTATTCTAGGCTGTTACACACTTTAAAAAGGATGTTTGCACTTGCACATTACTTGAAAATAATACATCTAATTTTTGTCCAGTGTCACTAAATAACCAAGATATCACCAACTTATTGCACAGCCAAATTTAGTATCTACCGAAGTTATAACAATGCCACAATTTAAACCTGTTAACATCAGGTAGCTTAAACATTTCAGTCCTTAGAAATATGCTGAGGTTATATTTCAAGCAAATATGGAATGAAATTAATTTAGCTATAGGCTGAATTTCATTGCTTTTAAAAGGGACTACTTCTATAATAAAAGAACAGTCATTCCTTGAGTTAATTAATGAAATGATATATCATATAATCAAATTTTAACATGGTCACTAAAATTTCCAGTAGGTTATTTCAAAAGTGAGTCTTTAAAGTCTTATTCAAATTAATAAATTAGAGTTAAAATCAATTTAATACTACATCCCATTAAGATTTTGAATGAACTATTAATTGTAACTTTGTAACTAACCAATTGAGGGTTTTATTGCTACATATACTGTTGTTAATCAAGTTTTATTTTCTGTATTGGTCATAATAAAGTACTAAGACTGTTCCTTAAAAGGTTCATAAACCTAATTTATACTTTCACTTGAAATATTTTTTCAATCTTGAGAAAGTCACAGATATTATAAATAGATTTAATTATATTTTTCAAGTTACCTAAAGAAATACGAAGCTTAAAACTTAGGGTAATGTACTGTTAAATATAGAAATATGATGTTCATAATTAAGATACTACATTTTGGAATATCAATAACACTTTTGGAAAAGCATCTGTTTAAAACCAGCTACCAGTAAATTTTGTTCAGTGTAGAAAAAAATAAATAAAGTGATATTTATTTAGAGGAAGAAATAATTAAAGAATAAGTTCTTCAATAGTTTTAGGAGAACATGAATTTATCCATAAAGGTGCTAAAATGATCCTTTCAGATGACAGACGATATGATAGGAAAAATGAGTCATGTTAGGTGTAAAGGCCTCAAAAAAGATGGTGGATTAACAGGAGAAAGGAAGGAAGCAGCAACCACAGGGACCCTGGGATGATATTTAGATGCCATATACCTGCGAGCAGCAAGCATAAAAGTGATAACAGGAAGAATTAATATTGTCAAAAGGCTACCCTGCCCAAAGCCATCTACCAATTCAATGCAATCCCTATCAAAATACGGACAGCATTCTTCAATGAACTAGAACAAATAGTTCTGAAATTCATATGGAGCAACAAAAGACTTCCAATAGCCAAAGCAATGCAGAGAAAGAAGAACAAACCTGGGGAGATTATACTCCCCGACTTCAAGCTCTACTCTAAAGCCACAGTAATCAAAACATTTTGGTACTGGCACAAGAACAGACCCACAGATCAATGGAGTGGAATAGAAAGCCCACACACCTATGGTCAATTAATATATGATAAAGGAGCCATGGATATACAACAAGGAAATGACAGCCTCTTCAACAACTGATGTTTGCAAAACCGGACAGTTATATGTAAGAGAATGAAACTGGATTATTGTCTAACTCCATACACAAATGTAAACTCAAAATGGATCAAAGATCTGAATGTAAGTCATGAAACCATAAAACTCTTAGAAAAAAACATAGGCAAAAATCTCTAAAACATAAGTATGAGCAATTTTTTCCTGGCTACATTTCCACAGGTAAGGGAAACAAAATAAAAAATGGGCAAGTGGGGCTATATGAAACTAAAAACTTCTGTACAGTGAAGGACAGCAACAACAGAACAAAAAGGCCTCCTACAATATGTGAGAACATATTCATAAATGACTCATCTAATAAGGAGTTAACATCTAAAATACATAAAGATCTCATATGCATCAAAACCCAAAAAATAAATAACAATTAAAAAATGTGCAGAGGACCTGGACAGATGTTTTCTTCAAAGAAGAAATACAAATGGCCAACAGAAATATGAAAAGATGTTCCATGTCATTAATCATCAGGGAAATGCATATCAAAATCACTATGAGATATAACCTCACACCAGTTCGGATGGCTAACATCCAAAAGACAAGAAATAACAAATGTTGGCAAGGATGCAGAGAAATGGGAGCCTTCCTACACTTGTTGGTGGGAATGGCAATTGGTGCAGCCACTTTAGAAAGCAGTATGGAAGTTCCTCAAAAAAGTAAAATTAGAAATACCATTTGATCCAGTAATTCTACTTCTAGGAATTTACCTGAAGAAAACCAAAGCCCTGATTCAAAAAGATGCATGCACCCCTATGTTTATCACGGCACTATTTACAATAGCCAAGATATGGGAGCAACCTAATTGTCCAATAATAAACCTTGAGAGCATATGGAAGGATAAAGAAGATGTGGTCTGTATAGACAATGGAATATTATTCAGCCATAAAAAGAAAAGAAATCCTGTCATTCGCAACAACATGGACAGAGCTAGAGGTTATTATACTCGGTGAAATAAGGCAGGCAGAGAAAGAGAAATACTATATGATTTCACTTATTCTGGAATATAAAAACAAAGCAAAATGGATGGAACAAAACAGCAGTAGAGTCAAAGACACTGAGAAGTGATTAGTGGTTACTAAGTGGGAAGGGTTGAAGCAGGTGGGAAAGGAGGTTGAGGGGGATAAAGAGGCACAATAATTCTCAAACATAATGTTAAGTTGATCATGGGGATGGTAGTACAGCATGGGGAATAGTCAATGACTCTGTAACATCTTTCTACATTGATAGGTAGTAACCACACTAGAGGGTGTAAGGATTTAATATGGATAACTGTTGAACCACTGTTTTGTAACTTTGAAACCAATATAAGATTGTTTATCAAAAATACGTTAACTTAAAAAAATTATAATTTTTTTTAATTTAAAAAAAGTAATGACAGAAGCAAAGAGAACATAAAAAAAGAGATCCTAATTCAGTGCCTGAAAATTATACACTCTTTAAATGTCTGTTGAATACATGTTAGCCAAATGATGTTTGTAGGTAAAATTGCAGTATTTCCAGAATCTCTCACTTGGCCTTGGTGCATCTCCGTATCAACAGGTGTTTCCAAGGGGTGGAGAGAAAGTAGGTCATCTCCATATCACAGGTGATTACAAGGTGGGTGCAGAGCGAGGGCACACTTGGACCCGAGAGTTTCTGTGGGCCCTTTGCAGCCAGGTCACGAGAGACACAGGCAAACAGGAGTAGATAACTTCTTGTAAGCAAAAACGTGTTTCTCCCACTTTATTTTTCCCTTTGACTGATTTTGTCTTCAAAGGTTTATTTGCCCAGGTTGGAAATACATTTTCCCCTGAGTTACATGTTTGTTGAACAAGTGAATTTAAAAGTGGGTGAATGGATATGTATATTACCCATTGGATAAATGGATAATCCACGTGAATGGATAAATGCACTAACAACACTTCTGCTTCCTGGTATTCCCAAGCATGGGAGATGAAGACTACACTCAACAACTGAAAAAAGGGTAAGATCCTCAATGAAGAGTTTGATATTCATTAAGTCAAGGAAACAAGGGCACATTCCAAAATGGAGGGAGATTTGAGAATGGGAAAATATTATAAAACAGTGGAAGGAGACAAATCATCATTGCCTAGAATAGTAACAAGTTTGTAATTGGTAGTCAAAAATATTTATTGATAGGATTAATATAATCCAAGAAGAAATAACTATGGAAGCACAGGGCATCACTCTTTCGGAAAATACTTCTTTCTACATAACCAATAAAACTCTTTTAAAAGACTCATACTTATTTAAGAATCTGATCCCCCAAGTAGACATACACATGCAAAAGAATGAATCTAGATCCTTTTCTTAGATTATATACAAACCTCAACTCAAAATGGAAGAGACACTTACACATAAGACTTGAAACCATAAAACTGGAAGAAAACATGGAAGCAAGTTCCTTACCTTTCAGCTTTGGCAATGAGTTTCTTTGGATTTGACATCAAAAGCAAAGGCAACAAAAGCAAAAATAAACAAGTGGTACTACATCGAACTAAAAAGCTTCTGCACAACAAAGGAAACCATCAACAAACCAAAAAAGGCAACCTACGAAATGGGAGAGAAATATTTGCAAATCATTTGATAAGGAGCTAATATCCAAAATATATAAAGAATTCACACAATTCAATAGCAAATAAACAAATAATCTGATTAAGTAATGGGCAGAGGACCTGAATAGACATTTTCAAAAGAAGACATACAGATGGCCAACAGTACCTGAAAAGATGCTCCACATCATTAATCATCAGGGAAATGCAAATCAAAGCCACACTGAAATTTCATCTCACACCTGTTAAAATGGCTATTACCAAAACGATAAGAAATAGTCTTGACAAGGATGTAGAGGAAAAGGATTCCTCAGGCACTGCTGTTGGAAATATAAGTAAGTGGAGCCACTATGGAAAACAGGATGAAGTTCCTTTCAGAAAATTACAAATAGCACTACCATATGATACAGCAATTCCAGTTCTGTAGGTATATCTGAAGGAAACAAAATCATTGTCTGAAAAGATATCTGCACCCCCATGTTCACTACAGCATTGTTTACAATAACCAAGACTAGAAAAGAACTTAGGTGTGCATCAGTGGATGAATAAAGATATTCCATATATAAAATGGAATACTTTTTATCCACAAAAAAGAAGGAAAAACTGCTATTTGAAGCAACATGGATAAACCTTGAGAGCATTATGTTATATGAAATAAGTCAGACAGAGGAAGACAAATACTGTATGATAACACTGTTATGTGAAATCTAAAAATCCAAATTCATGGAGAACAGATTGGTAGTTGCCAGAGGTGGGAGTCTAAGGGGTGGGGGACCTGGCTGAAGGTAGTGCAAAGGTATAAACTTCCAGTTACAAGATAAGTAAGTTTTGGGAATGTAATTTACAGCATGGTCACTAAAGTTACCAATATCATATTGCATATTTGGAAGATGCTAATAATTGGATCTTAAATATTCACATCACAAGAAAAAAAATCACTGGGTAATGGATATAAACAACATATTATGATAATCATTTCACAGTACTATCAAATCAATATGTGGACACCTTAAATTAACACAATGCTATATGTCAATTATATCTCCATAAAACTGGAATAAAATAATTCATCCCTAGTTGTGTCCAGGTTTTTGCAAAATAAAGCCATATTAACTAAGTAGTAAACAATGCCAGTGTGATCACCATGTTTCTAAGATTTCTGGATGAGTAGTATTTCAAATTTTGTCTCATTTCACCATGAAAATTGTAGTATTTCCAGAATCTCTCACCTGGCTTTAATGCCTCTCCATATCAACAGGTGTTCCTAAGGGGTGGAGAGGATAGTTCATCTCCACATCAGTGGGTAATTACCTGGGCAACTGAGGGCTTATCTGAACCTGAGAGATTGGGAGGAGGTTTTGCTTGCTTCTGCTGGAGCAGGAGAGAGATGGCTGCTGGACTGTAGTTTGTAAGCAATACATGGATTCTAAACTTTATTTCTCCCTTTGACTGATTTTGGTTTTAGAGGTATTTTGCCCCAGGATTTCCTCTCCCTGGAGTTACATTTGGCAGTAGGCAAAAGGACCTCTGAACCTGAAATCTGTCTAAATGGGTGTGACCTTTGAGTGGGCTGCCCCCAAAGATGGTGGGGGAGATGCCCGGAACACCCCCACCATGGATAATAGGGAGGCCGCAGTAGATGCAGAAGCAGAGGGTGCAGCTTCACCCAGGAGTGCCCTATCTGTGGGGCTTCCAATTTGGGAGCCAGTAGTGGGGAACTGGTCTAGGGTAAAGCACCTCCTAGAGGGTGGGGCCTTCACCAGAACTGTTTAAGGGTGGAGACACTGGAAGCTGCAGAATTAGTCCTCTGTAAGATAGAAGATTGCTTAGAGGCTCTGAGTGGACACATAGCAGCTGGCATTATAGGGTCTCTTTTCCTTGGGAGAGTGGAATATGTTATTGAGGAGAGAGAGAGGGTTATGCAGGAGAGAGAGGGCTATTGAGGAGAAAGAGAGGATTGTCAAGAGGGTTAACGAGGAGAGAGAAGGACTTAGGTGGGAAAGAGACAAATGTCAGCATCACTTGGAGGAGCTGGGAGGATGCCCATAAAGAAGAGAGACAGTTATTGAAAAGATAACAGCGAGGGGGGTGGTGACAGGAAAAGCTGCATTGCAGGAGCCCACTGGGGAGAGGAAACAGTGGTGCCTTCAGCTCCGGAGATGGAGGAGCTGGGGAAAGAAGAGAATGAGGCGGACCCATGGACCAATCTACTGCTGAGGCCACCACCCAAGGTACCAGCCTCTCCTGTATTAAAGGCCCACCTGGCTGTAAATAGGAAAATAAAAATGGAACAACCACAGCTCCTCAGGGGGAGGAGCCACCCCCTCCCCAGGTTATGGAGCACTCCATGCTCCACCCCTATACCCAGGATGAGCTGGTGGACACGTGTCCAGTATAGGCAGAAGCCAGCGGAATCTCTGCCTACATGGCTTTTATGTCCCTGGGATATGGGGGTGGGAAACATTGTTATGTCAGGTTCTGACATGACTAGACCGGCTTCCCTGATAACTCACCGTTCTCTACAGCAGTAGTCGCAAAGTGCCTGTCACACCTCACGACACTTCTGGGATGGCTGACAGCTGCCATCAGGGCAGTTTGGCCTAATCAGGGTGATTTAGCATATTTACCCACTAGTTGGAAAATGTATGTAGAGCTCCAATAGGCACTGAGGGAATTGAGTATGAAAAATATCATCTATAATATGGACCCCCAGATGAGGAGTTGTTCACTGTAGGAATGAGAAATCTGATGCTGCATACAGCTTTCACATCTCTATTTGGATCCCTAGTGGCTACTCTTGCCCCCCACATAGGGCAACCCATAAGGGAGGCTACTCATATTTTAGCAGATCTGGGGAAGGTTGAAACAATAAGAGCATGGAAGAAAATATAGGCTATGACTGAAAGGAGAGGTGCAAAAGGCCCCGTGAAGGTCTCGAGGATCCAGAAGTGGGTTGATTTGATAAAGGCCGGGATATGAAAGAAAAACTTTATGGGCAGCTCAATAGAATTTTGTTAGAACTATGGCACCAATTAAAATAAGAGCAGCAGTTCCAGCCACTGAGATCCAGGACACGGAAACCAGAATCAAGGCCTCATGCCCAGCCTGTGTCCCTGAAAAACTTCCTGGGGGACAGTACTCAGGATTTGCCTGAGCCTTCACCCCCACAGGAGGATGATTGGGCATCATGGTTCGACTGAGGGGCAGGGGATCAATGTCCCCACCTTGGGGGACATGGTAGAGACCAGAGGCCACATGTAGAATTAGCAATTCATTGGTCCCCTGTGAATGCACAATGTATTCTGCCACTGATGGACACAGGAGCTGTGTGTTCTCTGATTTATAGCAACCATGAGCATTTTCTTGGGACCCCTGCTGTTACAGATGACTATGGGGATAAGGCAATTAGAGTGAAGAAAGCCCAAATCCCATTGGAGAATAGGGAATTTATCCCCAAAGGAGTACAGTGTGTACATTTCTCCCATCCCTGAATATATGTTTGGGGTAGATATCCTGCAGAGCCTGTGGTTACAGAGCATGGCAGATGAGTTCAAACTGAGGGTACATGTAAAGGCAGTTCTGAGGGGACATGCTCAGCACACACCTGCTGCTCTGCTGTACCTCAGCGGGTGACAAATACTCAGCAGTATAAATTGCCTGGGGGGCACAAGGAAATTGGAGAAACTCTGCAGGAGTTGGAGAAAGTGGGCATCATAAAGCCCACTCATAGTCCTTTTAATTCCTTAGTGTGGCCACTGAGAAAGCCAGACGACTCTTGGTGTATAACCATGGGCTATAGGGAATTGACTGAAGTCACACTCCCTTTGCATGCCGCTATCCCCTCTATAACAGCCATTCTGGACACCTTCAGCCATGACCTAGAAATGTATCATTATGTAGTAGACCTTGCTAATGCTTTCTTCTCTATTGACATAGCACAGGAAAGTCAGGAACAGTTTGCCTTCACATAGGAAGGCTGGCAGTGGGTATTCACTGTCCTTCCACAAGGATACCTCCACAGACTTGTAGCCCAGGACTTGGCCACATGGATGAAACTGCAAACAGTGTGGTTGTATCACTACATTGATGATATTATGCTCACTTCTGACTCTTTTGAAGATTTAGAAGGTGCAGTTCCTAGACTGCTACAACATTTACAGGAAAAAAGATGGGCTGTGTGAACAACACCAAGGTTTAGGTATGTGGTTTGTCTGTAAAATTCTTGGGGGTTGTCTGGTTAGGTAAAACTAAAGTTATTCCTGAAGGAGTTGTAGACAAGGTCCAGGCTTTCCCTACCCCTACCACTGTGGCAGTCTTACAAGAACTCTTCAGTCTTTGGGGATACTAGAGAGTGTTTATACCTCACTTGGCACAAATTCTGAAGCCCTTATACCAGTTGGTATGAAAGGACATCAGGTGGGACTGGGATGAGACATGTGCAGCTGCTTTTACTGCTGCTAAGTGAGCAGTCAAGGCTGTACAGGCCTTGAGTGTAATGGATTCATCAGGGCTGTGAGCTAGATGTTCATGTAACCAAAGATGGTTATGGATGGGGCCCTTGGCAGCAGCTTGAATGGATACACCAACCTATTGGATTCTGGTCACAACTATGGAAGGGAGCAGAGGTCCAGTACACCTTGATAGAGAGGCAACTGGCTGCTATGTACCACACCATGCTGGCTATGGAGGGCCTCACCAGGACAGCTCTGACCAAGGTAATAACCACCTATCCCACCACGGGGTGGGTGCGAGAGTGGACCCAAAGGCCACAGAGTGGCATGACACAGACACCCACACTGGCCAAATGGGGCACATATTTACATCAGCATAGCACCCTCTCTACTAGCCCCTTAAGTGGAGAACTCCAGTGCTTATTGGGGCCAGTGACCTATACCAGTGGAAAGCAGGAAGAACTTGCTTTTGAGCCATTGGTAGCCAAGAACCCTTATCAGGAGGGAAAAGCCCCTATACCTGAAGATGCTTGGTATACAGACAGCTCCAGTCATGGGCAGCCACCGAAGTGGAGGGCTGTGGCTTTCCATCCTAAGACTAAGACAATATGGATGTAGAATGGAGAGGGGAAGAGCAGCCAGTGGGCTGAGTTGTGGGCAGTATGGCTCATGATCACCCAGGAGCCTTCCCCCATAGTTATCTGCACTGACAACTTGTCACCTATCTGGGCTTGACCCGTGGCTACAAACATGGTACCATGCCAACTAGATGGTTGGTCACTGGCCCATTTGGGGGAAAGAGTTGTGGCAAGACCTATGGGCCTCTGGTCAGGCTAAGACTCTTACTGTATGTCATATGACTGACCATTTGCCCTTGGCATCCCCAAGGAATGATGAAGCAGACACACTGGCCCAGGTGTGCTGGCTAGAAGGAAAGCCTGCCTCTGATGTGGCCCAATGGCCACATCAGTGTTTGTTGCACATGGGGCAAAAGACAATGTGGGCTGTATCGTGTTGGTGGGGCTTGCTGTTGACCTTTGAAGAAGTCAGCAGAGCCCAGAAGGAGTGCCTTGTGTACTCTAAGAGGGACTTATACCAAGTCTCACAGCAACATGGGACAGTAGTAAAGGGGCCGATACCCCTTGTCAGGTGGCAGATAGACTACACTGGGCCTCTGCCTATATCAGAAGGATATCAGTATACCATGACTTATGAGAACATGGCTACTGGACTATTGGTTGCTTTTCCTGTATGTTGTGCAGATCAGCAAACCACCAAGAGGGGCCTAGAGCATCTCTTTGCACCCTGTGGCTAGCCACAGGTGACTGAGAGTGATCAAGGCACCCACTTTACTGGACATGCGTTACAAGGATGGGTGCAGCAATTAGGAATAAAGTGGAAGTTTCCTGTACCATATAACCCTACTGGGGTAGGCATGATAGAGAGATACAATAGTTTGTTGAAATTTGGCCTGAAGTCAGACACTAACAGTTTACAGATATTGTCAGTTTGCTTATGGACAGTGTTCTGGTGTTTGAATGAGAAGCCCTATAAAGGAGCCTTGAGCCCTGTGGAGATGCTAACACACATTGCTGCCTCTCCTATACAACTGTATGTGCAAACCAAAGAGGACTTACTGAAGCCAGGATATGGCTAGTAGAGCAACATCCTGCTGCCAGCCCCAGCTGCACTGAACCCTGGGGACTCTATTGAATGGACAAGGCCCTGGACATTTTTACACATGAACCAGCTATGGCTGGCCCTACTGGCACCTTGGGGAAAAGGCCTGGAAGCTAGCCTCATATGTATTCCTGGAGTAACAGCAGAATGGCCCCCAAAGATCACAGCAGTGTATCCAAAATGTCCAGGAGATAAGAGCCTCTTATGGGAAAGTTTTGTTTTATCTTTATGGCCAGTGCATGTACTTCCCATAGCCCTATATATTGACCCATCTCTAACCTCCACAGGGAGGGGTGTGAAAGTCTGGTATACTAGACCAGGGCGAAATTCCATTCCTGCCACTGTTCTATCACAGGACCACTCTCTTGCATGTATCCTACCTGATAGACAAGATTTACCTATGCTAGTATCATTAAAACATGTATTTTATCTCCCTTAAGATTATTTTCTTCTACAGTCCATGTGGCCTGGATGCGCCCCCTGGCTGCAGCTGCCGGGTGATGACTGCTCTGAACCCTCAGCACTGCCTGCCTATGGAATGGATGAGCTATGGACTTAATCTGCATAGGACTTTGAACCTAGCTGAATCCTCCGGCTTGAGGATTGTCATGATTTTATTGCTGTTGCTATTGCTATATCATTAGTCTGGTCACAGTGCTCCAGTTTTCCCAGGGACCACTGCAGAAGAAGGGGAACAAGTAGGTTGTAAGGCAAGATTTCTGGAGGGGTGGGCTATTAATAAAATTGTAATATTTACAGAATCTCTTGCCTGGCTTTAGTGCATATCCATATCAACAGTGTTCCTAAGGGGTGGGGAGAGTAGTTCATCTCCACATCAATGGATAGTTACCTGGGAAACTGAGGGCTTATCTGAACCTGAGAGGTTGCGGAGAAGTTTCACTTGCTTCTGCTGGAGCAGGAGAGACACCGCCCGGACCGCAGTTTGTAATCAATAAACAGGTTTTAAACTTTATTTCTCCCTTTGACTGATTTTGGTTTTAGAGGTATTTTGCCCCCAGGATTTCCTCTCCCCAGAGTTACAAAACCAAGTTTAAAACCAAGAATTTTATTAATTTTACTTTTATTCTATCATCTTAAAAGTTATAAAGTCTTACATTTGAGTAAAGACCTTAGATGGTTTTCTTTCCAGAGACTTTACAACATGCCTAAGAACTGCTGATTTTGCTGAAACCCCTGTTCACCTAGGAAGCTTAGTGACCTGGGAAGGGATCCCTACCATGTTGTTAAGAAGTACCAGTTGCCTATGATAGTTTTCTCTTACTAATCAATTGTGAATCCATAAATATATATATATTTTTTTAATTATAAAGTTAATGAAAACCTGTTTATTGTAAAAAAAATTCAAAGAAAGCAGGGGAAGATAAAGACCCCTTTGACCACAACTCACAAAGTGTACCTTTTAAAATTTCATTCTTCATCTAACTAGAGCCTTAAGTGTATCCTAATGTGATTCTTGTTAGTAAACCAGTATGGCTTTTCTCCTAAGAGTTTCCTAAACTTTTAAACTCATTTTAGTGACTTTGAGAAGAAACTACAGAAACCTTAACACTTATCATCTATCCATCCACCTATTAATACACTATTACGAAATTAGTCAGTGATTATCTTATTTGAGATCCTGAGCAGTACACTAAAGGTGCCATGTTGAATAAAAGAGAGGTTACCTGCCCTTAGGAGCTTATTTACTAACAGAATGAACCTTGGAGGTTAGGTCACCCATTTGTCCATTGCAAGAACTGCTTTTCCAACATAAATGGTGCATTTGTATATCTCCCAGGATAAGGAATTTACAAACTTATGACAGAATCAGTCCATTTAAATGGATCTTAGTTTCTAAATTGAATGGGAATATTTCCCTATGACTTATGTCCATTTTCCCATTTCTATTGTTTGAATCCATATAAAACAAACCTACTTCCTTTCTATTAATTTTCATCAGATTCTAAACATGTCACAATAAAACAACGCTACCTTAATATGCTCATGCTTTAGCATAGTCAGAGCTTATTGAGCAAATATTACTAGTAATTTGTGTTAAAAGATATATGAATGACAAACAAATCTTATAAATAAAAAACAGAGGTATCTCCCCTGAAGCCATTTATTTCTTTACAAAAGGTAACAGACTAAGGGATCAGTACATTTTCCCCCCAAATCATAATTTACATTTGTTACATTACTTAGCAAAGCTCTCTCACCTTCCTCCCTCCCTTCACCTGTCTCTTGTGTCCCTACAGCTCTTTCTCTATACTCTCAAAGGAGAAGAGGAACAGGTGTGCTATCCTTCCCCTGAATAAACTCCCAGATTCATAATTTTGGCGTCCCCATCCCCATTATATGTACAGGTGACATCTTCCCGCATTACATCAACGCACTGAGTTTTGGGAGGTGTGCAACTGATTAAAATGTTTGATGAATAATTAAAGTCTATCTTTGAGCCAGAAACAACTTATTTCCTGTCAGAATGAAATAAACAAATATAGAAAAAACAACTTAGTATAAAACGGCTATTATATAAGATGCCTCTTCTTCTAAGCCAAAACATCTTGAGATCCCTCAAGCCTCAAGGTAATTATCAATCCCCCCAGCACATTAATAATTGTTCTCTATTAGCAGGCCAGTTTTCCAGTATCTTCCATAAAATAAGCCCCTGGAATAAAATAATAGCCCAAGTATTGGAAATTATGTATAAATCTTCTTAGTTTCACCTATTTTTATTAGTATACAGAAAAGGATATAGCTCAAAGAAGACCTTTCTTGGTGCCTTTTTATTGATGAGGCAAGACTTGGTCTTCCTTAGACTCTCTAAATTAACTTGAAAACCTGTGCTCATCCCCCTGTAACTCTGACTGTGTATGTCTCCTGTTGGATATACTTTGGCAGTCTTGGCATCCCGCCTGTAGACTACTGGAAGAAGTCCATAACATTTTGAGTCACAGGAGTTTATCTGAGAGTGAAAGCAGGTTCTAATATGTGCTTTCAAGTTGTCTTCAAATATGATCTCACATGCAATAAACTGAATTATGAATTCAACTTTTAAGTAAAGTTATGCATTTGTGCAAGGTTGACTCTTTAAACTATCATAAACATTATGGGGGGAAAAGCTTACTTAAGAACACTTGTCCTTATTTAACATAAGGAAAATAAAACCAAACTAACAGTTTGCCTAAAATCTCATAGTGTGTGATATGATGGCTTTGGATTATGGATGGCTAAGAATTTAGACAAAGCACACTATCAAAATGCTTGGCCAACCAACTGCATGTAATAATCGTTCCTGAGCATAAACTCCTACTTATTTGATGTGAACATTTTTATGAGTCCTAGAAACATTTTCAGACAGTTCCTGGTCTGACATTATCAGGTGCTATCTATAAAGCATTTATAGCTCTGAGAGAGAATTATTAAACAGTCACATATTGTCTGCAGTAAAGATAAATCTGAATAAGTAGAAAGCTATCTTTTTAAAATATATTTTTATTAGAAAATGTACCCACTGGTTCCATGATCTTTTGTTTACCTGAACAATTTGCTTCCCAGATTTTCTTTCAAAAGTTCCCCATTAGGTGCTATGAACAATCTAGCCTATAAATTGCAGGGATATGATTAACTATCTTTTAAAAAACAGGTATAATCTGAGGACTCCTGTTTTTAACCACTCCAAATCATTCTGAAACTTTAAAGTTACTAATCCCCCACCCTTAGCCATAATTATTAGTAAGGATTAATTTATATAATTACTATAAATAAAACAGAGTGGATCAGTTTTTTTTACCTATAAATATAGATACTTTAAGCAAAACATCTTTGCTCCTCATCCCCCAATTTCTCACATCTGTATAGCCTGGCTGTATTCTAAACAGAGGGAACAATTGCATTATTTTAACAGGTAATGTCATTCCTCTGGCTTGCTCTATTCATTATCTCTATTCTGTTCATTTTTAGAATTTTTGCATTGGGGATTGAACAGCTTCCAATAAAGAGAAATTTTGTGTCTGAACATTGGGCTCCTTTCTTCAGTGCGCTGGTTCACAGAGTACAAGAGTACTTAAAGGGAGTTTACCCAGCAAATGCTCTTCTCATTGAATTTGGCAACAGCCCACACTTCAAATGCCAGCAACTCCCAGTGAGCCCTGGATTGCCAGCTAATTTCAACTAAAAATGATTACTACAGGGAGTTTCTTCCATTAATTGTGCTTAAAAACCAGCTAATTGTCAGCATGGTGTTAAAAATAACTTTCTCCCAAGGTTTTCCCAGTTGTACTGAAGCTCCTTTGCACTTCGTTGTCACGGAGAACCGTGATACTCACTGCAGCGAGGTGTTCCGCAGCAGCTAAGTCGCAGTAGCTCGCGTCCTCTTGTCTTCCATGGCAGCCAGTCCGTGTACTGAGGTGACAACGCTGTGCAGCAATCACAGCCTTTCTAAGAACATCCTGCTTGATGTCTTTTTATTTTTCAAGATGAAGTTCTATGGAGGGAAAATTTGGGGTGAGATTATTACTGTTATCATTATTATTACTATCAAAAGCTGAAAATTAGGCCATATGTGTTCTCCTGAGATTACTCCCCCCAACAACAAAAAGCCAAAAATAAATGAAAAACAAGAAACAGAAGCAGTGGTTTAGCATCCACATCAGCACTTTTAATATAGCCCAAATTAGTTTAGCTATAGCTCAGAAACACTTCATTGTTTCAGGTTGTTAACCACAATGTCTTATAAAATGAAGCATGTTTACTGTCATTTTGCAGAAATCATTTCTTCCTTTATGAATTTGGCAACGAAGAATTTCAAAGATACCAGTGTGGGATTGTTATCGTGCACCAGCCAAAGCGGTCAGGCCTCATTACCTCCAAGACAAAAATTACAGACGAATTTATTAAATGCTTGACTGGAAACACGCTGGTGCCTTCTCCGGTCTGCGGTGAGGGGACGACACCAGCAGCCCGCAAGCTGAACTACAGCCGTTCCCCCGCCCTTTGCATCGCAGTGCTCAGAAGCGGAGAGATGATAAACATCCCAGTCAAAAACGAATTGCTGAATTTATCGCCAGCAGGCCCCGGCAGCGCTGCTGTTCCTGTGAACGCAGTGCATTCATTTTAACAAACCCCATTTCAAGGGGTCTGCCACGAAGCAAACACACTTCTTATCTGGCTTAATATTAGCATAGCAGCTTCCAGCCCCAATTTATCTCTTTTAAAAGGAGAACTACAAGTCAGTTTAAGGGGTTTGTTCTGAATCTATAAAACAAATTGCCCTCAGTGATTATATAATGATGTCATCCTGGCTGAAGTGGATTGATTTTTTTTTTCTCAAGTATTTTTAATTTTCCAGTCACTTTTTAAAAATTCACTTTTGTTTCTCTAAGAGGTTTATACTTTCAGACTTTGCAGATAAGTCCTTGAACACATTTTTCATTCTCAAAAGGACTGATGAGGTCATGTTTTAAAATCCATCACACTGACAGTGGCAGTGAATTTTCCCTACTCCTCCTTATTCATCTGTCATACACACCTGGCCAATGAAGAACTCAAAATTATCTCCTCCTGCCTGAATTTAAGCTGTGAACTCTAGCCTTATTGTCCTAAATCGATTATGGTGGATACCTGTGAAATCCAGGCTGGCAAAAAGAAAGTGAAGCAGCTTGAATGTGCAACAAATATGTTGGTCTGCCTATGTTGCACAGAAAGTATAAGCTTCATTCCAAACTGGAAGAAGTCATTCTCTGTCCTCACCAGGCAGATACCTGAGCATGTGTCTCATATTTCCAATCTGGAAATTTCTAAAATTTCAAACTGTGAAAAACTTGCAGGAAACCTTAGATTGTCTGTGAGAATAAAGTGAAATAGGAAGAGCATGAGCTTTGGACCAAGACTGACTGGTTGGGAATCTGATTCTACATCAGCTGGGTGACCTTGGGTGGGTTTCCTACCTCAGTTTCCCTTTCTGTAAAACTGGGTGAAATAATGTCTACTTCATAGAGCTGTTGAAAGGAGTAAGAATATGTGAAACCCACTTGGAAAAGACCAATGGCACATTGCAAAAATTCAATGGTTATTAGAGGTTATTATTTGATCTCAAATGGTTGTTTTAATTCATCTACTAAATATTTTTATTTGCCAAAATGCTATGAGTTTTGTAGTCATAGAATAAAAATCTAGGCTCTTATACCTACTTATAGCAATGTTTTCTAGGATTATAGATTTTCCTCCTTATTGCCTCCTCTCTTTCAATGTTAATTAATGTTGTGTCGGTTCAGCTGTGAGTTTCCTACCTTAACTTTGAAGCTGTGGGTAGGTGGGTGGGTGGCATTAAGCTCACACAGACATGCAGACATAAGTTTCACTCTTCCTCATCACCACCGGTTGCCCTGTTGTTGGGCTGCGGCATCTGGGGAGGTTTCTCACTGTGCACGAGGTGAAACTTCAACCTGGTCAGGGGAGGGTTCTGAACAAGAATGTAGGTAAGGAAGGGATTTTTTAAAGCAAGAGGAGCAGCAAATGGCAGCAGATATGCAAAAGCAAGGAAGAGTCGAAGAAGGAAAGTGCAGCTCACTGAACTCCTACTTGGCAAAGAGCAAATTCCTTGTCAACTCCTGAAGCCAATCACCTGGGGTCCAGTGTCTGCTTGAATCTGCACAGTATGGGAACTAAGGCCCTTCCATTCCAGGATTTGGGGGAGCCACAGAGCACTGCATGGAGTGAGATTATGTTCTGAGAATTTCCCAAAGTAAAGAAAGTAGATTTTGGGGCAGACTTCTAAAGAGCATGATTGTACAGCTGCAGTCCTGTCCAAGTCACCCAGGAGACAGGAACTTGCCAGCCCAAATCAGGGATCTTAGTAGCCATTCCCTACTTGTCTGAAGTAGAACAGAGAGAGAGATGACTGGCGCTTAAGTCTAGAAAATAAAATGAAATAGGGAAGTAACAAAGATGCTTACCACTTGACAAAACACAGTAAGCTGAACAGTGAGGTCTTTATTTAAGGCAAAAAGTACACAAAGAAAGGGGAGTATGGGCAACCTCAGAGTGGAGGCACACTTAAGGGCTTAGGATTTTGTCTTTTAAGGCTTTCAAGAATGGGGCAAAGGGCCAGGGGATGGGTACAGCATAGGCTTGACTTGCCGTCTCATGATGTGTGTGCCTGGTGAGAGACATCATGTCACCATCCATAGTCTGTCCTCTAGATAGTCTGTCAGATAAACTTAACACAAATAATTTCTTGACCCTGTTCTTCTCCAAGATAGTGGCTACCCTCAAACAGCAGGGACATAACATTTAGGACTTGCCCTGCCTTAAGGTGGAGTCAGTTATTGGCTGATTACCATAAAATATGTTAGGAATCTTACCTCTTAACTCCCTGGATTTTAGTATGGAATCTTGGCCTTAAGATGGAGTCCTTCCTGTTCTTACTATACTATTCATATCTCAGCATTTTTAAGCAGAGGCAGGAAAAGTTAGTCATGGTGCTTGTCCCATGTGCCTGCCCTTCCTCACCTCCAGCTATGGCTCTACCAGGTGAACTGATCAGAATGCAAATAGAATATTTTATTATCCACTCATGTCTTAGTTCAATATTTCATTTCTGCTACCATAATATAGTCTACATCAGTGGCTTTAGAGTATAATTTAACTTAACACATTTTGTCTTAATTGGGCACTTATTGTGACCAAAGCACCATATGTTAGGTGCTGGAATAGATCATCAGAACAAACCTGTTCCTTCCAGAAGGATGTGTTCTAGAAGAGTGACACAATATGACACTCACATGACTGAAATTCAAGATAAAATAACACAAGTGCCGTGTGAGAAAAATAAAATCCTAAGGAAATTTCATATACAAAAAGGACCAGAGACCGCTTCTATGAGATGGCATTTGGCGCTGGCTCTGATGGTTTTTTAGGCTCCCTTGAAACTGGGGAAAAATGTTGTGTATTTGGGAAAGAACAGGTACAAAAGAAGGAGCAACAATTTAGGCAGAGAAAAATTTATGTATGAGGAACAGTAGATGTAGATCATACTGTACAGGATCTTGAATCCTTAGGTACTGCTGGCCCTTAAATTGTATACAACAGTTAAACAGGAAAATAATATGATTTAAAGAAAAAAACAATATTGCCTTAAAAGAATGAACCTAGTAGCAATGTGAAAGCAATATGGTAATGGGGAAGAATGTGATATCAGGACTTTGATAGAATCCTATTTCAGGAAATAATGAACAAGGGCCAGAATCATAAGCCCCTGGAAAGCACCACACAGTTCTCCTGACAAAATACCTATTACAGAACTTAGTTCAATTAGGTACTTAACAAAGGAAATGGATGCATTCA
Organism: Manis javanica; assembly: GCF_040802235.1. Classification (NCBI taxonomy): domain Eukaryota; kingdom Metazoa; phylum Chordata; class Mammalia; order Pholidota; family Manidae; genus Manis; species Manis javanica. The sequence continues at coordinate 142,197,412 of NC_133158.1, forward strand.
TGTCCAATAGCCAGGCTTCTTCTCCCGCTCAGGCATGCCAGCTCCTTATTGCATTCTCTTTCTCACGTATTCATGGAAAAGCCTGAGGTGGCAGCTCTGTCTTCCCGTGTCTCCTCAATGCACCACCAGGAACAAGCACGGTATCCTCTGCCTTTCTGCACTGTAGAGGGTCAGCAAGCAGGCCTGTAACTGACTCCATCTTGAGAGCGTTGTTTTCTGAGTTGCCATTTCAGGCCATGTAAGACCTCAAGGCAACCTGTCTCTTTTTCTCTATACTCCATTTCTCCATTTTCTCCAAAATAACTAAAATTTTCTACCTTTGTACATATTTTTTTCTCCAATGGACTCACAGTGTTCTTTTAATAATCCTTTCAATAGCCTTTGAAGGAATATTTTGTGCAAGAATTACTTTGTCTACAGATAGGGAAAACTGAGACAAGGAGATTGAATGTCATGCCTGAGGCCATGCAGCACATCAATTTTAGAGTCACGAAGACTCACCTTCACGATGTCTCTCATGCCTTGGCACAGTGCTCCATCACTGTAAGTACACACTGTGTGAGCTGTGTGAATGGCAGTAAATGTTAAAATGACACCTACATTCTAGATGCTGATAAATATAAACCAGTATTATGAATGCCTTAGATGAGAACTAAGTCCTCCAAGAGGAAGATTATTGGGTTATACTCTCATCTCTCTCTCTTCCTTATATATATATATATAACTTATTTATAAACTTCTGATGTCATCTATATTGAGACTTTAAGTTTTCACTTATACTTTATCCAGTTCATCACAAAAGCTGAAGTTTACACGCTGTAAGTTCTGCAGAGAATGATACAGTTTTTCTTTTCTTTATTTTTATACAATTCATATACAACCTTATGAAGGTTTCTAATGAGCAACATTGTGGTTACTACAGTCACCCATATTATCAAGTCCACCCCACATACCCCTTTCTTGTTATATTCCACAGATGAGTGAAATCATTTGGTACTTGTCTTTCTCCTCCTGGTTTATTTCACTGAACATAATACCCTCTAGCTTCATCCATGTTGTTGAAAATGGTAAGATTTCTTTTCTTCTAATGGCTGAATAATATTCCATTGTGTATATATGTACCACCTCTTCTTTATCCATTCATCTACTGATGGACACTAAAGTTACTTCCATTTCTTGAGTATTGTAAATAGTGCTGCGATAAACATAGGAGTGCATGTGTCTTTTTGAATCTCAGATCTTGTTTTCTTTGGGTAAATTGCTAGGAGTGGAATTCCTGGGTTAAATGGTATTTCTATTTTCAGTTTTTTTGAGGAATCTCCATATTGTTTTCCACAATGGTTGAATTAATTAACATTCCCACCAACAGTGTAGAAGGGTTCCCCTTTCTCAGCATCCTTGCTAGCATTTGTTGTTGCTTGTCTTTTGGATGTTGGATGTTGCTAACTGGTGTGAGGTGATATCTTACTGTGGTTTTAATTTGCATTTCCCTGATGATTAGCTATGTGGAGCATCTTTTCATGTGCCTGTTGGGCATCTGAATTTCTTCTTTGGAGAAGTGACTGATCCTCTGCCTATTTTTTAATCAGGTTATTTGCTTTTTGGGTGTTGAGGTGTGAGTTCTTTATATATTTTGGATGTTAACTCCTTGCCAGATATGTCGTTTACGAATATATTCTCCCGTACTGCAGAGTGCCTTTTTGTTCTGCTGGTGGTGTCATTTGCTGTATAGAAGCTTTTTTGTTTGATGTAGTCCCATTTGTTCATTTTTGCTTTTGTTTTCCTTGTCTGAGTGTGTTCATGAAAAAGTTGCTCGTGTTTATATTCAAGATATTTTTGCCTATGTTTTCTTCTAAGAGTTTTATGGTTTCATGACTTACGTTCAGGTGTTTGGCCCATTTTTAGTTTACTTTTGTGTATGGAGTTAGACAATAATCCAGTTTCATTCTCTTACATGTGGCTGCCAGTTTTGCCAACAACAGTTGTTGAAGAAGCTGTCATTTCCCCATTGCATATCCATGGTTCCTTTATCATATATTAATTGGCCATATATTCCACTCCATTGATCTATGGGTCTATTCTTAAGCCAGTACCAAATTGTTCTGATTACTGTGGTTTTGTAGTAGAGCTTAAAGTTGGGGAGTATAATCCCCTCCAGCTTTATTCTTCCTTCTCAGGATTGCTTTGGCTATTTAGGGTCTTTTGTGGTTCCCTATGAATTTCAGAACTATTTGTTCTAGTTCGTTGAAGAATGCTGTCACTATTTTGATAGAGATTGCATTGAACTGTAGATTGCTTTGGTCAGGATGACCATTTTGACAATATTAGTTCTTCCTACCCATGAGCATGGGATACATTTCCATTTCTTGGTGTCTTTAATTTCTCTAAAATGTGTCTTGCAGTTTTCAGGGTATAGGTCTTTCACCTCCTCGGTTAGGTTTAGTCCTAGGTATTTTATTCTTTTAGATGCAATTGTGAATGGAATTGTTTTCCTGATTCTTCTTTCTAGCAGTTCATTGTTAGCATATAAGAATGCAACAGATTTCTGTGTATTAATTTTATATATTGAAACTTTGCTGAATTCAGTTAGTAATTTGGAGTGGATTCCTTAGGGTTTTTTTTATGTATAATATCAGGTCATCTTCAAACAGTGAACGTTTAACTTGTTCCTTATCCATCTGGATGCCTTTTATTCCTTTGTGTTGTCTGATTGCCATGGCTAGGACCTCAAGTACTATGTTGAATAAAAGTGAGGAGAGTGGTCATCCTTGTCTTGTTCCCGATCTAAAAGGAAAAGCTTTCAGCTTCTCACTGTAGAGTATAATGTTGGCTGTGGGTTTGTCATATATGGCCTTTATTATATTCAGGTACTTGCCCTCTATACCATTTTGTTAAGAGTTTTTATCATGAATGGATGTTGAATTTTGTCAAATGCTTTTTCAGCATCTATGGAAATGATTAGGTGATTTTTGTCCTTCTTTTTGTTGATGTGGTGGATGATGTTGATGGATTTTCAAATGTTGTACCATCCTTGCATCCCTGGCATAAATCCAACTTGATCATGATGGATGATCTTTTTGATATATTTTTGAATTCAGTTTGCTAATATTTTGTATTTTTGCATCTATGTTCATCAGGGATTTTGGTCTGTAATTTTCTTTTTTGTTGTTGTCTTTGCTTGGTTTTGGCATTAGAGTGATGGTGGCAACATAGAATGAGTTTGGAAATATTCCCTCCTCTTCTATTCTTTGGAAAACTTTAAGGAGAATAGATATGTCTTCTCTAAATGTCTGATAAAATGCAGCAGTGAAGCCATCTGGTCTGTAAATTTTGTTCTTGGGTAGTTTTTTTTATTAACAATTCGAATTCCTTGCTGGTAATTGGTCTGTTCAGATTTTCTGCTTCTTCCTGGGTCAACCTTGGAAGGTTGTATTTTTCTAGAAAGTTGTCCATTTCTTCTGGCTTATCCAGTTTGTTGGCATATAATTTTTCTTAGTATTCTCTAATAATTCTTTGTATTTCTGTGCTGTCTGTAGAGATTTTTCCTTTCTTATTTCTGATTCTGTTTATGTATGTAGACTTTCTTTTTTTCTTGATAAGTCTGGCTAGGGATTTATCTATTTTGTTTATTTTCTCAAAGAATCAACTCCTGGTTTCATTAATTCTTCTATTGTTCTATTTTTCTCAATTTTATTTATTTTTTCTCTGATCTTTATTATGTCCCTCCTTCTACTGGCTTTGACCTTCATTTGTTCTTCTTTTTCTATTTTCATTAATTGTGAGTTTAGACCTTTAATTTGGGATTGTTCTTCTTTCTTCAGATAAGCCTGTATTGCTATATACTTTCATCTTAGAACTGCCTTTGCTGTATTCCACAGAAGCTGGGGTGTTGAGCTGTTGTTTTCATTTGTCTCCATACATTGCTTGATCTCTCTTTTTATTTGGTGATTGATACACTGATTATTTAGGAGCATGTTGTAAAGCCTCCATGTGTTTGTGCACCTTTGGTTTCTTTGCACTAGTTTCATACCTTTGTGATCTGAGAATTTGGTAAGTATAATTTCAATTTTTTTGAATTTACTGATGCTCTTTTTGTGGCTTAGTATGTGATCTACTCTGGAAAAGGTTCCATGTATACCTGAGAAGAATTTGTATCCTGTTGCTCTTGGGTGGAGTGCTCTGTAGATGTCTGTTAGGTCCAACTGTTCTAATATGTTGCTCAGTGCCTCTGTCTCCTTACTAATTTTCTCTCTGGTTGATCTGTCCTTTGGAGTGAGTGAAGTGTTGAAGTCTCCTAAAATGAATGCATTGCATTCTATTTCCCCCTTTAATTCTGTTAGTATTTGTTTCACATATGTAGGTGATCCTGTGTTGGGTACATAGATATTTATAATGGTTATATCCTCTTGTTGGACTGACTCCTTTATTAGTATGTAATGTCCTTCTTTGTCTCTTGTTATTTTCTTTATTTTGTAGTCTATTTTCTCTGATACAAGTACTGCAACTCCTGCTTTATTCTCCCTATTATTTGCATGAAATATCTTTTAACATCTCTTCACTTTTAGCCTGTTATGTGTTTGGGTTTGAAATGAGTCTGTTGTAGACAGCAAATAGATGGGTCTTGCTTTTTTATCCATTCTGTAACTCTATGTCTTTTGATTGGTGCATTCAGTCCATTTATATTTTGGGTGATTATCGATAGATATGTACTTATTGCCATTGCAGGCTTTAGATTGATGTTTACCAAAGGTTCAAGGGCAGCTTCTTTACTATCTAATAGTCTAACTTAACTCACTTATCATACTATTTCCAACACAATCTACAGGTTTTTTTTCTTCCTCCCTTCTTTTTCTTCCTCCTTCACTCTTTATTTATATGTTAGGTGTCATATTCTGTGCTCTTTGTGTATCCCTTGACTGACTTTTTGGGTAGCTGATTTAATTTTGCATTTGCTTTGTATTTAACTGGTCTGCTTCCTTTACAGTGATTTTATTTTCTCTGGTGACAGCTATTTAGCCTTAAGAGCACTTCCATCTAGAGCAGTAAAAATATGAAACACTTCACGAATTTGTGTGTCATCCTTGTGCAGGGGCCCTGCTAATCTTCTTTGTATTATTCCATTTTTAGTATATATACTGCTGAAGCAAGCACATATAGTTTTTCTTACCAGTGGTTCTCATAATAAAAAAGGACACAAAATTGTTGGAAGCTTCAGATAGTTAATTAACTCAGTACTTATATTAGTAATAGATGTTCTACACTATATGTAACAAGAAACCCAACTCCCAAGGATTTAAACCATAAAGATAATTATTATTTAGTCAATAAGTAGTGTGGATGTAGGTGGTCTCTGGATTGATTCAGCAACATAATGATGCCTCCAAATACCCAGGACTCCTGTAATGCTGTCTTTGCCATAATGACTCTTCTTACTACCTCATGGTGATAAGAAGACTGCTGTACATCAAACATCAGATACCTGTTCAAGAAGAGAAGAAGTGGAGAGTTGTACCAGGAAGCAACTACCAGGTGTCTTATCTCTTTTATCAGGAAACAGGAATCTTTACCAGAAGCTTTCTAGAAGAATTTTATTTGTATCTCATTGACCAGAATTAGATCACAAGGCCAGCTTGAGTTTAAAAGGAAGCTGAGAAGAGATTATTTTGGTTTTACAAGCAGAAGGAAGATAACAAAATGGGGATGGGAACAGAGTGATACAACCACAATTCTCATGTCAATCAATGGAGATTTGTAAAACACAGAACACATCTCCTTTACTTAATTTTCGTAAAGCTACTCTTTAGGTAAGAAAACAATTGTGAAGAAGTCAGATGAATTAAGGAAATAAGGGATAATAAAAGGATAAGTGTTGAAGGGAAATGTAATTTTAACAAGAGAAAGATAACTTTAATGTGACTGGATAACCTAAAATGTGACTTTAACAAGAAAAATTCCTATATACTTTTGAAATATACTGTGAAAATCACAGAGAAATGGGCCATGTTATTCAGTTTATCTGAGCTCACATTTTGAATTATTAATTTGTCACTCCTCTTTTAATAATAATATAGCCAGGCCTATTTTACAAAAGACAGTTTCACGTGTCATTATGTATATCCTTTCAACAAAATAATACTTAACTTTCCAATCATTCAGTGAAACACTGGAAATTGATATAGAAAAAGCTCACTTTCTTATTGTCAATATCTATGTCTATGTCAAGTATACCTAACAGATTCTGGATATGATTGGGTACACAGCAGACACTGAGTTTTCTGCCTACAGACTTTGGGAGTCAGAAATTTTCCCGTGGGTGTTCCTGGCTAAAGAAATAATCAATCCATCAGGATTCAACAAAACTCCAATAGGCAAATATGCTAGGCATAGTAAGAAAGCATCTTAAATGGCATCTCAGAGGTGAAAATGTAACCATTTGCAATGCTACTGCCACTCTGCTATATGCATTTTAAATAAAACTATTATATTTTTCAGCCATTCCGAAACCAGTCAATCTAGAGTGGTGCTGGGTTATAAATTTAATAAATGACATTGTCCAATGTGACATCTTAATGCCATGCATATGAAAGGCTCTTTCTGCTCATATTCCTAACTTACAGTAAGAGTTAAGTGTTCTTGGTAAAGATAAATATTGGGCTGAACTGCTGGTCCTCTGCACTTTTCGTGTTTACTCCTGTGATAATAATACCATGAGCAACAAAATAACAAGCTGTGTGAAACAATTACGATGTGTCAGGCCCTGTGCTAAGCACTTTATGTGTCTCTTAATTTATTCCTCACAATAATTCTGTAAAGAAGATAAATCATCCCCATTTTATTAAAAAAATGAAGGTTGGAGATAGTAAATAATGGTCTAGGATAACGTATCTCAAGGTATTTTCATAAGACCTAACTAGGGCCAGTTATACAGTTAGTCCACTTCTACTAAAGCCACTCTCGTTCATACCAATACTTTGTAAGAAAGCTTTCTCTTTGTATTCCAGCATCCTAAGAATACTAGAAACCTCTCAACCCAGGATATAAAAGCATTTCTCATGTCAGGTTATATCTCACATAGTACCATAGTGCAGATTATTAATATATAAACACTGAAATGCACTCTTTAATGCTTGTGCATCTTTTTCTATTTTTCTAAGAATTATTGCCTTATTAAAATTAAAGAATGAATGCAATGGAATGGAAGGACGGGCAGTTCAAATTATTACTACCAGGAAGTTTTTAAAAACCATCTGCCATGAGGCATATTCTCTAACAATGTAGACCCGTTGGTTACAGGCAAGCAAGTGGAGTCAAACAGTTCATAGCTTAATTGCCTTCTAAGTTTTTAGAGTACCAAGAAAAGGCGTGACCCTACTAAGCAAGCTGGCAGGAAAATATGTCTTCTTAAAGCCTTCTGACCTTGAAACACTCACGTAAAAAATTCCTTCCACCCATAGGCAGTTATGTTTATCCATCATCCTGTGTGTGAAAGAAAATGAGTCTATGGAGACAGTTTCATTAAAAGAATTACAGGTTTAAAAAAAAACAAAAAAGAAAAATCACTAGGGTGCATTTACAGACCATTACTTATTTCCAAAGAAATCTCATGGGAAAAGCTATGGATAATGCCACAGTGATAGTATTTCCAGGGCCTAACTCATTATCTGTATGTCTAAGGGATATCTGGCTTCTAAGGAATATCTGAGGGTCAAACAGCAATTAACATTCATTTACAGAATAGTATAAAACCTTCAACAAATATTGAATCACATTTACCCAAATATAATGTATTAAGCTATTCATTATTTTTTTAGGATTTGATATCTCCTATCCTTCACCTTTAAAAAATACTTTTAAAGAAATGCTATGTCCCTGAACACCTAGCCCCTCTCCACCACACACACACACACACACACACACACACACACACACACACACACACACACACTAAGGTATCTGTTGTAATAAAAAGTTATAAAAAAAGTTCCAAATATTCAGAAGTCCCAATTGTGCTACTTCCAGTAATAAGATCTCTTGCCAACCACTGCTTACCTTATTTGACCTCTGCTTCCTCTTCTGTAAAATTGAAATCACAGTACCATCTACTTTGAATTGTCCTTATTTATGATGGACACATTCTTCAAAGCTGCCACAAACACTGAATAAACAAATACTGAGCCACTGGTCCTGGGGAAAATATGTGGTTAGGTTCCTACAAGTCTCTGGTCACAAAATTTCCATCAACAGATGTGTATTAACCTGTTTTACAGGTGTCTGTATTTAAACACACCTTACTTAATATATACTGGTGATTCATTTTAACAATGAAATCATGGCTAACAGCACTATAACTCATGCTTTTCTAACACACTTCTTTTTCTCCATAAGGCACATCATGACCCTCTTGCAGCAGGCACAGAAGACAGAATTTCCGTCCTGTGCTTGTGGGCCTTCTTAAACAGCAAAATCACCAACAAAAAATACAAAAGTGTGAAAGAGATGGCAGGAAGCTTAGTAGACCACAGAAGGAACATTTGTTTTGGAATGGGAGCTGAAACAAGAAGACAGGGCGTAGCCTTGTCCAACCTTGTTGGGAATGTTAGCATTGGGCAACTCACCTTTTCCCCTGTCTGTGCACATCTATGAATGTCCTTGCTGACAGTATTGATTTGGGGGTTGAAAATAAATTTTAGCAAGTAGGTGAATGCACAAATACAGAATTGGCTAATAATAAGGATTGACTTCACTTGAGAATATTAAAAATAAAATTGATTTCCATAGACATAAATCCTTAAATTGAATAGAAGTCCTGGAAGTTATTTGTCATTAACATGCCAAGAGTGTGTAGACCTCCTGCTCCAACTTTTGTACGATCCTCTAAAAAGATGAAGAGAAGGCAGTGTTCCAACAAAGAATGATGAAGATGCTGATTTGTAAGGGTCCAAGAAGTGAAAGCAAGAATGGAAAGGCTGCTTCACAACTGTTTATGCCATGTTGGTTCTAAAAGATTTTCACTCTTTCATTCACTCAGCAATTTAATATCATGGGAACTTTCCCAGGCAGCAGGTGCACAAGGACAAATGCAATAAGCCCTCTCCCTTCCAGGACTGTTCTCAGCTTCTTGGGGAATGTGTAGCTCTGTCTACTGATGCAGTAAATGTCAATGCAGGCTTACGTTTGCTTCCATGTACCTTCTCCAACTAGTCTGTACTGCTGAACAGGTCACAGAGGGAAAACAGAAGAAGATTAAGGCAAAACAATGATGATCCCGCATTCGCTGAGCTTTAATATTAGGTTGAAATGAAACAAGATGGAAATTATCAAAGAATATATTCATGTTGTCCTATTATTATTATTGAGGATGGGAACAAAGTTATACTGTTATAAATTACCAGTTTCATAAGGCAGTTGTTTAGTTGCCTTGAAAGAACAACTATTTTAAGGAATCACAACAGATTGATTTTTATAAGGCTAATGTTTTTTAAAGACAGGCTGAAAACTGCTGGTATGTGCTTTTCCCTGTGTTTTAAGGATTTCAGGCCATCGATATAACTAGGTAACAAAGCATTCATTAAACCTCTACTAACAGAATGTAAGCTGAAATTCAATACTGGTGCAAATTATATTTCTGGAATTTAAATGTTAATGTATAAAATTAAGAAACAGCAACACAAGTTCATTTACAGATGATCTGAGTCTGAACCTACTGCATCAAAAGTGATTCACATCTCAAATTCCCATTGTCAGTGGTCGTGGCATCATCAATCACTCCAGTCAGTATGTGACAGAAAAGCATTCTAAGTCATTTCTTAAAAGTCAGTTTTATATCATTTTTATTCTTAACCCTAACTACCCAATTCTCAAGAGTTAGATATTGTGAATGATTTTTAACCTCACTTTTACTGTACTCTACTTTCATAGGTTCTAGAATGTTCTTTGAAATCTATCATTGATTTCATCTTTTCGATTTTTTAGAAAAGTGAATTGGTAAGAGAGGAAATAACTGTTCCATTTCTTCTTATGTTAATAGTGCCCTAGTGTATTTGTAGGTTCTCTGCATAATCAAGGGAATGGAATTTTTCACTTCTGTAAATATGGAAGACAAATAGAAGAGCTCAATCTCAGTAATCATATGACTATAACTTTATCATGGCATTTCCATTAGCACAACTGCTCACCTTACAGTCCTTACTAATTTACTAGTACTTCACTTATAATCATTCTTTAAGATCCCCAGTTGCCTCAACCATCTACTAGCTAAATTATATATGAATGAAATAATAGTACCCAAGCCTGTTTTACTTTTTCTTTAGATCTCTTTCACACATTACAATGGGATGTTTCTGATTATTATTTAGGGTGTTAGTCTTAAGTTATTTCTGAATATGAAATGAGGCAGCAGTCACAAGAGAAAGAACCTACTTAAGGAAATATGATTCAGAAATAGAACCATGACCCAGAGCAGTAAATGACAACCTGGGTATAGTGGTACATACATAAAAAAATATATCATCAATTTTCATCTGACGTCTTATTTTCAGTAAACCACTGGGATGATGGGATGCAGATATTAGAGTGGCAAATTATTACATAGAATACTGTTGCAGAAAAAAATGAGCTTAAAGTTTTTTAAATAATAAAGATCATTTTGGCTATGATAAATACCAAATTGTTGCATAAATCTGAAATGAAATCTTAACAATTCTATTTAAAAATATTATTTAGGCCTCTCCCTAATCCCTGAAGGTGGTTCTGCATATTTACTTTTTTAAAATTGACTACCAGGTAAAGAAAGACAAATACCAAATTATTTCACTCATTTGTGGTGTATAACAACAAAGCAAAACTGAAGGAACAAAACAGCAGCAGACTCACAGAACCCAGGAATGGACTAACAGTTACCAAAGAGAAAGGGGTTGGGGAAAGTGGGTGGGAAGGGAGGGAGAAGGGGATTAAGGCATATTACGATTAGCACACATAATGTAAGGGGGTGACAGGCAAGGCAGTATAGCACAGAGAACACAAGTAGTGACTCTATAGCATCTTACTGTGCTGATGGACAGTGACTACAATGGGGTGGGGGGGGACTTGATAATATGGATGAATGTAGTAACCACAATGCTGCTCATGTAAAACCTTCATAAGATTGTATATCAATGATACCTTAATAAAAAACAAAAGTATAATAAAAAAATTGACTACCAGGCAACATTTTATTTTTTATAAGCCTAACCATATAAAGATACTTGCACAAGACAAGGCTGATGGGGTCTCTACAGGATGTCTATACTGAAATATAAAGTGATGTAGCATCCTGTGGATTTTGAGACCTGGTGAATGGCCATGTACAGTCATCAAATACATGTGCCTAATCCTGAAATATGCTCTAATAGAGGCAAGTCCAGTTGCCCACTCATGGTTTAAGCAATCATTGAGAGTCTGCTACTATCTACATACTGTGCTGAAATAATACTGGTATTGGGAAACCTTGTGCCACTTTATCTAATTTGGATGAACAGTAGGGAGGAGTCCATCCTGTGTCCAATAATTAATACTGCCACATATGGTCTGATGTTTTAATGAAGAATGGAAAGAAAAGTCACATTTTGAGATCTGATTATGTGTTGGGCAGCATACCAGAACTTTTTACATGTGATCTTGTTTAATCCTTACATTAACCCTAAAAGGAAGGTCATCCAAGTTTTACAGAGGAAGATACTGAGTCTCAAAGAGTCTGAACATATTTGCCAATGAAGTGAAATTTGGAAGTGGTAGAGCTGAAAACAAAACCCAGTTTAATCTGAACTCTATTCCATAGTCTTCTGTGGTCTTTGGATTTATGAATATACTTCTAATCCTCAGGAACCTACTACTAAAGCAGACACCCTTAAGGGGGTCATACCTCATATTCCTATGAGGGAGGGGATGCCTTAATTTTTCAGTCAGTGCTTCAGAAAGAACTGTCATCTTTATGCTATAATAAAAGTCAAGAATGGCATCATAGCTGGAAAACAGATCAAGGGCCTAGAGTAAAAGAGAGGGAAGACAAAGTTCTCGTATTCCCAGTCCTACCAAGGGCTAGTCTGATCTATATAATTCTTCTTCCCTGATAGTATGTTAGAGCGGAATTACCAGAAACAGATGCATTTATGAGCTACATAAACCTAAAAAATCCCTAGAGGAAGAAATGGGCCCCCCCTGCCCTTTGAGATACTGATATACACAACTCTCAAAGTCCCTGGGAAATAATAAAGATCTTATTTCTCCCATGCTTATATTTCTTTTGTTTCATTGATTGCAAATGGCTTTGAATATAGACTCTCCTATGTGTTCTCCAAATGTTTTTCTTTTGCATAAAACATGACATTGTCAAGCGTGGAAGACTACACAGTTCACTGCAGCCACCAGAAGTCATTGATTCCCGCATTTATTTCCTCCAGATTTCAAATCTATTTTTCGTGCTGCTTGTCATATAGGGTTGACATGTGTCACAAGATGCTGCTACATACTGAAATGATGCATAACCATCAGGCAAAATTTCCAAAGAATAATACATTTTAAATGCCTCTCTATTTAGTTTGATGCACTCAATTGCCAAAAACCAACATATATGGGAGTAATATAAATAAAATGGAGAATGAAGTTCTCTCTCAGTTAGACCCAGAGAAGCTAATAAACAACAAAAGAAAGAAAAAGTCTTCAGCATATTTTGCTGACTTTAAATGCACAGAATCAGTAATGTTTATGAAAATTTCATTAAAAGTTAAGTTGATAACCTTCCAACTCTCGTCCTGGTACTCATAGCCATGGATTCAGTCCCCTGGGGTTCTTATTTAATTGTGGCACTGATTTTCTCTGAGCTGTCTGAAAGTCCCTTCATTTACCAAGGATCAATTTTTTTCATCTTTTAAAACTTGCCTCTTCTCTGGAAATTATTATGGGCCAAAACAAATGAGGGCTGGAAGAAACAGGATAATAAAGTGAATATATATATATATATTCTACATTTATAGATAAAGCAATATTACTGAGTTAAGTCAACAGAATAATACTGGCAAAAGGTAAGTGGCAGGACTTGCTTGCCTCAACCTGGTGACCCATGATATAGGCAGGAAATCTAGATAGATTACAGTTTATGAGAAGTAAGTAACAATCTCTGCTTCACTGTGAGAATGTATAAAGTAAAGTTAAAGAATCATCATGCCACAGTGCCCTCTCTAACCTAACTCACACAGACATACACACTATTACCTGGACTCATGTCATACAAAAACAAAGTGCTGGCACAGGCTTCCTATTGGGCAAATTTATTTGAGCAGAGTGAGCACAGTGAAATAAAGCAAAGATGAGTTAAATATTAAAATGAAAAAATACAGCATTCCCTTGAACAGCATATTAGATGACATTTTTCTATATTAATAGCGTGTTCCTACTTGACACTTGGTTTCAAGTTATTCAGAAAGAAAACTGTAATTCATTCATGCCACGTGGTTGACACGGCAGTTTACTTGGTGCCTACTAATCTCTTCTGAATCAACTGTTGCCACTTGTTCTATTATTTCTGCTGCACAATTACTAATCTACAGGTTGAGCTATAGGAGACTGCCAATATTGAACATTTTAGACTATGAAAATGGCAATTTCATGTTTCAGCCATAATTTCAGTTTACTAGTCTCACCACGTTACTCTTTCTGGACTCCAGTCTTTGCCTGGGTTAGCTCTTCTTCACTTGCTTCCCAATATCCAGTCCTTCCTAATATTTGGCCAACTCTGACTCATCCTTTAGGTCTCTACTTCTACGTCTCTATCTCTTATAAACTTGCTACTGGAAAAAGAGTAGATTCTGTGCTTCTAATCAAAATAAATATAAAGGTTCTAATCTTTGTTGTTCTTGTGTACAGCTATCTATAGCATCCACTGTTTAGAACATAGCCCCATTGAGTCCCTTTGTTTGTTTTATTATTCTGTTTTTGACAACCCACCCCATGCTGTAAGTGCTTGAATAGATTGGGGATTTATTCATTCTTTGTGGTAATTATTTTGATAGCATTCACTTTCCTCAGCCAGATAAGCAATCACAACTACCTGCTGCAAATGTATTATTCTCTAGATTGGATAAATACCCCAACCTCTACACTTTCTCAAAACTAGCTTGCTATACAGACAATAGCTTCTATTACAGTCATAGGGAAAGCTATATTTTTCACCTTATTAGTTGCTAAGACAATTCTAGGTGCTGCCAGTCCCTAATCTGATCCTTATCGATATGCATTGAATACCTGTCCTGACACTAGGATGCTTCACAAAAAGAACCCCACAATATGCTATTATAGGCCCAAATATTACTCCTACTATAACCTGAGCTTGAATCCTTTGAAATGGATAAAACTTCACTCAGTTTTTGCTGATTTTTAAGGGGGCATTTCTAATACATTTCCAGTAGATTGACAATGGTGTATGCAATTTTATTTTTATTTTCAGGAAAGGGATCACCATAGGAGTCTAGCAATCATTGATGTGGAAGAAAAAGACAACCTGAGGTTTATTCTCTATGAAAACACACCTTAACATATCCTTTAATCTAACTGTTACCAGAATAGAGCTATACAATGAAACAAAGATAAAAGGCAATACTGAAATTGGACAATAAAAGAACTACCAAAAAAGTTAGCCATTACAGGTCGTTTAAATTAATTTCAGAAGAATCTAATATTTAAGGCAAAAGGGCCACCAAATTTAGTACAGTTATAAGCAGAGTTTAGTATATGAGGAAAAATAATGAAGTCTTACCTATATAAAAACACAACTTTTTCCTGAAATGTTACCGGCATATCAAAAAAATATAAAAATGATTTCTATGACTACATGTTCCACATCAAATTCAACCTGAATGAACAATTTGAGTAAAATTTATTTGATTATTTCATTTAATAATTAGTTACCCACATTTATCAAGTACCTACAACTGCACTGGGCACTGAGAAGAAAAGTCAATGAACAGAAATTAATACACAGAAGCTGTCAGTCTAGTAGAGAGTAAGAATAAACAATAAGGAAAATGTAACTAACAAGTACCATGATACTATATATCCAGCACCCAGCTAGTAATCCATCTATCATAACAAAAGGTAAGGACCTAGAAGGACACATTTCTGTGGAACCTCAGCAGACCACACAAATTGCACAGCACAACTCTTACAAACCTCCCATCACAGTGATTTACTTCCCTCAAACAACATATTCTACCAGCAAACAAATAGTTAAGAGAACCAGCTCAGCTACAACACTTGGCCAGACCAGAAAGTTCAGGTTGTTGTTGGTCATTGCTCTTGATTAATTAGCCGCAAAGATGCCCTGTGGTGAACAAATGCTATTGAGATCTAGGCTCACAATCATTTCTCCATGCCTCTACTTTCTGAAAGTTCATGGTAGTTTCCTTTCTGTCCAGCTCCAACTCCTCCCCAGCTTACAATTAAAAGGCTTTTCATGTGGTGTTGAATAATAACAATAATGATCAAAATCACCTGACTATCCAGAAGAGAGGATTAAAAAGGATTATTGTACTATAATATAACAAAAGGAAGCAGCAGGCAAAGAAAAATGAATAGGGAACTTTAGGTATATATTTTAACCAAAGACAGGATTGATTGATTTTTCTCCTGCACCTAAAGCTTTTGAGATAAACATAATTCTTACACAAAAAAGCCCAGGCTAAGAGAGATTTCTTAAGTCAAGGGGTAACTTTTTTTTGTCAGCTGGTCTTTAAATTTGTTGAGCTGAACCTATTAGTGGGGTTAATTCCATTGCACCTTCTAAGTAGATATGGATAGTTTTTAAATTTAAAGTGAGCACTTACCTTTAACACCAGGAACCACCAATAACATAGAACAGGATTTTGCCCAAAAGGTAAAATAAAAAGTTATGAATCTTACAATACTTCAAGGGTGAATTCCTACTTGTGTCATCCACTACATCATTTTTAGATGTTTATATGCATGTTTCTTGCCTTTTCCCAAAAAATAAAAACAAAAATATGTAAGGACATTATACCTAGAAAAGAGACAATGCCTTCACCAACAGTAACAAAATAAAATAAAATTTCATATATCAGATGATCCTGGTTAATGTATTCGGTTGTTATATTCTGAAAATCTATGACATGGACTTCCTATTCTGACAGAGATGGAATAACAGGAAACTTATCTACCTTCCTCATTAAAACAACTAAGGATCTAGACTAAATACTTAAAAGAATAGGCTTTAGAAGCTAGACATCAAACAGTGTAGAACTGTGATTTCTGAGACAAGGATCCAAACAAGGTAAGACTCATGATCGCACCAGCTTACTTCCTTGAAAATGTTTCCAAACTGCAGCACCTGAAGGGAGACCAGATAGAGCCTGGCTGCCTCACTTTATTGAGGAGACAGAGATGGGAGTTTGGGGCAGACAAGGTGGCTTGGAAAAACCAAGGACTGCAAAGGAGAGAAGTGGACAAAAAGAAAATGCCAAAGATCTGCAGGGTATTGTAGATCCAGGCTTGTTACTGATTAACTCGTGAGTGTGAGGAAGCTACTTGAGGCCAAGTTAAGAACCATTTGAACAGGGGGGAAAAGATGATGGCATGAGAAGTGGGACTACATCAAATTAAAAAGCTTCTGTACAGCAAAAGACACCATCAGTAGAACAGAAAGGCAGCCTACAGTATGGGAGAATATATTTGTAAACAATATATCTGATAAGGGGTTAACATCCAAAATACATAAAGAGCTCACACTCCTCGACACCCAAAAAGCAAATAACCTGATTAAAAAATGGGCAGAGGATATGAACAGACACTTCTCCAAAGAAGAAATTCAGATGGCCAAGAGGCACAGGAAAAGATGGTCCACATCGCTAATTATCAGAAAAATGCAAATTAAAACCACAATGAGATATCACCTCACACAAGTTAGGATAGCAACATCCACAAGATATGCAAAAACAAATGCTGGCAAGGATGTGGAGAAAAGGGAACCCTCCTACATTGCTGGTGGGAATGTAAATTAATTCAACCATTTTGGAAAGCAGTATGGAGGTTCTTCAAAAAACTAAAAATAGAAATACCATTTGACCCAGGAATTCCACTCTTAGGAATTTACCCAAAGAGAACAAGATCCCAGATTCAAAAAGATATATGCATCCCTATGTTTATCAGTTTACAACTGATAAGCACTATTTACAATCCTCACGACATGGAAGCAACCTAAGTGTCCATCAGTAGATGAATAGATAAAGAATACATGGTACATATACACAATGAGATATTATTCCACCATAAGAAGTAAACAACTTTTACCATTTGTAACGTGTATGGAGCTAGAGGGTATTATGCTCAGTGAAATAAGCCAGGTGGAGGAAGACAAGTACCAAATGATTTCCCTCATTTGTGGAGCATAACAAAGCAAAAACTGAAGGAACAAAACAGCAACAGACTGACAGAACCCAAGAATGGACTAGCGGTTACCAAAGGGTAAGGGACTGGGGAGGATGGGAGGGAAGGGAGCGAGAAGCAGATTAAAGGGTATTATGATTAGCACACATAATGTAGGTGGGGCACGGGGAAGGCAGTGTAGCACAGAGAAGACAAATAATGACTCTATAGCATCTTACTACACTGTTGGACAGTGACTGTAATGGTGTAGGTGGTGGAGACTTGATAATAGGGGGGGGAATGTAGTAACCACAATATTTCTCATGTGAAATCTTCATAAGATTGTATATAAATGATACCTTAGTAAGAAAAAAAAGTATGGAAAGAAAAAAAAATCCATTTGAACAGATTATGGGGAACAATTCTCAGAGTTTACACAGGGTGAACATAAGTTGAATTGCCACTATCCAGTGTGACATGAAGTCTTGTAATTCAAAAGAAATAAGGTATAGCACTCAGAGCAGGCCACTGCATTCCTCATTAGTCTAGGGTAAAATCCAGACTAGACTAAACACAGATCTGGTTCCACTTAACAAATCTAAAAAGTAAGATCCAAAAACATCATGAAATTTAAGTATGTCCCAGAAAAAAGCTCAGGAATATTTATAGGAATACAAAAATATCCAGCATCAAACAAGGTGATATTTAATTTGGTTGACATCCAAGGGTACCCAATAAAAAATTACTAGGCATGCAAAAAAGTAGGAAAATACAACCTATAAAAGGAGAAAAAATAAATTTATAGAAACAGACCAAAAAATAACAGAGGTGACAGAATCTATAGACAAGAACACTCAACCAATTATTAAACAGCCATTCGAACCATAGCACATATGTTCTAAAAGGCAGAAGGAAGATGGAGCATGTTAAGTAGAAACATACACCCAATCAAACATCCAGTTATGAACACGATAGTATCTGAGAGGAAAAACACATAGGGTGGGTTAGCAGCAGACTGAACACTGAAGAGGAAAATATTATTTAACCTAAAGATATAACAATAGACACTATTCAAATGAAATACAAATGGAAAAGGAAAGAAGCATAGGAAAAATAGGTAATAGGCCAGCAGTGAGCTGTGAGACAACTTTAGAAGTAAGGAGAAGAGAAAGGCTAGCAGAAGAGACAAAATGTCTGAAGAAATAATAGCCAAAAATTTTCCAACTTTTATATAAACTGTAAACCCACTGCTCCAAAAATTTCAACAAACCCCCTAGGACAGAAAGACGGCATATTTCTCTTTGAAACAATACAATCCAAAATACAGTAGAACAGTATCTATAAAGTAGTGGAAAACAAAATCTATCATCCTAGAATTCTATACCCAATTTATTTTTCAAAAATTGAAGAAAAAGAATTTTACTTTTTTCAGTCACCAAAATGTTGAAAGAATTCATCACCAGCGTATCTGCACTGCAACTAATGTAAAGTCCTTCAGACTGATCTGTGCAAAGGAATGTGAAAAACACCAGAAGGAGAATAAACACTTTGGATCATGTTAAAGGATGCTAAAAACTGAGACACCACAATGATAGATTCTAAAACATTATAGACTCCTCATACGCAACATTTATGATCAAAATGATCAAGAACTACTTTCGTGAACTCTTGTACTCTCAGCCAGGTAAGACATGAAAAGTGGTCAGAGACTCAGGAGGGAGGAATTGCTGCAGACATTTATGACAGAGAGTGTTGGCACATAGGTTTCTGCCAGCATCTGTGGTGGGGAATATGGAATATTTTTCACTTCTTGGGAAAGAGAACCTTCCGCAAACACTTGAAGAGTTTGTAGTTGAGGTCATGGAGCTTTTATCTGTAATTCACATCTGAGAAAATTTAAGTCACCTAATATTGCAGAAAAGAAGTGAATGTATAGTTAGTACTGACTCCCAAGTTTCTGACAGCAGGGCACACTAGATACTTCCTAGGGTAAACACTGAGCATGGGGAGAGGGCCAGCGCGACCTGCTCGTGGGGGCACTCCTCACAGCAACCTAAGAGGGATGGTGAGACCAAAGGAGCAAGTCCATGGAAATGGAAGAGAACATCAGATTCCAGACGGAGGTGCTGCAAGAAATGATCTGAAATAGTGAGGCAGCTGCCCAGGTCAAGAGAAGCGCAGCAAAGTGATCTGCAGCATGGCAGTGGAAATTCATTAAAGTGCCCCAAGTGTCGTCTCTAACCATCTGCTAAACTAAAGAATGCAAAGTCACTCAGCCAAAACTCACTCTAGCCTTTATCTTTCTCATCAACTTTCACCATCTGCTGTAGTTTAATCAGGGTACAAAACAATAGCTACTAAGTGGGACAGGAGTTGTGGGGGAAGAGAAAGCAAAAATCAACCATATTCCTTCTTGGAAGGCAGAAAGCCACAGGCTACATCAAAACACAGGAAGGAGGAGATGTACTTTTGAATGATGATTGTGTTGAGTTCCCCAAAATATCAACAGACGCCCTGTTAAAAAAAAGCAAAGCTAAATTTATTAGGGAGAAAAATGATGTTCTGCATTGTTTTTTAAAGATGATTTTGAAATCTGTTGAGTTTAGAAAGAAAATGTAGACACAGGTATGTATTTGCAGGCATACAGACAATTTTTGGAGGCATATACTAGGAAATGGTAAGTGGTTCCTTCTACAGAAAAAATCCAAGAATTGAGGTTAGGGAAGAGTTTTCCTTATATATCTTTTATACTGTTGTGCCTTTTTCTTTCCTTACCATGTGCATCATGACAGTCACTGTCTGTTGCTGCCCAACAGCCATTCATTCATTCCTTTCTGCCAAGACAACCCTGCTTTTTTCAGCATAGCAATGTTCCCAGCCCCAAGTGATGGGTCTCAAATGATCTACAATACTCATGACAGTTAGGTTCCCTGATTTCCCAGCCCCCTTGAAACGAGGGGGAGCATGTAATTCACGTCTAAAAAGAAATCACTGATAAATAGATTGCATGGTACTACCTTTTCCCTTTCTCCTCTCTTCCTGTCGTAAATGCAGACTGATGGCTAGAACTGGAGCCTTGGGAAAGGAAAAAAAGAATCAAAAAGACTTTGATCCTGACATTGTAGAACCAATCAATCAAAGCCAGAACCTTCTGACCTCTTGTTATCTAAGATCACAAGTGTTTTCCTACCAGTTTCAGCAGCATCGCTTGATAGCTTATTAGAAATACAGAAGCTCAGGCCTCACCTGAGACCCACTGAGTCTCAAACAGCATGTTGACAAGATTCCCAGGTGATTCATAGATACAATAAAGTATGAGAATCATGGCTCCACAAAAAATAACCCCATTTGATTAAGGTGTTGTCAGATATTTCATTAACTGGAGCTGAAGTGATTTAAATCATACATGCATGTATTGCATTCTCAATTTTTTTAAATACTACTTAAAAATATAAATAAATATGTGGTTTAATAAAAAATACTTACATATACTTTAACTGTTTAGGGGCTATTTATTTCCTTTTGGCAGAGGTACAGAAGAGCAAAAAACTAAAAATGGTAAATAAGGTTTCTATTCCTTTCAGAATGAAAAATAGTTTCAAATTTATTCCACATGCCAAAGTTTTAATCTGTGGACCACTCTGTATAAAAGCTGTAGTTTAATACTAAAAAGGCTCCAATAAAGAAATGATATAGATATAAATAGATATATAGATATAACCAGTAAACGTGAAAAAATTTTTCTGAATTGTTCTTGTTTACTCTGGATTTGAATTATCAATTCAAAGCTCTGAAATAATTGTATCAAAGTAGATTTAATAGAGACTGATGTTTTTTGCTTCTGTCTAAACCTGTTTTAGATGCTGACTAAAAAACACAGACAGAAATCACCAACATTTAGTTAAAACAAGCTCCCACCACTAGCAGTTTCCATTTCTGCTTACTGCTCAATTGAACTGCTTATGTATCCTGGCTCTGCTATAAAGAAATTTTGGGCTCAAATCCCAGGATTGATTCTACTGCAATAGGATTGTCAGATACCAACTTCTGTAAAATATTCCTTCCTTCTACATTATTTAACCCAAAGATTTCAAGTCTCAGTCACCAAAACTAACAAAAATTTCACAGGATAACTAAAAGAAGCAGAAAGAGGGACTAAATCAGCCTTGAGTCCATATTCGGAACATATTGGTAGAATAGAAAATACAGCTATTTGATAAACCAAAAAGCTGTATAGTCTGTTCTATAAATACATTTTATAAATGTACATGCAAAGTTGAAGTGAAACACAGCTCAGGGAAATAACCTACAGATGTAATCTCCATCAAATGGCTAATAGCATCACTGTCATTGAGATTTTATAACCACATCTTATAATAAAAAGAGAGGAAATGGATACTAAGGTAACTACACCTTTGGTCTCACACTGGTACTGAAAATAACAGAATGATTAGAACTTCATAAAAATACCATCAAAGTGATTGTGCATTGAGAAAGTGTGTTCTTTTTTAATTCATGACTACCTTCAATACTTGCCTCTAATAGCTATTTTTCAATATGCAAAGTCTGAAATATTTTATCTCACAGTACTCTAACTTTTGCATGTCTAGATCTGAGTCTCCTACCTGACTAGGAGCACCATACCTAGGACTCTGCCTGGATTGTAGTAAGCATTTTTTTCTTCATTTAGTTATATGTTAGCCTCACTCCATCTCTAGTGCCCAGAAAAATACAGTTTCTGTGTTGTGCTTACAATGCTCCATTTTATCCATGGTTCCCCAAGAAATTTTCTTTCTTGCTTCTGAGAGACAGGGTCTTAAGGTGAGAATCAGCACTAAAATGATAAAGTCATCATGGGGCTAAGTGAGATTAAAACATACGGCCCTAGATTCCTGTCTGCAGATAATTAGCTGAAAGAATTTGGGCAAGCCACCTCGCCTCTCCGGACTTCGTATTCACAGGAAAGTGAGGGGTTTGCTCTAGATTTGGTGATTTCCAGGGTCCCCCCATCTTTAACCTTCTAAACTCTCTGCTTTTCCTATCTTCTGACCCCCACCTTCACCACCTCTTACTGCCATGTACAGGACGGAGAAAAAGTTCAGACAGGGCCACTCAAAGCACAGGTTTCATACCATTCAAAATCTAATTGGAAAGGATTTTTGAACACGATTTTTTAAAAACCTCTAAGAGACAGAAGCCATGTGAACTTTTAATGAGTAGACACCAAATTGTTACACCTTTAAGTGGTGCTCCAGTTCAGAAACAGGTTTCTTCTCCAAGATTAATTACCTCTGTCTGACACTATTACCCACTGAAATGTTTTATAAGCCCACAATACCAAGAGTTTGAAAAAGTGTCACACACCAGTAATTCCTATTACTGAAACATGAGTATGACAATTGAATCTAATGTGAGGGGGGAAGCCGCCCAGGCATTTTTCTAGGTCCAGCTTACACTTCTGCCAGGGATGCTGAGAGCTGGCACTGATCTTGAGAGGACTTCCTAGAATATCTTTCTATTATATTATGGTTTCTGTTAAAATGCTTTGGGTCATGAGAATTCTGTTGTCAACAACCAAATGTGCTGCTTAGTGTCACCTTTTGTGTTTCATGACATACACATTTGCAAAGCAATTGCCAGAGAAAATTTATCTTCTCCCTTCTAATTGGATTGAATTGCTCCTAGATCTTTCTCTGATCCCCAAAAGCAAATGAGGGGGTGGAATACCTTACACTAGCTAAAAGGTAGAATTATTTGAAGCAGTCACCGACCAATTCTAGTGCCAAAAAAGGTATTTCCCCTCTTTCTCTCTCTCCCTCTCCCCTCACTTTCCTCCCTCCTTTTTTTTTTTTTTTAAATAAGTTTTCTTGGTTATACTCGAATTACTTTCTTCACTTCATCTTTGGGTGTGTCACTCTGCACACATGTAGCGCTGAGCTGTGCTGAAGTACAGGTCAGTAGGAGCTGCTGCATTAGGAGATCTTGCTGTATATTTTGCAGGCTTTCTAACCCCATTCCTTGGGGCTACACAAACCCTGGATGTGCAGATGAGAACAGAAGAAAACTGCCTAGAGGCAAAATCTGTTCTAGGCAAATTTAAGAAAGTTCTTGGGGTGCTCCCGTCTTTGTAAACCTCCCCCCACATTCTTCTCTTTCTCTCTCCTCCACCACCACTTTCTCTCCAGGATTTTCTTATCAAATCCCTCACATTAAGTAGAGGAAATTATGGACACATACATGTTGTCTCTCTCAAAGGTACCACTAATATCTATACTACCTAAATAAATTATTAATTGTGAAGTTTTAGATTCCACTTTACCTGGGCTCTTTTTTTAATGATTCTTGGGAGCAGGATGGTTTTCTACCCACTCTTAGGTCACTCTACATAAGCACCTGTGACTTCTCTTCTGGCATGTTTTGTCTAGAACCATTCTTGAGTGCTGGATGGTACCTAGAGCCTCTATCCCATTTTCTTCTATACCCTTCAGGGTATCCACACCATTCACAGCTCTGCACATAGACACACACACACACATTCCTCCATCTTCTATTTATTGGCTGGCCAGCTCCTCCTCATTCCTCCTACGCATGTTGGTTTCTGTCCCTCTGCCAAAACGTGAATCGATGACACCCATAGTACAAGATTTCTTTCAAGGAGCCACAGAATTCTGAATAGCTCAACACTATAGTAAAGATACCATACCATCATACAATATTGCTCTTTGGTGACTTTGAGATCCTTTCAGGTGGCAAAAATGCTAAAATGGTTGCATTACAGAATAGCAAATCTATGGTGTGAGATTATTCATCAATTACAAACAAATGAAAACTCCATGCGGGGTATTCTCTAAACTCTATCCAAATAGTGCATTGCATGAAAATCTCAGGAAAGGAAAAGTAAAATATCCACTGACCAAAAGTTCAGAATATATTGAGTCATTGAGGGGAAGAATGGTAACAGAATAAAGATAAACCCTGGATTAGAGGGGTTATTTTTCTTCTATATTTTATAAATATTCATGAATAAATATAGACAAAATGAGTCAATCAGACAGTCCCTGACCTCTGGGAGTCTTGTACTTAGGACCAGAGAGAAAAATAAAGCACACATACTACTCAAATAATATGCAATGGCAAGCTGGGTAAGAACTCTGAAGATTCCATGAGAACACATGAAAGGAGATCTTGACTAGTTTACCTGGCCCAGGAAGATGAAAAAGGAACATTTATGCTGTGATCTAAGGATGAAGGTAAAAAAGGGGCCAGGAGAATTCTCTTGGTAGACCTTGCAAAGGTTCTAAGGAAGAAGGAAACCCAGCCTGTTTTAGGAACAGAAAGAAGGTTAGAAGAGCAGTATTAAAGAGAGCAAGGATGAGAGTGGCACCAGATAAGGTGGGAAGGGTAGGTAGCAGCCAAACTAGAGGCCTTCTGGATAGAATATGTAAAGATTTTGGTCTTTAAAAAAAAGCAAATGGAAGAAGTGGAAGCACTTAAGCCTTCTGAGTACAAAAACTTTACACAGACTATATAATGGAGAATAAATTAGAGGGTGGAAAACTTAATATGAGAAAAATGCTAAGCAGGCACAACAAATACATAAAATAATTCATTTGATTACCATTTATCACTGGCAATAGGTTGGTGCTTGTAAAAATATAGATAAATGGGAAAACTAGGGAGATATTTAGGAGATAAAAGATCTATGGCTTGACACGGACTGAACATGGGTCTAAGAATAAGGAATAGCCAAGGATGTCCTATGACAGGGACTCTCAAGCACAATTGCTGGGGATTCAGTTCTAAATGTGTTGAATTTGGGGTGTCTCTGAGAGGGTTAGTGGATGTGTCAAATAGGTCACACACCATGGAGCTTCCAAGTTCAAAGGAGAAGTTTCATTCAGAGGTAACACATTGGGAATTGTTTGCATACAGGTGAATAGAAGGAGCCCTGATAAAGAGTAAAGGGGAGGGGAATTGAAAAATTTGAGAATGCTAAAGAGAAATAATCCCAAATATGGACATAAGCAAAATTATGGAGTCTAGCTGCAAATCAATGGAGGAGAACATCTTTTAGCAGGAAAAGGACAGTATCATAAAGGGGCACATACAGATATACACTCACTTAGGAAACATATCAAAGAATGGGAAGAAAAGCACTGTGGACAGGACTAGAATTTTACATGCTTCATCTCTCTCTCAACAAGTAAAACTGTATCATCCACAAAGCAGGAGTTCAATAAAGAAGAAAACGTAGCAATAAAGGTTAAAAAACAGTCAGTTTGACAGAGGATTCTTAAACGGATTTGGATAAGGCAATTCTTCATTTAATCCAAATGTTGCCTGTTCTCTTATTTTAATAAAGGATTGGCGGGGGAGTGATCTGGGTAACCTGAAGTGACACAACACATTTTTTTCTCTCTAGTTAAGACAACCACCACCGCTCTTTTAACCATTTGAGAGGGTGTCAGGGTCAGGGAATAAATCACAGGGAAAGTTCAGTTTCAAGGAACTTTTAAAAAGGAATATATCTGCTTGAGTTCATTTAATTTCTCAATTATTCTTTTACCATAAAATATCAATGTTACATATTTTTAAATAAAATCAAATTACCATTTCCCTTCAATTGGGGTTTTGAATATTCCACCAGAAAGTTCATACCTCAACTCAAGTCTGCTATAAGAACAATTGGTGAAATAATGCTGTCCTCGGTCAAGAAGATGGGTAGACTCTACTTCCCTTGAAAGAAATGTTAAAAATGGGTTTTTTTTCAAGGTAAACTGTTTATTTAGCTTCTCTTATGCTACTCATTTCATATATATTTCTTTTCTTGAGCATATACATTTCTGGCCTACTCTCCATTGAAATCCAACAGCAATATTATTCAATGCCTACTAAAAATAATACAAAACATGCACATTTATGGGTAGATCACCACATGTGTACACTAACAGAGCAAGCTGTATGGGGTCAAGCACTCTGCTGTCAGCACTGTCATTCTTTCTTCCTCCAGACTATTCTGTGGACTACTGACCAAGGCAACTTTGCTGCCACTGATCATACTGCTAGGATGGAATTGGTAAAGATTACACTCTAAAACCTCAGTGTTTTTATTTGGAATTCTAAGGTTACTAATTTCATATATAGCCAGCACTCAATCGTTTCCCTGTCTCTTTATTCCTTCCTATATATTGTATTGGTTTCCCTCTTCCACTATATTCCAACCACCTTGAGTATTTTTTTAATCCTCTCTTCTCCCTGAAGTACTTGGTACAATGTGTCTTCCTAGTAGGTGATAAACAATGCACTGTTCATAGTGTGTGGGTGTGGGTGTGTGCACCACAGTGCACTTGGGATGAAGGTAATTTCATATACTGTCATCAGAAAACAAGGATGGCAAAACCTAGACATAGGTTTTCATTATCAGGTTTAGAAATGTAGATTGGATGCAATAAGCAGAAGGTTACTATTAGACCTTGAGTAACGATGTTTTGTATCAAATACATTTTGTAAAAGATGTTTCCTTCCATAGATCACAGATCTAATTTTCTCTTAAAAATATTTTCAGAAAATCATAACAATAAAACTAGCTCTCTCTAGTTATTTCCTTGCTCGAAGAGTCAATCCCCACTTAAAATTCCTGAAAACAATAATTGTAGCCAATAATTATTACAATATTGTTATCAATATTACATTACATACTACATATTGTACAAATTTACATATTGTTACAATAATAGCCAATATTATTATCTAGTCAATAATTGTAACAGGAGATCACTACCAGCCAGCAGATGTTGAAGTGCCTCTGCCTTGACTCCTTTCACACACACTCCTACCCTCACCACAGCTCCCAGAGGCCAAGCAGTGCAAACGTGAGCCCTGCCTGCTGCAAACTACCTTTGGAGCTTTGATTTCTTCACCAAAAAAAAATTCCTGTGGGATACAAAAACCAGAACATGGAGAGTACCAAAAACCACCAAGGTTTGGAGTGGAAATTCACATAGAATTATCTGACATAAGATTTTCTACTTTGTATTCTTGGTGTTTTCATTCATTATTTAAAGGAAAGTTTTAAGGAAAATAGAAGGTATTTGCAACGTGTGTGTATGTGTGCATAAGAAGCCTCCCTGTAATAACATACCATTACTTATAAAAACCAAATTTCCTGGAGGGGAGTATCAAAGCATTTGAATTACATAGAAGTTTCACACTGAGGACTCTTTGAGACCTCACCCTATGTGTTCTTCATTTGGCTGTCCTGATTTGTATCCCATATTATAACAAAGCTGTAATAATAAGTATTGTTGATGTTGAACAATACAGGTTTGAACTGTGTGGGTCCAATTATATGCAGATTATTTTTCCAATAAATACACTGGAAAATTTTTTTGGAGATTTGTAACAATGTGAAAAACATTTTCTTTTTTCTAATTACTTTACTGTATGAATACAGTATATAATACATACAACACACAAAATGTGTGTTAATTGACTATTGGTAAGGTTTCTGGTCCACAGTGCTATTAGAAGTTACTGGAGAATCAGAAGTACACACAGAGTTTTGACTGTGCAGGGGTTGGCACCAGCCCTCACATTGTTTAAGAATCAACTGTATACCACTTTACTGAATTCTTTAAGTCATTCTAGTGAATTACTGGACCTGAGAGAATAACAGGAGCTCCTGAATTTGTAACCTGGGAACCCTGGGGCTTGTGGCTAGTGTCCAAAGTGAGGGGAGTTTTGTACAGAACTGTGACCTCACAGGCTGAGTAGCTAGTGCCAAAACTACATTATGCGGAAATAGGAAATTGTGGGCTGGGGGTGGGGGGAAGATTAAGACATTATTCCCATTCATGAATATTTAAACTTTTTTAAATTCCCAGCTAGAAAAAATTTTAACTGGAGCATGTATTCCATTACCCTTTGCCATGTCTGGTTGTATTATTCATGTCACTTTATCTCTTTATCTTCCCTGGTCTCCCCATGAAAATGGAGTAAATAACTAAATCTGAATTATAGTCATTTTGTGATGAGGTATGCTGATAACTACGATTGTGAGCACTGACCATTTGTAATAATAAAATAAAATTGTCAGCCTGACCTAAGCCTCAGAAAAAAAACGACAACTTTCTTTAACTCAAAATTCTTGATCTTCCCATTCCTCTGTTAAAGAAGAACAATCCTCTCTTTATTTGGAAAACCTTCTTCAATGTTCCCAAGATTATATTTAATTTACTCAGTAAACTCAGCCTTTATTATAAAGCTAATTCTAACTAAGTTCTGCATAAATAAGCAAATGTCAGCATTCCCAGTTCTTATTGAGGCCATTATCTATGTGCATTATTTTTATTGCCCAAAATTGGGGTGATCAATGCAATTTTCAAAATTCTCATTTACAGCTCAGTAAAAAAATATAATGACCTTTTCCATTTATTAATAATGACCTAAATAATAACACAATCTAAATGATAATGTCACTCAATTTTCATTACAAGTAAACATCACAACTAAGTTTTCATTTAATGTAATTTGCCAATGACTGATAGGTACATCAAAGTTCTGACATATTTTGTTGCTGCTACTGAAAGAATTCTTATATTTTTCTTTCTACAACAAATCTCTAACCTGTCACTTTTCAAACTTTTTCTAACTCTGTGTATGCATGCATATGCATGCATGTGCACACGTCTATGCACACAAATGCTCTTGCTAATTCCCTAAACCACATACCTTCTATAGAACTTGAACGTATGTGGGAATGTAGAGGCTCAAAACAAATTTTCTAAGTCACTAAAGTGACAAAATTCACCACACTGAATACCAGGCCCCTGTAGCAACACACACACACACACACACAAACACCCCATAATGGCTGTCTTAAGACCCCAAATACCAGGTTTGAAATGTAATAAATCAGTAATTTTGGTTAAAAACACCATCACCTGTCAGGGATTCCTGATGACTGACTTGCACCCTACTGGCATTCCCTAGGTTGCCCTGATTCCTGGGGAAGCGGCCTTTAAAGGATAGCTAGTAGCTTTCTGAAATACTCCTGTGAACATTTTAGCTATAGTACATTCTTTACCAAATTACTCTGACTCAGTGGGTCTGATGTGCAAACTCTTTTCCGTCTCAGTGGCGGACATCTGTGAATCTATCTTGAAATTGTATGGACACATACTGCTTGGATAAAGCAAGGATGTAAATACAGAGGCAGGCTGTACAGCATGTATGAAACCATGAAGTGCCCATGGAAAAAGAGGCCAACTTTTGGAGAATCTGCTGGCAAGAAAGTTCAAGATATTATCAGTTTCTACAAAGTCATGATGAAAGACATCAAGCCCAGACACCAGCATATTCTTTCCTTTAAGCCTCAGTTTAAAAATAATTTTAATCAGTGACCAAGAAGACGAATTAGGCCTAAGTATATAAGAAACTGATGAAACAATATCGTGACATTTCTCTTTTGTACATATTGAAAATATTATTAGCCAACTCCCATAAATACTACATGGCACCATCTTTATATGTTGAGAGCCCCTGTGACTGACTCTAAAGGTTTTAAACTATCACATCAAAGTAAAATGAACATCAGACACCTTAGACACTACACTAATTTGCACATAGTGGTGACATCAAAAATTTCTCTCTACTACTATATAAACCATTGTAACTTATAATATGAAGGTCCACAATATTGAAGACTTCAATAGTTGGACTTAATTATAAGCCATTCTGATTTAGTAAAAGAATAAGATTATGAAATACCATTTTAGAGCTAGGTAGTTATAATAAATATTTGGGGGAGGAAATACTATCTCTTCCAAGTCCCTGGAAGGCCTGTTCTAATAACTTGCCAGCATAAAGTTAGTGGGAAGCCCCAAGAACACCCTCATTTTTCACACCAATTATAACTTCAGGGTCCCCAAAACATGGTTTAATAATTTGCTAGAAGGACTCCAATCACTGAAAGCTATTGTGCTCCTAGTTATGGTTCATAACAGTGAAAGTATACAGATTAAAATCAGCCAAGGAGAGAGACACATGAAACAGAGTCCAGAAAAGTCCAGGTATTCTCCTCCAGTGGAAATGTGGGCAATGCTCATTTCTCCTAGTGATCATGTGTGACAATACACATGGAGTACTGCCAACCAGAGAAACTCATCCGTGCTCAGGTGGGCACAGCTTTTACTAGGGCTCCAGCATGTAGACATGGTTGATTGCCATGTGGCTGACCTTCAGTCTCCTGGTGGAGCTGATACTGTGTGGCTCAAAGCTCTTCCTGTAAATGACATTGTTAGACTACCCAGTGTGGACCCAGCACCCCAGGTAAACAGGGGCACTCTTATTAGGTAGTATGTTCTGAGAACCTAGAGATCACTTCCCAAGAAATGATAACAAAGGCCAGACCTCTCTTTGGGTAAGGTTCATACTTTACTACAGAGCCAGGAATAATTTTCTGTCATCCAGATGTTAATTATGCCTTTAAATTTTCAGGGCAAATGTAAATTGCTGTTACTTACTTTTTAAAAAGCATCCTTAAATCCTACTATGAATGAAGGAAGAATTTATCAAAATATATCCATGTTTCACATACTCTAAATTGGTAACACATCAATTAAGTTTTGCTATGTTTTAAGATGGAATTTTCATATTTACAATTCCAAAGACATCATCAAACTGTTTATCTGTCTACTATGGAAATACTATAATGACAGAATAGTGAAGAAGCGTAAGTTATGGTTTTCTATTATTTTCACCAAAAAAAAGAAGGATACATTATGGAAAATGTATAGCACTAATTGATTTAAAAGGCACTTGTGGCTCTGTTACTAAGAATATGTATGAGAAACTATCCCATATAAACAACATTTACCATGATGGCATTAGATCAAAATAAAGACTTATTTTTGCTCATATATAGACAAATTTGGTGTTTCACTATATACTAGTTTCTTTTTTTTAATATTCCATTTTCAGAGAAGGATGTTATGTGTAAGAGTCCTAATATGGGCCATCTAAAGCTACGGCAACTGCCTCCCTGCCCCACCCCACCCCAAAAAAACTATTGTATGTCTATGAATGCTAATAGAAAACTCATTGAATAACTAAATACAATACGAGGTAAGAGCAACTCAAATAAAAAAGAAATCAAGAACCAGAGACCCTAATACGCCAAGTACTTTGGCATAATAACCCAGAGAAGTATCATTATCATTGCAACACTGTGTTCTTCATACATATTTTATGAACTAAGCTTTTCTCACACGTTAGAGGTTAGCAGTGCATTACATTTTTGTCTACTGCTTGATTTAACAGAATGAAATGCCCTGAAGGCATTTATTAAAACCAGAGGAGGAAAAAAAATGGGACTACTGTTAACCTCTGTTTGTTACTTATAAAGGCTTCATAAAACAAGTATCAAAGTGCACTCCAATCAAAGTGAAATGTGAGCTGTTCTGTCACTTCCCACTATTTAGCATTTGAACACTAATATTAAATAGGTGTGTGTCAACTTAAACCATGGCCTTTGTGCCCCAACTTCCAGAGTCTAAATACATTAATATTTTGTAATTACCGAAACTTGCAAAGGTTTATCTTATAGCAAATACTGAGTTGTTTGTTTTTTCCTTTTAACTAAACTTACACAACATCAACCATGTGCAAAGTGCTGTGGAATGCGTACTCCCCAAATATCACCAATATAAACTGTGATGGTACAACCATTCTCAGTTTTTTGCTTAGTATGGTACACTGACAAAGATTTCTTAGTATCTCAGCAGGAAAAAAGCAAGGCTGGAATTTATTGAGAATTTGAAGTTTGGTTTGGCTGGATCTTCCAATGCAGGGGATCTGACTCAAAGCAAGGGAACTAAAAATAGCAGGATGCGGATTTTGAAGCCAAGGGCTAGGGAGATTTTAGGGCTTAAACTGTTGATGCTTCCCATTGAAGGAACTGATGTGTCTTTCTGAAAGTTTCCCTTTTCAAAAGTCTCCTAGAATAGAAAAGGTATACTAAAAAGGGCATGGGATAATAAAATCACATTAAATAGACAGGAAGCTGCATTGTGGAGAGGAATCTGGGTTTTAGCACCCTACTAGTTGCTGCAGGAAGTAACAAAACTACACCACAAAGGCTGTACCTTTAGAGAAGTATCTTTAAAATGCAATTACAGCATAAAAAATTATAGTTGGGCATAACCAAATATATTCTATGAAAATGGAGATGTATACAATAGGTAAATTAAGCAGAGGATTTCTAATTTTCCTAATAAATGGACATAGAATAAAATAGTGGAGTTATATTTAGTAACAAATGCCTTTGTGCTTTTAAAAATAGAAGCTGACTATATCAGTTTCACACATATAATTAGGATTATATCCATTGCATAAAATGATGTTTGACATGTCCAGCTATGCAGAAGCGGTATGAGAAAGAGAAATGAGAGTCAAATAAAATTCACTGGCAATGCTTAATAAAGGAAATGAATGTTAAGGTGAGTTTTGGAAGTGGAAAGATATCTTCAAAAATACAAAGTAGATCATATATATGATGCAAAGGTTTTCTACTTGAAGGAAGGTACAGGCAGATGAAGAATACCTTTATATATAGCAGAGGGACAATTAAGAGATTGATATTTTGAAGGGACATTTAGCAATTTTACCTAGGTGATTATATGACTAGCAGTCATTAAAGGAACCTAATAATGTGAACACTGTGATAGGAAGGCAGAAGTCTTTTCAGACTCTCTCTCTCCTTATCTGGTGAAGAGGATTCTTCCTCAGGACCACAAAACTCCATTTGGGGCAGATAAGGGATGAGCAAGCAAAGAGAAGGATTGGGAAAGTGGCTATATTCTGAATTTATTTATATAAGAAAGGGAACAAAAACATATGTACATAAGAAGAAAGATCATGAAGGCAGAAAAAAGTCTTACTGCCCAAGAGAGAAACAGAGAGGAAAAAAGGGGAAGGGGCATGGAAAAAAGAAAGGCAGAGAGAAAAAGGAAGGAGCTGAGAGAGAGAGAACAGCAGGGGCCTAAAGAATCGGAAGAGCTGGTAAGGATCCACTGCCATGAGCAGTGTGACCGAGTGCAGATGTCCAGTAAGGACTGGAGTCAGTTTTGTTGTGTGATACATAGAGCTTTTCATCCTCCTTCTAATCCCAAGCACGTACAATGTATGCATCACGGTGTCAAGGCACGGCTTTCTTAAAGAGAGAAAATTCCCATCAAAGTGACCCTACAGGGCAATGCCAATCAGCTATTATTAAGCTGATAAGGAATATGAGGCTCAGGCTAAAACAAATTACAACATTCTCCAAGGTTTGGGCAAAGAAAAGGCATTTCCATTGGGAGGGAAGTGAAAGGGAGTTCATCTACTGAGTATACACCATGTCCCACTTTACATTTTTCGTTCAATTTTACTGTTATCACAGCACCATGGAAGGCATTTCATTATCAACCAGAGATGAGGAGACAGACTCCTTAGTCACTTAGGCACTGTGTCATGCCACCCCAACTTTTCTCAGATTAACTTCTCATAGACTAAACAAATAAGATAAAGACAAGGGAGTGGCAGTCACTCCTCCTTTGAATCTTTAATTCACTATCCTTAACGTGTGAGAAAGTGTCAACTGCCTCAGTATATCTATCTTTCAAGCAACTTATCTTACAAAAAGACAGGAATACGAGATAGAAAAGAGGCAATCAATAGATTGAAGGAAGCAAGTTTCAGTTTAGAGGGAGGAAATCATTTCAGTTACATCTCCAAAATTCTTCTCTATATCCTCCTCTCCACTTAAGCTTTCACATTCTGAGCTGGCAGGATGTACTGCAAGGTGGTCATCTGGAGCACTGATAACACATGGAAAAAAGGAGGAAGAAAATATGCTAGTCATACTGAACCACAGTTTGAAGTAAGACTGCGGTGACAAGGAGCTCTAGAAAATGAAAAACCTCACTGGTGATTACAAATCCAAGGGTATTAGGATATGGTAGAGGGAGCATTCAATTTTCATAATGTAATGCAGCCTTGGATAGATTTGACAGAATTATATACATTAGTGGGACTTAACAAATATACTCATTATGGGAAAAAAGTAAAGGTCACACTTTATTAAATTTAGTCATAACCCAATTTGTCATTTCTGTAAATAGCACAAGTAAATACTCAAATGAAATGCATGGCATTTGTTTTACAAAAACTGCACTGTAATGATGCCTAATTTCTTTAACGTCACCAACATAGCATTGTTTCATGGTATCTTCTACTCCCTGAAGTAGGAAGAGCTGTGGGCATTAAGAAAATGATAAGGAAAAATAAAATGTACTATAGTTGAATAATAAGGAATAAAGAGAAAATGACAGTATTGCTGAGGATATAGGCAGATATCATATTAATGCAGGGTCTGGTGGACCACACTGGAAGGACGGTGGGCTTTACTGTAAGAGCAAAAGGCAGACTGCAGAGTTTTAAGCAAAAGAATAACAACATTAGTTTTATATTCTGAAAAGATCATTCTTGATGGTTTGTCAATAATTAGTTAGAGAGACATAAAAGTATGGTCCTTTGGGAAGCAATCAGGGGGCAACTGCAGAGTTCGAGAGAGAGGTGACATTGGCCTGAACTAAAGATTGCCAGGGAATTGAGAGAAAATAAAACCTAAAATAAAAATTAATTAGAAGTTGGAACTCTCTAGATTTGGTGGTTTCACAGATGTGGTGTGGAAGAGAAATGCTAAGAATGTATTCAGGGATTCTGGCATGAGTAAGTGGGTGGATGGTGCCACCATGTGCCTAGCAAAACAGTACTGAGAGGAGGCCATTAGTTCAGTATCAAGGATGGTGAGTTTAAGGTCTTTGAAAGACACCCAAGTACAGATGTAAGGTAGACAGAGAAACAAACCTTGTATTCAGAGGAAGGATAGACTACAGACAGGAACTTGGAAACCATTCTCATATACACAGAAACTGAGCTCATGTAAACAGATGAGAAAACTCAAGGAAATAAGAGAGAATGAAAGAAAAGGTGACTAAGGATAAACCTGGGAAAAACTAACACACATATTTTGGGTAGAAGAGTTTTTATCAAAGGTGATCATGAAAGAGGGTCCAGAAGCATAACGGAAAAACAGGAAACACCAAAAACACTGTGTGATATATTTTAGGTACTTCCATCATGTGTCTAATCTTTACATCAGCTACATAAGATTAAATGGAAAAATGGATGAATGGATCCTCATAAAAACATTCACCCTGGAGAGAAATTAGGCATAAGGGCCTTATAAAATGAATTCACCTCAGGGGCATAGCCAAGATGACGGCGTGAGTA
Organism: Manis javanica; assembly: GCF_040802235.1. Lineage (NCBI taxonomy): Eukaryota > Metazoa > Chordata > Mammalia > Pholidota > Manidae > Manis > Manis javanica. The sequence goes on from NC_133158.1 coordinate 142,233,154, forward strand.
GGACAGTGGGAATCTCCTCCCAAAAACATATATTTTTGAAAATACAACAAATACAACTATCCCTAAAAGAGAGACCAGAAGACACAGGACAACAGCCAGACTACATCCACACCTGTGAGAACCCAGCGCCTGGTGAAAGGGGTAAGATACAAGCCGCAGCCTGGTGGAAACCAAGGCCCCTCACCTCAGCTCCCAGCGGGAGGAGAGGAGTCAGAGTGGGGAGGGAGAGGGAGCCCAGGGCCTGCTAAACACCCAGGCCCAGCCATCCGCACCAGAGTGCAGACACACAGTGCATGTGAGGGGTGCTGGAAACTAGGGAAGCAGGACAGTAAGACCTGTGAGCAGGTCCCAAAGCCGGTGCCCCTGGGACAAAGAAAAGCGAGTGCTTTTTGAAGGTCTTAAAGGGACAGGGACCCCACCGCTGGACGGAAGCATCCTGGGTCACAGTCCAGCAGCTGGAAATTCCAGGGAACTCCAGGTGCACTAACCCCCTGGGCAACAGCTCTGAGACCCCTCACGAAGGTAAACAGCCAAACAGACCCCGGTCCATTACCCCTCTAGGGCCCCGCCATAGCAGAGCAGGAGCCTGAGGCTGGCCACACCCACAGCAAGGGAGTTTCCTCCATACCCGCAGGGCAAGATACAGAGACTCAATGTACATGCAATAGCCCAACATAAGCCACTAGGGGTTGCAGTTGTCCCAGTAAAGAAAGGCCAGGAGCCAAGTGGAGTCTTGACTCTCCTAGCTGACAGATGCATCAATAGCACTCTACTGCACCTATCAACATGAAAAGGCAAAAAAATTTGATCCAGACAAGACTAACCTAGACAGCTTCAGCATCTGCTACATCTTCCCCTGAGAAGGAACCTGGGGAGTTAGATTTAACCAATCTTCCAGAAAAAGATTTCAAAACAAAAGTTATAACCATGCTGATGGACTTGCAGAGAAATATGCAAGAACTAAGGAGGGAGAATACAGAAATAAAACAATCTCTGGAAGGACTTCAAAACAGAATGGACGAGATGCAAGAGACCATTAATGGACTAGAAAACAGAGAACAGGAATGCAGAGAAGCTGATGCAGAGAGAGATAAAAGGATCTCCAGGAATGAAAGAATTTTAAGAAAGCTGTATGACCAATCAAAATGGAACAAAACCTGCATTATAGGGGTACCAGAAGAAGAAGAGAGAAGAAAAGGGATAGAAAGTGTCTTTGAAGAAATAATTTCTGAAAACTTCCCCAAACTAGGGGAGGAAATGGCCTCTCAGACCACAGAGGTACATAGAACTCCCATGACAAGGGATCCAAGGAGGGCAACACCAAGATACATAATAATTAAAATGGCAAAGATCAAAGACAAGGACAAAGTATTAAAGGCAGCCAGAGAGAAATAGAAGGTCACCTACAAAGGAAAAGTCATTAGACTATCATCAGACTTCTCAACAGAAACCCTACAGGCCAGAAGAGAATGGCATGATATACTCAATGCAATGAAACAGAAGGGCCTCGAACCAAGACTACTGTATCCAGCACGAATATCATTTAAATATGAAGGGGGGATTAAACAATTCCCAGACAAGCAGTAGTTGAGGGAATTTCCCTCCCACAAACCACCTCTACAGGGCATCATACAGGGACTGCTCTAGATGGGAGCACTCCTAAAAAGAGCACAGAACAAAACACCCAACATATGAAGAAGGGAGGAGGAGGAATAAGAAGGGAGAGAAATAAAGAATCATCAGACCGTGTTTATAAAAGCTAAATAAGTGAGTTAAGTTAGACAGTAAGATAGTAAAGAAGCTAACCTTGAACCTTTGGTAACCACAAACTTAAAGCCTACAATGGCAATAAGTACATACCTTTCAATAATCACCCTAAATGTAAATGGACTGAATGCACCAATCAAAGGACACACAGTAATAGAATGGATAAAAAAGCAAGAACCATCCATATGCTGCTTACAAGAGACTCACCTCAAACCCAAAGACATGCACGGACTTAAAGTCAAGGGATGGAAAAAGATATTTCATGCAAACAACAGAGAGAAAAAAGCAGGTGTTCCAATAATAGTATCAGACAAAAAAGACTTCAAAATAAAGAAAGTAATAAATTATAAAGAAGAACATTACATAATGATAAAGTGCTCAGTCCAACAAGAGGATATAACCATTATAAATATGTATGCACCCAATACAGGAGCACCAACATATGTGAAACAAATACTAACAGAAATTAAGGAGGAAATAGAATGCAATGCATTCATTCTAGGAGACTTCAACACACCACTCACTCCAAAGGACACATCCACCAGACAGAAAATAAATAAGGACACAGAGGCATTGAACAACACACTAGAACACATGGACCTAATAGACATCTACAGAACTCTACATCCAAAAGCAACAGGATACACATTCTTCTCAAGTGCACATGGAACATTCTCCAAAATAGACCACATACTAGGCCACAAAAAGAGCCTCAGTAAATTCCAAAAGATTGAAATTCTACCAACCAACTTTTCAGACCACAAAGGCATAAAACTAGAAATAAATTGTACAAACAAAGCAAAAAGGCTCACAAATGCATGGAGGCTTAATAACATGCTCCTAAATAATCAATGGATAAATGACCAAATCAAAATCGAGATCCAGCAATATATGGAAACAAAGGACAACAACAACACAAAGCCCCAACTACTGTGGGATACAGCAAAAGCAGTCTTAAGAGGAAAGTATATAGCAATACAGGCATATTTAAAGAAGGAAAAACAATTCCAAATGAATGGTCTAATCTCACAATTATCGAAATTGGAAAAAGAAGAACAAATGAGGCCTAAGGTCAGCAGAAGGAGGGACATAATAAAGATCAGAGAAGAAATAAAATTGAGAAGAATAAAACAATAGCAAAAATCAATGAAACCAAGAGCTGGTTCTTCAAGAATATAAACAAAATAGATAAGCCTCTAGCCAGACTTATTAAGTGGAAAAGAGAGTCAACACACTTCAACAGAATCAGAAAAGAGAAAGGAAAAATCATGATGGACCCCACAGAAATACAAAGAATTATTAGAGAGTACTATGAAAACCTATATGCTAACAAGCTGGGAAACCTAGGAGAATTGGACAACTTCCTAGAAAAATACAACCTGCCTAGACTGACCCAGAAAGAAACAGAAAATCTAAACAGACCAATTACCAGCAACGAAATTGAAGCGGTAATCAAAAAACTACCCAAGAACAAAACCCCCAGGCCAGATGGATTTACCTCGGAATTTTATCAGACATACAGAGAAGACATAATACCCATTCTCCTTAAAGTTTTCCAAAAAATGGAAGAGGAGGGGATGCTCCCAAACTCATTCTATGAAGCCAACATCACCCTAATACCAAAACCAGGCAAAGACCCCATCAAAAAAGAAAACTACAAACCAATATCCCTGATGAACGTAGATGCAAAAATACTCAACAAAATATTGGCAAACCGCATTCAACAATACATCAAAAGGATCATACACCATGACCAAGTGGGATTCATCCCAGGGATGCAAGTATGGTACAACATTCAAAAATCCATAAACATCATCCACCACATCAACAAAAAGAAAGACAAAAACCACATGATCATCTCCATAGATGCTGAAAAAGCATTCAACAAAATTCAACATCCATTCATGATAAAAACTTTCAACAAAATGGGTATAGAGGGCAAGTACCTCAACATAATAAAGGCCATATATGATAAACCCACAGCCAACATCATACTGAACAGCGAGAGGCTGAAAGCTTTTCCTCTGTGATCAGGAACAAGACTGGGATGCCCACTCTCCCCACTGTTATTCAACATAGTACTGGAGGTCCTAGCCACAGCAATTAGACAAAACAAAGAAACACAAGGAATCCAGATTGGTAAAGAAGAAGTTAAACTGTCACTATTTGCAGATGACATGATATTGTACATAAAAAAAACCTAAAGACTCCACTCCAAAACTGCTAGAGCTAACATCGGAACTCAGCAAAGTTGCAGGATACAACATTAACACACAGAAATCTGTGGCTTTCCTATACACTAACAATAAACTAATATAAAGAGAAATCAGGAAGACAATTTCATTCACAATAGCTTCAAAAAGAATAACATACCTAGGAATAAACCTAAACAAGGAAGTGAAAGACCTATACCCTGAAAACTATAAGACACTCTTAAGAGAAATTAAAGAGCTCACTAACAAATGGAAACTCATCCCATGCTCCTGGCTAGGAAGAATTAATATCATCAAAATGGCCATCCTGCCCAAAGCAATATACAGATTCAATGCAATCCCTATCAAACTACCAACAGCATTCTTCAATGAACTGGAACAAATAGTTCAAAAATTCATATGGAAACACCAAAGACCCCAAATAGGTAAAGCAATTCTGAGAAAGAAGAATAAAAGTGGGGGGAATCTCACTCCCCAACTTCAAGCTCTACTTCAAAGCCACAGTAATCAAGACAATTTGGTATTGGCACAAGAACAGAGCCACAGACCAATGGAACAGAATAGAGACTCCAAACATTAACCCAAACATATATGGTCAACTAATATTCAATAAAGGGGCCATGGACATACAATGGGGAAATGACAGTCTCTTCAGCAGATGGTGCTGGCAAAACTGGACAGCTACATGTAAGAGAATGAAACTGGGTCACTGTCTAACCCCATACACAAAAGTAAATTCAAAATGGATCAAAGACCTGAATGTAAGTCATGAAACCATAGAACTCTTAGAAAAAAACATAGGCAAAAATCTCTTGGACATAAACATTAGCGACTTCGTCATGAATATATCTCCCCAGGCAAGGAGAACAAAAGCAAAAATGAACAAGTGGGACTATATCAAGCTGAAAAGCTTCTTTACAGCAAAGGACACCATCAATAGAACAAAAAGATACCCTACAGTATGGGAGAATATATTCATAAATGACAGATCCGATAAACAGTTGACATCCAAAATATATAAAGATCTCACACACCTCAACAAATAAAAAGCAAATAATCCAATTAAAAAATGGGCAGAGGAGCTGAATAGATAGTTCTGTAAAGAAGAAATTCAGATGGTCAACAGACACATGAAAAGATGCTCCACATCGCTTGTCATCAGAAAAATGGAAATTAAAACCACAATGAGATACCATCTCACACCAGTAAGGATGGCTACCATCCAAAAGACAAACAACAACAAATGTTGGCGAGGTTGTGGAGTAAGGGGAACCCTCCTACACTGCCGGTGGGAATGCAAATTAGTTCAACCACTGTGGAAAGCAGTATGGAGGTTCCTCAAAATGCTCAAAATAGAAATACCATTTGACCCAGGAAATCCACTTCTAGAAATTTACCCCAAGAATGCAGCACTCCAGTTTGAAAAAGACAGATGCACCCCTATGTTTATCGCTGCACTATTTACAATAGCCAAGATATGGAAGCAAGCTAAATGTCCATCAGTAGATTAATGGATAAAGAAGATGTGGTACACATACACAATGGAATATTACTCAGCTATAAGAAAAAAACAGATCCTACCATTTGCAACAACATGGATGGAGCTAAAGGGTATTATGCTCAGTGAAATAAGCCAGGCAGAGAAAGACAAGTACCAAATGATTTCTCTCATATGTGGAGTATAAGAACAAAAGAAAACTGAAGGAACAAAACAGCAGCAGACTCACAGAACCCAAGAATGGACTAACAGTTACCAAAGGGAAAGGGACTGGGGAGGAGGTCTGGGAAGGGAGGGATAAGGGTCAGAAAAAAGAAAGGGGGCCTTACGATTAGCATGTATAGTGTGGGGGGGGGGCACGGGGAGGGCTGTGCAACACAGAGAAGACAAGTAGTGATTTTACAGCATCATACTATGTTGATGGACAGTGACTGTGAAGGGGTATGTGGGGGGGACTTGAAGGGGGAACCTAATAAACATAATGTCCTTCATGTAATTGTAGATTAATGATACCAAAATAAAACTAATAAAAAAAATTAATTCACCCCTAAGGCAGTCCATATCACCCCGTTTCCCAAAGCCTATCTGACAGCATAACACAGAAGAGATGGAATCCGGCAGACAATACCTGTCATTAGTGACACAGTAGAGACCAGGAACCAGTTTCTTTATTCTTAAAAACATGAATTTTAATAGACCAAACAAAATGATACGGACTTTTTCTCAAATATACTAACAGAGAAAACTTCTGGAAAAAAAACATTTTTACTTGTTTTCTTTCCTATTTTGATACCTTAGCTGTCAAAGCTAAAATCACGTCTTTTTTTAATTGAATATATGGTATTTAAACAATTCAACTATTTTCCACTGGTGTTTTATTAATTTTCAAAATATTGTGTTGAGGATGAACAGAGTGAAATCTAGGAAAGCATAGTAATTAAGGAAAACAGCAAAATGCTATGGAGCTAGATGCTGCAAATCTGAGAGAGCAGATTGCAATCTTTATAAAAATAGAGAAGGAAGATCTTTACTTGAAGGTTTAGGACTAGATGGCACAATAATGAGTCTTTATTTCAGCTTCTAATCTATAAATAGGAAGAAATACCACCTATAAGATAGGGTTAGGAGAATCAAAACAAATGATATTGGTAAATTGCATAGTTAGTACCAGGCACAGAAATAAATATTTATGCCTTGAAAAGTCAAATTCAAATGGGAAAAAAAATTATCCCATCAGCAAATAGAGAAAATAATGTATGAAGACTACCTAGCGTTTTAAAATTCCATCAGATTTTGCTAGAGGTCTTTGTGGAGATGATAAAATATGGTGGCTAAGAGCCATGACACTGGCACTAGACTGCCAAGGTTCAAATCCCACCTCTTCCATTTACCATCATCGGACCTGGGTAAGTAGATCAAACTCCTCTTCCTCAATTTTCTTATCCATAAAATGTTAACAACAGTATCCACTTCACTGGATTCTTGTGAAGATTAAGTGAGTTAATACATGTAATGTAAATACATGTAAAGTAGTTAGATATAAGCACTAAAAAATTCCTAAACAGGGTAACTGCTTGAAAAGTGTGACTTCTTATTATCTACACATGTGAAGCAATAAGTCTATAGCAGCATATGAGATACTAATTTCTCTCCTGGTCTTGCTGCTGTAAGAAAACAAAAGAATAAAAATTTTCTCTTTTACCTCTCTCTTAGCAAAACAGCCAACCTTTGTGTCCAGGGTCTAAGTTCTTTATTATCTATCCCTTTGAGGAAGGTTTTTAGCTGCTTTGAGATTCATAAACACAACTGAAGAAAAAAGTCGACTGAGTTCTTTGATCATAATAGATACAAAGGAAGTATGCTAGATGTCCCTAGAAAGGGATTGAAAAGTGTCTAATAGTTGTGTGTCTCCAGAATCTATCTTTAGGGAGGAAGGCATCATGACTCATGAATGTAAGTGTCTGGTCCTTACTCCTTACGTCAGGTTCTCCCTGTTGTGGACAGAGATGGGCGTGTCAAACCAACTCAGATGATGGCACCACTCATTGAAGATGTCCAACTATTGCCTTCACATGAATCTATTCTTACCAGTCAGCTTTTAATTGTACTTTGCTTCCTGGAAAGATTGGTTTATAGAAAGTGAATATGCTAGGTCACAAATGTAGTTATATTAAAGACAACAAACTAGCAATTGGACAATCAGCATGCATGTGTATTGTGATCAGGGTCCCTCAAAAAAGTAACCACTGGACTAACAGTTACCAAAGGGAAAGGGACTGGGGAGGACGGGTGGGAAGGGAGGGAGAAGGCAGGGGAAGAAGAAAGGGGGCCTTATGATTAGCATGCATAATGTAGGGGGGACACGGGGAGGGCTGTGCAACACAGAAGACAAGTAGTGATTATACAGCATCTTACTATGCTGATGGACAGTGATTAATGGGGCATGTTGGGGGGACTTGATGAAAGGGGGAGTCTAGTAAACATAATGTTTCTCATGTAATTGTAGATTAATGACACCAAAAAAAAAAGTACCATTGCAAGATTCTTATTTTTTCTCTCAAATGAATAACCAGTTCATTTGGCAGTAGAAATGAAATATTCCAAAGTAAGACTACAGAGCATATTTTGATTTGTGATATCCTTTTGCAAACCCAATCGAAATTTCAGGTAGAGATTGTTTATAGAGGACATCTGCAAAACTGAGATAGAAGTTAAATCTCTGCTTACATGAGCTTACATTGACAATGTTAAAATGTGCTTAAGAAGACAAGATGTCCAACCAGATGAAAGGTTTTAAGTCATTGGAATAATATGTATTAAAATACACGTATGACTCCTGAAACAGCAAAATGTTAGTAGAAAGCTTTAGAAAGATTGTTCTGACCTCCATTTCCTGGAATCTTTTAAGGATGGGTGCACTTTGCAACTTACTTAAGAATCAAAAATATTTATCTTTTTTTCAAACATAAGAGGTCAAAGAATGTTACTACCCCCAATGATCTTTGGAAGAACCACTGACATACTTCACAAAAAGAAAACATGAACCCAGAAGGAAATTGTGGGATACAAGAATCAAGACAGATAGCAATTCCATTTAACTTAACTCTAAAGTACTTCATTAGTTAAAATCTTTTATTGCCAACAGAAACAAAAATAGGTGGTCTGAATCATGGTGCTTTACACTGACTGTAAAATTTAGGCCAATTTTACTCTGGAATATGGATGTCAAATTATTAGCATTTTAAATCCTTGCTAGTTTGGTGGAGGATCATAATTCCAAAGACTGCGGGTGGGGGGGGGGGTCTTCACTTTGCACCTGTAGCTTCTAGCATGATCTATCTCATCTCGCAGTGCATATGAGACATGTTCAGTGAGCAGAGTCGTCATTACAATCCATAGCTAATTCTGAACAATGACCTGTAAAAACCCGTTTCTGCTTTCCAGACTCGTTGCAGGCATATGAAACTAACCCTGTTTGGGAAGAAGTCTAAGTGTTTCAAAAATTGATGCTTTCACCTTGAAATGTCTGCCATCTTAACTAGCAACAGCTGGGGGGCCGGGGCTCTGAGGAAAAGCCTGGCTAGCCGAGCAAAGTCCAGTGAACATCCCATCTCAAGTTTTACCACTTCTTAATGGCTTGAATCACTTGTAGGTTTATAATGCCTGCTGTCAGTTTGGAAATGTTTTTCGCCAGGCAACTGGATAAAGACAATAAACTTGTCAAGCAGGCAACTAACTATTCACTCTATTATTAAATACATAAAATTCTAAGAAATGGAAAAGCTGTTTAGGTCTATAGCTTCTTCTCACTAACACTTTTCAGCTATAATGTCTTTTAAAAGCAATTCCTGAAGTTTATTCCCTTTTTAAGAGAATTATCAGAGAATAAATTATGTGTTAATAATCTGGTGCTCTTTCTAACTAACAGAGAGGAGCAATAAATATGAGAAGATATTTATATTATGTGCTTTTAATAACTGCTGGTAGCCATAAATACTTTAATTTTAATTACTAGAAAGCTCAGCAGGAATCAGTTATAGAAAGTAACTGTGGCTAACTCTTTTCTTTCCAGAAAAAAATACAAAGATAAATTCAAATTTTTGTCTCAGGAGACCTATGTAAATTCATGGAACACACAATTATCATTCCCAGACTAAGGTTTTATTTTGTTGTTCCTGAAATAAACTTCCAACTCCTCCTTCACATACTAAAATACGTATTTTCAAAATAGTCAGTATTCACTGACTAACAAAATGATGCCTGGTAATGTTGTAAATAAGAATTATAATTAAAAAGACCTCTTCATTATTATTCAGACATAGAGCTAAGATATTTGAGAGACATTTATCAGCAAAGTTTACCTGTGGATATTAAATAAGACCTAAGTCTCCAAAATCACTAGTAAGAAACCTTGCAATTTTGGATTTTCAAAGAGCTTCAGCTGGATGAATTTTAAGTTCACTCCTATTGGCACATGGAGTATTTTAATATGAATAAAAGTCTTATTCATTTTGACCAATAATCCATCCACTATTAGTTACCTAGTTGTAACAGGTTTCTTGAGGGGTCACAATTCAACAGATTATAAACATGAAATGATTTAACTTTTCCCATTATGTGCTCTAAGAGTCACAAAATGTTAGACTATAGACTTTTGCCTGTAGCATTTAAAATACAATCAGATTTAAATTTAAGTGAAGCAAGCCCTGTCTTAACTTTTCATAGACTCTAAACTCCCTGTGATAGGTAGAATTCTAAGAGGCCCCCCAAATTCTTACCCACTGTGGAAGACTTCTGTAACACCTCCCTCTTGAGCGTGGCTAGGACCTGCCAATATCATTGATGCCCCTTCCATTACTAAGTTATGACGTATTGCAAAGGTGAAGGTACCTTCCAGATTCAATTAAGGCTCCTTATTGACTTTAAGTTATTCTAAAGAATATTATCCTGGGTGGATGTGACCTAAACATCTGTGCCCTTTCAAAGACTGACTTGCCCCTTCCTGAAGCAGATATGCTTTCAAGCCAGCCTTGAGGAAGCAGTCATGCTGTCAACTATCTATGGAGAGGGGCAGTGAGGGCCTGAGTTCCACAACTACTGTCCAATTTCTATATTTATTAACAGTAATAAAATTTCATACACGACTTCAAGCTTATTTGAAATTGCCTCTAGGAAAGTAGAAAACTGCAAAGATGACTTCCCCAGATGTGGTTCTTGATTATTTTAGAATCCTACTACTCCAAGTAATTGAAGACTTAAACAAAACCAGGTTAATTATTTCCCACTTCCAAGTGCAATGAATCTCAGATGTTCAAAGGTTAAATGGCTATAACAAAAAGTCATTTAAAACAAATAATTTTGAATTTTTGTATTGTCATAGATTGTTCCCTGTATTGTTACTGGAAAATCACACACTCACCGAAAACAAGAAAAAAAAAGTCCAAAGGCAGAAAGAGGAAAATCTCATGCTCTGCCTCTTTTAAAGTGTAAGAATTAGCTTCAAAAAGGCTTTTTTGGTCCGGGTTGCACCAAAACTCATGCCTAAGCAACCACCTCACCCCAGGAGTACATTAGCTCTGAACTCTCCTCGCTGCTGTCCCTCTGTCTCTGGCTTCTCTTTGCTCCAATGCAGCCTGTAACCAGATTTATCTCTTCAAAGTACACCTTGAAGGCTATCAGAAATTCAGTTGTCCACAATGACTAATTATTCCATGGATGATACGCAGGGCACTGCACAACCCTGGCCCAAACAATCTCTACAGTCTCCCCAGTGTCTTGAACTGTCTTCTCATTAATGTAACCGTGGCTCCTTCATGCGCATCTTGTGTTCTCCCAGCTCCACCTACTCACTCATACTGCACCCTTGACCTAGAAAGCTCATCAGAACATAGTCCCTTTATCAAGGCCTTTCCCAATTTTCCTAGTCAGATGTTTTCTTTTCTACTCTAGTGCCTGTCAGAGTGTATCTGTAAGGGAGATGACACTTACTGACACCACAGTAGAGGAAAGCACGTCCTTACTTCCCCGATTCAATGGACACTTCTCCAGTGCTCCAGGACACCTCGATCATTTTCTCTCCCATGCACTACCTAGTACACCATCCAGTATGGAGTAGGAACAAAACAAAGATCTGCCTTGAAAAGTATATGGAAGCAAATGTAAAAAAAAAATTCTTCAAACAAAACTCTCTTACTCCTGAGGCTTAATAACCCAAACATGTGGTTGAATAAACACACATAAACCCTCTTAACAAAAATGAAGTAAAAAGTAGCACACAAATGATTGAAGTTAAACACTTCCATAAATAAAAAACACTTCTGCCAAGTTCATAATTATATATGTGCTATTTAAAAGTTTGAATTGTCAAAGAATCACTGTCATTACTGGAACTCTTCTGATTAATCTATTATCCCATAGAATAATCATTTTTAAATAAACTTACCAAAAGTAGACTTGATAGTTGTAAATACCTTTATGAACTATACCTCTAATGTCATGTTAAAAAGACTGATTTGATGATAAAGCAGTATGTGATGATTTTGATAAAACACCAGACTATACATTCTTAAAAACCTATTATCTTTTGAGGCACTAACTATTGGAGATTCTAAATGCTACAAAAAGAGGCCAAGTTCAAATAATTTTGGAAACCAATTGTGAGCCAACCTTGAAGCCAAATAGCAGTCAATTGTAATCCTTTCATTGGTTTTTACCAAAATAGCATGGATTAGATCATTTTCCACCCTTTTTTAAAAGTGTATTGGGCTGATTTTTTTTCCTGATTATTGTCAAACTCATATTAATGCTCCAGGAATGAAGTCATGCCCTTCTGACATGTCTTCAGAAGAATGTGCTTGTGCTGAAATCATGGAGTACCATGTCAAAGCCAAGTCCCAGAAACTTTCTATTTATTGGCCACAGCAGGCCCCAAAGGTAACTGCTTTTAAACACGTACGGAATGGGTAAATTTGGCTTAGCATGTTGGAATATTAGAGATAATAGTGATCATGAGCCATAGTGAAGTCATGTGTATGTTGGAGGGTACTATGTGAAAATGCTTATTGGTAGCAATAGGAAACAATAAATTACACAGAAAAGGGGGACAGAATAAATGGACATATTTTAATTCAATGCAAAGAATAACATATGGGAGGGGGAAATTCCCTGATGTGGTAAGATCCAATACTTCATGAACTCCAATCATTTTAAATTCACAGATGACATGGAGAGCTAGATAAAACCTGAAACTAAGCGTGTGCATATTTGCGGACTATCAGTTTATTTCCACCAACTTAAAATAGTCAAAAAAATAGCCAATATAATTGTTTTCTAAGGAATAAGCCCCCTAAAATGGCATATTTTAAAAATTATTAATGCAAATACCATAAGCACTTCTGATCTAACTTTAGTTTTCTCACTCTAGAATGGATATTTAGAAAGTGATTCCCAAATTTGACCAGATTTGTGACAATTATAATGATAACTTATTTTACAGGCATTTTCTTCTCAAAGCTTTTAAATTCTGACAGTTCAATATATAAAACTATATCCAAGAGTTACTGCCATGGCAAAGTAAAGATGGATAACACAAAGTCTGAACAGCTTCAAAAGCCAAAGGCTTCCAAGATAACCTTTTAAATCTGTTATTCCTCTGTTACCACTGATTTAGCCTAGATGACTTTACACACCTGAAAGAAAAAGTCTCTCTTCCATTGTTAGCATTAGCATTTTCAAGATCTTATAACACATTGATCTTATCCTAAATGTGTACTGAAACCATTATACAGTCAACATCTTGAAAAAGCTATTTGGGATATCTGATTACTTAATCTTACTCAAACATTTAAGCGTGCTTCTGCCTCAGTCTTTTTGTAGTCTCACCCCTCTGCTTGGAACAGTCTTCTCCCAGTTACCCCATAACTCCAGGACAGCCCCATAGCTCACTCACTTGCTGCCTCCAGTCCACAGGAGAATTCTCCAAGATACCATTTTCAATAGCAGCCCCCCAGCCCTGGCACTCCCAAACTTCCCCAATTATTAACTTTCCACAACTCTTACTTATGCTCTAAAATATTATCTATTAATTACTTATTTAGTTATTGCCTATGCCCACTCCACCCCTACCTTCCACTAAATAATTCTTATGAATAAATTTTCTTTAAAGACATTTTTTTGTTTTAGAAAAAATTTAAATTCACAACAAAATTGAGAGGAACAGATTTCTCATGTATCCCCTGTTCCCACACATCCACGGCCACCCCCATCATCAACACTCCCCACCTAAGGGAGCATTTGTCATGGTTGATGAACCTACATTGACATATCATTATCCCAAAGTCCACAGTTTACATTAGCATTCACTCTTGGTGGTGTACATTCTATGTGTCTGGAGAAATGTATGACACATATCCATTATCATTATGTAGTTTTGTCACTGCCCTAAAAAGCCCTCTGTGCTCTGCCTATTCATCTCACCCATCCCAACCCCTGGCAACCACTGATCTTACTGTCTCCATAGCTTTGCTTTTTCTAGAATGTCGTATGGCTGTATTTATATAGGACATTGCCATTTCAGATTGGCTTCTTTCACTTAGCTATGCATTTAAGGATTCTCCACATCTTTTCATGGCTTGATAGCTCATTTCTTTTTAGTGCTAAATAATACTCCATTGTCTGGATGTACCACAGTTTGTTTATCTATTTTATCTATTCACCTACTGAAGAATATCTAGATTGCTTCCAATTTTTGGCAATTAAGAATAAAGATGTTGTAGACATCTGTGTGTAGGTTTTTGTGTGAACATAAGTTTTCAATTCATTTGGGTAAGTATTGTGGAGAAGGATTGCTGGATTATATGGTAAGATTATGTTTAGTTCTGTAAAACATAAACAAACTGTCTTCCAAAGTGTATGTAACATTTTGCATCCTCACCAACAATTGATAAGAGCTATTGTTACACATCTTCTCCAGCATTTGGTATTGTCAGTGCTGTCAGTGTTTGAGATTTTAATACTCTAACATATATGAAAATAGTATCTTGTTCTAATTTGCATTTCCCTGATGACATATGATTTGAAACATCTTTTCATATGCTTACTTACTATCCGATCTTCTTTGGTTAGATGTCTGTAAAGGTCTGTGGAAGAAATGGAAATTTACCACCAGGATTCTCACCTGGCTTTAATATCACCCACTGTATACCTATTTAGTTTACATACCCATGGATGGCAGGATATTTACTGGCAGCTGAGCCACTGGGAGCAAACTGTCAGTCACAAAAGTACCAGTCCAGGGGAGGGGTGGACATAATTGGCTGGGCATCCACCAGTCACCACAGAGACCCACCACCGAGTTCCTCCTGGTGCTGGGGTGGGGAAGGAAGGAAAGCAAAGAGAGTGGTGAGAGTGGAGAAGCAGAGAGCTTAGGGGATGGAGAAAGGAAGCAGGACAGAGTCGTCACAGAGACCTGGGACTAGGAAGGGGGAAGAGAGCCTCTTGCTGCTAAGTAGGAGGGAGCATCATGGGAGCCAGGAGAGACTGAGCTATCCTTGCCACTTCTACATAGCCGGGTAACCACCTTGAGAATAAACACAGTATGCACCCTTTTCAACCCCCAACTTTCTTTTGTCTTTATTTGGTCTAATATATTTCATAGTGAACTTGCCCAGAGTGGAGAACCCCCTCCTTCCAGGTCAAGGTCTTTGGCCCACATTTTAATCAGTTTGTTTTCTTATTGTTGAGTTTCAAGACTTCTTCGCATATATTTGGATAATATCCTTTATTAGATGTGGCTTTTACAGACATTTTCTTCCAGTCTGTGGCTTGCCCTCACATTCTCTTAACATTGTCTTTCACAAAACAGAAGTTTTTAATTTTAATGAAATCCAGCTTATCAACTCTTTCATGGATGGTGCCTTTGATATTTTATCCAAAGGTCATTACATACCCAAGGTCATCTAGGTTGTTCTTCTATCTTATCTTTAAAGAGTTTTATAGTTTTATAGAAGTATATTTGCTTGCCTTCATTTGTTGATTATTCAAATAGCACTGAGGATACCATAGCCACTCAATAAATTTTTACTGAATCAAATTTATTTACTTGTTCATTTATTTATAGTACCTGTGTGTAGTACAGTAAAAATTTGATTTATTCCTTAGGTTTCTGGCAAGGAGATTCTGTAAAGTCCTGAGTGTCAGTCTTTGTTATGTTAATATGAGTCCCTAGATAGCTTCAGGACAGGAATGGTCACCAGGAAGACCAACAACATGATTACAGAGGACTTTTAGCCCCTCAAACTCCAGGGATGGGAGGGAGGCTGCACTTTCAACAACATGGCCAATAATTTAATCAATCATTACTATATAACTTAGTGAACATCCTGTTTGATGAACACACCAATGTGCTGTGACAGTGAATCACCCACCTCCACAGGTAGAGGGTATGGAAGCTCTTCATTTGAAATCCTTTCCAGACCTCACTATATGTGTATGCTATGAAATAAAACTGCTTAGTGCTTACCTGAGTTGACTTGTTCTATTAAACTATGAAACCTGTGGAGGGTTGTGGGAACTGCCTAATTTGTGGCCACTTGTTTAGAAATGTAGACAGCTTGAGGACCCCAAGAACTTGTGACTGATTTCTAAAGCAAGGGAATCTTTCTGGGGACTGTGCCCTTAGGGTCTGTGTTGTTATCATCAGGAGTGTACTGAACTGCAGTACTCTTGTATTATTTTATACTGTGTATAAAATAATAACCTAAACCTTTCCATAAGTTTGTACATTTTATTTAGCATCTACACCCAAGGCCCAGTTGCAATCAAATTATAACATCGCACAATCAATGCATAGAATATTTCTTCAACTGGAATCCACAATCACAAATAGGAATCCAATGAATGCATTTATATTTTCCATGCTGCTGAACATTGCCCCTTTCTACTTTTTAGCCAGTGACCTATGCATACTTGTATGAGTGAGAAATATTTAGGAATATAAAAATAAATCAAGATGCCAGAAACTAAAACTTTGAAATGGATTGTTTAAGGTAAATCAAGCCAACATTAAGAGTAGCTGAAATATATTGTTGCTACATCAATGCACAATGGAACACTCATTAATTTATGTGTTCCATGAACAGAATATTTTAATAGTTTCTACATTAGAAAGGCTAAATAAATTAAGCAAAACATTAGGCAGGCATTAGAAAAGCAGGTGATTCCTATTATGCTGGGTTTTCATAAACTAGGATAAGGATCTTCAGTGGAGGTAATCAATTATTTCAAAATAAATTCAAATTCAAAAATCAATAACTGGCTTTCTTTGCACAAGGGAAATATCTAATAGCAGCGATCAGCAACTAGGACAACTTCTAATCTGATACATTTAGCCAAAATGATTTCAATTTCCATCTCCAAGCATATTTTAATGCTTCCCTTCCATCTTATTATTTTGAAAAATTTTCATTAGTGATTCAAGGCTTTTCAGATGGAAAGTCACCAAAGAAATCATTATGAAGGAGAACATCTACTAGGAGACACCTTTTAAAGTTAAATTTGAATTCAGATTTAAGTATGTAATAACGGTGGTTATATTACACTAATCCCTTTCCTTAATAAAAGCAAACAATAAATATAGGTGTTTTTCATTAGTAAGGACTCTAAAGATTTATGAGATTTTAGAAGTGCTGGGCAGATTTTACCTTTATACCATCATAATATAAAACAGATTTGTTAGCAAATCAATAGTGCTAAGGAAGAAAATGTTTCTTCCATTGAAGAGTGAAGGACAACCACTGTTTCAATCACCACTTTAACAGCAGTGTTTGCATTCAAACAATGAACTGCTAATTACAAGTGATTGTTATCTGTGTAAAAACCAGTTCTCAAAGATATTTATAGCCCATCGCTTCCTTCCTGAATCCCATCAACAGATTATCTCTATGCCCTTGAGCATAACAAAACTGAATTACATTTTTTAAAAATAGTCTATAAATTTGACTCTTCATAAGGTCAGATTACCCTCTCAGACAGTACAAATTAAAGTTTTCTCAGTGTTTGAAAGGAACTAGCTAGTTGAAAATCTCATCTTGATTACCATTCTTTCTGTGGAAGTATTTTAAATTGAGTAAACTTTTAAAAAGGATCCAGAAATGAGACCAAAGTAACTAATCCTAATCCCAGCATTATATGTGAAGTTCTACATCTTTCTACCTTTTCAGTAAAAACCATTTAAAAAGTACTTTGAAAGTGAATATATGAATAAACAAATGATGAATGAATAAATAAAAAACTGTGTTTGATACCTGGTGGGAAAGCAGGTTTTAAATCATACTATGTATAACCTTTGTACTACTGGCATTTTGAACTGGATAATTCTTTGTTATGGAAAGCTATCCTGCACATTGCAGAATGGTTAGCAGCATCCCTGGCCTCTGCCCACATTATCAGTAGCACCCACATCCTGCCCCAGTTGTGACAACCAAAAATATCTGCAAGCATTGCCAAATACCCACTGGGATGGTGTGGGTAAAACTGTAATATTTCCAGAATATCTCACCTGGCTTTAGTATATCTGTATATCAACAGGCATTCCGGGTAGAGAGAAGTATGGCTTTAGTTCATTTGCATATCATTAGGCATTCTTCAGGGGTGGAAAAAGTTCATCTACATATGAGTGGGTAACTACCCGGGCAACTGAGGATTTATCTGTACCTGTATGGTGAGGGGGAGTGCTGGTTTTGCTTCTGCTTGAGCAGGAAAGAGAAACGGCCCTGGAATGCAGTTTGTAAGCAATAAATAGATTTTAAACTTTATTTCTCCTTTTGACTGATTTCAGTTTTAGAGGTATTTTACCCCAAGATTTCTTCTCCCCGGACATACAGATGGGGACAAAATGACCCCCAGTCAAGAACCACTGGATAGTTGATTGAAAATACAAGATTGCTGGGTCCCAGTAAATCAGAAATTTTAATTCAGGGAGTCTGAAAGGATCTGCACTTTTTAAAATTACTCTGCATTTTTCTTATGTAGGTAATCCCAAACTCCATTTTGCTACCACTACATACTTATTTGCAACCTATATTGATAGGGAAGGGAGAGACATTCACAAAAGGCCAACGAAATATTCAGCTATAGGACCTCAACAGCCCTTTTGAGGGCTTCCCAGAGCTGAGAGGTACAACCACAGATGGCTGCTTAACAATCAGAAAATCTTGTACCTTTTCTATCAGAATAGTAATATAAAATACTTTCATGAGCTAGGGATGCCTCCAACAATCCTCTGAGAGATAGGAAAGATATTTACAAATACATTTCCATAACTATTTTTACCTCATTAGGATTTATATTTTTAGTTTCCATTATCGTGGATAATAACACAACAAAAGCTAATGTGGGTAAAACTGCACTATTTCCAGAATCCCTCACCTGGCCTTAGTGTATCTCCATATTAGTAGGTGTTTCCAAGGGGTGGAGAGAAATAGTCCATCTCCACATCAACAGATGATTACAAGGGGGAGCAAAGGCATATCTGGACCGGAGAGGTTGGGTGGGGTCACTTTTTTTGCAGCTGGGATGCAAGAGACATGGATGGGCAGAAGTGGACAACTCCTTGTGCACAATAAACATATTTCTCCCATTTTATTTCTCCCTTTGATTATTTCAGTTTCAAAGGTAATTTGCCCCAGGGCTGGGAAAATATCTTACCCCCAGTGGTAGTCACTCTGAACCAAAATCCACCATCATGGGTGCAACCTTGGGCAGGCTGCCCCTAGAGATAGTGGGGTGATGGCCTGAATCCTGCCCTGTGGATAGTGGAGGCCCCAGTGGCTGCAGCAGTGGAAGATGCAGCTTCACTCAGGAGCCCCCCACCTATGGGGCTTCCAATTGGGGAAATCCTGATCTAGGGTAAAATGGGGAACTGGCTTAGGGTAAAGCACCTCTGAGAGGGGTGGGGCATTCTGTAGAATTTGGGAACAGTGGAGAGACTGGAAGCTGTGAAATTAGCCCCCCGTGAGACAGAAGACTGCTTAGAGGCCGAGTGGCCATGTAGCCGCCACGATTGTGGAATGTTTGTATCTCCAGAAAGTGGAAATGGTTTTCAAGGAGACACATTTCAGCAGGAGAGAGATACACTTCAGCATCGCTTGGAGGAGCTGGGCCTATGGAAAGGCCTTAAGAAAGAGAGAGAGTTATTGAGAAGATGGGTCACATTCCTGGAGATTCCTGAGCAGCAGCGAGGGAGGAGACAGTCTGCATTGCAGGAGGCCTTGGGACAGGCGGAGGAAAGAGCGGTGCCTTCAGCCCTGGAGATGGTAGAGGAGACATCAAGGGAGGATGAAAAATGGGGCTGAGGGCTAAACTGTCGCCGAGGCTACCACTCTAGGCACCAGTCGCTTTCGTATTAAAGGCCTGCCCTGTTGTAATTAAGAAAATAAAAATGCAAAAACCGCAGGTTCCTCATGGGGAGGAGCCGTCCCCTCCCCAGGTTGTGGAGCACTCCATGCTCCACCCCTATGCCCAGGATGAGCTGGTGGACATGAGCACCCGGTTTTGACAGAAGCCGTTGGAACCTCTGCCTACATGGCTTTTGTGTCTTTGGAATATGAGGGTGGAAAATATTGTTATGTCAGGTTCTGAAATGGGTAGACTGGCTTCCCTGACAACTCACTCTTCCCTCTGACAGCAGTTGCAAAGTGCCCGTCACACCTAAGGGAATCTGGCACTTCTAGATTAACTGACAGCAGTCATCAAGGCAGTTTGGCCTAATCAGGGTGATTTACCATACTTACCCACTAGCTGGAAAATATATGCAGAGCTCCAGCAGGTGTTAACAGGAGCTGGGCATGGAAAATATCATCTATAATGTGGACCCCCAGTGCCCCAATGAGGAATTGTTCACCACAGGAATGAGAAATGAGCTCCATACAGCTCCCCCATCTCTCTTTGGGTCCCTAGAGAATATTCTTGCTCCCCACATAAGGCAACCCATAAGTGAGGCTGCTTGTATTATAGCAGATCTGGGGGAGGTTGAAACAATAAGGGCATGGAAGGAGGTATGGGCTACAACTGAAAGGAGAGTTGCAAAGGGCCCCGAGAATGTCTCAAGTACCCAAATGTGGGTTATTTGATAAAGGTCGGGGTAGTGAAAGAAAAATTTGAAGGGCAGCCCGATAAGATCTTGTTAAAACTGTGG
This sequence comes from Manis javanica, assembly GCF_040802235.1. Classification (NCBI taxonomy): domain Eukaryota; kingdom Metazoa; phylum Chordata; class Mammalia; order Pholidota; family Manidae; genus Manis; species Manis javanica. The sequence goes on from NC_133158.1 coordinate 142,253,825, forward strand.
CACCAAGGTAAAGATACCTCGAGACAAGTGCTGGGCATAGAAGCCACAGGGCATAAATCTGCAAAGAAGTAAAAAGCTAACCTTTTCAAACAATATGGCTTCTCTCTCACTTACCAACTTTACATTTCCCTGTATGGCCCCGGAAGATGACTGGTTAGCCAGAGACGGGTAAGATTCCTCAAGGGAGGAACAACCTAAGACAGGCACAGTCGCAGGGGGGCCATCAGGTGAGAATTTGGGGATCAACAGAGGTGAGGCTCAGAACCTCACCCCCCCTGCTTTGAGAGAAATCTTCTGCATCGTGGATGTTTTGCTGCCCTTGTCTAGCTTGGATTAATACTTAGTCCATAGGCACAGACCTGATCATCTACATTTGCCCTCTTACAGCACTAAACTATGTTTTCTGCCTTTATCTTGCATCTAGCTACCACTTCAGCATTTTATTAAAAATAAAAAAAATAATAATAATAAAGGGAGAAATGTGGGATCAACATATAAATCAAGTAGAAAAATCAAACGAATATTCATATTTGACCTGATTGTTTATAGGTCATAATGCGTGATCAAAACCGAAAGTTTCTGTGATGAATGCCCTTGTACTGTTCACCATGTAAGAATTTATTCACTATGTAAGAATTCGTTCACCATGTAAGAACTTGTTCGTTATGCTTCAGAAGATTGGAGACTGATGAGAATTAGGCTTGATATGGATTAATGATTGTACATTGAGCATTGACCCCCCTATACTGAATTTTATTGTTGTTAACAACCATTTGATCAATAAATATGAGAGATGCCCTCTCAAAAAAAAAAACTGTGGCACCGAATAAATCCAGAGCAGCAGTTCCAGAGGCTGAGGTCCGAGACACAGAAGATGGAGGCAAAGCCACATGAACTGCCTGTGTCTCCACAAGACTTCCTGGGGGACAATACTCAGGCTCTGCCTGGGCCCTCACCCCCACAGGACGATGATTGGGCATCGTGGTCAGACTGAGCAGGGGCTTAAGGCCCCACCTTGGGGGAGTGGTGGGGACTGGAGGCCACATGCAGAATTAGCAATTCATTTGTCCCTCGTGAATGTACAGCATGTCCTGGTGCCAGTGGACACAGGAGCTGAATGTTCTCCGATTTATAGCAAACTTCAGCATTTTCCTGGGACCCCTGCTGTGATAGATGGCTATGAGAGTAAGGCGATTAGAGAGAAGAAAGCCCAAATCCCATTGTAGATAGGGTGTTTATCCCCAAAGGAGTATTCTGTGTACATTTCTCCCATTCCTGAATATATTTTGGGGGTAGAAGTGAGCTCACACTGAGGATATGTGTGTGGCAAAGGCAGTTCTGAGGGGACATGCTTAGCACCCACCTTTAGCTCTTCCTGTACCTAGGCGAGTACAAATACTAAGCAGTATAAATTGCCTGGGGGGGCAAAAGGAAATTGCAGAGATACTACAGGAGTGGGAGAAGGTGGGCATCATAAAGCCCACTTATAATCCTTTTAACTCCCTGGTATGGCCAGTGAAAAAGTCAGATAGCTCCTGGAATATGACTATGGATTACAGGGGCCTGAATAAAATCACACCCCATTTGCATGCTGCAGTCCCATCTATAGCAGCTCTTAATGACAGCCTGGAAGGTGTGACTTGTATGCTATAAGAGGGACTTAAACCAAGTCCCACAGCAACATGGGACAATAGTAAAGGAGATGATACCTCTTATAAGGTGACAGATAGACTATATTGGGCCTCTGCCCATATCAGAAAGATATCCATATGTCATGACTTGCGTAGATACTGCTACTGGCCTATTGGTTGCATTTGCTGCACGTCAGCAAACCGCCAAGAGGGGCCTAGAGTGTCTCTTTGCAGCCTATGGCCGGCCACAGGTGATTGAGAGTGATCAAGGTACCCACTTTACTGGACATGTGTTACAAGAATGGGTGCAGCAATTAGGAGTCAAATGGAAGTTTCATGTGCCATATAATTGTACTGGGGCAGGCATGATAGAGTGGTACAATGGTTTGTTGAAATCTGGCCTGAATTTGAACACTAGTGGTCTATGGGACTGGGAGGTTCGCTTATGGACAATGTTATGTTTGAATGAGAAGCCCCAAAAAGGAGCCTTGGGCTGTGTGGACATGCTAACACACATTGCTGTCTCTCCCATACAACTGTTTGTGCAAACCAAAGAGGAGTTATTGAAGCCAGGATATGGCCAGCAGAGCAACATCCTGCTGCCAGCCATAACTGTGTTAAACCCTGGAGTCTATGTTGAGTGGACCAGGCCCTGGACATTTCAACACATGGATAAGCAATGACTTGCCCTTCTGGTACCTTGGGGAAAAGGCCTGGAAGCTGGCTTCCAGGTATTCCTGAAGTAACAGCAGAGTGCCCCCAAAGATCACAGTAGTGCATCCAAAACGTCCAGGAGGTAAGAGCCTCTTACGGGGAACTTTTTTTTATCTTTATGGCCAGTACATGTACCTCCCATAACCCTGTATATTGACCCATCTGTACTTCCCACAGAGAGGAGGGTTTGAAGTTCTGGTATACTAAACCAGGGCGAGATCCCATTCTTGTGACTGTCCTATCACAGGACCACTCTCTTGCATGCATCCTACATGATGGACAAGATTTGCTTTGCTGGTGTTATTAAAACATGTATCTGATTTCCCTTAAGATAATTTTCTTCTACCATCTCTGCAGCCTGGACCCACCCCCTGGCTGCAGCTGCCATGTGATAATTGCTCTGGATAGATTCCTACTCATTCACCTACTGGTGCCTGAGGAGTGGGTAAGCTATGGTCTTAATTTCCATAGGACTTTGAACCTAGCTGAATCCTCCAACTTGAGGACTATCATGAGTTATTGCTGTTGTTATTGTATGTTATTAGTCTGGTTACAGTGCTCCAGTTTTCTTGCACAGGGGCCATTGCAGAAGATGGGGAGTGATTAGAATGTATGGTGAGATTTCTGGAGGGGTGGGCGGTGGGTAAAATTGCAATATTTTCAGATCTTTCATCTGACCTTAGTGCATCTCCACATCAATAGGTTATTATAAGGTGTAGTGATGGTATATCTGGACTGGAGAGGTAGGTGGGGGTACTTTTTATAGCAGCTGAGTCACAAGAGACATGGGCAAGCAGAAGTAGACCACTTCTTGTAAGCAATAAATCGGTTTCTCCCACTTTATTTCTCCCTTTGACTGATTTCAGTTTCAAAGGTAATTTTCCCCAGGCTGGGAACAAATTTTCCTCCCAGATTTACAGCTAATCAAACCCTTCAACTGTAAAGCAGCCCGAAAGGAAACAGACTCATAGTTCTCATACTTGAAATTACATACCTAAAATCAGTCAGAGTTCAAAGCTTAGAAATGCTAACATATAAAAGATTTTTTTTATGATCCATATATACACATCTTCAGCAGGGATAACAAAATCACATAGTTCAGTTCACTATAAATTAGGCATTAAGGAGTTCTATGCTCTTCCCTATACCCATCACTGAAACTATAAGTGAATATGTGTAAGTGAAGTTCTTTAAATGAGTTTTGAGATTTTTTTCCATCAACTATTTTGCAAATGTAGCACTCATTTCAGTTAATGCCCCCATCTTCTCCACAGGCTATATTATATGTTTTTCTTCTTGTTGCTCTTTAGCAGTCACATTACTCTTTATCTCGCTTATGGTCAAATAAATTCTCCTTTTCCATGGTCTACTGTCAAGCCTATCCTGCACTGTACAACAGACTTTTATGAACTAAATACAAGAGTGCACCTTTATTACTGTCAAATTTATCTTCTTGTTGCAACCCAAATGTCCATTCTATACAAACCATATAATCACATTTGTGACATGGCTAGATGTAAATTCCTGTACAAGTTTGATATAACCTCTATCTTTCCTTTCCTTTTAATCTTTTCCCCAATCATTATTAAGAGATATTTATACTTCTGAGATCCTCTGAGCAAGATGGAATCATAAGGACATGTCAGGTGAATGAGCGGTACCATAAATAACTGAATGGATCAGCCCAGAGAATACTGGCTTTCAACAGTCCATTAAATAATGTCCAAGGACATGCACTCAACTGCCTTACTACCAGCTTCTCTTTCAAGACTCACCTCACCTTGATCTTCATCCTCTATGCTATGATCCAACAGGATAATACCCATTGACTGAATTTAACAGGATTGCCTACCTTAAGTTCTATTCATCCTTTGATCCATCCACTCATGATATTCTATTTTGCCTGGTGAGATTATATTAATCCTTCAACGTCCATCATTACCTCCTTTGGAGATAGGGCAGAGACAGGTGACAAGCATCATATTAACTTTTCCTGCCTATGATGAAAAATGATGAGATATAAACAGTATAGTAATAACAGAAAGGATTCTATCTTAAAACTAAGGTTCCATTTTAAAAACCAGGAAGTTAGGAAGTAAGATTCCTAACATATTCTTTAGCAAACAGACAATAACAGCTCACCTTAGGAGCAGCATGGGCAGCCTTGAAAGGTATGTTCCCAGAGGAAAGTTGCTATCCTGGAGGGGAACTGATCAATTTCTTGTGTTAATTTTGCAGAATTATCTGGAGTACTGATAATAGAAGAGACGTAATGTCTGTCACCAAAGATAAGCATTTTGAGACCACTTTACAAGTTTATACCTGCTGGCCCTTTGAAAATTCCTTAAAAGAGGAAACCCCCAGCCTTTTAGCACCTCCTCCTCTCTGAGGATGCCCGCACTTATTCTAAGTGTGTAAATTTAAATAAAACTTTCTCACTGCTCAACTTAATTGTATTTTGTTTCTCTGCACTTTTCAGTGGTCAGTGTCTTTGTTTCTTTGCTATTTCATTCTATTTCCAAGTCTTCACTTAGTCTCCACTTCACTCCTAATAAGTGGAGAGGGGCTGCTGAGAGCACAGATTGGGGCCTGCGAGTTCCTGTCACCTGTGTGACCCGGACAGAACTGCAGCTTCAGGAACCTGACTGAAAATCTCCTTTCTTTGGGAAGTTCTCAGAATATAATCTCACTCCATCCCATGCTCCACAGCTCCCCACATTTCAGGGCAGCAGGGGCTAGTCTCCACCCGGTGTGGATCCTAGAGGACATGGGATGCCAAGTGACCCTGGCTATAGGTGATGGCAAGGAAATGTGCTCTATACCAAGGAAATGTTTTGCAAACATTCCCTCTGCACCTCTGAATTTCCCTTGTCTAAACTGCCTGCAAGGCAGCTGCCACTCATTTCTGCTCTCACTCTAATGAATTCCTTCCTTACCTACGCTCTCTGACCTGCTCGAGAATTCTTTCTCATTCAGAGTCAAGTACCCTCCCCTGTCTACACTGAGGTTTCACCTGGTGCTCAGGGAGAGAGTCCTTCCCAGATGCAGCTGCCCAGAAGCACTATGTTGCCCATCCTTTTTGGAAACAAATCTCTCCTACAAACCTTTCATAGTAACTGCATGAATACATTACTCAAGGTATTCACCATGTGCTGATTCCTTATTCATATGTCCCATCTACCCAACACCTAGTACAATGTTTCTCACTTGGGAGATTTTATTGAATCAACTAATGAATTAGTATTATACTTCACAGTTAAAACTCTGATGTGAAAACTAGAAAAAGTGACAGCTAGAGTCAGCACAAATTAAAGAGTGGGTTTAACAGTAAAAATAAGAATGAGTGAATAAGAAAATATTTCATAAACAAGCCTGCAATGACACAGAAAAGACATACAAATACACATTTTTCTAACCCAAGCTTTAAAAACAAGATAATAAACCTAATGGCCTTCCACGGCCACTTCTAGCTCCTTGGGTTTTCACATTTCTAGCTTCTGTGGTCATGAATAACAACATAAAAGCTAATCAGCTCTGAAGTGTAGGGCATCAAGAGTTTACGAAAAGAGCATCTGAGAAATGATGCAAAGTCTATAGTGGTTATAGGTGGAAAAGTAGGTTTGTACCAAAACAGTAAACTGCTAAGCCAGTTCTCAGGTCACTAATTCATTGCAAAGCCTTTTGACCTGGAATAAGCCTGGTGAGCCTAACTCTACCTACACTGAGATAAAAACTGCTTACAGTGACTAGGCAATTGATTTCCCAAAGGACTGCAATAAAAAACAATGACTTAAGTGAGATAAAAGAGAAAATGCTCAGAACTTTAGCCACAAATTATTTACACTCTTTTATCATGATTGCTGGAACAGAATTTAAGTTAGGAAATGCTTCTAGTGAAACTTAAACTTTTTTCCTAGAGCCAGTACAGATTTATCTGAATTCATCATTTTAATTGAATAAAACAATATTAGTGAAATATACTTTAACACACACTATACTGAAAAAATACCTATGTAATAAAAAGCTGTTTAAGCAACCGAAACAAATGTCTTCCTTATTTTAAGCAATATTCTAATGGCAAAATTCTAGTTTGAAAAAGAATTTTTAAAAACCTTCTATATTCACTGCAAAGGGATATCTACTTTATCAAAATCAATTGACATAAATATGTTTTACAAAATTAGCATCTACTATAAATATAGTAGCAGTTCCAATCAGGTTCATTACATGTATCTAAATACACATACATATACACACATAGGAATGTCAGTATGATATGACATAAATATGCCTGATAGTCCAGAAATCTGCATTTTAAATCCATCACCTCTGACTCTCACTCACTCTACATTATGTAGTCACTCTACCTCTTTAGAATTTAATTTCAGAAGTAGAAGAGATGCTGGGTGTGGGGTAATTGTCAGAATTTCCAGAATCTCCCTCCTAGCCTTAGTCCATTTATGTATCAATGGATGTTTACCACCACAGCCTCAGGTGAATCTGGGTGAGGACTGGAGAAACAAATGGCTCTTCTCTCCTCCTCTATTCCTGGTACATAATTGGTCTGGCATCTACCAGGCACCACAGACCGGCCCATGGAGTTCCTCCTGGAAGAGGCAGGCAAGTAGAGAGCTCACCAAGGTTATAGCAAAACAGAGCATGTAGAGGGCTTTGCTAGTGGGCACCAGGAGAAAGGACTTGAAAAGTGTGAGCCACAGCCAAAGGAGTCAGACGGAGCCATGCCTGGCTAGCAAATTCGAGCAACCTGTAAGCAATAAAAAATGCTTTCTCCCAACCCATCCTTTCTCTTGGCTTATTTTTGTTTCACCGGTTTCACAGTGGGGAGTTGCCCCAGGCTGGTAACATCCTTCCCTGGAGAGCTACAATGGGCTATGTGAATTTTGGACAATGTGGGCTTCCAGTATAATAGCCTGAGTTCAGACTGAGGATACCTGTGGTGGAGGCAGTTCTAAGGGGACCTGCTAAGCACCTGCCCGTAGCTTTGCCTGTACTTCAGTAGGTGACAAATACCAAGCAATACAAATTGCCTGCAGAGCATAAAGAAATTGGAGAAATGCTCCAGGAACTGGAGAAGGTGGGTATTATAAAGCCCACCCATAGTCTTTTTAATTCCCTGGTGTAGCCAGTAAAAAAGATGGACAGTTTCTGGTGTATGACCATGGATTACAGAGAACTGAATAAAGTCATACCCCCTTTTTGTGCTGCCATCCCCTCTATAGCAGCCCTTATGGACACCCTCAGTCATGAACTAGGAACATATTACTGTTTTTTGGTCATTTGCTGTAGAAACATATGCTGTAGATCTTACTATTGCCTTCTTTTCCACTGACATAGAACAGGAAAGTTAGGAACAGTTTGCCTTCACGTGGGAAGGATGGCAGTGGACTGTCACAGTCCTTCCACAGGGATACCTTCACAACCCCACCATCTGTCACGGACTTGTACCCTGGACTTGGCATCATGGGAGAAACTGCCAAAAGTGTGGCTGTACTATTATATTGATGATGTCATGCTTACTTCTCATTCTCTTACAGACCTAGAAGGGGCAGTTCCTAGACTGCTGCAAAATCTACAGGAAAAAGGATGGGCTGTGAACAGTACCAAGTTTCAGGGACCCGATTAGTCAGTCCAGTTCTTGGGGGTTGTCTGATCTGATAAGACTAGTTATCCCAAAAGCATTCATAGATAAAGTCCAGGTTTTCCTTACAGTTACAACTGTGGCATTATTATAAGAGTTTTTGGGTCTTTTAAGGTATTGGAGAGTGTTTATCCTGCACTTGGCACAAATTCTGCAGCCCTTTTACTGTTTGATATGAAAGGGCATCTGGTGGGATATAACATGTTCAAGTGCCTTTGCAACTGTTAAGCAAGCAGTCGAGATGGTGCAGGGCTTGAGTGTGACAGACTCATCAAGGCCCTGTGACCTGGTTAATGTAACCGAAGACAGTTATGGCAATGGCTTAAACAAACTCACCAACCTACTGAATTCTGATCACAACTCTGGAAAGAGGTCTGGTTCACCTTAATAGGGAAGCAGTTGGCTGCAATGTACCACACCTTGCTGGCTACAGAGGCAATCACCAGAACAGCCCAGACAAAAGTAATAACCACCTATCCCATAATTGGGTAAGTAAAAGACTGGACCCCAAAAGCCATTGAGTGGCATAGTACAGATACCCACACTGGCCAAGTTGGGTGCATATTTACAGCAGTATAGTGTCCTCTCTACTAGCCCCTTGAGTGAAGAACTCCAACACTTATTGGGGCCAGTGACACATACCAGTGAAAATCAGGAAGGATTTGCTTTAGAGCCATTAGTAACAAAGAGCCCTTTTCGGGAGGAAAGAGCCCCTATGCCTGAAGATGCATGGTACACAGATGGCTCCAGCTGTGGGCAGCCCTCAAAATGGAGGGCCATACTAAGACTGAGACAACATGGATGGATGATGGTGAGGGGAAAAGCAATGGGCAGAGTTGGCTCATGATCAACCAGGAGCCTTCCCCTATAGTTGTCTGCACTGACAGCTGGGCCATCTGTCAAGGCTTGGCTCTCTGGCTACTGACATCATACCATGCCAACTAGTTGGTTGGTTACTGACCCTTTGGGAGCAACAGTTGTGGCAAGATTTATGAGCCTCTGGTCAGACTAAAATAGTTACCATATACCATATGACAGGGCATTTGCTTTTGGCATCCCCAGGAGAAGGTGAAGCACACACATCGGTCCAGTGTGCTGGCTGGAAGCAAAGCCTGCCTCTGATGTGGCCCAATGGTTACATCAATGTTTGTTGTATAAGGAGCAAAAGATAGTGTGGGTTGTAGCCCGTCAGTGGGGCCTGCCTTTAACTTTTGAAGAAGTCAGCAGAGCCTGGCAGGAGTGCATTGTGTGCTCTAAATGGACTTACACCAAGTCCCACAGCAATATGGGATGATAGCTAAGGGGACGATACCCCTCGTCAGGTGGGAGATAGACTATTTTGGGCCTCTGCATATTTCAGAAGAGAACTGGTATGCCATGACTTGTATGGACACAGCTACTCAACTGTTAGTTGCTTTACCTGCATGTTGTGCAGACCAGCAAATGACCAAAAAAGGCCTACAGCATCTCTTTGCTATCTATGGCTGACCATAGGTGATTAACACCCAATTTACCAACATACACTACGAGAAGAGTGCAATAATTACAGATGAAGTAGAAGTTTCATATACCATATAATCCTACCAGGGCAGGCATGACAGAGGTTCAATGGTTTGTTAAAATCTGTTCTAAAGTCAGACACCAATAGTCTATGAGGATGGCCAGTCTGCTTATGGACAGTACTATGGAGTTTACATGAGAAGTCCCGGAAGGGGGCATTGAGCCCCATGGAAACGCTAACGCACATTGCTGCTTCCCCTGTGTGACTGCACTTACAAATCAAGGAGGAATCATTGACACTGAGGTTTGGCCACCAGAATAACATCTTGCTGCCAGCACTGACTGTAATAAATCCTGGAGACTCTGTTCAGTGGATGTGGCCTTGGATATTTCAACACATGGACCAGCTATGGCTGGCCTTCCCAGCACCTTGGGGACAAAGCCTAAAAGCTAGCCTCCTGTGTGTTCCTGGAGTAACAGCAGAGTGGTCGCCAAATATCTCAGTAGCATACCCTAAACTGCTGGAAAATAAAAGCATCTTACTAGGGACTTTTGTTTTATCATTATGGCCAGTGTATGCACCTCCAGTAGCACTATACATAGATCCCTCAGTAACCCCAACAGGGACAAGGCTAAAGGTATGGTATACTTAGACCCAGATGGGATCCTCTTCATGCAACGTCCTATCACAGGACCACTCTCTTGCATGCATCCTATTTGATGCATGATTTTCCTATGTTGGTGTCATTAAAACATGTATTACCCTTAAGGTTAATCTCCTCTAAAGTCTTTGTGAACTGGGCATACACCCTAGCAAGAACTGCTGCATGGAGCTCCCTGCCACTTCTGCTGCTGGTCTCCCATGGAAAATGCAAATGATGGACTGATCTGAGTAGAACTTGTTTGAATACAGCTGGAATGACCACTTGGTGGCAATTTCTTCAGGTTTGAGGATTATCATACTTTCATTGTCATCTGTATCATTATTTCTGTTGTTATTTGTATGCTGTTATAGCCTCTGTTGCTTTTGTGGGATCTGGTTGCAATGCTCCAACTTTCTCACACAGGGACTACTGCAGAAGACTGAGGGTGCATAGATTGTGAGGCAAGAATCCTGGAGGAGTGGAGTCTAGGGAAAATTGAAGTTTCATGGTCAGGATTCCCACCTGATTTTAATCTCATGCATTGTATATGTGCAATGAGGTAATACTTAGCCTGCTGCACAGGTACCTACTTGCATACCCATTGGCAGTAAGCTGCTAATGGCCAATAATTGCTTTAAGAAGAGTTCCACCTGGAGTGAACTCAGTCACGGAAGTATTGGCCCAGGGAGGGGTGGAGCGGAAACAAACAAGCTTCTGGATGCATCTGGTCATGGCATCTACCAGTCACCCTAGAGGCCTACCCACAGAGTTCCACCTGGTTCTAGGAGCAGACAGAAGCCAGAGTCCCACACTAGGAAGAGAGATGGGAGCCAGGAGAGTGAAGCAGGAGGGAATAGAGACAGAGCCACGAGCAGAGGCAGTGCCTGGGGCAGAGACTGGAGCTAAGGCTGAGACAGACTTGCCACTCATAGATAGCCAGGTGACCTCTGTGAGAATAAAGCTTGGTATGAGCCTTTTTTACCCACAACATTCTGTTGCTGTTATTTTCTCTCACTGAATTCATAGTGAACTTGCCCAGAGCTGGGAAGCCCCTCCATCCAGAGCTACATAGCCTGTGCCTTCATGATCTTACATAATGAAGGTCTATAGAACCGAGGTGACCTACACCTTCACCCCAAGTACTCAATGTACTCTCCTCTGCATAAGTACTTTAATAAGAAAAAAATTGTGTCCAAATAATAAGGTAAAATAAGAAGACTTTCCCTCACCACCACCGCCCCCATCCCCTACCAGCTGCCCCTCGTAGTGTAGTGTTCATTCTATTTCCTACCCTTCAAAAGTATAGATAATTAAACATTTACTCATTCATTGAACACACTTTAGATCATCAGTTTTGTGCCAGGGACTGTTCCTGAGCAGTGGGGAGGAAGTGATAAACAATACAGACAAGCCAACATAAATATCATAGGTCTTAAAACTAGTCAGGGAGAAAGGAAAGATAATATATAAGAAGGCCAGATAGACGTAGGATATGGTAAGGGGTATGGAGGTGCCTAAAGCAGGATGATCAAGATAGGCCTCTTTGAAGACTTGAGACTTTCAGCTGAGTCCTGAGAGCAGGCCATGAGCCAACAATGTAAAAAGCTTGGGGTGTACATTCCCAGCATCAGAGGAACCGCAGAGAGAAAGGTCTTGGGATGAGTGTGTTCATCATCAGGGCCCTTTTACTAAGCTGAAACATGGAGCACTGGTTTAAAACTTCTGTAAAGGATTGTTATAAAACCATTCCTTGGATACTGTAACAAGAAAAATAGTCTAGGCTTTGGAGTAGTTCTTGACTTCCATCTAATACCACTTGACATGGCCAATTGATCACCAAATCCTATTCTTTTAACTAACACATTGAAGTATTACTGGATGCTTAAAAAGGTGCCTGTTAATTATCTAGGAGTTTTAAATTTACTATTTCATTTAATCCTCAGAAACTCCCTACTTTGTAGGTACATACTATCATTATCTTCATTTCATATTTGAGCCAATGACAGATGTATGGATTGAGAAACTTACAAGGGAACACAGCTGTGAAGGGGTAAAGCCAAGGTTCTAAGTGCATGACTGGCTCCAGAGCCCATGTTCTTCTTCCCTACATTTCATCATCTCCTAACCATCTGTCAATTCTGTCTCCTCCTTACTATCCTCACTGCCTTGGCTTTATTTAGTTCAAGGGCTCATCTTCTCTTGACAGGACTCTTGCAAGGGCTCAATAATTCTTCCTGCCTCCACTACCTCTCCTTTCCAGAACAATCCTTTGTCCACACAGATGCCAGTGAGGACTGAACATACAGCTATTGAACACTTAAAATTGTCAATTCCAAATTGGATGTACTCTAAATGTAACACACCAGATTTCAAGGACTTAATATGAAAAAAAAAGAAAAGAATGTAAAATATTTCATTAACAATATTCCCACTGATTATTTGTTCCTGTGTCTTGTCACCTAAGGCCAAAGAGCTGGCAGAATACACAAACTTTTCAATCTCTCTAAAGAAGATGGTATTCACTAGTATAATATGAAAAAGCCCACAAAGAAATTAAGAAACCTAGAATCGAAGTGCACAAGATTCAGCATCTTGTTACTCCACATGGCCTGCAATGCAAAACCAGTGTATTGCTCTGAACAAAGAGCATAGTAAGAAAAATATGGAAGAGGCCACAGAATATGCTAAACTTTTGGCCAGGAGAATGAAGGAGGCCAAAGAAAAATGCCAGGAACAGCTCACCAAGAAAGTCTGCCTCTCGGAAAGCTTCTACCTCCAACTTTGAGTCCAGTTAAAAATGAGATTTCGTAGAAGTAACAAATAAATGAGATTAGATATTAAAAAAAAAAACTTTAGCAGCATGTGAAGAGATGGGATCCAAAAAATAACAAGTGGTGGGGCAAAAGGGACTGTTTTCCAGAGGAAAAAATGTTTTAGAAAGGTGTGTTAAATAGTTTCCTTGACCTAACTACTTCACTGGATTTTGAATGCAGTCTTAATGTGCACACATAGGGCATGGTCTGCAGGATGTCACCACCTCCTTAGACTATGGCAGGAGCCTATTTGTACCCAGAGCAAACACATCCAGGGAAGCACCTGTGCCAATCACCTGGCCTCCTCTGAATCCCCTTTCGCACACGCTCTTACCAACCCAGCTTGTATTCCCTCCCAGCAGCAGAAGGCCCCACTGACTCCTGTTTCCAAACAACCTACCCACGTGTCTGAGGGACACAAGAGAGCTCCCATGTTTTCTATCCCTCCCTAAAACAAAATGTTCAAGTTTGTAATTATAGTATTTTAGATACACTGGGTTACATAAAATACATTATTAAAATTGATTTTACCAGTGTAATAAGGATAAAAGGGAGTAGGGTTAAAGGGTCATATGCCATGATTAGCAGCAAAATAGTGAAATATGGTTCACATATATAGCAAGTTTTTCTTTCCTAAAAATAACTGGAACTGAGAAAGACTACTTAAAGTGAGTCCATAGAAAATGAAAAACCAAGACTTCATAATAACTATTTTTAAATGTTTAATACAGGTTTTATGTTGAACAAATGAAGCCAAAAATATTATGTTGATTTTTATCTTGTGTTTTAAGGATTTATCACTGAAACTATCATAGATTCTTAAAATGAACTAAGAATGTACCAATGGAGTAGGGTTGATTTTCTTAAAAATGGATACCACCACCTAATTTCCCTTCACACTTAACTTTCAGAGCATGACCATAAACAAGGGTCAGTTTTACAGATGTAATCAAGGGCTTTATTCATTTTCCCAAGGGTCTCTTTATAATCTTTTCAAAGTCAGAACATTTTCTTTTAAAAGAATTATCTTATTCCCACCTTACAATTTTTGTCTTCTCTGACTTAACTTCTACATACTCACTTGTCAATAGCTTTGTTCTAATGTAAATAATTTGCCGGCACCATGTACATGTGCTTTATCCTGTAACTCTTATTAAAGTTATAATTTCACTTTATAATCACTTAGTTTTAATTCATTGTCATATTGTCCTATATTGTAACAAGAGATTGACCCTCAAATATGTTGGAACAATGGGCCATAGTTACTAGCATTGTGCAAAGAGAGACATTTGAGTGAAGACTGATTCTATGAGTCATCAATTCATACTAAGTAATTTTTAGTTATGGTAACTATTGCTTCTCTATAAAATGTGATTTCAGGGATACAGAAAGCAAAAATGTAGTTATAGAGGACCTCTGCCAAGTAGAAGAGCAAAATTTAAATTATAGTCAAGACAGTACATCATTACATAGAAAAACATAATAACTCGGGATACAGAACCCAGTATATTCAATAAAATTCTTCATTTAATAATTATGAAAGTGGTCTGTCAAACCTATAAAGAGAACCATGAAAAGAAGCAGCCCTTTGAGAAGAAGGTTCACCCATCATCCCTACATGAATGGTGAGTAGCTCTGTTGGAAACAGAAGTAAAACAGAGTTCTTTGCACTAAACTAGATCTTCTAAATATGATCTTCAAAACTATGTCATTATTCTACAAGATGCACAAAAAAGACTCAGAAATTCAAATCATGTATAGGATCTGAAGCTGAGGAAATGTATTTCTGTTTTAGAATGATAAAATATCAAGTCTGAGCAGACTATGTGGGAGGGGCAACTAGGAACACAGTTCGCTGGTATCCAGATAAATATCAAGCTCATTAACAATGATTTTTCCTTCTACAAGTTTCCCCTGCTTTAGGTTAAGCAGGCTCCTAGCCCAAGGTGACACTAAAGTGGATGGAGAAACCAGTTAAAATCAAAGAGCTGTCAAGGATTTGCCGTTGAATTTGACATTGCCTCAATAACTAACCATCTCTGTAGAGTTACTGATAACATCAAATCACAGTGTCTCTCCAGATTAGACAGCTCAAACATATTTACTCACCACATAGAAAAAAAACAAAGAATTTATGAAATATGCACAAAATAGCAAAATAGCACTGAAGTATTTGAGAGTGAGCTCTCAGCAAAAATGTATCATATGTCCATTTCTCTTTGGCTGGGTTCGCCTTCATGCAACTGGCAGATGCCTATTCTGAATCCACAAAGTGTCAGACAGTGTAATAGGAGCTGGGCAGCATGGATGGAAAAAACTCAGGGTCTCCTTCACACAATTCAACAGATGTGTAAACCAGTTTGAGCAGATTGTCCAGCCAGAAGAGCACACAGTTTGATTGCTGTTCCATTGATTTGGGATTGGTTTTATATTGATTTGGCAGACAAATTCTGTGCCATGGTCTGCATGACTCCAAGTCCCATATGCTCTACTTTGGCAAGTGCAATTACTCAACCCCCACCTAGAGACTGAATTGTCTCCTGATACTTGGGACAAATAAAGAGACCAACTAAATCAGTTTCCTTAAATCAACCATGCTATTAACTTCCCAGCTTTGGAAATTCACTACCCGGTAAGTCCCCTTTTCCTGAGCTTCAGCTCCCTCCTCTCCTTTAGCTCCCTATTCTATGTTTCCTGTCACTGAACCATTTGGACAACCCATAAGACCCCCAGAATCATTCACCTATTTGATGTTTGATAAAGTGTGGTTTATGAAAACCTACATCAGAATCCCTTAGTACCTGGGCTCCCTCTAGATGAAGAGAATCAAAAAGAGAGACACAGAGAAAGTGTGTGTGTGTGTATGTGTATGTGGGGGTGGAATGCTGGAGTTCAAAGTTTATGAAGTGCCCTCAAGGTGGTTTTTACACTTTAAAGGATTTCACATTCTCCGGATTTTCCTCCTACCTCAACTGTTCATTCTTTCTCAGTCTCGTTCGCTGATTCTTTTTTGTCTGCTGACCCTAAGTCATTGCAAACACCATAGGACTCAGTCCTTGGAATTCCTTTCCTTTCTATATACATTCATTCCCCTGCACTCTCATAGTATTAAATATCATCTAGTGATTCAAAAATTAATTACTCCAGCTTGGACACTTCCCTTTAAATCCATCTCAGCTGACATAGCCACCAAATGTCTAAGAGGCCTCCAACATGTCACATACACAAACTGAGTTCCTGATCTTCAGCTTTAAACATACTTTCTCAATCTGTTCCTATCTCAGCACTTTTCCTAACTCCATAACCCAGTTACTCACACCCAAATGTGGCATCACCTTTTACTTCTAACTTCCTCCCTCTCCTGTACTCCTTAGAGCCTTCTCTGCTTTATTTCTTTATCACCATATAACATATTCTGTATTTTACCAACTATTGTCACCCACAGCCCCATTAGAAGGATAAAAATTATTCTCTGATTTTTTTTTCATTGCTCTATGCTAGTTCCTAGAATAATGCCTAGGACACAGTAGGCACTCAGTGAATACTTGTTGAATAAGTGAAACAGTGCCTAAACACAATATAAACTTAATAAATATTTGGTAGAAAAAAGTGAATAAACTTTTACCTGATCATCTTTAGAATAATAGATTTCTTTGCAGCCTCCCAAATTTCTGAGCAGTGTCCCCATCCTGTAGTCCAGGATTACCTCTAGCCTATCTTTGTTTACTTCACTTCCAGCTCTCAGTTATGCTGCAGTGTGGAAGTCTCTGAGAGTGAGCACGAACACAACCTCAGAGTCCACCTGCCAGGCAACAAGTGGACGCTCTCTACTATCATTCTTTCCTATGCCCTCAAATGATTAATTACCAATAGTACCAAACATTGTCAGCATTACCACCACCATCATTACCAAGTACCAGAAATACTTATCAAGTATTGATAAGACAATGTCTAGTTAGAAAATTTTGGCCATAACAAATCATGTACATTTGAACCATGGGCAAAATATGTTATTAACTCCAAAAGAATATCTAGTTGCATCAGGAGATTTTTAGTCTAAACAACAGATCCCAAACTGGCAGACCTCAGACTGCATATATATTTGTTTGGCCTACACTCTCTCAATTTTTTAAAATGTAATGCCAACATTTAAGTATTAGGAGATAGCAAAAATCCAGATTTCCAGTTTATTCTTAGTGACAGATAGATATGATGTGCTGGACTTTCATTTCAGTACAATAATTGTCAGCAAATCTATCGAACTGTTCTGTCCTTACGGGCGATGCTTTCTCCAGGTTGCCGCAATTGTTATCCTGCCAGTCACTGATTCTCAATATTTTCTTGGTCTCTGTGGGCACCTGAGTTGCCAACTATGACTTCAGAGCCTAAATTCTCAAAAAGAGAACTAGTACTCAAGACTCAGACTGCTTGGACCAAGGGGAAAATCAGCACAGAAACTCACGCTATGAAAAAGAAATGGAAATACATAGGCTAAAAAAAATAGTAGTCCTCGGGAGAAAGCCTCGGGCTAAATGCTCACTCAAGTTTGGGGCTTAAGATTTTTTAAACCAAACCGAACACTATACAGTATTGTAATGATCTCTCATTGGTGACATTTTGTGAGAAAAGAACCAAAAATACTTTGGTTTTATCCAAAACAATGAGTGAGGATTCAGAAGGCAGGAGAATACATCTCATTACTTTCAAAGGAGTTTGCAACAAAAAATCCTATTTCTCTTACATTCAGCACACAGCATGCATTTGTGACAGATAGTCATTCCAAGTGTCGTGGTCTATCTCAATATATAATGAAAAATATATAAACCTTCTGTTGCACAGCATAGGCATGAGGCTTAAACACCTGTTTCAAATTACTCTGCTACCATAAACATTGCTGGAAATTGGAGAGCCCTGTGCTTTAAGAAAGTGAGAGATGCCACAGCCAACTACATTAAATTGAGTAGGCTTGGGTCCAGTCAGCAGTAAAAAAAGAAAATTATGCCTGCAGCTTCTGGCAAAGAGTTGATGGCAATAATATTACTGAGTGGGAATACAGTTAAAATCTATTGCTGCAGAAATCCTGTATATTCTCAAAGGTGTACTTAAACTAATGCTGTATATTTTATTTTTCATCTCTCTTCTTTTCAACGTTTTACTTCTGAAATGTTCCTTTGGGGAAAACTTTAAGTTGGTGATGTTTTGATGTTCTAATTAATAGCAAGATTAATGACATTCTCTATTATTCCATCCAATGTCCATCAAATGATCGATTATCAATATTACACTCAAGACACCAAACTGCTAACATTTCAGCTCATCTAGCAATTCCATCTTAGAAGAAATCTGAGTTCTTGTCACTCAACAATGAAGTTGTCACTGCACTTTCCTGATTCCTTCAGGAAAACATCTGCCTGCTTCAAGTTCTCATAATGAAGCAATGTCAAATTACTGAATGGATGGCATCATGCAATAATTAACCTGGAAAGATCACTTGCCAATGGCATTGTGCCATTACGAACAGATGTTGTCCCTGGTAACTATCTGAAAAAGAGATCAAATGTTCTGAAGCAGACATATTCTGCCTTCTACCGTGTATGTATACCTCAGCCACTTAATAAGCTTTTCATTTTGCACTGTATGAAAATCAGAGGTAGTTTTCAGTTTATTGGTTGACTGATTAGATAATTTTAAAAGCAGACTTATCTTTAGAGTAATTATGCAATTGAGTCTGACTTCAAGATTGGAGGGCTGCAAATAGCTTGTCAGAATGTGCGTTGGCTGGCATTACCTTTTACATTCATGACAGAGTTACATGAACACTGTAATCAGAATCTTGCCAAAATACACAAAAATGAATTCACTGTTAATACATAAACATTTGAAACCTACTTTATTTTCCATGTGCAAATACTCAGGGTTAGATTGTCACCATGAATTAGGCTGGACAAAGTCTTTCAATCCTATACCACTGGGCAAATATTTAAAGACATGATACTTGCTAGGCCAACAGCAATATCAATGAATTAAAATAATATTTACTAAAATCTGTTAGGCTCAAAACACTGTATCTGACTCTTGGTGAACCAAAAATATAATTTCTTCTCTTACAGATGTTCTTTCTGAACAAATATAGGAAATACATTTATGAATCAAACCTCTTCAGGGATTTGTTAAAACTTGAACCCAGAGAATATTTGTTTTGATATTTAAAAAAAACTTCCCCCCTTCTTTTTCCTTAAAAATATATATTTTTTAAAGCAGACTTTAAAAAGATGTAAAATGAAATGACAACCACCCCTCTCAATTTCACATTCTAACTCCTCAGAGATAAGCGGTGAACATTTTGTGTATCTCTCTGGAAATATAATCTATCTTATAAATGATACTGTAATTCATTGTTCTTCACCATGCTTTTATTTAACTATATACTTTGGACAACTTTTCATATTCTCATGTGAAGATGGATCTACTACATTCCGTTTAATAGATGTGGTTTTTCACTGAATGGATATACCATGATTTTACATATTTTTATTGAAGGTCATTTTGGTTGTTTCCTGATTTTAGCTGCTACAACAATGCTTCCATGAACAAAAGAATGACTTTCTAACAGCATTACTTAAAAACAGAAAGAGTTTCTCTGAGAACTTGAGGAAATCACCCAAGTTTCTGTAAGTGCAGAGGGCCAGAAGAACTTCTAGATGCATCCTCACTTGTAGCATCAAGACAGGCCCAGAGAAATTATTCCCAAATGTTCACTGATGCCTTGTCTTTGAGGGTCTCCTCATAGTTACATCTATAAACTAGGAAGCCCCGTGGCTATTTGAGGCAAGATGTATGAAGATTTTATAAAGCGTCTTTCTTTTCATGTGTCTCTGTCTGTGTGTGTCTCTGTGTTTGTCTTTGTATACGTGTACATAATGTGTATACATACACATATATGTGTGTAGTGTGTGTATATATATGTTCACAAACATTTCAAATGGATTTGTGGAATATTTTTATTATAATTGTATTACATATTTTTTTGTCCCCAAATCTCTTATATGTCCCTTTGGTAGTAGGAAAGCCCAAAAGAAGACAAAAGTAGTGGGGCTTACAGACTTTTTGGAGATGGTAAAGTTCCCATGATCATAGAAATGAGAGCATGCATACACTCAGTCTACCTCCAAAATGAACATTTAAATAAAAATCAGAAAATACCTTTCAGCAATTTCACAGTGTTCCTTCAATTTACAAGCCTGTTTTTAAACAAAAATTTTTTACGGTTGTATGAGAAACATTATAAAGTGATATTGAGGGAAATGAGCTGGCCATTGTGTTTAATTCAATGACTTTTATATTGAGTGGTCCTCTCTTGTTATTTTCTTATGATCTCCAGGCAACTTATGACACTCAGCTTGTGCCCTTTCCCAATTTCCAGTACCAATCAATAAGGCAAATTAATTGAGAGAAGGCACTTCTCATTCCTATGAGCTCTCCATCTATTAATCGAAGGATAATAGCGATCTGGCATTATAGTAAGCACCCTATAGAGTCTATTGGTTTCTATGAACCTCAAATTTGAACTGCCTGCCAATATGTAGATAACTCACTGAGTCATAGCAACTTTTCTTTCAGAAATGCACTATACATCTTAAAGTTTGTAGGGAAAATCTATAAACTTTAATAAACCTCTGGATAACCAGTGGTTTATGGTTTTTGATCATTGTATTTCTAGCTATTATTTTATTTTATTACACACACAAAACAGTAATTCATCTGTTTGGCTTTCAGTTAATTTTCTATATTTCCCAAATCTCTAGCCTTGCTTCACTATCTCCTTTTGCTGTATGTTTGGTATTTAAGAGGGTTGTATATTCTATAATTTGCTTTCAGCATGACATACTGCCTGCTCTGAGCATGAAGTAGAGAAGATCTCTTGGGGTCTTGTCAGTTCCCCACCAAAAAGACTGAACCAACTATTTAACACAGTGGCCTCTGGCTGGTTAGGAACAGAGTAGGAGTTGAGTGCAAGTTGGGTGACTCTGAAAAAGAAGGCAAAACACGGTGACCCTCTGGATACACAAGTTTAGGCTTGAAAAAAGGTATAAATACAAACAGATGATAAGTAGGACACCCCTATTAAAATCTTTCAGTGTTCTGCTTACCATTCTGAAATGAATATTAAAATTGTCTAGTGAGATCTCTAAAATTCTGTGTAGGACATACCTCAGACTAATTCACTCTGATTCCCTATCGGACATCAGTAGTTTCTAAAACTACCCAAGAGATTCCAGTATATAGCTAGATTTGAGAACTAGTGTTTTGGTGTACAGTAAAGTAGCCATCTGACATAAAAACCTCAAGCCTTTGAAGGGGAAGGCTGTGTCTATGGTTAATTAGTCCCAGACCTTTTAGGAAGGAAGGTACAATTTCACTAAGATTGGTTGAATGCCTGGAATATGACAGAATCTGAAGATACGTGGTTTCACTGGATCCTACTAAAACCCTTGAGGGAGATATTAGGTTTCCATTTTATAGATGAAATAGCTGAGGCTCAGATAACTTTCCCAGAGCGGACAGACCCTCAGGGCTACCATGCACCTGTGTTCATGCTCTTTTGTACTGCAAGATGTTTCCTCTGCTTTGCAAAGCAGAGGCTGAACACCCATTGCCACACATATCTTATCTCATTTCATGCCTCCTGGGGATTCCTGTCATGCAGTTTCATATCTGGCTCCTGGAAATTCTCTAGGAAAGAATATGAAGAAATGAAGGAGTTCTAAACACACACAGAATTTTTTTTTACTCAAAATAGCCATTCAGTAAACCAGGCTCTGTGTCTCTGACATTCTGATAACAGAAACTAAGTCCTTTATTTTTTGCAGGCTCCCTGGAACATCAGTAGCAAGTCTGTCATGTCACATCCACTCAATTTCAATTTTACCCTGGGACACATGCACCTCAGCATGGTCAGCTCAGCAGCATATCAATGATGGCACAATTTAACAGCTCTTAAAAGAGAGCTGGATGAAAAGGATTCCTAATGCTTTTCAGTTCATCCATGAATCACCTGCTTTCAATGGAATGATATTTTAGAATCGCCCACTCAAGTTGATACCAATTCTGAATAGCAAGGCCTCATCCTTCTTATCAAGATAAGTTCCAATGCCATTAGTCTCTTTAATGTGGGCTTAGTACCAATGAAACTAATTCTGCTGCTGCCTAGTATGGATAGACAGAAAAGTATTTTTCTTGGAAAATACTGAAAATCATTTTAAAGCTTTAACCCGACAGTTCAACAAAACCCAGTAAGCTATTTACTGTGACTATATCAGTTACGGCTTCTCAAACAACTGTCTTTGCAGAGCTAAGACTCAAAATTATTTTTTTCAATATTTGGTAAAAGCCAGTGAAGATCTACCTAAATCATTTATCCTCTCATAATCTACACATTGGGGAGAACACTAGTATATATCTTACAGGCTTACTGTAATGATTAAAATGAGGGATGAGGGAAGTAAGGGTAACTTAGTAAATTATGTGGCACTTAGTAAAATCTAGTACATTGTTAGAATTAGTCTCTCAATTGTTTTTAAACTCACTATAGTTCCCTTATCTATAGAGCCTAAGAACAAGCTTCATTCAGGGAAAAGATTTATGTAAAACTTCCTCTCCTTATAAACTGGATACTCATTTCTGCCAAACAATGAAAGCTGTGCAATTCACTGCACTTTCCTCTTTATCCTAATGATGAGGAATCCCAGGGTTGTGTGCTCTCAACTACTCTTCTTTGGATCAGATAGAAGTTATTTTATTTTTTCCATTCATTTAAGTATGCCTTTCTCTCTTTTGAAAGTAATATGAAACAGCCTGTAATAGAAGCATGAATTTAATACAACAAAAATGAAAGAATCTATACAAAATAAATAAGGAAAAAAAGCATTTCTTGTCCTGAACTCTGAGAAAAAGAGAGCCATGAGGGTATTTATGCAAGAGAAATTTAACCTTGGCCAGTCTGCTATGTGGATAGATGATGATGGGAGGGGAGGGGAGAGGAGGGGATAAGACAGACAGACAGACAGACAGACAGACAGACAGATAGATATAGATAGATAGATAGATAGATAGATAGATAGATAGATAGATAGATAGATAGATAGATAGATATAGATAGACAGACAGACAGATAGAAAGAAAGATGATAGATAGGCAAAGATAGATCCCTCCTCATGACTCCCCTTTTGCTACTTGGATTTTGTCTTTCATTTAGTTTTAAAGTCTTGATTTTAAAAGTTTGTGAAGAATTGTTCTAGGTGAGAAAAGACAGACAAGAAGTAACTAAAAGCAAATAAAAATAATAAACAGGGTGGTTTCAAATATTAAATCCTGTGAAGAAAATTAAGTGGAGTAAAAAGAAAAAAGATGACCGAGAGGAATGGGATTACTTGAGGTGTCAGAAAAGTTCTCTTGTATGTAGTAGCATTTATGCTGAGACCTAAATATCTACAAGAAGCCAGCCATGAAAACATGGAGAGAAGATGCACACAGAAGATTCTAGGCAGAGTTAGTAAGCATATTAGACTTGGTATGATTCAAGAATAGAAAGGCCAGCGTGGCTGGAACATAGCTTAGGGGAGGGGATGAGGAGGCAGGTAGGGGGATGTGGGAGGCAGGGACCAGATCACAGAAGGACTTTTGGGCCATGGTAAGGATTTTATATTTTAAGTATAAACAGAAGCCTTTTCAGAACACTAAACAAGCAAATAATATGATCTGATAAACATTTTTAAAAGCCCCCTGTGGCAGCTGTGTAAAGAATGAATCACAGCCAGGCCAGGAAGAAACAGAGAGAGCCGGGAAGAAGCGCTGGCGAGATCCAGATGAGAGAGGACCCCAGCACTATGGATGGACTGATGGGAGTGGATTCAGAGCACTGACAGCACTTGTGAGGGCCTGTAGAAGATGGAAATTAAGGGTGCCTCCTAGGTGGCTTAAGCCATTTGACAGAGAGTGGCACTTGGGGGAAAAATAGTTCTGGATGAAAGAAACCCTGAATTGTGCTGGAGATGTCTAGAATGCAGTTTCAGGGGCATATTGGTATACAAATGGCATTTCAAGCCTTGGCATCTAGCATTACCTCGCAAGAGGATCAGAGAACAGAACAACAAAACCCTGGAGAGAACGGAGAGAACACCAAGGACACGTATAGAAGAAAGGAAAGTCACAAAGCCAACCAAGAACAAATCTCCAGATGAAGGAGGGAGGAAATTAGGGCTTGAAAAATATCTTAATTCTCTCATGTATTAGAAGAGTCCTAGAATGATGTAATTGGTTGCCTGCACTACAGAACTTTTATTACGAAACAGAATGACCACTATGTTGGCATATTGTTACTCTATTATCATCGTGATTTGCTTCATACTACTGATAATTGAGCATTTTTCTCTATTCATGTTATAAATTTGTTCTTAAAATTTTACACTAGGACAGTTTTAACAATTTTCTTAAGCCAACAAATATATAAAATGAATAAATGTTCTTTTACTACAGATAAATTATTCACTGCCATAAACTGCTAGAGACCTTTAAGTCTCAGGCAGTGTAAAGGAGCACAGCAGCTATGGTCATTCTCTAGAAGGCAGAGCCATGGCTCATATGCTATATTTGGTCCCCCTACACTTGACATTTTTAATTATTTTTGGCTGCTGAGGTTGTCTACTATATTAAGCAATAAAGTGCTGAAATATGGCCAGTTGCAGATGGGCAAATACAATGAACCTAATGATAATTTGTTTATTATTATTATCAACAGCAAAATTTAGGAGATTTTTTTCATTTTAAAACATTTGTTTCTATAAACAATGGAAAACTAGGCTTGCTGCCATCAACTGCAAGCAGAGCTCAGAGCTTGAGAAAGATGACTGTAACACCCTCAAACAGCATCATCTACTCCATGTTGAGACCAGCCCAAACCTGGCCTGCCTACCTTTTAAAAGGAAAATGTGCCTCCCCTCTGCCAGCACCCTTTGCAACCTTGCTTTGCCATTCGCCTCCACCCCACACAAACTCTGCTGCATGTTCAGAGCTTCACATTTACCTCCTTCTTACTCTTTTCATTTATATCTAGGACTGTGTCTAATTTCTCTAACTCAGCTCCTAGAAAAGTGGCCAATAATTTGCAAATTCTGCTCTGCTTTCTAAAATCTTTTATGTTTTAATGCAGAACCTCTTAGTCTTTCAGTTTAATTTATGATCTGTGGTGTTCTTGTTTCTTCAAAAGTCCATAGCATCTACTGTAGACAAGACCCTAAATTTAGAATAGTAACTGATATAAAAACTCCACCCTTGAGGAATTGACAGGCTAATTGTCTGCTGAGTTATTAATTTAAAAATATCAAAAAAAGTCCAAAAAAAGTGTCAAACATACAGAATATATTAAAAGTGTCAAAGCAGTTCAAAAGAAAGAGAGATCAGCATGTGTGGGAGTCACTGGGGAACATTTCTTATAAAAGGCAGAATTTAAGCTAAATATCAAGGGCAGGACAGAGCATAAGGACAGAGAATATCTTCCTGGAGTAGCAAAAGTGAGTGAAGGTTCAGAAATGGGAATGTATCATAAATTTCAAGGAATAATAAGTAGAACATTTGGTGGAAGTAAAAGATCAGTGTCCAAGAAAAAAAAAAAGAATGAGAAAGGCAACAAGAGAAAGACAAGTTAGGAGATTGCTCTTCTTCATGCTTCTTCATGCTTAAGTTCAGAACTTTTAAAGCAGCAGAGAGCAACTGCAAGCTTTGTAATTATTAAAGAGAAGAAAGATTAGTTTGCAAGAATATTTTTAAGATGGTTTCCAAGAAAGGAGATATTACTGAGGGCCATGAGTCCAGTGGGAATATGGTTAACATAATACAGGAATTAGGTACGGTTGTGAAAAACAGTGGAATATATATTGGTTGACTAAATATGACTGAAGGAGAAAGACATGAAGGACAGCACTGACAGGTTTCCAGCTGGGGCAGCTTGAACAGATCAAAGGGAAATATTTTAGGAAGGAAAGAATTCTAATTTAGACTTATTAACTCTGGGGTGCTATTAAAGAACCTCAGTGTAGATAAAATGAGAGTTCTTGTGGCCAGGATTCTCACCTGTCCCTGGCTGAGTAGCTCACTGCACACCTGTGGGCAATACATGGCTGCTGACTCTATAAAAAGAGTTCTGCCCAATGCTCTGGGCACGACATGGTGACAGGGCTACAGGCTGCAGGAGAGCAGAGCAGAGGCTGGAGTGGTGGCAGTGCCAAGGACAGAGGCCCAGAAGACAGCTGTGCAGGACAACTGTGGAGAGAGGCCCAGAAGACAACTGTGTGGGACAGCTGTGCAGGCAGAGAGGCCCAGAGGATGGCTGTGCAGACAGAGGGGCCCAGAGGATGACTGTGCAGACAGAGGGGCCCAGAGGCAGAGACGGGCTTGCTGCATGCAGACTCGCTCTGAGTGAACGGGATTCTAGTGACTGACCTGCCACCATGGAAATAAACTTGTGTATAACCCTTTCAGCCCAAGAACATTTTGCTGTCGATTTATTTGGTCACACTGAATCCATAGTGAACTTGCCCAGGGCTGAAACCCACTGGCAAGACACTCAATAAAGCTGTTAAAAAAAAAAGGAGTTCTTTGCAGAAACATCTACCAAGAAGGTAAGGGTGTAGGACTGGAGAGTACAACAAAAACCTTTCCAGCCTCTCTAGAAGATACAGGCAACCATTTGTTGCTTCATATTTTATATACATATTGAGAGAAGGACTGCTTTTCAACATTTAATACATTTTGATAATATTTTAAACTAATTTCTAAGATGAATCCATTGGGGCTCTCTGCACCAAAGAAAAATAAACACATTTCTGACCTCAGAAACACCTTTAAGGACCATTAGTTCAATGAATATTTATAGCTAACAATAGAGAGGAAATGTAATTCCAGAGGAAAAACTAGATTAGAGAAGCCCCAGGTGTTTGCTGTAGTCCTAATTGGTTGTGTCTTCCTACACAAGCCAAAAGGTTCCTCACCTGTTAAAGAACAACATTGGGCCAGATAATCTAGAACATTCTTTCTACTACTTATCTTGTTTCTATTAAATTTCTTTGTACTAAAGCACTAGTATAATAACTTATAAAAATACATATAAAAGAACAAGGACACAGAAAGATGAGAGACTCTTTATCTCAGGCACTACTCGTCCATCAGGGCCAGCTGCCCCCTTGTATTGTTTGAGGCTTGTTCAAAATGCATTTTCTGTGTCTCTGAGGACTAGTTAAGGTAATTAAAGGGCTGCTTAGATATACAACAACATAGATGGAGAATTCTAATAGAAATGGTTATTAACATTATATTTTAATATATGTGCATTGAATGAATAAAAATCCGTATATTAATTTTTTCTTGATTTGTCCAGGGAGAAGTATTTCTACTGCACTAACCAGAGAATAATCAGAGAAAGGGAGGCAATATCCACTGTTATCATTTTAATGTTCCAGTGCTTTACATATATAATATACATAACCTTGCTGAATCCTTGGCACAACCATCTGAATACCATTTTGATATGACATTTTATAAATGAAGATGCTGAGGCTAAAAAGTTAAAGAACTCACTCAACTGTCACTTGGTTAGTACATGCTAGAAGCAAGATGTAAATGCAGATTTTATTCCAAATGCTTTTCCTACCTAAACCTCTACTATTACCCATGTTTAAGGAATCAACCCTTCTTAATTCTGAAATGCTTTACAAGAGGCACTAGTTTAAAAGGCCAGCTCCAGCCTAGAATCAAACCTCAGCGCATGACCTGTGGTAAGTCACTCAACCTTGTCTTCCTCAATTAAAATAGAATGAGGATAATAATGCCTACAACATAAGGCTGTTTTGAGGGTTGCATATGTTAATACAAGTGAAATTTTACCTCCCCGTGTCTGGTTCATGTACATACTAGCTATTACTATACCAGGTACTGAGGTAGATGTCTTATAAACATTATCATATCTAATGTTTACAGTAGCCTTATGAGTTGGGCAGCATTACCATTCCCATCTTACTGATGAGAAAACCAGTGTTCAAAGAAACCAAAGAACTGGCCCAAGATCACACAACACTAAGTGGCAGAGCTCGGACTTTTATCTAAATTCTATTAAGTCCAAAGTCTGCATTCTTTCTATAAACTATATATAAAAGAGGGCAATTATTTGTTAGGGTAATTAATGACAGATGCCACAAAAAAATAGTATTTAGACTTTAGAAGTGTGTTACCTTTGTTCAGTCTAATATAGGTCCCATGTAGAATAAGTGACCCTCCTCCAATCTGAAGCTACACCCCATGAAACACAGGGACTCCAAATCTTGATGGCAGGGCACAAGAGAGATGGAGAAGGTGCACAGCTACTAAATGACTCAACCGAGTTAAAGACACATCCACACAAAACCCACTAGTCCAAACCAGCCACATGGCCTGGACTTGACAACAAAAGAGGCTGGGAAACATGGGGGGACAAATGGATATTTGAAGAGCTTTGTCTCTGTCAAAATAAACTATTGCCTAAAGTAAATATTCAGATTCTTAGATGTTTCAAGTAAAGACTTTCGTATTTTAGAGAAACACATTACCAAAATTTTAATAGCAAATCTACTATAACAGATGCCTATTATTTGATCTACTCAATGAAACTCCTTTCCCTCCCTAGAAATTTTCACTAAAACAGCATAAGAAGGTCAGTCTCCATCCAGCGATGGTCCATATATGTGAGCTTCTCTAGCTGTCAGTAGCCAGCATCAGTAGGGTTGAGCCACTCTTCAGTGGGAGGGAAATAAGGGTGAGCAAAGATGAAAGAAAGAACATGAGACAGCAATGGTCCTGTCAGTGCCTAAGGCCCTATTTCTAGTCATTCCTGGAGCTTGGCCTGGTTAATACATTCAGTAGAGCCTTGCCAAGTGCTAATGACTCAGCCCTCATCTAACTGAGTCAGCATCTACACTGACTGGTCAGCATCCATATGGACTGGAGCCGCTAAGGCTGTTATTTTTAACACTAACCCTGACTGGGGCCAAGCTGCAGTCTTCCTCTGTTTACATGGTTGAATTCCTGGACAAAACCTCTTCTGCCTTTTAGTTTGAACTGAATTTCACTTATTTCCAACTAAAAAATCTGACTGATTCATTTAATAAATATTAATTACGCACTCACAATAGACTACACAATACTCCAGGTGCTGAGGACAAGAGTAGGGCATAAACTACTGCTGTGAAATTTATATTAAAACATGATTTTTGTTGCAACAGTCATAAATCCACCAGTTTATACTATGTAAAGTGATTTCTTCATGTTCCTCAGTATTTGAGATCCAGTAGTAGAATTCATTGTTGAATAACTGAATGAATAAAGTGTCATTTTGTAACTCTTACTATATAATGGATCATAAGAAACAGGGAGAAAACTGATTTTTATATGGGTTTACCTAGGCAGAATTAGAGCCATATGCTGGTTGAAAGAACAGGGCAACTCTGCCACATTAAAAAATATATATAGAATCCCTGAATGATAAAAGCAAAACATAATATTCCATAGTTCTCTAGAGCACTGCCCATACAACATTTATATTCCTTTTTAATAAACAGCATGTCTGCAATTGTTCCTGCCAGCACTATATTAAAGCAGGGGATGCAAAAAGGATTTCTGTCATGGGTTGCTCCCTCCTTTTTTTTAAATAATGAAGCATTAAAAATTCCCTAAATAGAATGTTTAAGGTGCTCAGAGAGCAAAGAAGCTTATAAAAACAACTTAACAGTGTTTTCATAAGTATAACCTTTCGTACATTCTTAAATATGAATTTAATAATCACCTTGCAAGCATATAAATATAAATAAAATCCTTAGAGATGCAAAAACTTCCAAGTCAGCAGTTGGAGGATATGACAGTTCAATTAAAGATAAAATAATGTTTTGCCATGTTTAAAATACACATTTTTAAATGTTACTTCTTTTATTTATATTTTTCATAGAAAATCCCAGTATCTAATTTATTTTTTTAAGATATATAACTTTAGAGGATTTAAAAATGAAAGTATTTCTTAGGCATCAAAATATTTTATGCCCTCTCTGTCTGTCTGTCTGTCTCACTGCTCTCTCTCTCTCTGTCTCACTCTGCTGCTCTCTCTGTCTCTCTCACTCACTGCTCTGTCTCTCTCATTCGCTGTTCTCTCTCTCTGTCACTCGCTGCTCTCTCTGTCTCTCTCACTCTGCTGCTCTCTCTCTGTGTCTCTGTCTCTCTCTCACTGCCCTCTCTTTGTCTCTGCCTCTCTGTCCCGCTGCTCTCTCTCTCTCTCTCCCCAACCCCCCTCTGGTGCAGCCACTCTCTCCTTCCACAATAAAAGGTACCACGGGGCTGCTCACTCTCATAAAAAATATATATATTTTTTATGCAAAATATGTATTTAAATTATAAAAGCCTTAATGAGTAAGATATGTATTCAATCTTTGCTAAATTATACATTACTTCAAAAATTATTGTGACAATGCTAGATAAATATTTCTAAAAATAAAGTATCCAATACTCGATAAATCCCATATTTATGGTCCATCTCTAGGATTAATGACAGGCCAGGATTTTTACCTTGTTTTCACTCAGCCATAAAGGTTGAGTTTATAAGTTCTATTTTTTTGCCAAGAGATTCACACTTAGAGAATTTCTTCTCCCTATGCTGGAGCGTCTTGTCTTTAACTGTCATTATATGCCACTCATCACTATCAACATCAGATGTAATAGCGCTGTCCTGCCTCAGAGAAAAATTCTCCAGCTTCGGAGTTTAGATGCTGACCATCCTATAATTTCTGTACTACTTATTAGGCTGTCAGTTTGATTAGTAATGAGAATTTCCAGCTGGACTTAAATAATAATACTCCTTTATTTCGTAAGTATAAGCTGGAATGGCAGCTCCATGAGTTAGTTCCTCAGCAAATCTCCCCCATCTCTGCCAGGCCTCTCTCCCAACCCCTTTGATGAAGAAGACTGCACAACTGCAGGTACCATCTCCTTCTTCCAGATCTCAGATAGCCTACCTTTTTCTTTTAAAGAGATTTTCCAAATGTCACAGACAATATCTTCACCTAAACCTCATTGGCTAAACCTTTGTCACATGGCAGAGTCTTGACTGCAAGGCGAAATGGGGTGTGTAGACGTTGACAATATGCCCAACTAAAAACAGAGGTTATTTCTAAGGAGGAAAAAAGAGAATGGATAGTGAGAGGCAGCTAGAACACCCAACAGACATTTGTATAAAACTTTACGCTTTTTAAAAAGTACACATTATCACATGTGAAGAAGAAAGAGCACATTTTACTTTCATTTCCTGATAGAATTTGAACTGAGCCATAGGAAATGTTCTGCAATGAGGATCTGGTTAGAAACCAGTATTACCTATGAGTAGAGAAAGTTGGTCCACAGTGAAAAAGGGAAATAAATGGAGCAGAGATTTTAAAAAAAAAAGCATCACCCTCACTTTTCCTTGAGCTAATTTAGTGTGCCTCTGTTCTTAGCCTTTTCTACACAGTGCCCTTTTGGTGGCTATCAGGGACACAAAACAGGAAAAAAGAGGGCTGATAGTTTTTCAACACTTGCTTTTTATTAGGTACCATGTCAGCATAGTCATGCTTTAAACCTTATAGAGAAATAGCATTAACTGGATCATTAAATCAAAAAAGCAATGGATGTAATTAGGTAACCCATTTCCAGTGGCAATGACACCAACTGTTTCATTTGGGTTCCATACCAGTCCAATAAGGGGAAACCCACCTGACCCACACCGACTCCCACCAAGTGTTTTGCCCTGCGCAGACCAATAATGTTTGCACTCTGTGGCAAAAGTGGTGATCTGCTCACCCAACACTTGGTTCCCAACCAATTTCCCTCTTGCTGTCCTCTCTTCAAGAGCCTAGAAAGCTAAACATTCAATTCCACTTTCACTCAAGGGTAGTCACATGACAGTCCTGGACAGTTTTATTAAGTAAACATCTCTGGACAAGGCTGCTCTTCCTGAATGAAATAAAGAAACAAGTCCTTTAGCGGAGGATGGATTTGGCTTTCTATACTCTACCTTTCCAGAACATTAGTGCAGGATCAGCAGCCATCTTGAAGCCATAATGGCAAAAGTCACCCACTAAGAAAGTCTAAGTAGAAACAGAAAACATCCAGGTTCTCTGATGTCATTCTTAATAACTGTGCCCACCCTTGACTGCCTATATTGGGATTCTTATTATGTGAAAAGTTAATATTCAGTATTCAACACTCTTGGAATATTCAGTATTTAGTCATCTTTTCTGTTTGCAGTTACTTTCTTAAATGAACAGGTGAATGGCTTCAAAAACTCCTCTGGCTATTATGTTAACCCTAGGCTCTACTAAAATGATGATAGTGTGTGTGTTTCAGAAAATTGTTCTCCATGTCACCACCTCATTCTCCCACTGCCTTCAAAGCTTCCATGTCCGGCACTGCTGCCCTCACCACCGTGACCACCAGCAGGGTTGGCATGGGCTGGTCTGTACTGGCATCAACCGGCTTTCACTAAAGAGGGTACTGCTCAAGCACTGGCCTAGACATAGAAAGGCATATCTTTACCTCTCTCAAAATTGTGCCACTTACTGTAGCTTTCCTTTTCTGTATGGACCAATTACTATAGAAAACCAGCCACACTGCCATACTTTCTGTGATTATATCCATATGACAGCACCCTTCACTTCCTCACCATTCCAAAGTAGTCATCACTTCTGTGTAATCACACACACACAACACCCAAGAGCTGGACATGCAGAATTATACTAGGTTCATCTTTGTTTTGAGATCATCCTTAAGTTTAAAATTGATAGTTTAATCCCACAACAATCTTGTAGGATTTGAATTATTATTCCCACTTTGAAAAACATAACATGCCTTAATTCAAGCAGTTGCTAATTAGAGAAAACAGGATTAAATGACATATATGACCCAAAGTGTTTTATTTTTCCACTTTACAATTTCCTCTGCTGGCTGGCATACTATGTCTGTTTCCAACTAAATTACAATTGAGAAGGGGGAAAAAAAAGGAAAAGTTAAATGACTTTGAATACAGCAAATAAATGGAGCAGAGATTTTAAAAAAAAAAAGCATTAGCCAGTGCCAGATGAGTGGTATAGACAATAAGCTACCCTAGGAACTCAGACGCAGCATACATGTCACAAGGAAGACTGCTTCAGTACTTAACAATCACCAATAAGATGAGTCACAACTACTCTCCTAAATAAGATTCCAACAGTTAGTCACAGCTCACGTTGTCCTCTTTGAGTAGTTTGAACTGAATTTCTATAATACTCTAGCAAGTATGATAGTCACAGAATGAACAGATTATTCAACCCTTTTCAGGCTGCTTAAGACTGATTTTTCAGGAGAGACAATCCAAGCTGAGAAACCCTAGGAAGGGGAAGCAGAGCTGGATAAGTTGGGGACAGCACTCCTTGGTGACCTGGCCTCCTGCTGTGTGTGTACCATCCACACTCATGTGACCTGGGTTATATCATACAATGAAGAGCCCTGGAATGCGTTGCTCCACAGAAGGAGCAACAGTGGCTAAATAAATGGAGATTCTTAGGAGTTAAATTTGCCCAAGAGACAGTATCGTTCAGTGTGAAGGGTTGTGGACATGGTCCTGGATTTGTTTGCTCATTCAGTAAACATTAAATCTCTTTCATATGAGATACTGTACTAAGATTTGGGTGTTCAGAAATAATGGAGACCTTGTCTTTTTGGAAAAAAAAAAGAGTAAAAAATTGAAGGAGGTAGGGAGAGAGAAATGAAGAAGGGAGGGAGGGGAGAACAACCAAAAGAAAGGAGCAAGGAAGGAAAGAAGAGAAAATATCAAGAGAAAGTATTTTGAAATAATTTTTTTGGATTGTAAAACACTTTAAAAACAGAAATGGAATTTTTTTCCAACCAGCCATCCTTCACCCAACAGAATTTAGTACTGAACAAGGAAATCATAGGCTAGCAAGGATGAGTTCAGCACTGTAAACTCACTGTCAACACTAAGAAAATCAGAGAGCAATGTGAAAAGGAAGCTTTCCTAGCTTTTGGCTAATGGCATTTATCTTCAAACCTTCCCATAACATATAAAAACAAAATACACCCATTATGACATCCATATAATAAACCATCTGCCCAGTTTTCTATATATGACTACACAGAGGTTTACCCTCAAAGCTCCTAAAAACATGCCCATTTGGATTGAAATGTGGTAGCTGTGCCAAAGCACATAGACTTGACAAGACACACAAAGGTCCTGGAAGATTTACCACAGTCCAGACCTGAGATCTATGATCTCCAAACAAAACTCCATCTCCTGCCAAAAAAAAAAAATGGTATTTTTGAAATTTTGTTTTAAATTACCACTCTGCATGTCATGCACTTACATTCCTTACTATATTGCCTCAACTTTGCAAGTGAAGCCTCTTCTAATCTGGAGAGGGAACATTCAGGAAGACTCGGACACTCCAGACTGTAAAGCACATAAGCAGTCCCAGCACCTCCTTCAATCATTTCAGCTGAAGGCAACATCATCTCAGATACTCATACAGGAAAGAGAAAAACCCAGCGACTTAATGTTTGGAGTTAAAATCATAGGATCTGTTCTAAAATATACAACAGTGTTTTGCACACCAAGACTCTTAGAATCTAGGGAGTGAGATACCACTTATATTCAAATAACTTCAAATTAAATGAGCATAGAAGAGAAATCAATATGCTGTAATAACTCAAATGGTGTCTGAAATACTGAGATGCCTCAGGGAGACAGAATTTAAATTGAACCATAAAGGATGGGTATGATTTCAATAGGCAGAATGAAGTAGAAAGTGAATAAAAAAACAATATGCAAAGGAAGAAAAGTCAGAAACTCCAAGAATTAGTTTTTGGAAGTAATACAGAATAAGTAAAACTCCTTACAGGAAAAATGGGAAGGGGATGGCTGAAAATCAAGGTACCTAATAAACCCAGTTAAAATATAAGGTCTGATTGTGATTAAGAAAATAAAGAGCTTAGCATAGGTCTAAATGTGAACTGGTGCAGATCAATCCTTAATTCCACTATAATTAGAATTTATTAAACACAAACCATGAAACGGACATTGCACCAGATATTTAGAGAAATTGATAAGTATTGTCAGTCAAGGAACTTCATTGCCTGCACAAAATTATTTCACATACAGTTTTCCCAATTCCCCAGTAATAATATTGCTAAAATGTTTTCAAGAATATATTTTAAATACATCTATCACAACACAGAGGTGTGGACGATCTGATCTGTAACACATGAGTTGACAACTGGTTCATTCTTCTTGATGTTCATGTGCAAAAATTATAAAAGATGTGAACATTCAACATTAAGTTGTCACCCAGTTTTCATGTTGCTGCAAATTAAAAACTCACATAAACTGGTTTTGGAAAGGCATTTATGTAAAGATTGAGTGCAAATAGAAGGGAGGTGGACAGAGCAGTAAAATGAGATGGTTTTGCAGGCAGCCTTGGGAAAGGTAAAAGAAACTTAGAGCAAAAGTATCTTGGCTTCCTGCATCAGGTAAGGAAAAATGTGAACAGAAGTGATGACAAAGCCAGAGAAGTCTATTCCATCATATTTGCATGAAATTATGAAGAACAGAACAAAAATTAAACAATGCTGTGTTATGAAAAGAGGTTTTGACAGATTCATTTTGATTAATCTGAAAAGTCTCTCTAATCAGTATAAATACAATAAAAATAACCTAAGTTTTAAGGTGACTTGGGTTTCATCTCATTTCTCAAGCATAAAAATACTCTTATTTTCTGATACAATGATGAGACTCAGATGGCCTAAGTCAATAATATTAAGTCATAATCATCCTTAACCATTTTATCATGATAAAAACAAAATCACACTCAGTAATTAAGACAAATGAGGTAAAACTGTACAGAGATACAGCAGGAAGTTGAATACTTAAGTTTTCCTCCATGTAGGATGTTATTTTGACAATAGCATAACATAATTTCTGAGTTAGTTGGGTTACTAATTTACATTATTTTTGAAAACTGATCTATGATGTCTGTTTTTGCTGCAGCAGTATCAATATTTGACATTTATATTATTTGTTATAGAAGATTTTCTGAATCATACATAATTTTTAAGTTATTATGTAAGGAAAATTTATTGAGATATTACTTGTATTTAATTCTTATATATTTCCTTCTCTTCCATTTTAAAAAATTAGCCATGTTTAAACTCCATAGTTTTTTCCAAAACAGTCTCCATTCTTTTGTTCCTGCAAATGTAAGTTTTTTAAGGGAATTATGTCAGATTATCCCAGAGAGGGAGTAAGACATCTGAGGTGAATGGAATTTTCAGACATTAGTCCCTAGATTAGAAAGAGAAGATAATTTTAGGGTTTAGAAGTAGCACTACCAATACTTTCTGCCTTCCCAGAAATGAGAATTAGCTGTGTCTCAGGAGGAAATGCTTGTTCAATAAATTTAGGAAGGCTGGATACCAGGTATCAAAGTCCTCAACCTCAGCAAAGATTACCT
This sequence comes from Manis javanica, assembly GCF_040802235.1. Taxonomy (NCBI): domain Eukaryota; kingdom Metazoa; phylum Chordata; class Mammalia; order Pholidota; family Manidae; genus Manis; species Manis javanica. The sequence continues at coordinate 142,290,389 of NC_133158.1, forward strand.
TCAAGAGACCTGTGGGCTTAGATAATATGACTCCCAAACCCACGGTGACAGAAACACCTCACTGTGCATTAGATCCCTCCTTCCAGGCTCTTCAAGACCTGGAGTTGGAGAAGGAGAGAGGCAGAAGCCCAGTTTTCCATCAACCTAATAAGAGCTTAAAGTCAGATTCATTTTTTTTAAAATAAAAAGTACTGTGACATGGCTTGTAAATCTACCTCTTTGGTACAATTTATACCTGTTATTGAGCACACACATCACATCATGTACCACAAATATGCTATTTCTAATTGAACAATTTTAATCTAAACTTGTCTGATTTTGAAGCAGTAGGATTTTGAAATACCTTGGTTTATTTCTGTCTAACATTTAGGAGCCAAAATATTAAAAGAAAGTTCTTTTCCCTAAAAACAATGACTGTTACTTTGCAATTTTTTTTCTTGTTAGAATGTATTTGGTTATCTTGTGTGCTTTCTATCACCCATCCTTACTTGTAACAGATGAATGCAATAAACTCCAGATTGTCATCTTTAGCCATTCTTAGAATGAGTGTTTATTAATATTCCCATATGCCCAGGAGAAGTTCCTCTTTTGAAGGCACTTAAGTGAAAAAGATTTTATTTAAATTAATTAGGGATTTCTTCTAAGAAATGCTCTATAGAATCTAAACCAAATTTGGAAATCAATACTGCACACCAAGGTTATCCTATTCTAAGATCACCATTATGCTCACCTACTTGCTAGTTCCCTAAAGGATGCAGCTTCCTTTCTTCCTTTTTCCCAGACAATAAGTACATGCTCTTGGGCATTTATTTATGCCACTGAAGTTGGTAAATGAGTTAACAGAAGAAAGATGTATTGCTAGTTATTAGGAGATAACCATTTGGTCTCTAACTTGCAATGAGATCTTGGGCAACTTGCAATTCCCTGGACCTCATTTTTCTCAACTGTACCAAAAATGAATATGTATTTGCTAACATCCTTTCCATATGTTATTCAAATTCTCTGATTCTACAGTAACCAAAGAAAACTGATCTACCAGAAAAGGCTCTGCCAAAAAAGGCTTGGCAAGTGAGGATAAGGTGGAGTCTGTCCTTCTTATGACATGAGAATATGATGTTCTCCAATATCTGAGCAATCCTCCAAAGAATCTGAGGACCTCAACATAATCCCTGTTTTATTTCAACATGATTCCTAGTCCTAAAAAATTTTATTTTCCACATTGACACATTCACCTATACTTTGTATTTGAAAGTATTATAAGGGGTGGAAAGAATGTGGCAGGAAAAATTATCCAAAAGTTGGCAATAAGATAGAATGATGAGGATAAGGATTTTTTTTTAACATTAGGAAAGAGCACTTCCTAATAGTCCATCTTATTATTTTTAACTCTCCTGAGAAAACGTAACTTTGTACCACATACTACCCATAAGTGATTATGGTCTAAGCATTTTTACAACCCTATAAAGTCAGGGGTTAGTTTCTATAAAACTGGTAGGAGGTGATCTTTTCCCGGGTCTGGTAGAGCCCCACGTTTATGGTTGCATTGTCCTGGAGGACATATACCTTATCTCACAGTCCTTTACTCACTGACCAAAAATCCCAATGCCTCACAGCCTCTTCTAATCAATTCTTGTCATTCTGCCTGTTACCTCACTAATGAGTTTAAAACTTGAACCCATGGTGGTTTTCTATTCATATGAGGCTATATTTCAAACAGCTTAAAAACTGCTTTCAGAAATGGAATAGTATTGGAAAGAGTAACTTCTTCTTTTAAGGAAGAACCACTGAAGCCCCTGCTAAACTAGATCTATACATTTTTAGAGCTCCACCTTGTTAAAACAAGTTTAACAGACAGCACTGATCCCCTGTCCATGTGTTCCAGGACTAAGAAATTTGGTTTCTCACTCTACTTACTTCTCTAGCACAGAGCCTAACTATGTATAAAAATCTTATTTCTGTCAGAATTGGTTGTTGCTTCTCCCCTTGGCTTAAACTGAAACAAAGAGCAACTCTTAAAAATTCACCCGTTATAATAGTATCTTTTTATTTTTTGCCTCCTTAACACTAAAGAATAAAATGACAGAAAATAAATGAGTTTCTAAATTTAAAGCAAGCATTTTGTTGCCAAAGCAACCAGAATCTACAATTATATAATGCAGACAATCTATCATAAGAACACAACCAAATATATGCTGGAGATGAGCTGATCTTGGAAATTATGATTATTGAAAGAAATGAAAAAATGACATTTCACAATTCACTGAAGAGTACAATAACATCTTACAGTGATAATCTGTTATTGTTATTTTTATCTTCATGCAAATGAAAACAGTTTTGTTTTGTTTTTTACCACATGCCTTTAAACATTGAGGAGATGAATATGAAAACAGGAGACCTCAGAAGAATATCACAAATACCTCAAGATCAGTCACATCTATCACACGTTAGAAGTTGCTATGGTAACTCCCTGATTTACTGTCAATAAAGTTGACCCCAGCCTTCATTTTATTTCACACTTCAGATACATGAAACACAATAGCCATGATCAAATTACTGGAAATATGTTCACAAATATAGCATAATGACCACAGAGAAACTAATGACTAGCCAAGGTGTTTTCAATCGAGATTGATCTAACACTTGTTAAAACTTGTTTCTGTGACATGGGGGTTGCTTTTATTCACATTTTTTTCTTTTGTTCTAGTTGCTTTTGATATCCTTAACTCTTTTTATTTTTAAGGAGTCTCATTTATTTTTTTACTTTAATATAGACACACCTTGTTTTATTGTGCTTCGCTCTATGGTGCTTTGCAGTTATTACCTATTTTCCACATATGAAAGGCCTGTGGCAGCCCTGTGTGAAGCAAGTCTATGGGTACTGTTTTTGCAACACTTGCTCACTTTGTATCTGTCATTTTGCAATTCTCACAATATTTCAGACTTTTTCACTAGCATTATATTTATGTGATCTATGTAGTGATCCCTGATGTTTACTATTGTAATTGTTGTGGGGCACCACAAACTGCACCCATATTGGATGGCAAACTTATTCGATCAACGTGTGTTCTGACTGCCTTCAGTGCCTGGTCCTTCCCCTGTTATTCTCCCTCCCCTTGTGCCTCCCTATTCCCTGAGATACAGCAATATTCAAAGTAGGCCTATTAATAACCCTTCAGTGGCCTTTACAAGTCCAAATGAAAGTAAGAGTCGCACATCTCTCTCTTTGAATCTAAAGCTGGAAACTAAGCTCAGACTTAACATAATGACAAAAAACTAGCAATGAGGAAGTGAGAAAGGCATACCAAAAGCTGAGACAGCCCGAACACTGGGCCTGGTGCACCAAACAGCCAAGTCGTGAACACAGAGGAAAAGTTCTTGAAAGAAACTATAAGTGTCACTCCAGTGAACATATGAATAAAAACAAAATAGCCTTATTGCTACTAGGGAGAAAGTTTTGCTGGTCTGGATAGATCAACCCTGCCACAGCATTCCCTTAAAATGAAGCCCATCCAAAGCAACGCCCTAACCCTCTTCAATTCTTTTCTTTTTAATAACCTGGAACATGGAAAGTACTCAATAAATGTTTATTCTTGTTGTTTGTTGTTATTGATATTATAATTAAAGGCTTGGAAAAATTTTTAATATGATTTCACTCAATTTTTTTATTAAGATAATAACAAAAAACTAGCAATTCTATTTAGCCCTTATAGCAGCAACTATTTTTTTTTTGAGAGGGCATCTCTCATACTTATTGATCAAATGGTTGTTAACAACAATAAAATTCTGTATAGGGGGGTCAATGCTCAATGAACAATCATTAATCCATCTCAAGCCTAATTCTCATCAGTCTCCAATCTTCTGAAGCACAACGAACAAGTTCTTACATGGTGAACGAATTCTTACATAGTGAATAAATTCTTACATGGTGAACAGTACAAGGGCATTCATCACAGAAACGTTATTCTTCTTTTTCAGGATTAGCAGCAACTATTTTTAACAGCTTTATTGAGGTATAAATTGAATATCATAAAATTCACCTTTTGTAAGTGCACAAATGATTTAAATAATTTCAGGTATTTATTGCACTATCACAGCAACCAGTTTTAGAATTTTCCATCCTTCTAAAAAGTTCCTACACCCATTTATTTTTTATTCTTTTTTTTTGGTATCATTGATATATAATTACGTGAGCAACATTATAGTTACTAGATTCCCCCCATTAAGTCCCCACTACATACACCATTATAGTCACTGTCCATCAGTGTAGTAAGGTGCTATAGAATCACTCCATGTCTTCTCTATGTTATACTACATTCCCCATGCCCACCATTCCCACTACATTATGTGTGCAAATCGTAATGCCCCTTATTATCCTTCTCCATTCCTTCTCACCCACCTCCACCAATCCCTTTCCCTTTGGCAACTGTTAGTCCATTCTTGGGTTCTGTGAGTCTACTACTGTTTTGTGCTTTCAGTTTTTGCTTTGTTCTTATGCTCCACAGATGAGTGAAATCATTTGGTGTTTGTCTTTCTCCACCTGGCTTATTTCAATGAGCATAATACCCTCTAGCTCCATCCATGTTGTTGCAAATGGTAGGGTTTGTTTTATTCTTATGGCTGAATAATATTCCATTGTGTATATGTACCACCTCTTCTTTATCCATTCATCTACTGATAGACACCTAGGTTGCTTCCATTTCTTGGTTATTGTAAATAGTGCTGTGATAAACATTTGAGTGCATATGTCTTTTTGAAACCGGGTTCCTGCAATATTAGGGTAAATTGCTAGGAGTGAATTCCTGGGTCAAATAGTATTTCTATTTTGACTTTTTTGAGGAACCTCCATACTGTTTTCCACAATGGTTGAACTATTTTACATTCCTACCAGCAGTGTAGGAGGATTCCCCTTTCTCCACATCCTTGCCAGCATTTGTTGTTCCTATTCCTTTCCATGTTGGCCATCCTAACTGGTGTGAGGTGATATCTCATTGTGGTTTTAATTTGCATTTCCCTGATAATTAGCAATGTGGAGCATCTTTTCATGTGCCTGTTGGCAGTCTGAATTTCTTCTTTGGAGAAGTGTCTGCTCATATCCTCCACCCATTTTTTCACAGGGTTATTTGCTTTTTTGGATGTTGAGGCATGTGAGTTCTTTATATATTTTGGATGTTAACCCCTTTATCGGATCTGTCATTTACAAATATATTCTCCCATACTGTAGGATGCCTTTTTGTTCTACTGATGGTATCCTTTGCTGTACAGAAGATTTTTAGCATGATGTAATCCCTTTTGTTCATTTTTTATTTTGTTCCCTTACCCAAGGAGATGCATTCAGGAAAAAGTTGTTCATGTTTATATTCAAGAGATTTTTGCCTATTTTTTCTTCTAAGAGTTTTATGGTTTCATGACTTACATTCAGGTCTTTGATCCATTTCAAGTTTACTTTTGTATATGGGGTTAAACAATAATCCAGTTTCATTCTCTTTCATGTAGCTGTCCAGTTTTGCCAACACCAGTTGTTGAAAAGACTGTTGTTTCCCCATTGTATATCCATGGCTCCTTTATTGTATATTAATTGACCATATATACTTGGGTTTATATCAGGGCTCTCTAGTCTGTTTCATTTGTCTACAGGTCTGTTCTTGTGCCAGTACCAAACTGTCTTGATTACTGTGGCTTTGTAGTAGAGCTTGAAGTCAGGACGCATAATCCCCACAGCTTTATTCTTCCTACTCAGGATTGCTTTAGCTATTCAGAGTCTTTTGTGGTTCCATATGAATTTTAGAACTATTTATTCTAGTTCATGGAAGAATGCTGTTGGTATTTTAACAGGGATTGCATTGAATCTGTAAACTGCGTCGGGCAGGACAGCCATTTTTATAATACTGATACTTCCTATCCATGAGCACAGAATGTGTTTCCATTTATAAGTATCTTCTTTAATTTCTCTCATGAGTGCCTTGTAGTTTTCAGAATATAGGTCTTTCACTTCCTTGTTTAGGTTTATCTCTAGGTATTTTATTCCTTTTGATGCAATTGTGAATGGAATTGTTTTCCTGATTTCTCTTTCTGCTAGTTCAACATTAGCGTATAGGAAAGCAACAGATTTCTGTGTATTAATTTTGTATCCTGCAACTTTGCTGAATTCAGATATTAGATCTAGTAGTTTTGGAGTGGATTCTTTAGGATTTTTTTATGTATAATATCATGTCACCTGCAAACAGTGACAGTTTAACTTCTTCCTGGCCAATCTGGATGTCTTTTATTTCTTTTTATTGTCTGATTGCTGTGTCTAGAACCTCCAGAACTATATTGAATAGAAGTGGGGCAAAGTGGGCATCCTTATCTTCTACCCAATCTAAAAGGAAAAGCTTTCAGCTTCTCACTGTTAAGTATAATGTTGGCTGTGGGTTTGTCATATATGGCCTTTATTATGTTCAGGCACTTGCCCTCTAGTTCCATTTTGTTGAGAGCTTTTATCATGAATGGATGTTCAATTTTGTCAAATGTTTTTTCAGCATCTATGGAGATGATCATGTGGTTTTTGTCCTTTTTGTTAATGTGGCGGTTAACACTGATGGATTTTTGAATATTGTACCATCCTTGCATCCCTGGAATAAATCCTACTTGATCAATATGGATGATCTTTATGATGTATTTTTTAATTCAGTTTGCTAATATTTTGTTGAGTATTTTTGCATCTATGCTCATCATTGATATTGGTCTGTAATTTTCTTTTTTTGTGGTATCTTTGCCTGGTTTTGGTATTAGAGTGATGCTGGCCTTGTACAATGAGTTTGGAAGTATTCCCTCTTCTTCTACTCTTTGGAAAACTTTAAGGAGGATGGATATTAGCTCTTCACTAAATGTTTGATAAAATTCAGCAGTGAAAGCATCTGATCCAGGTGTTTTGTTCTTAGGTAGTTTTTTGATTACCAGTTAAATTTCTTTGCTGGTAATTGGTCTATTCAGATTTTCTGTTTCTTCCTGAGTCAGCCGTGGAAGGTTGAATTTTTCTAGAAAGTTGTCTATTTCTTCTGGGGCATCCAGTTTGTTAGCATATAGTTTTTTATAGTATACTTTCAAAATTCTTTGTATTTCTGTGTTGTCTGTAGTGATTTTTCCTTTCTCATTTCTGATTCTGTTTATGTGTGTAGATTCTCTTTTTTTCTTGATACATCTGGCTCGGGGTTTATATATCTTGTTTATTTCCTCGAAGAACCAGCTTCTGCTTTCATTGATTCTTTCTTCTGTTTGATTCTTCTCAATATTATGTATTTCTGCTCTAATCTTTATTATGTCCCAACCTCTACTGACTTCAGGCCTCATTTGTTCTTCTTTTTCTAGTTTCATGAATTGTGAGTTTAGACTGTTCATTTGGGATTGTTCTTCTTTCCTGAGGTAGGACTGTATAGCAGTATACTACCCTCTTAGCATGGCCTTTGCTGCGTCTCACAGATTTTGTGGTGTTGAATTATTATTGTCATTTATCTCCATATATTGCTTGATCTCTGTTTTTATTTGGTCATTGATCCATTGATAATTTAGGTACATGTTATTAAGCCTCTATGTGTTTGTGGGCTTTTTCATTTTCTTAGTGTAATTTATTTCTTGTTTTATACCTTTGTGATCCAAGAAGCTGGTTGGTATAATTTCAATCTTTTTGAATTTACTGAAGCTCTTTTTGTGGACCCTCTTCAATTCATTGAAAGAATCAATGAAAGCTGAGAGAGGTAATGAAGCTTCCAGAGAAATTTGGAAGCTAGCAGAGTTTGGTGTGTGAGTCTTAAGGAAAGAAGCCATGTATGTAACATAAAACAGAGTTGAAGGAACAAGTGCTGATGTAAAAGCTTCAGCCAGTTATTCAGAAGATCTAGCTCAGTTAATTCATGAATGTGGCCACACTAAACAACAGATTTTCAGTGTAGAAGGAGTAGCCTTATACTGGAAGATGATGCCACCTAGGACTTCATAGTTAAAGAGAAGTCACTGTCTGGCTTCAAAGCTACAAGGGTCAGGCTGACTCTCTTGTTAGGGGCTAATGTAGCTGGTGACTTTAAGTTGAAGCCAATGCTAACTGACCATTTTGAAGATCCTAAGACCCTTCAGAATTATGCTTCATCTACTCTTCCATGCTCTATGAATGGAACTACAAAGCCTGAATGACAGCACATCTGACTGCAACATGGCTTACTGAATATTTCAGTCCAACTGTTGAGACCTACTGCTTAGAGAAAATGGTTCCTTTCAAAATACTGCTGCTCATTGACAACGTACCTGGTCACACAAGAATTCTGATGGAGATGTTTAAGATTAATGTTATTTTCATGCCTAGTAGCACAACATTCATTCTGCAGCCCATGAATCCAGGAATCATTTTGACTTCCAAATCTTATGATTTAATAAATACATTTTGTAAGGCTATACCTGCCATAGAGATTCATCTGATGGATCTTGGTGAAGTAATTGAAAACCTGGAAAGGATTCACATTCCAGATGCCATTAAGAATATTTGTGATTCATGGGATGAGGCCAAAATATCAACATGGATAGGAGTTTGGAAGAAGCTGATTCCAACTCTCATAGGTGACTTTGAGGGGTTCAAGACATTAAAGGAGGAAGTAAGTCAAGATGTGGTGGAAAAAGCAAGAGAATTAAAATTAGAAGTAGAGCCTGAAGATGTGACTGAATTGTTGCACTCTCATGATAAAAATTGAATGGATGAGAAATTGATTATGGATGAGAAAATTAAGAAAGTAGTGTCTTGAGATGGAGTCTGCACCTGGTAAAAACACTGTGAAGATTATTAAAATGACAAAGGTTTAAAATATTACATAAACTTAGTTGATAAGGCAGCAGCAGATTTTGAGAGGATTAGGTCCAATTCTGAAGAAGTTCTACAGTGGGTAAAATGCTGTCAAACAGAATTGCCTGCTCCTGAGAAACTGTTCACGAAGGGAAGAGACAGATGATGTGGCACACTTCATTGCTATCTTATTTTAAGAAATTCCCATAGCCCCCCAACCTGCAGCAACTGTCAATATCAAGGCAAGACCCTCCACCAGCAAAAAGCTTATTACTCCCTGAATGCTCTGATGATGCTCAGCATTTATTAGCAATAAAGTATTTTTAATTAAGGCATGTACATTTTGGGGGCATAATGTTATTGTGCATTTAATAGACTATGGTATAGTGTAAAGATAACTTTTATATGCACTGGGAAAGCAAAAAATTTATTTGATTCTCTTTATTGTGACATTTGCTTTATTTCCTGGAACACTTGTGTTAGTGTCTATAACGAAACCTACAATATCTCTGAGGTAAGCCTGTAGAGTAAATTCAATGGACAAATTCAAGTTTCACAGTTAAACAAAAACTAGGCAAAGGGCTACACATTCTATTGACATAAAGTCCTGTCAAATTTTAAGAGTCTAAGTGTTTTGTTATTCATTTCACTTACTTTGAAATATTTACTTTTTCCTCAACATTCCTTGTTAGTACATTTGTTAAGATATATAACTTGGCATTAGGACAGTTTAGAAATTGTTTAAGGTAAAAAGATTAAAGTCAAACATCAATTTTATAATTGATATCAATTATATAATAGTTATACATTCATTTTCACAAAAGTTGGTGTCTACTACTATGGGAAGTATTGTTTAATTCTGTTTATTTCCAAATGATTTCCTGACTATACTAAAAGCATTAATTTGCATATAATTTTGATTTCTTGGAAATATTTTGAGGCTTCCACTTGGGAAGTGAAACATAAGAAACACATGTAAGAAAGAATAAAAATCTTTTCCTTCTCTTCTTTTTCCTTCCCCTAATGAACAACTTAAGGCCAGGCCACACATGGAGCCAAGTGAGTTGGAAATCCACACTGGTAAAGTAAGAGAAAGGCAGCCAGGGTGGCTTGGAGCAGGGTTTAGACCTCATGGGCATGAGCAGGAAATCTATGTAGTCAGAGGCTCAAAACAGGGACAGAGTCCAGAAAGGACAATGGAAGATGGCCCAGCTGGGTTTTAGAGGGTAAACAGGCTGAGGAGGGGGTACACGTCAGTCCAGGTGAACAGACTTGAGGTCTCAGAGCCAAAATGGTGTGAAGAAGCTGTTGACTTAAAATGTATGGGGTGAACTGCAGTGACGGTCAGAGTCCAAGTGCAGTGAGGACAGCCTCCACAAAGGGGCATCCCCGGAGCTCAGGAGGGAGGGGTTCTGTCCATGGAGGGTGTGGTGGTAGAAATGAGAGATGAACCATATACAAGGTTGATTGTATAAGTCAATATATGAAACTAATGGAAGCAAGTTTCTCAGTGTTGGAAAGATAGTTGCCAACATGGAAAAGGAGAAATTCAGAATGAACCCTGCAGTGTTAAATTTGACATATTGGTGGGAATTCATGGATCTTCAAATGTAGTAATATATAGAAATAAATATAAATGTAAACATGTACATATATGTTTATGTGTATGCATGTGCATGTGTGTGTGTATACATGTGAGTTTGTGCTGATTTTTCTCTTCTCGCTCTGGTAACAATGACACTCCAAAAGCAATGAATATCTTGGTATTGTAACACCATTTTCCACTATAAAGAGTCAGGGCTCCACAGACAAAAACACTGATACCCAAGGCAAGGATATAAAAAGGACAGAAGTACAAAAGGACTATCATGTGCCAAACAAAAACAGGGAAGCACTCCAAAAATTAAGGGGATATGTGATTAGGACCAAAAAAAAAAGTCCAATTTGAAGGCATTCTCACTGGTCAAAATAGGTCAATTTTTGCTTCAAAAAAAAGTGATGACACTAACAGTTTAAGTCATTGGATAAAACAGGAAATCATTTGTCCATTTGATACATAAATAAATTAATATACTGAGAGTTTATTGACATAGGATATTTATCTAGTTTCAAAGTACCTGCCTACAGAATACATATTAATTACAAAGATGGCAAAATGTAACTTTACAAGGGAGAAGCCTGGCAGAAACCACCATAATCAAATGATGAAAGTGAAAACCAATAATCAGACAAATGGAAATTGTGAACCCCCAATAGATACAATGAGAGAAAAACAGTATCAATTCTACAACATTGCTCCCAAAGTGCATAATCTGCATCTAATCATAAGATAAAGTCAGACAAAACCAAATTTGCAAGATATTCTATAAAATAACTGGATGTACACTACTAAAGTAAGGTCATCAAAGTTAAAGTTGAGAGACTGTTCTGGGGAGAAGGAAATGACTAAATGCAAAGTATCGTTCTGGACTGCATTGTTTTTTTAATAAAGATATAGTTGAGATGATCAGTAAAATTTGAACAATGTCTGACAAAGGTGGCATCTTGTACCAATGCTACTAACACTGAGTTTGATGGTTTTACTGAAATATGTGAGAGAATGTCTTGGTAGGAAATACACACTAAAGTATTTGGGAAGAATGGGACATAATGTCAGCAATGGTCTCAAATGACCCAGGAGAATAACGCTCTTTGTCTGTACCTTCTCCTTTTCTGAAACTTTATTTCCCAAATACAAACACTATACTTAAAAATTTTTCAAGATGACAAAGATCAATTACTCTTACTCTCCTTCCTTAAGTCCTCTCCCCATCCTATTCCATCACTTAAATTATAACACTATAAGAGTGTTGCATCTTAACTTCATGAGGGGAAACATGCTTTAATTACCTAGGGTAAGAAGAAATTTAAGACTTAGAGTCAATTTCAACTTTGCCTTTTCATTTCTCTATTATAAACCATAATGTTATTTTCACATTGTCTCTTGAAGCTCTTTCAAAAATGGAATATGTTGAAACAAAATGTAGTACAGAACTTCATGCTAGAAAATATGTGCCAATAAAATGCTATATTTTGATACTACAAATAGAAATTCATCATCATTGACCTTCTTGCAATATTTTGACAAACATACTTGAAGAAATACTATTAGGACCAAAATATTTTGAGCACAGTCACTAATATCTATGGAATCAAAGCAAGTCTTGTGGCCACTTAATGCAAAATGTTGAAAAGGCTTGGCTCATATTTGTGAAGACAGATTTATGATAAATTGGATTTTTTAAGAATCAAGGATAATTACATGTAATAATTTGCACCAAAATTTCTTAAAACCAATTTAACAAAAGGTTAGTAAGACAATCTATTATATCATTCAGCTTATGCTGTATTATTTCTCACTAGAAAATTAGTGTTTTATACCATGTATTTTATATCCTTTTATGTGCCAATGTACCTATTCTTAACAGGCAATAATTGAAAATCACTATATAGAATCTTTTGAGATGCAGGTTGCATTTAATAAAATTAAGAGTTTTTTTCTGTATGCTTACCTGTGTATTTTTAACAGTTTTACTTCAGAGGAAAATACTTCTATATGCCAAATCTCAAATTTTATTATGAGAAATGTACATTTTCTCCATGTTTAAAATAACACAACTATTTCACTCACTTCCATCACTCAGTGCAATTATGGTGAAAACACAGTACACTGAGGTGGTTCAATCCAGTTCAATTATGTGGAATGGAAATACATGCTCTGCCCACAGACTTTACTTCTAATGAAAGATACCACACATACAAACAAAAATGCAATGAAAAAATAAACATTGTTATATAAAGAGGATGAACCACATTGTAGAATTTCCTTCCTTTTTAAGGCTGAATAGTATTCCACTATATGTGTATACCACATTTTAGATGAACCTGGAGGACATTAATTATGCTAAGTGACAAAAACTAGTCACAAAAAGACAAATAGTGCATGATTCTACTTCTATAAGGTATCTAAAGTAGTCAAATTCATAGTTTCAAGGAGTGGAATGGGTGTTGTCAGGTACTTGGGGTAAGAGGAAGTAAGGGGTTACTAATCAATGGGCATAAAATTTTGGTTAACACAAGTAAGTTATAAAGACCTGTACATTATACCTATAGTCAACAATAATATATGCTTCAAAATTTGTTTAGAGGGTAGATCTCAAGTTAAGCATTCTTACCACAATGAAATATAATTGTTTAAAAAAAAGATGGTGAACAATGAACACTGTGCTAACTCTACAGGTTTTTTGCAAAGATAACTTTCTAATTGGTGTGAGCAAGTCTGATAGTCTTTGTTATTATTTCACTCAGATTTGTTTTAAACTACCCAATGTTAGTAGTACAGACATTGGTGGGTGAGGTGGAGTGGGGAAGTGGAAGGGGTTGGGTGTAGTGTGTGTGGTGTGTGCTGGGGCAGAGGGAAGGGTAATTCTTCAAACATAACATTTCTTAAGTTATTTTGTGAATATATCAAAGCTTCCATTTTCTCCCTAGTATAACCTGATAGTTAATACTTAATTCAGTTGCCTATTCTATTTCTTAAAAGACAGTAACTATTATCTGGTAAGAGGAAAGTATCTGGACAAGAATTTGAGTGTAAAGAAGAAATTGCTGTAACCAAAAGTTTTTTAAGTGCAGGAACACTGCACCAAAGCAGATGCCTTCTCAGTAAATTGAGATTAATACAAACATAAAAGAATCGCCTCTTGACAACTTTATTTGGAGATCTCAGCCATCCAAGTGTGATGGAATCACATGTAAAAGTCCAGCTCAAGCCGGAAATACTTGGGAAAACAGACCAGAGCATTCAGTTAGCTTTCAAGTTTGTTTCCTCACACATGGATGACACTCAATTTAAATGAAAACAGAAGCACAACTCATCTACAAATATGTCCAAAAAATGTTTGGTTTAGTTTCAGAAAATACCATTTTTTTCTTTGGCTAAACTGATTTGTCTAGCATGCTTTAAAAATAATACCCAGTTGTCTTAATTTTACAGCAGCAGATCAGATATTAGATTGTCCAACAGTGGATTCATATAGGACAATCTTGAATCTTAATTCAATCTTAATCATATAGGACAACATCTGAATCTTAATTTTCAAATGACAACCAGAAAAGAAATACACACCAGGAAACAGTAAAAGAAACTACAGGTAAAGTTATTCTTAAATGGAATCCCCTACATAAAAGGAAGGGGAAAATATGTAGAAAAAGGTTCTCCTAAAATCAACTAATAAAAGTTAGCCTTAGACGGTGTGAAAATATACATCAACTTCAAGATACTCCCTACCACAAAAATGAAGTCCTCTATGTTTCCACTAAGATTTGAGGTTGGTTTCCAGATAAGTGAGAAAATAAAAGCATCCACAGTTAACTAAAAAAAAGAGAAACAAGCTTCAAAAGCATGCTGTGCTGAATAGGGATTGACATAAAAGAGGTGCAGAAACAAAATTAGTCTTTTTGTTAAATTGTATCAACAAAGCAAACCATTAGGGATAAGGCAAACCTGAAAAACACCCACACACACATTTTTAAATGCGCTGTTTGTTTACCTGTTTGTTCATTTGTTGTGTATTATTTTATCCCCATGAATTAAAAATTCCTGTTCCCTCACTGTGATTAAAATATAGAACAGAATGAAGAAAAAAGCCAAAATTTTCAAGTATAAGAATATAAAGATGTGTCACTCTTACTAGTAAAGTATGCAATAAAGAAAAGCATCAAATAAAAATGATACAAAAACATCAGCCTTCCTTTAATCACTTTAAAATATACATCAGTAGTGTGTTTTTTTGAAGTCATTTCTCTATGTCTATGACATTTAAAGTTACACTACAAGGTACAAATACGTTTATGCCCTGCATTATTCAAGATTTTAAGCAAAGTTTCATATTTTTATCATCAACCTGTTCAATGACTACCTAATACTCAAGATTTGTATGTTTAATTGGCTATATCCCTATCAATGGACATTTATGTTAAAGAACACATTTTAAATTCCAAGACAGAGAATTTTTGTTCCCCAAATACTACACTTGTATCCCGTTTAGGATTATTTATCTAGATAAATGTATTTTACATATGTAAGAGGATTAATTTGAAAATACATGGCACTTTATAATGTTTCATTTAATCAACAATTACTTATTATCTACTACACTCCATGGCATTTTTGTAATTTAGGTATATCTTTGGAATACTTAGGAATAAAATAGACCAGAGCTTACTTTACAGGTATAAATAAGCACAGGTCCACTGGATATGAAGCTGATTTGCTATTACAATCCAAGGTCATGATAAGGAAGGTACTATCACACAAATTCACTGTGCAATAACAGAGATAAAGTATAGACACCCTCACATTTAGACCTATAGATAGAAAGAAGAAATCTAATATCTGGTCCCAATTTTCCATTTTTTTAATCTGTGACTATCCAGACATCAGTAGAACTCTCTGAACCACAGCTTTTTCATCTCTAAAATAACACAGTAATAACCATAAGCATAAAGAGAAAGCAAAATTCAAAATATGTATGTACAAGCATACAGTAATTTATTATAGCTGGCTAATGAAACTCTTAAGTTCAACTATGCTTTGCATATAGCAATATAAGATTGTTGAAGGAATGTTTAATTATTATATTAGGCCTATGGATGAAATTCTACTCAGAATCTAATTACTGAGACTTTTTCATATATGATCAAAGCTCCAAGATTTAAAATATGCAGATCTACCCTTTAGTTCTCTATGTCCAGCTGGGGCCAGGGGAGAAGCTTGTAATACCTACTAATCTCTCTTTTTAATCATCTCTGCTTTTAAAATCTCTAACCCATTTTAATTTCATTATAAAAGTTGTGCTTTTAGAAGGTATAATTATCATCAAATGATTTTACTTTCACCTAACAAGGGCCTTCTCTTTTTATTGAATCTGCATGGATTATGGTCTATTTAATATTTTTTCCTCCCAACATCTAAGAATATTAGGTAATTATGAATTAAATTAATAATATTTGCCTTTCAGGTGGAGAGAATTTCACATGAGAGCATAAATGAATAAGCAAGCATAGCCACTAGGGTTTGTCATTAATCAGTATCTTGAAAACACTAGCTCCTTACCCTATAACACTGTATTATAGCTTATTTTGTGTCTGTTTCTGCTTCTATGCTCTTAATGGCATCTAAAGCCAGGTATATACCTTTAAAAAATATTTTTGTTCTGATGCCTTAATAGTCACTGAAATTTTTCAGTGATAAAGAAAAATATAATCAAGAGTAATAATAAATATTCCACTTAAAATAGATATGCCTTGCAATGAACTTAAGATGGAAAATAAGACTGACATCTCTGCTTACCTTTGGAAGTATGAGTATCTCATAATACATATTATTCTGGTACTAAAGTATATGTAGCTTTTGTATGACATGGTCTCAAGACCTAAGCAATAGCTAAGATAATCTTGCATGTTCCCAAAATTACTTAAAAAACTTCCTGGGCAGATGGTAAGACTACATTTCCCAAACCCTAGTGAATGTAAGAGGGATCATGTGACTCAGTTCCAGACAATGCAATGGGAATGGAAGGCATGAAGGATAATTCCAGACCAGATCCCTAAAACATTCCCTCAATGTTCTATGCTTTCTTCTCCGATTCTGCCAAAGGCATAATGCTCAAGTGATCTAGAAGCCACAAAATGCTGAAAAGGTGTGGCCACAGGCTGGAAACAACCAGGGTCACCTGATTGAATGCTTAAAATATAGCCACCCACCTTACACTGGACTATAGCACAAGCAAAAAAATTAACTTTTATTACAATACTGCACTGAAAATATTTAGGTCATCTGTTACAGCCTACTCTAATAGAAGAACAGTTAGCGTAGTCCAATGAAATCATGTGTCAACTAAATAAACTGGAGTTCCCTGAAAGAAACAATCAAATGCTTCAATGTTAAGAGAAACTAAAATCAACAGTATATTCCTTCCCGTGGGATTTTAGAAGATAACTTTTTTTTTCCTCACTAGCTGACTAGAGAAACTACACCTGCATAAGGTATGACTCCACTGTGCTAACAGCAAGAAGACAGGTTTATTCCTCTGCTCTGCCATGTGTGGTGTCAATTTCTTCAGGGTTCAATTTCCTCATTTGTTAAAATGAAAAGGTTGTCAAGATAGCTCCAATGTTCATTCTAAGTCTACAGTACTAAGTCTATAAATCTAAAACATTATAATCTTCAGTTTCCATAGATAAGATTTATAAAAACTAAATAAACCAAGAAATTTCCAGAGATTTATCAAGAATGCACCAAGTTAAAATGCATGCTTTGAAACAATTATGAAGCTCTTAATAATATGAAAATATGGTGTCATGAAAGATTTAAGGAAGCTTATACTACATACCAATTTTGAACATGAACTTTCTATTGGAACAAATATAAGCTTTCTCCAAAAACAGGCTGAGTATTAAAATTGGTTACATTCACTCAATACATTATCTAATATAGTCAAAATCATAGAAATCATGGGAAATATGTTTTGCAACAGAGGAAAGGATAGAGTACTTAACCTCACTGTGCCTTACTGTCCACAACTATAAACTTGGAATATAAATAATATCTGCTTCATAGGGCAGCCATTATGTGCATTAAGTGAATATATGTAAAATACTTGGAACAATGCCTGCATATAGTTAGTGCAATATAAGTTTGCTATTATGATGCACTGACTTTATATTAAAAGTAAATTCCTTCCCTATACAATTCAAACAGCTTCAATACACAAGTTATAAAATTTGAAAGATTTTAAGACATTTGACTTGATGTTATTTTCTAGTGCTATTCCAGCTGCAAATTATGCATCATGAAATAATACTTTTATTCTTTTTAACTGACCTTTTGCAAATCTCTCTGAGTATATTAATAACACTAGGCTGGTTCAAATTAAGATTCTCTCATTAAAATTGTTAAATGTTGGCATACAGAAGAGTTATTAATATGAATACTTCCAAGAAGAGAAAGCAATAACTTGAGCTTTTAGTTTAATGCAGTGTAGCAACTCTTTCAGGAAAGGACCAAGACACTTGTATTGGTCAGCATTTGTATGATTTTATGAAATTATGAACTTAGAACAATTTTATATCAAGAACAATTTTATGTTAAGCACAAATGTAACAAAGTCAAGATTTTTTTTTTTACATGAGATCTAAACAATGTTTGTAAAGAAACATAATGCCAAGGAATCTGGAGTTGAAAGCAAGTGGAGTAATATAAATTAGGAAGTAGTTAGTTAAGACTTTTAGAAAGAAAACAAACATTTTTAGAGTACTCAACTCAACATTAACAGCATAAATTCACTCAAAGATACTTCACTGACAACTATCTCTCACTGTATGGTAAACTGGATAGCCTAAAAAATACTTCCTGTATCAAAAACCTAGAAACACTAATAACAAATATGCTTTGAAAACTGAAGCTTAAAAAGAAAGGAAAATCCCCAGAGCCCCCAAATTAAGTACAAACTGGACACTAGAGTAAAACTAGCACTTAAGCATTTTGGATGCCCTGAGAGTAATGAAATGATCAGAATAAATATCACATAGAAAGAGAGATAACCAGACCTAGGGCCTTTAGAAAGAAGTAAGGAATCACAATGTTCACTTTACGTGAAGGGCCACACATTTAGTGAAAGGATGGATCACAATAAATTTATCGGGAAGAAAAGGACAAGAGGAAGTTTCTCAGGGCCAGTGAGCTCTACAAGAAAAGGAAGCAAAGAGAGAAGAGGTGGGGGGGGGGTGGGGAGAGGGAAGGAAAGGATGAAAGGAAAGAGGGACAGAGTTAACACAAGGAATTAGTAACCAGAGAGGAACCATCATGTACGTGTAAGGGGACCGACACCTTTCCTAGATACCTCAAGCGGAGAAATTATCATTTAAATGTTCCCTGAGAAGACATACAGATGGCCCCCACACACATGAAAAGGTGCTCAATGTCACTAATCATCAGGGAAAGTCAAATCAAAACCACAACGAGGAATCACCTCAATCCAGTCAGAATGACTATTACCAAAAAGACAAGAAATAGCAAGTAGTGAGGATGTGGAGAAGAGGGGGCCCTTCTGCATTATTGGTGGAAATGTAAATTGTTGCAGTTCCCCATGGAGAACAGTATAGAGGGTCCTCTAAAAATTACAAACATGAATACCATACGATCCAGCAATTCCATTTCTGGGTATTTATCTGAAGGGAATGAAAACATTAACTGGAAAAGATGTCTGTACCCCCATGTTCACTGCAGCATGATTTACAATAGTCAAAATATGGACACATTAAGTGTCCATTAATGGATGAATAAAGAAATATGGTGTATATATGCAACAGACTACTATTACGTAACTATAAAAAGAAGGAAGTCATGCCATTTGTAACAACATGGATAGACCTTGAGGGCTTTATGCTAAGTGAAATAAGACAAAGACAAATATATTCAGAATCTAAAAAACAATAACCAAAAAAAGAAACTCATAGATACAAAGAACACATAGGTTATTGCCATAGTGGTAGTGGGGAGGAGGGGTGAGCAAGATGGGTGAAGGCAATCAAAAGGTACAGTTAGAAAATAAGTCCTGTGCATATAAGGTACAGCATGGTGACTATAACTAACAATACTGTATTGTATATTTTAAAGTGGCCAAGAGTAGTTCTCTAAAGTTCTCATCACAAGAAAAAAATAGTAATTATGTATAGTAATGGATGTTAACTAGACCTGTTTATGATCATTTCATATAAATATCGAATCTTTATATTGTACACCTACAATTAATTTTATATGTCAATTATACCAAAAAAAAAAACCTCTGAAAATAGAATGTTACCAGACTATAAACATTTTTGAGGTCCTACAAAAAGTAACAGCAAAATCTCTCTGGTAAAATACAAGGGTAATATTAGAAATCTGATTAATATAATTTACAAAAATAAATTAAAAGAACAATATATAATTATCTAAATAGACAAGAAAGTACTTTTAATACAAATTCAACACTCATTTGTGACAAAGTAATCTTTTAAAATTCTAAGTAGAAGGGAACTTTCTTTACAGCATAAAATTTAACCTGGAAAAGGCAAATGTAAACAGCATATTTACAATGAAACTTTAGAAATATTTCCATTAAAATCAGGAATAAGAGAAGTTTCCTTCTATCCTTTGCTTCTTTGAGTCAACACTGTATAAAAGGTCCTAGCCTGCACAAGACAAGATAAATTAAATTATAGGGCTTAAGAGAAAAGAAATAAAAATATCAATCCTCATATGCTATATGATTGCCAATATCCCAAGAGGAAATACAAATAAATAACAAATAAATACAATAAATGCAAAGAAAATACAAATAAATGTTCCTACACTAATGTTAAAAATAAATTTTTAAAGGAAATTGTAATGTAAAATAGCACCAATTGTAAAATGCTTTGGAGTAAATTTAAGATATGTAAGCCTTCATGGAGAAAATTACAAAACCACTGACACTTTTATAAACAGAGAGATTTACTATGTTTACAGTTGGGAAGTTTCAACATATAAAGCAGTAAGAGATTTACTATGTTCACTGTT
Source organism: Manis javanica (assembly GCF_040802235.1). NCBI lineage: Eukaryota > Metazoa > Chordata > Mammalia > Pholidota > Manidae > Manis > Manis javanica. The sequence goes on from NC_133158.1 coordinate 142,310,839, forward strand.
GGGAAGTTTCAACATATAAAGCAATAGGTTGCCCTCAAATCAACACACAGACCAAAGTAACTAATGGATACCCTGAAATGATTTTTTACTAAACTTGTTAAAATTATTTGAATTATAGAGGAAAAGCAAAAGACTAAGATGAATAGAGCCAATTCTGAAAAACATGGTGTGGAGACTCACTCTATCTGATATATAGACTAGAAACTGACCCATGTATGTATGGAAACTAGCAGCATTTCATATAACTAAAGAATAAACTGTTCGGTAAATGGTGCAGAAACAATCTGTGACCTGGAAAAAAAGTGTAATTGGATCCTTGCCTCACACCATATTTAGAAATTCTTTGTTGATGAGAGATTTAAATCAAATTTTCAATAATGTTATAAGAAAATCCTTATGGCCCAATGACAGGGACTGATAAAATGTTATCTTGAAATTAAAATTTATCTAGATAATTAACTCCTGTGGTACAAAAATTTTAAAGTACAAAACTGTATCCCGTGTAAAGTTTTTCTCCAATCAATGATTCCCAGTAAACTATTTCCCTTTCCAAATTTATGGAAATTACTTAACATATTTTTCCAAGATAATATATTTTCTTACGTATCTTTTGAGTTTCTTATGTACCATTGCCAAAGTCATCAGTTCTTACATACCTTATCAGTCCTCATGTAAACACACATACACACACACACACTGTATTCCTTTTGTTATATAAAAACAAACACACTGTTCAGCAACCTTTTCTTCAAATATTAGAGATGGTTTAATGTATAATTAAAATAATACCTCATTTGCAAAAATACACAATAGCAATATGGAAACAATCTAGGTGTCCTTCAATGGCTAAAATAAAGATGCCATGTATACACACACATTCACACACACACACACACACACACACAGAAGAATCTTATTCAACCATAAGAAAGAAGGAAATCCTGCCTTTTGTGACAACATGGATAGATCATGAGGGTATTCTATTAAGTGAAATATGCCAGAGAAAGAAAAATACTTCAGATTATCAGTTAAATGTGGAATGTAAAAATTAAAAAATTCAAACTCATACAAATGCAGAAAATTATCTGCCACAAGCTTAGGGTGGGGGAAATAAATAGAGATTGATAAAATTGGAACAAACTTCAAATATAAAATGAGTAAGAACTGAGGATCTAATGTAAAAATGGGGACTATAATTGATAACACTGTTATTGCATAACTAAAATCAGATAAGAGAGGACTTAAATGTTTTCAAATGTTATAGATCTAAGCATGTATGCATTAACACATATAAATGTTTTCATATATTCAGAGAGAAAGAGATACAGAGGGAGAGACAGAGAATGTGATGGATGGGTTAATTAACTAGATGGGAAAAACCCTATTATATATATCAAATCATCACAATATATACTTTAAATATCTTACATTTTATTTATCACTTCCACTTCAATAGATCTGGGGGGGGGAAACCTACATACTACTCCATTATTTATCTAGATATATTAAATGTATTTGACCACTCCACTAAAGAGGGATTCAGTCTGTTTCCAATCCTTTTGTACACATGTGAATATAGATATACAAAGTTCTGACAGTAATTTAAATAGTTCAAATTTTCCTTTAGACAGAGTTTGTATCAATTCATAAGTCATTAAGAACATGAAACTGTTTTCCCACATTTGCATCAACTGGATACCATCAAACTCTGATATATACCTGTGATTTCTGTTATTAATGAGGTTGAGCATCCTTTCCATTTAAAAACATTTCACATTTTATTTTCTATGAATTGTCTCTTCCTTTGCTCATTTTTCTATGGTGTCATTTTCTTATCAATCCACAAAGACTCTTCTTTATTATGAAACCAGTAAACTATGTTATTTTTATATGAATTTTAAGTATTTTCCCTGTTTATTCTTTGGTTATGATTTATAGTAGCTTTCTCAAGCCAAATTCTTATGTTTTATGCAATCTAATTCATCATTCTTTCATGCTTCTGGGGTTTTATGAGGTACATGGAAAGACTTTTTCCAATCTATTAGGTTTTCTTTTTTAATTATTTCCATTGTTTGTTCAACTTTTTTTTTAACCACTGATCTTTGATTAGTATTGATTTTATTTGGTATATGGTATGAAGTATGAATCCAACATTTTTTTCAGATGATCACCCAGTTGTCCTAAAACTTGTATTTAATATTATATCACTCTTTTTATACCTGTTGGTTTGAATTTCCACTTTATGAAATAATCATAGTACTTGATTCTATTTGTCCTTTTAATTTGGTTCCACTGATCTCTCTATTCATATGCCATCTAGTAGAGCTAGTCCTCTCCTCATTATTCTTCTTTAATATTTTCTTGCAATTCTTGATTTTTTTATATTAACATTAGTATCAGCTTCCCTAGTTAATACAGTTTTATTGTTATTTTCATTGCTTTTAACTCATAATTACGTAAAATATGTAGATTACCTTTGGAGAACTGGCATCTTTATGATGTTGGATGTTCCTATTTTGATAGTACATTGGTTCAATCATTTTGATTCCTTCTGGACAGGTTAAAAGCTGTCTTCATCTAGTCCCCGCACACCTATTAAGCATATTCCTAAGTATTTTATTTTTTTATTGTTGAAGTTATTGTTATTGATGAAAAATTAGGTTTTTCTTCAATCTTACCTTCTAACTGGTTTCTCTATATAAATTTCATATAAAAATTATGTACCCAGCTATTTATTGAATTTTATTGTTGTTTAAGTAATTTTCCCGATGCTGAGTTTTCAAAATATAAAATCATACAATCTACAATTAACAAGATTACATACATCTTTCTAATTGTGTTATCTAAACCAATATTACATAATTATGATGACAGTAGACAGCTTTCTGTTATTCGCAGCGGATAGGAATGCCTCTTGTATTTTCCTATTTAGTATATATATATATTTAGTCTGTGCTTTCTCTACATACATTGATATAGCTAAATATATATTTAGGACTACATACAGTGTTAAAAGGTATATTTAAATGTGGAATTATATATTTATCAATACATAGAATATTGCCATTTTTTAATCCAACCATTCACATTTGTGTTAGTCTTAGATATACAGTTAAGTAAATTTTCAATGAACCACATTAGTCTATTTTCCTCAGTTCCCTCCTTTCTCTTTTGGTTTATTCAAGTCCTTTATCTATAGTCGTCAAGAGTTACTTATAACACAGTAATTTCTGTCTTTCTATATGTTGAAAAGTGCCTGTTACTCTTATCCTTGAACATGACTGACTCAGAATAAAATTTTGGGGTTATTCTTTGAGTATCTTGTAGAAAATAACTCCATTTTCTTCTAGAACTGAATGTTGGAATGGAAAACTGAAGTCAGCAAGATATTTGTTCTCTAACAACAATTTGCCTAGCTGTCCAAATAACTTTAGCCCTTTTTAAAGTTCAGTGTCTTTATTAGGCTATGTCACTTTTTCTGAATAGCATGTCCTTTTAATCTGTAAATTAATATCTTCATTTTTTTTCTGGAAAGTTTTAGTAAATAGTTGTTCTGTCCCATTATTTGTTTTCTTCTTTGAGTACTAATTATGCATTTCTTGGCTTTCTTTTTATCTTTCATATCTATCATTTTCTCCTCAATCCATTTCATTTCCATACTTTTCTTACCCTGTTATTCCTATTCTCTCTGTTCTCTTCCAATTATACTGCTTCTAATTTCTCTACTTCTGTAATTCTTTCTTTTTACTTTTACTTGAACCTTGACAACTCATTTCACCTTTTCTGTTGCCTCATCGCTTTTTTATATCTGCTTAAAGCTCTCATTTGATAGACTCAGTTGTTTCATTGATATAATTGTTTAATTCATCAAAAGAGTTTGACCACAATTTGTACCTGATTAATAGCTACATTTTCCTGTGGAGTGGTATTTACTTTCCATCCAACTAATGATACTGTTATTTCTTGCCTTATTTTTTCTTTTATCTTTGAATATATCTTGTGCCATTTCATTTTTGATTACTCAACATTTTAGGATGTAAGTTTTTCCTATCCAGCTATCTACATAATGAAGTGGGACAGATTCCACTCTCCTTTGGGTTGGAATGTCTATTATGACCCAGTTTTTTGTATGTTCTTTCAATCTTTACTTCTTCCCAGACTACAAATATCATCTCATCCTTCCCACTGACATACTATTTCCTAAAAATACAGCCAGGCTTTGTTATTCCTTCTTCAGCCACAATTAGGTACAGGTAAACTCCCAAACCAGAATCTACGCCCAGTTCCCGTTACAGGAAGCTTTAGATATTCCATCTTGTGGCAATCTCCTCATTTTGAAATATTTTCTTTACATCTTTTTGGTAACCACAGGTATTTTATCTCTACTTCTTTTTACTACTTGTCCCCCTCCCCATGCTTGATAGTCACCATTATTTGGCTTCATTTTTATCTATATTTTAATTTGTGTTTTGGTTTGTTCTAGTTTCACTGAAAGAAGTACAGAAAGCATTTCCATTGTCAATATCCTGCATGTTGTCCAGGAGAAGGAGTAAAAGATTACTTTATTCCGTCATTAAATGAGAAGTGCTGTAAGTGGATTTCTTAAGCAAACCATCCAGTAGAAATTTTAAAACTAGACATTAAACACTATTTTTAAAATAGTGGAAAAACATGTCATAGAGTCTTAAGATGGTAACTAAGTCACATAAGCAGATACAAAATTAGAATGCAGAATATAAAGAATTTATGCAAATCACAACAGAAAGACAACATAGAAACAGCTCTTATAAAAGTCAATTTATAAGAGAAATTCAAATGACCAAATAAACATAATAAAGATGCTTAACTCCAATAGCAGTCAGGTGGGCAAAAATGTTAATATCCAACATTACAAAATGTGTAATAGGGAATAGAGATAACCTCATACTCTAATGTAAGCATAATTACCTGGTGTGATCACCTTGGAAAACAATTTGACAATTGTCAGGCAGAACACCCAGAAATTCCATTTTTAGCTACATACTTAAGAAAGACACTTGGCCAAAACACAAGTTTATAAGGTCAGTTTTTGTAATAGTAGAAAATTTAGAAACAATCTAAATGTATGTCAACAGCAGAATGGATAAGCATTTGTAGCATCCTCAAACAAGGAAATACTATCAGACTGCAAAAATGAGTTCCCTATATATAACATTTTATATATTTCAAACAATAGCATAAAATTAAACATAAAATTGTAAACATAATATGCTGTTCATTTAATGTTTATGACATAATGAAATGCTATGTATTATTTAGGATTGAATTCATTTACAATAAAAATATAAATAAAAACATAAGAACAGTACATGCCAAATGTAATACTTACCTTTAGAATCCCCATAAATATTTGGGACTTCACACAATCAAGGACTCAGACTATAGTCACATGGATGTGCAAAGGCAAATGTTAAGTCCCAAGCTGATATATCCAGGATATCTGAATGCTAATACAACTCAGAGAGGTCAAATGAAACTACTTCCCTGAGAAACCCGTCATCTGGGCCATTCACAAACAGTTCGGTCCCTGTCTCTATTTCTTTTCCATTTTATTCCACCACAAAAAATCATAAATAACAGCTTACACTGAATTGGGCTATTAAATATGTCTGAATATGTATAGACAGACATACAGAGTTTGAATAACTGAGAGAACTCAGATCTGCAGTCAGGGCCTTTCCACCTCGCAGAGGAGACAGTGCAAAGCGCCCACTGCCATTCACTCCGGTGGAGCTGCCATGCTCAGCGTTGGTGGAACAACTTTCCATAGTATGACTGATGATAGGTGGATAGGTTTCCTGCAAAAAAGGAGGCCATACCACACTGGATATGAATGAGAAAATCATATTATTTTGTTTCTTTAACTTATTTTCCTTCTATTTCCTTTTATCTTCTCAATGTTATTATAAAAGGTTCCAAGATATCAGATCAAGAATCTTAATTTCATAACTACTTAAAAAAACCTCATAATCCTAGCAAATTGTTTATAATCAAAGTTAGAATTTTTGATATAAAGAAAAAAAATCGAATTACAAATTGATTGATTTATCTTTAATGGAAATTTATTAAACCTGTAGCTACTCATCATCTTTCCACTGTATTAATGAACTTTGCCAACCTGCACAGCAATCAGGGGCAAATGATCAGAAATCACACACATTAACCCTTCTTGGACAGCTTTCTAATACGACTCACAAAGACAGCAGTAGGAGAGCTGTTTCTCTGTTGCTCTTCATATTCCGGGGTAGTTAACTAGGATTCAGCAAGGATAGATATCAAACTTTCAAGGAAGGTTGCTGCTACTTGAGTCATAGGCATTTAAGCTGCACCTATGGGTAACAGTCTATTCCCTGGCATAGTCAAGGGTGCAAGCCTTGGATACACAGCATTATCCTGGCCCCCAGACTTGACCTACCATATCACCCAGCACTTTACCAAGGATGATTACCTTAAGCAGTGAGCTGTTGCTAGTTCCATACAATGCTGTTTAGTTCTTAAATCATCTGCCAGGAAGGAGGTAAATTCCCTTTCTGAGAGACCAACCTGCAGGGAGAAAGTCTTAGACACTTAACCCCTACCTCTCACTACTAAAATTAGAAGCTGGAACTCATTTCCCTGACACCTTCGCAGACGGAGCACTGAGATACAACACAGGTTAGGCTAGAAGATACATGTACCAAAAACTTCAGTTGGCAAATGAGCAACATGAGGACACAGCCATGATAAGGAATCTCTCTTCTCACAATGGTGAGAGAAAAAAATCAGGCTTTAGGAAGCAAAAGGAACTGGCTAAGTCACCAGTGCAGGTTGCAGCCCTGTCTCCCAAAGGCAGCAGTAGGAATGGATTTGCTGAAGTGCTCAGTGTACTGTTTGGACATTTTCTCTGGCTGTACAGCCTCAAAGCCTACATCTCTAACTCTCTCTAGGATTATGTAATCTACCTAGTGTGTTTTAACAAATTCCTTTTCTGTTTAAACAAGCTAAGTAGCTTCTCTTGTTTCCAACCAGAATGCTGACAGATACTGAATTAAATTGAAGCCATGGTTGCAGATACATATCCTTAAGGAAAAAAGAAATCTGGAATTAGTTATTTGGACAGGTTGGGTTCAGAGGCAGTAAGGATCTGGCCTCTGGCAGCCCATGAAACATAGTGATTGAACATTTAATTAAATTATCACCTACAGTTACCTGGAATAAAGAGCTAATTGAAGGCTGCCTTTAGAGCATTCAGAAGCCTCTGCTATTAGAACAGTGTAAAGGACATAAAGAATACAAGCCCTGTAAGGTAAACTGTCTTCGTCTAATTGCACAGAGAATCACACACAAAAAAGTATATATACTCTAAGCTCAAAATACCAAATTCGCAGCTCAAAGTACAAGAAACAGAAAATTTCCATGACTAGCCTAAGAGAAACTCATATCTCATGTAGTCACAGAGCTGAAGTGAAAAAAACAAGTTAAATTTTGACAAATGACATCATCTCAATGTACATCCTTGCCAGGTTTCTTAGATGAAATTCAGACCACTGCCTGGCAAAGCCTCAAAGCCTGCAAGTTGAAATGGAGGCGCACCAGATGATTCAAATGCCTCCGAGTAGTCAGTCTATTCCCAAAAAAGTACTGAGCCTCCTTTACCAATGGAAGCAGTTACTCCTCCCCTCTTGCTGGGCAGTGCTTCCCTATGTAAACACCTGTCAGTGCCCTGGACTAGGTCTCGGCTTGGGAAACAAGGCCAGTTCTCACAGACCATCACCCTCAGTACCTGCAGATCTAAGGCCAGAGTCAGACCCTCCTTACTCTGTTGAAGCAGAGCTGAGAAAGGAGCGACTTACAAGTTCAACTCCACATGGAAAAATTTTACCCCACCAAAAATTGCAAAATTTTGCTAGTTTTTCTTAGTAAAATCCTAGGGAATGTATACAGATAGAGAGAGATTCAGACACTAAGAAGAAAAGTAAACTATTTTAAAATAAACTAAATTTCTCCTTACAGGTACACTTGGCAGATATCTACTTAAGCACCTGAACATGGGTCTAAATATTTGCCAGGTTGGTTGACTGAAACCTGAATCCATGGTGGTAACTCAAGTTAGAAGATAAGGAGATCTTGGTGTAACATAGAAGGAAAACCCTACATCTAAAACCTGCAAAAATTGAATTGGATTTATAATGGGTAGCCTGATATCCTGACATCTCTAAGAACCCACACTATGTTCCTTAAAAGGGTCCATAAAACAAGCACTTCACAAAGGCACTGAAAGAAATATTACCTTGAAGAGCAGAGTACTAATGTGATTAAAAAGTGCTAGGACGGCTACTCTCTGTGAGCTGAGAATATTCGTGGGAATGGTAGTTTTACAGTGGGGTCTCTATTTCAAATATGATGGTGGACCCTCTGGGTGTCACAGAGAGGTGGCTTGTAAACAGAAGAGGCAATGTGGGCACATTTAAGTCAGCGAACAGCGTGGTGGTCAGGATGATCTGATCTTCAGGAACCTTTGGTGGGGACTCACTGGGTTCTTAGGGCCTAAGTAGGGAAGACCATGTGTATATAAATTTGGGGAGTATTTTATAACAACATCAAAAGTACCTACTGTATATCTTCCTTTATAGCTTTCCCAAAGGGACCCACAGTCAACAGCTAGGCTAAATGTGCACCGAGGAATGGGACATAGCAAGATAGTTCAGAGACTATTAGGTACTAGCTTTACATTCACAATCCCCAAAGGCACAGAATATTGTCTTCTACTGGTAAGAATGGGTTTTTTTAATAAAATAGAGTTGTGGCCAGAGACCACCTCAAGTGGGTTTTATGGAACTCTAATAACAAGCCATCCCTACACATAATGGCTTGGTACAATATTTGCTGTGCTCAGAACTTTGCCATTTGGACAGAACTTGGCTCCTCTGCTCTGTTCAGCATCAGCTGGAAGCTAGAACCATCTGTAGACTCCCTCATTCATATCTAGCTGATGCTGGCTGTTGGCCAGACCACCTGCAAGTGGCCGGTGGATGTAGTCTGGGCTTCCTCCAACATGGTGGTTGTGTTCCAACCACCACAGGCATCACACGGAATGGAGGGAACCAAAAGCACACTGAACCTCCTTCTCTAACACAGCCTTAGAAAAGGCAGGATCATTTTTGCCATATTCACAAGGATCTGCCTGCATTCAAGGGACAGGACTACAGACTTTACCTCTTGATGGGGGAGCAACAGGGTTCTGGAAGATCATGTGGAACCAGAAAAATCACTGTAACCATTTCAGAAAAATATAACCTGTCACATCACCCTTACATTATTTATCTGGCTTTAAAGTGTACAGTTGGAATAGATGTACTCAGTAACTGGAAAACATCTCCACACTGGCTCCCAAGTGAATGAATCTTTTTAAATGACAAAGGTAATCAGGTAATTTCTCCTATTGAGGCAGTTTTCCAAAATGTGGTCTCATTTGGGGAGTAAACACTGCCCCTCTTGCCTACTGGTTCATAAATACTGATCTGAAAAATTTTTAAATTGTTGCTATCACAATACATAAAAAATAGGAAAAGCAATTTGTTATCTGGCACAAACCAATGGTGCACTTTCACTGTCCTATTTCTGGACTAAGTTAACTAATTACTGTTACAATGTAATGTAAAAAGACCTTGACTTCACTTTCTCACAGACTATCAGGCTGACCACTATACTTGTAACATCATATACCAAGGTCCTAATCTAATGAATGTAAACCAAAGTCTCAAAGTAGCCAGTACTTAAAATTTCATGGTGACTTAGTGGTACTAGAGGCTAAAAAACAATCTTAGGAAATTTCAGAAGCCTATTACCCCCATGAATTTTCAGAACATAGTAGCCTAAAGGCAGTTAAACACTAGCTACAGCACTTTGCAATTCTAACCTCCAAGAAAGAAATATGACATTTGACACTTATTAAATTTTAGGGAAAAATCCTCAGACCCCATGTTTTATGTGCTGCTAGAAGCCATTTACTAAGTGAACTGGCATGTTAATTACTTGAAACATGGTCATACTGACGGGTAGTTCTCCAGCTACACCAGACTGTAGTGCAAGCAGATCTTTTTCTTAGCCTGTATGATCCAACAGAGCCCACGGTGCTTGGAGTATCTATGGCATCTCAGATGACTTTGTGGAAATTAAGCCCCAATAAGAAATCCACAACTCAGGTATTACAGGAAAATTATCGAGGACTTAGTCTCTGTTGGCCCCACACTGGCCTCCATTAGAGACTGAGCACCTGACCATAAAACACTGGGTGCACTGTGTCCTAAGCCCATCACACACTGAACATCTGAGTTAAGGTGGACATACCCACCAACATTTCATCAGCAAATGCAGTTCCTGAGGTCAGCAGAAGTTTGCACACAGGTGGATCAATTTCCTGTGTGCTTCTTCTTACTGCAGGTTCATCCTTTCCTCTACCCACTCCTATGACCACTTAAGAATCTGTGTGTGTGGGTGTGAAGGCTAGGTCACCAAGGAAACTTTTCTGATACTTAGAGAGCTCTGCCCAGTATGCTGGCACTGGTTTAAAATGAACTGCTGTGGGCTTACAGCTCCACTTGTGGCTCCAGTGAAAGAGGGAAGGATAATCCTCCCAGTGGGTAAAGCTGCCAGGCTACATATTATAGTCCCCTTGTCCTAGACAGAGATATGGCATGAGGAACAACTCAAAGACAATGACTAATGGATTGACCAGATGGTCTGGGAAAGAGGTTTGGATAAACCTTTCAACATAACTCAGAATTTGAGAATATTCTTGTCCTATGCAAAAGTCTAGCAAAATGTTCCCAGTGACAATGAGGCCTCAATAAGTAATGGGACAAGTTTTAACATCAGTCTTTTTATCCCCCATTCACAGTAGTGCTTACTCAACAGGCTCACTTAAAAAGTGTCCATGGTTCCATAAAGAGATTTTGAATAGGCTCAACATGTAGACTTCCCTTCACCAATGCCAACTTGACGTGCTTGCCAGCACCAACCTGGCTGTCGTTACTACTGAAAGCCTAATTTTTCAGCCACAGCAGCAATTCCTGAGCCCTTGAGAGGCTCCCATATCCCAAAGAGACCAGACAGACACTGTGCCGCAAGTTGATTATTTTGGGCCCCTTCCCCAGAGTGGATTTTTCCTTATTGGAATGAACACTTATTCTGTATTTGGATTTGACTTGCTTGCCACACTTTGCCAGAACACCATCTGTTGACTTAATGAATGTCTAGTCATCAAGCTAAACCAAACAATATTACTTCTGATTAAGAAAGCTCAATTTACAATGAAAGAAGTAAGGCAGTTCATTAGTGTTCATGGGATTCACTAGTCTTGTGTCCCAGAAACAACTGGCCTCATGTAATACTGAAATGGTTTTTTGAATGCTCAGTAACAATGTCAACTGAAAAACAACACTTCATGAGATTTACACATTAGCCTATAATACAGCCTGGTTTTGATGCTCTCTTCTCAGACAGAATATAAGATCTGTGTCTAAGGAATAGAAATGAGATGGTTCATTTAATCTGATAATCTGATTGACACAATTTCCACTTAAATTGGAGAGCTACACCCCTAAAATTCAACATGTACTTACTGAGATTACTGCATTTCACCTCATGATCTTTGATTAGGAAAAGTTGTTCTCAAAAACACAGTATGATTTATAGTGTGTTTAAGCTTTGTATATATATATTCTACCTTATGAAACTAAGACATACAAAGATTTAAAGATTTATATAAGACTAGGATTATTCCATTACCAAATAGTCACAGAATACCTGTGCCATAAGAGGTTCCCAACAAATATTTGTGGAATGAATAACTTTTCAATAACTCAGTGACTTGATGTTTTCCATAAATAAAAATTCCATTTGCATTTAACTTATTAGGGACATATCTAGTATGTCAAAATATTGTTAAGAGTGGAGACTCAAGATGGCAGCATGAGAGGTGAGAAAGAGAACTTCTCCCAAAACCAAATATAATATGAAAATATAGTTAATACAACTAATCCTAAAAGAGCAAAAGGAAAGATGGCTGCAACAGAATGCATACACCTGCAGAACAGAGCAGACCTCACGAAACAGGGTAATGTACCAAAGCCTTGATCCAGTGGAACCCAACCCACTCTCCCCCACTCCAGCTCACTGGTGAGAGGAAGAGAAATGGAGCAGGGAGGGGGTGGAAGCCTAGGACTGCTGAACACCCAGCCCTGGAGATCTGCTTTAGGAGCTCAAATGTACATGCATGGTGCTCTGGAGATTAGTGGGGTTGGAAAGCTAAGACAGGTGGAATACTTGGAGAGACTGAGATTCCAGTCATTTATGGAGGACAGGGATCCACATCTGACTGCCCTGAGACAAAGGAAAGGCAGGTGGTCTGAGAGGCTTCCTAGCAGTGAGAGTGCTGCTCAAGGAGTAGCGTTTGCACAGAGCTTACAGTGCAGGAGAAGGGATAGGTGGACAAGGTTGTCTGGGCATGCTCTGCCCAGCAGGTTGGGAAGTTTGAGGAGCTTCAGGCACTCTATTCCCCAGTCTGGTGACTCAGTTCAGAAGCCTCCCACCATGATATGCAGCCTGTTATGCCTTCCTCCTGGCCTGCTACCACTGGCTTGCAAACCAGCAGTCCCTATTGTGGCATCAGGCCAGCCAGAGGGAGGCCCCACCTACCTCAGCTATAGATGCAAAGCACAGAGGCTTACACCTGTGGGCTTGGCCCACTGATTCTGACAGTGGATACAGGCACTGCAGCCTGGAAGCTCTTTCCTTCCCCCAGGCATGAGCACCACTCCCCTGCAATCCCCAACATCATTCTGGGGGCTGAGCAGCTCCAGAGACTAGAGCTTCTGGGCACTAGAGTGCACCACATACAAATATGAAACATCGAAGGAAACTGGTTCAAACAAAAATCTCACAAACACTAGAAAAAGGGCCAAATGAAACTGAACTCACCAATCTTCCTGAAAGAAAGTTCAAAATAAAAATTATAAACATGCTGATGGAGGTACACAAAAATATTCAAGAATTCAGGGACAAATTTAGGCTGGAGATTCAATCATTAAGAAATTCCATATCTGAAATGAAACATACAATGGAAGGATTTAAAAGCAGTTTAAACATAGTAGAATAGATAGTAAATGCCACAGAAATTAGAAAACAGGAATACAAAGAAGCTGAAGCAGAGAGAGAAGAAACGATCTCTAAGAATGAAAAAATATTGAGAGAATCTTGTGACTAATACAAACGGAACAATATTTGCATTATAAGGGTACCAGAAGAAGAAGAGAGAGAAAAAGGGATAAAAAGTGTCTTTGAGTACCTAATTGCTGAAAACTTCCCCAATCTGGCTGAAGGAGATAGCCTCTCAGGCCATGTAGGTGCACAGATCTCCCAACACAAGGGACCCAAGGAACACAATATCAAGACATATAATAATTAAAATGGAAAAGATCAAAGATAAGGACAGACTTCTAAAAGCAGCCAGAGAGAGAAATAAGATCACATAGAAAGGAAAGCCCATCAGGCTATCATCAGACTTCTCAACAGAAACTTTACATGCCGGAAGAGAGTGGCATGATATATTTAATGCAATGAAGCAGAAGGACCATGGATCAAGAATATTCTACCCGACAAGATTATCACTTAAATTTGAAGGAGGGATTAACCAATTTTCAGATAAGCAAAAGCTGAGACAATTTACCTCCCACAAACCACCCCTACAGTGCATTTTTGAGGGACTGCTATAGACAGAAGTATTCCTAAGGCTGAATAGCTGTTACCAGGGAAAATAAAACCACAGCAAAGAAAGAAGAACAATTAATTACTAAGCAGATACAAAATCAAACCACTACCCCAAAGTGAATCAAGGGACAGACAAAGAGTACAGAATATGATACCTAATATATAAAGAATAGAGGAGGAAGAAAAATGAGGGCAAAAAAAAGAACCTTTAGGTTGTGTTTATAATAGCATACTAAGTGAGTGTTAAATTAGGCTGTTAGATCATAAAGGAATTACTTTTGAACCTTTGGTAACCACAAATCTAAAGCCTGCAATAGTAACAACTACATACCAATCGATAATCACCCTAAATGTAAATGGTCTGAATGCACCAATCAAAAGACATAGAGTCACTGAATGGATAAAAAAACAAGACCCAACTACATGCTGCCTACAAAAGAATCACTTCAAACCCAAACACATACACAGACTGGAAGTAAAGTGATGGAAAAAGATATTTCATGCAAACAATGGAAAGAAAAAAGCACTAGTTGCAGTACTTGTATCAGACAAAATAGACTTCAAAGCAAAGAAAGTAACAAGAGATAAAGAAGGACATTACATAATAATAAAGGGGTCAGTCCAAAAAGAGGATATAACCATTATAAATATCTATGTACTCAACACAGGATCACCTACATATATGAAACAACTACTAACAGAACTAAAGTGTGAAATAGAATGTAATGCATTCATTTTAGGAGGCTTCAACACACCACTCACTCCAAAGGACAGATCAGCCAGACAGAAAATAAGCAAGGAGACAGAGGCACTGAACAACGTATTAGAACAGATGGACCTAGTGGACATCTAAAGAACTCTCCTTCCAAAAGCAATAGAATACACATTCCTCTCAAGTGCACATGGAACATTTTCAAGAATAGATAATATACGAGGCCACAAAAAAAGCCTCAGTAAATTTTAAATGATTGAAATTTTACCAACCAGCTTCTAAGACCACAAAGGTGTGAAACAAGAAATAAATTATGCAAAGAAAACAAAAAAGCCCACGAACACATGGAGGCATAATAACATGCTCCTAAATAATCAATAGATCAATGACCAAATAAAAATGGAGATCAGGCAATATATGGAGACAAATGACAACAATAATTCAACACCACAAAATCTGTGGGACACAGCAAAGGCCATGTGAAAAGTCAGGTATATTGCAATACATGCCTACCAGTGGAAAGAAGAACAATCCCAAATGAACAGTCTAAACTCACAATTAATGAAACTAGAAAAAGAAAAAATGAGGCCCAAAGTCAGTAGAAGTTGGGATATAATAAAGATTAGAGCAGAAATAAATAAAACTGAGAAAAAGACAATAGAAAGAATCAGTGAAAGCAGGATCTGGTTCTTCGAGAAAATAAACACAATAGATAAAACCCTAGCCAGACTTACCAAGAAAAAGAGAAAGTCTACACAAATGAACAGAATCAGAAATGAGAAAGGAAAAATCACTATGGACACCACAGAAATACAAAGAATTATCAGAGAATACTATGAAAAATTGTATGCTAACAAACTGGATAACCTAGAGGAAATGGACAACTTTCTAGAAAAATACAACCCTCCAAGGCTGACCAAGAAAGAAACAGAAAATCTGAACAGACCTATTACCAGCACCAAAATTGAACTGGTAATCAAAAAACTACCTAAAAACAAAACTCCTGGACCAGATAGCTTCACTGCTGAATTTTATCAAACATTTAGTGAAGACCTAATACCCATCTTCAAAGTTTTCCAAAGAGTAGAAGAAGAGGGAATACTTCCAAACTCATTCTATGAGGCCAGCATCACTCTAATACCAAAACCAGGAAAAGAAGCCACAAAAAAAGAAAATTACAGATCAATATCCCTGATGAACATAGATGCAAAAATACTCAACAAAATATTAGCAAACTGAATTCAAAAATACATCAAAAAGATCATCCATCTTGATCAAGTAGGATTTATTCCAGTGATGAAAGGATGGTACAATATTTGAAAATCCATCATCATCATCCACCACATCAACAAAAAGAAGGACAAAAACCACATGATCATCTCCACAGATGCTGAAAAAGCATTTGACAAAATTCAACCTCCGTTCATAATAAAAACTCTCAACAAAATGGGTATAGAGGGAAGTAACTGAACATAATAAAGGCCATATATGACAAATCCACAGCCAACATCATACTGAACAGAGAGAAGCTAAAAGCTTTTCCTTTAAGATCAGGAACAAGACAAGGATGCCCACTCTCACCACTTTTATTCAACACAGTTCTGGGGATCCTCGCAACGACAATCAGACAACACAAAGAAATAAAAGGCATACAAATTGGCAAGGAAGAATTAAACTGTTCCTGTTTGCAGATGACATGATATTGTACATAAAATATCCTAAAGAATCTACTCCAAAATAACTGGATCTAATACCAGAATTCTGCAAAGTTGCAGGATACAAAATTAATACACAGAAATCTGTTGCTTTCCTACACACTAATGTTGAACTAGCAGAAAGAGAAATCAGGAAAACAATTCCATTCACAATTGCATCAAAAAGAATAAAATACCTAGGAATAAACCTAAACAAGGAAGTGAAAGACCTATATCCTGAAAACTACAAGACACTCATGAGAGAAATTAAAGAAGATACCAATAAATGGAAACACATCCTGTGCTCATGGATAGGAAGAATTAATATTGTCAAAATGGCCATCCTGCCTAAAGCAATCTACAGATTCAATGCAATCCCTATCAAAATACCAACAGCATTCTTCAACAAACTAGAGCAAATAGTTCTAAAACTCATATGGAACCACAAAACACCCTGAATAGCCAAAGCAATACTGAGAAGGAAGAATAAATCTGGGAGGATAATGCTTCCCGACTTCAAGCTCTACTACAAAGTCAAAGTAATGAAGCCAATTTGGTACTGGCACAAGAACAGACCCATAGACTAACAGAAAAGACTATAGAGCCCAGATATAAATCCAAGCATATATGGTTAATTAATATATGATAAAGGAGACATGGATATACAATGAGGAAATGACAGTCTCTTCAACAACTGGTATTGACAAAACTGTACAGCTACATGCAAGAGAATGAAACTGGATTATGTTCTAACTCCATACACAAAAGTAAACTCAAATGGGTCAAACAACTGAATATAAGTCATGAAACTATAAAACTCTTAGAAGAAAACATAGGCAAAAATCGACATATCTGACAAGGAGTTAACATCCGAAGTAAATAAAGAACTCACATGCCTCAACACCCAAAAAGCAAATAACCCTATTAAAAAATGGTTGGAGGATATGAACAGATACTTCTCCAGAGAAGAAGTTCAGATGGCCAACAGGCACAGGAAAAAATGCTCTACATTGCTAATTATCAGGGAAATGCAAATTAAAACCACAATGAGATATCACCTCACACCAGTTAGGATGACCAACATAGGGAAGAATAGGAACAACAAATGCTGGTGAGGATAAAGAGAAAGGGTAACCCTCCTACACTGCTGGTGGGAATGTAAAATAGTTCAACCATTGTGGAAAGCAATATGGAGGTTCCTCAAAAAACTAGAAATAGAAATAACATTTTATCCAGGAATTTTACTTCTAGGAATTCACCCTAAGAATGCAGGAGCCCAGTTTCAAAAAGACATATGCACCCCTATGTTTATCACAGCACTATTTACAATAGCCAAGAAATGGAAGCAACCTAAGTGTCCATCAGTAGATGAATGGATAAAGAAGATGTGGTACATATACACAGTGCAATATCATTCAGACTTAAGAAGAAAACAAATTTTACCATTTGCAGCAACATAGATGGAGCTAGAGGGTATTATGCTCAGTCAAATAAGCCAGGCAAGGAAGGACAAGTACCATATGATTTCACTCATCTGTGGAGCATAAGAACAAAGCAAAAAGTAAAGGAACAAAACAACAACATACTCACAGAACCCAAGAATGTACTAACAGTTACCAAAGGGAAAGGGACTGGGGAGGGTGGGTGGGAGGGAGGGAGAAGGGCAATAAGGGGCAATATGATAAGCACATAATGTAAGGAGATGCATGGGGAAGGCAGTATAGCACAGAGAAGACAAGTAGTGACTCTATAGCATCTTACTATGCTGATGGACTGTGACTGTCATGGAATATGTGGTGGGGACTTGATAATGGGGGGAATCTAGTAACCACAATGTTGCCCATGTGGTTTTATATTAATGATACCAAAATGAAGAAAAAATACATTGTTATGAGTTCCTGCTTTATTCCTTTTGTTGAAGTGATTTTTATCATTTCTACAACAGTCTTGAATAGTAACCAAAAATTGTATTGCTATAAGCAATAGACTATTTCAGCCCCTATTCTACAGAAATAAGCTGTATCTGATAAATATTTATTATTCCTAGTCATGACACACCTTTCTAAATCAAAACAAGTTACCTTCAACAAGGAAGAATATAATGACAGAATTTCTCTGAAATGGGAAAAAATGCTATTCTAAGGAAATGAGTTTTTATTGCTATTCTCATAGACAGTAACTTAAATGTGTTTGCCCACCTTACAACTATGAAGAAAATCTCTACTTTGTTCCTAGGTTTCATTTTTAAGGGTTTGAACTTGTAAAGTAAACAAGGCTATCTTTTTCTTTTTGTCACAGACATTTTTAATCCAATTTCTATAATAGTGAAACTGTGGGATCTCAAACAGGTATGTGCTTACTTTTTTAATGGATGTAATCTCATGAGATGAAAATTTTATTTCCCACCTGGCTACCAGAAAGAAAAGGAAAAACATTTTTAAAAAACAAAAATTATAGACCTAAATTGTATATGTAAATTTAAATCACCTCTTCAGAGATCTACTACTTTCATGCAACAAAAATAACAGCCCGTGAATGAAGCCAGTTCTTACCAGAAATGGAAATACATATTAAAATATTTGTTTTGAGGCTCAAATACCCAGTTTCGAAATGATTCAAAAAATGCCGACTCACTGGACTTTTGTTAGAACAAAAGTAAAAGCCCTTTAACAGTTGTTAAATTATTTAAAAATGAAATATTTCCTGATTTTATGCATTAGAGTAAAAAGAAAGAAGACATGATACATACAAAATTATTAGGTATCCTAAACAAACTATAGCTTCTTGATACAGTGTGTAGTCACAACTCAGCCAAAATTCTATTTCATCATATTCCCATTAAGAATACAACAGACCAAAAAAAAAAAAAAAAAGTCCACTTTCTCACTTAAGATCAACATTGCTTTGTGTTCAAAACATTATGACATCTTCAGAATTAGTTATTCTGATAGTGGAAATTAAATCCATATATGATGCAACTCTACCATTCACAGATTTATATCTCTCTTACTAGATACAAATAAACAAAGGTCATATTTATTTCACTCACTGTGTCTACCTGCCAAATCCAAGCACTAGGAAGCACTGTTAGAAATGCAGTTACCTTCCTCAGCAAGTCTGAGAGAGGAGACAGATGTACTAAGAAGAATATAAGAACAAATTAAGTATGTCTGCAGTAAAGTTCTAAGCCAGATACTATGAGTACTGACCAACATATTCTGAGTATTATGGAATGTTCTTAATACCTAGCAATTTCTATACCTAAACACCGTTATACTTTGCTATATGTCCCAAAATATCTCATACAGTTCCTCACATGGGACAGTTACTCAACAAATGGTTACAGAGTGCATTTTCAAAATACTATTTACAAAAGAAATTATTTTTAGTGCACAAATAATGAACTTCATGAATGAAATCAGTCTGTCTGACACACAGATATGATTAATATGTGATGGCAATTAATCCCACATGCTGTGATCATGCTATGCAAAAACTGAAGGACATTGCTCAGGGGAAACACAACTCAAAATGCCCTCTCACCCAGAGGGGCAACAACTTTAGTCTTACCAAACTGAGTATAACTCTCGAAATTTAATGTCTCCCTGTCTAAGCCCATCAGAAATCTTTACAAGATGTGTTTATATCTGATCACTGCACCAGAAAATATCATTTTCATATGTTAAAAAAACTTTAACACAAGTCAAAGAAGTCCACTCTGGCTATCATCATAGGGCTTTAACAGACCACCTTCGTTACAGGTACCTCTTGTTTTTAACAACTTTTTTTTATAAAAGTATGAAGAAATTTGGCCCAGGCAGAAACTAATGAGCAGGATAGATAAAGAATCTGTTTTCAAAAGCTAAATGTTCTCCGGCAAGTACATATTTTACCAAGCCAGACTGTCAAAGACTCTCATTTGACCTTTCAAAAGTTGAAAAAGGTGAAGGGACAAAGCTATCCCAACAATCTACCAATCTCACTGCATCTGCTGAAATATCTTGGTATCCACCATTAGTGAGATGGATGATGGAAGGTGAAAATCAGTAGCTCATCTGAGAAGGGTCACGTTCACTGCTCTAGTGATGGATGAAAGCTATTTCTTTGTTAGCAGCAATCCTCCTTTATTGTCATGCAAGTCCTGCAGTGGGCACCAACCATATTTTTTTTTCCAGTTTACTCAAGTTAAGTGACACATCCATTCTACCTTGAATAGATTGCTGCAGGAACTACTCTACATCTCTAAAAACCATATTCTTCTATGTGCTCTGTAATCTCTGCCTCATGCCACTCCTGGCTGAATTTAAAGATCGACTCTCCTTGAAAATCTAGGAAGCATTTTAAATTCCTAAATTGAGAGGCAAGAGAACTGGATTCTAAGTGTGTGAATCTCTAGCCAATCAGGTAATTTTGTAAAAGGAATTTGGTCATGTTAAGCTCTGTCTTGCCATGTACCTACCACTTCATTTTCAACAACCTTCTGCATAGAAAAAAAAAAACTACAAGAATCTCAAACTAATCCTTACCCACTATTATTTTACACCTGCTCACTATCTCAATTAGACTGACCAAAGACTTTCCCCAAGAAATCCATTCCTACCTAGAACTTCACAAGAAATACACTTGTCCAGATCAAGACATTTGTTTCTTAAGGACTTAATAGGTTAAAAGATCCCAGGTCTTAGGGACGACTTCCTACTCTGTAATGAATAACTTGTAACGGGTCTGGGCACTGAGGAAATGGATACAAGAAAATATATATGTTATAAAAATAAAGGTTTTACTCATAACGTGAACCATTGCCAAAAGAAAAAAATAACTAGAAGATCACCCTAAGGAGGGACCCTTAGGACTAGATTGCTTAAGATTGATAAAAAGAAATATACATATCTATCAAAAAGAAATAACTTTGAAATAAAACCTTTTCCTTCTGTGATTATTCATTATTTCTTCCCCCATATTTTGCTTAATTTTTGTATGTCTGCAAAATAGAAGCACAATTGTGCATGGTGCCTAAAACTGCAACTAGCACAGGGGAATACAGAATTATAAAGCATGAACCACACCAGACAGAAATTTATGAACTAATTTGAGTCCATTTAAGCAAGCAATGACCATAAATTTCATATTAAAATCAAAACTATGTGCTGTTGGCCTCATGCTGCTATTTCACCCAAGGTCCAGGACACTGTGCAAAGAGATAAGCAGTGACGTTATAGAGAAGGCAAGGATTGACTGATACTAAAGGGATGGGGAAGATAAGGAAAGGAAAAAGAGAGGAATGAGGACACTTCAGGTCCAGGGACAGTCTGAACAAAAGCTAAATATAAATGAATATGACATTGTGCAGGGGATTATAAGATGGATGCGTCAGTGACAGTCCAAGTAGAGAGATAAGGCTTATGTCATATCATATCCAGAGGATAGGACTGCAAGGGAAGGACAAGAATTGATCTTCCACTGGGCAAATTATTTCTCTTTAATGTCTACATCCATAATTGGGGAGAAAAATCTGTAGCTTGCAGATATTTTGAAAATAGAACTAATATGGTTAAAGTAACAAGCCCAGGGCCTATTCATGGTACATGGCTGTTAACTTTATATATATTTTTCATATCAACAGGAGAACTCCCAAACAACTTAGAGTTGTCCACAAAAAAACAGCTCAACTCACTAAGGAATTCACAATTCACTCCCTATCACTGGACATGTTTCTGATAGTCTGGACCAGTGGTTTTTCTAAAATTAGTTACATACAAAGTGATCCATTGAGTAAAGGAGAAAATTATTTTAGGTTTTTTCTCTCATCTTTTTTAATTTCTGCTTTTAAGTATAATTTACAATGTACATACTACATTAATATAAGTATACAAGTTCATTATTTTAAAATAAGTACACATAAAGTGAGTAATGGTCTCAGAAGTTGCTTACAGGTAGAAGCAAGCAATCCAAAAATTTGATTGCTATCAAGGATATTATAGAAGGAAGAATGAACAAGGGTGAGGAATAAGGTAGTTAGCTTGGTATGGAACAATTCAGATTATGGAAGACTGAAAATCAAGCCAGCTGTCTACCTTGTGTGACTTTGCATTCCATAAATTGAATCTCTATATGCATTCTGTATCAGGTTTGCAGAAATCAAGTATAGAATATGTTAACAGAAAATGTCAGCCCGAAATTTTTTCTGAGTCTCTGTGTTTGAATATAAAAGCAAGGACACATAATGTTAGCATATTTGGAAACAAAATTCCAGGTAATAATAATACCTAATATTTATTGAGCCTTTATTTCAGATAAAGTTTAAGTACTCAAGCAAAATACATCATTTTTCCTTGGAACAAACTTGCAAGGTAGATACTGACAATATAGGTGAGATTAAGAAAGTTGCCTAAGGTCCCAGCTAGTAGGTAGCAGAGCGAGGATTCAAACTCCAGAAGGTTGGCTTCAGGGTCCGCTTAATGAACACGTGATACTGCCTGTCACAGTGACCATGGAGAAACTGTTTGCTCCTTCCTTCTTGTCTAGTGGAGTGATATCTACTATTTGTATTCCTGCACTTCAGTCAAGGAATGTAATTTTTAAAACGAAAGAAACTGTGAAAAGTGGTGACTGCTTCTCTGGAGATGAGAGGCAGTCACAGCTGCTTCACAACCTGTCTTCTCTGTCCTTCATGTTCATCTGTCTGTCCCTTCCTCCCTAACCCAAATTCAAATTAGACAAGTGAAGGAGTGGGAAGTCACAGGAGAGACAAAGCAGGAATAAAATCTAGAGCAGGGGCACAGAAAATTGCAAAGAAAGGAGAATGAAAAGAGAAAAAAATAAGTAAAGGAATACTTACTAAATCGTCATTGTCTTAATACACCCAGTTTTCCACTTCTCAAATATTCTGCTTATCATGTTTCCTCTAATGAGAATTATTTCTTTACATGATGCAAGAGTATTGATAACTGCATGCAAACTGCACATACTTTATTATACTAAATTACCTATAATCTCCAAGTCCACTCTTAAACCTCAGTGTCAGCACATGTACATTCTCTGACTATCTCCCTCCCTTGCTGAGTTTCTATATTTCAAAACCAACCCAAGTATAACTTCTAGGCAGTCTTCCTGATCACCCCTAATTAGTCACTCTTCCCTCTGTGCTTCCTCTGTCCTTTGTACCACAGGAATGTCTATAAACTCAGCCTTTGGAGTTAATGGACTTACGTATGTTTCTCTTTAAGTAGATTCTGAGCTGTCTTGAGTAATCTGGTATTTGTTTCATCATCCATCATCAATGCCTGGCACAATACTTAGCACACAGTAATCATTCAGCAAAATATTTTTGAATTGATCCTATGCTCGGCATGATATTTATAGATAGATATAAAGATGAACAAGATACAATGGCATCATCCAGGAGGGCAGAGGCCTGCAAACCAACTGAACAATGTGGTAAGTGCTGTAACAAAGGAAAGCACAAATATCACAGGGAAGGGTGTCAGGAAATGGAGTCCTGATCTGGATCTTAAAAGGTCAGTAGGTAGACAAGACACATGAGGAATTTCCAAAAGGAAGGACCAATGAAAAAGGAATCATAAAACAATGTGAAGTCTGAGAAAATTTATGTAGTTCAAAATGGCTAGGGTAATTGAAGCATATGCAGAAAAATGGCTTGGAGATAAAGCTGGGAACATGAAAGGCAGATCATAAAGGGCCATCACTGAGGAGAGTCTCCGTGGACAGCCCATGCCCTCCTTGAAGCAGAGCACTGTCACTGTCACTGTCACTCAAGGCAGCCCAAGGTTGGATCCCCCTGACTGTATTAATAAAGAAAGAATGCCTCACTGAAGACTGTGCGGGGAGACGGATGATTGAATATACCACAAACCATTTTGTAAATATTCTTTTAAAAACCCCCTAGGCATACATATACACAATGGAATATTACTCAGCCATAAGAAAAAACAGATCCTACCATTTGCAACAACATGGATGGAGCTAGAGGGTATGATGCTCAGTGAAACAAGCCAGGCGGAAAAAGACAAGTACCAAATGATTTCACTCATATGTGGAGTATAAGAACAAAGGAAAACTGAAGGAACAAAACAGCAGCAGAATCACAGAACCCATGAATGGACTAATAGTTACCAAAGGGAAAGGGACTGGGAACAATGGGTGGGAAGGGAGGGATAAGAGTGGGGAAAAAGAAAGAGGGCACTACAATTAGCAGGTATAGTGCGTGGGGGGCAAGGGGAGTGCTGTGCAACACAGAGAAGACAAGTAGTATTTTACAGCTTTTTACTACACTGATAGACAGTGACTGTGAAGGGGTATGTGGGGGGGACTTGGTGAAGGGGAGAACCTAGTAAACATAATGTTCTTTCTGTAATTGTAGATTAATGATACCAAAAAAAAAACCCTCTAGGCAGTGACCATGTAATTGATCATCTCAACAAAGGCACATGAATAATTCCCCTGGATCAATATGCATACACTGGGACTGTTCAGTGAGACCCTGGATGGATGTTTGGTCACCCTTTGCCTTCCAGGACTGCTATCCCCACACTTCCTCCCTTGAGCACTGATCACCTGTTTCCTCTGTCCCCCAGTCTCCCTATGGCACTTGCCAAGTCCTCTCCTCTATCAACCCTAACTTTCATATCACCTTCCTTTCCTAACTACCATCTCCTCTTCCTCCGCCACCTGTCTCATTATTTCCATATGTTTCTCTTTTTTTATTTATATCATTTTACTCATTTCTATCATTTATACTCAGCACTCCCTTAGCAAAGAAAGCACTCTCCTAAGGATATATTCTCCTTAGAAGACAGTGAATATTGGGGGAAAAAAAAAGAACAACGTTTCACTATCTCAGATTATTTTCCTAACATGATGCAAAGGAGATGAAGAGGGAGCTCTCAATAGGACATATACACTGAAAAAGAAACAGATAGGAAATATTCAACTTGAGTCATAATTTTAGAATTATATAAAGTAAAACTCAATATTTTTCCAATGATATTTGGTGTTGGTGTGTGGAGAACCCAGCACTCAAAACACTGCCGGTGGAAGTACAAATTATTACACACTTTCTAGAGGATGATCTAGTAATTCCTGTTTTAAAATCTCAGAAATAGTTAATTAAACCCAGGAATTCTACTTCTAGGAATGAAATCAATCAGTAATTATGGACGGGTACAATTAGCATTGTTCATGTAACATTGTTCATCACAGCAATGTCTATAACAGAGAAAAGCAAAAAAACCACTTAAATATTCACGATAGGGAATTGTTTCAATAATTTATATAATTAATATAAATGTATAATTTACATTATACCCACACACAGGATGCAGCTATTTCAAATGATGTTGTTGATCAGCATTTTCCTAATCCTTCTAGCAGTAAAAGTCATATTATCAAAAAACCTCCTATGTATAGCTGCAATATAAAAAACAATACAAGCAGAGCTTCTCTGTTTGAAATGAGATGAGGAGGTCAAGCAAATTGACCCCTGCCCTCACGGCAATGTGGCTTTGGGATCTTTGATAAACTTCATTGCACATGTGAATATTGTAACATGGAAAATTTTTCACGATAGAATCTATAAAATCTACAAACTATAAAAGATACGATGAATACACACAAATTTCTCCAAAATGTCTGCAGGTGAAGGACAATATAGTCAGAATCCATTACCAAATAAAACACATTCCTTTTAGGAGCAGATAGGATCCAGAGGATGGAGCAGTCTAGTTTTTTACTTTACCTGCTGGATTGCCCTAGAGCCCACCTGCGTGTCATTCCAGCATCTGGAAACCCTTCATTCCCAGCTCCATCTGAGAGGGCAAGCATTTCTCCTTATAGTCTTGCTTACACATTCTTCAGAATGAAAGAATCTTACTATTATCGATGTCTTTTAAGATTTAACTTGATCTTTATCAGCTAAAGTAACCCCTTTATCTCACCATCCAACACACCTCAGGAGTAAGGTTGGGCTCAAGCTTGGGATTCTCTCTTAACCACTCTGTTCTGATTTTTCCCCCCAATTCTAGATACCCTTTGGTCACTCTTTGTAGATGCCAGTAGCCAAGTCACCTCCTTTTATACTCTACTCCCACATTAAATCAAAACAGATGTGGTCAGAGTATAGCAGAAATGTTAATATATGACTTTGAAGGCTAGGTCATAAAAAGCCCTGAAGCTGCCACCTTGCCCTCTTGGGTTGCTTATCCTGGGGAAAGCCAGCTGTCTTCCCCTGAGAACACTTAACTATGTGGAGAAGCACACACAGAAAGGAAGTGAGGGTCCTGGACAATAGAAGGTACCAACTTGCCAACCATGCAAGTAAGCCCCCTTAGAAGTATATCCTCCAGCCCCAGTCAAGCCTTCAGATGACTGCAGCTCCAGACTACATCCAACTGCAACTGCATGAAATACCTAAGAGAGAACTGATTAACAGAGCCCTCCCCCCAAATCCTAACCTGCAGAAACCATAATCAATGGTGGTTGTTTGAACCACCAAGTTCTGTTATGATTTGTTGTGTAGCAACAGATAATGAAACCACTTGTCCAAATTAATCGTGACAGGGAACATTTCCATGAGTCTCTGAATCTCAGAGATTCATCAGGCCTCTCAATAGTCTGAGCTTAATGAGGTGAGCAATGCTGTTTATCAGTCCTGCTGGCACTTATTTGATACTCACCCCCTTTGCACTATCCTACAAAAATTCTGGTTCCATTTTACACTGGAAGATTTTTCTTTCACTCTAAGACACATATTTAAGAACTTAATTTTCAGTTCTCGACCATTTCTGTTCTTCCAATGATATATTACCAATACCTAAAAGACATTCAAAGGAAGGGTCCATCAAAGAAAGAAGAAAGCAGTCATCTAGATAAAGAGAATTATTGCTTGATAAGCATGTTGAATGCTTCTACAAGGCAAGAGTGCACAAATGACACTGGGAGAGTAACAAAAACACATTTCCTCATTTGACTGTGAGATTGGAAACCTCATACAGAAGCTCCCTGCTCCGGAAACTGGTTGCAGTTCCTCTCGGCTAGTTACCATCCTCTGTTACTCTTTTCATAGTGCCACATCAAAATCCACTGAAAACAATTTCTATTTTTGGTGATGAAATAATTAAATGTTTAATTAAGATATCAATTCAATAAATGAAATAGAGTGGCTCAAAATTAGAGTATTTTCAACAAGAGAAATTATTTCTCACACATAAAAAGTCTGAGTTAACAATGTCATCTCAGGGCCCAGGCTCCTTCCTTTTTCCTTTTTTTTTTTTGCCG
This sequence comes from Manis javanica, assembly GCF_040802235.1. Taxonomy (NCBI): domain Eukaryota; kingdom Metazoa; phylum Chordata; class Mammalia; order Pholidota; family Manidae; genus Manis; species Manis javanica. The sequence continues at coordinate 142,338,325 of NC_133158.1, forward strand.
TCACTAAGGTACCATCCTTGTGCATAGTCTGTGATTGAGTATATTGGGGTGAGAGAGGCAGGAGACACTGTTCTGATTCTTTTTGCATTCAATTGGCTGGAACAGTCACTTGGACATGAATACTGTGAGAAGACTAGGAGTTATCTTTCTCATATACTTTCTCATATACTCATATATGTAAGTGGCATATACTTACAATGTATGCCACTATGTGTGAGACTCTCCAATGGCTATACACAAGCTTTCAAAATTCCCCCTTACACTCTAGGACAAGTTTCTTCAACTCTTTTCACTCCACCTCCTTTTGATTAACTTTAAAATCTCAGTCAGCTCCCCAGAAAATCTCCACCCCAAACAGGTAGTGAAAATTGCTAAGTTAAAGAAATGGTTGGTGCAATGTATTCCAAAATTGCTATTACATTTAAACTTTTTAGAATTATGCCTAGACTACACAGACGGGATGTTAAGTGATTTATTACATGAGAAGTGTTTTCTTCCCACACAAAAGCTTCATAAAACATAATGACCATTTCAGTGCCAAAGAACTTGAGTGATGATTGTCTCCATCTGTAAAATTCATATTAAACAACCTGAGTCATGTTATTTTTGAAGTACAAATGATAATTAAATGACCCAATTACAAATAGTATATCACTCATTATCGCATCTTTCTTCTTGGCTCTGTAGCTGTTCTTGTGTCAAGTATCTTTAAAAGTCAGTCTATAAAGTAGGATGTGATAAACACAAATTCAAAGCAACAGATATTAACAGCACTCACTGTATTACAGGCTCTGTGTTTGGTAGTTTAGGAATAACTATACCTACCCCAAAGCATTTGAACTGAAATTTGAACAAAGAGGATTTAATCAAGTAAATATTAACGATCCCCTGGAGACAGGATTTCCTCACAGGTCAAGGGGAAACTGGCACATTCAAGTAAACTATGCACAGATCACAAGGAATGAGGGGAGGACAGAGTCACCAACTGCCTCATACAGGGGGTTTGGGGATTTTATTCTGGGGTCAACTGGAAGCCACCAAAGAATGCCAGAGAGAGGTCTGAAAAACATAAACATTTTGTGGCAGAAATTATCATCTCTCTCATGAGAAGAAAGCATATGGTGGTAACTGGGCATTGAGGAAAGGCAAGACTGCATGTGGAGAAAGTAATTTAGGAAGCAACTGCAATGATCCCAGCAGGAGGTTAGGGGCCACCGGTGGCTTACACTAGCAGCATGGGAGCAGAGAGAAAACAGGAACGGATCTGAACACTGCTTAGCAGGCAGAACTGACATGACTTGCAGAGGAAAACAAAAAGATCAACTATGGAAAAAAAATAGATGTTAATACAGTTGTTCTGTATAGTAGTGTTCTAGGCAACCTCTAATTTTAGTGCTTATTCCCAGAAATGTCTGCAGTAAGTAATGTTCATCAGGAAAACTAACCTAATTGGAATGTGCAATTTTGTTGATATTATGTGACTACAATGATGTAAGTAACCCAAAGAAATAATCCTTCAAGGTACACACAAAAAAATGACACAATGATGTGACAGACTGCTGTCTTTTTTCTTCTTCATTCTTCTTTGGTGGAGTTTGCAAATATTCCATAATTTGTCCTGTATTTATTCAATCATTCATTCAACAAGTTATTTGTTGAACACCCACATTCTGCCAGTTACTCTGCTGGGCTTTGGGGATACAGCAGCAAAAAAAACTTGACAGAAACCCCTACTTTGTGAAGTTCATATTCTGCTCGGGATGGAGGGGAGTGAATATCAGACAATAAACAAGGTAAACAAAATACACAGTATGATAGATGGTTATAATAAACATACAAACATGAAATAAACTTTTTCAAGCATGAATAAGGAAAAAATGGAGTAGGACTAAAACTACAGGAGACGTCAAACAAAATTGACTCAGATGCTATGCCCTCATCCCTTCACTGTCCCCACTACCCAATAATAAATATCCCAGCCCCACTCACTGATGGCAAAATACTCTGCTTACACAGCTCTGTATCACTTAGGTAGTTTTTGTTAACTATGTTCTTTTCAGTCCCAGACTTTATATGAATAGAGTGGGAATAGTGGTAGAGAGAAAAACCATTGTTCTTATATTTTAATAATGTACCACAAATGAACCTCATTTGGCTAATAAAGACTCTTAAACCATTTATTATTAACTAGGAAATATCCATTACAAACCCTATTTCCCAAAGAATACATATTTGTAAACAGAACTTTCCATTTTGAAAATGTGCTCTCATAAACATTATGTTTTGAGTCTCCAAACCTAATGGTACTTGCATCTGACTAGTTGCAAATTTTATTTGGGCAGTATCTCTAGAACAGGCCCAATTTGCACATATGACCTACAGTAAGAAGTCACACTGCAACCTTTGAGGCTGAGAAACGGTCTTTGCTGACCTGTCGTTTACTGTTCATAGCCGCAAATAAGCAATTCTCAACAATCACAGCTGTGCTTAACTTAAGGATGATTTGAGATTTTTCAGGTGAATTATCTTATGGTTAAATCAAGGGAGCAATGTATATTCTGTTTTCTATTTTATACTGTGAAGATGGAGCAATGTATATTCTGTTTTCTATTTTATACTGTGAAGATGAAGCTTCTAGCTTAACTAAAAATTAATGCATTTTTTAAGGGTAGAACAAATGTGTTCATTTAATATTCATGACCCATTTAGTAATGCATCTTAAAAATTAATAGCATGCTTAACGTTGTGTGTTTCATGAAAGGATTTGAACACTCCTTATAATGTGCAATGACTGAGTTTATTTTATATAATGAAAGTAATTCACCAAGTACAGTATGATTAGCTGTTAGCTGCAGTGGGTACTCACAAATCCCCATGCTAGAGGAATTATGATTTGGGGGTAAACTATTTCAAACCTCAATAACTTTGTTCCCTTTGGGTTATGGTAGGAATATGGTTTATTGATTTTTCTCTAAACATCCAGTGCTTCTCAATGAGGCAAAAGTTTCAAGTATCTTCATGCAGTAATTTCCAAACTCCACTCACACTATGAACTATGTACTTTAGTGAATATGAAGCAACACACATTATAATGAGGATCAGGCTCTCTAAAACAGCAAAAAGGTAATGTAATTATAGATAAAAATCATCATCCAAAGAAATACCTCTCTCAGAGAGTCAGAAGGATACTCCTAGAGCATATAGTATTTAACCCTTCCTTTCACAGGACATGCACTTTTTCAAAAGGTATTTACATGCAACATTTAGGAAGATCAAAATGAATGGGGTGTACTTCATTTCAGTGTAAAGACTTTACATAATTCTAATAATGACCTTACCAAAATAAACTACCCCCAAATAGAAAATTTGTCAAGTATTTGTTAAACAACACAGTGAATTATTTTTAAACTGCAAAAAAAAAGGAACTATTAAAGTGTTTTTTGAACACAGATTTTTATAGCACCTTTTCAATTAATAGATAATTATGGCTAATAATTCATCATGTGTAAATACTTTAGATATCCTGAACATATTCTTCTATAAACAGGGGCTAAGTGGACAATGAGATTTAGGTGATTTCTGTTTATTCTTTTTACTTTTAGGGATATTGGGTAAAAGTCATTTTTCTAAAAAGAATAATCTTAGAGGATATTAATATTATGTCAACATTGTTTATATTATTTCTTTGCTGAGGAGATGTTCCTCACAGAAAATACAATCTTCTCTCACCTACAACCAAAATTATCATAAATTTCAAATTATTGTGATCTAATTGTATATTTTTCTTCCTTTATAAAAATAAATATTTATAAGTATGAAAATAATACTAAGAAACTATCTCTTACAATGAATTTATGTCATACCAAACATGTCATTTGTAATCATCCCAGAAATCCTGAAGTATTGTAATTCTTATTTTACAAATAAGAAAAGTAAAGCCCAGTTAAAATTTTTCCCTCAGGTTGTACAACTTCTAAATCATGATTTTAGTCCTAGTCTAAAGGACTCTAGTCTTGTCATCTTTTAACTATACTTCACTGCAAGGTAGGGAGCTGGACAGTATAGGGATTTAAAAGAAGCAAAAAACATACACTCTAACATGAACACTTTTACCGTCTAACTTTAGAGAAGAAACAAGAAGACTAAATGATTGTTAAAAATAATAGATCATTATAACATTGCTCATATCCACTTGTCATGCACCGTGCTAAACACTCTTTAATGGACTTCGGCCGTTATTCCCACCACTGTGATCCGACAAGCCTCTGCATCTCCCTTTCTCGCAGAGGCGCTCTTCAGCCTCCTGGCCCCCGCCACGCCCCCGGCACTGTGTGCCGTCAGTGACCGTCCTCTTCCTCAATGGTTCTCCTTCCTGCTTTAGATATTCTATTGGGTAAAAGCCTCCATGAGAGAAATGAGCCCGGCTCTGTTTGTTCCCACTGCCACCACAGGCACTGGTCACATTTTAAACAGTCCCTGGGCAGAGAAAACACTAGAAAACTAATTATTTATCTTCTCTGGGTCACTCAAAATAACAGGAAAGTTTCTACTCATAATCCACAGTAAAGTACCCCCAAATTCTTCTTATCTCACTTTTTTCCTCTCACTTTTACCCAGCGGCCCACTGACGATGTAGCTGCCACCACCGTCCCTCCTCTTTCTCTCATAACTTTCTCAAACCTCCTCTCAAGCCTGAGTTTTGCTTCCCCTCTCCTCACTTCCCACACTCCCTCCCCTTCTGGACCTCTCAGGTTCCCAATCCAGGCTCCTTTCAAGTTGTTGGCTCTCCCGATTATTCTAATTCTTCTCAATGAAGTTCCAGAGGCAGGGGTGAAAAACACAGAATAAACAGGAGAGACAAATGCACCCTGCATGTCAGTCTACAGAGTGTGGGTTCACCCGTGCATGGTGGCGGGGCACTAAAGGTTTTGGGCAGTGTCATGAGGACAGTAATACTGTGTGAATGTTAATTAGGCACTATTTTGCAGAACAAATTGGAAGAAAGGAAAGGAATTTGAGGCTAGGAGTTCCATTGGAAGGCTACTGTAAAGACATTAGATTGAGGTCCTTATATATAATAATGGAAATATATAATATATAGCATATATTAAATATATAATATATAATAGTGGAAAGAAACATAGGGATAAAAATGGTGATTATATAAAGAAATATAAAAGAATTGCTGGCTAGTTGACTACAAGTGCTGAAGGAAAGAATCAGGGGTGATTCCAGCTTCAAGCCTGAGGAGAGCACAGATGTACAGGGAGCCCAGAATTACGATCTCCATCTACTTTTGACTTTAGAAAACAGAATTATTACTAGCTTACTAAAAATGGTGAAGTGTGATTCACTCTCTGTAATGCCTTGGTACAAATGCGCTGCTGCATTACTGCACTTTCCCCAGCGCTCAGTGACTCGCTAGCAAAGTGCATAAGGACAAAGCAGTGCAGAAAACAAATATGGATTTGTCCCAAAGTAAATGAGGAAAACAACAAGGAAAAAAAATTCATAAAGAGGTTGCCCTTTCACCTGCAACTCTATTTAGTCAGAAGAGAAAAAACAGAGCCTTACAGTTACTTATTAATCTTACCAGAGGTTTCAGTCCAGTTACTGTCCAGAGAGCAATAAAATGGTATTACTGGGTACAATGTAACCACTATCTTTAATCCAAAGAGGAAATCTTATTTGCCCCAAGGAAGCACTATATTTTGAAAAAAACTCTTAAAACGCCAGCTAACCTAAGGATGCAGGCAGCACAAGTCCCACAGGGATTTGTCTTATTTCAGCCCAATCTTAACTTGCACGGTGATATTTGTGAATAAAGAAATACTGAGGCTTTATATATGCCATCTGATATTGATAAAAAGACCCAGGAGACCAAGGTTGAGAGGGAAAAGAAGACAGAAGACACGAGATGAGACGCCCGGTGCCCAAGAGGCCTCAGTGAATTACCTGGCAACCCAAGCGGACGAGTGTTAGTTTTTTCTCATCCTTTCAATTCCATTTTTGCTTGATCACTGAAAACAAATTATTGAATTTCCAGTAACAGGTAGCACCTTCTGATTCTTCAAATACTCAGAACTTAGCAACAATGTCATCTAAATCAACAAAATAAATTATCTGCTCAAAAAACAGAATCTCTCAAAGAGGCAAAGTAGATCTGGGAACATTAAAACTAGATTAGACCCTCACTGAGGATATTATCTTAAGAAAGAATGTGACAGTTAGAAGAGAAATGCCATAATGGAAGAAATGAAATAGGTGAGTCAAAGAGGCTAATCTTCCATTAATTGTGCAAGTGCTGTTCCAAAAGATGCACGCGTGTGCAGGCTGGTGGACACATGTGTCCGTTACAAAGGTGCAACAGTAAGGCAATCCAATACCATTAAGTATCTTGATTTTAGATTACCCCTAGTTACACATTTATGGTTATTAAATTTTTTTTTAATCTGGCATCTTCAGAGAATAAACTATAATGACTTTATAATGTGCCAACCTGGCTGCACTGAGCTACACTTCCCAGAATTTCCTTCTCTACATGTTTCCTGTTGGAGTGAACCAACCACAGTCCTGTGAGAATGGGTTCTCATGGGGGATTTGAAGTAAGAAATTGAAGCAGCAGGCATCTTCTAACTCATGCTGTTGGCACAAGACTATAGCCAGGCCTGCAAATGCTCCACCTTCCCCTGGTTCTCCTTCAAGCATCACCAACTCCTGGACCAGGTACATGTGTTTAGCAACATGACAAGGTCCCTTCATTTCTGTGGGGCACACATACCAAAGTCAGAAGAAATAAGAACTGATACTTCAATCAGTCCTCATGGACTACAGTGTGTCTGGTCCATTTTGCTTTTATTCTCTCCCAATTTATATCTTCACTTCCCAACTGTTTGTCCTGTGGACTTTAAGCTCCAGCATCAGATCAGATATAAAGACATTGAGCAGTACAGAGACAACCTAATGCCAAAAATTGCATAAGCTATAAGTTATGTATGTATATGCTGGTGGTTCTCTTATTAAATCTTGACTGATATGCTGTCCAAGTCAAGGAACATGAGTATCCAGTCTAATAACCAAAAATTAGTTAGCTCCTACTACACGTCAAACACTATTCTAAACACTGGACACAGAGGATACCACAAGTAAGATGCTGGACATCCCTTCCTTCATGGAGCTTGCATACTAATTGGGAAAATTGAAATAAATTAGCATACAAATAAGCAGGCATAAAACTTCAGATAATGCATTAGTTCCTATTGCTGTTGTAACAAACCTGTTAACTTAATACAAATTTGTTATCTTAAATTCCTGGAGGTTGAAAGTCCAAAGTGAAATTGACTTAAAAAAAAAAAAATTCAAGGTGCCTGCAGATTTATTCCTTCTCAAGGCTCTAGGGGAAAATCCTTGCCTTTTCTGGCTTCTAGAGGCCCCCTGCATCCTTGGTTCACTTGCCTTTCTCCATCTCAAAGTATAACACTCCAACTCTGCTTTCATTGTCCCATTTCCTCTCTCTTAGATAGTTTCTTTTGAGCAGAAACCTAATTGATAAGGAGAATCATATTCTAATCTAGACAGACTAGGAAGTGTTAAGACACTGCAGCAGAAAAAGTTGGATATGCTCAAGGAAGAGAAAAACCACTTTGGATAGAGCATACTGAGCAAGGTATGGTAGAAACAGACCTCAGAGATTTGAGGCTAGACCTTATAAGGCCTTGTGCTAACCAGCTTGGGTTTTTCTCAAGGCATAATGACAAACCAAGAAAGTACTAGAGACTTGTGAGGGAGTTAGACAGGGAATTATATGACCTGAAGGACTTTTTCAAGCAATCACTCTAGCTAAATAAAAATAGACTGAAGCAGACTAAAGAGCAGTTATTCTCTTACTCTGTTTTATATCCGCATAGTCCAATCATTATGTGAAACTTTTATTCTTGATTATTTATATTTTAGGGAGGTCCACTGGCCAGCAGAACTGTATCATCTCAGAGCTTGTTAGAAATACCGAATCTCAGGGTATGGCCATGACTGACTAAATCAGAATCTGCATTTAATATCCCCAGATGATTCACAGGCATGATTTTGTGAAACACGGTCTTAAACGTTGCAGTAGTAAATAGAAAAGACAATGGCTTGGCCTAGGGCAGAGGCAATGGAGACTGTGAAAAGCAATCATATTCAGGATATATTTTGAAGGTAGATGCTGATAGGAATTGTGTTGGATTATAGATAAGAAGAGGTGAAGCAAATCTATAAGGATCATACATAAATTTGGGGCCTGAGTAATTAAAGTTAATCATGGTTCTATTTACTGAGATGGAAAAGATGGAGAGAATGGGTTTAGTGTTTTAGACCTGTTATGAGATCCTATTAGACACCCAAAAGGCAATATGAGTTATTCAATCAGCCACGTTAGCATCTGGAACATACCACCACAGAGAGGTGAAAGAAAGCCATCAACGGAATCTGAGACCAAGTGGCTAATGAGGCCATTTGGGAGCTGAGAAGGCAAGCAATGAAAATGTTTCATGGTGTCAACCATGTCAAATGCTCTTGAGATGTTAAGTAAAGTGAGAATACAGAATTTACCACTGATTTGACAACCGAGCTTCTGGTGACCTTGACGAGAGGGAATCACAGAACAGGAAATGACTGACCAGGGCTCACTGCTAAGCAGTCACTAAACAAAGGTCTTATTACTGCAGCACTGCATAAGAGAGCCTTTGTCTAAGGCCGAAATGGAACAGATTCTGAAGTGAGCCAATAAGATTAATGTTAAATGCATGTGGGCTTTATTTCAGTCACTGAATCTTACAGAAGATCTGTATGCACCATGCATCATAAGACTAGTACAAGCATCTGTTTCACACACTATTTTCCCAGCTGACTGGTTAGCAAGCTAACTCTCTGCAAGTAGCTCTTAGCAAACAGAAGGAACACAGGGAAGGAATCTTGACCGAATTTCTGTATAGTTCAGCCAGGCTATTTATCCTTCTAATGCAATTTGAAAATAAGAACTTTTTAAATAAATACAGGTTCTTCTTTTGGGGAGAAAACATGCCATTCACAATGCTAAACCTTTTCTCTTTTCACACTTTTCTCTCCTATCTTGTCCTTGTAGAGTGGTGAAGGAGAGATTCTATTTAGCGGGTTTGAAGAGCAAACGAGAGGTGAGGAAATGGACACAGCAAGTGTGTGTATCACTTCCTTGAGGAGTTTCTTAGGAAAGAAAACACAGAAACGGGGTAGCAAGGAGAAGGGAATATAAGATGAAGGAGGGGCTTTTTTAAGATGGGAAATATTATAGTATGCTTATTGATAATGGAATAATAATGAGAGGAAACTTCCTGTTGGGGAAGAAAGCAGGAAATTGCAGGAGCCAAATTCCCAGTAAGAAAGAACAGAGTATGAATGCAACCGAAGGCTTTGGCCTTGGAGAAGAGCAAGGACAGTTCAAACTGAGTCATATTTCTCATTAACTAAAGGACTGACATTCTGTTTTTGTACCTTGGTCTCTTGTGAGTTTTGTTAGCAGAAAACAGCATCCTGAATCTGAGAACTTCAAGAAACTGACAAGACTGATTTCTAAGTCTTTAAGGCTGACAGCATCATACTGAACTGTGGCAAATCCACAGAGGAAAAGACCATCTTGTAGGGGACCTGTCTGGGAGGCCAGCTGATTTTCTCCAATGACACATGAGCTAAGTTCATTACCTCTAGATCAATACACACAAGCATAGTTTTTAAATAAATGTAGCTTCAACAAACAATTACATTCAATTTTGAATTGGTAATACTCAATCAACTAGCATTAAAGCAGCTATTTTTCTCCAGTCACACTTGTTGAGTGGGAATTCTGTTAAGTGTAAGGATTAACAAATTAAAATCAGATGGTAAGAATAGTACACTCACATGGCTTCCATGGTTCCACACAACCACAGAAAAAGATACTTTGCTGCCAAGTATATTGTTGAAGTTAATGTATAAACCTTAGATTTGGTATTCTATTTTATTACTGATTTTTGTACTTAATTTGTAGTGGACTTGTACACTGTTCAAAAAGGAGTGAGAGGTCTTTAAGGCATTACAAAAATCAAGGTTCTGCAGTTTTAGAGGAAAGCTGCAAAAGAAATCGTGGGCATTTTTGATGCTGTTGGTTATGCAAATCAGAAAAGCACAAGAAGTGAGTTATATCATTTCTATGATGGATAGAAATGGGCTTAGGGTTGACAGGCAATCTAAAAATTACTATTACCTCTCATTATATCCTTCCAACCATTTCCGTTTGTGCTGAATGGGATTTTAAACATCTTGATCAAGCAATAGGGATCTGCCTTATCTCCTGACGCTGATGATCATCTAGCAGGGCAATATTGTTGCTCTAACTGGCATCCTGATGCTGTTATGAAACTGCATGAGGCATTACTCAAGAAGTGGGTTGTGATTGGAAATCGCCAGCTGAAATTTAAAGGCAAGTATCATTTACCACTCGTGAAATGATCAGAGGCTTCACACAGAGTTATACCTATGACTGGTATACGGTATAAGATTCACTCTAATATTTCCATCTCAAGATATAAATTTTAATATCTTCAGCCATCTTAGATTCAGAGAGCTGTGGGACTCTTGAACCTTCCCAGTTTCAACTGTTCAAATAGGGAAACAGAAGCTGGCAATTATAATACAATACTCCCATTATCACAGGGCAAATGCTGGCTGGGGAAATCAGTTTTCATGAGTCACAGCCCATTGCACTTTCTATCTCATAATTACAGGGCAAAAATATGATAGGTATTTCTTTGATCTATGAATTCAAACTCTACAGTTTTTTAAATATTTGGGGGATAATTTCTTTAAAATACTTGAGGACTTCTGGCAAGAATATCACACCAATCACAGAGCAGATCTGGGAAGTGTAACAATTATAAAATTCTGGGTTCAGAGCTTGGCATACAGTAATCCCTCAAAAATTGTGATTGCTATCACCATCATTATTCTTTGTGCAAAAACCAAACAGACATGCTTTATCATAGACTCAAAAACCTGAGAAGAACTTTTAAAAACACCTATTCATCTCGTTTTGTATACCAGGGTTAAAATTCCACTTATCCACCTTGAATCTTCCCCTAAATGATTTTGAGAAAGAAGATAACACTTCTTAGGTTATTATGACTATGTTAGAAATGTTACTTAATTTTTGTGGTTACATATAATTGTTTTCCTTATAAGAGATTTCTGCAATTCTAAAGCACAGAAGCTGACAGTTCTGGGGACATTATCTTAATTAAGGATTATTGTGCAAAAAATCTTTTCTCTGACTAGGAACAGGGAGAGAGGTTGTTAGGAGACAGGCAGAAATGTTCTAGAGATGTCCAGAGAGCAAAGGGCCTTTGTGAGCTGAAGGGGTCTCCTCTTTGCCTAAGAAAGCTCTCTGATTACACAGAAAACTGTTACAGGAACATAAAGGCCATTTTTAGCCTGGGTAAGGCAATCACATTTTTTTTTTTTTAGTGACCGGTGAAATGAGAACAACATCTCTCCAGTTGCAGCTGCCAATTATTTAAGAAGCAAAGCTCAAAGTCAGGAACAAGTCTCAAGCACGAAATGTTAAAGTTGTAACCAGAAGTGGGTACAGTTATGGCTGGCTTTATGGTTCTTCGGTAAGACTGTGCTTGAAGCAGCCAGAAGGAAGTAACTCCCTTCATTTAATTGGAAGTAGATGCCTCAATATGGGCAAGATAGGTCTATTTAAAATTAGCTATTGCCAGGGATGCAGGAGACAAAAGTCACTATGTTTCATCCATTTAAGTGTGGACTATTTAATAAATGAAATTCGGTGCTTTTTAAAGAAAAATGAGGAATTGAACTCAAAAGGCAGATAAGAGCCCCCAAAAGATCCTAATCATAGATCAGAAAGATCGAACTAACCAAAAATAAGATTCAAAAAAGAATCATATTCTTGGGACCATCCTTCTTTAAACTATAATAGCAGATTATCCAAGAACCCCTTTTGGACATGGGTTGTGTGTTTATATTTGACATGAGATACTTTATTAGTATTATAAAGGCTTATTATTAAGTATTTTAACCACTGATGATACAACAAATATTTAGGAAATGTTCAGTGTAGACCAGGCATTGTTCCAGGCACCAATGTTACAGAAAAGGAAAAAGGTACACAGTCCCTGACCTTAGGGAACTTAAAATTCTAGGATGAAAATGATATTAAATAAGACATATAGTTTGTGCCATGAAGTACATGTAGATAGATAAGAGGACTTGATTTAGACTAGAAAGTAGTAGAGATTAAACTCTAACCTGAAAGATGAGAAACAATCAGCTAATTAAGAGTAGGAAAATAAACATTTTGAGGCAAACATCCCGAGGTAGAAGAGAAGTTGGAATAGCTGAAGAACCAAAAAAAGGACAATGAAACTACTGTTGATCAAGTCAAGGGGAAGGGGAGAAAGCTGGAGTGTAGACAGTGACAAGGTCAGATACCATGAATTTTCCTGCATACTATGTTCAGTGCAAGTGCCACTAAACAGTTTGGAGCAGAAGGAGCAGAATCATGAGATTTACATTTTGGAAAGAATAAAGTGGCACAACTCTGTAGGTATAGATTACTAAAAGCATAAAAGAGTCTATGTAACTACAAGTTCATAGGGAACTGCCATGGTCTAAGTGAGGCATGATAGTAGCTTAGATAAGAGATATGGAGAAAAGTAAATGTACTCAAGTCAAGACCAGTTCTGGTAGAAGCATCTGTAGACCTGATGAGAGATGAGATGTAGGAAGTGTCAGAATACTTCTCTGGCTTCTGGTTAGAATTAAAAAGTAGAGGATGGTACCATATATGGAGATAAGCACAACGAAGTCAGAGTTGAAGGAGAGCAAGGGGAAGGAGCATAAGAATTCGGTTAGGAGCATACTTCATTGTATGGAAATGCTGGAAAAAGGGAAACAGGGAATATAGTAGTTCCATGGTCATAGCAGTACCTGGATAATAATTTGAAGAATAATTTGAAAAAGAACATCCAGCTTTATAACTATATAATTTTTATCTATATACTTTTTGCTTTGGAATATAAGCTATAAGTCTCAGAAGTCTCTTTTGGCCAATGGGAGCAGTATGTCCCCATATGGAAGTGACTCTGAAACCCCATGACTGATGGTTATCAAAAGGGGGCATGAAATGAAAAAGATTAAGAAACACCAAGTAAGAAGGAGCCTTGGAACCAAAACAAATAGTCCAAAACAACTTTGGGGTTTAATAAGAAATACATACTGTTAAAATTTAAATAGTGTTTTAAGAAGAGGTCCAAAAGAATAAAGACTCAGTTGTCAATGGTACTTTGATCAGGTGTATAAGCAGAGAATTCTTTGTGATTATCAAGTCTTGAAATAAGAAGGTGCTCACCACTACAGATCAGCATAAAATGACATGATGTGGGACACACTGCAGAGATGCTCCTTATGTCCCCATAGCCAGAGTAAAACAACTGAGGTCTCCCAGAAACCCTACATGTAAGAATTGTCACCCATAGGACCCTAGCGTTAAGACACCCTGGAAATTGGTTTCAGGCTATCATTTGTCTTTATCAAGTGCTGTATAAAAGTATGCCTAGTGAAGTGTGTAGAGTTCTCATTACAGAATATGGGTTTAATCATTCTCAACAAAACTTTTATCTGCATAAAGTCCAGAGCCAAAGAATTCCTCCAAGAGTTGTTTTTAAAGATTGTGGAGTAGGCAGAGGCTACCTGATTGTTTCAATCAAACCTTAAATGCCAAAAGGGGACAGTTCATGTAACAGCAGCTTTTACAGATGAGCAGGCAGTCCTGTGCACTATCTCACAGCACACAGGGGGCTGGCACATCATAAGCTGTTTTAGAGCCTTACAGTCCTACATTTTCTGACTTTTCATCTGAATGCTTCTGCCATAAATCCCTTGTTTTGACCTCAGTGGAAATGGCTATCCTTGTCTGTGAAATAACCTAAGGGTTTGTTTGGCTAGTCTGTATATATTAATTTTCTATATCTTCCTTCATAAGTTCCTAGCTTCAAACTAATCAACCATTTCCATTATTCTTCTGCTCTCCATGGTTGTGGGGCCCAAAATTAAGACTCATTCCTAAGTGTTTGGCCAATGCCAAGTGAGACACAATTCTCATGAAACCTGCACATGTGAGACTGACAATTCAAGTAAAGTGATGTGTTGCCAGATCCCAGGAAAGGTCTTCACGTGCTCTCTGAATCCTGGCTGAAAATAAGTAGGTAAGGTAAAACTGGACTACTTGCAAACAACCAACTTCCAATCACATGCCTGAGTTTCTAAGGCAGCAATCACCACCTCATTCCTGCACACACACACACACACACACACACACATGTTTAAACTAGTCTAATTTCTGTGAATGGAAGAATTCTGGGTTGAAGAACAGTGCAAACCCCAAAAATTACTAGTAACTGGAACATAACATGGAGAGACCAAGGCTCAGCTAATGCAGTGTAAACCAGAGAGGATCTGCCAATGGAAAGAGAAGAACCAAGCATAATTGAGAGCATGACTCCAAAACCAGTCTTCCAAGTCTGAACTGACTCCACTGCTAACCAGTTGCTTGACATTCAGCATGTTATTTAGCCTCTTAGCCTCTGGTTCTCCATCTGTAAAATAAGCCTAATAATGGTACGTGAATTTTAGAGTTTAACAGTTAGTGAGTTAAATATTTGTAAATGTTTACTAGATCTGAAACACAATCATACATACATATTTATGGGTTTTGAGTAACTTTAAAAGAAGTATTTGTTAACTTTACTAAAATAAGCATATTGGCCAAGTTAGAACATCTTTGCCATTGAATCACTGGAAGAAATCCTACATGACTGTCCATTCTCCAAGAGGCATGCAAATTTTTGACCAACACTTGATGGGGATCAAGTTTGCAGTTGATGTAAATAAACCAAGTCAATAGACACACAAGGCAGTTAGGGGAAATAACAAGCATGCATGACAGAGAACCAATGAGAAACACCCTGGCCCAGGACCTGTGAGCTGGAACCTGTTAACAAGAAACAGCATCAGTTTAACCTGTACCTTCATTGAAGCATTAAGTTCCTACCAAGAACTAAAAGCAAAGCTCAAAATTTGCAAGTATTTTGAAATTTCAAGTTTTCCACAGAATGTTGTATTTTGTAGAGAAAACACAGACTATTTTTACACATGGATGCCTATATACAAAGCTCAAATTAAGCTCAAATGATTATCCTTCAAATCAGTAGTGAATACCGAGCAGATATTCATGAGCTGGCTATTGGTGCCTTCAGCATCAGTTGTTAATCATTATTTATAGGCCTCAGCATTGAAAGTTAAAAATTATTTTCTTTTTCATTTAGGAGTCATAGGAGGAATGAAAGAGGCCAGACACGAGTAAGTGTATACTGTATAATTACATGTAGATAAAATTCTGGAAAATGTAAACCCATCTATAATGAAAAACAAGTCAATGGTGGTCTGGGGCTGGAGGTCTACAAAGACCACAAGGAGACTTTGAGGTGATGGAAATGATCGGCATCTTCATGGCAGTGCTTGTTCTGTAGTATATAACTGCTACATCTTACCAAATTGTACTTAGACACTTTATTATATATAAGGTTGACTTGATAAATAAGTGTCATGGGAAAGTGTTCATAGGCACATACAAAACACAGATGAAACTGATCAAGTTAAAGAAATGTTTCTTGCTAAAGATCAAGTTCAGTTCTATTCAACTATCTAAAATTCAGAAATATTATCTTTACCAGTATAAATTTAATTAAAACTAGCTTTTTAAAAAGGGTTGTAGAACCAGAATGTCCTGTAAGATGAAAGTCTGTGTTTTTATAAACCTGATACTAAGGGGAATAAAACAAGGCAATGAAGACAAGTTGGAGGTGCCTGGCTTTTTGCAGAAAATGAAATGGACTATTGCAAGCAGAGTTGTCAGGAATATAATAGTTACTGATGGTTCAACCTGAAAATTTTATGGAATCAGATGTTAAAACTGTTCTCAAAAACTGTTAATGCAACTGGAAAAAAGCATATTTGCTGAATATTTTCCTTGTACTTCATAAAATCCTCCATCCCACATCAAAATTTTAGAGCCCACATTATAATTAACTATGCCTACAGAATGTTGGCACATGCAAGAGGGTCATAGAGAAGCCTTTATGTCTCACATAAAACACCATCACAGGGTTACAACATACTATCACACTCTTTACAATTTACCATGAGCCTGACAAAATAATCAAATTCACTGGATTAAAACTATTTTCTTCATTGAACTAGCAAAGCTTACTTCACAAGCTCAAAGTTCAGTTATGGCTATTTTTTTTCCAATCTATTATTCAATCCATCATATACTGAATGGCTGTAAGTCCAGTGTCTTCTACTTACTTACCTCCGCCAAAATTACTCAAGTTAAAAAGAGGGTAGAGCAATCTAGGAGCAGGGCAGGGGTTATGAAATCCAGAACACAGGGTCCCCATGAGTTCATCACTGCCATTGCTTCTTGCTACCACCCAGAACCACAGTGCAACTGGAAACGATGCTCTGATTGTCCAGTTCATTCCATAAACACATGGTTTCTTGGGGATGGTCAACGCTTCTCTGGCTTGGGCTCTCCCCCGACGGTGAAAACTTATGTTCAGGAATTGCTCCCCAAAGCTTAAACCTGGGCCACAGGAATAGAGTCCAAGGAGGCGGATTCCCCCATCAGCCACATTTTCTGCCAAAAGCTGCCTTCTTCATTCTCTGCAAAGCCTTTGTTTAGAGTCAAAGGCATCAACCTAGAATGTGCCTCAAGCTAATTTTGCCCAACACAGTTTTATTTGAAGAGCTTCACTGTCTTCCTTTGCATCTAAGCCTTGTCCAGAACAACTGCAGTCCAACCTTGACAGGTCTTCCTAGTTTCATATCTTGGGAAACAGAAATTGGGTACCCATTCCTTCCTTTCCACAAGGTCCAATGATCTTGGTGTAAAACAATCCACTCCCTCATCAAAGCCTCTGCATATCAGGAATCACAAGACAAAAAGTGTATTTTGCAAAACACGTATCACAAGAAAATGGGTATCTGCTATAACAAATACTACTGGTGCCCTATTCCTACCCCTTGCCAGTCACCATTCTGGGCTCACCCACCTTCCTCCCAAAGGCAAGGGTTTTGCTTGAGGGGTTTTTCTGGACAGTGATATGCACTCTGCACCACCACTGAGCAGACCAGAGTCCTATGCCCTAGGAACATGATGAATGCATAGCACAGCCCTCTGGCCCCACAAGTGGGTACTGGAAGGAATGTTCTATGCTGTTTCCCAGAGTATCCCCCAAAGGACTGGGCTTCAGCTGCCCCTGATCATAATTTGCTTGTTAAGACATTTCCCTTGGCTTTCTTCCTTTAATCCCTTCCACACTTCATCAGTGTTTCCTGAGACCATCTCCCAATTCACTACTTGCACTCAAATCATTCCTTCAGAGTATAGTTCTGGCAGAACACAAACTAAAACCCACTTACTAGTTTAGCATAACTATGAGGGCCAAGGCTGGAGAGCAGCCAGGAAAAATGCCAGACATACAATCTTAGCATATGCAGGTTCCTTGGAGAAACAAGAGCACAAAAACCAAAGCAGTGAAGTTTTAGGGAAAGAAAGCCAGGCAGGTGGTCAACAAGCACTGGTCATAATTGGAGGAGTTAAGAGAACAGAGAGCAAAGAGGCAGCATTGGGGAAAGAATTCATGCATAAATGATATGGGTTATTAGCACTGTCCCCAGCTACCAGGCAAAAGGAAGCCCTAGGGAAGAGCACACAGGTTCCTTAATCCTAAATTTGTGCTTTTCAGAGCACCAGTAATGAGACACCTTCACAGCAGGAGGAAGTGCTGCAGCCACTACACCTGAATCGCTTCTCTCTATTACCAAAGTGCACTCTTTCACATCATCCCAAGAGATCTTTGAAAATAAATCTTTGTCTCTCCAGTAAGACTATGTATTTAAATAGATTCTTTGTACTAAGCATAGTCCAGGGTAGTCAACAAAATTAAACCAGACATATATGGCTTAAACGTTTATGTGGATACCTGTGTATATAAACAAATAAACCTCAAATAACAATTGTACTGCTTTATCATTTACAGAAGAGCATATGCATTATTTAGACTTCATAGTAATTTTGTAAAATAGATAAAGAAAACTGTCTTTTCCATTCTTGCTGTTATATACAGCATCTGTGGGTTTGTTTGTAGATGTGTTGAGTTACTATGTACAAATTCGGTCACTCGGAGTCACTGGAATCAGCAAAAGTCTGGCAGTAAACCCAAGGCTAAATTATAAATGCTAATATTCCTTCCGTTGATATTGACTTTCATCAATTCCAACTTTTGGACTCAGAAACATACCTCCAGCTCAGAACCAAAATAATATAATCATATTTTTCAAACTTTAAAATAGATTAAGTTTTTCCTTCTTTTACTCCCTCTGCTTTCTCCTAAAAGACAGAACTTATTCTGTCAATCAAACACAATCATTTTTTAGGAAAATTATTGGTGAGTTTCTCTATTTCAGGATATTTCAATCACTTAGACATGCTCTATGTGAATTTGTCACCAGCTAGGGACTACTGCATTGGTAACTATAAAGATTTGGTCAGTACAACTTCATTGGTGCAAAAAAATTGATACATCTAAAAACTGAGAAATAAGGTCAAATTGGCTGATTAAATGATATTTAAACAAATTGATTAATCTCCTAATAGGTAACAAGAAGCACCAACTATTATCATAAGTTTCCATCACCACTTTCAGCTTCTAACCCTGATTCTATTACATTACAC
Source organism: Manis javanica (assembly GCF_040802235.1). Classification (NCBI taxonomy): domain Eukaryota; kingdom Metazoa; phylum Chordata; class Mammalia; order Pholidota; family Manidae; genus Manis; species Manis javanica. The sequence goes on from NC_133158.1 coordinate 142,357,193, forward strand.
TTTAATATCTGTTGATTATTCATGATAGGAAAAGAACTGAGCTGTTTTCTCTATTTGGTAGGGGGAGGGAAAGAGGATATGAAAAACTAATATACTTATGTATCTGCTGGCATAGATAAAAAATTTTGAGCTAGACAAAACATGACCAATTTGGTCAAATTATTTAACGTTTCTGTGATGTAATTATCTAGATAAAATTAAGGTACAAATACCTAATAATGCCTGGCTTTTAATGAGAGTTAAAGAAAATAATTCTAAAACATTTAACAGTGAGCCTGACACAGTATGTATTTATTGGTATTTAGTAAAGAGTGGCCTTTAATATAAAATAATTAAAAGACAAATATAACCATACAGTTGAAAGAGTGGAATTCTATAGGACTCAACAAAACACAATTTTATTATTTTCAATCATTCTGCCATTCAACTCAGTATTTGAATTCATTCTTCTTTATCCTTTCTGATAAGATCTTGATCCTACCTCCAAATTTTCCAGGCAATCTTAGATAATTTTTAAATCCTCTGTTCATATTTAGCCACAAAAGTACTTTCATAACAGTACTAAAACAAAAGAGCATTAATCCTGTGTTGCTGTCAAGATTCCAATCTTCAGTAACAGTTAAACTCTGCTGCTCCTGCAGGGGTCAGCTCTGGGTCAGCTCTAGCTGGAAGCCTGCAGGGGCAAACTGCTCTACCTTGAGATTTCCCTCCTACCCCTATTCAAAGAGTTCTAGCCACCGTTTCTGAACCTGTGTCTTGTCTAGATATACAAGACCTCTAGTGAGGTCATGAGGGTGAGCCCTAATCCAATAGGACCACTATCCTTAAAAAAAAGGGGGGGGGAGGGGAATTAAGCCTTAGAGACACTCCCACAGGACGAACCCCAGGTGAAGAGGGAAGCATAGACAGAATGGTGCTCCCGCAAGCCAAGGACTCCACAGACCACAAGCAAACCACAGAGCTAGAGACGGTGCACAGATAGATTCTCCCTGACAGCCCTCAGAAAGAACCAACCCTACCAACACCTTGATCTCAGACTTCTAGCCTCCAGAACTTTGAGACAGTAAATTTCTGTTGTTTTAAGCCACTCAGTTTGTGATACTTTGTTCTGGCAGCTCTAGAAACTAGACATATGTTTTGTTATACATGCACATACTAGTTTGCATATGTGTGTGTGTATTTAAGTATACTTACACATACATGTATATGTATATTATAGATTATGTACATAAAGTAAAACAAAAACTTTCAACCCTTTAGAATACTTTTAAATAGCCTAGAAATGTTTTCTTAATTTTATAATTTTATTCAAAGTATTGTCTCATTCAGTACATTTTTAAATAATTATAAAGAAAAAAATCAAAAGTTCTGGAGGAAATTTATCATTTTCTAAGTGACATCACTATTTTGTGTCAAGGTTTTTAATGTACTTTAAAAATAAGAATTATAATTTACAACGGGAGTGGCAGATATTAAAATGTGATGACATAGAAGGTTCTCTTCCATCTTGACAATCCAATACCACCAAATGCTAATAAGCCTATGTTGCAGAAACTCTTTAAATTCATGGGTTAGAAGTTAACTAAAATTTAGTTTGAGAAGCCAGAATTACTGGGCCCAAATTAAAAAGACAGAATTAATATTTAGAGAAATAATGGAATTAATTTCAAAAGGCAACTGAGTTGAAATAATTTCCTTTACTTTTATTCAAGCATTTCCTGCTCATGCTGTGAACACCTAACTAGAAGTGTGGAAAATGCCAAATGAGGTATGATAGGGATCTGGTTAGTTCAGATGTTCTTTCTTCTTAACAAATCCTAATTTCAGACTAGGCATTCTAGAAGACAATTTACTAAGAGGCAGTTGTACATATACACTTTGAAATAACATCAGCCATTTATTTTTCTAACTTGGCCCATGTTATTTTCCCAAGAAAGACAAAGAATTAACTTCTTACTCATTTAGACATCCACTCTAATTGTTTTGAACTTTCTTGGCCAAATGGAGGAATCATTTTCTATTCTTAAAACAGTAGCTTTTCTTTTCCCCCACAAAAAACATTAATTCAGACCACAAAGGATTGCACTCCAGTTCAAGGGAATGTGTGAATTAATTAATGTTACAAAAAAAAAAACCCTTTCTTATTCACATACTTTTTGTCTCGGGTCTTCCAAACAAAGTGCTTTTGTTCAGTGCTTAAAAGGAATGGGGTACATTTTTCAGGAATGTTTGGCACAGAGAAGGACAGATAGCATTACATCTCAGAGGAATTTCTCTATGTTTGATTTAATAACTTTCTCAAGACATCAACTGCAATTTGAATTCTCATCCAATCAAAACTTAAATTACAACCAAACACCTGTTTTGATAAATCAGTGGTGGAACTTACCAGAAATCTTTCAGGCTTTCCTGAAAGACCAGACCAGCCTCATTAAAGTAATCAAGTCCCAGAGTTTTTTTGTTTGTTTAGTTTCAAGATCAAAGAGAATGCATAAAGTAACAAATTTAAGCAAGAAAATTTGGGATGAACATTATCTGAAAGGCTTCAGCAAATTCTCAATGTATCATCTAATTTCCAAATAATGTCTCAAAAACACAGGGCTGTCCAGAAACTTTCGCCTTCTGAAAGCTGCTGACAGAAGTTTAAATGTTCAAAGCTAAGTCATTTCATTTTAAGTCATTTCAGGATACCTGAAAAACCAACATCTGGCTATGGTACAAGAAGAGGGATTAATAATATATTACCTTGAAGACTCCAGGAAGGCTCTAAACCATGGAGAGTTAGCAGCTCTTTCTTCACAAGAACCTGGACGCCCTTGGAGAACACTGAGTTTCTGGGGCACCACCTGTGCTATTTATTAGGCTTAACCCAGGACTATACCAGTTCCAGGTATATCAGGGGATCAATCAATCCTTACTTAGATCAACCACCTGAATTTCAGCTACTTATTCATAATACTTCCCTAACTGAACTTAAGAAACCCTTGGTTTTATAACCAGTTATCCATAACTAGTGACCCACAAAGCAACAATGTAGAATGGTGGTTGCCAGCATTTGCTGCATATTAGAAACACCCAGCATTTGCAGCGTTTAAACTCCCACTGCTACACTCCCATCCCCTACCAATTAAATCAGAATGTCTGAGAATGGTAGCCGGGCATCAGGAATTTTTAAAGACCTCCAGGTGATTCCAACATACAGCAAACTTTAGGAACCAATGAAGTAGAATTTTAAAGCAAATTAACGGCAGGAACACAGGCTAAGGAAGAAAAAAGGACAAGATTACCCTATCTAGAAAGCACAGGCCCAAATATTTGGGTATATCTCCTTTCGACATGCAGTATGAACATGCATTGAGAATACAATGCACACATATATACCCCATAGCCCAGTGAGAGCTAAATGCCTGTTTGTAATTCTATAGGAAGTTACTATAAATGCACATTGCTTGGGCACAGATTTGACAGTGTGTCAAAATACCAAAGGGGATACAAAAAGGATTGTGATCAGTAAATCAATAAATGAAAGACCTAGAATAAATGGCTTTGCACACTTTAACTATTTTGCTCAAAAAGAAGGAGCAGCCATTAAAAACAAGTGATATTGTTTGCACCTGCTCTTCTCTCCCTGTAAAAAAGGCATCCTTGAGACCTTGAATAACTGCACAGCTACAATCAATAGATTGATTTCCAAATATAACCAGAGGTGATGCTAGTATTCAGAGAACACTGGAGCAAAAACAGTAAGAGGAATTGCACCCTGAAAAACATGCTTGCCCTCTTTGGCAACTACTTTAGGAATTATCTCTCCTCTCCATAAAGAAAAGCAGGAAACAATATGAGAGATGCCCTCTCAAAAATAAATAAATAAATTAATTAATTAATTAATTAATTAATAAAAATAAAGACATCACAAATACTAGTTTAAAAAAAGAAAAGCAGGAAACACTGTGTACACCAAGCCCACATAAATCAATCACCATCTATGTGAGGGTGCAGCAGAAAGTCAATTTGACAATATAAGTTATGGACAAGGAATGTAGCTGAAACCAAAATCACATGCAAAAGTCTCATACTCTAGTTTACCAAACTATTTTTGCAAATTGGTTTATAAAATCTCCAGAATTCATGATCTGCCTAACAAGGGCTAGCCTGCATGGATATAAACAAACTCTACACCCCCAAGTTAGCACACAGCGGAACCTCTGCCTTCCTTCCCAGTCTCCAGGCATACAGACAACACGACCATGTCCAGAGGCCTCTCCACATAGCTTGCTGCTCACTCCACATTAATCAACACAGTGCTCACATTAATCCAACACAGTTGGAAATATCCAACTGCCTCGACCATCCTTTTGGATTTCAAGGGGTCCCATGAAGTCTCCTCAGGAATTTCTTTCTACACCCTTGAAATACTTGTGACAGAGTTCTCTACCTCTGAGGCCCCAGTAAGAAAGCAGGGCACCGGTCCCTCCTCCTCTTTGAATCTATCTTTTGTCCAGCCAACTATATCTGTTGACAGCTTCTGTCTCCATTCACTCCTCTAGGTGGTCGCACGTGTTTTAGGTGGAAGCATGCTAAGGGCTCACCTGACAACCAGTCTTTGCCCTGATACTGATGCTTAGAGAAATGGAGTAGGTAAAACACTGACGGCTGGGCCGTGGGAGTACCCCCAAATTCTGAAGCATATTTAAATTCACATATTTTACAGACCAAAAACCTCTTCCTTTTTGGTTCCTTGTCTTATCCCAGCCTGGATTTATACCCACTCCCTCCCTCGGGGTCAGCTGTTTCACCCCACCTTGATGATGCCACAGCGCTACTAACACAGTACAAGATGATTTGAACAGTCAAGTCCTGCTTTACTGTTTTCTCACGATGGAGAATGCTTTAGTATCCTAGGCAACCATGGCTGGCTCCCATGTGGTCCTTTGCTGATGACAATCGTGATGCTAGTTTGTCTTTTCCCATGGCATGGTTTATGTAATATACTTCTGTGACCCAATGATTGGCAAAATACAGCCATTTATTTTGTTGTGGTGTCTTATTTTCACCATTTGGTATTAAATTGACACAATTTTTCATGTCCTTGTACTTAATTTGTTTTTCTTGAAATGGTAAGGTCTGCCAGTTTCTATAATTTGGTATAATTTTTTACCATACTGACACATTTTGTGTCAACTTTACATTTTATTTTTTTTAATCACACAACTTATTCAACAAATATATATTGAGTGCCTTATGTTTTCCAGGAAGTTGTCTATCTAGAGATTTAAGTTTAGAAATCACCAGCATATAAACTGTGATTCTTTCCATGGGATGAAAAGGTGTCACCTAAGAAAACACTTTGAAAGAAAAGAACAGTTTCAAAGTCTGATCCCCAAGACACTGAAATGATTAAACATCAGAAAAGTGAGCAGGCTCTACCAAAGGAGATTGAGAGAGAAGGATAACCAAGAGATAACAGTATCCTGGAGTCCAAAAAGAAGAAAGTTTTAAGGAAGCTGGAGTAATTAACTGTGTAAAATGTTGTTGATATGTTGAATAATAGAAGGACAGAATTGGCCATTAGACTTGATACTTGATGTCACTGGACCTTGTAAAGCAAAGTTCATGTAAGGGAAGGAAATGTTTGACTTTTTATGTCCTATACATACAGAAGCAATGAAATAGTATCTCTCCCATTTCCAGCTTCTCACTTCCAATCTGTGATATACCTGATAGTGAATGAAAGATACAATGCCCGGCCCTGAGAAACAGCCTTGCTTATTAACTTGGAATGAGTCATCCTCTATTCTGTGGCATAACACAGGTTCTCATCTGCTTAGGTGCTTCTTCTCCAAATAAGCAAAGACCATGTGTTATGCTTTGCTATCCTTCTGTTCCCAACTCCTGGCAATGTTCTTGGCACACACATGAAGTTTGTACTTAAGAGGAAACTCCATACTTAAGTGAAATGCAGCATTGATAGTTCCATGCCCTACAGCCCCTCTGTCAACTTCAGAGTCTGTAAGACCTCAATACAGATGACCCAGCACCAAAGACGACAAGTGATTTGCTTTTGTCATCAACCAGACCACATAGATTGATGGAAAAAAGTGCTTAAAATTATTATGGCCGGCCATCTGCCCTTGGTGAAAAGAGGAAATTGATCTAAATGGGCTTACTTCAGAATGTGAGAAATAATGTTCTTTCCTGTCAATGTGATTGGAAATTATTCCTTTGAATCAGTCACATTTTGTGATGCTCTAGAGCCACACTGTACAATGAGACACACTCTGTGTCAGTCAGGAGCTAAGAACTCCAGCTCTGCTTTTACCGTGAAATTACTGAGTGACATTGCGCAGGTCATGGAACTGTCCTCTGACTTCATTTCCTTATCTGTAAATGGATCTGTAATAATACTTGCCCTTCCTTCTTCATAGAATAATTGTGTGGATGCAAAGATAAAGTTAATGTAAAAGATTCTGTAAAAGCATATAATGCTATACAGATCCAAAATGGCATAAAATTATGACTAGATCCTAAGACATTAAATCTAGAGACAAAAGAATCCAAAAAATTTATTAATTCCTTCTTGTATACCTACAAATCCTTCAAGTTTATATCAATGCAAAATGAAAAAATTCTCATAACATCAAATCTGTATGTCTATGGGTTAAATACATTTATTTTATTATAACTTGACAAGCTTCAAATGGTAAGAATGGATGATGAGTTTCATACTGTATGTGAGGGAAATTTAGGAAAAACTCGATAAAAATCAAAATTTAAGATAAAAGATGAGACATACTAGAGATGAGAATTATTGGTTAAATAAAAACTTATATTTGGGTGATGAAGAAAGATAGGTACTATTTCTTAAACTGATATAATAATAAATATTGGATTTTAATTTATGGATGAGTTCTGTGTTCATATTCTTTTTTAGTTTACTATACAAAGCATTGAGGTGCTTTGAAGTTACCCAATAAATTGTGATGTATAACTTCATACAGCATAGCCATTAATCACAAGCATTAAACTTTCTTTTCTTTTGGCATTGAACAAAGAGATTTTGGAAACATAAAGGAAACAGGTCAGGATAAGTTGCTATGACTATTTCACTTTAAAGAGTTGCCTCAGAAAGGGAAATATGTGTCAGATTTCTTTTTCCAACATCATTAACTGTTGTAGGTTTGGGCAAGAGTTTTCTAAAACATTGTCCCCATCTCCGCAAAAATCTTGATTCTTGCATGAGATTTTAGCATTCAACTGAGGATAATTTTTAAAAATTATTTCTAAGTAAATATTTTTACTCACCCTTCTGCTGTCTTGAAGTTTTAAGACAGAAAAAAAAATTGCAATTCACATAACATTAACAAACATACAATGTTAATTTTTCATGAACCAGATATCCAAGTCTCTTAAGATCATAACACATCATTCATACCTCACCCATCTACAAACTAGTACTGTCCTCTCACTGGTAAGGAAAGGAATTAAATTTCTGATACCCAGAGTGTTTCAAACAGATGTCTTTGCATGTTACCTGTTTGATTACACCTGGAGAAGATATTGCATGTGTAAGTCCTCACTTAAGAACATATGTAGCAGAAAATAACGATTGTTGTCCAGGATGTGGAAAAAAGGGAACCCTTGTGCTCTCTTGATGGGAATGTCAAATGGTACAACTGGGCTATGGAAAATACTATGGTGGTTACTCAAAAAATTAAAAAAAGAGCTGCCATGTGATCCAGCAATCCCACATCTAGGTCTATCTCCACAAGAATTGAGAGCAGGCTGTTCACATACCCATGTTCATAAAAGCATTATTCAAAACATTCAGGAGGTGGAAGCAACCCAAATGTTCATCAACAGATGATCTGATAAATAAAATGTGGTAGATGTATACAATCTTTCAGCCTTAAAAAGGAAGTAAATCTGTCGCCGAGCTACAACATGGATGAACTTTGAGGACATTATGTTAAGTGAAACAAGCCAGTCACAAAAAAAGAACAATGTTGTATGATTCCACTTACATGGGTTATCTAAAGTAGCCAAATTCATAGCAACAGAAAGCAGAATGGAGATAACCGGGGCATGGGCTGAGGGGAAAATGGGAGTGGTTGTCTAACCAGTATAGTGCTTCCATTTTGCAAAATGAAAAGGTTCTGAAGATCTGTTACCCAATAATGTGAATATACTTAACACAAAATTATTTAGATGATAAATTTTATGTTATGTGTCTTACTACAATTAAAAGAAAAGAATAATGTAGCAGCTATCATGACAGCATCTATATGTTTTGATACACATTTCTATTTCACCCCCAAATACTATCTTGTATGTCTCCCTAAATTCATAAGAACCTGAAAATAAACAGTAGATACAAATAATTTTTTAATAACCCAAAAAAGGAATAGGCTTGATGAGAAAGAAATAGAAGCTGGGGGGGGGGGGGGGGGCGGAAATTAGTTGGGTAAGGGATAATATCACATTTATTACAAAAATAGGTGCCTTAAACTTCACAAGAATGAAACTATGTATTAGTGGTAGTGCTAAAAACAAGCAACCATGTCATTTTTATATACAATTTTAATTACTGGGTTCTGAAACCAAACAATTGTTTGTTGAGGGCTGTGATATTATAGTTTAGAAACATCTTAATGAAACATTCTGTAATTTCTCAGTAGTTTAATTTGCATATATATATATATATATATATATATATATATATAGATATTTAAGACAATTTCTTGACTGTTGTTATACATACATAAAATGATAAACATGTTAGGAAACAACTTTTAATTACTTTGTGATGTTTCCTTAGTTCCTTTATTGCTTGCTGTATTGTTTAATAAATAAAACTTTACCAAGAAAAGGAAAACTCTTCTTGCCCTAAGGAGCTAGGGCTTGGATATTATCATATTAACCATAACTAGAGTATCCATACAAAATGAAAGAAATGTGATATAAAACTCCATTTTTTTTTGGAGAGCTATTTAAAGGAAAAGGGCAAATGGGGGAAAAGTTTTCTCTTATGAGAGAAAGCACTGAAACAGGAACTTGATTTTTTTTTACAGAATATATTTTACAGTTAAAAAGCAATCAGCAGGGAGAATCAGATTAAAGATGGCGGCATGAGAGGAGAGACAGAGGCTTCCTCCTAAAACTGGATACAATTAGAAAATTTAATTGGCGCAACTAATCCTAAGAGAGCAACAGGAAAGAGGACACGTCAGACTGCACACAACTGGAGAAAAGAGCAGACCTCAGCGAACGGTAATGTACCGGAGCTGTGGCACCGTGGGACCCAAGCCCCTCCCCCACCCCAGCTCACAGGCGGGAGGAAGAGAAACAGAGCAGGGAGGGAGTGAAAGGCTGGGGACTGCTGAATACCTAGCTCTGGAGAACTGCGCTGGGAGCACAAACCTACATTTCATGGTGCTTTCATGAGACTCACATGACTACTGGGTTGGAAAGTTAATACAGGCAGAGTTCCTGGGGAGACTGGGATTCTGGCTGCTTGTGGAAAGCAGGGATCCATACCCGGCTGCTCTGGGACAAAAACTTCTATCTGTGTGCCCAGCCCACTGCCTCAGTCAGTGGAGACAGGTACAGCAGCCAGGAGGTAAGGAACAGCTCTTTACTCCCCCCAGTACTACTCCCCTGCAACCCCTGACATTGCTTCAGGGGCCCAGCAGCTTCAGAGACTAAAGCTTCTGACACTAGAGGGCACCTTATACAAATATGAAACGCCAAAGGAACCTTGTCCAGAGTAAAATTGTTAATACAACTCCCAAGAAAGATTTAAATGATATGGACCTTGTGACACTTCCTGAAAGGGAGTTCAAAATAAAAATAATCAACATCCTAATGTAGGTAAGGAAAGACATTCAAGAACTCAGGAATAAATTCAGGTCAGAAATCCAATCATTAAAGAACATGATGGAGGGTATTAAAAGCAGGTTGGATATGGTGGAGGAGGCAATAAATGAAATAGAAACTAGAGAAGAGGAATACAAAGAAGCTGAGGCACAGAGAGAAAAAAGGATCTCTAAAAATAAAAGAATATTGAGAGAACTAACTGTGTGACCAATCCAAGCGGAACAATATTCGCATTATTGGGATACCAGAAGAAGGAGAGAAAAACGGATAGAAAGTGTCTTTGAGGAGGTAGTTGCTGAAAACTTCCCCAATCTGGGAAAGGAGATAGTCTCTCAGGCCATGGAGATCCACAGATCCCCCTACACAAGGGACACAAGGAAGACAACACCAAGACACATAGTAATTAAAATGGGAAAGATCAAGGATAAGGAGAGACTGTTAAAAGCAGCCAGAGGCAGAAATATGATCACATACAAAGGAAAACCCATCAGACTAACAACAGACTTCTCAGCAGAAACCTTACAGGCAAGAAGGGAGTGGCATGATGTATTTAATGCCATGAAGCACAAGGGCCTGTAACCAAGATTACTTTATCTGGTGAGATTATCATTTAAATTTGAAGGAGAGATTAAACAATTTCCAGATAAGCAAAAGCTGAGAGAGTTTACCTCCCACAACCCATCTCTGCAGTCTATTTTGGAGGGACTGCTATAGATGGAAGTGTTCCTAGGGTTTGATAGCTGTCACCAGAGGTAGTAAAATCATGGTAGGGAGGGTGGAGCAGCTGATTGCGAGGCAAATGCAAAATTAAATTGAGTATCCCCAAAGCCAACTAAGGGATAGAGAAAAAGTATAGAATCTGATACCTAATATATAAAGAATGAAGGACGAAGAAAAAGGAGGAGAAATAGAAAAGAACCTTTAGATTGTGTTTGTAACAGCATACTAAGTGAGTTAAGTTAGACTCTTAGATAGTAAGGAAAGTAACCTGGTACCTTAGGTAACCATGACTCTAAAGCCTGAAATGGCAATAAGTACATACCTATCGATAATCACCCTAAATGTAAATGGACTGAATGCACCAATCAAAAGACATAGAGTCACTGAATGGATAAAAAAACAAGACCCATCTATACGGTGCTTAAAAGAGACTCACCTCAAACCCAAAGATATGCACAGACTAAAAGTCAAGGAATGGATAAAGATATTTCATGCAAACAATAGGGAGAAAAAAGCAGGAGTTGCAGTACTAGTATCAGACAAAATAGACTTCAAAACAAAGAAAGTAAAAAGAGATAAAGAAGGACATTAAATAATGATAAAGGGCTCAGTCCAACAAGAGGAAATAACCATTATAAATATATATGCACCCAACACAGGAGCACCAGCATATGTGAAATAAATACTAACAGAACTAAAGGAGGAAATAGAATGCAATGCATTCATTTTAGGAGACTTCAACACACCATTCACTCCAAAGGACAGATCCACCAGACAGAAAATAAGTAAGGACACAGAGGCACTGAACAACACACTAGAAGAGATGGACCTAATAGACAGACCTCTATAGAACTCTACACCCAAAAGCAACAGGATACACATTCTTCTCAAGTGCACATGGAACATTCTCCAGAGTAGACCACATACTAGGCCACAAAAAGAGCCTCAGTAAATTCGAAAAGATTGAAATCCTACCAACCAACTTTTCAGACCACAAAGGTATAAAACTAGAAATAAATTGTACCAAGAAAGCAAAAAGGCTCACAAACACACGGAGGCTTAACAACACACTTCTAAAGAGTCAATGGATGAACGACCAAATTAAAATGGAGATCCAGCAATATATGGAAATAAATGACAACAACAACACAAAGCCCCAACTTCTGTGGGATGCAGCGAAAGCAGTCTTAAGAGGAAAGTATATAGCAATCCAGGCATATTTAAAGAAGGAAGAACAGACCCAAATGAATAGTCTAAAGTCACAGTTAAAAAAATTGAAAAAAGAACAAATGAGGCCTAAAGTCAGCAGAAGGAGGGACATAATAAAGATCAGAGAAGAAATAAACAAAATTGAGAAGAATAAAACAATAGAAAAATCAATGAAACCAAGAGCTGTTTCTTTGAGAAAATAAACAAAATAGATAAGCCTCAGGCCAGACTTATTAAGAGAAAAAGAGTCAACACACATCAACAGAATCAGAAATGAGAAAGGAAACATCATGACAGACCCAATAGAAATACAAAGAATTATTAGAGAGTACTATGAAAACCTATATGCTAAAAAGCTGGAAAACCTAGATGAAATGGACAACTTCCTAGAAAAATACAACCTTCCAAGACTGACCCAGAAAGAAACAGAAAATCTAAACAAACCAATTACCAGCAAAGAAATTGAAGTGGTAATCAAAAAAATACCCAAGAACAAAACCCCTGGGCCAGATGGATTTACCTCCAAATTTTATCAGACATACAGAGAAGACATAAAACCCATTCTCCTTAACGTTTTCCAAAAAATAGAAGAGGAGGGAATACTCCCAAACTCATTCTATGAAGCCAACATCACCCTAATACCAAAACCAGGCAAAGACCCCACCAGAAAAGAAAACTACAGACCAATATCCCTGATGAATATAGATGCAAAAATACTCAATAAAATATTAGCAAACCGAATTCAGAAATATATCAAGAGGATCATACACAAAGACCAAGTGGGATACATCCCAGGGATACAAGGATGGTACAACATTCAAAAATCCATTAACATCATCCACCACATCAACAAAAAGAAGGGCAAAAACCACATGATCATCTTCATAGATGCTGAAAAAGTATTTGACAAAATTCAACATCCATTCATGATAAAAACTCTCAGCAAAATGGGTATAGAGGGCAAGTACCCCAACATAATAAAGGCCATATATGACAAACCCACAGCCAACATCATACTGAACAGCAAGAAGCTGAAAGCTTTTCCTCTGAGATCAGGAACAAGACAGGGATGCCCACTCTCCCCACAGTTATTTAACATAGTACTGGATGTCCTAGCCATGGCAATCAGACAAAACAGAGAAATACAAGGAATCCAGATTGGTAAAGAAGTTAAACTGTCACTATTTGCAGATGACATGATATTGTACATAAAAAAAACCCTAAAGACTCCACTCCAAAACTACTAGAAATGATATCGGAATACAGCAAAGTTGCAGCATACAAAATTAACACACAGAAATCTGTGGCTTTCCTATACACTAACAATGAACCAATAGAAAGACAAATCAGGAAAACAACTCCATTCACAATTGCATCAAAAAGAATAAAATACCTAGGAATAAACTTAACCAAAAAAGTGAAAGACCAATACCCTGAAAACTACAAGACAATCTTAAGAGAAATTAAAGGGGACACTAACAAATGGAAACTCATCTGATGCTTGTGGATAGAAAGAATTAATATCGTCAAAATGGCCATCCTGCCCAAAGCAATATACAGATTCGATGCAATCCCTATCAAATTAACAGCAACGTTCTTCAATGAACTAGAACAAATAGTTCAAAAATTCATATGGAAACACCAAAGACCCCAAATAGCCAAAGCAATCCTGAGAAAGAAGAATAAAGTGGGGGGGATCTCACTCCCCAACTTCAAGCTCTACTACAAAGCCATAGTAATCAAGACAATTTGTTACTGGCACAAGAACAGAGCCACAGACCAGTGGAACAGATTAGAGACTCCAGACATTAACCCAAACATATGTGGTCAATTAATATTCAATAAAGGAGCCATGGACATACAATGGGGAAATGACAGTCTCTTCAACAGATGGTGCTGGCAAAACTGGACAGCTACATGTAAAAGAATGAAACTGGACCATTGTCTAACCCCATACACAAAAGTAAATTCAAAATGGATCAAAGACCTGAATGTAAGTCATGAAACCATAAAACTCTTAGAAAAAAACATAGGCAAAAATATCTTAGACATAAACATGAGTGACCTCTTCTTGAACATATCTCCCCAGGCAAGGAAAACAAAAGCAAAAATGAACAAGTGGGACTATATTAAGCTGAAAAGCTTCTGTACAGCAAAAGACACCATCAATAGAACAAAAAGGTACCCTACAGTATGTGAGAATATATTGGTAAATGACAGATCTGATAAAGGCTTGACATCCAAAATATATAAAGAGCTCATGCTCCTCAACAAACAAAAAGTAAATAATCCAATTTAAAAATGGGCAGAGGAGCTGAACAGACAGTTCTCCAAAGAAGAAATTCAGATGTCCAACAGACACATGAAAAGATGTTCCACATCGCTAATTATCAGAGAAATGCAAATTAAAACCACAATGAGATATCATCTCACACCAGTAAGGATGGCCACCATCCAAAAGACAAACAACAACAAATGTAGGCGAGGTTGCGGAGAAAGGGGAACCCTCCTACACTGCTGGTGGGAATGTAAATTAGTTCAACCATGTGGAAAGCAATATGGAGGTTCCTCAAAATGCTCAAAATAGACTTACCATTTGACCCAGGAATTCCACTTCTAGGAATTTACCCTAAGGATGCAGCACTCCAGTTTGAAAAGGACAGATGCACCCCTATGTTTATCGCAGCACTATTTACAATAGCCAAGAAATGGAAGCAACCTAAGTGTCTGTTAGTAGAGGAATGGATAACGAAGATGTAGTACATATACACAATGGAATATTATTCAGCCATAAGAAGAAAACAAATCCTACCATTGGCAACAACGTGGATGGAGCTAGAGGGTATTATGTTCAGTGAAATAAGCCAAATAGAGAAAAACAAATACCAAATGATTTCACTCATTTGTGGAGTATAAGAACAAAAGAAAAACTGAAGGAACAAAACAGCAGCAGAATCACAGAACCCAAGAATGGACTAACAGTTACCAAAGGGAAAGAGACTGGAGAGAATGGAAGGGTAGGGAGGGATAAGGGCGGGGAAGAAGAAAGGGGGTATTATGATTAGAATGTATAATGTGGTGCGGGGGGAAAGGGGAGGGCTTTGCAACACAGTGAAGACAAGTAATGATTCTACAACATTTTACTATGCTGATGGATAGTGACTGTAATGGGGTTTGTGTGGGGGACTTGGGGTAGGGTAGAGCCTAGTAAAGATAAATATAAATAAATAAATAAATAAATAAATAAATAAATAAATAAATAAATAAATAAATAAATAAATAAGCAACTAACAGGTGATATAAATTGCAATAGGGTATAGAATATAAACAAGTTTGAAACCCTAAACACTTTTGAGAGAATAACAACAGTAAAGACCATAGGAAAAGACATATAGTATAATTTGTAGAAGGCTAAATTTGGAAAATACAGGGGGAGATCAGAGTAGGAAGTTACAAGAAGAAAACACAAAGAAAAGTAAAGAAAAGCCAAGCAGGCAAGTCTTTTCAATCACAAAATCACAGTAAAATTTATTGCATATAAACAGGAAGCATATTCTGTACCATAAACAAAGCAATCAAAAAAAAACAGAAGATGTCACAGTATGAAGATGGTAGTGTCAGTATGTGTTACTTAATTGTCTCCACAGATCCAGAGCAAGGCGTCTCTGTGATTGGGTGAGATGTGTTGTTCCCAAGGGATGCTTAGCTGTTATGGCCACCTTTCCTGCCTGGCTGCCCTCTGCTGGCCCTGAAATATACACTCATCTGGGTTTCCTTTCAGCAAGTGATCATGTCAGTGCTTTGGGAGGCTCCATATTCCAGCCTGGATTCTATTCCATCTTTGCCATTGGATAGCAACTGAAGGGGTCCCGGGGCCTGTGGTTTACTTGTAGAATATTCTGCTACCTTGCTCCTTGATATTAATCTTATTTCAAGCATCTTAGAGATTACAGAACAAATACATATAAACAGTACCTTCCACTAAAGCAGCCCAGGTCCCAGAAGTGGACACAGAGGATCTCTTCTAAATGATCATCTGGGTCTTCCAGCCCCATCCTCTGGGGGTACCCCCACCCCCTCCTAAGTTCAAGATGCTAAAGAAAGCTCCTCACCTCTTCCTTCCCCAAGAAAAGAAAGTAAAACTACCTTACCTCAAAGGCCAAGGAAAAATTTAGGCCACAGCAATTAAAACATCTTAAACTCAGATTGGAAAATGAAAACTCCATTACTCTTTTTTGCTCAATTAGTGTTTCTTGACTGCTGGGAGTTGCCAATGATTGTGTAACTTTAGTATAATTTTTTCACTCTTCTCATAATGTGTTCACTCTGAGTGTCAAGACAGAAAATTAACATAATTACTTATGATGGCTATGGGTTGGAAACACCATTCTCAATCATTTGATTGCTTTGTAAATACTTATTTCCATCATTCTCCAATACAACAGATTATTCAGGTTCAGAAACATGACTTATCCTGTCAGTCTACATCCTTAAATGTGTTAAGTAAGTATGTGTCTACACCTGCATCTCTCGCTAGCCATGCCTCATCCTTGCTACATAGGGCAGTACTGCTTATCCTCTAAGACTTTACCATATGAAGCTGCTCTTGTAGGCTTCTGTATTATCCCCTATATGACTTGAATGTTCTTGGAACTTCTCTTTGAACACCTGGCAAACTCTAGTAATCATACTTCAGCATAATGGTTAAAGGAACAGACTTTGAAGACAAAGTAACTTTGTTTGGAATCACAGGTCTGTCACTTCCTAGCTTTGTGCTTTATCTTAAATTTTTAAATGAGATAAAGTTTTCTCATGTGTGAAACAGAGGAAATAATGTCCACTTCACATATTTCTTTCATATACCAAAAAAATATGTAAAATATTTAATAGAAATGAATAAAGAATGTCACTGTTTTCAATATAAAATTCAAAGATAGCTATTACACATAATGTTGCCATTGAGTCAGAGCAAGATACCAAAGTGTCCTTAAATTATTAAAAAATAATAAAATTACTTTCAAATTAACACTAAAATGTACTCTAACGAGTTTCTTACTTTTTTATTCCTTTATAACTTAGCAAGCCTTATCAGGTGAGGTGACTTTCAGCAAGCTAAAATATAATTTAGCAAGCCTTATCAGGTGAGATGACTTTCAGCAAGCTAAAATATTTGAAAATTGAAGTAAATAAGTGTTTATCCAACCATACAAGCAAATAGCTCATTAAATATTTCCCATTTATTCATGAATAATGGTTGTTATAATTTTTTTATTAGAATAAAATTGATATACAGTATTATATTGGTTTCAGATGTATGACAAAGTAACTCAATAATTATATACATTACTATATGACTGCCATGATAAATATAGCTACCCCATTACCATAGCAAGATATTACAATATTATTGGTTATACTGTCTATGTTGTACTTCCATTTCTATGACTAACTTACAATTTGTAGTTTTGTACCTCTTTATCCCCTTCACCTATTTCACCATCTCCATGATAACCAACAGTCTGTTATCTATATTTGTGGATCTATTTCTTGTTTGTTTGTTGCTTGGTTTTATTTTTTAGATTCCATATATACATGAAGTCACATACTATTTGTCTTACTCTGCTTAGCTTATTTCACTTAGCATGGTACCTTCTAGGCTCATCCGTGCTATCACAAATGGAAAGATTTCCTTCTTATTTACAGCTGAATAATATTCCATTGCGTATATGTAGTACTTCTCTATCCATTCATTCGTCCATGTGCACTTGGGTTGCTTCCCTATCTTTGCTATTGTAAATAATGCTGCAGTAAACATAGGTGTATATATATATCTTTCTGAATTACTGACTTTGTTTTCTTCAGATAAATTCCCAGAAGTGGAATTTTTGGGTTATATGGTATCTCTATTTTTAGTTTTCTGAGAAACATCTATATTGTTTTCCACAGTGGCTGGACCAATTTACGTTCCCACCAACAGTGAGGGAGGGTTTCCTTTCCTCCACATTCTCACCAACACATTACTCCTTTTACTTTGGATAGTAGCCATTCTGATTGGTGTTGTTTTGATTTGCATTTCCCTGATGATTAGGGATATTGAACATCTTTTCATGTGTCTGTTGGCCATCTGTATGTCTTCTTTAGAAAAATCTATCCAGGTCCTCTGCCAATTTTTTAACTGGATTATTTGTTTTTTTGGTATGTTGTGAGTTCTTTATATATTCTCAATATTAGCCCCTTGTCAGATAAATCATTTGCACATATATTCTCTCATACAATAGGTTGCCTTTTTGTTTTGTTGAGCATTTCCTTTGCTGCTTAGAAGCTTTTTAGTTTGATGCAGTCCCACTTGTTTATTTTTGCTTTTGTTTCCCTCACCAGGGGAGATATATCCATACAGAAATTTCTCATACCGATGTTCATGAGATTCTTGCCTAAGTTTTCTTCTAAGACTCTTATGGTTTCCTGTTTACATTTAGGTCTTTAATCCATTTTGAGTTTACTTTCATGTATGGTGTAAGACAATGACCTAGTTTCATTCTCTTACACATAGCTGTCTAGTTTTCCCAACACCAGTTATTGAAGAGACTGTCTTTTCTCCATTGTAAATTCATGCTTCTTTGTCAAATGTTAATTGACCATATATGTATAGGTTTATTTCTAGGCTCTCTATTCTGTTCCACTGAATGAGTCTGTTCTTGTGCCAGTACCATACTGTTTTAATCACTGTAGCAGTGTAGTATAGCTTTACCCCCAGCTTTGTTCTTCTTTCTCAGGATTGCTTAGTCTATTTGGAGTCTTTTATAACTCCATATAAGTTTTAGGACTATTTCCTCTAGTTCATTGAAAACTGTCATTGGTATTTTAATTGGGATTGTATTGAATCTATAAATTGCTTTGGGCAGGATGGCCATTTTGATAATATTAATTCTCCCTATCCATGAATGAAATACTTTTCCATTATTTGTTTCTTCTTCAATGTCTTTCATCAGTGTCTTATAGTATTCAGAGTACAGGTCTTTCACCTCTTCGTTAGGTTCATTCCTAGTTTATTCTTTTTGATGAAATTGTAAATGAAATTGTTTTCCTGATTTTTCTTTCAGCAAGTTTGTTGTTAGTATATAGTAATGCAACAGATGTCTGTATATTGAATTTGTATCCTGAAACTTTGCTTAATCCATTAATTAGTTCTCATTATTTTTTGATGGAGTCTTTAGGGTTTTCTAAATATAGTATATGTCATCTTCAAATAGTGGCAGTTTTACTTCTTCCTTACCAACTTGGATGGCTTTTATTTCTTTTTCTTGTCTTACTGCCATGGCTAGGACTTCCAGTGCTATGTTGAATAAGAGTGGTGACAGTGGACATCCTTGTCTTCTTCCTGATTTTAGAGGAAAAGCTTTCAGATTTTCGATATTGAATAAAATGTTGACTGTGGGCCTGCTGTATATGGCCTTTATTATGTTGAGATACATTCCCTCTATACCCACTCTTTGAGCATTTTTATCATGAATGGATATTGAATTTTATGAAATGTCTTTCTCAATATCTATTAACATTACCATATAGTTTTCATCCTTCCTTTTGTAAATGTGGTGTATCACACTGATTGATTTGCAGGTATTATACCATCTTAGCATCTCTGGAATAAATTCCACTTTGTTGTGATGGAAGTTTTTTTTTTTTTTTTGGTTGTTTCTGGCTCCAGTCTATTTTTTTCTTCAGTATCATTAATATACAATTGCATGAACAACACTGTGGTTACCAGATTCTTCCATTACCAAGTCCCCACCACATACCCCATTACAGTCACTGTCCATCAGCATAGTAAGATGCTATAGAGTCACTGCTTGTCTTTTCTGTGCTATACGGCCTTCCCTGTGCCCCCCCTACATTATGTGGGCTAATCACCGTGCCCCTTTTCCACCCCCATCCCTCCCCCCCCCACCCATTCCCCCCAATCCCTTTCCCTTTGGTAACTGTTAGTCTAATCTTGGGTTCTGTGAGTCTGCTGTTGTTTTGTTCCTTCAGTTTTTGCTTTGTTCTTATACTCCACAGATGAGTGAAATAATTTGATAGTTGTCTTTTTCTGCCTGGCTTATTTCACTGAGCATAATACCCTTTAGCTCCAAACACGTTGTTGTAAATGGTAGCATTTGTTTTCTTCTTATGGCTGAATAATATTCCATTGTGTATATGTACCACCTCTTCTTTATCCATTCATCTACTGATGGACACTTAGGTTGCTTCCATTTCTTGGTTATTGTAAATAGTGCTGCAATAAACATAGGAATGCACATGTCTTTTTCAAACTCGGCTTCTGCATTCTTAGGGTAAATTCCTAGGAATGGAATTCCTGGGTCAAATGGTATTTCTATTTTTAGTTTTTTGAGGAACCTCCATACTGCTTTCCACAAGAGTTGAACTAATTTACATTCCTACCAGCAGTGTAGGAGGGTTCCCCTTTCTCCACATCCTTGCCAACATTTGTTATTTCTCTTTTGGATGGTGGCCATCCCAAATGGTGTGAGATAATATCTCATTGTGGTTTTAATTTGCATTTCTCTGATGACTAACGATGTGGAGCATCTTTTCATGTGCCTGTTGGCCATCTAAATTTCTTCTTTGGAGAAGTGTCTTTTCAGGTCCTCTGCCCATTTTTTAATTGGCTGATTTGTTTTGTGTTTGTTGAGGCGAGTGAGCTCTTTATGTATTTTGGATGTCAACCCCTTATTGGATAGCTCATTGATGAATGTATTCTCTCATACTGTAGGATGGCTTTTGGTTCTATTGATGGTGTCCTTTGCTGTACAGGAGATTTTTAGTTTGATGTAGACCCACTTCTTCATTTTTGCTTTTTTTCCCTTGCCCAGGGAGATATGTTCATGAAGAAGTTGCTCCCATTTATATTCAAGAGAATTTTGCCTATGTTTTCCTATAAGAGTTTTATGGTTTCATGACTTACATTCAGGTCTTTGATCCATTTCGAGTTTACTGTTATATATGGAGTTAGACAGTAATCCAGTTTCATTCTCTTGCATGTAGCTGCCCAGTTTTGCCAACACCAGCTGTTGAAGAGGCTGTCATTTCCCCATTGTATATCCATGGATCCTTTATTATATATCAATTGATCATATATGCTTGGGTTAATCTCTGGACTCTCTATTCTGTTCCACTGGTATATGGGTCTGTTCTTGTGCCAGTACCAAATTGTCTTGATTACTGTGGCTTTGTAGTAGAGCTTGAAGTTGGGAAGCGAGATGCCCCCTGCTTTATTCTTCCTTCTCAGGATTGCTTTGGTTATTTGGGGTCTTTGGTGGTTCCATATGAATTTTAGAACTATTTGTTCCAGTTCATTGAAGAATGCTGTCGGTATTTTGATAGGGATTACATTGAATCTGTACATTACTTTAGGCAGGATGGCCATTTTGACAATATTAATTCTTTCTACCCAAGTGCATGGGATGAATCTCCATTTATTAGTGTCCTGTTTAATTTCTCTTAAGAGTGTCTTATAGTTTTCAGGGTATATATCTTTCACTTTGGAAGAGCTTTTTGATGTATTTTTTTATTGCTTTGCTAATATTTTGTTGAAGATTTTTGCATTTGTGTTCATCAGGGATATTGGTCTACAATTTTCTTTTTTTGTAGTGCCTTTGTCTAGTTTTGGCATTAGTGTAATACTAGCCTCAAAGAATGAGTTTGCAACTATTTCCTCCTCTTCTGCTTTTTGGAATACTTTAAGAAGGATAGGTATTACCTTATCTTTAAATATTTGGTAGAATTCAGCTGTAGAGCCATATGGTCCTAGACATTTTCTCTAGGGAGTTTTTGTTTACCAGTTCAGTTTAATCACTAGTAATTTTCTGTTGAGATTTTCTGTTTCTTCCTAGGTCAGTCTTAGAAGATTGTATGTTGGCATCCATTTCTTCTAGGTTGTCCAACTTATTAGCACATAATTTTTCATAGAACTCTCAAAATTCTTTGAATTTCTGTGGTGTGGATTGTAACTTCTCCTTTTTCATTTCTCATTTTGTTTATTGGTGTCTTCTTTTTTTCTTGATAAATCTGGCTAAGGGCTTGTCTATTTCATTTTTCTTCTCCAAGAATAACCTCTTGGTTTTATTGATTTTTTCTATTGTTTTTAGTCTCTATTTTATTTATTTCTGCTCTTATCTTTATTATGTCTCATCTCCTACTAATTTTGGGCTGTGTTTGTTCTTTTTCTATTTCCTTAGTTATAGGGTTCAAGTGTTTATTTAAGATTGTTCTTGTTACTTGTGGTAGGCCCATAATGCTATAAACTTCCCTTAGAACTGCTTTTGCTGCAATCCACATATTTTGAACCACTGTTTCTGTTTTCATTTGTCTCCCTGTATTGTTTGATTTCTTCTTTGATCTGTTCCTTAATCCATGGATTATTTAGAAGCATATTGTTTAGCCTCCACCTGTCCATGTTTTTTCCTGTTTTTTTTTTCCTTGTAATTGAGTTCTAGTTCCATACCACTGAGGTCTGACCAGGTGTTTCACAAAATTTCAAACTTTTTGAATTGACAGAGTCTTTTTTTGTGTCCTAATATGTGATCTACTTTGGAGAATGTTTCATGTGCACTTGAGAAAAATGTGTATTCTATTGCTTTGGGGTTGATATTCTGTACACAGCTATTTAGTCCATCAGGTCTAATGTGTCATTCAACACCTTTGTTTCTTTTTTTACTTTCTGTCTGGATGATCTATCCATTGATGTAAGTAAGATGTTAAAATCTGCTACTATTATTGTGTTGCTGTCCATTTCTTCCTTTAGGTCTATTAGTATTGGTTTGTATATTTAGGTGCTCCTATGTTGGGTACACAGATGTCTGCAATTGTTATATCCTTCTTTTGGACTGATCACTTATCATTATGTAATGTCCTTCTTTCTCTCATTACTGTTTTGTTTTGAAGTCCATTTTACCTGATATAAATATTGCACCTCCAGCTTTTTTGCTCCTATATGCATGGTATATCTTTTTTCATCCATTCACTTTCAGTTTGTGTGTGTCTTTAGATCTGAACTGAGTCTCTTGTAGGCAATAAATAGATGGCTCTTGTTTTTTTATCCATTCAGACACCCTATATCTTTTTATTGGTGCACTAAGACCATTTACATTTAAAGTTAATTATCAATCTGTATCTTCTTACTGCCATTTTTTTAAATGTTTCCTGGTTGTTTTTGGTGTTCTTTGCTGATCCTTTATTCCTCTCTTGCTCTCTTCTTTTATGACTTTCTTTAGTGTTAAATTTGGGTCCCCTTCTCTTACTTTATAAGTATCTATTACAAGTTTTTGGCTTGTGGTTACTGTGAGGTTCTTACATGAGATCCTATGAATATAACAATCTATACAATAAACTGATGTTCACTTAGGTTAGAATGCTATCTAATAGCACCACATTCTTACTCCCCCTCTTCCATGTTTTATATATATATTCTTTTAGATCTTTCTATTAAGTGATTCCCTTAACTAATTTTTAGATATTCTTTTGTTACCTTTGTTTTTGAACCTCATACTAGCTTTTAAGTAACTGATCTATTATGTCTGCTACATGTTTGCTTTACCAGTGGAAATTTTTCCTTTTCTTAATTTTTTGCTTCTACTTAGGGTCTTTTCCTCTTAAAGAAGTCCCTTTAACATTTCTTGTAAGGCTGGTTTAGTAGTAGTGAACTCTTTTAATTTATCTTTATCTGTGAAGCTCTTTATCTCTCCCTGAATTCTGAATGATAACCTTGCTGGGTAGAGTACTCTTGCTTGGAGGTTTTTTTCCATTTAGCACTTTGAATATATAACTCCCTTGTGGCCTTAGAGTTTCTGCAGGGAAATCAGCTGATAACCTTAGGGAGTTTCTCCTATATGTAATATGTTGTTTTTCTCTTTCTGCATTCATGATTCTCTCTTTGATCCTTGACATTCTGTTTATCATGTATCTTGGTGTGGACCTCCTTAGGTTCATGTTATTTGGAGTGACGGTGCCTGCTGTCGAAGTCAAACAGTCTGAAGGGGAGGCGTGGAGCTGAATAAATGTACAACTTACTCTGAGAGGACACCCGGTCAAGCCGGGATGCCTGATGTAGTGTGCTGCACGTTTTCTTTGGGTGAAATAAGAGAACAAAAAACACAGTCAACACAGACAGACAGACAATGGCTGCAGCCCCGATGTGGCGCAGCACCTTTATTTTTATACTGCCTTTCTCGGACCTCAGCCAAGTGCTATACTCATCTTTCCCTTCTCAGGGGGGGCAGGCCAGAAGCAGGGGAGGTATTTTCACACATCCTCAAGGTCTCCCTATTTTCAGAATGAGGAGTCTTGGCTCATCTTCAAGGACAAGATATGTTTTTGTGGGCAGATAACTTCCAAGGACTGCACCGGTTGCTCTCAAGCTTGTGCTTTCCTGTGCTGCATTCAGACATGGGGGAAGGTGCTTTCCCATTCTGCCTGAAAACATGGGAGAAGACAAAGGCAGTCCCCAACATCCCATTTTTCTTTAATAAAACAACCAGCCCAACTCAGACTGGGTCAAGGTATGTGCCTGTCTTAGGTTGTATGGTTGAAGTAAATCCTTACCCATCATGGGGCCATAGTCCTCTGTCGACCACTCCCTGTCTTAGGTTGGTATTTACAATTCAACCATATCTTACCCGTCATTGGCTACCATACTTGACTTTAGAACTTATGATTTACAAGTGGGGGGGAGGGCGTCTGCAATTTCAAATAATGTAGGTCTCTTAAAGCTTGTTGGATGAGTTTCCACATGCTGCGAAGGGTACAAGGCCCTAGTAACAGCAATAGAAGACATAAAATGCTTAGGGTTAAGAGAGGTGTAACAGTGTGCCAGAGACTATTCAGGGGTTCTTTGAACATGTCTTTTATCTGATTTAATATATCAGATGCAGTTTTGGCTGCAAATAAGATATGATTTAAATGGTTCTGGGGTGACCGGGGATATAACTCCCCCTTTTTTGTTTTCTCCAATTGAGCTTTAAGGGTGCCATGGGCATGTTTCACAGTGCCTTGGCCTTGTGGATTATATGGTATCCCAGTTTTGTGTGAAATATACATTACATGGCTGAGATTGAACATGTGAAAAGACAGA
This sequence comes from Manis javanica, assembly GCF_040802235.1. Lineage (NCBI taxonomy): Eukaryota > Metazoa > Chordata > Mammalia > Pholidota > Manidae > Manis > Manis javanica. Next base: position 142,382,121 of record NC_133158.1, read on the forward strand.
CATAACTTGAATATATATATATATAGGTTTTAACAAACTACTAGTTAAATTGCATACACACATTAACAGAATAGGAATACAGATACATAACAAAGGCAGACTTACAATTACTACTTATATCTAATGAAATTAAGAAAACTAGTTAGATAGCTTAGGCATTTGTAAAAACTTATTGACAATATGATGGATATCATCTAATTGATTTGGGGTGGTTTGAGAAAAATCAGACAAATTGAAACAGCACATTCTTGGAAATTGTTCACATCTTACATGCTCTTTTAACAGCAGATAGTCTATAGCAGAGCGATTCTGAAGCACTGCAGCTCGCACTTCTCTCAGTTCTTGATTGAGTTTAGATAATACAGAAGCAGTCAAATTTGTTGTTTTGCTATATGCACAGGCCAGCTTAGATATCTCTTTCTGCATTCCAATGACAAGACCAGGAACTGGCAGGAGGAACGCAGCTGCAACTGCAACAGCGGCAGGATCTCAAAGTTTCAGGTTTTCATCACAATCAGATGGCAGAGCTCGGAGAAGCATCTTGCGCTTATATCCAGGATGTAGAGCAGGAAGAATGTGTCCCACACCACAAACACTTTGATAGTGTGGAGTGAGGGCTTAATATGTTTTGTTATTATACAAAAAATACCCAACTATTTGGAAGTCTATATATCTAGAAGACCATTTTACAATGATTGCACAATTACAGTAAGAGGCTACATGAGTACAATTAATACATACACAGTAATTATAGTAGTACTAACAGGTAAATTTAATTGGGCATCAAGAGTAAGCACTTTAGGGGGAAGAGTGATATTAATGTAACATGAAGCATTCAATAATTAAGTTTAGCATTATTTCTTTTGAGAGTGCTTTCCAGGTAAATATATATCAGATAAATAAGCCAAATTAGTCAAATATTTTCCTTGATGAGGAGAAGAAATTCTTCTGACATGTTTCAGGGGCCCTCTGGAAAATATCAGAGTTAATTAGAAGTAAAAATACCTTTTTAAGTTTGGTCTTGGGAAGCTGTCAAAAGTTTTTAAGGCACTTGCCTAAATAGAATTATACTTATTAAAGAACACTTGTTATTTAACCAGAATGACAACAAGAAAGTCCAAAAGCAAATGCAGAAGGTTACACAGCTAACAGCACCCAGCCTAGTCCTTCGATAGTAAGATCTCACCTTCCCAAACACTCAGACAACTCATTGAGATCTCAAGCATAAGAAACTGCTTTAATAAACAATTAGAAAACTTTTTAAAATTTTTTAACATTAAAGGTAGAGCAATAAACTTTTGTTCTTTTAACAAGCAAAAATTCTAGTCCTGCTGTGTACTTGATATCAAGATCCATTTGCTCTCAATTTTGCACAGCAAGACCATATCAATCCTTCACAAACTTCCCACAACTTTCCTCTTACACTCAGCGTTTTCTTTCCTTGAACAAACAGCTGTGCTTTTGAATAGTTATCTTCTTTTACTTTTAACACAATGCATTTTTATTCCTTATACCTCTCTTATTAAAACATACATTCTTTAGCATACAGAAATGTTTTCCTTATTATATTAAGTAGTTTTAATTAGAACTTAAAACCATTTGGTACCTTAACCTTCAGTGAACACCGAAAAATAGATTATTGTAAACTGTTACATCAGCAGTCTTCAGATTGATACAATTATGAACATGTTTTATCATTTTTGGAAATGTGCCTTACAGCACAATTTCTCTAAGTACAAAATATGTCTATATAACTTAGCAAAACTTTAAGAATTTTGGTTACCACAAAAATTCTCAGGCTGTTTGCAGATATATACACTGTTTTACATTAATACAGTATTATTATTAAGATGTTCATTTGCTACACTTGTTTACTTATTTTTAGCAACCATGCTAAATTACCTATAAAATTTACACTACACATCAAAGTCAAGCTTTTCTTTAAGCATTTTCTTGAAATATTTAATAGGTAACACCAACTTAAATGACTTAAAGTAATCTTTGGCAGCTGATAACTATAAGGACATGTCCATTTCAGTTAAGATTGAATTAGCATTAATGCTTAATATTTTTTATTAGATTTTCTGGAAATTTTAGAATGTCCAATTTTCACAAGCACTTGTTCTTAAATTAATTTTTATCAATACCATCCTGAGGTAGAAATATTTTTTATTTATACAATTAGACACACAAACATACAGACTGAGACATAATGACTACAGTTAGCAACACTTTTCATATAAAAACATATACACAGACAAACTGACATAAAGATTTGAGTTTCTAATACTCAATTGTCTTCTTTCTTCTTAGTTTATTTGATTAAAAGTACTTCCGTTTTCAAGAATACACTCTAAGGGCAAGCAGTTTACATAAATGGGTTAAGGTTTAGACAGCCCCAGTCCAGGGGGCTGGAAATAAAATGCATGTACAATTCTAGCACGAGTTATTTAAAGCCAGGCTGTATTGTAAAAGATAAATTTCTTCTATCTCAGGGACTCTAGTTTAAAACTTCCCAATTTTCAAAGATAATGATGAACCTAGTAAGTAGAGATTTTCACTGAAAGAATTTAGAAAACTAGTTCCATATTGTAGTAGTTCATGGGACTTTTGACTACTTTCCTTGTGGCAAATATATTTAGCTGCATAACATTATATTGGATATCTCTTTCAGGGGCTAAGCCTCTCTAATCAGGGAGTTTGTATTGAGGCCAGGTTTGTGTACAGAAGATAAGACACTTCTTTCTTAGAGTTTAGAGATTGAATTACTCTCAGTTTTTCTAGTTTTTTCTTCCTGAGCTTTAGTCATTTCTTGAGAGCCTCTTGCCTGTCTGATAAGTGTAGGACTGTGTGACTGCTCACTGCTAGAGCCTTGATTCAGGTTACAAGCTTGTTTCACTTCCTTGGGGCTGCAGACAAGGAAATGCCTAGCTCTAGGACGACTGCCTCTAAGGAAAGGAGTTAATAGAATAGAGCTATTTACATGTTGGTTTGAGGGTGTCGCTTGATTATTTTACAGGCCCTATTTACATCATGTTAGCTGCAGGACTACCTCCTAAGCTGTGAAAAACAGCATCTTTTAAATGAGATACCTTCTTTGGGGAACCAAGGACATACTTGTTCTATAAATTCTAAAAATTTTGTTAGTTGTTGTTGCCCTACCTTTGCGCCGTGCATCCGCAGCATATGCTTAAGTATCTGTGCAAACAGGACTCGGCTGTTTCCAGCCCCCATGTTACTCTCAGAGGTTAAATGATCACTGCCCCTCACCTGTTTTGCGCATTCACTGTTATTCCATGGCGGCTCTCACGTACTCCTCCATACTTCCAGGTCCCTGTTCGGGCGCCACTTGACGGTGCCTGCTGTCGAAGTCGAACAGTCTGAAGGGGAGGTGTGGAGCTGAATAAATGTACAAATTACTCTGAGAGGATGCCCAGTCAAGCCAGGACACCTGATGTAGTGTGCTGCACGTTTTCTTTGGGTGAAATGAGAGAACAAAAAACACAGTCAACACAGACAGACAGACAATGGCTGCAGCCCCGATGTGGCACAGCACCTTTATTTTTATACTGCCTTTCTCGGACCTCAGCCAAGTGCTATACTCATCTTTCCCTTCTCAGGGGGGGCAGGCCAGACAGCAGGGGTGGTGTTTTCACACATCCTCAAGGTCTCCCTATTTTCAGAGTGAGGAGTCTTGGCTCGTCTTCGAGGACAAGATATGTTTTTGTGGGCAGATAACTTCCAAGGACTGCACTGGTTGCTCTCAAGCTTGTGCTTTCCCATGCTGCATTCAGACATGGGGGGAAGGTGCTTTCCCATTCTGCCTGCAAACATGTGAGAAGACAAAGGCCATCCCCAACATTGGAGCTCTCTGTGATTCCTGGACCTGGCACTGGTTCCTTTCCCAGATTAGAGAAGTTTTCAGCTATTATCTCTTCAGTAATTTTCTACTCCTTTCTCTCTTCTTCTGGGACTCCTATAATGTAGATGTTAGAAGACATCTGATGTTGTCCAAGAGCCCTTACCCTATCCTCATTTCTTTTAATTCTTTCTTCCTTCTGCTTTTCAGCTAGAATACTCTCCATTACTCTACCTTCCAAGTCACTGATCTGTTCTTCATCCTCTCGCCTGCTGTTCATTCCCTCCAGTGTATTTTTTATTTCATCTGTTGAATTCTTCACCTCTGATTGATTCTTGGAATTTCTCTTTGTTGAGGTCTGCCTTGAATTCTGCCTCATCTGTTGAATTCTTCACCTCTGATTGATTCTTGGAATTTCTCTTTGTTGAGGTCTGCCTTGAATTCTGCTACTGTTATCTCAAGTCTAGTGAGTGTCTTTATAACAATTGCTTTAAACTCTTTATCAGGTAAATTAGTTAACCATGTTTCATTTAGGTTTTTTTCTGAGGCTTTTTAAAAAATTCTGTTGTTTGCAGCATATTACTCTGTCTCCTCATTTTGTACAACTTTCTGTGCCTGGTTCACTGAGTTAGTTGAAAGTGCTCACTCTCCCAATCCTGCCTTGTGTAGAAAAGTCCCCTGTGTAGACTACATGTGCTTCATGGTTTTGGCAAGGTGCAAGCTGAGTAAGTGGGAAACAAGCTTTTTCTGGTGCCGTGGCTCCAGGGTGTGATCTCAAGGGTGCTGCCTTGGCAGCTTGTTGGAGGGTCTCTGGGTGGGCACCTAGGGGTTCTGTGCTAATGGGTGAGGGTGGTGGGCCAGCAGCAGATTACATAAATTGTAGGAACTCCCAGATTGGCATAAACTGAATCCTCTGTACCTCCTCACCCATATGAGCTTCTGCATACTCTAGACTGCTCAGGACCATTCTGGAGAATTCCTGCATCAGGCACCCACCAGGTCCCACTGCTGGCATGGAGTCAGGTTCCATGTACATTCCCCCTCAGCTCCTGTGCACTCTGAGCTGCTCCCTGAAATTCCCACACTGGCACCAGCAGAGCCTGCTGGTGGCCAGGATGAGGCACCATAGACACACATGTTGTCCCAAGGCCTCTGCACACTCTGGTCTGCTCCAGGGGCTTCCTGCATCAGTGCCCACCAGGTCCCACTAGTGACCAGGGATCAGGCCCAGCACATGTGTTTCCCTACAGTGCTCTGGGGAGTTGCCTTGGCAGCATAGCCCACAGATTCATGCACCCTCCCTGTGAACCAGGGAACTTTCCAGTCCGGCTGATGAGAGCTGGGCCAGTGGATTACAGCAGGCAACAGGGTGGGACTGCTGGGCCATACCCATATCCTGCTTTCAACTGCACTATGAAGTGTGGAAGGAGCACAAACAATGGTGCTGGCAGGCTCCTCCAATCCCAGATTGCCTCCAATGGCTTCCTTGCCAAGCAGTAGATGTTAAGTTCTAAAGCTTAGGTTCTTTCATTTATGATCCAGCTGTACTTTAAACTGCCAGGCTTTTTTGGCTCACTCAGCAATATCCCTCCCTCCCCTCTCCTGGTGGCTGTGTTGGGGTGGGGTCCCCCAGGTTAATGTGTCTCTGTCTCTCCTGTTGGGTTTATTTGATCTTTTGGTTCCTCATACAGAAGATATTCACTTCGGTCTTCATTCTTCAGAATGAAATGTTCTGTGTGTAGATATAGATTCAGTATGTAGGAGGAAGGAGGTAGATTCAGGCTGTATTTATTCCACCATCTTCCCAGAATTACAGTTGTTATAATTATTTTAAATCATAAAAGCTCAACTCTCCCAATCATATTTTTCAAATATAATACTTCTACATTTGCATTCCCCAATATTAACAATAAAAAAAGTTTTGCCAATTTATGGGAGGCAGATAAAGATGGAGAAAATTGCACAGAGATAACAAAACCAAAGAATTGCAGAACTAAATGGTACCAAAAGGTCCTACTTTTCCACATTGAATTAGCACACACCTGACCCTTGAACAATCTGGGGATTAGGGTCAGTTGATAATCCACATATAGCTTTTGCCTCCTGAAAAATTACTAATAGCCTACTGTTGACAAAAGCCTTACTGATAACATAAACAGTCAATTCACACGATTTTTTATGTTACATATATTCCATACCGTATTCTTACAATTAAGTAAGCTAGAGAAAAGTTTTTTCAAATTGTTGCAAATCTCCAAAAAACATTCTGATGCATTTAATGAAAAGAATCAGCATATAGGTGGACCCACACAGTTCAAAACAGAGGAGGTTTTTATGAATGTGTTTTACTAAAAAAACAAAAACCTATGACAAAAAATCAGGTGATTTGTTTTTAATTGCAAGTAACTAACAAATTGCTAATAGATATTAGTAAGATTCTTAAGGGCTAAATTGTGTCCCTCTGAAATTCTAATGTTGAAGTCCTAACACCCAGCACCTCAGAATGTGACTGTATATGGACACAGGGCCTTTAAAGAGGTAATTAAGTTAAAGGAAGATCATTAGGGAGGCCCCAACTCATTGGGTTTTTTGTTTGCTTTTAGGCAGAAATATAAACTATATGGTCAATAACCATAGATTAACAGAAATGGCAACAGGACACAGATGCAATACAGTAAAACAGGTAGAGTAGGAGTGGAAGGGAGCTGAAGGACACTGGGCATAAACACAAGTCCTCGTAGGAAGAGGTGATTAGAACACACACACACACACACAGAGGGAAGACCATGTGAAGATGCGGGAAGAAGGGAGGCATCTATAAGCCAAGGAGAGAGGCCTCAGAAGAAACCAAGCCTGCTGACACCTTGATCTCTTGACTTCTAACCTGCAAAATTATGAGAAAATAAATTTTTATTGTTTCAGCCACCCATCTGTGGTACTTTTTTATAGCAGTCCTAATAAACTAATATAAGATACAACCACTCCAACACTTAAAAACAAGTAAAATTACACCTGTGGACTTTTATGAGATAACTTATATCAAAGGTCAAGATAACACATACAAAGAAGACTCACAACATTATGGAGTGCAGCTAACTCCAGGCATGTGTAAAGTGAAAAAACTTACAATGATTAACCCTGTGGAGGAGGTCAAGTAAAGATAAACAATTGAAGTGAAAAATGACTGTGATAGAGATCTTTATGAGGTACTAAAATGTTAAACATATATATAGTTCAAGAGAGCAGTAATTCATAGCTGCAAAACTCACATAAACTGTAAACAGTGTTTTAGGTATTGTTAACATATACTAACCAAAATTAACTGGAATTAAAAGGTTGCTTCTGGACAGAGAACAAAGTTATTCATTCTGATTGGTAATGGAATTATATATATATAGACATATTCTAAATGCTTACTGTAATAATTCAACCTCAAACATTTACCTCATCTCCAGTCATCATTTACATTTAAGTACTACCCAATTTTATTTTGATTAAGTGTTACTAATTATTTTTACTTAACCCTTTCTAATAGACATCATAGTTAATGTTTCAAGGATCATCCATAATAACAACTATGTTAGCTGTTAACGTCCCACATAGCTAGTCAGAACTCACCAACAACATGAGTGACTTTGTACATATCTCATGCTAATTGATCTGTGTGCTTCAGGTCTGTTTATTGTTTTATAAAAGTTCAAACGCTAAATGAAGAAAGAAATGTTGACTTTGAAAGATCTTAATTTAGCTTTATGTACAGTATGTATATGAAATACATGTTTTAAAATTTCTATTATACCAATACTGGGAAATTTCACAACATCTATTTCCCTTACCTATCATACACATACACGCACACACTCATGCAAATTCCATACTCAAAATCTTGGAATTAGCACATGGTTCTGTTCTTGCATAAATAGTATAGGCTTTGTCAGCAAGGGTACAAAATTGATTCTTATGCTAAAGAAACATACTGGAGATGTGTTACAAAAGATTCAGGTCTCCTGATGTTTAGATGATACTTAAGTCCCATCTGCCATGTCCATTTTTTATATAATGATGCATGGTCAATTCCAGACTTCTTCTTTCATATTTTTTTTTAACTTATATTCTTGCTCTTCTTACTTTCCACAGAAGCCACACTTCAGTTTTTAATTTTCATTCTCATATATATAATTACTACTGTAACAGTTCTAATTCTTAATGTTATAGGGGCAGCATAGTATACAGACTTTGGGCATCTATTTCACACTAAGGAAGATCTGGAGTCAAATCTAGCTCCACAATTTTGATCAAGATGGCAGAAGGAGCACATGTATGTATGTCTCTTACATCCTTAAGTCTCTATTATATGCCAAAGCCTAATAAGAATTACATCCCTAGTAAGAATCAAAGAAAAAAGAGGTAAAACAAGATGAATTGAGCATAGTGCCAGAAAGAAGAATCCAGAAGAATACCTTGCAATATTCTAAATTAAGATTAAAGTAGGCCGAGTGCTGATTGTTGAAAAAAGAGCAGAGAAAGACAAAACAGAGCGTAAGAAGTAAGCTGATCTTCCCGCAAGGAATTCCACAGAACTCCAAATACAGTCAAGTTACAGTTCACTCTAGAAATGAATGAGTGATTCAAAATGAGGAAGCCATTAATGTAATTCATTGTCTTACAAATTAAAAAGAAAAAAATTAGATTATCTTATTACCAAATGCTAAGAAAAAATTCATCAGCTAAAAATTTAAGCCAAATAATAATAAAAAGAAATTATTTGGAGGGGACTAACCAAAATACAACAGCAAACTTCATTGTAAGTGGTAAAAGAGTTTCACGTAATCACAAATAGGAATGACGTCTATCACCATTATACAGCATTGTTTTTGAGTTTCTAACAACTGCAATAAAAAATAAAATCAAACAATCAGTATCAAAATTAGGAAAAAAACAACTATTTTTGCTGACAGTATAACTTTACATGTGTAATATCTCAAAATTATAGTAAGAAAAAACCTATCAGAATTAATAAAGGAATGTGGTGAGATGACTGCTTCAATTTAAAGATATATAAATACTTAGCTCTCTGCTTCCCTACTGCATTAATATCTAGATTTGTAAATGGACAAAAAAATCCCATTTACATCAGCATACAATACCTATATATTTAATAATTAAGGGACAGGATTTACATAAAGAAAACTAGAAACTTAAAGATATAAAACAAAATCTCAACAAATGGAAAAAGCATGTCATGTTTTTGAATGGTAAAATTTGATATGAAAATATTTTCTTAAACTAATACCTAAATATAACACAAATAATTCCAATATTATTGGAATTAGAAACAATGATGGCAATAAATGTGGAAGACTAGATGTCAGAAAATAGACAAGAAAATAGAAAAAGAACATGAGTGGTGGTGGAATTAGGTCAGGCGAAATGATAATCACCCATGTATTTAAACATATTTTGAAGCCATTCTAATCAAAACGGTATAATATTGGCATAATTCTAGCCAAAAAGTTCAGAGAAACAAAAGAGAAAGCCCAGGGATAAATAGCAAATAGCATGCATGTGTACTGTGTATGAAGTGTATGTGTGTATGTGTATGTGTGTGTATGTGTATCCACACATATTTAATATATACCAAAATTATGACAATTCAGTGAGAAAAAGGTTTTTTAAAAATCATTATATGCTTACTAGAGCTAAAGGAATAATACCCTTTAAATGAATAACTATGACCAATGGCAAAGAAACCAATAGGATAATGGGCAATGAAGCTGAATATAAAAATCACAGAAGAGAATCTCAAAAGGCAATACGAAATGTTTTCATTCTCTGTATTAATCAGGAGGGCATATTAAAGTATCGATAACATATTGCCTTTTCATTATATTACCAAACTTTAAAACTGGAAGAAAGGAACTGCCACTCACTGGAATGAGGAAAACTCCAGAATGAACAGGTTTGTCAAGAGGAGAGTATCTTGGACTTTATCAGGAGCTCCGTGTGGGCATGATCTGTTAGAGATGCAGATGGTATGCCAAATGCGTGACTGCAAAGTTGATACTGTAAATACAGGTCCTTAGTCCACAGTGGAGAACTGAGCTGGAGATCTAGACATGAGAATGGACTAAATGTACAGAAGAGTTACAAGGATTGAGCCCTCTAGCACTCTAGTATTCTGGAAGGTGTAGTTTATTTATAGAGTCCCCAGCATCACAGAGCAAAATACTGAAGGGGCAGATAAGATAAGAGTCAGAAGTAAATTAGCAACATACACGGAATAATTCGGCCATTAAAAAGAAAGAGTCAGCACTATATCATTTACTTTGGAGGGATTTCCAGGAAGTGTGGTCAAGAGCAAAAAATCAGTGTGCAGAAAAGTTTATTTAATATTTTTGCACTTATATAAAATGAATTATGATGCCCCCCCGAAAAACTCCCAGAAAATCAGTGTGTATGTTCACATATAAGTATATAAATAAGCAGCAGAAAAATAAGGAAGAATATGTACTAATGGTTAACTTTGATCACCAAAAGGAGAATACAGGAGAGAATGGAGGGTGAAGTACGCCAGAAATTGATGTAATTTTAATATAATAAATTTGCAATAATTTTGAAAGTTGCCACAGTTTTTTAAATGACTCATATGACACTGTATGACAGAGACTGTGGTATAGAACCAAGACACTCATTCCTCTAGTTGCCAGGAGTGATGGCTACGACCCTCACAGCCAGTTGTATTCCCAGGAATTGCCCTTGACAGAAGGGAACCACCTCACCACAGCTGCAGTATTGTGACATAAATAAGAACTGTGTATTTGGTCTTTGTCCCTAGTTCCTGACACAGAGCTCCTAATCCCTTGTAATTTCCTGAGTGATAGATGTGCTAGGAGCATTTTTTGCTCTAATAATTGGTCTTTGGCCCTTGTTCTTGACACAGAGCTCCTAAATCCCTTGAAATTTCCTGAGTGATAGGAACATCTTTTGCTTTAATGAGGCACCTCTGGGTGGGCTTCTGGATGGCTTTAGGATGAGGGCTGGTCACTGGAAAGACCAAGCCAGGATTAGAGGCTTGAAACTGTCAACCTGTCAAAGAATTTTGATCTAAACTAAAACTGGAGGATATAAAACAGAAAATCTCATGCATGCGCCCTCAGGAAAACAAAATTGAAGGACTGAGAGGCTGACTTCCTGAAAATGTCTGCTTTACAGAAAAATGATAATACTGAAATTTTCTTAAACAATAGGAACTTAGTCAGGAGTTGCCTCATATCAACCTTGGAAATATTTACTTAGGGTTTCCACAGACATGAACATGAAATAACCCTGGTTGGGTTGGTCTCACAAAATAACCTGAATTGAGCTTTGTTTGTACTTTTGTACTGGTTTTGTCTACTTGGGGAATTTTCAAAACTAGTCTCTGTTTGTTTTTTAACAGACTCTAACTGAATTCCCCCCTTTTTATATTCCCTACCTATAAATACATCCTACCCCAAACTCAAGGGACTCGCCTATACCTGACTATAGTGTGTGTGTCCAGAATTACAATTCCTTTGCTAACCCCAAATAGACTCATCTTTTGGGGAATTTGAGCTTAACTATTTTCATCTTTATTTAGATATATAAGTCCCACACTCCATCTCTAGGGAGGGAAAACTGAGTTCAATGGCCAATGATTTAATCATGTCTACATAATGGAACCTCCACTAAAAACCTAACCAAAAGGTCTGGAGAGCTTCCATTTTGTTGAACACACTGAGGTGCTCCCAAGAAGGCATGGAAGCTCCATGACCCTTCACTAAACCTTGCCATATGCATCTTTTCCATTTGGCTGTTCCTGAATTGTATCTTTTATAATAAAGATGTAATAGTAAGCAAAGTGCTTTCTTAAGTTTTGTATGCCAGTCTAACAAATTATTCAACAAAACAAGATGGTCAGAGGAACCCCTGATGTACAGCAGGTCTGTCAAAAGTATGAGAGGCCCAGTCTCATAATTGGCATCTGAAGTGGGTGGGGGGCAGTCTTGTGGGACTGAGCCCTGAACATGTGGGGTCTGTGCTAACGCAAGACAGTTAGTGCTAGAATGAGTTAAATTGTTGGACACCCACTCAGTGTCCACAGAGAATTGGAAAATTGCTTGGTGTAGGAAAAACACATGCGTTTGGTAAAAGTAGCAGAAAAAGAGTGTTTCCTTTTGCAAGGTCATATCCTTTCCCTGAGAAAAGCTAGTCCAGGACCCAACGACAAGGATACAAAGGCCGAATCCTCTCATTTCAGTATGTGCTAACAGGGGGCTCCAGCGCTCCCCACTGCGTTGGGTGAGGTCTTAGTGGTGATGTACCTCTGCTGAATTTCTCCCACTGTCCCATCTTGCTTTCCTCACTCCTTCATGCCATTCAATTAATTTCCTACACACAAACCCCCTTATCAAACTGTTACCTGGGAAACCCAGCCCAAGGTACATGTGTAAGGTACATGTGTGAAAATAAGCATATAGATGTTACTGAATGTGAGTATGTGTATGTCAATATACTGACAAAGAATTACAGTGAATGTGGCCCTTAAAATGGTAATGTCAGGCCTGGGAGTGAGGAGGGATTTTCAGGCAACCTTTTCTTCTTCCCTATGCTTTTATCTGTTTTTCTTCTTAATTTTGCAATGATCATATATCATGTTTACAATCAGAAAGCATATATTATTATAAAAAGGTATACAAGTTATCAATAGGATAATTAAAATCATGTAGTTATGATAAACTGAGAGGAGAATGAAAAAAGGAAACCAACACTATTCATACCAGGGAGCCGGAAGATGCAGTGTGAAGATTAGTCAAATATGGGGAAGGAGTATATTATTTTAAAGTTATTAAGATAATCTCTAGAAATAGCAAAAACTAGAACTATTGAAAATGGTCACTTCTGGGATGTGAAGCTTGGGGTATGAAGTGTGAGTAGCGATAGTTCCTTCTGGTTTTCATTTACATTTTCTGTATTGTTTAAAAAATTTTTAACCATGCATGCTCTTACTCTGGTAATAATTTCTTAATTCCTTTTAGAAAAATATGCATTAAAACAAGCCTGAAATAACTTTTTTGAATGATAATACTGATAATAGAGATACACTTGAGTTGTGAGTTAATTTATGTCATTACTGTCAAACTGCCTAAAAAATTATTTTTCCTAATTTATATGAGCACATAAAATTTAAAACCAGCGTTTGCCACCTATTAGATATAGATTCTTGGAGAAGTTATTTAGCCTCTATAAATCATATTTTCCTCATCTGGAATATGGCTATAAGAATAATTGCCTCATTTGAATTAAATGAGATAATGCATTTATAGTACTTAGTAGAATCCCTTTCACATGGAACTGTTTGGTAAATGATAATTTAAACTAAGACCTGATTTTTCACCTTCCTTACCAAGTTCACTTACCCATGTAGATTGATCAATAGGTGGGTGCCATATGTCCTAGGTAACATCTATCATTCCCAAGTAATTATTAATAGTACCACTTTCACATTCGAAAGTGTCTCAGCCTGGTTGACAAGTTACATGGTTATTCTGCTTATCAATAATAACACTAATACAAGAGAGAAAAGAAATCAGATACTCTTCTCAAGTTCATTAGGCACTTCTCTCAGCACACTACTTAGCTAATATATATATGGTGAATGGTGAGTGAAGCCTGTCCATTGTATGCAATATATATTTCACATATAAGTCATACAATCATTGAAAGGTTTAACTCAACAGCATCTCTGAGCAACCAAATATGACAACAACACAACTTTTAAATTTTTATAATAATACAAATAAATTATTTTGAATTGAGCTTACCGTCAACACCTCTGAAAAAGATTAAATTGAGCAGGCATGATAATTCTTCCCATCAAAGAATATCCTAGGTCACCCGATGTAGAAAAAAATAACCACTAGGTTGATGTAAGACTGAATCCTATTATTTCTGTCCTCCTCACCCTCCCTAAACAGCTCCTTGTGTTTCTTTGAAACACATTTCAGGTTACTGAGATATAAATATATAAAATTAACTTTTTTTTAGTAGAACGAAGCCCTATGTGAACATTAGAATATTATGAATTGGCTCTCATTTAAATGGTCTATAAAAAATCTTTTGAAAGATTTTATTATCAATTTCTTATTTTTAAAAATCAAGCACATCATCTATGAGAATTACATTGACCGGACAGAAAAAATTGAAAGCTCTACCTATGCATCTTTAAATGGCCTATCTATAATGTCTAATCACCTCAAAGATATCATTTTCCAACAAAGTTGTACTTAGCAGTATGTCTTTAATGCCAGTCTCAGTAATTAGGACTCAATCTTCCCACCACTAGTAACACAACTACCGGCGACCCAGAAAACTCCTGCTGACACTGGAGTAACAGGCCATTCCCAGTCTATCCCCTTTTCAGAGTTTATCTCCTCTTCATACAGACTTTCTTCCACCTAAACGAAAACATCAAATGCTGAAATATATGTGGCAGGCCACAAGAGTCTAAAATTATAAGTAGACAATGACTCTAAATGGACAATACTATTCAAATGGCTCTAGAATATGACTCTTTAGTGTAAGCAGCATCAAAGGACCTCTGCTCCATTCCAACATCCCTAGTCGTCTTTAATTTTTCTTGGTCTCTTAAAGACCTCTACCATAGCCAAACAAATTCTCTCACTGTCTTCAACAGTTCAGTTATTTCTGCTCCTAAACATTTACATTTAATGTCGACTCCAGTAAGAATACATTTACCCACAATTTCTGTACATGCTAGTCATGTGTATCATATTTGCAGTCTTTCCTGATCCATATCACAATGTCTCTTGCCAGCCATTTCCCAGCCACATCACAGGCTGAGCTCTTCCATCTACATTTAACCTGTGTGAATAAAAAGACACAACTGTGGCAGAGACTGACTAGCTTTTCATCACATTCATTCTTTTTCTTCCTAGGCTTTTAGAGTTCTACCACATTTTCCAGGCTTCCTTATAATCAAGTTTGGCCATATGATTGAGTTGTAGACAATTAAATATGAGTGGAAATGTGTCTTTTGGCCTAATCCATGTGCAATTCTCTATGCTTCTTACCGCATTCTCCAACTTGAGTCAAACAATCGTTATCAGTTTTGGAAGGCAGGGCCTTAAGACAGTGAAGCTACAGTATGGATTCACCTTATAGAAAAAGGTGCTCCCTATCCAAGAATGTCTGCTTGGGACTGTTACATGAGTGTAATATAAATCTGCATCATGTTAATTCACTGGTATTCTGTAATCTGTCTGTCTACAGTTGGCATTTCCCAAGTTAATACAGAAATTGGAATCAGAATTGAGGTTAGTTAGTAGTAGTAGATAGCAAAGTAATTGATAGTAGAGGTTGAAAAGATAGAGACCTATGTTACATCATGGTCAACTATCACCTGAGATAATCTAGAATAAGTGCAAATAATATTCCATTGAACCTGTATCTCTGAGGACAATAGTTATAACAGTTGGACTGTGTATTATTTTTCCTTTCTGACTTTTTGCAAAGTGCTAAGGTCTACATGTTTGTGTTCCCCAAAATTCATATGTTGAAGCCCTCACCCCCAGTGTGATGGTGTTAGGAGGTGGGGCCTTTGGGATGAGGTTAAATTTTGATGAGGTCACGAGGGTAGTTACTGCATGATGGGATTAGTGCCCTTACAAGAGTAAGAGACCAGAGCTCTCTCCCTACCACGTGGTGACACAACAAGGAGGTGGCCATCTGCAAGCCAGAAAGAGAGCTCACCAGGGCCCCACTATGCTGGCACCTTGGTCTGGGACTTCCAACCACTAAAGCTATGAGAAATAAAAGCTCACTGTTTAGCCACCCAGTCTCTGGTATTTTTTTAATAGCAGCCTGACCAGACTAAGACACAGGCATAAAATGAAGAGATGTGCTAAGGAAAGAATTAGATGGTCTAAAGGTAAAATGAAAAGGAATATAGACAATCCAGAAATGTAGGGCCTTGAAGGACTGGAAAATTAGAAAACCCAACTGCTTTTAGACCTCAACTACAAGAATAAAAGATGGAAAATAATTTTGAAAGGTACAAACTCATTATGATTGCTTAGTTGAGCAATGTCTAAGGCTTGAGCAAATTGCACTGAGGGCATTTCCTTCCTATGCCAGCCTATTGTGTTTCAGATGCTAAAAAAAGATAGTCCCATTAAATTGAGAAATAGAAGCAAGAGGTATTGAAGACCTCTCAAACACCACCAGGAAAACACATTGATGAAATAAAGATGACTTTACTAAGCTTACTGCAATGAGAAAGAACACTTTGACTAAGTTTTAGTAATATCTCAAAAGCTAAAATTCAGGAAATGATAGGAAGATTTAAGGCCTAGACTGAGTTTAGGCATATATTATAAGGCAAGGGTCTTGTTCAGCATGGGCAGATTATGACATACTCGCTTTGGATTTGGGAGCACAGTGGGACAATGGCCTTGAAGCCACCTTGATAAATAAGCTATTGTTCTTAATGACCATGTTAGTTTGTTTTACAGACTTATATTCCAGATAAAGGTATTTTGGGGAGCAAGTAGCTAACCTGTGCTTGTTCTCTATGTTTAAATAAGGACAGGGATATATGCCTATGTCATCATTGGTTAAGTCAGAGAAAAGAAACTATGTTCACAGGCAGAGGAAAGTATGGTTTAAGCACTGTTTAACAGAAAGACAACAAAATGGTTTAACATCGATTTCCATTTTTGACCATTCTCTAACCTATTCTAGAGGATAGATTATTTACCATCTGGGGTCATGATCAATCCATTTATGCATTGCTATTTAATGAGCCAAGTTCATATATTAAATTTCCTTATTCATGATAATCTATTATTAAATCATTTGACAGCAGGTGGCTGGCTATATAATATTATTTAAGACTCAGAAGGTAGCATATCTGAGCACTGCAACACAGGCAAATACTAAGACAAGAATTATGATAGAGTTTATAATCCACTTCTAAACCAAAAGTAAAGAGTGCCTACATTAAAGCAAGATCCAGTTCCCAATGTGAAGAGCCTGTAGTACATAATGTAGTTATTTACCAAAATTTTAGAAACAATAAAGATTTCAGAAAAGTATTCAGGACTAAAGAGAACAATATAATAACTAAGGCTGCTCTGCTTTGAATCACACCAATCCAGGCTCACGAACTTCTAAGCAAGGAAACCTGCATCCTTAGTGGCCTGTCCTGCTCTCCCGCCCATGTTTACTATCACACATGCACATACCCAACCTCACACATTATAAAGCAAGGAGTGAGGAGACTTGACAACAGAAGAAAGAAGCCCAAAATTCCCTCTTAGTAGCTAAGTTTTGGGATCTCAAATCAAAACCCAGTTTTTCTTCCTTTTGAACTAACTTATCTAAAGATTTCTGTCTGTTTTTTTCTTCCATTTTGTGTTTTGAGAGAGAAAAAAATAGTGTATCAAAATGGACCCCATGCGATATCAGGTACTTCCCTGAACATAGGCAAACAGCATGAAGTTAAGCTCAAGCAGTAAGCCTTCTTGCAGGTCTATTAAAATAGTGATGTTTTAGTCAGCTTGGGCAGCCATAATATAATACCAAAGACTGGGTAGTTTAAACAACAGACATTTATTTTCTCACAGTTCTGGAAGCTGGAAGCCTGAGATCAGTGTGCCAACATGGCTGAGTTCTGATTACAGCTCTCTTCCTGGCTTGTAGACAACTGTGTTTTTGTTATGTCCTCACATGGAGAGACAGAGCCAGAAAGGAAAAGCTCTCTCATGTCTCCCATCTCCGCACTAATCCCATTAAGAGAGTCCCACCCTCAGGACTTCACCCAAACCTAATTATCTCCCAAAGACCCCAATCTCCAAATACCGCACTGAGAATTAGGGCTTCAACATATGAATTTTAGGTAGATACAATTCAGTCCACAGCAGGTGGCTTTCACTTGTACACTATGTTTTTCTTAGTCATATTCCAAGCTCTGTTTCTGTGACAGTTTTGTTACAATGGCCAACTACTATGAAAAGTTCCTAGATGTTGTTTTAACAAAGAGAAATGCTATCCTAGATGTGATGTCTAAGAGCTTTGGACTCTTGGCTGTCTGCCCTTTTTGCACTGTTGGTAATCTAAGAAGTTGCTTAGTAGTGGGGTCCAATCAACAAAGATACTGGTTAATGCATTAAAAGGAACTTATACTAATAAGGTCAGACTGTTTTGACTTACCTTTTAGCTAAATCACAAGAAAATCATAGCCAGGCACTAGACACATACCAAGTTGATGCAAAGACAAGTATAAGATAGAGGCTTTATGGACATTATAGTTCAAGGACAACAAGTGTTTGTTAGCAAATCCAGAAACTCAGAGCTGCACAGAATATAAAGAATAGCTGCATAAAATAAAGAACAAGCACATGCAGATTAATTCATGACAATCTGTAGCTCTGTTCAGTTGGATCTTGTTCTGTATATTTTGGGAAGAAACTGTCTACTTCATGAGGTCATCAACTTCATCCAAATATCTAGAAACTGCCTCTTCTCAAAGATCATCTGCTTCTGGAGGGTACCTAAGAATGATCAGTCAGCTTGAAGCCTTTGTCCAGGAGTCTTCTAATGAGCTTCAGATGGTTTATACTTTCATTGGTAGATACAAACCAAAAATCAACCTTCGAAAATTTTACTATGAACCTAATGATTAACAGTAGCCGATAATTCTATTCCTTATGAATACAAGGGATGTCCATGTTTGACATTTCTTCCAGAAAACCAAATCTCTACATTTTAAGTTATGTAAAGGTTGTTTAGGAGGCTGTTGGGGAAAGGCTGCCTGTATCTGGCTATGGTAAAACTGAACATACTGCATAAATCCCATGCAGTATTCAGGCATGTCTACTTACAACAGGACAAAGCCTAGTATTAAAGGTAATATTCCTAAATTCATGAATCAGTCTGTTTCTAACCCATAACAAAAATGTCAATGAACATCAAAAGGAGTCGATCTCATCATGATTAAGTTCAGTGGAAATACCTTAGACCAATTTCAAAGTATTCTGAGAGCTTTGAAAATTTTCGTTTTAGAATTCCACTTGTTTCCCTCCTTTCTCAAGGGGGTTTACTGAGGTTTTAGAGACCATGAAGTTTCTTAATAAGCAACAAGTCCTTGAAATTCTCTTAAATTAGAACACCAGCAAAATGGATGCTTTATCACTGGAGAGACAGCAAATGAAAATCAAGCAATTGCATCACTATTGATGCAGCTTAGCTCTATGGCTGGAGAGCCTCCAATCAATTCTCTGAATAAACAAACAATAACCAAGACATTTAAAATTCATTCTAGGTGTTTGCTAAATAAAATACATTTTGAGATTTTCAAAGTTTTGGATTGCTGGGCATAGCAAGGTAAGGGCATTGATGAACAAGGTGTGAAACATGGCTGATTTAGTTGTTTCACAGAATTATCTCTCAGGAGCAAGAACCTGGAGCACACAGGTTTGGTGCTGCTTGCTTTGCCAGACCAATTTGTCTTGGTCTCAATATTATTCAACATAGGAACAGGAAGTAGTCATGGTCTCAGTAATACATACTGTGGGGATAAGAAATTATGTTGGTGTTCATTTCCAAGAGAGAAGAAGTAAAACAAAAACCAGAGAATACGATCACAGAAGAACTTTGGGAATGGCTCCCAGAATTAGAACCTGCTAGAAACAAAGATATCAGCAGAAGCCTACTATGTCTCTAAGGTAAACATATTGCCAAAGAAACTCTTGGATGGAGTTTAAAAATCCTTTGATTTCTTCAAACCTTAACACAACCCCTTGGGCACAGTAAAATTCTACCAAACCATAGTGATTGTGAAATTCATACAGCTCTCAAGCAGGACATCTTCTCCAATTCCTATTTCTGCTGTGACCATGGAGGATAATGGATAAAGAGGAATCTTTCATCTGACAGAACCAAGAGATACAGAAAATACTAGACAAGGAGTTCCTTCCAGAGAACAGGATCAAAATCTAATAAACTTCCTCATAGTCCAGAGAGACTTTACTCTGCCTGCCACTGAAAATTGTTAATGATATGGACCAGAGATAACTGGGTCTTTCCCAATATCCCATTTTGGGAATGGGAGTTTTGAGCGTGTTATTTTGTCTCTACTTTACCATTGTATATGGGGCATGTGCGGAACCACAGGTGTGAAGTAGGGAGAGTGAACAGTTTGCGTTAGTTCTTCATTTTAGTTCACAGACCACCAGAAAACACAGACCGACATCTAGATCTGAAAAAGAGAATGCTACATAAGAAAGAGATCTTGACTGGGGCTAGATGCTACCTTAGGCTGATTCCTTTGGTGTAAGGGCACAGATTCTTGTCCCTGTATCATACAATACTAAGATGAGGCATATTTTCCTGACTCCATGTTAAACAATATTGAGATCAGAGCAAAGTTAACTTAGTTACTTGCTCTGAAACATAGTTGTTCCTGAAAGATAATATTGTGAAACAGCTATCAATTAACATAAATATATCTGTAGATATAGAACACAGACACCACTGATACATAACCAGAAAAGCAGAGTGAAACAGAGACTAGCTAGCTGTTCATCAGACCCATTTCCTCTTCTTCCTAAGATCACAGCCAGACTACATTTCCCATCCTTACCAGAGGCTGGGCATGGCATTTCACCAAGTACTAGCCAATGGAACAAAGGCAGAACCGATGTGTGTCTGTGTCCCGAAACACTTCCTACATCTGATCTTCCCTGCTCTGCTCCCCTATGTGGCTTGAGCTTGACAACCACAGTGATCTTGGAAATCATTTGGCAAAAATGACAGGGTCACAAGATGCAAGGAGCCTCAGTCCCAGAAGCACTACATGAAGGTAAGCAACCTGCTGACCAGAAACATAAATTGGATGGTTTTGTGAACTAGAAATCAACATTTATTCTGTTAAGCCACTGAAAATTTGAAAAATGTTAACAACAGTTAGCACCAACTGATTAATAGATAACGTTCATTGCCCTTTGGGGCACATTTAGACCCAAAAGCACCTGCCTTGGGACACAGAACAAAAGCAGGCATTCCCTCCCCAGGCTCCCCTCAGACACACCCCTTGAGCTGGATGATCTGACGACTATACAGAGAGGCCCTCTACTGTCTTCTTCATTTGCCATCCCTCTTCAAATAGACTATTGTGCCTCCAGGGCAGGAATTGTATTTTAGATTCCTTTTTGTAGTCTGCCCAGTAAAGCACATGGTGGACACTCAGTAATACCTATTGAATTCAATGTAATTTTTCAATGCTTACATTCAAACACAAACTGCTTCTCCTTAGCAGCTTGAGGCTACCCAAACTCTTTCCAGCAAACACAATGCCTCATTAAAGTTCTAATTTGGAGAAAAGAATGAATTCAAATAAATGTCTAGTAGAGAAGAAAGAAAACCTTACCAGGAAAACAAGGCTTTCAAATGACAAGTCAGTATTGAACTGTCAAAATCCACCAAGCAGTTAAGAAAAATTCTAAATGCTTGTAAATTCTGGAAACAGGTGTTCAGTCTCAGGTCAGGACACTCTGTTAACTGCCCTGAAAGTGAATGTGCATAAGAAATTTCTAAGTTTGTGACCATGGGAAATTTAATATATGCATCAAAAATCAATAGACATAAGGCACCTAAATGTAATTCAAAACGCCTGGATCCTTTATTTTTAACATATTTGAAATTACCTCATAAGCAGTTTGTGAAAAACTGGTACATTAAAAGTTACCAAGCAGAATCCAAATTTATTCCAGGAACTGGCCCTGAACTAGTAGGAAAATCTAGCAAAAACACATCCGTAATTATCTAGCCATTCCTATAAAAGCATGATGTCTCGAGTCAGCTGGAATGCTTTTCCTTTTTTTGGTCGTCTGCAAGCAACTGAAGAGCCAAGAAAACAAAGCTATTTTAGTCATGTGTTATCAACCAGAGGATCTCAGCCAACCATGCCTTGTGTCAGCATTTTGGGGAAGACAACTGAGGAATATCAGAAATTTTCTGTGCCTTTAACTTTACCGCATTTGCCAAGAATAATTAGCGATGGTCTGGAAGGAATTGTTTGGTTTTTTTTAAGGCAACAATTCATACTTCAGCATTTATGCAAATTTGAGTAATTTAAATGTATGAGATGATTAAGAAAGAATCTTCTCTTTTATTCCCCAAGAGTGTGCCTGTTCTTTTCTTCTCATGCAAATTTCTAGGATAGTCTTTTCTTTGATTTTCTTAGATCCCCACACTACTTAAAATAAAACATTGTAAATATACACAATAAAAACAGAATCTTACCTATGGCTTCATATGAGACTATGTACATACTTGGCAAGACCGGTATTTTAACTATTTTTTAATTGTGACATGATTACGTGGAAAATGATGATGGAGGAAAACACAAAAGCATCTATCTATGGAAGATCTTTAGGATAATTTCTCAGGTCTGATAAATATAGTGCTCGCATCTAAACTCTTAAGTGCCTTACTGCTTTGTGCCCTTGCATCAATTAACATTTAATTTGACTTTTTAACAACCTCACTTATCACTAGTTTTTTCATGCCTGTGAAGCTAACAAATGTTAGCTTTTCAAAGCTGACAGTTTATGATTGCTTATAACCAACACAATTTCAGAGTAACGCAGTAAGAGATTAATGAACCACAGGGATAATGCAGCCACAGGGCTTGCTATAAAAAGAGAGATGAACTACAATCCTGGTGAATGCCTCTTTTGAATAAATATATTTGAAAACCATCTAACCCAATGTCAAGAGGGAAAGCTTCAATCTAATTATATTATCAGAGCTTTTAATTGTATACTTCAGAGGTGATTTAAGGCCCTTGTTTATAAAAGTTCTTTCACTAAATAACATATCTCATATTGGAAATGAAATGAAAAATGTGTCAAGGAAAAGTCTGATTAAACAGTATGAACAAAGCAATCATTTAAGACTCAAACTAATAAAACAATATAAATAGTTTTGTTTTAGGAGAAAGCAGTACACCTGATATATAGGAAACCCTTGAACAACATGGGGGTTAGGGGCACTGACCCTCCATGCAGTTGAAAATCCATGTATAACTTTTGACTCCCCAAAAACTTAACTACTAATAATATCCTGTTGACTGGAAGCCTCACTGAGAACACAGTCAATTAACATATATTTTGCATGTTATATGGGTTATATACTATATTCTTATAATAAAGTGAGCTAGAGAAAATAAAACATTTTTTCAAGTCACAAATCCCCAAAAATTTTCTAATATATTTATTGAAGAAAATCTGTGTATAAGTGGACCTGTGCATTTCAAACCCCATGTTGTTCAAGGGTCAAGTGTATGTATGCATAAATATACATTATCTATATAGATAGATAAACTGTATATATGGAGATATATATATATATATTGCCTTGGTTTTAAGGAACATACTGAGGTATTAACTGTATTAAACCAAGAAAACACCTGCAGTCCCAAATTAGTGCCTGAGAGGAGTCACTTAGCTGTTTTTTCAAGGATGCTAATAGCATTTTACATTTCTAAAGGATATACCTTGAATAGAGGGTTGGTGTTAAAAAGAAAGATTCATATAGGTATTTGGATATCACCCAGAGATACAGATACAAACATAGGTATAGATGTAGATATAGATATATCTCATCCAGACAGATGATATACATATACATAGAAATAGACATAGGCATAGATACAGACATAAATATAGATAACATATCAATAGCATTACTTTATGGGGAGTCAATGAACTTAGTATCTTACATGTACAAGTTCTTCCTATCCTTCAAGATTCATCCAATAAATATTAGCTTCTCAGTGCCTTTTCACTACCTCTCTTTCCAAAATTCCCAGAGCTTTGTATCTGTTCTCTCCTTGTACATTTTAATGTGCATCATAATTATTTGTATAGAAATTTTTCTCTCCATTATTACATTGTAAGCTCCTTTTTGTCAAGGCCAACAATAGTAATTGCTTTATGCTTATCAACTATCAATACAATTTTGTTAAATGAAACGAGACATACATATCATTCAATACTCAAATGGATGTATAACGTAACAAACAGCCTAAGTGAGAGTAATAAAGCTCAAAAATGCATCCATATACTAAGGTAAAAAATTGTAAAAAAAGTTTCAAGAAACATGATATGATTTAAATGGTCTGAATAGATTTGCTTTAACAGCATGTAACATATACATGTTATATAAAACATTGCACAGATTCATTCAAAAAGGATAAAAGAAACAACAGCTGTTGTGTTCAAATTAGACATGTGTTGAATGCCTATTATTGGCCAGGGTCTGTGATGCATGCTACAGGACATAAAGAAACTATTCACCATCAAGGAGTATTATTTAGAAATGGAGACATCCATTTATATAATTAATCAAGCCTCCGTCCCAATGTGTCCATCCCCAAAAAGTCACACTTCAGCTTCGTAAAACTAGGGAAGATGTCATCCACAGATAAATACCATAAGCAGTTTCTGAAAGCTATATTGTAAATACAGAAAACCATAAAGGATGCAATAATTTTCAAGAGAATAGCAGCTTCGTATAGTGGTTGAGGGCCCAAGTGCTAATACCAAATGATCTAGGTTCAGATATTTGCTGATACCAAATATCTCATTGTGGTTTTAATTTGCATGTCTCTGATGATTAGCAATGTGGAGAATCTTTTCATGTGCCTATTGGCCATCTGAATTTCTTCTTTGGAGAAGTGTCTGTTCAGGTCCTCTGCCCATTTTTTACTTGGCTTATTTGCTTTTTGTTTGTTGAGGTGCATGAGCTCCTTATATAATTTGGATGTGAACCCCTTATCGGATATGTCTCTCCTACTAAACAACTGTTACCTTGAGCAAAGTCCTCACCCTCTTACTGCCTCCTATTTCCTATGTGTAAAATGGCATCGTTCAACTATTCAGCTAGAATGCTGTTAGTATTACCTAATAGTAAATACTTCTGAAGATGCCTACCAAATAGGAAATCCTTACAGAGTGGCTGATAGAATTATTTTCTACTAGTATTTTATTATTATTTCTTTGGTGAAAATTATCTCTTCCAAAAAAATATATCTTCCCAAAAGAATACTAGATTGCACCCAAATCAAAGGAGTACTGGCCTAGAAAAGGAGTATACTAGGTAGAGGTGGAGACTGACATACAGAAGCACATGCCACATCTAAAGACCAGGCTTAGCTTAGTTCTAGCCAGCTTCCATTCAGCTGAACAAGCCCAAATTTCCTAGAACTTCCTATTTTCTTAAAAAAAACAATTGGAATCTCTAGTTTCATATGAATTTCCCAAATTTTACAACAATGGGTGGTTTGTGATCACTGCTTTCAAGGAAAGTTAACTATGCTATGATAGGGTTCAGGACATACTACCCCAAAATATGGTATGTTGACCTAGTGAGTATTTTTTTTAATATTATTAATGTACAATTACATGAGCAACATTATGGTTACTAGACTCCCCATATTATCAAGTTCCCACCACATACCCCATTACAGTCACTGTCCATCAGCATAGTAAGATGCCAGAGAATCACTACTTGTCTTCTCTGTTATACTGCCTTCCCCGTAACCTGCCCCCCACTACATTATGTGTGCTAATCATAATACCCCTTTTTCCTCCTTATCCCTCCCTTCCCACCCATCTTCCCCAGTCCCTTTCCCTTTGGTATCTATTAGTCCATTCTTGGTTTCTGTAAGTCTGCTGCTGTTTTGTTCCTTCAGTTTTTTCTTTGTTGTTATACTCCACAGATGAGTGAAATAATTTGACACTTGTTTTTCTCCACCTGGCTTATTTCACTGAGCATAATACCCTCTAGCTCCATCCATGTTGTTGCAAATGGTAGCATTTGTTTTCTTCTAATGGCTAAATAATATTCCATTGTGTGTGTATATATATATGTACCACCTCTTCTTTATCCATTCATCTACTGATGGACATTTAGGTGGCTTCCATTTCTTGGCTATTGTAAATAGTGCAGCGATAAACATAGAGGAGCATATATCTTTTTCAAACTGGGCTGCTATATTCTTAGGGTAAACTCCTAGGAGTGGAATTCCTGGGTCAAATGGTATTTCTATTTTGAGTGTTTTGAGTAACCTCCATACTGCATTCCACAATGGTTGAACTAATTTACATTCCCACCAGCAGTGTAGGAGGGTTCCCCTTTCTCCACATCCTTGCCAACATTTGTTGTTGTTTGTCTTTTGGATGGTGGCCATCCTAACTGGTGTAAGGTGATATCTCATTGTGGTTTTAATTTGCATGTCTCTGATGATTAGCAATGTAGAGAATCTTTTCATGTGCCTATTGGCCATCTGAATTTCCTCTTTGGAGAAGTGTCTGTTCAGGTCCTCTGCCCATTTTTTAATTGGCTTATTTGCTTTTTGTTTGTTGAGGTGCATGAGCTCCTTATATAATTTGGATGTGAACCCCTTATCAGATATGTCATTTATGAATACATTCTCCCATACTGTAGGATGCCTTTTTGTTCTGCTGATGGTGTCCTTTGCTGTACAGAAGCTTTTTAGTTTGATATAGACCCACTTGTTCATTTTTGCTATTGTTTCCCTTAGCCGGGGAGATATGTTCATGAAGAAGTTGCTCATGTTTATGTCCAAGAGATTTTTACCTATGTTTTCTTCTAAGAGTTTTATGGTCTCACAACTTACATTCAGGCCTTTGATCCATTTTGAGTTTACTTTTGTGTATGGGATTAGACAATAATCCAGTTTCATTCTCTCACATGTAGCTGTCCAGTTTTGCCAACACCAGTTGTTGAAGAAGCTGTCATTTCGCCATTGTATGTCCATGGCTCCTTTATTGTATATTAAGTGACCATATATGCTTGGGCTTGTATCAGGGCTCTCTAGTCTGTTCCATTGGTCTATGGATCTATTCTTATGCCAATACCAAATTGTCTTCATTATTGTGGCTTTGTAGTAGAGCTTGAAGTCAGGGAGCATAATTCCCCACACTTTATTCTTCTTTCTCAGGATTTCTTTGGCTATTCAGGGTCTTTTGTGGTTCCATATGAATTTTAGAATGATTTTCTTTAGTTCATTTTTGCTATTGGTATTTTGGTAGGAATTGCATTGAATCTATAGATTGCTTTAGCAGGATGGCCATTTTGACAATATTAATTCTTCCTATCCATTAGCACAGGATGTGTTCCCATTTATTGGTTTCTTCTTTAATTTCTCTCATGAGTATCTTATAGTTTTCAGAGTATAAGTCTTTCACTTTCTTTTTATTCCTAGATATTTTATTCTTTTTGATGCAATTGTGAACGGAATTGTTTTCCTGACCTACTGAATATTTTTAAATGAAGGAGTCTGAGAAAGGGAGAAAAGCAGGATGGTCTCTTTGATCTTCCCCTGTTCTTTTCCCCTGAAGTAGGTCATAATACCCTCATGTGAGAGGTTCCCTGTCTATAAATGCAGAAAAGAACACCCTTACCTTCAAGGAGGAGGAATGCCAAAAAGAATCTGAATGGACCAGCCTTGCTAAGTTTCCCCCAGTTTACTACTTACCTCAGACTCTTGTCCTATCATATTTCTCTACAACTTCCTACTCATCATCAAATCTAGCATAAAACCACCCAGGTTTAACCATTCCTCCAGGTCCTCATTTCTTTATGAAGCCTCCTATGTCATGTAAAACTTATATTGAACAATTTGTATACTTTTCTCTTTGTCAGTTTAATTTCTAGAACCATTCAGAAATTCTTAAAGGATCAAGGAAAAATTTTTCCTCCCCCTACAGCTTTGAGAATTTTTCCATCTGTAACTCTGGGGGAAAATCCCAGGGCAAAATACCTTTGAAACTGAAATAAATCAAAGAGAGAAATAAAGTGGGAGAAACCCCTTTATTTCTTACAAGCAGTCATCCACTTCTGCTCTCCTGTGTCTCTGGCAACCCAGCTGCAGGAAAAGGGACCCCACCCAACCTCTCCAGTCCAGATAAGCCCTCCCTTGCCCTTTTAATCACCTATTGATATGGAGATTGACTACTTCTCTCCACCCCTTGGAAACACCTAATGATATGGAAATACACTAAGGTCAGGTGAGCAATTCTGGAAATACTGCAATTTTACCCACACCATCCCTCACTCTCAACCAAATCTGCTTTCACTCCCCAAAGAATGGGGTTCCCACTGGGGCTCTAGACATATGCACTCGCTACTACCAACAAATAAAATTTTTATCTATGTAACCAATAACTAAGAATCACCAAATATTTGAGGAAAGGCAACAGGTGGTACCAAACCCCACAAAAAGAAATGGTAGCTTCTGAGGAAACTTTATCGCAAAGAAGAAAAAGTAGGATGGATGGAGGAAGAAGGAAAGAAGGAATAGAAGGTAAAGAGAGAGAAAAAAGAAGAGGCTGTTATGAAAAAAAGCAATGAGAATTCTTGAAAATTATATATCTTATTTCCAAAGTCAAAAGATCAATAGGCAGACTAAATAATAGAGAAGCCTAAGCTAAAGATAAATAATTTCAAATGAAGAAGCAAACACATGGAAATATTCAAACACAATACAAACAGACCAAGTCTTGCAAAATTTTAAGTAATGTTATTATGTCTGGGAAGTCTACAGAAATTAATAGGGGCTCCAGAGGAACAAGACTCATGGGTAGGAGGCAAGCAGCAGAGAGGGAATGAGAAATAGACCACGGAAGAAAACTTCCCTGACCTAAAAATGATTGAAGACTCTTATAAGTAATCAAGTGAATGAAGTACACCTAGATATATGAAGGATAGCAGAATATACCATCCCAAAATAGATCCAAAATAGGATTTTTTGGACATGATTATATTGAGAAACAGCAGATGCAGGAGCTCTGAAAACCAAGAGCAGAAGTTACCCTTTTTAACAGAAATCTCCTTCTGTAAGGATGTCTCCCTCTGTATCAGGAAGAGAAGGACTCCAAATTACCAAGGAATCTTATCAATGGGAAAGGCACTAATTTATACCTGCATAATAAACCTTTTTTTTTTGTTTACCATGCTTTTTGCAGTAAGTTCCCTGTAACTGGCCTTCATCACACCTTCCTTTTGTCTTTAGCTGAAGATAATATTGAAATCAGAGTTCTAGGCCACCTTGAAGTTACTCGTTTTTCCTGGGAGATCTGCCATGTATACATGAGGTACACATATTACTAAACTTGTTTGTTTTTTCTCATTAATCTGTTTTTTATTACAGAAGTCTCAGACAAAAACTCAGAAGCACAGAGGGAAAATTATTTTTCCTTACCTATACATGTCCTGATGAAATTTCTAAATTCAAAAGATTAGGAGAAAATTCTAAATATATAATCCATAAAGAAAAAGTTTTTTCTAAAAATTGATGTCATATTTTTAAAGAATCATAAAAACAAAATAGAAGTATAGCATCAAAACTAAAGAGTAAAGAAAATGTAAAGGTATTTTTTTTAATTTACCATATATTAACTCTTCTGAAGAATTTACTTGAGAATTTACTCAATATTGTAAGTCACCAAAGTAACTAGATATAAGAAAAGGACATGATTCAAGAATACAGAGGTATAAATAATATATGTTCCAATATGAATAATATAGTTCCAAACATCTGGGTTTTTTTTTAAATACATGGAATGTGAAATTTCAAATAAATTGATTAAAACTTTAAGATAAACCTTTAGGAAGAAAAAAAATTTTTGGAGGAGGTAAAAGAGAAGAAGAAAACTAAGCATAACGTAAGACACAAAAATGGTAGGAATAAATTCAGAATTGTTAATAAATACAAACCTGTGAATGAGTTATACTCTATCATAAAAATATACATTGTCCCTTTGGTTTCCAACTAATCTAGTTGTAGATTGATAACAAGGGATGACAGCAAAATAAAATGACACAGAGCCCAACAAAAAGAACCTGTGGTAAAAAAGAATTCAATGTCTAGAAATTACTAAAATGTAGGAGAAACAATCCACAAAAAAATATTTACAAATAGTTATATACCTTTATCCAACAACAAAAACTAGCATCAAAGTATAACACAAAATTCTAGAGCTATAAGGAGAAATGTACAATATTCATAGAGACAAGCTTACTACATGTCTCCAAAAATGGTTAGATAAAATACCTAAGAATTAGGAGAAAAAGGATTCAAACAAGGTAACATATAAGCACAATATGAAACAAAATAAAGAATATTTTACACATCTAACAGAGAATGCAAATTTCTATGTAGGAAAAGAACTCTTAAATATCATTTATAAAACATCTAAAATTTCAAAAAGCAAAAATCATAGAGTATCATTTCTTATAAAACATTAAAATTAGACAGTAAAAACTAAAAAATAGACTGAAATATATATGCATTTGTAAATTTTAAAACACTCTTCTTGTTTTTGATCATCTACCATTTACATTCTTAAATTACAGGAAATGCTTAGTATCTGAAAAGCAAAAATATATTTGGCACTGATTCCTAACACCTGGAGAAATTTAAATAAATTTTTAAAGCCCAGTTCCCAGCCCCTGGGCAGCAGTATTTTTAAAAAGCT
The DNA here is from genome assembly GCF_040802235.1 of Manis javanica. Classification (NCBI taxonomy): domain Eukaryota; kingdom Metazoa; phylum Chordata; class Mammalia; order Pholidota; family Manidae; genus Manis; species Manis javanica. The sequence goes on from NC_133158.1 coordinate 142,412,586, forward strand.
TCACCTGGTTATTCTAAAATGCAGTGGGTTTTGAGAAGCACTAGCCTAGTCCATCGCCAGCAGACACTTTACCATATAAGGCTGAAGCTTTGGGGGAGGCCTAGAGATCACAGATTTGGGAGCTGAGAGTAGCCAAGATCTGCTAAGGGCTGAATTTATGCATCAGACCCTTTTATTTGGCCCAGCATGGGAGGGGTTATTTCCCCTGATTATAACTTTAAATGTCTTCAGTCATTTCCACTGCGCCAGAGGTCCCATCATTTCCTATTGCTTGCACTGATCCAGTTCACATATTTAATTACTTGCCTACCTCCTGCAATGAAGGGTAGTTAAAAGCGGGACAGTATCTAAGATCACTTAGAGAAAAGGAAGACCAGAGAATCCTGCACCACTTAAATGGGTAAGTGGTGGAAGAGAACCCAGGGAAAGAAAATCAAAGGAGAGGCAGGAGAGCCGAGAGGAGAAACCAAGAGAGGGCTATAATTTAATACAGAAAATTACTGCAGATCAACACCTATACATGCAACTAGAAACTTAATTTAGTCCTTATTTTATGGCCTTCAGTACCACCATTGGCTGAAAGGGTTGAAATGAATACAGTTGATAAAACTGTATTGTATGTATATAAGTATTACACAAGAGGAAAAGAAAAAGTTTGCAAGGTCATGATGGATTGAATCCGTGGTGAATCTTTGACTAAATGCTCTACATGTGGCAAGTAAGATCTGTAACTTTCTACCTAAAAATAAAGTGATTTAGCATGGTGTAACTTTTATCACCCATTTCATCCCTGCACTCAAATGCACTGGTCACCTGCTAGATTAGATAAAGGAACACCCTCTTTTTTGTGTCTAATTAATACTATCTTGTTCAGAGATTGTTGAAAAGAGTGCCAATTAGTGTCACCAGCCAGCAACTCAATTTTCACAGTTTTAGATAGCATGGAAAAGCAGTAAGTTATGGAATGCCATTCTTGTTTGATCAAACTCTTTCTTCAGTTTGTAATAATTTAAAAAATAATCACACATCTCTTATAAATTTTCATATGATAATTCTAGGGAGAAAATACAAGATGCAGGGAGACTATGAACTCAAATACATGGCAGGGCAGATACACACTTTCTCTTTAATACCTGAATATAAGCTCGCTAAGGTGAAGGACTAGTCATCTTTGTATCTCTACTGCTTAGCACCACCCCTAATAACTGCAAGTATTTATTGTGCTAAATTAATCACTGACCAAAAAGAACTAAGAGCTGTGAAATATAGGGTCTGAGTAGCCAATGACCAGACAATATTATAGATCTGTAGAGGAGACAAATAGCATCATTCATTCCACTTCCAAACTCCACCTATCTCAGGCTTCAATCACATTTTGATGCAAGACCCTCATTTGCATATATTCCTGCCTTTGTTCATATTATTTCTACATGTTTAATCCACACCAATCACGTCAACCAACACTTGCCAGGAATAGGTCTAAGTGAGGGAATGTAACCCAATTCTGGCAAATGAAATGTAAAGGAAAAACACTGGGAAGTTTGAATAATATTTTCTTTCCTCATAAGAGAGTGTGGCTGAAGGACAGACTTCTTCCACTCCTTCCTTACTGATTGTGAACGTATCATGTGTAGAGATAATGTTTGGAGTATCAGCAACCATGTGATCAGAAAGAGATAAATCACCAACACTGCAGACCAGACGGCAGGGCAGAAAGAGAGAGTGCATGTCCTTGGCAACATTGCTGATCCAAATACTGAACAAATATGGGGACTGCTTAACTCTGAACTTGTTGTCAGGCTAACAAGAAATATCCCAGTTTAAGTCATTGTGGGTCAGATTTTCTGTTTCATTTACCAAAACATTCCAATGCATTAAATTTCACTGAGGCAAAAACTATTTGTTTCCTAACAACAGACGTTCTACTACTGTCTATTTGTTAGAAAAGAGGCAGTCCCCTATGGGAACAAAAATGTCAGGAGACTTTCTTTCCCATTTTCATTTGCTCAACCATGAGCATATAATGCTATCTTGGCCTGTTAATTCTGAGGGGAAGATTATGGGGTGAGGGTGGGGTATTGTTAAGACTTTCTCCTTCCTAAAAGAGATTCCCAAGAAGAAATCTGCATTCCCTTTGACACTAACACACTGTGTGAAGATGTGAACTTGAGGCTATGGTAGCCATTTTATAATGAGTAGTAGAAATCTGACGGAACAAGAGAAAAGCCAACCAACATCCCTGCCACCTTTAAGTAGTTCAACCAATATTAGGATCACCTGCCTTATTCTGTACTTGTGATTATGTGAGCAAAGTGAAATCCTAAATTTAAGCCACTTTTACTTGGACATTCATTGTTGATGAGAGAATTCTAACTGAAACACTCATCGAGAAGTTTTGTTGTGAGACTTCAATGAGAAAATTCATGTAAAGTGCTTAATAGCAGAGTGCCTATGAAAATTAGTACTAGAAAACTTGTTATTACTAGTTTTAGTATGTATATATTGTAATGTCTGCCCACACCCTTCTCTTCTTCTGTCACAGTTTCCTTATTTTGAGGACCTTCTCTCCTTCTTCTCAACTTCTATCATACAATCTTATGGAAACTGCTTTCTTCTAACAATCCCTATAAATTCACATGTCACACTCTTAGCCCGGGAATAGAAATGAGTACCAGACTCAGCCAAGCATCATGCTCCATCATAGTGGTTACCTTCTTTGGCCCAGTAATTGATAACATGTGCATCCAGGATCTCCAGACCCTTGTGATTTTAGGCTCATGGAGAAAGTCTGCCTGGCGGATGCAGCTAACACACAAAGAAAAACAGAGATAAAAGAAAATTTTAATAGACTGATTGCATTCGAGCCCCTGGTTTCAGTTTCTCAGGTCCATTTGCTGCTGTGGTTATTGCCTTCCTAACTGTCTATCCCTTTGTTCAGTGAACTCTCATAGTATCATGTTAGCATATTGGTCAGAATTGAGTGCTAGTCACTTGATTGATTAGGGTTCTGATTAACACACTGTTCTCTATCTTATGAAATTGCATCCACCCTTTATCAAATTCCAACTGTCAACTCCATTCATTAAACAAGGATCTATTTAGTATCTACAATATTTCAGGCACCGTGATAAACACTACAATACAAAGATGACAGACATAGCCTTTGCCCTCAAGTTGTTGGATCTTCACAGATACACATATGTTAAGAGCATTACAAAATAGGGTATTAAGTACAGGAAAGAGGTATGGAAAATGGACTGATGGAAGCAGGTAAGAAGGCTAATGAAGGCCCAGGGGCTAATGAATGATTTCCCAAATGGGTTGACAACTGAGAGTCTGAAAGGACACATATAATTTGCCCAGGGAGATTTCAATCAGAGAAGCGACCAGATCAGCTATATGTCAAATCACCAGGACTTAGTGAACAATTAAACAAGGGTCTAAGATAAACTCTACTTCTGTTTGGGTTGACTCAGCTTCATCATGAAATTAGGCACATTAGAAAGAGAATATAAGTAGCTTATGAGAGAATAGAAGATGAATTATGGACATGATAAGTTTCAAGTACCTCTGACAAATTCAAATGGAAATAGTAGGAACTTTGATATATGCTCTAGACCTAAATTTTTATTAAGTGGCTTGGCCTATAAATATATATGAAGGAGTTATCAGCATATAGATGACAATTGGAGCCATGAAAGTAAAGGACACTGTGAGAAGAAAATGTGGAAAAGAGAAGAGGTCTAAAAATTGAACCCAAGACAACATATCATGCCTTGAAAACCAGTAGAGCAGAATTGCAAGAAGACAACAGTCAGTAATTCAGACCCAGAGACAGAGAGTAAAGTAAAATCAGGACTAAAATACATCCTTTGATTTCAGCAACAACCTTGACAACAGCAAGTTCAGTTTGTGGAATATGATGACATGGATTCAGCAATGAATATGGAGGTGAGGGAAATTCTGGGAAGATGGCAGAGAAGGAAGTTCGTGTGCTCACCTCCTCACACACACACTGAGGCAGCAACTACATGCAATGCAACTCACTCTGAAAATGACCTGAAGACCAGCAGAACAGATCTTCCACAGTCAGTGACACAGAGAAGGCCACACTGAGAAGAGTGAAAAGGGCAGAGATGCAGTCAGGATCCCAACCTTCCCTCTATCCCTAGCCCACAACTGGAAAGGCAATAAGGCACAGAGGAACAAGGGGCCCCATGCTGGGAACCCCCAGACCTGGGAAACTGTACCAGCAAGATGAGACCCCATAACATCTGCTGCTGAAAACCAGAGGGGCTTAAGTCCAGGAGCTTTGAAAATCAACAAAGAAGCAGAGATACAGAGGGCTGTGGGAAGCCGACTCTCCACTTTGGGAGGCCAGTGTTCTGTGTCAGTCAGTCTGAAGCCCAGCACAGAAGCTGCAGTTTGAAAACTACCTGGGTTATACATAAAGGATACTTATTGACTAACTTTGAGATGTGCTGGAGAAGCAGAGATCTGCAGATTTTTCCAGTGGAGGAGGTGCTCAAAGACACGATTTTTCTTGCCCTCTTTCAGGCTACCTGGCAAGATACTTGCACAAACCTGTTCTTACACTTTCCATCTACCATGCAAGCACTGCTTGTTCCACCATGGAATCCCTGACAGCCTAGCCCCACCGAACCTTCCCACCCTGGTGACCGTAAAGAGTGACTCCTGCCTGGGGAGGGGAGAAGCTAGCACCACCCACCACACACCCACATTACATACAGGGGGGTCTCTCAGGCAGGCACAGGATTAGTAAGCCCTCTCCATCAGCAGGCCTTCAGCAGTCATGGCCAGTCATTGCTGACAGCCAGGCAAGGGTAAGCCCTGTCTACCAGCATATGCACAGCAGTTGAGCCCAGATACAGTGAGGGGTGCAAACAGCCCATACAGGGGACACTCCTGCAGTGACCAGTTCTGGTGAGCAGGAGGACTGCTCACACAGGGGCACCACAGGATTCCTATGACATAAGGCCACTGCTTTCAAGACCAGGAGACATAGCTGTTTCATCTAAAACATAGAAACACACAGTCAGATAAAATGAGGAGAGAAAGGAATGTGTTCTCAATGAAAGAACAAGACAAAAATGCCAGAAAAAATTACAAAATGAAACAGATAAGCAATATACCCAATAAGCAGTCCAAAGTAATAATTATAAAGATATTCACCAGAAAAAAACAGAAGAGTGGAAGTACTCAGTGAAAACTTCATCAGAGATAGAAAATTTTAAAAGAGCCAATCAGAGCTGAAGAATTCAATAAATGAGATGAAAAATACACTAGAGGGAATCAACAACAGACTAGAGGATGCAGAAGAACAGATCAACAATCTGGAAGACAGGATAGCAGAAAGCAATGAACTGAAGTGCAAAAAGAAAAAAGACTTTTGTAGTATAAATGATCCTCTGAAACCTGACTAAAGTAAAGCCAAGTTGGGTAAAGCAGCCATTATAAAGGACAAACTGCCGGGCTTCGTTCCAAGGAATGGGAGAGGAACTGCTGCTCCCCTGCCTCAGCCAGCAGGCAGGGGACCCAAGGACTGCAAGGATGTTTACTGAATCCCTCAGAACTCAAGACAAGAAGCAGCAGCTGCAATTTCACATGCTTCCCCTGCACAGAGCCCCTTCCCCATTTCCTGATAAAAGCTAGCCTAACAGGTGAGGGGTGGCAACTTCGGTAGAACAACTGCCCAAATGTCATCCACCACTTCATAAGTAATCCCTTAATAAAACTCATTTACTTGCCAAGCTTTGCCTGAACAAACCCTTCTTTGGTCTGTCAGTTCCCTCACAATTCTGGGGAAGGCATTTCTTTTATATCTTCCCAGGAAATTCATGCAACAACTTTTTTAAAAAGAAATGAGGTTAAGGGATCTCTCTGACAATGTTAAGAGTAAAAACATTCCCATTATAGGGATCACAAAAGGAGAAAAGAAAGGAGTAGAAAATTTATTCTTTGAAGAAGCAGTAGGTGAAAACTTCCCTAACCTGGAAAAGAAAACAGACATCCAAGTCCAGAAAGCACAGAAAGCCCCCAACTAGGTGAACCCAAAGAGGTCCACACCAAGACACATGTGATTAAAAGGTCAAAGAATAAAGATAAAAAGAGAATCTTAAAAGCAGCAGGAGAAAAGCAAACAGTTACATACGAGGAAAATCCCATTAGACTACCTGCCAATTTTCAGCAGAAACTGCAGGTCAAGAGAAAGTTGCACGGTATGTTCAGAGTGCTGAAAGGAAAACACCTACAACCCAAAACACAATTAAAGAGTGGGCAGAGGACATGAAAAGACATTTTTCCAAAGAAGACATACAGGTGGCCAACAAACACATGAAAAGATATTCAACAACACTAATCATCAGGTAAATGCAAATCAAAACCACAGTGAGACCTCATCTCACAGCAGTCAGAATGGCAAATATCAAAAAGACAGGATATAGCAAGTGTTGGAAAGGATATGGAGAAATGGGAATTCTTGTGCACTATTGGCAAGAATGTAAATTAGTGTAACCTCTTTTGAAAACAGTATTGAGGTTCCTCAAAAAAATTAAAATCAGAACTACCATATGATCCAGCAAATCCACATTTGGGTATTTACCTGAGGAAAATGAATTCAAAAAGATACATGCAGTTAGATGATTACTGCAGCATTATTTACAAAAGCTAACATGTGGAAGCAACCTAACAGTCCAGCAATACATGAATGAAGAAAGAAAAAGTTGTACATATATACAATGGAATATTACTCAGCAACAAAAAAGAATGAAATCTTATATTTGTAACAACATGGATGTACCTAGAGGGTATTATGCTATATGGAGTAAGAAAGAAAAACAAAAACCATATGATTTTTTAAATATGTGGAATCAAATAAACAAGTACACAAATAAAAAAGTCACAGAAACAGAATCATAAATATAGATAACTGTTAGTGGTATTGGGGATAAAAGTGGAAGAACAGGCAAAATAGGTGAAGGGATTAAGAGGTACAAACTTCCAGTTATAAAATAAATAAGACACAAAGATAAAAGTACAGCATAGGAAATATGGTCAGTAGCATTGTAAAAACTTTGTAAGATGACAGATAACTACACTTACTATGGTGAGCCTTTTGTATGTATATAAATGTTGAATCACTATATTGTACAACTGAAACTAATGTTATATCTCAACTATACTTTGAAAAAAATTTTAGAAAAGAATAATGAATACAAATGGTGCCAGTGTGGATGGGACTGTAAATTTATGTTATTCTTTTGAGAGGCTTAGTTATCAAGGGGCAGAAAGGAAGATACATTAGGTAAAATTAAAAAGAGAAAAAAAACAGGCAAGATTACTGAGAATGAAGATGATGTCAATAGGAATCAGATCAAGCTGGATTCATCCATTCCTCTATCTTAAATCTTCCATGACCTACAAGGCCCTACATTACTTTGTCTCCAACTATCTCCCCAACTATACTACTCTTATAAACTCCCTGTTGTTTGGTCTATGTCAGGCATGCTGTTCTCTGTTATGCCTTCCAAGCATAATAGTTAGGATGTTTTGCTCTCCTCAAACATGCCAAACATACTGTAACCTCTGAGCTTGTGCACATTGACTTTACTGCTACTAGAAAATTCTGGTCAAAACAAGCATAGCATTTAATAATTTCCTTAAAGTCTCTGTGCAAATATAACCTAATCTGTGAGGCTTCCATGACCACACAAATACACAAAGTAGCAGCAACTCCCTTGACCCTAACATTCTCTAGCCCTTTGAACTTGTTTTATATTTTTCCATAGCTCTTATCACATTCTTAAATATTACAAATGGGTTTGTTTATTTGCTTACTGTTTGTTTCCTTCCCTTAATAAGTAAAATCCATAATCAAAGTTAAGTTTTTTGTTTTCAATGCCAAATTTTCTGTGTCTAAACAGTGACTGCACTTGATAGGTGCTCAAAGAAATAGTGGTTTAATAAATGAATTAATGAAAACAATGTCTAAGAAAGTGTAAATTAAATTAGAAGGGAGGGTCAGATGAAGAGGGAAGGAAAGAGTAAATAGGCCAGATATAAGAAGTGTCCAGAGACACTTAAAGGTGGCAGAGTGAGAGGTGAGACAGAAACTCTTCCCAAAACAATATATTATATGTAAATATAGCAAATACAACTAATCCTGAAAGAGTGACCCAAAAGAACACTGCGAAAGACTTCCTACATCTGGGGAAAAGAGAAGACCTCATGGAAAAGGGTAAAGTACAAAAACCACCATCTGGTGGGATTCAAGCCCTCCCACAAGCCCAGCTCACTGGCAGGAGGAAGGGAAATGGAGCAGGGAGAGGGTGGAAGTCTAGGACTGCTGAAGAGGCAGCACTGCAGATCTGCTCTGGGAGGATGAACCTACATTACATGGTTCTCTGGAGATTAGTGGGGTTAGAAAGCAAAGACAAGCATAATACTCTGAGAGATTGAGATTCCAGTTACTAATGGAGAACAGGTACCCACAACCAGACTCTCTGGGACAAAAGAAAGGTGGGAACTTTGAAAGACTTCCCAACAGCAAGAGGGCTGGCTAAAGGGGCAAGGATTACAGAAAACTTGCTGCTCAGGAGAAAGGACAGGTGGACAAAATCATCCTAGGGCATTCAGCCAAGTAGGTTGGGAACTTACAGGAGCTTCAGGCACTCCATCCCTTGCTGGCCAATGCCCGGCGATGCTCCCACCAGGATACACAGCCTGCCATTCTTTCCTTCAGGCCAGCATTGGTTCACAAAACTACAGCACATGCCACTACACAGGCCAGCCAGAGGGAGGTCCTACCTATGGCAGTAACAGGGCATAACCCAGGGGGTCCTCCCTGCATACTTGGCCTACTGGTCCTGGCAGTGGAGGCAGGCACTGCAGCTGGGAAACAGGGAAGAGGCCTTTCCTTCCAGCAGGCGCTAGTTCTGATGGACTGTGACCTACACCAAGGCACCAGGTGCTGAGCAGCTACAGGTATTAGAGCTTCTCGAAACTAAATGCCACCAGCTCTATTTATTAAAAATAAGAAACAGCAAAAGAACCTGCTACAAACCAAAATCCCACAAACACCACAAAAAGGGCCAAGTGAAACTAAAATCACAAATCTTCCTGATAAAGATTTCAAAATAAAAATAATAAACATGCTTACAGAACTATAGAAAAATATTCAAGACCTCAGGGAGGACTCTGAGAAAGAGATAGAAACTTTGAAAAATACAGTATCCAAAATGAAACACACAATAGAGGGATTTAAAAGCAGATTAGATGAGATAAAGCAGACAGTAAATGAAATAGAAATAGAGAACAGGAATACAAAGAAGCTGAGGTAGAGAGTCAAAAAAAGGATCTTTACGAATGAAATAGTAATAAGACAACACTCTGACCAATCCAAAAGGAACAATATTCTCATCATGGGGATACCAGAATAAGAAGAGATAAAAAAAGGGATAGAAAGTGTCTTTGAAGAAATAATTGGTGAAAACTTCCCCAATCTGGAGAGGGAAATAGTCTCTAAGACCATGGAAGTACACAGATCTCCCAACACAAGGAACCCTAGGAAGCCAATACCAAGATATAGAATAATTAAAATGACAAAGACCAAGGACAAGGACAGAGTATTAAAAGAAGCCAGAGAGAGAAAAAAGATTACATACAAAAGAAAATGCATCAGGCTATCATCAGACTTCTCAGCACAAACATAGGCCAAAAGGGAGTGGCATGATATATTTAATACAATGGAAAGAAAGGCCTCAAACCATGAATACTCTATCCACCAAGTTTATTATTTAAGTTTGAAACAGGGATTATACAATTGCCAGATAAGCAAAAGCCGAGAGAATTTACCTCCCACAAACCACCTCTACAGTGTATTTTGGAGGGACTGCTATACACGGAAGTCTTCCTAAGGCTAAATACCTGTCACCAGGAAAAATAAAACCATATAAAAGAAAGAAGAACAATTAATTACTAAGCAGATGCAAAATCAAATCAAACACCCCCAAAGTCAATCAAGGGATAGAAAAAGAGTACAGAATATGACACCTAATATAGAAAGATTGCAGGAGGAAGAAAAAGAAGGGTAGAAAAAAAACAGCTTTTAGATTGTGTTTGAAATAGAATCCTAGGTGAGTTAAGTTAGACTGTTATATAGTAAAGAAGCTGCCCCTGAACACTGGTAACCACAAATTCAAAGCCTGCAATGGCAATACATACATATCTATTGATAATCACCCTAAATGTAAATGGACTGAAAGCACCAATCAAAAGACAGAGAGTTACACAATGGATAAAAAAGCAAGACCCATCTATATGTTGCCTACAAGAGACTCACTTCAAACCCAAAGACATACAGTGACTAAAACTGAAGGGATGGAAAAAGATATTTCATGCAACTTGTAGGGAGAAAAAAGGCAGAAATTGCAGTACTTGTATCAGACAAAATAGACTTGAAAACAAAGAAAGTAACAAGAGACAAAGAAGGACATTGCATAATGATAAAGGGGTCAGTTCAACAAGAGGATATAACCATTATAAGTACCTAAGTACCCAAATTAGGAGGACCCAAATGTGTGAAACAACTATTAACAGAATTAAAAGGGCAAAAAGAATGGAATGCAGTCATTCTAGGAGACTTGAACACATGACTCACTCCAAAAGACAGGTCAATCAGACAAAATAAGTAAAGAGACAGAGGCACTGAACAACACATTAGAACAGATAGACCTAACAGACATCTACAGAACATTCCACCCAAAGCAAAAGGGCACACATTCTTCTCAAATACACATGAAACATTTTCAAAAATAGATCACATACTAGGCCACAAAAAGAGACTCAGTAAATTCAGAAGAATTGAAATTGCACCAACCACCTTTTCAGACCACAAAGATATGAAACTAGAAATAAATTATGCAAAGAAACAAGAAAAGCCCAAAAACACATGGACGCTTAAAAACATGCTCCTAAATAATCAAAGGATCAGTGACCAAATAAAAACAGAGATCAAGCAATATATGGAGACAAATAACAATAAATCAACACCGCAAAATCTGTGGGATGCAGTGAAGACTATTGCTAAGAGGGAAGTATTTTGCAATACAGGCTTACCTCAGGAAAGAAAAGCAATCACATAAGAATACTCTAAACTCACAATTAATGAAACTAGAAAAAGAATAATAAATGAGGCCCAAAGTCAGTAGAAGGAGGGACATCATAAAGATTACAGTAGACATAAATAAAATTAAGAATAAAACAATAGAATTGATTAAAGCAGGAGCTAGTTCTTTGAGAAATTAAACAAAACTTATAAACCCCAAGCCAGATTTATCAAGAAAAAAAGACAGTCTACACACATAAACAGAATCAGAAATGAGAAAGGAAAAATCACTACGGACACCACAGAAATACAAAGAATTATTAGAGAATACTATGAAAAATTACATGCTAACAAACTGGATAACCTAGAAGAAATGGACAACTTTCTAGAAAAATACAACCTTCCAAGGCTGACCAAAGCGAAACAGAAAATCTGAACAGACCAATTACCTACAATGAAATTGAACTGGTAATCAAAAACCTACCTAAGAACAAAACTCCTGGACCAGATGGCTGCACCGCTAAATTTTATCAAACATTTAGTGAAGATGTAATACCCATCCTCCTGAAAGTGTTCCAAAGAGTAGAAGAAGAGGGAATACTTACAAACTCATTCTATGAGGCCAGCATCACTCTAATACAAAAATCAGGAAAAGACACCACAAAAACAGAAAATTACAGACCAATATCCCGGAGGAACATAGATGCAAAAATACTCAACAAAATATTAGCAAATTAAATTCAAAAATACATCTAAAAGATCATCCATCATGATCAACTTGGATTTATGCCAGGAATGCAAGGATGGTACAACAGTGGAAAATTCATCAATATCATCCAGCACATCAACAAAAAGGACAAAAACCACATGATCATCTCCATAGATGCTGAAAAAGCATTTGACAAACTTCAACATCCATTCATGATAAAAACTCTCAACAAAATGGGTATAGAGGGCAAGTACCTCAACATAATAAAGGCCATATATGGCAAACCCACAGGCAACATTATACTTAACAGCGAGAAGCTGAAAGCTTTTCCTTTAAGATCGAGAACAAGACAAGGATGCCCACTCTTCCCACTTCTATTCAACATAGTACTGAGGTCCCAGCCATGGCAATCAGACAACACAAATAAATAAAAGGCATCCAGATTGACAAGGAAGAAGTTAAACTGTCCCTGTTTGCAGATGACATGATATTGTACATAAAAAATCCTAAAGAATCCACTCCAAAACTACTAGATCTAATATCTGAATTCAGCAAAGTTGCAGGTTACAAAATTAATACACAGAAATCTGTGGCATTCCTATACACTAACAATGAACTAGCAGAGAGAGAAATCAGGAAAACAATTCCATTCACAATTGCATCAAAAAGAATAAAATACCTAGTAATAAACCTAACCAAAGAAATGACAGACCTATGCTCTGAAAACTATAAGACACTCGTGAGAGAAATTAAAGAAGATAACAATAAATGGAAATACATCCCATGCTCATGGATAGGAAGAATTAATATTATCAAAATGGCCATCCTGCCTAAAGCAATCTATAGATTCAAAGCAATTCCTATCAAAATACCAACAGCATTCTTCAATGAACTAGAGAAAATAGTCCTCAAATTCATATGGAACCACAAAAGATCTCAAATAGCCAAAGCAATCCTGAGAAGGAAGGATAAAGCAGGGGTAATTATGCTCCCCAACTTCAAGCTCTACTAAAAAGCCACAGTAATCAAGACAATTTGGTAGTGGCACAAGAACAGACCCATAGACCAATGGAACAGACTAGAGAGCCCTGATATAAACCCAACCATATATGGTCAATTAATAAATGATAAAGGAGCAATGGACATACATTAGGGAAATGACAGCCTCTTCAACAGCTGATGTTGGCAAAACTGGAAAGCTACATGCAAGAGAATGAAACTGAATTATTATTTAACCCCATAAACAAAAGTAAACTTGAAATGAATTAAAGACTTGAATGTAAGTCATGAAACCGTAAAGCTCTTAGAAGACAACATAGGCACACATCTCCTGAATATAAGCATGAGCAACTTCTTCCTGAAACCATCTCCTCAAGAAAGAGAAACAAAAGCAAAAATGAACTCATGGGACTGCATCAAACTAAAAAGTTTTGTACGGCAAAGGACATCATCAACAAAACAAAAAGGCATCCTACAGTATGGGAGAATATATTTGTAAATGACATATCCAACAAGGGGTTAACATCCAAAATATGTAAAGAACTTACATACATCAACACCCAAAAAGCAAATAACCTGATTAACAAATGGGCAGAGGATATGAAGAGACAGTTCTCCAAAGTAGAAATTCAGATGGCCAACAGACACCTGAAAAGATGCTCCACGTCACTAACCACCAGGGAAATATAAATTAAAACCACAATGAGATATCACCTCACACCAGTAAGGATGGCCAGCATCGAAAAGACTAAGAACAACAAATGTTGGTGAGGATGCGGAGAAAGGGGAACCCTCCTACACTGCTGGTGTGAATGCAAGCTAATTCAACCATTGTGGAAAGCAATATGAAATTTCCTCAAAAACTAAAAATAGAAATACCATTTGACCCCGGAATCCCACTTCTTGGAATATACCCAAAGAATACAACTTCTCAGATTCAAAAAGACATATGCACCCCTATGTTCATCGCAGCACTTTTTACAATAGCCAAGATATGGAAGCAACCTAAGTGTCCATCAGTAGATGAATGGATAAAGAAGAGGTGGCACATATATACAATGGAATACTATTCAGCCATAAGAAAGAAACAAATCTTCCCATCTGCAAAAACATGGATGGAGGTGGAGGACATTATGCTCAGTGAAATAAGCCAGGCAGAGAAAGACAAATGCCAAATGATTTCCCTCATTTGTGGAGTATAACAATGAAGCAAGACTGAAGGAAAAAAATGGCAGCAGACTCAGAGACTCCAAGAATGAACTAGTGGTTACCAAAGTGGAGGAGTGTGAGAGGGCAGGTGGGGAGGGAGGGAGAAGGGGACGGAGGGGTATTATGTGTAATACACATGGCGTGGAGGATCATGAGGAGAACAATGTTATCACAGAGAAGGATCACATAGTGGATCTCTGGCAACTTGCTGCACTGATGGACAGTGACTGCATTGGGGTATGGGTGGGGACTTAATAGTATGGATAAATGTAGTAATCACATTGTTTTTTCATGTGAAACCTTCGTAAGAGTGTCTATCAATCATACCTTAATAAAAAATTAAACAAAAAAAGCAAGAAGAAGTGCTTATGTTATGATAATATGTAATAATAATGATATAAATTTGGATATATAAAAAAAAAGATGCCAGATTCAAAAAGACATATGCACCCTTAAGTTTATTGCAGCACTATTTACAATAGTCAAGATATGGAAGCAACCTAAGTAAGTGTCTATCAGTAGATGAATGGATAAAGAAGATGTTCTGCATATACACAATGGAATATTATTCAGCCATAAGAACACAAATCCTACCTTTGCAACAACATGGATGGAGCTAGAGGGTATCATGCTTAGTGAAATAAGCCAGGTGGAGAAAGACAAGTACCATATGATTTCACTCATTTGTGGAGTATAACAACAAAGTAAAAACTGAAGTAACAAGACAGCAGCAGACTCAGACTCCAAGGAGGGACTAGTGGTCACCAAAAGGGAGGGGTGGGGAAGGCAGATGGAATGGGAGGAAAAAGCAGATTGAGGAACACTGTGATTGACTCACATGATGTGAGGGGGAATCACAGGGAAGACAATGTAGTACTGAGAAGACAAGTAGTGCCTCTGTGCACCTTACGATGCTGATGGACAGTGACTGCTATGGAGTGTGGGGGAGACTTGATAATATGGATGAATGTAGTAACCACAGTGTTGCTCATGTGAAACTTTCATAAGATTTTATATCAATGATACCTTAATAAAAAATTTTAAAAAAAGAGTAAATAAGCCAAAGAGCAGCTTTCCAAGAAATAAGAGACTCTAAGTAATACAGAGTTAGCGGGTTATGGTAAAAAATTAAAACACTTGGGTTTAAGATCTCAAAATGCAGTTACTGTAGATGCTAACATCCAGAGTGAGCCCTAGAGAGTGGACACATGACATGTGAAGGAGAAGTTTGGGGTTGAGGGAACCAGAAGTTTCTTATGCTATGATCTTGCATATGTCATGGTCATAGCAGCAGAAGTTAGGGTAATAGCAGGAAGTGGTATGTAGATACAGACAATGAATTAGTAACATTCCTTAGTGAAATAGGGATGTCCATGGAATACATGGTAATAGCAAGGGCTGAGATGGAATATGGGGTCAAAGAGTGTTGGGATGCAGCATTAAGTATGGTTGGCCTGAATTTTCTAGAAATTTTTTTTTCTGAAAAGGTTTTCTAGAAAACCTGGTGATATAAACAGCTACAGAGCTGATAATATTTAACAAAATTTTCTTTGTTTCATTTTGTCATGATGAGCTACCTAAAACCTTCCTTTAAGTTTCAAACAAAAGAAAAGTGATGGAGTGTTTTCTCAGGCTCCCTATAGAATGGAATCAGTAGGAACCTCACTGTTATAGAATCTGACTCTACCTTTGATGTTTGCTGGAATACTTTAACTTCCCTCCTGCCCAGGTGACCTTCATATGGATAAGCTGATAAGAAAGGTGCCTTCTCCTTTGGTGCTGGCAAGAGATTCAAACCAAACAAACCCATGGCTGTGCACAGCTACCCTCAGTCCAGCCCTACCTGCTAATGACAATGAAAACCCCATGCCAGTCTCCTTTCTTTGCCCTCACAGGCATTTTCTGACCAGTTTGGGAAGCCTGCTCTGCTCTTCCCAAAAGCCCTCATTATGTAAGTAATAACCTTTTCATACCCTTTGTGTGCAGCATCCTCAGTCCACACATCTGATCCAAATTTTGCATGGGGGTCCATCCTGCTCCTGCAGTATGCCCACGAAACACAACTACTAACAAGACTTTTTAACAAAACTGTAACTCATCTCATTAGGCAGAATTAAACACTCCCTGCCTTATGCCCTCATTTATGTTTATTTATATCTTTAGTGCTCACTATAGTCTGATATTTATTACAATTGTGCATTTATGTATTATCCTCATTAAGATTCTTGAGGATAAAAACTGTATCTTATTTATCTCTATATTCCCTGGAACTTTATGTAAAAATGCTTAATAAATCTTTGATATGTTGAAATTTTTAAGAGGTACAAGGACAGAGTGGCTTTCCCTTGGGGAATTGGAAGTTTCAGTTTTGATCTGAAGCTTTAAAAACACCCTCTGAATGTGTTCTGTCTTCCTGGGTTCTCAGAGTTCATGAAATAGTTCAAATCATGATATAAAAACATCAAAACACAATATAAAGACCACTTTAAAAAGATCAATTCCTTCCAAGCTGTTTCTATTCCCTTTATGATATTACTAAACAGAAGGCTTAGTTGAAGATCCCAGAAACTTCATTCATTTTCTGTAAAAGCTATGAGAATGCTCATAAAACCAATTTTGAATAGGAACCCACCCATATGTTTTATGCTGTTTTTCAGGCAGTTAGCCTAATTAAGCCTCCTAGGCAGGTTAGAGTCCCCATGTGGAAACTAAATTGAGTTTAAATACAGAATTATCTCAAAATCTATGAGGTTTTGATTGATGCCCAAGTTAATTTTGACAACTGAAGTGGCTTCCTGATTATCTTCACTTTAAGAAGATGAATAATTATGGAAATGACCTCATTAACTCTTTCATGCAGGTCATTGGAATTTATAGAAGTTATTATGCCTAAACTCAAGACCTAAGAGAGAAAAAATCAGTCTATTAGGCCTATTTGCTTCAAATTTTTGTCTTATTCTACTTCAGTGTCTTACCCACAGGCATTGCCAGAAATATTAAATCATGTGTCCAATGACATAAGAGATTAGAAAAAAAAATCTCCATTCAGATGAACATGACTCTTACCAGTTACAGGACCCCTTATATCTCAAGACTTTTTTTAAAATCTCAGTTGGAAACAGGTTTCATTCTGTGTGCCCTCATATCATCTGAGACTAGTTAAACAAGCATTGTATCACCATAACAGAATCTGTACTCTGAATAGCAGGGTACATTATGAGCCACCTAAAAGAAAAAATAATAAAAAATAAATGTAATTTGGTGAACTCCAAAATATCTTGGAGTTAATTTCCAATAGTCAAAAAGAGGGGATTAGACTAAAATTTTAACTTAAATGATACAACTGAGGTTATACAACTAACACCTTCAAGGTTCATCAAGGCTAAATTACTAAAAGTGCTCCATATTTTTTCATTCACCCTTACAAATTAAATTTCATTCATTTTACTTCTTGAGAAAAGAAGGTATACTAGGATGAAAATGATTTAAATAAGAACTCTCACACATCACATATCCTCAATTTTCTCATTTAGGAAATAACATCAATAGTATTACTACTCCCGAGAGATCCAGGAATGATCTCAGGTTATTTTAGTGCATGTGAAAGTACTTTTTAAAAGGGAAAATTACTAAATAGGTCTTTCTTAAGTAGAACAAACACTAGGTAGGTCCATTTAATGCTTGGATCCCTGAAAGTGCAATTAGGGAAAAAGGAAATAATTTGGGGTGGTGTTTAAGAGATTTAGATTCTTTAAACATCATTCTAAGAGCAAGTCACTTACCCTCTGAGATGCATCTCTAAAGAAAGGCCAAGGTGTTACAATTACTATGGTAGACTGCAAAACTGGTCCAAATCCCTCACTCCCACCACCCACTCACATCCATGACTTTTTGTTCTAGTGGTGCCTTCCCACTCAATTTCTGGGGTTGCGGGCTGTAGAACTTGATTTGTCCAATAGAATGACATTGAAGTAATAATGTGTCCATTCTGAGCCCAGTTCTCTATAAGTCTTGCATGCTTCCATTTCCTCTCTTGCACCCCTATCATCACTCTGAGAATATACCCAGATTGGCCTGCTGGAGAATGAAAAACATGTGGAGCAGAGCCCAGTTACCCAACTTGCCCCAGCCCAGTCCATCCTAGCTCAGCCAATAGCCAGCCAACACCTGGTCTTGTGAACAAGCCAGGTAAAATCAGCAGAGCTATCTCGTTGACCCAAATTTCAAGAGCAAGAAATGGTTATTACTGGGTGGGGAAAAACAAATGGTTATTGCTATCTGCCATTGAAATTTTGTGGCTATTTGTAATATAGCCATATTGTAGTGATAGATAACTGATACAGTCACCAGTTTCCTAGGCAAAATCACAGCATTACTATGTAGCTCAAATAAAATCATGTAAACAATTGTTTTATAAATCATAAAACTCTTCACATGTATAATTGATAGAGTTATCTAGATGTCCTATCATATTAATAGTCTAAGTAAAAGTCTGCTATAGTTGCCTGGAATGTATAGGGTACACATTTCATCAGCATTTCATAGTGTGGCTTTATACAGTTTATTCATTTATTTATATATATATGAAAAGCCCAGAAACATATTTTAATTCCAGAATTCCAGTACAAATATAATAAAATTACCTATAAAATTATTTTATGGGACTATTAGATAGTTCTTGGGTTGGACATAAAACAAAATAATTCTAGAGAATGATTGCATCCATCTTACATGTACACTCTTAATCAAGAGTGCATATAAATCATTCCAGACAGTTATTTACCATTCTCTTTAAAATTTTTCTAGGAGAGAGTCTACAGATACTTGTTAATTGTGTCATATTTTAACAATTCTTTCTCTCAAAAATATTATCAATCATAAATTATCTCTGGATTCAGCTAAGATACATATTTTTTTCAATTGCAATCAAAGTAGAAATTAAAATGAATTCAGGAAAACTAGACTTTTTGTCTTTAGGCTTACCAGTAACTGATTTTATTTTCATTATGAGAACATGTATTCTGACATATATAATTATTAACCAAGAAAGCTTTTAATATACTATAATATAACCTAACATTTTCAGTTCTAGAGATTTTTATTCATAAAATGAAGATCAAATACTTCCAACCTTAGAGAATTTCCCTCAGGGACACAGATATCCCAATATGCACCTAAGAATACTCAATCTTTCATGTTTAATTAGATTTATAAGCACACTACCTGCTCTGACTTGATAATTATAGTGAGAATTCCAGTTCAACACAGTTGTTTACCATGCCAAACCAGTAAGCAGGGGAAAAGTGTATACCCACAAGGAATTTGCTGGAAATCTTGGAACAGTTCTGCTGACCAAATAGCAAACCTCCAGCCCCCTCCCAGGGTCATGATTCATGGACTCACCCTCAATGCTCAAAGGCAGAGAAGTAGATTGCATTCTCCTCCTGCTCTGATACGCTCACCTGTACTTTTAAGGTTGCTTACCAGTTGTTACTACCCCAAGAACCATTTTTCTAGGAGACTATCCAATGCCTGCAATTAGAGATTTTGCATAATGAAGGCAAGGGGGGTTTAAATGGAATACTCCTGTGTTTTCAGCTCAGAGCATGGGATCAGATAAAATCCTAACAGAAGTATGGTAAACAACTGTGTTGAACTGGAATTGTATTTAAGATTTTACTCAACAGGTCAAATGTCTTGCCCTATGTAAAACAGAGTACGTCTAAGACACACCAAGGATTGGTACTGAGGACTGTATTTTCACAAAAATATTTAACTTGCTTTGGGCAACAGTACAAGAATTAATAGAAGTAGTAGAATTATGCTTTAATGAACCATACAAACATCAAAATTCCTTCATCCCATTAAAGTTACACTTAAGTAGAGAATTACAACTGCTAGTGTACAGAAAATAATGCTTTGCTGGAATTTGGATTATTGGTTTCCCTTTTTATTTTTGCTAAAATACATAGGACAAACTCTTCCCCCAGCCCATCTCTTCTCCCTGCTTAAGTACTTCAGTAAGTATTTTTAATAAACTCTGTTTTGTGCCCTGTAATATCTGAAAAATAGCAATATACCAGTTTCTGTAACATTTGTCAGGGTTCAAGAGTCATGTGTACATTAATATTCATCAATCTTTTCTTAAGTTCCAAACCTATATTTTCAAATATCTGCCTCTACCACTCACTAAATATGTGGATATTTACCTTTCTGAGCTTTAGTTTCCTTATATGTAAAATGAAGGTATTAAATGATGAAATAACTTTTATGAGCCTGTACAACTTTAATAACTTGTGATTTTACCACCACCACAATGACTGGAAAAGTACATCACACCCAAAATGACCCAAAATAAAATTAGACTTTTTGTCAACCTGATTATTCTCAGGCATTTTCAATTTTGATAGCAATGATGGATCACTCAGTGCTAAAAAAAACTCAGAGTAAAGGTAGATTTTTTCATCGTTCTGTGAATTCTAAGGACACAATACCCCTCAAATTCTCTCCTTCCCATCATCTTTGGAGAAGCCATATCTTCATTACCTTTCTTGAATTACCTTTATAGTCTTCTGACTTAGCTACCTGCTAGCAGCTCCTTCAACCTCCAAATCATCTGTCACCTCAATACCAAAGTCACCTCCCTCAGAGACTTGATGAGGCCATTCTTAGTACAAATGGTTCTTCATGTCCTACAGGAATAAGTTCATATTCCTTTTCCTGGCATGAAAGGTTCCAAAATACAAGCCTACAATGACATTTTAATTTCTATTTACTCCCCATCTTATATAGCTTAGCATTCCCCAAACAGGAGAACGACGAAGCATCTACATTTCCATGTAGATCAAATGATACAATGTATGTAATACAGACTTACATCAATACCTAGTATAGAAAGAGTCCTCAATGACTGATAAGTACTGTTAAAATTATTCTCACTACACCCTGAACCACCCACACTGCCTTGTCCCTGACTCATTTGCTCTCCCTGAAAACACTCATCTCATCTCATTGACTTTCCACCAAATGCAATCCTGGCTATCCTTTAAATCTGATTCAAACGCCTCCTCCTTTGTGAAGTTTTCCTCCAGATGTGTCAAAATTAATATCCATTTCACTGTGTCTCCACAGCATCTCCCTTAAAAATCTACCTTATCAGTATCAGCATGCCCCATACTATAGACAGTTCATCCTTCCATTCACTCATTCATTCAATGAATATAATCCAAGCGCCTACTATGTGGCCAGCACTGTTCAAGGCTTCAGCTATCAAGGAGAAAGCAACAAAAAAATGTGCTTTCTGCTTTTACCAAGCTCACATTCTAATTGGGATAGGTGGGTAATAAAAAAAGTAAACATGTAATACCACAGGTGTTATGAAGTGTCCAAGGCAAAGCAGGAGGACCAACTCTACCTGTGCAATCACTTCCTCCATACTGGTAGTTTCCCTGTGCACTGTAAGGATCTCATTGTCTTTTTGTGCTCCTCACCACCTAACGCTGTGTTTGCCATTGTGCGCAATACATGTGTAACTGGGTTGAACTTGAGTTTGTAGTGAAAACATTTTAAGCAAAATGCTTAAACTTTCTGCTTCAGTTGCCTCTTCTAAAAAGGAAATTAGCAATGAGATATCTATAAAATACTGAGATTTTATACTGACAATAAACAGACTCTATTAGATGCCTTTGTTGTTTAAACAAACATTCCTAAAAGTTTTGTAATCATTGATGTCTAAAACTATGACCTGGTGAACAACACTCATTTTAAAGACTATTTTGAAAAATTTTAATGGAATTCAGTAAAATATTATTCTAGGACACCTGTGGAAATGTGGAAATGGTCTTGTTATAGCAAACTACACATTTTTATGGTATTCATTAAGACCAGGTTCTATTCAGAAAATATTTAAACATTTGTAACAGATTTTAAGATGAAAAGAGAACAAAGAATCACTTTTTGAATGAGTTAAAAAGGAATAACGAAGATCAGGAATAGCTAGTGATAACATAAAGAGAAATAAAAAGCCATCACCCCATCTCAAGGGCTATTTATGATGACAGGGATGTGTAAAGTGTTTTGATCTTACCCTTTATTTTACAAGACAGACCCACAGAGGAGAAGTGACTTGCCAAATGAATCACAAAGAGTTGGCCAGCAAGCACCAAGCTTCCACTTCCAGCAGTCTCCTTCGAAGAGAGGAAAAAAGGTCTGTTTTTTCTCCCTTGACTGGAAGGAGTCTGTTGCCTCACAAAGGAAAATTATTTCTGTCCACCACACTCCAAGACTTTTCTGAAGTACATGCATGTATACTTCCATAGTTTCCTGCCTCTGGGTAAATATATGATATTAAAAAGTGACTTTCTATTATTACCCAAGTGTTCTGTTTGGATATTTAAAGATCTGCTTGAACTTTATTCTTCCATAAAAGCGTGGTGAACCGTTTTCCTGACCAGCCCTTTATGCAGCGATCCAGCATATGTTAATCAACTCTAAATATTCTTTATTAGGCAGCACTGCAAGGGAGTGCCTCCCAAAAGACCAGGAATCTGCACTAAAGGCATAGGCTTTTTTTTCCTCATAATAAAGTTGTCAGGAGGAGCAAAGAAGCAAATTGAGTTTAATATAAACACTGACTCACAGATGAAAGAATCCAATCAAATACTGACAGAGGAAAAACATCCGAAGAGGACAGGTAAGCAGCAACGTGCATGGAACCCCACAACCACCCTGACAACCAGCTTTCACAGCTACCCTGGGGAAATTCAGCACTGCATTAGAAGGGCAGGAAGCAGAAGTCCTGAAGGAAAACCCTATGGCCAGTGAAGACAAGCTGATGAGACATTTTTAGAATCATCACTGCACACATGACACCCAGGATGTTTACACCCCTTTCTCTCCTAAGTTGTTCGGGGTTTTTATAAGGAGGAAATAGGAGAAATCACAAAAGTAATAAACCTCACTTCCATGTAGCTGTGAAGAGAATAAAATAAGGCCACTTCATAAAATTTCTCCTTTATGCTATATCCCTTTCAAAAATACCAAAAATCACTTCAAAAATATTATTTTGGGGAAAAGTCTTGCGATTGCATTGCTCTGCAGGAAATGAAAGTTGTTTTATGCTAACAATATTAGTAATAATTACAAGCTAAAATAAATAATACCAGTAATAATATTTGCAACCATACAGTCTCAGCATCTTCATCTCCACCTCCCAGTCATTTGCTTCATTTTCTGAAAAAGACTCCTACCTGTTTTTCTGGGTTCCAGACTTGGCCTGCTACTGATTGAGCTGTTAAATGACAATCAGATCATGTCTTTTCTTTTACCTTCTACGATGGCTCCTCATTCCTCTCAGAAGAAAACCCAACATTGCTCCCTTGAGTAGCCAGGCCCTGACTCACCTGTCCTCTGCCTCTCTCTCTGACCCTACCCTTCCACCATTGCTTCCCACTCTCCTGCCACATTGGGCTTTTACTGTTCCTCACCTGTGCCAAGCTCCCTCCCATCTCAGGGCCTTTCTCTTGCTATTCCCTAAAACACTTTTCCTCCCCCGATCCTTGCACCTCTCTCTAACTCTCCTTATTCCCGTCTCTATATAAATGTCACCCCCTAATAAAGTCCCACCCTCTTCCCCCTGTCCAAAACCAGCACTTGAGCCCCCAGTCACTCGCTGGGACTCACCCTGGCTTTACCATCTCAGCTGGGCTCTGCATCTCCATTGTACTCATCACTGCCTGATACCAGATTATGAATGTAGGAGTTCATTTATTTATCATGTGTCTTTCTTTACCCTAAGGTAGGCAGCAAAGAGCGAGGACTTGTCTTACTCAAAACCATCTCTCCAAAGTCCAGAATAATGCCTGATATATAACAGACACCTAAAAATAGTTATAGAACAAATCAATTAACAGTAATAGTAATTTAGTAAGCATCTACTATATGCTGACTGCTTTATGTTTAGCAGTTCTTATCCTAAACACAAAAAGTCCTGCCAGATAAAGATTATTCCCTTTTCCTTATCTAGGAATAAAATAATTCAGAAAGCTTAAGTAACTTTCCCAAAGTCATGCAGATAATAAATGGCTGAGCCAGGACTGAAATCTCAGTCTCCCTGATTCAAAAGTCTATTTTCTTTCTATTACACAACACAGTGTTTTGAAGGCATCAATAAAGTCAATACTAATAATAGCAAATATTTATAAGGTACTTAATTGTTCCAGACACTGTTACAAGTACTTCACATGCATCAATCAGCTCACTTAAAGCTTAAGGCAACCCAATGATATAGGGGCTTTTAACTCATCTCATAGATAAGGAAACTGAGGCTCAAAGAGAGTTGGTCGTTTTCCCAGAATAACAAAGCCAGTCAGTGGAAGAATCAGGGTTCAGGCCTTGGCCATACGGATTTATTATCTGTGCCTCTAACTTCTATACTGTAAAGTGAGATCAAATGTTTCCTTTGTGTCATTTCTAAAGTGAAACAGAGGAGGGACAAAGTTGTGGTAAAGTCTCCACAAAGGCCATACAGCCACATTGCTACAGCACCTCTGCCCCGCAGTGTCCAGTACCCAGGCCACACACAGGAGCTGGGCACTGCCTAGAGAAGCCTATGGTCTACTCTACAAGGAGTCAGAAAAGTAGGAATAACAAATGGGATCCCAAACCCATTTTCCAGATGAGCAAACTGAGGACCAGGGAAGTTAATGATAAAATATCAAATACGTCTTCAGGACTGAAAACTGAATCATTGGTTCCAAAGCAACCCGTAACTGAAGTAGGAAGGTTCATAGGAAAGAGCTAACCCAACTGCCCTGAAGGTGCTGTCTTTAGGACGCCTTGCTTTCAAAACTGGCCCCTGGCTGGCATCTGGGAACTTGGCTTTTAAAACCTTCACTAAGTGTAAGGTTTGGCTTCTGTGCCAGCTGCATAGACTATTTGTACAAACAACATGTTGTGTTTTCATTTTTCATGGTGAACACTCTCTTTGGAGTTTTAGAGTCTAGAATTTTGGTGGGTATGATAGCCTCTGTGATCAACTCCCAGTAAAAACTGTGAACTCTGAATCACCAACAGCCATCCTTAGTCAGACACACTGCACACATGTAGACATTTTCATTTTCACTGCTAGAGGGAGAGTGCACTGTGTGTGACCCATCATAGGAGGGAAAGGGGCATAGGAAGCCAGCACATGAATTTCCCCAAACTCTACCCTTACTAACCGAGCCATGCATCTTTACTTTGCCTGCTGTAATAAATCATAACTGTGAGTTGATTCTTAAATCTGTGAATTCTTCTAGAGAATCAGCATATGTGTAGGTGGTATTGGAAACCCATAAACAGAAACGCAATAGGAGAACGAGGGAAGCCCTTGGCCTATGGAGACAAGCAGGGTGGAGGCACCTCTGTGGGCAGACCTGCAAACCAGCAGATTCACTGGGGATTGCACAGACCTTGCAATCTACACCTATGGCTAAGAAATCCCAAAGAGAAGGGCTGTGCCTCTAATAAAGAGTTCTTAGTATTTATTCACCATCAGTCAGAAGAAGGAGAGGAAGCTACCTGAGCAAATGAAGTAAAAACCTCAACACTTTACAAGATGTTAAAATTATAGGAGAGATTTACTTTTCTTGGCTGAAATTCTGCATATTGATTAGCAGCCCAAAGTGGTAAATTTATTCAGATACACCTCCCTAAAAGTCATCTTTCCTGGGGGAGTAAAATGGTGTGGAACTATTTATAGGGTACACCACTTAAAATTCCTTTTTCAGGAAAATTCCTCTACACGTGCTTCCACATTAGATGTATTTGTAACCTGGATAACAGCTGAATCATGTTTCAAAAGCAATGGCTAACTAACCCCTTGGGTCTCATCCTGATACTGTGTTTGCAATCTTGCATACCCTATTTTATTTTATGCTCTGCAACCTCTTAATAGATGTCTACTTAACAGCAAACTCATTTTGGTATTTTAATAATCAAGCTCATTTCTATTCTAAGACACACCAGCTTTCTTTTACCACTTCCCCTATATTGAGCTTATCAAAAAGAAACTGTCCTCCCCACACTTGCACATATATACACACAGGTACAAATTCCTTCTATCAGGAGAGGTCTGGAATCAGAAGGCACATAACTAGAGCTGGCACTATCCATCCCAAACAGCTAGGAGAAAGCCAATTAGAGCTAGAATGGTGATTCTTGTAACATAAAAAAGATGTAGGAGTCCAATGCTTCCATCACAGTATTTATAGGGTTGTTATTTCACAAAAGATAGGGCTAAAGTCATGCCAACAGGGGAAATATCTTTTCCATATATTAGAGTACACTATTTTTTCTTGGGAAAAAAGAAATGCTCAGACTGAAAAAATGTGCTCTTTTCTTAGATAGTTGTGGGGGGAAGGGAATGCAATTAAGGGCACACCATCACCTTTACTCACAGGACTGACACCAACTACTAACTCATCACTCCCCACTTTGGGAGTCATCAAAGTCTGTGCTATGGGCTGCATGGATCCTCCAAAATTCATACATCGAAATCCTAACCTCCGGTGTGATGGCAATAGAAAGTAGAGCCTTTGGGAGGTGATTAGGCCCTAAGAGCCAAGCGCTTTTATTAGGATTAGAGTCCTTATAAGAAGAGACATAAGAGCTTGTGTCCACTCTCTGCTCTCTGTGATGGGAGGGGACAAAAAGAAAGAAGGCAGACATCTAAGCCAGGAAGCCGGCCCTCACCAGACACCAGATGTCAGTGCCTCGATCTTGGAATTCTTTGCCTCCAGAAATGAAAGAAATGCACGCTGTTGTTTAAGTCACTCAGTCCATGGTACTCTGTTACAGCATCCTGAGCTGAGACACCCTGATCATAAAGGGAGTATCAGTCTCTCGCATTCACAAGCTACTAGAAAAGAGACCCTTCTCCCTCAGCAAGAGAAGTGAAACTTCCTGAGAGATGGCAGGATACCAGACTCTGTGGGTCCAAAATTAGGGCTTAAAGAAGGCAGGGAAAATTGAGAAGAGAGGGAGGTCAGAGCAGAAACGACATGCACATGGTGCACATGTCAAGGTCTACCTTCAGAACGCATCCTTCCCATTACCAACTCCGTCAGTGCAAGGTGACTGGTTCTGAGAGAAAGTAGT
The DNA here is from genome assembly GCF_040802235.1 of Manis javanica. Lineage (NCBI taxonomy): Eukaryota > Metazoa > Chordata > Mammalia > Pholidota > Manidae > Manis > Manis javanica. Next base: position 142,439,765 of record NC_133158.1, read on the forward strand.
GAATCAGGATGCAAATTGGAAAGAAAGACTTAAAATTTCCCAATCATCTTATGATGATTTTGTATGTGAGAACTGGAGGGAGTTTTCACAGATCACCAGTAACAGAAGGGACCCCTCCTGGAACACAGACACAGTAAGACAAGTCAGCCCAGACTGGAAGTTTCTAAAAGTCAGAAATCATGTTTATTCATTTTAAAGAGCCATTTTCTACCCTAGATAGGCATGCAGTAGATGCTTAATAATTTGTTACTGAAGAATGAAATAAAGTTGATTCCTTTATCTAAAATGCTCCCATCTCTACCTCTATTTTGGTCTTTACAAATGTGCCCCCCCAAAAAAGAAAAGAAAAATAAACAAACAAAAATGTATCCACCTTATAAATCCTCAGCAAAATTTTCTCTGTTCTTCTGTTTATATTACAGTTTCTTCTTCCTCAGAATGCCCATTGTGTTCTGTTATCTGAGTGGTAATTATCTCAATCAAGTGTGAAATAAAGACATCTTTTTATTTTATTCTCATCTTTCCCTGCCCCCAAGCCCAGACCCCATATACTGTAAGCTCCTTGAATAGCACGCATATATTTCTGCCCATAGGCTCTTCTATATATGGCATAGAGCAGAGTGCTTTACCTATAAGGAGTTCAGACTTTTTAAATTTGATTTTATACTAATGAAAAATGGTCTGCAGGTTATTTGTTCCTACTTCCACTTCTCACATGATACAGTTATCCTTAAGTAACATCATAATCATTTTTGCTTTTATTTTGTAAAACAAATAATTATTGTCATACTTATTAGACACATTCCATAGTTGTACCATAACATCACGCACTTTTCCTTCCCACTAACAACTAAACTCTCTTCATTTATGAACATTTTTACAATTTTTGGAAAGATCTATTCCTTCCATTCTGTACTGGATGGATATGCTCATTTTATCTGCTCACCTGATGTTACACCTCAGGTAGAATTGGATGTACTCTGCAGGAATCCTGAGGATAAAATTTGAATCATGACTTGTTAATCCACATCAGCCAAAACACTTCTGACTTCTTATTTGTAAAATGATATTTGAAAACCTTCACCATTGTTTATTAAGCATCCACTATACACAGGGAACCTAATAAAAGAGACTGCACTCAAAGAGCTTAAACACAAGACCTCCACTTGCAGTATGGGGATGTGGTGGGAAGTCTCAACTGGGGTCATTCCATGTCAAGGGCTTTACATATGAAAAAGTTACAGTGGTATATGGGTTTCTTTACACAGTTTCTAAGAAGGCTAGTAAATGGCTCCTAAAGAAGGGGTTTATCCTAGTGGCAGAGAAGTACCAGGATTAGAGACCCCCACAACTGGAAAAGCCTGAAAATAGAGGGAGAAAGGGTTCAGAGTATTAAAAGTTTTGCCGGGAGAATAAGCCCTTTCCTTTGCAGAGATTGCACACATCAATCCTTTGCAAGTTGTACACATCAAGATATATAAACACTTGGATAACTTTCTTGTGTTACATATAAGAGTGAGCCATTTAATTTATAACCACACAGAGTACAATAACCATCAAATCTTTATTCAGGTTAGAAAATGCCACCCAGAACAAAAAAATGACCAGACTCCTACAGGCACATATTTTTAAAAATCCTAACTTGTCTACTTTTCACTCCAGACAATGAGGCAGATCCTGAGCTCCCTCATATTAAATCAAGTCAAAGCGTCAGAATCGATTCATCAAACAAATCTCTTAGACTTGAGAATTCCTTTTTATTTTTGGTCCTATTCCCTTTATCCCTGTCCATTTATCTGAGTAAGGTATTTCTTGTTTTCTCTTGCTATGCAATTACTTGATTAAAACCCAGTGTAATTGTTTTCATATAATCAACACCAGTGGTGCAAGTACCAAATAATTCCAATAGGAAGCATCTGTAGTAAAGTCAAAGTTTTTAATGTACAACTCTTTTGAGTTTCCTTTTCAACTTGTACTTAAAGAAGATCAATTATTTCTATTGGTTCAACCTATTTGTTTCATAGTCATAGAACTTAAAACTCAAGGGAACTTTGGAGATCATGTAATCCAATTCATTTATTTTATAGGTAAGAAAAAATAAGGTATTTAATAGCTGGAACATGTCCCGTGATCCCAGACCTGATTTCTTATTCCTTTATCGCATCTCCTCCCTGCTCAGTAATGTTCCTAAGGGAGAAATCTAAAGCTTTATTTCCAACTCCCATTTGGAATGTAGTTTCCAAAGACAACTATGAATAGAAGCCCCCATATCAATCATGTCTGAATGATCGGAAATGTGCCAGTGAAGCTTCATATAGAAGGTTTACCTCTAAAGTCCACACTTTATAATCAGCAGTTAATGTTTCTTCAGCAAAAACATCCCTTACTGAGAAATTCATTAATCCTAATTATCAAAATCCAGCTCCCAAGAATTGCTATCACACCATCCAAGAGATTTAACTTAGGTAAATGACTTCCTATTTATTACCCCTTAAATGTATCTACATATTCATAGAAAAAAAATTAAAGTTTCAGTTAAAATTCCAGGAAAGCATGTGCTATTTGCAAAACATAGCTTCTTAAGAAATGTTATTTTCCATTTTTTTAAATATAATTTGCAGCTGTGTATAAACAAACTTCCTAATTGCTATACAAAGTCTAACTTTATTTCTTTAAATAAAATTAAGAGTATGAAGCAAACAGCTAAAAGGAGATATTTTTTTTTTCCTGAATTAACACTTAAAAGCACTTTTTATGTGATTTAAAAGGAGATATTTTTAAACGGTGCAAATTTCTATTCTCTTCCTGTAACACTTTTCTCAAAATGAAGCATCTTGTGTCAAACTCAAGAATTAGCACTAACTTTAAAAGGCATTGTTTCACTGCTGAGTAGTGAAACAGTATTTTAGGAAGAAATAAAAATCTTCTAATAAGTACATAAAAATAAATTAGAGTTAGCATCAAAAACTGCAAAAACATTGTAAGTGATAAAAATGTTTTCTTTCCTATTTCTGTTTCTGCTTTTGTTTTTGAGTTAAACTGAAAATAGTTTCCATTATTAAAATTCACATAAACAGATACACATTTATTTCTGGAATAGTATTTCAGAATGACTAGCTTTATTATATTTTGGTATACATTTAACATAATAAAGGGTAGCAGAATATGCCACCCTAAAATATGCTACTTGCAATTTAAAAAAAAGCAAATATAAAAAGTGCTGTCTGCTTTCCTCTATTTGCCTAAAACAGGGCATAGTACTGCCAAGGTGTTCCCCCTCCCCATCTACCAGGGGGACAAAAGTTAATTTGGAGGTAGCGCTAGACGTTCATCAGCCCAGAGAGCACCAGAGGAAACTGCATGACACACCTTACCGACTGGCCCTCATCTGCCATTAGTTTTCCCACACATTTATCTTCCCACAATTTGCCACCCTAGAAACTCGAGCTTTTTTCTTTGTCTTGTCACTTCTTTAAAACTTTATTGGTTTTGTTTTTGTTAAGCTGTTACATAAGCACAAGTTTTAACCAGTCCTTTGATCTGTGCATCACTGAATGCTCCCATGTATATGTGAGATACACTTGTTGATCAACTTCTACTTGTTTTTCTCTTGTTAATCTGTCTTTTGTCACTCAAATGTACTGGGCACCAGATGGAGAACCTGACGTGGGCAGAAGAAAAAATATATATTCCATCCCTACAATAAATTTACAAATATTTACAAAAAGAAACCCTGAAAACGTAGAGTGTAAGCCTTCTGAAGTGAAAGCCCATGATTTCATGACTTAAACTTCGAGTGAAAGTTCACTTTCATGAAGTGAAAGTTTATGGTTCTATTTTCAGGATCTGGCCCACTACCTGACACACAGTAAGTGCTTACTAAAAATGTCTCAATGAAGGTGAAAGTATCTATACTTTCCATAATAATCAGGATTGTCAATGACTAACAACAAAACACATGAGGCAAGGTTAAGCAGAAATGGGATTTACCAAATGACATTAACTTCCAGACTCCATTGGGAAAAAGGTGAGGCTCAACAGCCCTGCAGGGAGAAACCATTCCCAGTCCCAGGATGGCTATTCCAGGGAAGAACCTCTGCTGCTTTCACTGGATACAACACTGTAGGTTCACTGCTGATACCAGGTGGCACTGGTCTTGAACTTATCCATCAAAATTATTATCTTTCTCTTGCTATTCTTTACCAATGCAACCAACACACAGAGCTTACATTCTACTTTCTAAACTCTTCTCCTAGTGTAATAATCTCTAAACACATGATCTGCGATGATAGTTTTGCTGATTATTTCCTTCCTGAATATGACACATCTCCAAGCTTCCAGCTTCTGTTTCCTTATCACCAAATAATTGACCATTACACCAACATCACATAATTTAAGGTCCTGTTAAAGCAATAGCCCCCTTGTGGTTACAAACTTTGATGCCAATCAGGATAGATGAGGTTAGGCTGCAGTTAACAACAAAAAAATAACAAGTCACCTAATACAGTAAGAATTCTTTTCTCATTTATGCTGCATATCCAACTTCAGTCAGCATGGAGATTCTGCCCATTGTAGTTACTCTGGGATAGAAGCTCCCAAAGCCCCTTTGTACCTCATTTTTTCAAAGGTTATCAGATAAAGATGAATATGCAGAGGACATGAGCAATGAAAGCTTCCACTTACAGTTCACTGACCAAAGCAAGTCACATGATGATAACTACAAGGCACATGACAATCACCAACTTGGAAAAGGGCAGGGAAGTTGTGGAGAAAGTGAAGGTTCCCATGGCCAGAATTCTCAGCTGGCCCTGGTCGGCTTGCTCACTACACATGTGTGGGCAGTACGTTGTTATCGACTCTATATAAAGAGCTCCACCCAGTGTCCTGGGCGATACAGTGGCAGGGCTGCAGGGATGCAAGAGAGCAGAGACTGGGGTGGAGGCAGCGCCGAGGACAGAGACTGAGGGCTGCAGGGGCAGAGAGGCCCAGAGGCAGAGACTGGCTTGCTGAATGCAGACTCACTCTGAATGGACATGATTCTAGTCATGGGCCTGCCACTGTGGGAATAAAGTTGGGTACAAACCTTTTACCACTCAATGTTTCACTGTCATTTTTTTAGTCTCGTTGGATCCATAGTGAACTTGCCAGGGCTGAAACCCACTGGCAAGACAGAAGCCCAATCTTGCTACTGCTTAGGAAAAAAATCAGACATGCTGTACAATATTTGTGACTAAACATTTTGGGGAGGCAGAATTAATAATATATTTCTGAAACATATGGAAGTGTGTTCTAAAGATTCTGAATGGATACCAAAAAAATGACAAATAGTTTCTTCAGTGTGTAAAATTGTTTCTCTCAAATATATATTATCTGTGGTTCTTAGAAAATTATTTTTCCACTTCTTAACTTAGCTCTAATTGAAGATAGAAAACTATATAGAATTTGATGACTCATTGTGGGGAAAATGGAAGTACATACAGCCAGGATCCTCACCTGAACTTAAACTACTTGATGATGTAACAGGCCTACTACTAGGCTACTGCTTTCATACCTGTAGGCAATAAGCTATTGCTGAGGCACTATCTAAAGAGCTCTGCCCAGTAGGCAAAGACAGAAATGGAGGAGGATTGTGGACCTGCAGACTGCTGGATGCAGATGCGATTCTAGTGCCTGACCTATCACTGGGAGAACAAACCTTCTCAATCCCAGAACATTCCATTGTCATTTCTTAGTCTCACTGAATCAGAAGTAGACTTGTCCAGGGCTGAAACCCTCAGGTAAGACACTTATATTTAATAATTTCATGCTGTGGTGGATGAATTTAAGATTACCCCCCAGTAATTCCCACTGCCTGATGCCTACACCTTTGTGTAATCCCTTTCCTAGAGCATGGAATGGACCTGTAACTTGCTTCTAACAGAATATGGCAACAGGGGTGGAATGTCAGTGCCTTGATTATGTTATGTAAAACTCTATCTCAGCAGACTAGAGTAAGACACTCTTCTTCTAGCCTTCAAGAAGTGAACAGCCATGCTTTGAGTGTGCTAAAGAAAGGACCTCATGGCAGGCAATTGTGGACATCCTCTGGGATCTGAGAATGGCCTTCAGCTGACAGCCAAGAAGCTGAGACTCTCAGCAACACAACCATAAGGAAGTGAATTCTGTCAATAACTTTAAGGAGCTTGGAAGCAGGCTTTCCTAGACAAGCCTCCAAATGAAAATACAGTCCAGCCTATATCCTGATAGCAATTTTGTGAGAGCTAAGCTGTACCTAGAATCTTGCCCCATGGAAAATGCAAAATAATAAATATGTGTACTGTTTTAAGCTGCTAAATTTGATATTTGTTACACAGTGATAGAAAGTAAGACAGCTGCTTATTGCAATTCAACTTGACTACTGAAATCTTTTGCATTGTTTTCCTCACTTTTCTTACTTGAAACTTTTATTTTGATCACTTAAACTTACAGAAAAGTTGCAAGAATTCTGTAAGAAAATCCAATATAACCTCCATCTAGATTCATCATTGCCTATATTTTTGCTCATGTGCTTTATCATTCTCTCTTATATGTGTGTGTATATTTTTTTCTGAGTCATTTGAGGGTAAATTGGAGAAATGCTTCTTTATCTCTAAATTCTTCATTATTTTTTAATGGAATTTTCTCATGGCAGTATAATTATGAAAAACAGGAAACTTATGTCTAATTGTACTGTTCACCACGTAAGAACTTATTCACTATGTAAGAACTCGTTCACCATGTAAGAACTTGTTCGTTATGCTTCAGAAGATTGGAGACTGACAAGAATTAGGCTTGGGGTGGATTAATGATTGTACATTGAGCATTGAGTCCCCTACACAGAATTTTATTGTTGTTAACAACCATTTGATCAATAAATATGAGAGACGCCCTCTCAAAAAAATAAAAATAAAAAATAAAATAAAATAAAAATAATAAAAATAGTTTTCTAATACACAGATCTCCACAGTTGATATTCAAATATAAACTCTATCAATAAAGCATTTTGTAGATAGGTGTTTTGTTTTCTCTCCCAGTCCAAATTTGTGTTATATCACTTTACTTTCATTTATATTAGAATTATTTCTTAGCCTATCTCTTTAATTCTTAACTTAAGATTTTTGAAGGAATAAAAATCAGGGTTTATTTGCAGTTTTCCTCATGATTTGATTTAACATACACACTTTGAGCAGGATTACCACAGAAGTGATGTTGTGTGTTTCTCATTGCATTATATCAGAAGCCCCCTGATGTCAGTATGTCTCAATACAAGTGATGTTAACTTTATAATTTAGCAAAGGTGATAGACCCCATTTCTCCACAGCAAATTTGTAATGGGTAAGCAATCTGTGGGAGAATCTTTGAAATAATATAAATTTCCTGTTCCTCATAAAACTTTACTTACTGATGATACCCACAATTCCTTCCATATTTGTTGGTTGATAGTCTATTGTAAGAGCTTTTTTTGCTCCTAGTTTATGTATTTGTTTGTATCATTATGGACTCATGGATTATTTTATTCAATGAAAAATCCAAAACTATCACTTTTTTTAGAAGCAAAATTTACCCCAGATTTAGCCATCAAAGAGCCCCGTCTGGGTGGCTCCTGTGTCCTTTTGACAAGTCCCATCATTCTCTAATCACTTCCTTACTTTCTAGCTTAATAAGAGATCTTAACCTTATCTTGTACTTTCTCCACATTGGCCCTGGACATCATCCATTCCTCCAAGGAGCCCTGGTTTCTTTTAGAGTCTAATATTTAGTAACCAAGACCTGGATGTGGTATTGCTTCTAAGCCTCCTCAGAGTATATGGTTAGAAAAGCTAGGAAATATGTGTATTCCCTACACACACACACACACACACACACACACACACACACACACACACAATGAATTTGTTTTAATACCCCAAATCCAATTCAGCACCTCATGGTGCATTCTAGTCTTCCATCTTACTGTCCTTGTAACTCCCTTCTCCAATACTTAGAAACTGGGTTCTCATTATCCTCAATGGATTCACTCATTTTCTCAAGACAACAATACACTAAAAATAATTTCAGAACTGCTAACTCAAATGCTATGACAAGCAAACCCACTATTCGAACTCCCTACTTCTGGGGGAAGTGGCCAAAATTTCCATCCAGTATATTGCACAAATGTTAAATGTACAATTTGATGAATTTTGACAAATTGGTATGTTAGAGATGCTAACAAAGCCTAAGTCACTCCATTTTGAAGTAAACTAAGAACTAACTCACTCCATTTTGAAGCAAACTAAGAAGTTCCCTCCATGTTGTACTCTAACCAGACCTTTCTGAGTTTCAGGAATTTCACCTGGAGCCCCCTGGAAACTAAAAATAAGGACATTCCATTCCTAAGGCAGTTTCCAAGCCCACAGCCTCTGTGATGCCAGCAAGTCAGCCTATGGCCATTGATTAATTGCTGGCCCCTCCTGTCTTCAGGAAGCACCCCTTTAAAAGCCCTCTCTTGAGCTGCACTTGGGAGATGGTCTGGGGATGCTAGTTCAGCGTCATCTCAGGTTGCTGGCTTCCTGAATAAAGCAACCTTTCCTTTTCCCCAACACTTGTCTCTCAGGTTACATTTGACCTTTAGAGTGACAAGCAGCCAAACTTGGGTTTGGAACTGGGCTCTGGTCCGGTAACAGATACACCCATTAACCCACACTCCTATCAAGATATAAAATATTTCCATTACCCTAGAAAGTTCTCCGATGATCCCTTCTCAGTCAGTCTCCCTACTTTTCTTACCATAAATTTGTTTTTTTACCATCAATTTGTTTTGCTTATTTTAGAACCTCAGATAAATATAATTATATAGTAAATAGGTACTTCTTTGTTTACAGCTCTCACTCAACAAATTGCCCATGAAATTCATTTATGTTGTGTGGATCAGTCATATGCTCCTTCTTACTGCTGTTGTATAACTATACACATTTTGTTTATTCTCCTGTTGATGAACACGGGGGTTGTTTCTGGTATTGGAGTATAATGAACCATATGCTATGAACATTCTTGTACAAGACTTTTTGTCATGAAGTCATTCGACATGTGTATGTTAACCTTTTAAGAAACTGCCACAACTTTTTCCTAAGGGTCTCTTTGGAGTATATAATATACAATCCCATATCCTAGCAGTTCTATCTGCTCATATACTTGCCAACATTTTTTGTTGGCCTTTTCAACTTTAGCTATTCTGGTACATTTATAGTGTCATCTCACTTTGATTTCTACTTGTTTCCCTAATGATGTTGAATAATGTTCCGTGATGATGACGTTGAGCGCTGCTTCATGTGTGCACTGACCATAAATCTTCCTTTGGGAAGTGTTGTATTCAAGTCTTCTGCCCATTTTTGGCACTGGATCTTTTTTTATTATTGAGTTGTAGGGAATCTTTATATATTCTGCACATAATTTCTTTTCCAGATATATGTTTCTGTAAATATTTTCTCCAAATCTGTGATTTGTCTATTAATTTTCTGAATTCATTTGATAAGCAGTTTTTTCATGCTGATGAAGTCCGATTTATCAGTCTTTACAGTTATTAGTTTGTTTTATTTAATTTTGCTGAAAAGTATGCAGTTTTGTTCTAGCTTTCTTAAATTATTTCCTAAGTAAGAAAGAGTATTAATGGTTTTAATAGCATGTTTTTAATTTAAAATTATTGTATCCTATACGGCTTTCTTTACACTTTGTCTATCTAATTCAGATGTTCTCAAATGGGGACAATTTTGATCCCCATGAACATCTGTCAATGTCTGAAGGCATTTTTGGCTGTCACACTGGAGAAAAGAGGTGCTGTGAGCATCTAGTGGAGGAGGCCAAGGTTGGCACTAGACATCCTACAATTCCTAGGGCAGAGGCCCCACAATGAAAATTATATCCCCCCAAACATCACTAGGCAAAGGTTGTCTAATCCAAACTGCGGGGAGGGGAGAGAGTTGGAGGACTGCACATATCTTGGTTTCACTCATTTACAATAAATGTTTAAGCCAATGAAAGCTAACATGACTCAAATGTAAACACCTAGGTTCATCTGAAGTCACTGGGGATCCCTGATCAAAGGAATCTAAGCCAGTTTTCCATGGCTAAAAGAAACAAAAATGAGAGCAGATTTGCCTCTTACAGAAGGAGTCACAGTAAAGGGTTACTGCTCAAGCTAAATTAAAACAAATCAGTGACATTTTTCTCTCCATTATGTGCACAAATCTCCCATAAAAATCAATGAAAGCCACATCTGTGTAACAGAGATCAGAATGCAGCTAATTCCAGTACTAACTTGCTATCCTTTGCAGGGCTCATAAACCCCACAATAGCTGCTCAGGAACAGGAGGACCATGTGATGAATACAGCAGCTCAGGCCAAATCCTGAATGAATCATCCTGATCATTCTGTTCTCCGGTTTATTAGGCAGCTGAAAAATCTTAAGGCAATCACAACTGGAGCAGAACTCCAGGAAATGATCCCCAATCAAAGGAGCCACTACACTTATAAAGTCAGTTTGTTTCTCCCAATTATCAGTGTGGCCTGTATCTACTGACTGTAGAAAATAAAAAAGTATAGAAAGCTATAAATAAAAACATTATCGAAGAATTCATCATCCAGAAGCAATCACTATTACCTCTTTGGCGGGTCTCCCTGTAGGTGAAACTTGTCTACATCATTCTTTTTTTATTTCTCAAGATCTAACTTTATATAAAATTTTGCACCCTGGCTCTTCCAAATAACATTTTCCCATGTGATTAACAAAATCTTAGAAGCATTATTTTGATGTGTATGCTAAGAGTCAGTCACCAGGTTTTGTCATATTTTCTTCTTACCAATTTTTATTCCTTATTAGACATCTAGATTGCTTCTAATTTTTCACCATTCCAGATAATGCAATGACAACTATCTTTGTGCATATATACTGCTCCACATTTTGTATTATTTTCATAAAATACAATCTCCAAAGTGTAATTACAGAGTATGATTTACATCATTTTAAGACTATATATATAAACATATATTGCTAATTTTTTTCTGGAATAACACTGTATTAATTTACTTTCCCCAGAGCCATATATCCCCACCTCATTACCAACCCAGCAGATTTTTAACTCTACTAGTTATTTTAGGTACTTTGATATTCATTTCATCCTCTCCCTTTCAGAGGAAAGTAAAAAAGGAAGGATCCCAGCAGGTAAAACTATTAGGATTAATGTACCCTTGAGTTGATAATGATACATCATGTTTTGCTGTCAAATGTCATGGTAGAAAACAAACAATTCTAACAGCCTAGAAAATAAAGCACGAAATTATAACAATATTACTTTCTAAGAAAAGAGGAGGTTAGGATTCATATGATTTAAAAAGATTCCCAAGTACAACCACATATAAAAAGGCAAACATAATAACTTTTTTAAAAAAATCAATCCGTATGTTAGGTTGAAAGATAGACATGAGCAGGTGGGGAAGGGGAAGATAAGGTTCAAGGAAAAAAATGGCCAAACCGTACTCAGGTAGGGGGTCCCACGTGAGGACACCAAAAGCTTTGCAGGATAACTTCCTTGCCTGTCAGGAACAGGCCAAACTGGTCCCAACCTAGGTGAGCGCAATCAAAAAAACAAAACTGCCCAAACCACACCCCATCATAATCTCACTAAAATAAAACTGCAGTTTTGCTCCCCCCCACGCATGGGATTTTCTGTGTGTGGGAAAAAACATGTGCACCAAGAGGAATGGGGGAGAACTAGAGCTGTCAATCAAATGACCACCTTGTCAATCAAAGAAGATCTGGATAAATAGCCCCTCCCCTAAAAGTGTGGGGCCTGTCTGCCTTAACTCTGGCGGGCTCCTCCCTTAGAGTGTATTCAAATAAAACTTTTGCTCTGTTTCACTATTGTGTCTTTGCCTTTCAATTCTTTGTTTCAGCAGGACAAGGACCGAGGAGAACAAACTCAACCCGCAACATGTATGTATGTAGAGGTAAAAGGCAGCAATCATCACTACTTTTAGGTTTTCCTGTATCTCTGCTGTAGTGCAATGACCCCACTGTAAATATAGTTTTAGGGTAGAGTATAGCTGCATCAATGTGTGTCAAAACAGATGCCGAGAACCAAGAAATAATCAAGTTAGAGTTCAAGCACTCTTTAAGAGTATTTTCACCTATAAAATATCAATTTCAGTAAGAAAATCATTTTGGCTACTGTTACCTTTTCCCCAATCCCCAGATATGACTATACTATTTTAGTCCTGGGCAGTAGAAAATGGAAAGTCTAGGAAAAGAAAAGATAAAAAGAAAAAGATGACCTTTTAGGAGACCAAAAAGAAGGTATTAATGCAGGATGCAGAGACAGAGAAAAGGCCTTCAAAGGGCACAGCAAGTGAAAGATCAGTTTTGCCTTGACTAGAGTCATATCATCTTAACTTTTCCTTGTTCTTCATACCCATCTTAAGGGTAGGGGCCATTTCTCAAACTTTCTTTTAGCTCACAATAAAAACATAGTACTTCACCTTTATTTCTTTTGATAAAGAAAAAAGCTATTTAGTAAACCATGAAACATTTATTGAAGGCCTATGTATGTTTCCAACACTATTCTAAGCATGCATTGGGAAAAAATGGTCATCAAAGCAAGATCTCTGCCCTCATAGGTCTCAGAGTCCCGTGTGAGCTTAAAACTTTACTGACAAAAACAGGCAGACTTTCGTTTGGGCCAATTTGATTTTAATAGTGTATTAATTTTTTAAATGTTAATATTGCACTAAAATATTATTTATCTTGATCACTGAGGGGTTTTGGTGCCCAGTACAAGTGCTTCGCTCACTTTACCCTAGCTTCAGCCCTAGTGAGTTGTATCTTTGTAAAGCTGACAAATAAATTATAAATTATCTCATCACAGTTGAGAATTCCTTTGCGTTGACATGTTAAAGGTATCAGTGTGTCCAGGCCACAAACCTACAACAGGGCCAGTTATTCATCACTGCACAACTTCGCAGGGAAACATATTCAACAACAAATATTTATTGAGTGCATACTCTGTGCCAGGAAACATTCTGGAACTGATGGTAATGCAGTGAGCCTATTGACACAGTTCTGCCAAGGCAGTGGTTACAATACAGTTAGAGTAAAGGGCGAGAGAGTAAATGGTGACAACGGGCTGTAAGATAATATCACTAATAAGTGCTCTAAAGAACATAAAGCAGGTTAATGGGATAGCAAGTGAGTGGGTGGTTGGCCAGGATTATGACTGGGACATTGACTCTAAGACTTTAACGACTGAGACGAAACCTCAATGACAGTAAGAGACAGGTGTTTGACAATAGTTTGAGGAAAAGTCATTCCAGGCAGAGGGAATAGCAAGTAGGAATGCTCTGAGGCATGAACAACTTCTGTTTTCTCAAAATCTCCAAAGACCTGTATGGCCAAAGGCTAGCAGGTGAGGGAAACAATGGTTCAAGTGAAGTTGAAGAGGTTGGAGGCCAGATCAAGGATGATCATTTGGCCCTATGAGGAGCTTAGATTTTGGTTTTTGGTTGTTCTGAGGTTTATTTGTTTGTTGAGTTCCATAGGAAGTCACTGGAGTGTTCCAGCTTCATTTGCGTAAGAAAAGACCATTGTAAAATTGTTCAAATTAGAAGATGAATAGAAGCTAGCTAGAAATGCTGAGGTAGTCCAGCAGGGAACGAGTTGTGACTGACTACATTACTAGCAGTGAAAATGAAGATTAATGGACAAATTCTGTACAGACATTGGAGGTAGAACCAACAGACCTTTCTCCTGGATTGTGTCTCAGCTCCACCATTTACTGGGCAAATACAACCCCTTTTTATCTCAGTTTTCTCAGCTGTAAGAGGAAGACAATAACTGAACCTACTTCATAGAACACAAGTCCTTAGAAGAGGACCTGGCATATACTAAAGTGATCCATGAATGTTAGTTATCACTGTCTTCATCATTTAAACAGGCTGGAAGAAAGGAATTAAAAATGGTGCTTAGGTCTGGTCTGAGTAACTGGGAAAACAAGATCGCTCTTGAGATGGGAAAGACAAAAACAAAAGTTTAGGAGAGAGGAAATCCAGAGCTCTTACGGAACTGTTCATTGGAGATGCCTATGGGATATCCAAATGGAGATACAAGTCTGGACCTCAAGAAAAGTTTAATGCTGGAGATATAAATTTACAAGTCATCAGCATGCAGATGTATTTAAATCCAGAGAACTAGAACAGATCACCTAAGGAGACAGTGTAGACAGAAAAAAAAGGAGAAAAAAGCCAAGGGCTGAGCCCTGGAGAATGCCAAATTTAGAGCTGAGGAAAGAAAAAAGGATCCAGCAAAATAAACTTAAAGGAATAGTCGGGGAGATGGAAGTAGGCAAGGGGTGTGTGGTGTTGTGAAAACCAGGGAAGGATCTTAGGAGTTTTAACTCATATGTATTACTTTATAAAAAATGTTTATACTTTTCTAACAAAATAAAAATTAAAAGCATAGGATCAATTTCAACCTCTCTGTAACAATGCTCCATATCAATATTTTAAAACCTTGCAATGAAAAAGTTGAGGAAACACTGTAATTTGGTTTGGGATATATACTCTTCCTTTCCTAGCTTAGGAAGAAAATCTCAGAACAATTTCCCCAGAACTCTGTAATTCACTGGAGTAGAAGATAATAGATGCAATAAATAGAAAGTATAATATAAATGCCAAAGTCCTATTACTACTTATGAAATAAATTTGCCATGTAACTACAAACATATGAAAAAAACAATGCATAACTTCATCATGCAGTTTAGAAAGATCAATACAAGAGATTGATAGCATTTTTATTTGAAAGCTGTATTTCATGTGATTGTTAAAGAATGGAAAGCATATTTGGGGAATGCACATTACAGAAAAAGTAAATTAAAATCATGAACTCACACCTGACAAGTATTACACAAAAGAAAACAGACACAAAATCCCATATTGGACAATAGCCTTTATAGCCTAGCAGGATCTTCTATATGAAACAGGCAGAGAAATTCTTGGTGTTAAATTAGTAGTAAATATCATAGATTAAGCTAGGCAAAATCTGTAGTTTTCAAGCAAGTTTATCATTGTGCTTCTTAATTTTCACAGTTTAAAAAACGTCATTTTTATAATCACATTTTTGGTTTGTACAGCATCATTTTCCTAGATGCTTTGTTCACAATACACATGAAAGTTAATATTGCATAAAACACAAAAGAATAAATTAACTGAGAGTACAGAAGTAAAGAAATTTAAAGGGAGAAAAATAGTAATTCTGCTAATAAAATTAGAATTCAGAAATTTTAACCATTTTGTCTCCTAAAGGCCTAAGAAGGGCCACAAATTTTGAGTTTGCATTTCCAAGTTGTCAAAACAAAGAGAAGCAAATTCATAAGATTCCATCTCGAATAAAAACAAATGAAAAATTAAGGAGAGGCATTAAAGCCTCAAAGCAATTTCTACCATAAATTCTTAAATTTCACACATGTTATTCCCTTCCTTTTCACAAAAATCTAAAGGAGGATTAAAGAATAGCTGACTATCACCTTAACTGACTGCATTTTCTGGTCTGTTTCTAGGTAACCTTAACATTTTCGTGTCTTGGAGTAATCTTTGACTCTTCCCTCTAGCTTATCCTCCCACATCCCATCAATCTCAAATCCTCTTGATGTTCCTTCCTAACTATTCCTCAAAGTTCTTATCTTCTCTGTCTCTTCATTTTCCCCACTAATTTCAAGTGAATATTCTCACACCTGTATTCCATGACACCCCTGTAATTGATAGATCTCTGCCTAGAGACATTCCTACTATCCATTTCATAATGCCACTCCATTCTTTAAATCTCTTCAAATTTTGCCCCAATATCTCAAGATAAAATCCAAACACTGTAAGTCCTTCATGACTGGGTCCTACCTATTCTTCTAGAACTAATCTCATTTCTCCCAACCTTCTGCCTTTCAACTATATTAGAAATTTTGGGTCCTGCGATACACCAAGCTCTCTCACCTCTGACCTTTGTGGTGTTCCTTCTACTTGGAACAAAGACCCCACTTCCACCTAATTAACTCCTCCTTAGCATGTAGGGTGCAGGTTGTTTCTTTGGAAAGCTTACGTTGACTCACCTCCCCTCAGTCACATGTCTCAGTATGGCATTGTACAGTGCATCGGACTTGCTCCTGGCATAGCCTTTATCATTCCTTATTTAATCACTGCTATGTTCAGAATGGGTGTGTTTCCCCTCCCCCTCAACAAAGTTCATACACTGAAAGCCTGATGCCCAACGTGATGGTACCAGGAGGTAGGACCTGGGGAGATGAGGTCATCAGGGCACAGGTCCCACGACTGGGGTTACTGTCTCTACAAGAGGCTCCAGAGAGCCCCTTGCCCCTTCTGCCATGAGAGGATACAACAAGAAGTTTGCTGCCTGGAAGAAAGCCCTCATCTGACCGTGCTGACACCCTGATCGCAGGCTTCTAGGCTCCATAACTGTTAAGAAAAAAATACTGGCTATTAATAAGCTGCCTATTCTGTGGCAATTTATTTCTGTAGCCCAAACAAACTAAGACAATCTTTGCCTATCATTCAGTTGTGTGCCTCTATGTCAACCCTGTACTACAGTTTATTTTTTCCAGGGTTGGTTCTTAGATCACATCTTGGATGCTTACTTAAAAATGTAGATTCCTGGTTCCTAACCCTAGACCTGAATCAGAATCTCGGAGAATGAAATATAAGAACATGCTATTTTAACAAATATCCTAGACCAGTGCTATCTAATAGAAATATAATGTGAGACACAAATAAAAGCACCCTACATAATCTTAAATTTTCTAGTAGCCACATTTAAAATGGTAAAAAGAACTAGGTGCAATTAACTTTGCTAGTATATTTAATCCAATATATCGAAATATTATTTGAACAGGTTATTAGCATAAACACTAATAGATATTTTACATTTCTAGACTAATTCTTCAAAATCCAGTGCGTGATTTATACTTATAGTACATCTGGATTCAGGCTAGCTCCATTTCAAGCCTTCATTAGCCACAGGTAGCAAGTGGCTGCCATTTAGAATAAAATAATCCAGATGATTCTGTCACTGAGGACAGACAACTGAACTCTAATCAAAGAGACTATACTGACTTTTGAAAGGAAAGGAGCGACACATAGCAGCAATTCACCGGAGAGTTCCGCTTTATTAGGGAAAGGTGCTGGGTTATATAGGAGGGGGCATGAATTGATTGAGGTGTCACTTCTACGGGGCTGGTGGCTGTTGGCTAGGTGCTGGGATTGGGAGGGGGGCGAGAGGTGATTGGGCTTCAGGTGGCGCCAGCGGAAACTGAGGACCCCGAAGAGAAGCTGGAAGTTTGCCATCTTACTGGTGGGGACCCTTCAACTTTCATATAATTTTAACTTTAATATATATACCACACACAGAGTACACTCAATAAATTCTTCTTTTGCTGTTGAATATTACACTTTTGGGTAAGAAAAGAGCATGAAAAGATCCACCACAAGCATTGGTCCTTGAGAGGATGGTTTGCAGCATGGCAAGTTGCAACATCACAAAGCTAAAATAAAATGTGTCTATTCCCATAGCCTCCTCCACCCTGATTGCCACAATGCTGTAATAATTACCCTGAGCTCAAAAGTATATAATGGCCATGTGAAAACATTTTAAACTGAGGAAAGTTGGATTAAGAAAGCGGAAACAGATGGGAGGAGCCTACAAGTAATGAGGAAATACTCAAAAAGTTCCCAAAGCCCTCCCCCTCTTGGCAGGTGTGGTGGGAAGCCAAGGAAGCAGGGTTTCTGTCAAGGCTTGAGGAATGTAGAGGAATCACAAGATGCTTGGATGCTTGAAGCTGAAACAATGTAACAGTGTATCCCCCACACACACACTGGGACTCAGTGGTATGGAACACCTTGTTGATCATAGCCACGGAAGCCCATTAATTTATTATACGGTATCCAGACAACCTTTACAGAAATAGATTAAAATATAACTAGCATCCTGAATACACCTATAGTGACCTAACAGCTCCCACTGCAACAGTTTCTGGGTGCTGACTCCCCCCTTAGCTTTGTAGTAAATGTATAAAAGGCATGGCCCTGCTGCACTCAGGGCTCAGACCTTTGGAAATCACTCTCCTCTGAGCCCGCAGGTGTAAAATAAACCTCCACCCTCCAAGACCTCCGAATGCCACTTGGTTCTTCTCTCAGAGATCCAGTCCAGGTTTTCCATGTAACACAAGTAATTATATGTATCAGCAAAGATTATAACAGAAGCACACTGGTCCATCACATATTTCAGCAGCATCCTTTTCTGTAGCATCCAGCTCCCCATCTACAAATTCAGCCTCAACTTTTGTAACACATTCCAGCTTCAAGGTTGGTAATTATTTCCCCCACAAGAAAAGAAACAAGGAATTATGATTTAAACACTGAGCCACTAATTATCAAAGAGTCTGTTAAATCTCATTCTGACCTGGTAAATTTCTGTTTTCTCACTTTCTTGGAGGGAAAAAAAAAAGGCAGCAGTACCATGCTTATATGATTTATAACAAAGAACCTCATTTTTTCCAAATGTCAGCAGATACCTTTCAAGCCTACCCTAAAAGAGTAACACAGCAACCTTGACAAAGTGAAGCGCTAAAGAACAGAAGGAGCTCAGCTTGACCCCAGCTGTGCCTATCTCTATTATTTTTAATGTGCAAAACAGCAGTAACAAGAAACAATAGATTTTTCTGCATCCTGTTGACTTTAATGTAAGGAGGAAAAACTTGCCATTTTCCATATGGTAATCCAATTCATGTGTTGTTTATGCTGTTTGGGTATGTGAAACACTTAAAATTAACATCTTCAAAAGTTCCATCAACATTTCGACATTCAAGGAGAGAAAAATGTATGAAAAAATGATCTCTGCTGCTTCAAGGATCATGAGAAAAGAGAAAGAAATGAGAAATGCTTCTTTCAAAGCAAACTTGGAAAACACTGAAATCCCAGCTCTGCCTGTAGTTTTTTTCACTCCCCTCCTTCCACACCCGACATTTTTTTTGGAGGGGCAGTTGGTGAGGGAGAGAGGGAGAGAGTGTATCCTTTCTACCTAAGCAAGAAGTACATAAAAAGTTCCTGTCTAAATGAGAAATTTGTTTGAGGAATCAAGGATTCTCATTTCTGGCACCTATTCTGCCTGCTTGGCCCAGCTGTTTCAGCTGTGTGTCCTGTTTCCAAAATTCTGAAGTCCCTTCTGGGTCCTCCTGGCCCTCCTCTGTCTAATCCCAAGGCACCAAGGAGGCTCGGAGGCTGGACCTACAGTCTCTTACATGCCTATTTCTGGTGTAGGGCAGCAAATTTTACCACCCCAAGATATGCCTCTTTGGCACATTCATTATTTTAAATTGGTCATTTTTAAGAAACTGCAGACCCAAGAGAAACTGAAAACTAAATAGAAGTTATCCTTTTGTAAGAGATATTTACATATATAAGGGAAATCTCCCATCATAGTTAGACAGGGACCATGGACTTAGAGTAGGGTGAGGGGCCTCTGGACAAAGCAAGGCAGGATATTTACAGTCAGAGCAATGTAACTACATGCAAGGAAACCCCCTACCAAAATTCTGTGTTAAACATTCAGCTCTAGAGTCATTCTTCAGTGAAATCAGTATTCCCCAGATAAAGATGAGTAGCACATATTTTTATTATGCTAATTACTTGTAATCATGTGTAAGATTCACCTTAGCACACTAAAGGCCCAGGCCTATGTGCTGTCTTTCCGCCTTCAGATCAGATGAAGTGATTTGCAAACTGGGCAACTAATTTAGCATGCAGACCCAGCTGTAAACTGCATACTAAAGGGCAGGAAGGATTCCACCTTAAAGATAAAATTGCATTTTAACACTCAGGATGTTTAAGAAGTAAGATTCTTAACTTCCTCATTAGCAAACAGACAATACCTCAACCAACCTTGGGGGCTGGGCAGGTGGCCTTTTTATTTTTATTTTTTTAATGGAGATTTAGTGTTTAATTTTTTTTTGGTATCATTAATCAACAATTACAGTAAGAACATCATGTTTACTAGGTTCCCCCCATCACCAAGTCCCCCCCACATACCCCTTCACAGTTACTGTCCATCTGCATAGAAAGATGCTGTAAAATCACTACTTCTCTGTCTTGCACAGCCCTCCCCATGCCCCCCAGGTACTATACGTGCTAATCATAATGCCCTCTTTCTTTTTCCCCGCCCTTATCCCTCCCTTCCCACCCATCATCCCCAGTCCCTTTCCCTTTGGTAACTATTAGTCCATTCTTGGGTTCTGTGATTCTGCTGCTGTTTTGTTCCTTCAGTTTTCCTTTGTTCTTATACTGCACATATGAGTGAAATCATTTGGTACTTGTCCTTCTCCGCTTGGCTTATTTCACTGAGCATAATACCCTCTAGCTCCATCCAAGTTGTTGCAAATGGTAGGATCTGTTTTTGTCTTATGGCTGCGTAATATTCCATTGTGTATATGTACCACATCTTCTTTATCCACTCATCTACCGATGGACATTTAGATTGCTTCCATATCATGGCTATTATAAACAGTGCAGCGATAAACATAGGGGTGCATCTGTCCTTTTCAAACTGGAGTGCTGCATTCTTAGGGTAAATTCCTAGAAGTGGAATTCCTGGGTCAAATGGTATTTCTATTTTGAACATTCTGAAGAACCTCCATAATGCTTGCCACAGTGGTTGAACTAGTTTACATTCCCACCAGCAGTGTAGGAGAGTTCCCCTTTCTCTACAACCTCGCCAACATTTGTTGTTGTTTGTCTTTTCGATGATGGCGATCCTTACTGGTGTGAGGTGATATCTCATTGTGGTTTTAATTTGCATTTCTCTGATGATTAGCGATGTGGAGCATCTTTTCATGTGCCTGTTGGCCATCTGGATTTCTTCTTTAGAGAACTGTCTATTCAGCTCCTCTGCCCATTTTTTAATTGGATTATTTGCTTTTTGTTTGTTGAGGAGTGTGAGCTCTTTATATATTTTGGATGTCAATCCTTTATTGGATCTGTCATTTGTGAATATGTTCTCCAATACTGTAGGATACCTTTTTGTTCTATTGATGGTGTCCTTTGCTGTACAGAAGCTTTTTAGCTTGATATAGTCCCACTTCTTCATTTTGCCTTTGTTTCCCTTGCCCAGGGAGATATGTCCATGAAGAAGTCACTCATGTTTATGTCCATGAGATTTTTGCCTATGTTTTTTTCTAAGAGTTTTATGGTTTCATGACTTACATTCAGGTCTTTGATCCATTTGGAGTTTACTTTTGTGCATGGGGTTAGACAGTGATCCAGTTTCATTCTCTTACATGTAGCTGTCCAGTTTTGCCAGCACCATCTGTTGATGAGACTGTCATTTCCCCATTGTATGTCGATGGCTCCTTTATCGTATATTAATTGGCCATATATGTTTGGGTTAATGTCAGGAGTCTCTATTCTGTTCCACTGGTCTGTGGCTCTGTTCTTCTGCCAGTACCAAATTGTCTTGATTACTGTGGCTTTGTAGTAGAGCTTAAAGTTGGGGAACGGAATCCCCCCCACTTTATTCTTCCTTCTCAGGATTGTGTTGGCTATTCGGGGTCTTTGACAGTTCCATATGAATTTTTGAACTATTTGTTCCAGTTCATTGAAGAATGCTGCTGGTAATTTGATAGGGATTGCATCAGAATCTGTATATTCCTTTGGGCAGGATGGCCATTTTGATTATAGTAATTCTTCCTAGCCAGGAGCATGGGATGAGTTTCCATTTGTTAGTGACCTCTTTAGTTTCTCTTAAGAGTGTCTTGTAGTTTTCAGGGTATAGGTCTTTCACTTCCTTGGTTAGGTTTATTCCTAGGTATTTTATTCTTCTTGATGCTATTGTGAATGGAATTGTTTTCCTGATTTCTCTTTCTATTAGTTCATTGTTAATGTATAGGAAAGCCACAGGTTTCTGTGTGTTAATTGTGTATCCTGCAACTTTGCTGTATTCCGATATTAGTTCTAGTAGTTTTGCAGTGGAGTCTTTAGAGTTTTTATATACAATATCATGTCATGTGCAAATAGTGACAGTTTGACTTCTTCTTTACCAATCTGGATTCCTTGTATATCTTTGTTTTGTCTGATTGCCATGTCTAGGACCTCCAGTACCATGTTGAATAACAGTGGGGAGAGTAGGCATCCCTGTCTTGTGTCCAATCGCAGAGGAAATGCTTTCAGCCTCTTGCTGTTCAGTATGATGCTAGCTGTGGGGTTATTATATATGGCCTTTATTATGTTGAGGTACTTGCCCTCTATGCCCATTTTGTTGAGAGTTTTTATCATGAATGGATGTTGAATTTTGTCAAATGCTTTTTCAGCATCTATGGAGATGATCATGTGGTTTTTATCCTTCTTTTTGTTGATGTGGTGGATGATGTTAATGATTTTCGAATGTTGTACCATCCTTGCATTCCCTGGGATGAATCCCACTTGGTCATGGTGTATGATCCTCTTGATGTATTTTTGAATTCGGTTTGCTAATATTTTGTTGAGTATTTTTGCATCTACATTCATCAGGGATATTGGTCTGTAGTTTTCTTTTTTGGTGGGGTCTTTGCCTGGTTTTGGTATTAGGGTGATGTTGGCTTCATAGAATGAGTTTGGGAGTATTCCCTCCTCTTCTATTTCTTGGAAAACTTTAAGGAGAATGGGTGTTATGTCTTCTCTGTATGTTTGATAAAATTCTGAGGTAAATCCATCTGGCCCAGGGATTTTGTTCTTGAGTAGTTTTTTGATTACCAATTCAATTTCGTTGCTGGTAATTGGTCTGTTTAGATTTTCTGTTTCTTTCTGGGTCAGTTTTGAAAGGTTGTATTTTTCTAAAAAGTTGTCCATTTCTTCTAGGTTTTCCAGCTTGTTAGCATATAGGTTTTCAAAGTATTCTCTAATAATTCTTTGTATTTCTGTGGGGTCCGTCATAATTTTTCCTTTCTCGTTTCTAATTCTGTTGATGTGTGTTGACTCTCTTTTTCTCTTAATAAGTCTGGCTAGAGGCTTATCTATTTTGTTTATTTTTTCAAAGACCAGTTCTTGGTTTCATTGATTTTTTTCTATTGTTTTATCCTTCTCAATTGTATTTATTTCTTCTCTGATCTTTATTATGTCCCTCTATCTGCTGACCTTAGGCCTCATTTGTTCTTCTTTTTCCAATTTTGATAATTGTGACATTAGACTCTTCATTTGGGATTGTTCTTCCTTCTTTAAATATGCCTGGATTGCTATATACTTTCCTCTTAAGACTGCTTTTGCTGCATCCCACAGAAGTTGGGGCTTTGTGTTGTTGTTGTCATTTGTTTCCATATATTGCTGGATCTCGATTTTGATTTGGTCATTTATCCATTGGTTATTTAGGAGGATGTTATTAAGCCTCCATGTGTTTGTGAGCCTTTTTGCTTTCTTTGTACAATTTACAAAGAAATGTACAATTTACTAGTTTTATGCCTTTGTGGTCTAAAAAGTTGGTTGGTAGGATTTCAATCTTTTGGAATTTACTGAGGCTCTTTTTTGTGGCCTAGTATGTGGTCTGTTCTGGAGAATGTTCCATGTGCACTTGAGAAGAATATGTATCCTGTTGCTTTTGGATGTAGAGTTCTGTAGATGTCTATTAGGTCCATCTGTTCTAGTGTATTGTTCAGTGCCTCTGTGTCCTTACTTATTTTCTGTCTGGTGGATCTGTCCTTTGGAGTAAGTAGTATGTTAAAGTCTCCCAAAATGAATGCATTGCATTCTATTTCCTCCTTTAGTTCTGTTAGTATTTGTTTCACATATATTGGTGCTCCTATATTGGTTGCATATATGTTTATAATAGTTATATCCTCTTGTTGAACTGAGCCCTTTTTCATTATGTAATGTCCTTAATCTCTTGTTACTTTCTTTATTTTGAGGTCTATTTTGTCTGATACTAGTATTGCAACACCTGCTTTTTTCTCTCTGTTGTTTGCATGAAATATCTTTCTCCAACCTGTGACTTTTAATCTTTGCATGTCTTTGGGTTTGAGGTGAGTCTCTTGTAAGCAGCATCTAGATGGGTCTTGCTTTTTTATCCATTCTATTACTCTGAGTCTTTTGATTGGTGCATTCAGTCCATTTACATTTAGGGTGATTATTGAAAGATATGTACTTATTGCCATTGCAGGCTTTAGATTTGTGGTTACCAAAGGTTCAAGGTTAGTTTGTTTACTACCTTATTGTCTGACCTCACTCGCTTATTGAGCTATTATAAACACAGTCGGATGATTATTTCTTTCCCTTCTTTTTCCTCCTCCTCCATTCTTCATTTGTTGGGTGTTTTGTTCTGTGCTCTTTTTAGGAGTGCTCCCATCTAGAGCAGTCCCTCTACGATACCCTGTAGAGGTGGTTTGTAGGAGGCAAATTCCCTCAACTTTTGCTTGTCTGGGAATTCTTTAATCCCACCATCAAATTTAAATGATAGTCATGCTGGATACAGTATCCTTGGTTCAAGGCCCTTCTGTGTCATTGCATTAAATATATCATGCCACTCTCTTATGGCCTGTAAGGTTTCTGTTGAGAAGTCTGATGATAGCCTGATGGGTTTTCCTTTGTAGGGTGACCTTTTTACTCTCTCTGGCTGCCTTTAATATTCTGTCCCTGTCCTTGTTCTTTGCCATTTTAATTATTATGTGTCTTGGTATTGCCCTCTTTGGATCCCATCTCTCAGGAGTTCTGTGTGCCTCTGTAGTCTGAGCAACTATTTCTTCCCCCAGTTTGGGGAAGTTCTCAGCAATTATTTCTTCAAAGACACTTTATATCCCTTTTTCTCTCTCTTCTTCCTCTGGTACCCCTATAATGCAGATATTGTTCCTTTTGGATTGGTCACACAGTTCTCCTAACATTGTTTCATTCCTGAAGATCCTTTTATCTCTCTCTTTATCAGCTTCTATGCGTTCCTGTTCTCTGGTTTCTATTCCATCAATGGCCTCTTGCATTTTATCCATTCTGCTTATAAACCCTTCCAGAGTTTGTTTCACTTCTGTAATCTCCCTCCGGACTTCATCCCTTAGCTCTTGCATATTTCTCTGCAGCTCTGTTAGCATGTTTATGATTTTTATTTTGAATTCTTTTTCAAGGAGACTGGTTAGGTCTGCCTCTGCAGATCCTTTCTCAGGTGTAACTATCTTGGACTGGACCAGATTTTTTGCCTTTTCATGGTGATTGCAGTGGCTGTAGCAGGTTCCGGGTGTGTCAGCTGGGAGAAGAAAGTCCTTTCCTGCTTGCTGGATGCCTTGTCCTTCTCCGCTGTCTGTGATGGCTACCTGCACTCCTGGAGCAGCCACCAGGTTAATCTCCTAAGCTGCTGTGGGCAGGGTGTCCGTCAGAGCAGCACGGAGCCCTGCGGTGAGTGGCAGGCATGCCAGGTGCACTCCTCCATGCTAGCGGCAACCCTGCCGGGCAGCTGTGTGAGAGCAGTGGCCTTTGTGTCTGGCCCGGGCAGCTGTGCATTGGGCTGGGATTCCTGTCAGCTCCTGGGAGCGCACCTGCTCCCCCTGGCTCTGCTGCAGTTGCACGCAGAGCTCTTCTGCACAGGCTTCTACCAGGCTCTAGCTTCACTGCCACCGGTGCGCGCAAGCCGCGCTCAGGCTGTTCGGTAACACCGCTGTGGGCTAGCCCTGCGGCACACGGATCTTCTCTCAGTTCCTTCTAGTGCTTCCGCCCCCAGCATGCGCTCCCACTCTCCTGCTACTGGGCCCCTGTGTCGGGGTCCGTGCCAGTTGAAGGAACGACTGGCAGGCTGCCTATTCCTGTGAGGGACTTCAGAGCTGCACTTCCTCCATTTAGGGCACCTAAGTTTCCCCGGTGTTCCCAGCTGCTGGGACAACTTTGTCCAGCTATGGGGTCCCTGTCTTTTTAAGACTTGTAGAAAGCACTCGCTTTTCTTTTGTCTCAAGGGCCCCAGTTGCAGGGACCTGCCCACAGGTTTTGCTTTTCCATTTCTCCAATATACAGCACCCCGTGCACCTTGTGTCTGCGTTCCGGGTGTGGATTTCTAGAGCTGGTTGTTTAGCAGTCCTGGGCTTTCACTCCCTCCCCGTTCTGACTCCTTTCTTCCCACCGGGTCTTGGGGTGGGGGAGCGTTTGGGTCCCACCTGGCTGCGGCTTGTGTCTTACCCCCTTCATGTGATGCTGAGTTCTCACAGATGTAGATGTATTCTGGCTGTTGTACTGCATCCACTGGTGTCTCTTTTAGGAATAGTTGTATTTATTGTATTTTCATAAATATATATGTTTTGGGGAGGAGATTTCCTCTGAACTACTCATGCCACCATCTTCCCATGATCCTCTCCAGGTGGCCTTTTGATATGCTCCCAGACCAAGATGCCAGTATCCCAGGGAGAAATCAGAGCAGCAAATTTCTTGTGTTAAGTTAATTTTTAATATTCAGAGACCACTTAAGAAGTCCACACTACTAAGCCTTTCATCTGGTTCCCAAAAATTCTCAACTGCCTATAAAACCCCTAGACAACGCACCACTATGGGCTCTCTTGTCCCCTCCTGGCCTGAGCCAGGAGCTCTGTCGGTCCTCTCACTGTATCTCTCAATAAAAGTCTCCCTGGCTCCCCTACCTTGACTGTTTGCTAAGTTCATTCTTCGATGCCGCAAACAAGAACCCCAGCATCAATAGGGTGGCACCCTGGCTGTACCCTGAAAAAGTCAATGACTCCAGCCTCTAGAAACTCTTGTATCTGTGTAAATCCAGGGAGAGGAAATCCCAGGGCAAAAGGCTTAGATGAAACCGAAATCAGTCAAAGGGAGAAATAAAGTTTAAAACCTGTTTATTGCTTACAAACAGCCATCAGCGTCTCTCTCTCTCCTGCTGCAGCAGAAGTGAGCGAAGCTTCACTCCAGCCTCTCAGCTCCATGTAAGCCCTGATCACCCAGTTAATTACCCATGGATACAGAGATAAAACTACTTCTCTCCACCACTTGGAAACACCTGTTGATATGGAGATGCACTAAAGCCTGGTGAGAGATTCTGGAAATACTGCAATTTTACCCACAATCTACATAATAACCTGACCCTTGTTTCTGTGCTTTTCCTATTAAGCTCCCTAACTGACTCCCTGCCTTCAGTGTTTTTTGTCTTTAGCTGAAGATGATATTTAAGATAATGACTTGAGCCTTTTGGGCGAGTTATTCAGTTTTTCTGAGTCTCCTCTATGTACATAGGAGGTATACATGCAATTAAACTTTTGTTTTGTTTTCTCTTGTTTATCTGTCTCATTTCAATTTGATTCTTGCACCAGCTAGAAGAATCATGAAGGGCAAAGGAAAATTTTTCCTCCTCAACACTGGCTCCTCTCTGTGCTCTGCATCCACACACAAATGTCAGCACTAAGAAACAACTGGAGAAGAGCACCTACAGGGCGTGGTTCCCCAGCAATAGTTCCCACCACACTGCAGAAGCAACTTTCGGGGAAACCTCTGAGAAAGAGCCGTGCTACAGGGGCCAGTCAGACAGACCCCAAGTTTCAACCTGCTCTGCCCCAGGATCCTTATAAACAGGACCTGTGAGGTACACAGAGCAAGAAGCTCTGTGGTAGTGTGGAGCCAGAACACTCCTTCTCTGCATTTCAGGAAGATCTGGCCCCAAGCAGCAAGGATTTTATACCAACTTAGGTTAAATCTAGGACTACAGATACATTTTAATGTTTGACTCCTTCATTTCTCCAACTGAAATATATCAAGCACCTCTTCTCTATTTCCTGTCACTTCAGGATCATTTTACGCCTCACAAAAATTAAATAACCTCTCTCTGAAATGAGACGTATAAAAGAGGATATATATTCTTGGAGTGAACAATCAATTGTAAAGCTATGCTTTCCAAAATGTAGCTGCAAATTGAGACTAAGGTGAATGAGGACTTAACAGGGCCCACTGTATGCGGTGTTGGGGAGGAAGAAATTTCCTCTACCCTCTGAGATTCTTCTAGCTGCTTTAGGAATCAAATCGACATGAGACTGACTCATAGTAAAAAAAAGCAAAGTTTAATTACATTGGTAAGGGGAAGCCATAGACATGAGTTCCAAAGACAGTCAGAGAGAATGAGGTACATATGTCATCCTGAGCCAAGGAGAAGCCGAGATGGGTCTAAGACTTCAAAGGAAAAAGGAAGTAATTTACAGGAATATGAAAAGGGTAAGTGATTGATAGGCAAAACACTGTCTGGGCCACACAGAAACAATCAGGATGCACCAAGAGGCATCCACACACATCCCTCCCTGTCTACCACACCTAGTCTACTTATCTATGGTGAAAGGTTTCCTCCTGGAGAAGTTCCTCTATCTGAATTTTTAAGCATTTGGGGAATGGGAGGTCAAAGTTTGTTTTTCAGTATTTTGGGCCTTGATCTCAACTCTGAAATAATCTTCAGGTCATAATGGCACATCTTGGGGTAGCCTGCCCTTGATCTATATAGTTGTAATTATGAAATTACTGGTAACAATGAATGCCTTTTGAGAATGAAAAGCAGACTGCAATATGCTGTAGAGTGAATGGAAAATGGAGATGCAGACCCAGCAAGTGTTCATACTTTTTTTTTTAGGTATTATGGATATACACTCTTACAAAGGTTGCACATGAAAAAACACTTCGGTTACTACATGCACCCATGTTATCAAGTCCACCTCATATGTCGTTGCAGTCACTACTTAATAGTACAGCAAGATGTGACAGAGTCACTATTTGCCTTCTCTATGCTACACTGTCTTCCCCATGATTCCCCCCACAACATGTGTGCCAATCATAATACCCCCCAGTTCCCTTTTCCCTCCCTTCCCACCCCTCCCTTCTTTGGTGACCACTAGTCCCTTCTTCAAGACTCTAAGTCTGTTGCTGTTTTGTTCCTTCAGTTTTGCTTCACTGATATACTCCACAAATGACAGAAATCATTTGGTACTTGTCTTTCTCTGCCTGGTTTATTTCACTGAACATGATACCCTCTAGCTCCACTCATGTTGTTGCAAATGGTAGGATTTGCTTCTTTCTTATGGCTGCATAGTTTTCCATTGTGTATATGTACCACCTCTTCTTTATCCATTCATCTACTGGGCATTTAGGTTGCTTCTTTATCTTGGCTATTGTAAATAATGCTGCAATACACATAGGGGTGTATATGTCTTTCTGAATCTGAGAAATTATATTGTGGGGTAAATTTTTGCAGTGGAATTCCCAGGTCAAATCATATTTCTATTTTTACTTTTATGAGGAACCTCATACTGCTTTCCACCATAGTAGAACTAGCTTGAATTCCCACCAGCAGTGTAGGAGGGTTCCCCTTTCTCCACATCCTCACCAGCATTTGTTGTTCTTAGTCTTTTCGATGCTGGCCATCCTTATTGGTATGAGGTGATATCTCATTGTGGTTTTAATTTGCATTTCCCTGATGATTAGTGATGTGGAGCATCTTTTCATGTGCCTGTTGGCTGTCTGAATTTCTTCTTCAGAAAATAGTCTCTTCATATCCTCCGCCCATATTTTAATTGGATTATTTGATTTTTGGGTGTTGAGGTGTGTGAGTTCTTTATATATTTTGAATGTTAACCCTTTGTCAGATATATCATTTACAAATATGTTCTCCCATACCATAGTATGCCTTTTTGTTCTTTTGATGATGTTCTTTGCTGTATGGAAGCTTTTTATTTGGATGTAGTCCCATATATTCATTTTTGCTTTTGTTTCCCTTGCTCAAGCAGATGCATTCAGAAAAAAGTTGCTCATGTTTATATTCAGGAAACATTTGCCTATGTTTCCTTCTAAGAGTTTTATGGTTTCATAACTTACATTCAGGTCTTTGATCCATTCTGAGTTTACTTTTGTGTATGTGGTTAACAATAATCCAGTTTCATTCACTTCCATATAGCTGTCCAGTTTTGCCAACAGAGTTGTTGAAGAGGCTGTCATTTCCCCATTGTATGTCCATGGCTCCTTTATCATATATTAATTGACCATAAATGTTTGGATTTATATCTGGGCTCTGTAGTCTATTCCATTGGTCTATGGGTCTGTCCTTTTGCCAGTACCAAATTGTCTTGATTACTGTGGCTTTGTCATAGAGCTTGAAGTCAGAGAGCATAATCGCCCCAGCTTTATTCTTCCTTCTCAGGATTGCTTTGGCTATTTGCAGTCTTTTGTAGTTCCACGTGAATTTTAGAATTACTTGCTCTAGTTCATTGAAGAATGATGTTGGTATTCTAATAGGGATTGCATTGAATCTGTAGATTGCTTTAGGCAGGATACCCATTTTGACAATATTAATTCTTCCTATCCATGAGCATGGGATGTGTTTCCATTTACTGGTATCTTCCTTAATTTCTCTCATGAGTGTCTTGTAGTTTTCAGATTACAGGTCTTTCACTTCCTTGTTTAGGTTTATTCCAAGGTATTTTATTCTTTTGGATGGAATTGTTTCCCTGATTTCTCTTTCTGCTAATTCATCATTAGTGTATAAGAATGAAACAGATTTCTGTGAAATAATTTTCTATCCTGCAACTTGGCTGGATTCAAGTATTAGATCTAGTAGTTTTGGAATGGATTCTTCAGGGTTTTTATGTACATTAGCAGGTCATGTGCAAATAATGACAGTTTAACTTCTTCTTTACCAATCTGGATGCCTTTTATTTCTTTGTGTTGTCTAATTGCTGTGGTGAGGACCTCCAGAATTATGTTGAATAACAGTGGGGAGAGTGGGCACCCTTGTCTTGTTTCCAATCTTAAAGGAAAGGCTTTCAGCTTCTCATTGTTAAATATGATGCTGGTGTGGGTTTGTCATATATGGCCTTCATTAAATTGAGGTACTTACCCTCTATACCCACTTTGTTGAGAGTTTTTATCATGAAAGGATGTTGGATTTCGTCAAATGCTTTTTCAGCATCTATGGAGATGATCATGTGGTTTTTGTCCATCTTTTTGTTGATGTGGTGGATGATGTTGATGGATTTTTCTAATATTGTGCCATCCCTGCACCCCAGAATAAAACTTACTTGATCATGATGGACGATCTTTTTGATGTATTTTGAATTTGGTTTGCTAATATTTTGTTGAGTATTTTTGCATCTATGTTCATCGGGGATATTGGTCTGTAATTTTCTTTTTTTCTGGTGTCTTTCCCTGGTTTTGGTATTAGGGTGATCCTGGCCTCACAGAATGAATTTGGAGGTATTCCCCCGTCTTCTACTTTTTGGAAAACTTTAAGGGAAATGGCTATTATGTCCTCACTAAATGTTTGATAAAATTCAGCAGTGAAGCCATCTGGTCCAGGGATTTTTTCTTAGCTAGTTTTCAGTTACCAATTCAATTTCGTTGGTAGTAATTGGTCTGCACAGATTTTCTGTTTCATTCTGTGTCAGCTTTGGAAGGTTGTATTTTTCTAGAAAGTTGTCCATTTCTTCTAGACTATCCAGTTTGTTAGCATGTAATTTTTCATAGTATTCTGTAATAATTCTTTGTATTTCTGTGGTGTCATAGTGATTTTTCCTTTCTCATTTCTGATTCTATTTTTGTGTGTAGACTCTTTTTTTCTTGATAAGTTTGGCTAGAGGTGTATCTAGTCAAATGCATTTTATTTATTTTCTTGAAGAACCAGCTCCTGCTTTCCCTGAATCTTTCTATTGTGTTATTCTTCTCAATTTTATTTATTCTCTAATCTTTATGATGTCCCTCCTTCTACTGACTTTGGGCCTCACTTGTTCTTTTTTTTCTAGTTTTGTTAATTGTGAGTTTAAACTGTTCATATGGGATTGTTCTTCTTTAATGAGGTAGGCCTGAATTGCAATATACTTCCCTCTTAGCACAACCTTCACTGCATCTTACAGATTTTGTGGTGTTGAATTGTTGTCATTTGTCTCCATATATTACTTGATCTCAGTTTTATTTGGTCATTGATCCACTGGTTATTTAGGAGCATGTTGTTAAGCCTCCATTTGTTTGTGGACTTTTTCATTTAGTTTGCATAATATATTTCTAGTTTCATACCTTTGTGGTCTGAGAAGCTGGTAAGTAAAATTTCAATCTTTTTGAATTTACTGAGGCTCTTTTGTGGCCTAGTATATGATCTATTCTTGAAAATGTTCCATGTGCACTTGAGAAGAATGTGTATCCTGCTGCTATTGGGTGGAAAGCTCTGTAGATGTCTGTTAGGTCCATGTGTTCTAATGTGTTATTTGATGCCTCTGTCTCCTTACTTATTTTCTGTCTGGTTGATCTGTCCTTTGGAGTGAGTGGAGTGTTCACATCTCCTAGAATGAATGCACTGCATTCTATTTCCCCTTTTAATTCTGTTAGTATTTGTTTCACATATGTAGGTGCTCCTGTGTTGGGTGCCTATTTATTTATAATGGTTATATCCTCTTGTTGGATTGACCCCTTCATCATTATGTAATAGCCTTCTTTGCTTCTTGTTACTTTGTTTTAAAGTCTATTTTGTCTAATACAAGTACTTCAACACCTGCTTTTTTCTCCCTATTAGTTGCATGAAATATCTTTTTCTATCCCTTCACTTTTAGTCTGTGTATGTCTTTGGCTTTGAAGTGAGTCCCTTGTAGACAGAATACAGTTGGGTCTTGTTTTTTTTTATCCATTCAATGACTCTATGTCTTTTGATTGGTGCATTCAGTCCATTTACATTTAGGGTGATTATCAATAGGTATGTATTTATTGCCATTGCATGCTTAGGGTCATGGTTTCCATAGGTTCAAGGGTAACTTCCTTACTATCTAAGAGTCTTACTTAACTCACTTAGCATGATATAATAAACACAATCTAAGGGTCCTTTTATTTACTTCCTTTTCTTCCTCCACCATTCTTTATATACTAGGTATCATATTCTGTACTCTTTGTCTATCTCTTTTTATTACCTCTGGTGACAGCTATTTAACCTTAGGAATACTTCCATCTATAGCAGTCCCTCCAAAGTGCACTATAGTGATGGTTTGTGAGAGGGAAATTCTCTCAGCTTTTGCTTATCTGGAAATTGTTTAATCCTTCCTTCAAATTTAAATGGTAACCTTGCCAGATAAAGTAATCTTGGTTCCAGGCCCTTCTGCTTCATGGCATTAAATACATCATGCCACTCCCTTCTGGCCTCTAAGGTTTCTGCTGAGAAGTCTGATGATAGCCTGATGGGTTTTCCTTTGTATGTGATCTTATTTCTCTCTCTGGCTACTTTTAATAGTCTATCTTTATCCTTGATCTTTGCTACTTTAATTTTTATATGTCTTGGTGTTGTCCTCATTGCGTCCCTTGTGTTGGGAGATCTGTGCACCTCCATGGCCTGAGAGACTATCTCCTTCCCCAGATTCAGGAAGTTTTCAGCAATTACTTCCTCAAAAACACTTTCTATCCCTTTTTCTCTCTCTTCTTCTTCTGGTGCCCCTATGATATAAATATTGTTCCATTTGGATTGGTCACACAGTACTCTCAGTATTCTTTCATTCCTAGAGATCCTTTTTGCTCAGTGCACCTCAGCTTCTTCATATTCCTCTTCTCTAGTTTCTATTTCATTTATCTTCTCCTCCACCATATCTAATCTGTTTTTAATATCCTCCATTGTATTCCAACAATTGGATCACCATCCTAAATTCGTTTCAGAGTTCTTGAATATTTTTCTGTACTTCCAGGAGCATGTTTATGATTTTTATTTTGAAATCTCTTTCAGGATGATTTATTAGATCAGCCTCATTCATTCCTTTTTCTGGTGTTTGAACCAGATTTTACTTTGAACCTCATTCCTTTGATATTTCATATTTGTATGTGGTGCCCTCTAGTGCCCAGAAGCTCTACTCTCTGGAGCTGCTCAGTCCCAGGAGTGATGTCGGAGGTCGTAGGGAAGTGGTACTTATGCCTAAGGGCAAGAAAGAGCTGTTTCCTGCTTCCCAGCTTCTATGCTTGTCTCCACTGTCAGAACCAGTCAGCTGAACTCACAGGTGTAAGCCTCTGTGCTTTTTGTTTGTAGCTGCTGTAGGCAGGGCTTCCCTCTGGCTGGTCTGATGCCAGGGCAGTGTTTGCCAGTTTTTGAGCCAGATGTGGGCTGGCCAGGAGGAAGGTGCAGCAGGCTGCGTATCACGGTACAGGACCTTGGAGCTGTGAAGCCAGCCAGGGGCTGGAGAGCCTGAAGATAGTGAAAGTTCCCAACCTGCTAGGCAGAGTGCACTGGGACAATTTTGTTTAACTGTCCTTTCTCCTGAGCAAGCTTTGTGCAATCCTTGCGCCTTTAGCAGCCCTCTTGCTTTTAGGAAGTGTTCATTCTTTCAAAAGCCTTGGCGAGCTAAAAATGGAGTGACTATGTTTCTAGTAGAGAATCCCAAAGTCCTGGAGGAGTCTTAATAGCAAAGAGACTTGGGCATTATTACAAACTCAATGGAAGGATCTAGTTAAGTAACAGATTTTAAAATATAATAAGCTTTTAAAACACCTATTAAACACAACAATAGGTTATGTATTTGTGCACAAATGAGATTTTAAACTCTGAAACATTATAATTATACAGGCCAATTACTCTGACCAAACTAAAAGATTCACCTTCTTGCCCTTCACACACATGTATATCTGTCCACTAGGAATTTATAAACCTCACTCTAAGTCAAATTATAAACTTTTAAAAATGAATGACAATGAAAGCACTACATATCAAAAGCTATGAGATGCAGCTCAAGTAACACCCAGAAGAAAACAGGTGGACTAAAATGAATTTAATAAAAAGTAAGGAAGATAAAAAATAATAATAAATGTACAAAGCAGAATTCAATTAGAGAAGCCAGATAAAAGAAAAAATCAAATAAAAAAAAAGTAGAAGAAAATTAATATTTAATGGTGAAATATTAAAAGAGACTGCGTTAAATTCAGAAACACCATTATTTAACATTATCCTGGAATTACAGTCATTGCAAACAAGACAGGAGGAATATGAGGCATACTTTGAAAAGGAAGATAAAACTGTTTTTGAGGATGGTATGATCTTACAAACACAAGAGAGAGAGAAGTTAACATACTGGCCTTGAGTAGGAAAACATCTTCTTAGCTGACACTGTAGGGAAGGAGATAAGAATGTGGCTGCAGGTCAATCAGGGAGTGGCCCCAATTGGCCACCATTTCCTCTGTGAATTACATGAGCATCCTTTAAGAGAGAGGAAGCTGTGGGCTGAGTAGAAAACTTGAGAATTTGTGTAAATGTGACATGATCGCAGAGAGCAATATTTGCTGACTAAATTTTGGGAATTCAGATGAACTTATATACCATCAATTCAGTGACAGAGGTATCAAACTCTATGGGGTTGTCTGTATTTCTGGAATATTTGTAGCGAGCCTAGAAACTGGTAAGAGGATAAAAACTTGTTGTCTTTAGAACAAAGGAGATTTTGGAATGAGGGATGAAACAAAGTGGAACTGATAGAGAACTGTAACATGTGCAGATCATCAATTTGCTTTGCCAGCATCAATCTAGGGGACTCTGTCAAATTACTGCAAGAAAGAAAAATGCCCCATAGTTTTGTCCTTTGTTCTTTATTTTTGCCTAATGAGCAATATAGATGAGCTATTGAAAATTTACTTAGAAAAATACCATTTTCTAACTGCTGACTTGTACAGTGTGACTCATATACTGGATACAAAAAGGGTAAATATGCATTCTTTTAACTCTATAAAAGTGACTCTAAGAAAATGAAAATTTATTCTTTAATCAATTAAAGCAATCCTTTTAAATGTCTTAAGTAGAAATGTATGAATAGAATCTTTGTTTCTGACCCTATTTTTTTGTGGGGGTCACAGATAAGTTTTTTAAAATTATCTATTATCCCAGATACAGCTTGATTGACCTTTATGAACTTGTGTGTGTGTCCACACCTGTACATACACATGCATGACATACACACAAACACGTACATGCCCACACTCCCTCTCATCTCTACACACAAAGGATACTGATGTGGCTGCTCATGCATAATTAAATATACTCACCTTCTCATCTTATTAGTCCACTAAAATTATTTAGGCATGTCCAGTATATTTCTCTTTCCTTGAAACACACTGCAATTCAATCCCCTCTTGGTGAAAAGTGTGACAATAGTAGTCACTACTTTCCTTTATTTTTGAAGGTGGTGGGTGTATGGGTGAATTCACTGGGACAATAATTTCAAGATTTTGATGGAAAATTTGTTTCTGTTAACCTTCCTTTCTGTTAACTGGATTTATCTCTTCATATATCTCTTCATGAATTCTTTAGAATCTAGACATCAGGAACTGTTTTGCATCAAGGTTGATACCAATGTATGTATTGGTGTGAATTTCCTAGGTACATAAATGCAGTAGAAACACAAGAGGAAGAAGCCTCATTGTAATGCATCTGTAATTCAGTCATCTCATGTGAAATAGTATGTTTAAATTCAAAAGTATAATATGTGCTAGGAATGCTCAAGCTGTACTGTAAATTCAATCTCATGCTCTCTAATGGAAATTTATCCTGGAGATGAGTACGGTACCTGCTGCCTCGCTGTGTAAATGAATGGGGCAGGGTCTAGCTGAAAAAAAAATCTACATTTAGATAGCCACACATATATAAGAAGTCAGGATGATATCATACTTTTAGAGTCAAGATACTTTGCATATGCAGAGAAATTCTTAAATATTAATATTGCTTGTGGTTCCATATTGTGAAAACCAATTCCTCACCTTGTTTTAAGGCAATAGGAGAGCTAAAGTCAACATCTGACTTTGTTCAAAAATTGCAGTGTTAATCACTTGCTTTTAAGAACTCTGTAAAGGCTGCAGCTGTTAAAACTACATTTATAGTGTAGCGCTTATGAGATATAAATTTATGTGATATACTGCATCAAGCTTATTGCTTAGGAATCTCAGTTCTCTTATTGACTGATTTTACCTATTATGATACAGCCTTGAAAGGAGTCACCACCTTTTGTTGTGGTTATTAATTTTACCTCCTGGGAACAAAGCTGCAAGTCAACTGTTCTTCCTCCCAAGAGTAGCAGGAGTGTGGTCTATATGCTATAGATCTAAGTTTCCCTGAAAATGTACAGAGTGACCAAACACAAATTGGCATCATTTACATGGATTTTATAACACAATGGCAGCTAGGCTCATCCTTGAGCTTGGAAAAGATTAGCACAAACCTCCAACCCACACATCCAGCACAGCTTTGCTACCCAAAGTGCATACCACCCACAACAGCATCTACATCATCTGGGAGGAAAAGCAGACACAAGCCGCACATCAGGTCTACTGAATCCAAGTCTGCATTTTAGAAGCTCTCGTAAGGTTTGCCCATGCATTAAACTCTGAGAAGCACTGCAATGAAGTCCTTCCTGATATTCCAGAGAATTTCAGGGGGCTTAATGCTCATGGTTCACGTTGCTCTGATTTCTTCTTTACGCTAATACTTAATTTCTCTCTGTACCTTGCGACTGTTCTTTACTTCTTTTTAATTAAGAAAAATGTGTAAGTCAACTCCTTTTCTTGATTCACACACACACACATGCAAGTTCTATAACTGTGAAAAACAAAATGCACTGTGCAATTAAGGATATTATTTTATTCAGGCTATTACAATAGGGAGAACACTCATTAAAGAAGAATATCTCAAAGATAAGGAAAGAAACCTGGAGTTTTACGGAGGTAAGTAAACAAGGGAATCATCTGAAGAGTCATGAGGAAAGACCAAATGGGATCTTATTTTGGAATATGCAGGGATATTAGTCACACTGTTACCACAGATGATGTCCCTTTGCATTAGACATTTCACGAACACAAAAAGGATGGGGGGCTCTTAACCATTGTTGCTTCCCAGGAGCACAAGACTCAGATCAAGTTCAACTTTGTCAGTCTCCCCTTCATCAAAATGAACATCATTTCTTGCTAAACAACCAAGAAGAGAACAAAACCTCCTGAGTGGGACAGAGCAAGGTCTAAGGAATGTGTCTGGAGAACTCTTTGTTGGTATCTTTCCTATAAAACTGGTTGAACTATTTATTGAGAGGTGATGGCAAAAGTTAATTGTAAAAAAGATCTAGAGATCAATATCAAGCATCTTAAAAGAGGGATGCCTGAAATAGATCTATTAATTTTTTTAAAAAAAGGTTGTATTTAAAAAGAATCAGTTGTTGAACACTGAACTGAGGGTAACCAGGCCATTGGATTCCAAGAGGCCAGTAGAGGAAAAATATTTCTTTTACACAGGTCCACTCACTGAGTTTCATGGCAATGCTCTTGTTGTTATACAGAGCACCGGTTACTGCTCATAAAAGGAAATGCATGACCAGAGCATTTCACCAGACTTCCAAAGTGGTCTGGGCAATGGCTTGTCAAGGGAGATTCTGGCCTGTGTATGGTGTGCTGAGGTGTTGAGGATTATATCAAGTTATCAGGCTTCTTCTCTAGGGCTTCTTCAGATGCTAGGAAAAGGCCAGTTGCTAGGCAACTCAGAGTCCCAGTAGAGACCTGGACATTTATATTTTAATTCTCAATGATCACAAGCCAGGTAGGAGGAAGAAAAATGTGAAAACTGTGATGAATTGTAGACATATTTGAAGGAAACTGAAAAAATTGAAAACTTGGTAATGATTGCCAGTTTGGGCAAGACAACAGAATTCATTCCCAATTTATGATTAGGTGCCCAAACTGGTTTTTCTATAGGTGCAGATGAAACCAATTAAAGTTCTGTAGACAAGATAGAGTTTGCAAATCCATAATTTACCCACAATTTAAAAGACGTGCAAAAAAATAGCTCAAAGACAATGAACAGAAGTATATGCTGGAGAGGATGCATGGCTTTCCTTTGAAACACAAAACTTCTCTCGACAGTCACCCCTCTTTAATCTAAAATAACTTCAAAGAAAGAGTATTCTTAGTCATAAAATAAGAATGGTCTTACCAGATTTAGGCTTCTTATATAGGTACAACAGGAATGGTAATTACCATATAAGCCTTCCCAAATTTGCTTTGCTGGACATTTTCATGTAGAATCTGTTTGGATTTTTAAAGGCCTTATCAGACTAGGAAGCCAAGCTAAGAATTCTCCACCAGATTTCACCTGCAGTACTTATGAATTTGAGAAAATTCCTCTCTTTTTGAGGTTCCCAAAATATCCTAAGTCTCCTGGGTGATGTTTGGGGTCCCTAAGACCATGCTCATTTTCAATGATTTACTTAAAGTTTCATAGAACTCAGAAAAGGCATTATACTCACAGTGATGGTTTATTACAGTGAGAGGATATAGACTAAAAATAACAAAGGCAAGAGGTATATATGCAGAATAGGACACACTAGGTACAAGCTTCCTGTTACCCTTTCTGAGTAGTATCCTGAGGACAGAAATGATGGGTTGCAACACACAGGAGTACTGCCAACCAAGGAGGTTTACCCAAGCCTAGTGGCTGGGGTCTTTCTTGGGGGTCAACCGCATAGGCAGGCTGACTACCTGTGGGACTGACCTTAGCCTCCAGCCCCTCTGAAGGTCATATTGATATCGCATGGCCCAAGGTCTCCACCATTAGTCACACTGTTACCACAGATGATGTAGTGTGGTAGGAGCACCCAAGTAAACAAAGATACTCTTATCAGCCAGGATATTCCAAGAGCTTAGAGGTTACAGCCCAGGAGCCAAGGCAAGGACCAACCTTTTCTTCAGAATATGCAGGGTATTGACAACCCAGATCCATAAGTCATCCTTCACTGCTCACTGGCTCAACCAGAAAGTGACTTCCTTACCACCTATAAAGTTGAAACCCTCATAAGATACCAGGTCAGTTTTTCCAAGAAGACTTTATAAGAATTGGCTTCTTAGAGTCAACCTGTGCTCTTTAAAAGTACCCGGTCATAGCTGATTAAGTATTATTATCAAATACGATCTTGGTTGCATAACCAAGATCTTGGTTGCATAACCAATTATTTCAATTATGTCTTCATATCAAGAACAGATTCGTATTGAGCTTATGCAAATAATTATGTTGACCTGAAAATAAGACTACTTGTCAGGCAGGGAGAAAAAGTTATCACTGACAAATGTTTTATTTCAGTTTACAAGAGTATAGTCTACTAGTTACGAGTTATAGATAACTTGAAGAAAAGTGGTTTTTTAGATATCTAGAAAATAGAACATTAAAACGTCAACAATATTCCACACAAAACACACAATCATCCTTAATCAATTCGTTTACTCCTATATAATTAATTCTTATCCTGCTTAATCTTAGGTTTGCAGTCTCAAGAAACCATCAGCTTCTCAGCTAGAATTCTGGAAATCCTGACTCAGCCTGTTCTCAAAGTTATTTAAATCATGCCAATAGAAGCCTGTGTTAGAAAGTACCATTATTAGTCCTTTTCCAGGGGCCTCTAAAACAGCTCTTTATTGAAAACAAAGTGCTCCAGTCTGCAGCTGATTGCAAGTGCTTTTATGAAAGCATTAAAGTAAAACAAAAACTATCTGTAGATGGCAAAAATTTTAAATAGCTGTGGTTAATATACTACTGCTAATTTTCAAAAGAGAAAGATTTGAGGAGAGTTCATTCTAATAATGCAACTGACAAGGAAACTTGATTGTTTCTGTGACATGCAAAATCAGATAACAGTCAATGTAAAATAAGGTTTCGACAACATATCTATAAATGAAATTTTTCTATTATCAAAGAAGAGTAGATATTACATCTAACTTATAAAAATAGATTAACATAATCTTTATAAAGAAAATCTTCAAATATAATGTGTATTAATCCTGAGACATAATTTACCATGACTACCTCAAGCATGTAGTGGAATATACTAAGAAAATACCAAGAATATCAAATAAACAGATACTCTTAAGTCTGAAGTAGGTTCTAAGACATCTATATATTATAAAACTCCTTGAGTAAATGGTACAAATAAGAGCACTGAGAACCACTGGCAAAGGACATGCTAGACTCAAATTAAAAAATAAGTGCAAGCCAAGTTTATGTTTTAAAAAATAACTGAAGTTATGGTGTGAAATGATTTTTAAAATAACTGAAATTAAAATATGAAAATATGATAACCCTATATGATTGTCTGATATCAGGCAAAGCAGCGCCAGGACGCAGATAAACAGAAATATCTCGTGGGCACTAAGGGCACTAACAAATCTCTAGGACCTTGTCATACAGCATACAATTTCTGAAATACTTGTTTTAATAACACTTACCCCTACAAATATGACCTAGAGAAGGTTAAACATCTCTTCTGTTTAACCATGTTCCCATGTAACTCATCAATAATAACATATTCCCCAACATTAACTACTTCTATTACTACTATTTTTATAAGATGAAAGAATAAATCCTTTCTGATTTTTCAGGATTCCCTCTTGGAAATCTCAAGGACAGTTTCAGGTGTAAAAGATATCATTCAATTTTGGGAAGGAAAAAACCCCAAAGTTGTCAGGAGATTTGAATAGTTCAGATAGGAAGCAGATCATTGGTGCCTGAGAGACAATACTTTGTAGCATATTTCAAAGCAGCAACTAGCAACTAGATAATTTTAAAATAATCACAAAAGGTAACATGATTGTAGAAAATTTAAATGAAGAAGTCTTTGTTTCCTTAAATAATAAAGGACATAATAAAGTCAATATAAGCCATAGAATACTCTGGTAAGACATAAAATCTTTGTTATCTAGGTAAGCTATGCAGAAGGCAAAGAATAACCATTTATAACCTATTATTAAGAGCAGACCAATAATCAAGGAAATTCTGTCATTTTGACAGAAAGAAAATCAAATGCTAGTTTTGCCTCTATATATTTGATACTAATACTCTTTATTGACATCTTAGATATAATTGCATCAAACTTTAACCAGCAAATAAATTTCTCAATTATAAATACAACCCTCTTTCTAGGAACATTTTACAACTTTCGATATCCATTCAGTTTTGTCCTACACTTTCCAGATCTCATTCTGGAACAATCAGTTATTTTAGTTTAAGACCAAACTACTCTCTTTCATCTTTAACAAAAACACATCCTGCATATCTTACATACGAAGTTGTCCTCTTTGTCACTATTGCTCCTAGTAGAGTCTCACTCATGTACATTGATTAGAACTTTCCACCACAGTACCTTCTATTTCACAGAGAAAACTAAGACCTAGACAATGTGAACTGTCTGTCACACACCAGCATTTTGCAGCAGAGTAGTTGAGTTCATGAACGCACATCTCACAACTTTCTACCACCCTTCTACCTCCCTTCTCAAAAGGCCGATGGTGAACACATTTGACAGACCCAAATATATGCGCGACCTCTGTCACACATAAAACAAGAGGCAAAAAAAAATAAGCTTAAAAGTATGCCTAATAATTAGTGTTTCAGTAATCTATCTTACTTAGAAATGTTAAGTATCCAATGAATATTCAGTAATTAATCCAACTTGGTTTAATCCTGAGATTTTAAATTACCAAAGATTTTGTAAACTATCCTGAAACTTACATACTACAAAACAAAGTTATTATTGAAATAAAGTTAATAATTTAATTTGCTTAAAAATTTACATTTTTCACTGTCTTAGACACTAAGTAGAAGTAATGCTAGTTTATTATATCAGTGAACTTAATATAAGTTATGAATTTATAAACTCATGCTTTAATTAAACCAAAATTATTATAGTCTTATTTGCCAAAGATTTTCCAAAATTATGAAAACTTGAATTCTTAAAACATTTGAGTATTTCTATTAAAATACCTGTTTTTTCACATTGAAATATTTGGGAGTTCAATTTCCCTCATTTCTGGGAATATTAAGAATATTCAATTTATACAAGTACTATTTTATCTCTAAGCCAATCAAAATAAAATTCATAGAAAAATATTACACATATGCAAAATGAAAAGTAACAGGCTTTTCTAAATCACAGACCTAAAAACATGCAAATAGAGAGAGAGAAAGCTTACAACTTCAATTCTAAAATTTCAGCCATGGGTCAAACATAAACGCAGAAATATAAAACCCACAGAGCTGTTCTCTTCTCAGTGGGTGCAAATTCTTAACTGATTTGACCTCATTGGGCAGGAAGAATTTTCTTTTACCCTTCAAGGTTCTTCTAGCTGGTCTAAGAATCAAACTGACTCAAAACAGACTTAACAGGAGGGAAATGCCAAAGTTTACTTATGTGCAGGGAATCCATAGTCTTAGATTCCAAAAATAATCAGGGATACTGAGGTATATATAAATCACCCTGAACTAAGGAGAAGAGGGTAAGGGTCTAGGACTTCAGAGGAAAATGAAGCAATTCACAGGAACATGAAAGAGTAAATGTTTGGTGAACAAATGTTTATTGGACCACACAGACACAATGGGACACAGAGAGGAACTTTGACTTTGTCATATTCCTCCCTGTCTCCACACCTAGTTCACATTATAAGGCAGTTTTCTATGGTGCCAGCTTTCCTACTGGAGTGACTCCTCCACCCAAATGCTTCTTCTGCAGTTGGTGGGGGGGAAGAAGGGGGAAGTCAATGTTTCTTTCTGAATCCTTTGGGGCTTGACTGCTTTCAATTCTGACAATCTATATGCTAAAGTGGCACATCTTGGGAAGGCCTGCCCTTGGCCCCTACAACCTCAAAATACACTAAGAAACAAACAGAAAAGACTGCCAAACCAGATTCTCTGTTTTCTTTTTACCCTACAGAAATAATATCTCTTCGAACCATTCATCTGTTTACATAGATCACAAAAAATTCAAACCATAAATTAAAAGCAACCAGCAACAGAAATCAAGAAAGTACTCAAAAAGAATCAAGATCAAATCCTTATCCTTTTAACACTGAACAACAGTCCCCAACACAGAACCAGGAGCTGGACTCACTATTGAGTCCCTAAGTAGCCAGTGAGGAAAAGAGCACAAAGGGCATGGAGAGGATACCTCATCTGGGTGGAGTAAACGACCACCAATTCAGATCAAGGCATCAACTGGGAAATACAAAAATGCACAGGACAATTAGGACTAGTTACAACCATAACTTTTGTTGGTTACAATTCCCTAAAAATGACTTAACCTTCCCTAGACTACATTTGTGTGGAATATGATTTTATTCAGGCCATAGGGAGAACATTCATTAATGCAAAGCATCTCAAAGAAAATGAAGAGGTCAGGGGTTTTATAGGGGCAAGTAAACAGAGTCATCCACAAATCTGAAATTATGGGACTCACGAGAAAGAGGCAGAGGGTCTTGTCTTGGAATATGCAAGGGTAAGAGTTTCTTTTGGGGTTTAGTTATTTCCTGGAAAAAGAGAGAATGAGGGGATTTCTTAACTTCTGCTGCTTTCCATGAACACAGGGCTCAGGTAAAGTGCAACATTGTGACTATGTAAGAATCATTACAAGAGGTTTAAGATGACAGGAAACATTCAAGAACCAGTATAATCTTCTTAAGGCAATTGCATTTCCCATACCATATCACACGTTCTGATCATCTCCATTCCCTTCCCAATCAAAACAAACAAAACTGGACTTTCCTGCTCTTAAATCCTTTGATTATTCTGCCATGCTGTTCAGGTAGGTACCTATCTCTTGGCTCCGTCTGACTCCATTCTGTTTACTGCCAGCCTCCTCTCATAAGAAAAAATAATTCTCCACTTTTTTTATGCATAGAGATTTAGCTCCCATTTTCCAGTGCAAACAGCCAACTCTGCTCTGGGCCTCCCTCTGCTGAGCAAAGATTTGGACAAAGCTCCAAAATTACTATTTGCAGATCTTCAATAAACCTTTACACAGCATGAAACCCTCCACCCTGACCCCACCTTGTGTTGAGAAGAATGAGTTCTCATTCTTCTATTTACAAGTCAATAATCTCAGAAAGCAGAATTACAGAAAACATAGAAGCCCCATTTGTAATTGGATTTGGCAAAATGAATAGTTTGCCATAGGAGCCCTTCTCCTCCCCCT
Source organism: Manis javanica (assembly GCF_040802235.1). Classification (NCBI taxonomy): domain Eukaryota; kingdom Metazoa; phylum Chordata; class Mammalia; order Pholidota; family Manidae; genus Manis; species Manis javanica. The sequence continues at coordinate 142,484,761 of NC_133158.1, forward strand.
TTCTGTGCATGTGTCACACTCTTCTGCATCCCTCTGACATTCTTCAGTATACTTAGGTAAACTCCATCTTCCATACTGTATGCCACACTCTGACCATCTCAAATTCCAACCCTCAAAATGTACTGAAGCATGTTGTCTTCAGCTCTAGATCTTAGAGGACTATCAGCCAGAAAGCATCCCCATAAACTAATTCTGACAAGCATTGTTCAGGCAATCTTGGCAGCAGCCAGAAATCAGACAGAGCAGCTGCACTATCCCTCCCAATTAACACTGAGCATGAGAGACCCATCGTACCACCACTCTGTCTTCCCTTGCTCCTGCCTCCAGCTATAAACTAGGGGCTCCCTGGCGACTGCTCAGGCAAGACTCTGCCTTCTGGAATTCTCTGTCTCTCTGTAATAAGCATTTGTTCTCCTCTTGGTTTCCACCACCCCTATGGTAAACAGAGATGCACAGATGCGGAACACCCCTACTGCCAGGAAAGACCTGACGGTGGTCTGCAAAAGTTCTGAGACTGGGTGAAATACTTAATCAAGAGGTAGGAAAGGGAAACCCGACTTGGCCTTGGTCCCTGCAGTGATCTGCAATTCAGCCTAACTAGTAGTAATGATCCTCAACTGTTGTGTTAAAACTCAGAGTAGAGAAGAAGTGTGATCATTTTACATCCTTAAACCCCCTCCTCTAAAGCCATTTTTTGCACCACTCCTCACACATTTGTTTTAACCAGCAATGTCAGCCAAAGGCAATCTTCCAAAACTTGGCCACTGTAACATGAAGGGGCGCTCGTTATTCCCCCTTGGCTTGCCATTTCAGCAACGGATTTTCCCTTGAATCACCTATTGTCTCCAAATCTGTATTCACTACATGTTTAATATTCAGGTGAACACACTCACAGACCCTCCTCATGGCAACCAGTCACTGCCCTGATCATGTTAGAGGCTTTAACTGGGCCCAACTTAACCCCATTTTGAAACAAGCTGAAGTCAGACTTCTCCCTACAACATTCACCAGACCTTCCTGAGTTTCAGGAATTTTGCCTGGGACCCCCTGGAAACCACAGACAAGGACTTCCTTTCTAAGGGCAATGTGGAATCATGCAGCTTCCTTGACGCCAGTCAGGGAAGGTGGCATTCAAGTCACTAAAGACATTGATTACTAATTCTACATGTGGCCCCCATTATTTCCCAAGCAGTCTCTCTTCAAAACCTTTCACCTCACACTGCAATTCACAGATGGTCGTGGCACCTAATCCACCATCTTCCTGGGCTGCTGGCTTCCTGAATAAAGCAACCTTTCCTTCTCCCCAGCACATGTTTCTGGAGTCCTGTCCTCGCCTTACAAGCCTCCAGCAGCTGAACTTGGGTTCGGAACCAGGGCTCAGAACCAGGCTCCGGCCCTGCAACAGTTTTTGGTGATCCAGCCAGGACCTACGCCCTGTGGTGTCTGCTCTTCATGATCAGGGAATCCCGGAGGCGGTGCAGGTGGGCCCTCAGAGCACTCGGCTTACCCAGTAGGGACCCAGGTGGCCTGGGCCGAGGGTCACACCGAGCCAGGGGCACAGCCACTCGCAGCTACTCGGCCTGCAGTGGCGACGTTTGGGGGCCATCCCAAGCAGCTGCCGAAAGGGTTTCACTCTGGGGGTCCTGGTGCTCGGACACCGACTGCCAACTTCCACTTCCGAGTTGGGTTGGTGAGCAGGGAAACGTGCCTCTGCGGCGCTGCGAGCTCCAGGCCAGCCCGTGTGCACGCCGAGCCCCCTTCCTTGGCGTTTGGGCTCTTTGAGGCGTTCGGGCCCCTTGGGTCACTCTATCCATGGCACCGCCAGTGTAGGAAAGGACTCTGGTGACTTTAACACCAGTCCCTTAATTTGGAAATTTGGTGGCTCCTTGTTTGTTTGGTTTGTATGTGTGTTTGTTAAAGAATGGGAGGGACATCGTCGTTCCCTTCTTGAGGCCTTTGGGGCGAATATTCGCTGACTGGCCAACTAGCAGTTACAAGCCCATGACCAAAAAGTGTATGATCATTCCTGCTGGAACAAACTTGGACAAAACCAAATATGTTTTTGCTAAGCAAAAAAGGTCGTCTAAATGCTTGCAGTACCACTGTACAAGACATTCCCATATCAGAAGATAGCACTTTTAACAACTGGCTGAACAAAATAAGTGTCCCAAGTGAGCTCTACCAGCGACACCATAAATAGTGCACCAGAAAGATACATATTTTGTAACTGTGGTGGCATGCCTTGGGCAAACAGTTGTCTTTGGAATCATACAGATGCAGGCCAATGCTGACTATGCACCTTGATGACACCCTTCTCCCTTCACCCTGTTCATGAAACAAAACACTGGACTACCTCCCTAAAACCCCAATCCTCTGGCCAAGATTTACCAGAAAACATACCTGATGGGAAATAATCATTTTTCAGCTACACTCTCCTTCCTTGGCAGATTATAGCCACTTACCATCAGATTCTCAGAAGTCTGTCCAAGACCCTAATAATCCTTGCTAAAGAAACAGCTAACTCCCTTGCTAATCTTTAGGTTCTTCAGCTCAAGTAGTCCTAAATAATAGAATAGGATTAGACTATATGCTGAGCAAACAGGGAAGCAGTTGTGTTACAGCTAACTCACCATGCTGTACCCACATCTATGCCTCAGCTCAGGTAGAAACAAGTTTAAGATTAGACAGCAAGCCTTGGCTCCAACAAACATTATCATCATACACTACTTTTTGAAGTTTTCAGATTTATTATCTTGGATCCCTAATAGGCTAAAAATCCATCCTAGGAGGAATACTGAAATTAAGCATAACTGCCCTCTTGATAGGATTAAGTATCTATGTAGGTGTAAAAGTGCTCATTGTGTGTATACAGAAGGGATGTAAGAAAATAGTAGATAAGCAATTATCAGTTCTTACTTCCTCCAGAAAAGAGACTCAGGAATACGTATTTTACCAGTCAGTCTATCATTCCTAAATACAGATCTCCAGCCCTGACCTTGCCACTGAACTCCAGATTCTCATATTCAACCAGTTGTTTGATATTTCCTTTTAAATGTTCAATATATTCCTCAAAGGTTTTATGCTCAAAAGAAAAATACAGACATAGCCCCCACCACACACCCCTTATCCAATCTTACCCCAGTCTTTTTCATTTTAGTAAGTGGCTCTACCCAATTCCTAATGCCAAAACCCTAGAAAGATTCCTGGATGTCAGTCTCATCCTAGCCCTCCTACATTGTTTATGGTCTTCCCATGAGTTCTTGCACTTTTGACTCCAAAAAATAACCCAAATCTACTTGTTCTTTCTCTCCCCACTGATACTACCCTGATCCAAGTAACCTTCTACTCTTACCACAACGGCCTCCCACAGTAGCCTCCTAAATGACTTTCTAATATCTACTTTTGAGCACCCCTCCCTCACACTCTTCACACATGCTCATATGCACACAGACACACAGACACATAAGCACACAATCTATGGTCTGTACAAAAAACAAAAACAAGTTTTCAAAATGCAAATAAGATCATGTCATTCCTACATAATACACTACAGTGACTTCCATCACCCTCAGAAAAACAGAATGCTTACTTAAAAATTTGACATTGAGTTGATGATATTTAGATGAGATTTTGGACCTGCGTTGATGCTGTAATGAGTTTAGACTTTGGAATACTTGAAATGGCATAAATTCACCTTTCAAGTGAGACAAAGATTAATCTTTGGTGGCCAGGGGTCAGATTTGTTAGAATAATGGCCATCAAAAATTCTCCATAATCTATGAATATGGTACCTTATATGGCAAAATAGACTTGGCAAATGGGGCTAAATTAAGGATCTTGAGATAGTTAAGATTATCCTGGATTATCTGAGTGAATACAATGTAATCACAAGTATCTTCGCAAGGGGAAAGAGGGAAGCAAGAGAGTCAGAGAAGGCCATGTGACAGTTGAAGCAAAGATTAGAGAGATTTGAAGATAATACACTGTTAGCTTCCAAGATGGAAGAAGGTGCCACTAGCCAAGGAAATGCAAGCAACCTCTAGAAACTGGAAAAAACAAAAAAAATGGATTCTCCTCTAGAGTCTACAGAAGGAATGAAGAGCTGCCAATATTTTGATTTTTTGCTCAATAAGACTGACTTTGGACATCTGAACTTCAGACTGTAAGATAATACATTTGTTTTTAAGACACTTGAGTTTATGGTAAATTGTTACAGAAGCAATAGGAAACTCATACAGGTCATATAGGCTGTGTGTGTGTGTGTGTGTGTGTGTGTGTGTGTGTGTGTAAACAAAATTTACTTTCATACTATAGTCTTACAAATTTTAGTTTTAGGTGGCTTCTTTATTCAGTGTATATCTGTTCTCAGTAAGTATTTTGTTGGAAGGGTAGCTAATGGTCAAAGAGAATAATCATGCCTTCTCAACAGTTCAATAGATAAAACTAGAATGAGCCCACCCATAACTCAAAAAAGAAATTATTGAATTATCCCATTTTAGCTTAAGAAGTTATATAAATATTTAGTTTTTACTCTGTGATAAATTTGTATTTGTTTAATCCAAAATAAGATTCATACCACTTATCATCAGGAAAAATAACACTATCTAATTAATGTATATGAAATCATGAGTATCAACTTTAGAAAATGAACTAAATTCACGAAAGTGGCACCAAAAACCAGATTTAGCATCCAATTTCTTTTCTTCTCCTTTTTATCAGTATATTTTTCAAAAACTCACATTTACAAATAGAATAATAAAAATAGTAAGTTTTTTCCACTGCTCAGTGCCAAGTCAATCACAAAGGAGAGCAGTCCAGAATTTACCCAAGAGGTTGCCTGCAGTGGAGCACTAGTAAATGTTTAACAACCACCATCTAAAAGATGAGAGAGAAGTCTTAACATAGATTTTTGCCACATTACATGGTATAACTATCCCGACCATAGCTGATTTCATATCTGAAAACTTTAAAATTGATCCTCACAAGTCAGAAGAAGCTAGGTCCAACACACTGCCAGTTTTAGGGCAATTTTTCAGCTACCAATAGTAAAAATTTTGATACCTATATCTACTAAGGAGTCAGGTCACTCAGATCCACTGAACGTTCTTTTACCTCTGAAGAACACTCATGCAATGATCTTGTTACTGAAGATGAGTATTATGTGCTTTACTTCACTAATGCTTTATTTTTAACATGCATACAATGAACCACCTATCTTTTTGAATGCCTACTTTGTGCTGGGCATTTAATTTTATATTCATTAACTCCATTAATTCTCACTACACAGCTCTAGGATCTCAAATAACTCATAGTTTCCATAATTAACTGTCAGCATCTAACTCTCAAATCTCTTTTATTATTGCAGCAAAACAGCCTTTCTTCACCATTGTTGATTGAGTGTATTCAGCCACATTAAATTACATAAACAGTAGACAAATTCATTTTAGCCATCCTTCCTTTAGACTTTGTCTTACTGCCCCTTCTTTCTGGAAAAAAAAAAAAGAACCTCAAATTTTGACAAGTTCCTTCCACAGTATGGTAGTACAAACTTTTCACATTACACCTTTCATTATAAAGTTGCCAGAAAGTTAAGCACTCACTTAGCTATTTTCCCCAAATGTATCATTTATGTCCCTCCCACCTCCCCCTCAATCCTTATTCACAATGAAAAGATCAAAAAAAGCAGACTGAGGTAGGGTGTAAATGATGAGGTGGCCATCAGTGCATTAAAAGTTCCTAAAGCACCTTTTCCTTTTATAGATGTGGCCCATTTGTGCAACTGTCTGGACAGCTTTTATTAAAATTCTCTTACTGAAAATTTACTTATCCATGAAGCACTTTACAAAATAACCTCTCTTCATAAACATTATTATAAATATAGCAAACACAGCCAAATTTTAAAAATAAGTAAGTCTATTATTATCCATGCTTTTATCCAACCAAGTGAATCTCAGTCTCTCAATCAGTGTTGAAAGCATACCTTTTGAACACATTAGAATAGTCAGTGTTTCATAAGGGAATATTTTCTGTTAGTTTGGCTGCCTGGTTTTTATCCAAAATAGATTCAGCCATTTCTATCACACAGTGATTTCTGTCACAGGAGTGTCACCTTTCAAGGTGAAGCTGAAACTGACTATAAGAATTTTTCTAAATACCTTTATTTTACTGTTGGACTTTCTATTATATTCTAGCCAAAATGTTTCTTCTTTTAGAATATTTTCCCTCTAAATTTTCATGATTTGTAAATATTACTGCAATTCTAACCACCTCATACTTTGCCACTAATGAGAGATTTTTCTTCTTTTTTATAAATAAGAAATACCAAGGCTTAGGCTCACCTATGTTTCTAGGATAATAATCGCATATTTAAATTTTTAACTATATTGCACATTTTTTTATCTGACAATTCCATAGTGATGGTTGGCCTGGTGCTAACATATTATTATTCTCCAGCTCATTGTAAGGAATTTCAGGAACAACATCAACTTTGTTTCACCTTTGCTGATTTCCAGTTCTCTGTGGATTTTTTCCCATTATCTGTTTTATTTTTAATGGCATTAGCCTATACTTTCAAGTATTGCTTTTTCATCACCAAATGTTGTCACCAGTAAATATGTAAATTTAAACAATTATACTTTAAGAAGGCGAATGGAGAATGACTTTAAAACCAAACACACACACTCACAAATAGAGATTTGGGATATAATTATGTCCATCGGGAATCAGCATTCAAGCAGAAGAGGACCTTCCACACAGTGGTATGGTATGTAGGCAACGTGCTTGGGTACAACTGCAGAAAGAAGTTGAACCAATCTCTGGGAATCAATTTTTAGTGCATAATCAAAAGCTTAATGCACCTAGTTCAAAAGAAGGAAAACATAACTCAGAAACAGTGTGGAACAGCTGTAGACTTCCAGGAAACTCACACTCAGCTCTGTCACTCCAACAGCCAGTGTGTGGGCTTTAAACAGTTCGGCTATTTTGACTCAGCTGCCGGGCCCATGTGCATGAGTGCCCGTCTTGGGCGCCCAATTTTCCAGCTGCTCATTCTTGCTTTTGTGGCACTTTCTTTTGCTCAAGGCTCTCCAACCTTCTTAAACCCAAATTGGTCAAAAAGGAATTTCATTATTTTTGCTTACAATAAAACTGTTTTTTTTTAATGTTTAAACATTATTTATTTAATTATAAGTTTATACCTAAATCACTTGGTACTATCCAGCACTATGGAAGTGAAGAAACAGGATGGGAACAAAGTTTCATCATGATGAGAGCCTCCCATTTCCATAGTCAGAAAAGTTGCAAGAATAGTGCAATACCTGCAAATATGCCCTTCACCTAGTATAGTGTTTCTCAACCTCTTTTTCAATAGTACACCCCTAAGGAGACCTTAGACACTTTTTCCTGATTGTCAACCCCCACCCAAGAAATTTGAATACTACAAATATACAATCATCTATCTATTTCTGTACTGTATGTATACTAATACTTTATAAATAAGAGGAGTTTGTGTTTGGCCTCCCAAACACCAGTCTCCACCCGCTTGGAGGCAACATTGCTCCAGTTGGGAATGCCTTGATACATCACTTGTTAACATTCCTACAATTGCTTTCTATTTTATTTCTTTATATACACACAAATACACACACACGCACACACACACAATTTTATATTAATAATTCATTTACTATGTATATACTTTTATAATTAATAAATACAAACTTACGGAAGAAAAATTAACATTCCGAAAGAAGTATCATATTCATTTTGAGGCATATGACCCTGGGGTCAATCCTAGCTCAGTTAAGGATCCATTCTGTTCCAAACAACCCAACTGTAAATACAACATCTAATTCTAAGCAAAGGATTTGCATGGTGAATCCTCCAATATGAATTAGTTGCAAATTATACATCTATATAACTGAATAATCAGACCTAATATACAGAACACTGAGAACATACTGCAATAAATGATTATTGTAGTTTTACATTGGCTGATCTGAGCACACTATTTTGATCAAAACTAATCAGTATAACATGTTTATAATCATTAAGTTACCTCAGGTCTAAAAAACTTATGTATTATTTTCTTGATAACTTGATAATTAAGGTAAGATATATGGGCTTTCCAGATGTCTAATTACATCTGGGGTCTCAGTTAGCTCATTCACCAGAATCTTCCCATAGTGCTTGGATGGGAGAACATCCTCACTGCTGGTTCTTGCAGCCGAGCCCTAGTCTTCCTACAAGGATTTATTTGAGCTTTTTAGAAGTGGTAAAGTGTTTATGGTAGTCAACTTGATAAGATTCTAAGCGGTTTCTTCTAAAACACATTTTTCAAACAAATCTGTTTTATATATATTAGATATGTGTGTAAGATTTCCATGATAAAAACATTTAAATGTACTGCTATATATTGAAAGCTATCTTCTCTTTCATAATGACTATGGCTAGGGATATGCTGAATTGTTGGTACCTAAAAGAAGAGCTATGTGTTCTATACAGGGACAAAATTATGACAGAAAATAAGAGAGAACACTTCCGAGTTCCAAAGCTCAGAAGCAGTCACATTAAAGTGAGAGTTAAGAGTGGTCAAACCACCTGACATGTACCAAAGTGTGCATTTGTTTGTAAAAGCCAGAGGGGGAGAGAGATAAACTGGTATTAAAGGAAAAAGATTTTTTTTAATAATAATAAACAACAAAACCTAACTTCACAGAAAAGGAAATACAAATACATTATAATATACTAAAATTTGCCATACCTTACTCATTATAACATAAATGCAAATTACTACAATGTGATTCATTTTCTTCTCTACTAGAAAGAAAATATCAAAAAGTTTGAGAACACTCGATCTTGGCATGTGGCTGTGGTAACAAGTGCTCTTACACCTGGCTAGACAGGAGTATAAATTGGTTCCTCTTCTATAAAGGGTTGGAAACATTAATCAAAAAAATTTAAAGCACACATATCCTTGAAGTGTGGAATGCACTTCCAGGAAATTATCCTAGAAATATATTTGCTCACATGCACAAAAACGTATATATATATATTCCAAGTAAAAATTTTTTTCAGAATTTTGTAACAGTAAAGCCAGCCATAAACAAAAGATCCATTAATAAGATGCTAAATAAATTATCATTAAACAAGATAAAGGAATACTACAGTTATTAAAAATAAAAGGCAGCTCTACCTTTATAACTGTGAAACAATCTCCTAGATTTACAGTTAAGGTTTAAAAAAATGCAATAAAAAAGGTATATGTTGTTATCTGTCCAAAAAGTATGATGATAATCATATAAGATTATATACACATCGAGAATTTCTGGAAAGATACAGAAAGAAATGAGTAACAACATTTGTCTTTCAGAAGGGAAACTGGAAGTCAAAGAATGGAAAAGAGATTTACTTTTCACTGTATATTCCCTTGTATCTATTGAATTGTACACTATGTACATGTAACACCTATTCAAAAATAAAGAAATGTGAATTTAAAAGATAAACAGGGTTTAACACATCAAAAGGGTAATCTTTGGTGGCTAAATAAACTACCCTCCAAAAAAGTAATCAAATTATGGGAATGGAAAAATTCTTCTGGAGGTTCAGACAATAAATATTTTTGGCTTTGAGGGCCTTAGGTCTCTGTCACAACTTCTCTGTCAATTCTTCCAAAGTAGAGCAAAAGCAACCCTAGACAATATGCAAACAAATGAGCGTGGCTATGCCTGATGCAACTTGACAAAGAAAGGCAGCAGGCTGGATTTGGCCCACAGGCTGTCTTTGACTGCACCCTAATCTAATTCATTATGGTCACTGCTATGCATGGAATTTTTTCCTCCTATAGAAGTCATGGTTAGGAAAAGTCTGAGACAGAATGTTCATAAAGATTTCTCAAGCTAAAGTAAATAAGGCAATACATATCAGGCAAATACATACCAGGCACAAAAAGATTGTTTGAAATCACAAAACTATATCCATTATATATGGTATAAGTGTAGGTTTAATTTTTCCTCTAAGGAATTTATTAAGGGTGCATATTTAAATGTTGAGTAAACTTAACAGTGAGAGCAGACAAGAATGATAAACTCTTACATTTTTTACTGCAACACAATAATTTAAGGCTCCTGTTGAAAGCTAATTGCAATAGGCTAATAAAAATATTTCATCTCAAAATAGTAAATATTGACAAATAAAACCAGAAGAATTTATGAAACTATAAAATGTATCCACTCTTTCCACAAACTCTAATGCAGTATATTGAACAGATAATAAAAGTTTTGAGTAGATAATAAAAGGTAATGGTTTGACTTTAATAACTTGCAAACTACAAGTACCTCAAGTGAGAATTTTTTTATTAGCTCTAAGTTTTCTTGCTTGTTAGTAGGTTTTGCTTAGTCATAATTCCAGTGATTCTTGTTTCCTTGTACACCAAAACCATTGCCAAGGATTTTTGTGCATCTCAATTGACAAGAGAAATAGTGTTTACTTTAATTTGCTTTCCTTGCAAGTTTTCAGTGTGCATTTAAAAACAAAGTTGTCAACATTCAAGGCTACCTGTAGGTCACACAAAAACACTTAAAACTTAAACAGAAACTTAATAATGCTCACAGTAGTGGAAATGTCAAGTGGCAAGTAGCAGATGTGAAAATTTTGGTAGGAATTCAGGAAAATACGTTTCTTCATAGAATAATTTAAAAGGTATGGTTGTCCTACAGAATTCTGTATCAGAAGACCTACCTTAAAAAAGAAAACGTTTGAATAGCAATGAAGGGAAAAGTTGAACAAGGTGTTGTTAAGATGACTTAAAATAACTAAAGGACATTGCATCAAATACTCTTATAAACAAAGTGATAGCAAGAAACCACCAAGGTTAAAGCAAGTTCAACTACTCAAAAGACAGTTTCTAAAAAATAGTCTATCATTGCAGTGGCTCCAAACACTTTCACTGGCAGCATCTTCACTTGGCCAATGAAAGATGACAGATAAAAGCTGTGATAAGGATAGATGCCATTTCACTCTGACTCAGACATTAGCAGCATTTATCACCTTTAATCTCTTGGCCTGAAATTGGTGGTGAAGATCAAGGCATCTTTCTTTGACGCCTCCATTTCGGCATCACTGTCCCATTTAACATAACCACAGTATTTCACCAGGAGGCGGCCGGATCATCAAAGCTGTCAACAAATCCATGTTTCCTTACAGTAAAGAGGTTTCCAAATACTTTTGGATTAAGTGTGCTCGAAATCAGGACATGGTATGTCTTGAATTCTGAAAAACACACCAGTTACTTATAAGCTTCTGTGAAATTTGTCAAGTTATATCTGTCAAGGACCCACCTCGGAGCTCTACCAGGACTTCAAGGATCTCAGATCTATAATTTGGAAAACAAATAAAAGTAACAGCTGTATTGCTCTGTACATCCTTCTGGTAATAAAGGGATAAAAACTGATGTCCTCCTTAGGCTGCACTTAAAATTCCAGGAAGTTTGACTTCTTCAAAAAGTAAGAAAGTCTTCATCAAAACGGCAGCATAAACATTGAGGCATCTTTATAGTAAAAAGCTATGGAAAACAGAATACCAAACCTTAAAAAAAAAACACTTAAAAATAGCTCAAGTGTTTTGGCCACATGAAAGTTAGAAAGAATACATGTCGGAAAAAAAAAGGAAAGATAAGCTGGGGGTGTGGGATATACACATAATACATACATATATACAATTAGGTATTTTAGAGAAGATGAGAGGATTTATGTAACATTTCCAAGTTTACTCAACCAGTGAATGGCACAGTTACTCATATCCATGTCTGTCTGATCAAAAGGTTATTGAATAAGGATTGAACAAAGCAGGCTACAGAATAATAAGTCTCGTTATGAAACTAGGTATTTAACACCCATCAGTCTATGTACACCAAATCGTTAGGATTAAAAAAAAAACACCTTTAAATTTCTATGTCATATACTTTTGGATTATTTGATTGTCTTTTAAATGGGTACACCTTACTTTTATAAACAACATTCTCATGTTAACATAATTTTAATTAAAATAATAAGATACCATTTTTCATCTATTGAATTTGTTTTCAAAATATGTAGTAACCAGTGTGGGTGAACATTTGGGGAAACAGGCAAATTCATACATTATTTTGGAATTTTATATGATTAAGGAATGCATTTGCAGCTTTATGATTTCACTCTCCATTGTGATAAGCAACCAGAGGTCTATGTACCTGCTATCCCAACTGTGGTTCATAGATTAGGATCGTTAGCACCATCTGCTAGCTTGTTGACATGCAGCATTTGGGGGCCACCCTAGACTACTAAAACAGAATCTGCATCTTAACCAGACCCTCCGGTTATATGTACACATATGACAATTTGAAAGGCACAGACTACATTTCACAACTCTCTTTCAGGCCTTAGAACTTTAGCTTGAGTCAAAGCAGACTTCTTCACTGAATACCCAATGGCATTTCTACCATGTTGGTCTTGTTTCATTTTGTTTTTGCTTTTGCTTTTGATTAGGGTCAGGAGTCATCAAACTTTCTATGTGAAAGGTCAGTATGTAAATATTTCAGGATCTGTGGACTTGACAATCTCAAATTATTCAACTCTGTAGCCATAGTAATACCAAAAAAGCAGCCATAGACAGTAGGATGGATATAGCTGTATTCCATTAAAACTTTATTTATAAAAACAGACAGTATCCAGTTTGGCAAACAACTCCAGTGTACAGGCTGCTCCTTTGTTGTATGTGTATATTGATAATCCCTGGACTTAGTGGTTTACATGTCAATTAAGGATTAAAAGATGACAGAATCCTGGCTGCTGACATCCTGGGAGGCAACATGGCATAAGGCAGTGGTTATGAACATCGGAATAAATAATTCTGGCTAACTAAAAATACTGATACTATTTCCCACTCCAGAAACATTAAAACAGATTTTTAGGAAGGTGAGACCCAGGAATGTGTATTTTTAAAACTCTCCCTTGTATTTTTAAAAACTTTCTTGATTTTAATATGCAGCCAGAACCACTTCATTTTGCTTTGGACTGAGACATTTCCAGGCATGTGAGACTTCTCATGCTAAAACTGGGAGAGTCCCAAACTGGGCCAACTGGTAACCCTAGGAGTTGAGAAACACCAATGTATAGAGAAAAGTAGGAAATTATATCCCATATAAGTTACGTTCTTTCTTTTATGCCCTGGAGAAGGTTAACTTAATAAGCCTTTGTTTCCTCACCTTTAAATGTGGATAAAGCTCCTAACAAACAAGGAAGGGTTAAGTACACTGCACACCACCTAACATGGGGCAGATGCTTAACAAAAGCTTTTACTGTCCTCTCTCTAACTGAATTCCTTTTACACATAGCCAGAAGTCTTTAGGGCAATTTAAACTTAATTCTAGTATAGTCTTTCAAAACACTGATTAAACTACCATGAAGGCTTGAACATGATTTTTTTAATGAAAAAATACATGAACCCAAATGGACAATAAAAACAGAAGAGTAGGTGTTAGCACCCAAGAATTTTCAATAGAATGGGAGAGTAGTAACTGATTCAGTATGGTTGAAAAAGCTACAACCTGAAGGCCTGCAGGAGACACCTCTGTGAGGCAGCCAGTTTGCTCCGGACAGAGTAGTACTGTGGCCCTGGGAAGCACAGAGGAGTGGAGAGAGACGGAGAGCTGAAATACAGGATTGGTGGACAACTGCAAATGCAGAGGACAGACCTCCAGGGTCTGACTCCATCACATGGGGCTGAATAACATCCCCATAAAGGCTGACTTACATACCCCAACCCACCTCAGACAGGAGCTTTTGGTTTTATTCTCAAAAGTAATAAAAAAGAAGGAATTTGGGACTAAAAGACATCAGATACAGTAAAGGGCAAGACGAAATATGAGTTTGAAAAAAAGTCTACATATGAATCATGGGAGCCCCTATACCTCATCCTGAAGAAAATATATAAGCATGTCTTTCCACATTGACCATTAGGAGTCCCCAGTAAATTAAACTGGTTCTGTGAAGAGCACCCTACCGTGAAGGCGTGCCCCTCAAGTTCTCAAGAGATAACACTCCCTTCTGCAGTGTCTCACTCTTAAATATGAACAGATGGTCAAGCAAGGATAACTAATAATTGAGGAAAGACTCCAGAATGAAAGGGCTAAGCAAACAGTAAAAAAGCATCTATTCCAATAAGAAAGATAATGAGAGGGAAAAAGTTCTAAACATAGACTCTAATAGAATATATTGTAATAGAAAAAATAAAGGACATTTCAAAGAAGAATGAAAAAAGAATGTTTAAAAGGAAAGGAAAACCAGAAAGAACTCTTGAGCATTAAAATTATGAGAGCAAAAACGCATCCACCAACAAAGGAATACAAAATTTAGGACATTGCCTAGAAATTAAATTACTCAGAAAACAAAATAAAATACATACACAGAAAAAGGTTCTCTTTTGTTAAGGAAGGAAATGATAAGTTATAAAGAATCAGTCAAGGATGCTATTAAAATTTCTAGGAAAGAGAAGCAAAAGTTATTAGAGGAGTGAAAATTATTGAAGAAAATAGAAAATGTCCCAGAACTAACAGTTACTAGTCTTCAGACGGAAAGGGCAGGAAATTCCTCCCTCAAGAAGGTAAACATCAAAGTCCATCACTCTAAAATTTCCACTCATCAGAGATAAAGACGTGATCCTAATGGCTTCCTGACATAAATTTAAGAAAAATTAGAATGTGATCAGATTTCTTAATAGGTGACAGTGGGTGCTAGAAGACTAACTATATACCTAGCAAATCCTCTCTCAAAAATGAAAGCAAAAGAGTAACATTTTTAGTCTAAAAAAGCTAAAAGAATTCATTACTAGCAGACCCACATTACAAAAAACATTAAAGGAATTCTTTCCAGTAGAGGAAAATGATACTGGAATGTTCCTTCAAGTAGAGGAAATCAATGGAAATCTGGATCTATGCAAAAGAATGAAGAACACAGGAATTGTATCTGTAAATGTAAATATATAGAACTTAATCTTATTACTTAAATCTCTTTCAAAGATAAGCATTTAAACAAAAAGTATAACAATGTTTGGTGGAGTTTATAATAAATATAGCACATTATAATGTAGTTCATAATAAATGTCACACAAACTAAAATGTGTGACAGCAATAACACAAGTCAAAAGGTATAAAATGGAAGTATACTATTATAAGGATCTTATACATAAAGTGATATACTATCATTTGCTAATAGGCTATGATATACTATAATTCCTAAACAAAGCATTAAAATAGCAAAAATTATAAAAAGTTATAACTAATAAGCCAGAAAGGATCATGAATCATGAAAAATACTCAATTAACTCAAAAGAAATAATAAAGAGGAAAAAGGAAATAAAGAACAAATGACACTAAAAAACAAATCATATGACAATAGATTTAAATCCAACCATATCAATAATCACATTAAATATAAATATCACCAAGTAAAAGTCAGAGATTGTCACATTAGTTAAATAAAGCAAGACTCAATTTATGCTACCTACAGGAAATACACTTTAAGATCAATAAAATTCACAAACTGCTAGACTGATCAGGAAAAAAAAGAGTTAAGACACAAATTGCCAATATCAGAGATGAGAGGTGAATTCATTATATAGATATTTAAGGAATAGAAATGGAGTATTATGAATAACTTTATGTCAGTAAATTCAAAAACTTAGATGAAATGGATTCCTCAAACAACACAAACTATCAAAGATCATGAAGAAGAACCTGACAATGTCAGTCTGAAATCTATCAAGGAAATTTAATTTCCTCCAAAATTTTCTGACAAAGACAACCTTAGATCCACGTTGTTTCGATGATGAAATAATGAACTTGAAGATATATTTAAGAAATATTTAAGGAAAAAACCTCCAATTCTATACAAAATTTTCTAGAAAATTGAAGAGAAGATAATACTTTTTCTATGAAGCCAGCATTACTCCAATCTGAAAACCTGAGACCATCATAAGAAAGAAAATTACAGACCAATATCCCTCATGAAAATAAATGCAAAAAATCAACAACACATTAAACATATAATTCTCACAACCAAGTAGAGTTTAGTCTAAGAATACATTATTGACTTAACATTTAGAATCAGTCAAATGTAATTCGTTATATTAAAGAACCAAAAAGAAAAACTGTATCATAATTTCCATAGACATAAAAAGCATTTTATAAAATCCAACATCTAGTCTTCATAAGGATCATGAATCACGAAAAATACTCAATTAACTCAAAAGAAGTAATAAAGAGGAAAAAAAAAGATAAAGAACAAATGACACTAAAAAACAAATCATATGACAATATATTTAAATCTAACCATATCAATAATCACATTCAATATAAATATCTATATATATAAATATAAATATCTATTATAGACAGTACTTAGGAATAGAAGGAAACTTCCTCAGTCTGATAAGGATGTCTATGAAATCCTATGAAATATTGTGCAGAATTGGAGGTTTTTTCCTTAAATATTTCTTAAACATATCTTCAAGTTCATTATTTCATCATCAAAACAATCTGGATCTAGGGTTATCTTTTCAGAAAATTTTGGAGGAAATTATATTTCCTTGATAGATTTCAGACTGACATCATCCAGTTCTTCATGATCTTTGATAGTTTGTGTCACTTGAGGAATTTTTCCATATATAAAACTAATATATTTAACAATGAAAGACTCCATCCCTAAGACTAGGAACAACACAAGACTATCCTCTCTCACTACTTCAACATGCTAGTTATTATAGACAGTGCAATAAGGTAAGAAAGAGAAAAAAAAGGCATCCAGATTGGAAATACAAAATTAAATGTTTTTTATTCACAGATGAATAATGGGATAATCATTACGTGTTAAATCTATTGAAGTCTATAAAAATGTTATTATAACTACTAAAATGGCAAAAATTATAAAAAATTATAACTTTCAGCAAGTTGTAGGATCCCAGATCAATATAGGAAAATGAACTGTATTTCTATATACCAGCAGCTATTAGAAATGGAAATTTTAGAACAGTACCATTTAAACAGCATTAAAAAAAAGTCTGTATAAGACCTCTACAATGAAAACTACAAAATAATACTGAGAATTAAAGAAGACGTAACTAATGGAGAGATGTACCTTGTTGAAGGATTGGAAGAGTAAATATTGTTAAGATGTCAGTGTTCCTCAAACTAAACTATACATTTAATGCAATCCCAAACAAAATTCTAGCTAGTGTTTTGGTTGGAAACTGACAAACTGATTCTAAAATTTACATGGAAATGCAATAGGAGACTTGGAAAAAACTACTGAGAGGCTTAAAATGTCAATGGTATTAACACAACTCCAGAGTGAATGGAATTATCCAAACTTGGAATTATCCAACTCCATGGGCCTAATGGGAGCTCTGATAAAACATTTGAAAAATTAAGAATAACTATCAAGAAATAAATTA
Source organism: Manis javanica (assembly GCF_040802235.1). NCBI lineage: Eukaryota > Metazoa > Chordata > Mammalia > Pholidota > Manidae > Manis > Manis javanica. The sequence continues at coordinate 142,502,245 of NC_133158.1, forward strand.
GGTAATTACTAACTACGAGAAAAGAAACTAGATCATTGTTAACCACAGGAAAAGCAAAAAGTTGTTGAAGAAAGGAAATATAATCATAATATGCTAGTTTTTCAGAGAATACTATTTGCAGAGTAATACTAATATAAGTGGTTATTGTTTTATTATGATGAAATGCTTTCCTTGCTATCAAGGAAAGAGGTGTGGAAGAGCAGTACAGGAGGGCCAAATGCTCACCTACCATGAGAGCAAGTCAATAGACAGAACCTGGAATTGATAAATCAAGAAATAACATAATAAGCATATTATTTTTAAAAACAAAGTTAAACACTAGAAAAAAACTGCTTAATGTTCAAAGCAGTTATCCACTGGGGATTAAGACTTGGCAGGAGAGCAGAGAGTGCACCAGAGGCTGCTGTTGCTATGTTAAGTATTATAAGCCTTTTAGTGCTTAAAACAAATTTTCTTTTAACCGGTGCATGTATTGTATGAAGACAAAAAAAAATTTACCTGAAAAATAAAATCAAATAATAAGATGTGTATCAGCATCTTTACAGCTTTAGGTACAATTCTAGTTGTCATCTTATCTCCTGATCCCAGATCCAATCAGGAGACCCAAACAAACCACCACACAGACATGCCACATAACATGAACTTTGTCCTCACACATGCTGCACCTGATCAAATGGGAGCATTCATGGTGCACACCCTATTATTTATTTATTTTAAAACCAGTTGTAAATTTATGTAAGTATTGGCTGTGAAGACATCTTTGAAAAGGTTCTGGAGAACTTCAGCAGAAATCATAATCACTGATTAATTTTTTTCTACTGTATTAAAATGAGATAAAGTTGTTCTTCAATGGTAAGTAAAATGCTAACCTGACAACCTCTCTTATAAATAAAAGAAAAAAGAATAAAGGAGGTGAACTGGGAGAGGGAGAGGCAAATGAGAAATGAGGAAGGGAAAGAAAATTAGCACAAAAGAATTGCCACTTGCGTCCCTTTTTATACTGAGTTTCATACAAATGAAAAGAATATGAAAGTGAAACAAGAGGTCATTTCCCTCATGTCCATTCCCCATTTTCTTGGGCTAATCTCCTAGAGCCATCACCATCTGAGAACAGGAGACCCCAACCCCAAATGGAGGCAAACGGCACTCAACCAGACGAGCCTCTGCTAGGGACCAACAGACGGTCTGCAGCCTTGAAATGGTTTCAAATCTAATCACAAATTTGAGCTAGGAAATAATTACTAAATAATTAAAAGTTAAAAAGTAGTCATTATAGCTAGCATTAATTAAGAGCACCAGTATTCATTTATTCCACAAATGTGCACTGAATGCTTATTAGGCTTTGTTCTAAATGCTAGGGATCTGGCAGCGAGCCAGACAGGTGAGAAACCTGCCCTAGTGGAGCTTTACGTAACAGCAGGAGGACTCCAATAAGAAAAAATAAATCAATGTGAAATACGCCAAGTGGCGAGAAGTGCTATGAATCATAAAGCAGTTTGAGTGACTATAAAGTTGGAATAAAGTTGCTGTATTTTACATAAGGTAATTAAGGGAGGCTTTTCTGACAAGGAGGCATTTGAATAGCAACTTACTCAGTTCTGAACAGACACACTTACTTGTGTCCATCTTAAAACTACCATATGACTATCTCCAGCTCTTAAAGCCCTGTAAGTGTCCTTTCCTATGTCCCCATTTGAGACACCCCTGAGACTTTGTCAAGGTGAGAACTCTCCCTTGTTTAGCAAGTTTAATAAACCAGCTTTGTATAATTAATAAGTTTCCCTGGCGGTCTCTGTACAAGTGTTGTGACAATTGAGAATCTCTCAGCATATACTTGGCATGTAACCTAACTGATGGTATCACCTAAAGATCAGAACAGGTAAGGATGGTACAAGGCCTGAGGAGCGAATCCTGGGACAGTCCAACACTGAGAAGTGCATCCCAAAGACGAGGAGGGACCAGCAACGGAGACAGAAAGGGATTGTCAGGGAGGTCAGATAGGCAATAAGAGAGAGGAAATAAGAGAGACTCATACTAAGGGGTTTTTTAGTGTGAGTCTTAAAAAGGAATCAGCGATTTGAATATAGATTATCTTAATTCAGAATAAACCAATTTGTTTTCAGAAATCACTGTGAGGCATAAACCAAGAGCAAGGAGAATACAATGGTCTTTGACACATAGAACTGGTCTGAGGGAATTTATCCAAATAGTTAATTCTAAATAAAGTGAGAAAATATAGAAGTATTTCCTGAATCAAAAAGGTTTTGAGGCTCTGGTTCATGACCCTCTTCCTACTCCCTTGATTAACTATTTACTTGGCTTTAACACATTCCTCTTGTTCTTCTTCAGCCTTATTCATCTTCCCCTTTAATCAATCATGCTTCTCCTCAGCATCATCCATTTCCACTCACTTTATGAAGCTGTCAGTGATGGAGTCAAATTTAAAAGAGGCAGGCACAAAGCAGAGAGGCAAATGTAAAACCACAAGGAAGCTCTTAAAAGGCTAGAGCCCCAAAATAAAAGGACCTGACCTCTTCATGCATAGAGAGGACGGCCCAGCACAGATACTTCAGCCACATACAGGTAATCGAGTTGAAAATCATGTTAGAAATAGATGAGATAGCCTAATTCAAAGACAGCCCTGCCATTTCAGAAATGAAGAAAGTGAATTGCAGATGGATCAACCAATTTGCCTAACGTCATTGAGTGAATTGGAAGTTGATCTTGAATAAGCCTAATTCCCAGTCTAATGCTTTTTTCTCTAAACTGGAATATTATCAGAAGTATCAATTTCAAATAAAATAGGCAATAACACACCTTTTCTAGTCCTTGAAAGTAAAATTAGATTTATTTTATAAACCAAAAACATGTGTGTTGAATTGTTTCAGTCTGTTTAATGTTTTACCATGTTTTTCATCATAGTCTGTGGTTCAATTACTACCCATTCTAAGGTCAGGAAGCATCTCCTACTCATTTCATTGGGTTCATAATGTGAAAAAGATGTTAAAGGAACATAAATAATTACTCAAAAATCCAAGCAAAAAATTCAAAGAACTACCAGATTAGTATCCACATATAGTGAGATGTTTGAATTCAGTGGGGTATAGTCCTTAAATCACTTCTCAATCACAGGCAATGGCTTAGGTTTTTTTTCCCCTAAGTCTGGAAAACATTTTTAAAGCATAATTCCAGGATTAAATTGTTACAAATCAGAATGAATATCATCTTAGTGATAGAATGTATATATTTTAACATAGCCTTTTTATAATGGAAAAAGATTTCTTCCAACCATGCACTAACTTGATAATATTATCTTTAATATTTTCTCACTTCTGAGTAATATTTTTTGGCTTATCTTTGAGTCAATGAATTTTTCCTAGATTTTCAGACCTTGAGCAGCTTCATAAATATTTCCCTTATTTTACTTTTTGTCAAATCCAGTTATCCTTAATTTGAACTTTAGAAAGCCATAAAAGGGAAAATTCAGGCTTAATTTAAGCATGAGATTAATTAATGTGATTATATCTTTTATACTCAAGATTGTTCTTCAAAAGGATGTAAGGTAACTTTTAAAATACCATGAAAACAGCATTCATACCTTTAAATACTCTTAATACCTTTAGAATGAGTAATAAAGACAATAACACAAAGGGAAATAAATTTTTTAATATAAATAAACATTTTTTTTAAGTTTCCTTAAAGTAAAGAAAAACAAACCTAAGATGGAGAAAAGAATAAAGTTAGCATACAAAGTACATATAAAGAAATTACTATGGTCACACATGTGGCTCTGAGCTTTCTAAATTAGCCAAGGTGAAAGGATAGATACAGTCCAGGGAACCCTTGGACAGCTTTGGATTTAGAGGCACTGACCCCCCCATGCAGTTGAAAATCTCCCTTTAACTTTTGCCTCCCCAAGAGCTTAACTACTAATAGCCTACTGTTGACTAGAAGCCTCACCAATAACACAAGCTGTTGGTTAACACATATTTTGTTTGTTATGTGTATCACACACTGTATTCTTACACTAAAATAACTTTGAAAAAAGAACATTTTTTTTCAAATTATCACAAATCTCCACGAAATTTTCCAATATACTTACTGAAACAAAAACCCACATGTAAGTGGACCCATGCAGTTCCAGCTCATGCTGTTAAAGGGCCAGCTGTCATTACATAGTTCACAATGTCCACACAGGAAAAACCACACAGTTGTTCAGTATACACCCTCACATTCCTGGGACCAAATCCAGAGAAAAATTTCTTTGTGGGTTATCCTGAAGAGGATATGAACAAAATCCTTAGCATACACCAAATGTTTCACAGGGGTTGTTTGCTCTGATGTCCTATAAGTGCAAATTAATGCTACATAGACACCATATAGAAGATAGAGATGCAGCCAAATAAGACTTAAATTCTTCCCTCTCTCAAACCTCATGTATACAGAACAGTCACAAATCTTATAAATTCCACTTTCATAATTTCTCTAACTAGACTTTCTCCTAATTTCACTCTCATTATTTCTTACCAGATTTGTTTTGTAGCTTCCTAATTGTTCTTTCACCTCTAATTTCTCAGTTTTCCAATCCATCTAAAATACAGCTTCAGACAGATCTTTCTGAAGCATTGTTCTGGTTATGTCTCGCCTCAAACATCATTTTCTATTAAAAAAATGTTAAATGACTAGTTTGTTCCTACAAGACCCTTCATGATCTGATCCTACCTCAGTAGTGGGGATCAAACACCAACACAGACAAAGGAGGGCACAAAAGGAACGCAGTGGTCCTGTGGGAGGACAACCAACGGAGACTGTGAGCCCTTTCTGAGGAGGGTCGCGGCTACTCAGCCCCAGCTGACCGTTGCCTGGGAGCAGGTGTGCAGCTGGTGTCTCAACAGAAGCCAGAAATCTGAATTTGTATATAAAAAACTCCTGCATTTTAAATATGGGCAACTATTTCAAAAGAAAAATGTGTGCTTTTCAAGCTGATGAAAATAAGTCTGCAGATAGGGTGAGGTTTAAGGAGTGCACATTTGGGATCTGTGTCCTATTTCTCACCTGCCCTGTCACACCTACAACTGTATCACACCCTCCGTGGCCACCTACTTCCTTTCCTCCCTGCCCTGGTCCTTCTGAAAGCCCAGATTGTAGTTAATCTTTGAGGCCCACTGCAGATAAGAATTCCACTGAGCTTTTCCAGAACCAGTTGAAAGTAGCTGTTTATCCTTGAAACTCTCCCATTATTTGAACTCTATCCTTTTTATGGCAGCAAACACTCTCTACCCAGTTCAGTAATTATTTTCATGCATACTTTTTCTCTTCCACTAAATGACCATGGATGCACAGGCCCTGGTTGGATTCAACTTTAAATGCTCCATGCAAACTATACAATCAATTTTCAAGTATTTAATGATTAAGTATATTAAGACTGTTGATGTAAGGCTTAAAATATTGGGTATCCTCATTACAGTCTACACTTTCGTTTTCAATACTGAGAAGTCAAGTGTTAGACAGATGGTTTTCTTTTCCCCATCACAGCTTGTATACATACATCAGATAGGGAACTTTTCAGCATAACATCAATTTCCTTAGCACTGAGTCCTTTATTTTGCCATGAAATGAAGGTTTGCACTCCCTCAAGCACATCCTTAAAATATCTTGAGTCTGCATGCAATGTTTAGATTGTTTTATAAACCAGTTTTTAGGCCTATGATATATTTGTGCCATTTGTCTGCAAATACAATGTTTTCAAATTGGTGTAAGTTGACCTGAATATTTTCACAAACTGAGCAGTAACATCATTTCAAATTTACCCAGTAACTCTTTTACAGCCCTGAATATTTTCCTAAATTAAGTCAGTTCATACTGAAATATACTTTTCAAAAGATTCATATGTTTTAATCCACAGATAAGGTAAACAGATTTTCTAAAAGCCTATCCTATAACCTGGTTTCCCCAGTGACCCCACACAATGATGATGCCAATCTTCATTTATCAACTCTCCTGATGACCCCCTGCCTCTGAGGGATTCCGAATATACTGCTAATCTGCAAGGGAATTTAACCATAATTCAAACTTTGGAAACAAAAGCAGAGAAACATAAAGGGAAAATGTAGTCTCCTGAATGGTGCCCAAAATATTCTCTTATCCCTCAAGCGGAAGAGTATGAAGGGCAGAGTTCCCCGAAAGTGACATAAAAAATTAGGGATTTGAGCAAAGATGAAATGCCATAGGAGTTAGGGCGACTTTGGCTGATATTTGAATTTGAGTAGCTGAAGTTCAAACTGGCATTTGCACAATTGAAGCTGCATATTTAAGAAGAAAAAGCCAAGTCCTGAAAATTGAAATCCTCTCATGAGCAGTCATTGTATTTGAAAAATTAGAGACTTGTCAAAGAACAGACATAATATTTACAAAAATGTAGGGACAGAGCAAATTAAATGACAAAACCTGTGAGAATTTTTTTTGGTCCTTTCCACTGAGTGGAATAGACATACAAATGTGCTGTCGTGTACTTTTCAAACTTAAGACTTGCTTAAAAAGCTATAACTCTAAACCCAAATTTCTGTGTGAAGGACTTAATAGGCACTCTGATGAAACAGGTCTGTATGATCTTTGGAAACAGGTAACAACAACAAGGTCTCTAATCAGTTGGCGATTGTACCTTTCAAACCCTTTCTACCAGTATTTAAACTCTTAGTAGAACTTGAAGTGCCTGGAAATCTATCTCACAGGTAGTCTGCAGCCAGACCATAAGACAATGGAAAGAGATTACAAGTTCATAAATTTACATGTAAGTTTGTATGTATATGTTTAAATCAGATAAACATAAATTTATCCATGCTACAGACCAATAGCATTTTAATTGTTCTTATCTATGACATTTTCCTAAGAAATAACTGCACTTTTTAGAGGTTAAAATGATGTTGGTGTCAGAAAGTGAAGTAATCAGGTAGAGAATAAAAATAACTTTGTGGTGAGTCTCTCCTGTGAAGCAATAAAAAGCTTGTGCAATGGGCGGCTAAAACCTTGGAAAGAAAATGTCAAGTTGAGAAATGCTTTGACATAAAGATAATGCACAAATAAAAGGAAAGAATACTTGGGGAGAGGAAACAATTGAAAGAAAAACAATTTATGTGTAATATAGAAGCTTCTGTACACATTTAAGGCATAACAGGGCTGGTAAAGCTTTCAGAAAATGATGAATTATTTTGTTGATTTCATAGAGAAAAAGAAAACTTCACTGAAAAATCACCATTCAGAATGCCAGATTTAAGCCAGCTTCTAACTTTTATGTTACACTGAACTTTTTATAAAAATTTGAATCTGAAGGCAATTTCCTTCTAGAGGGTATACAGTGTGGTAAGCAGGATAATGTCCCACCCAAAGATGTCCATGTCTAGTCACTATGAATATGTTACCTTGGATAGCAAAAGGGATTTTTGGTGAAGTTAAGGATCGTGAGATGGGGAAATTATTCTGGATTACCTGTGTGTTGCTAATCGGGTGCAGAGAACCTTTACCAGCTGAGGTCCAAGGCAGGTGTACCTACAGAAGAATGGTCAGAGGGATGAACACTGCCATTCTTGAAGGTGAAGAAAGGGGCCCAGGTGCCAAGGCATGTGGGTGGCCTCTAGAAGCTGGAAAAGACAAGGACATGAATTTCCCCAAAAGCCTACCAGAAAGGACTTCAGTCCAGCTGACCCCTTTGTCTTAGCCAGTGAGACCCTGTGTCAGACTTCTGACCTACAGAACTACAAGAGAATAAATTTGTGTTATTTTAAGCTTCATATTTGTGGTATTTTGTTATAGCAGAAATAGAAAACTTATACACATAGTAAATTCCAGAACATGGATTTTTAAAGCATAGAATTTTCAAAATTCTTGTTAAAAAACAAGCAAAAAGAATTAATAAATATCTCTCTCAATTATTCAGTAGAGTGGCCTATGATACCACATATAAATTTTGAGATAAAAATGATTGTGATAAGAAATATCCAAAGAAACTTAAACATCTTAGGGAAAGTAGCCCAGAGGCCTATCTCCTCTTAGATGCAAAGCCTAGTGAAAAAGTGTTCCACTTTGAAAAACCTGCTCGAATTTCATCTAATGGCGAAAATGTTAAATCTGACCCTCTCAGTCCCTGCATAAAAAAAAGTTTCCATGGGGCGGAGCCAAGATGGCGGCGTGAGTAGAGCAGTGGAAATCTCCTCCCAAAAACACATAGAGCTATGAAAATATAACAAAGAAAAATCTTCCTAAAATAGAGACCACAGGACACAGGACAACATCCAGACCACATCCACACCTGCAAGAACCCAGCGCCTTGTGAAGGGGGTAAGATACAAGCCCCAGCCCGGCGGGACCCGAGCGCCCCTCCCCCCGGCTCCCGGCGGGTGGAGAGAAACTGGAGCGGTTTTTTTTTTTTTTTTTTTTTTTTTTGGCGAGCGCTTTTTGGAAGCCTTAGAGGGACGGGCCCCCGTTGCTGGGGAGGCAGGGTGGCAGGACCGGTGAGGAGGTGCCTGGGAACGGCGCCGGAGGACAAAGAATATCCCGCGTTTCTCCCTGCGAGACCTGGGGGCGGGTGCCTGAGACCGGTGCCTGAGGACGGAGGAGGTCGCGCGTTTTTCCCCTTTTTTTTTTTTTTCTCTTTTTGGCGAGCGCTTTTTGGAAGCCTTGAAGGGACGGGGACCCCAGTGCTAGGGAGGCACGGTGGCGGGACTGGTGAGCGGGTGGCTGGGACCGGCGCCTGAGGACAAAGAGTATCCCCCGTTTTTCCCTGCGGGACCGGTGGGCGGGTGCCTGAGACCGGCACTTGAGGACAGAGGAAATCGCGTGTTTTTCCCCTTTTTTTTTTCTCTTTTCTGCGAGTGCTTTTTGGAAGCCTAAAAGGGACAGGGACCCCGGTGCTAGGGAGGCAGGGCGGCGGGACTGGTGAGCGGGTGCCTGGGACCGGCACCTGAGGACAAAGAATATCCCGCATTTTTCCCTGTGGGACCGGTGGGTGGGTGCCTGAGACCAGCACCTGAGGACGGAAGAAATCGCGCGTTTTTCCCCTTTTTTTTCTCTCTTTTTGCCGAGTGCTTTTTGGAAGCCTTGAAGGGACAGGGACCCCGGTGCTAGGGAGGCAGGGCGGCGGGACTGGTGAGCGGGTGCCTGGGACCAGTGCCTGAGGACAAAGAATATTGAGCGTTCCTTCCCTGCGGGACCGGTGGGTGGGTGCTTTTTGGAAGCCTTGAAAGGACAGGGACCCTGGTGCTAGGGAGACAGGGCAGCAGGACCAGTGAGCGGGTGCCTGGGACCGGCACCTGAGGACAAAAAAAAAAAAAAAATCGCTTGTTTTTTCCTTTTTTTTCCTTTTTTTTTTCTCTTTGTTTCTGTTCCCTCTCTCATTGTTGCTGCTGTTGTTTTGGTTTGGAGAGTGCTTTTTGGAAATCTTAAAGGGGCAGGACAGGTCACTTAGACCAGAAGCAGGGAATCTGGGGATCTCTGGGCACTCTAACCCCCTGGGCAGCAGGGAGCACAGAGGCCCCTTACGGAGATAAATAGTCTCCTGGCTGCTCCCCCTCCAACGGGGCTCCACCATTTTGGAGGAACAGCCCCAGCCAGGCCAAGCCCACAGCAACAGCGGAGATAAACCCCAAAGCAACTGGGCAGGAAGCAGAAGCCCTGTCTGCGCACAGCTGCCCAGCACAAGCCACTAGAGGTCGCTATTCTCCCAGGAAAAGGCTACAAACCAACAAGAAGGGAAGCTCTTCCAGCGGTCACTTGTACCAGCTCTGCAAACTATCTCTATCACCATGAAAAGGCAAAACTACAGGCAGACAAAGATCACAGAGACAACACCTGAGAAGGAGACAGACCTAACTAGTCTTCCTGAAAAAGAATTCAAAATAAAAATCATGAACATGCTGACAGAGATGCAGAAAAAAATGCAAGAGCAATGGGATGAGATGCAGAGAAAAATGCAAGAGCAGTGGGATGAAGTCCGGAAGGAGATCACAGATGTCAGGAAAGAAATCACAGAAGTGAAACAATCCCTGGAAGGATTTATAAGCAGAATGGATAAGATGCAAGAGGCCATTGAAGGAATAGAAGCCAGAGAACAGGAACGTATAGAAGCTGACATAGAGAGAGATAAAAGGATCTCCAGGAATGAAACAACACTAAGAGAAATATGTGACCAATACAAAAGGAAAAACATTCGTATTATAGGGATACCAGAAGAGGAAGAAAGAGGAAAAGGGATAGAAAGTGTCTTTGAAGAAATAATTGCTGAAAACTTCCCCAAACTGGGGGAGGAAATAATCGAACAGACCATGGAATTATACAGAACCCCCAACAGAAAGGATCCAAGGAGGACAACACCAAGACACATAATAATTAAAATGGCAAGGATCAAGGACAAGGAAAGAGTTTTAAAGGCAGCTAGAGAGAAAAAGGTCACCTATAAAGGAAAACCAATCAGGCTAACATCAGACTTCTCAACAGAAACCCTACAGGCCAGAAGAGAATGGCATGATATACTTAATGCAATGAAACAGAAGGGCCTTGAACCAAGGATACTGTATCCAGCACGACTATCATTTAAATATGATGGTGGGATCAAACAATTCCCAGACAAGCAAAAGCTGAGGGAATTTGCTTCCCACAAACCACCTCTACAGGGCATCCTACAGGGACTGCTCTAGATGGGAGCACCCCTAAAAAGAGCACAGAACAAAACACACAACATATGAAGAATGGAGGAGGAGGAATAAGAAGGGAGAGAAGAAAAGACTCTCCAGACAGTGTATATAACAGCTCAATAAGCGAGCTAAGTTAGGCAGTAAGATACTAAAGAAGCTAACCTTGAACCTTTGGTAACCACGAATCTAAAGCCTGCAATGGCAATAAGTACATATCTTTCAATAGTCACCCTAAATGTAAATGGACTTAATGCACCAATCAAAAGACATAGAGTAATAGAATGGATAAAAAAGCAAGACCCATCTATATGCTGCTTACAAGAAACTCACCTTAAACCCAAAGATAAGCATAGACTAAAAGTCAAGGGATGGAAAAACATATTTCAGGCAAACAACAGTGAGAAGAAAGCAGGGGTTGCAGTACTAATATCAGACAAAATAGACTTCAAAACAAAGAAAGTAACAAGAGATAAAGAAGGCCACTACATAATGATAAAGGGCTTAGTCCAACAAGAGGATATAACCATTCTAAATATATATGCACCCAATACAGGAGCACCAGCATATGTGAAGCAAATACTAACAGAACTAAAGAGGGAAATAGACTGCAATGCATTCATTGTAGGAGACTTCAACACACCACTCACCCCAAAGGATAGATCCACCAGGCAGAAAATAAGTAAAGACACACAGGCACTGAACAACACACTAGAACAGATGGACCTAATAGACATCTATAGAACTTTACATCCAAAAGCAACAGGATATACATTCTTCTCAAGTGCACATGGAACATTCTCCAGAATAGACCACATACTAGCTCACAAAAAGAGCCTCAGTAAATTCCACAATATTGAAATTCTACCAAACAATTTTTCAGACCACAAAGGTATGAAAGTAGAAATAAATTCTACAAAGAAAACAAAAAGGCTCACAAACACATGGAGGCTTAACAACATGCTACTAAATAATCAATGGATCAATGAACAAATCAAAATAGAGATCAAGGAATATATAGAAACAAATGACAACAACAACACTAAGCCCCAACTTCTGTGGGATGCAGCGAAAGCAGTCTTAAGAGGAAAGTATATAGCAATCCAGGCACACTTGAAGAAGGAAGAACAATCCCAAATGAATAGTCTAACATCACAATTATTAAAACTGGAAAAAGAAGAACAATTGAGGCCTAAAGTCAGCAGAAGGAGGGACATAATAAAGATCAGAGAAGAAATAAACAAAATTGAGAAGAATAAAACAATAGCAAAAATCAGCGAAACCAAGAGCTGGTTCTTTGAGAAAATAAACAAAATAGATAAGCCTCTAGCCCAACTTATTAAGAGAAAAAGAGAGTCAACACAAATCAACATAATCAGAAATGAGAATGGAAAAATCACGACAGACTCCACAGAAATACAAAGAATTATTAAAGACTACTATGAAAACCTATATGCCAACAAGCTGGAAAACCTAGAAGAAATGGACAACTTCCTAGAAAAATACAACCTCCCAAGACTGACCAAGGAAGAAACACAAAAGTTAAACAAACCAATTACAAGCAAAGAAATTGAAACAGTAATCAAAAAACTACCCAAGAACAAAACCCCGGGGCCGGACGGATTTACCTCGGAATTTTATCAGACACACAGAGAAGACATAATACCCATTCTCCTTAAAGTGTTCCACAAAATAGAAGAAGAGGGAATACCCCCAAACTCATTCTATGAAGCCAACATCACCCTAATACCAAAACCAGGAAAAGACCCCACCAAAAAAGAAAATTACAGACCAATATCCCTGATGAATGTAGATGCAAAAATACTCAATAAAATATTAGCAAACAGAATTCAACAGTATATCAAAAGGATCATACACCATGACCAAGTGGGGTTCATCCCAGGGATGCAAGTATGGTACAACATTCGAAAATCCATCAACATCATCCACCACATCAACAAAAAGAAAGACAAAAACCACATGATCATCTCCATAGATGCTGAAAAAGCATTTGACAAAATTCAACATCCATTCATGATAAAAACTCTCAGCAAAATGGGAATAGAGGGCAAGTACCTCAACATAATAAAGGCCATATATGATAAACCCACAGCCAGCATTATACTGAACAGCGAGAAGCTGAAAGCATTTCCACTGAGATCGGGAACCAGACAGGGATGCCCACTCTCCCCACTGTTATTTAACATAGTACTGGAGGTCCTAGCCACGGCAATCAGACAAAACAAAGAAATACAAGGAATCCAGATTGGTAAAGAAGAAGTTAAACTGTCACTATTTGCAGATGATATGATACTGTACATAAAAAACCCTAAAGACTCCACTCCAAAACTACTAGAACTGATATCGGAATACAGCAAAGTTGCAGGATACAAAATCAACACACAGAAATCTGTAGCTTTCCTATACACTAACAATGAATCAATAGAAAGAGAAATCAGGAAAACAATTCCATTCACCATTGCATCAAAAAGAATAAAATACCTAGGAATAAACCTAACCAAAGAAGTGAAAGACTTATACTCTGAAAACTACAAGTCACTCTTAAGAGAAATTAAAGGGGACACTAATAAATGGAAACTCATCCCATGCTCATGGCTAGGAAGAATTAATATCGTCAAAATGGCCATCCTGCCGAAAGCAATATACAAATTTGATGCAATCCCTCTCAAATTACCAGCAACATTCTTCAATGAATTGGAACAAATAATTCAAAAATTCATATGGAAACACCAAAGACCCCGAATAGCCAAAGCAATCCTGAAAAAGAAGAATAAAGTAGGGGGGATCTCACTCCCCAACTTCAAGCTCTACTACAAAGCCATAGTAATCAAGACAATTTGGTACTGGCACAAGAACAGAGCCACAGACCAGTGGAACAGATTAGAGACCCCAGAAATTAACCCAAACATATATGGTCAATTAATATTTGATAAAGGAGCCATGGACATACAATGGCAAAATGACAGTCTCTTCAACAGATGGTGCTGGCAAAACTGGACAGCTACATGTAGGAGAATGAAACTGGACCATTGTCTAACCCCATATACAAAGGTAAACTCAAAATGGATCAAAGACCTGAATGTAAGTCACGAAACCATTAAACTCTTGGAAAAAAACATAGGCAAAAACCTCTTAGATATAAACATGAGTGATCTCTTCTTGAACATATCTCCCCGGGCAAGGAAAACAACAGCAAAAATGAGCAAGTGGGACTACATTAAGCTGAAAAGCTTCTGTACAGCGAAAGACACCATCAATAGAACAAAAAGGAACCCTACAGTATGGGAGAATATATTTGAAAATGACAGATCTGATAAAGGCTTGACGTCCAGAATATATAAAGAGCTCACACGCCTCAACAAACAAAAAACAAATAACCCAATTAAAAAATGGGCAGAGGAACTGAACAGACAGTTCTCCAAAAAAGAAATACAGATGGCCAAGAGACACATGAAAAGATGCTCCACATCGCTAATTATCAGAGAAATGCAAATTAAAACTACAATGAGGTATCACCTCACACCAGTAAGGATAGCTGCCATCCAAAAGACAAACAACAACAAATGTTGGCGAGGCTGTGGAGAAAGGGGAACCCTCCTACACTGCTGGTGGGAATGTAAATTAGTTCAACCATTGTGGAAAGCAGTATGGAGGTGCATCAAAATGCTCAAAACAGACCTACCATTTGACCCAGGAATTCCACTCCTAGGAATTTACCCTAAGAACGCAGCAATCAAGTTTGAGAAAGACAGATGTACTCCTATGTTTATCGCAGCACTATTTACAATAGCCAAGAATTGGAAGCAACCTAAATGTCCATCTGTAGATGAATGGATAAAGAAGATGTGGTACATATACACAATGGAATACTACTCAGCCATAAGAAGTGGAAAAATCCAACCATTTGCAGCAACATGGATGGAGCTGGAGAGTATTATGCTCAGTGAAATAAGCCAAGCGGAGAAAGAGAAATACCAAATGATTTCACTCATCTGAGGAGTATAGGAACAAAGGAAAAACTGAAGGAACAAAACAGCAGCAGAATTACAGAACCCAAAAATGGACTAACAGGTACCAAAGGGAAAGGAACTGGGGAGGATGGGTGGGCAGGGAGGGATAAGGGGGGGGAAGAAGAAGGGGGGTATTAAGATTAGCATGCATGGGGGGGAGGGAGAAAGGGGAGGGTGGGCTGCACAACACAGAGAGGACAAGTAGTGACTCTACCACATTTTGCTAAGCTGATGGACAGTAACCGTAATGTGGTTGTTAGGGGGGACCTGATATAGGGGAGAGCATAGTAAACATAGTATTCTTCAGGTAAGTGTAGATTAAAAATTTTAAAAAAAAAGAAAGAAAGAAAGAAAAGGGGGATTACTCCTTAACAGAATAAAACTATTGGTAAATCAAAGATCAACGCATGCTTTAAATATCCTTAATGTTGATCACTTAAAGGGTGTCAGATGATCAGCTATGGAGGTACTCTTTTCTGATAATATTCCTTTCTCTTAATTAAAAAAAAAAAAAAAAAAAAGCAGTTACTGTGTGCTGACCTCCAATGAGTTCTGCACAGTGGTATAGAGGGCATGTCAAAGTGTGGGCAAAGGGTCTGTTTGTTTCTATGCAGAAGATCAAGGCCTAGCTTGGATACCCAGAAAATGAACTAAGATACGATATGAGGAGGAGCTTCCGGCATCAGCACTCTCTGGAGGACTCGTGCCGGGGGATGATCATCAAAAAGCCTCCACAGGGATCCGGATGATGCTGCGGGCATCCAGCCCACCGTCTCCTGGACTTGCCATAAGAAGGAGGAGGGAGATGTCTAGGCTGGCATGTGCATACAGTGAGACAACGAATTTGACCGGATCTGTACTGTTGGAACTCAACCAGGAGTTGGGAGGGGTGCAAGTTGTAGCACCCCAAAATCTCATGACTATAGACTATCTATGGTTAAAAGAACATATGGGATGTGAACAGATCCCAGAAATGGGCTGCTTTAATTTGTCTGATGGTTCAAGTACAGTTGGACAATATCCATCATATCATAGATAAATTTTCACAAATGCCTAGGGTGCCTAAATGGTTTTCTTCGCTTCACTGGAGATGGCTGGTAATTATAGATTTGCTTTGTTTATGTCACCGTATTCCTACTATGTTAATATGTGTGTGCAAATTAGTTAGTAGTTTAAAACCTATACATAATTAAGGTACTATACAAGAAGATATGTCAAAGAAATAATCAATCCTCCCAAGTTTCCTTCATATGCTACATCTATAGCTTTTCTTCTTCCTTCCTAATTACAAACCTTAAATAGAATTCGTGCCTCATATCGAATTTACCGAGTATCATAATTCCTCCAGGTGGTAAAGATACCTCGAGACAAGTGCTGGGCATAGAAGCCACAGGGCATAAATCTGCAAAGAAGTAAAAAGCTAACCTTTGCAAACAATATGGCTTCTCTCTCACTTACCAACTTTACATTTCCCTGTATGGCCCCGGAAGATGACTGGTTAGCCAGAGACGGGTAAGATTCCTCAAGGGAGGAACAACCTAAGACAGGCACAGTCGCAGGGGGGCCATCAGGTGAGAATTTGGGGATCAACAGAGGTGAGGCTCAGAACCTCACCCCCCCTGCTTTGAGAGAAATCTTCTGCATCCGTGGATGTCTTGCTGCCCTTGTCTAGCCTGGATTAATACTTAGTCCATAGGCACACACCTGATCATCTGATCATCTATATTTGCCTTCTTACAGCACTAAACTATGTTTTCTACCTTTATCTTGCATCTACCTACCACTTCAGCATTTTATTAAAAATAAAAATAATAATAATAATAGGAGAAATGTGGGATCAACATATAAATCAAGTACAAAAATCAAATGAATATTCATATTTGACCTGATGGTTTATAGGTCATATTGCATGATCAAAACCGAAAGTTTCTGTGATGAATGCCCTTGTACTGTTCACCATGTAAGAATTTATTCACTCTGTAAGAATTCGTTCACCATGTAAGAACTTGTTCATTATGCTTCAGAAGATTGGAGACTGACGAGAATTAGGCTTGAGATGGATTAATGATTGTACATTGAGCATTGACCCCCCTATACTGAATTTTATTGTTGTTAACAACCATTTGATCAATAAATATGAGAGATGCCCTCTCAAAAAAAAAAAAAAAAAGCATGCTGACCTAACTGCAATGAGTTATGTACTATAGATAAGCCTATATAATTATCATGTGTAATATAAAGGATGTATGATCAGTCTATCAGGCTATAGTGATTACTGGTACCACCTTTATTAAATTTAGTGGAAATAAATTACTTTAAAATAAAAAAAATAAAAAAATAAAAATAAAAAAAAATAAAAAATAAAAAAAAAAAAAGTTTCCATGGTGGCTCATTTAATGTGGAATTTAATACAAACCCCATAACACAGCCTATTAGGCCCTATGGGATCTGGTCCCTGTGTTCAGATTGTCTATTGCTCTCCCACTTCTCACCAAGCCCCAGCCAAACTGGCCTTTCTCCTGATCTTTGAACATGCAAATCTTACTTCCACTCCACTCCAGAGCCTTTGCATGGCTGATCTCGCCACACAGAGCATTGCATAGGGATCAGAACTAGGGCCTCAGCCCTCAGGAACAATGAAGATCCAGAAAGAAACTGGCTTAAGATCAGAACTGCCTGGGCACCATCAAAAGTGTGCAGATCCCAGGACTCCAACCCAGCCTGCTGAGTTAACTCTGCATGGATCCTAGAATCATATTTTTTAATACACCCAGGGAATGTAGACCTTAAGCATCACCATACTTTTGATATGGAAACAATGTGGGACACATTTAGTCAGGCCCAGCAGACCACTGTAGGGGGACATGCTGCCTTCTTCATACCTCTCTCATGTTAGTGTAAGTAACTTTGATCGTTGGATTGAATGGTATCTTTGCATGTGGTTCAGTGGTTAGGAGCACAGATACCTGGGCTCATAATCCCAGCTCTGCCCCTTACTAGCTGATATACTAGGCCAGTTACTTACCTCACTGGGCTCATATCCTCATCTATAGATCTACAAAGGTAATATAGCAAAGCTACCAGAGAATTGTTGAGATTAAATTATTTAATACACATTAAATACTTAGAAGAGTGCTTGGCCAATAGGACGTGCTCACTAAATATTGGCCATGATTTGCATAAGTCATCCTTTTATTGGGACATGATCCACTTTGAATGTAGTTTGGCTAGCACTAAAGAAAATGCTTTTTTAATGCCTAAACATACTTATATTTCATCTTTTAAAACTGTTCCATGAAATTAAGTGAAAATTTCTAGGTTCTTCCCATTGTCTCCCAAACTACTTAATCAATGACTGTTGTTAAGTATGCAGGCCATAAAATCTTTACAATTGTATAAAATGGTTACTGTTTCTCTGCTGATATGTACTGGATTATCCAAAGCCACAGGAAAATATAGATATAAAAGATCAATAAAAATCTCCATTTTTATTTTCCAGGCTCCCTGCAGATTTCTCCTCTCCTCCAGTGGCTAAACTGAAAGGGCATAGATTATTGCAGAAATGCTGTCTAAAAAAAAACAGGCAAAAACAAAATGCTTACTCCAAAATATCTCAATTCAAATAGGACTTTTTCACTAGCAGTTAGGCCCTAACTCCAGAAAAGAAGAGAATGAGTCAGTACTAATCCTTTGGGCTTTACCAACTCATGAGATAAATGGCTGCTTGAGCTGGAGACTTCAGAGAGGAAAGACGGTCATCCTTACCCAACAGAGAGTGGTAGTCAACTAGGCTAGCCATGAAACCTGGGAGCCCTGAAGATCAAGGGTTTAGAAATTCCAGTGGCCCCTTGTTCCCACAGTAGCTGGCTGATGGCTGGAACCCACAGATGTGCCCTGCGGTGCTGGGCACTAAAAAAGGACACCCACTTATGACTGAACAGAGAGGGCACATGTGCCATCGGTCTGATCTCTCTCTTTCAGTCCAAATGAGGAACAGATCCAGCAGTTGTTTGTGGCTAGAGAATCTCCTTTAAATGGTAACTGGGAGCATAAATAATGGAGGGGCTCAGTCCCAGAAGGAGGTGGAAGAATCACCCAAGTATTGGTGGTGGCCGGGATTTCCTGGAAGCATAAGGAATGAGTCTGCCATCTATCCCAGGTAACTACAGTGCCTGCAACTAAAGTAACCAAAGGAGTCACCTTCCAGGGCACTAGTGGTGAAGTTTTTGTACCAAAAACCAAGCCAGGATTTGAAGAACCACATCCAGCCTGGCCCTCCAACTGCAGGTGCCTTACCACAGACATCATCGATGCTGTGGGAGAGTGAGAAAGGGGGGCAGGAAGCTCAGAGACAGACACTGAGCCGAGCAGTGCTGAGAACCAAACAGTGACTGAGGCAACTGCACCCAAACTGGATTATAAAGACACGATTGAATCTGACGGCCCTATGAACAATTCAGTTTTAAACTGGAAGTGATTGGGATAAGGAAAAGCAAAAAAAACTTTTCAGTTTTCTGCTGTTGAGCCATAATAAAGACTCAAAAAGGCAAATATGTGACTAGTAAAAAGTAGAGTCCCATTTTGCACATATCTGATATGAAGCTATTGAATTTATATATATTATACCATTAAATCCTCAAGTCTCTTTCTCCCAGACTAAACTGTCATTCTCCAAACAGCACGCCAAAGCACGGAGGGAATTCACCTAAGTCATTTTCCTTTAGATCAGACTTAACCATAAGTGTTTTCCCCACAAAATAAGCACCTCGTACCTCATAACCTTGGTCAAACCATGGTTCCAGTTTTCTCATGTGTAAAATTAGGAAGTTGGACTTGATGGTCTAAATTCTCTTAATGACAAGGTAGAAAGTTCCTCTTGGGTCTTCGTTTCGAATCAAGTGCACAATTAAAGCATTTGGGACTAGCTTCCCTCTGAGAAATATAACTATCCCAAGGTTCAGAAATGCCCATACATTTTAGTATTTCACTGCAACATGTTTATGAAATAATTATTTCATAAATTGAACTATGTTTACCAACCAGTCTTTGTTTGATACAGGATTAACTCATAAATCAGACAAGGATAAATGAGCTCTCACCCATGGGCCTCTTAAAAGAATTAAACTTTAGCATGTCATTAGTCAGCTCCTTCGATTGAATAGACTGTTAAAGCAACATTTTTACCTTACATAGTACATTTATTTTCCCTAGAAGTTAAAATTTCCCTCTGGGAAGATAGAAGGTGTTATTTATTTTGCTTAATAAAGACTTTCTAGAATAATAACACTTCTAGTATTAGCAAATTTGAAAACTCTATAAACCCCCAGAGTGGCTCCCATTTAAGTCTTTTAAATCAGGAGATCCTAAGTCTCTTTTACAGCTCACAGAATACGATTCCTGGTGATTTACTATAAATCCCAATACAGCTAGGAAGTGTTAATGCATTTTGTTCTATAAGACTTTCTTATGGATACCCAGCTATCATGTTTTCCAATATATGATTCTGCTCACATTTGTTATAGGGTTTGGAGGAGTGGCAGGCATTGGCAATATTGTAAAGTGTTCTCAAAGCAATAGAAAGGCAAAAAAAGGTCATAATATTCTATGGGGATAGTGTCTATGCCACACTGACACTTTTAAATGATTTCAATAGTGTTGATTTATTGGAAAGCTTAGAAAGGTAGTGCTTAGAACCGCTTTTCCCATAAAATCTCAGTGACAGAGAATAACTTTTACATCTTTCAAACTGTCCATTGTGAAAGATTTTTTCATTACGATGAAGGTGTTTAGAGGTTTTTGATTTAATGTAGACTGATAACTCCCTTGAGTCTCAGACTTCTGCAAAGAACAAACAAGGAAACCTCTCCATCCCCTGAGTGCGCTCAGTAACGGAATACGTCTGACTATCCATGGCAACGAAGTGCTTCCCTGACTTGCTTGAGTTCTGTAATGTGGGAGGCTGATTCTCACAAAATACAATTTTTTAAATAAATACATGGTTTTGACCTTGTATATTCAAAAGAAGAGAAGCTATAGCTCTTGTCTATTCATTACTGTTATTGTGGTTCACTGGGGCAGTTTCCTGCTTAGCTCTTGGAGTGAGCAAGCACTAAGGAAACCCTGGAAGCTTGACATTCTAGAAGACACTTTGATAAGCTAACTTTGGAGTGCTCATCATGTTTTAAAAATATGACAGTGGGCAGTTAAGAGAATACACTAGGAATGCCCTGACATTTTAGAGATACTTGTTTTAATAGCTGATCTAGTTTTTCCATTTAAATTGGGAGGGTTGCTCAAATACAGTTAAAATGGGGGGAGTTTTCACTTTAAAAATAAGAATTTATAATTATTTTTCTACCACTCTTATATACCCCCTGCTAAGGGAAGCTTCTAGGCCTCCTTGTCTGAGCACCTGCTCCCAAGCCCACACTGAGCAGTCAGTGCACATGGAATAGCGTGGCCAGCTGTCCTGCGTGGCTGGGCTTAGGAGTTTCTAGGGTGCCGGAATTGTTAAAACTCAGATTGCTGAACCCCACTTCCAGAATTTTTATTCAGATCTAGGATGTGGTGCAAGAATTTGCATTTTTAACAAATTCCTAGGTTACTCCGATGCTACTGTGCTGTATGCCAGGACTCTCCCAGCCAGGAGCCGAGTGTGAGGGTCCACAGCTGATCTAGATGATCTTATTAGACTGTCTCACTCAAGAATTTGACATTAAACTCAAGGCTTCTGTATCAATTACCTTGGTCACATGCAAAGAATGTTACATGGGACCCCAGGTACACGGAGAGAAGTGCATGTGCAGGTACCAAGTGCCTCGGCACCCAACGTGTTTCTGGGGCCTGACTCTGGTTCTCAGGGAGGCTCGGCTGGACTCATCCCCCTCTAATTCCACAAGGTTTTCTCATTGCCTATGGATAAATTATTTTTAATTTCAGTTACTTCGAATGTCTTATGTTACACATAAGCCAACATAACCCCAATTTAGAACAAACTATTCCAAATAATTGCAGCAAATAAAATAATTGACCTTCGTCCAAGAAAATACTGTGTTCATTTGGAACAACTTTGGCCTCTTCTATAACTTTTCAAACTGTCAGAAAATCTTTTCTAATCATTCATATTATGACAGAGCTTGAAAATTTGATACATTTCTCATATAAATGCCTCAACTAAATATGGAAAAGGCTATAAAGAGAGAAGTAAAAAGAAAAATTACCAACTCAAGTTAATTAAGGATGTCCAAAAAGGACATTTATCACAATGCCTGGGCCCACTGAAATCTCATGAGACTTAGAATTTTTGAGTAAATGATGAATTAGACTAAGTGGATTTGCACTCCGTGGAATTTTACAGGCCAGTCTCTCAGAGAAAATTGAGAATGTTATGTTTTCTCCATCAGAAATGGAAACATGATTAAAGACTGTTGAAGAGGGTTTGGGATGTACGGAACTTGGATTATTACTCTACCTCTTTTAAAAACACAACAGAATTACCATCCTGTTTTTAAAAATCCTTGAGGAGGATTTCAAAATCTTCCCCAATAAAGCTTTTCTATAATTAAAAGAGTTCATCCCCGGGAAGTGTCTCCTTGAGGTCTCTCATCCTCCGCTGGCAGTTTGCTCCGTTAGCCCAGAGAGCAGCTGGCCGGGAGCTCCACGGGACGAAAGCACACTCTGGAAGCCATTGTTAATTTGCCTTTTTCCGCATTACCTTTGACCCTGTGCTATACAGTCCTCCGGAACTACCTCATGGATTGTGTTTGTTACTCAACCCAAACCTACCGGTCTCTAAATTTCTTGGTGTATCAGCACCACTCAGTAACCCAGTCTTCTAAATACAGTACTCGCTGTTATGGGCCCTTGGGTACTTTGAGTCTCCCTTGCACATTCAGTAGCTCTCTAAAATGATTGTCCTTAAGTGGGACCACTCTGTGCATCTGTTCAACCATTCTGCCGGATTCTAACCACATTTTCATGGGTCACACCACCTTCAGTTCATGTGACTAATTTTGAATCCCCATTCTGTCACCTAATAGAATGGCAGGCTACCTACCATCTCCTCATTCCCACTCCTCGAGTCATCAAAAGAAAACTGATCTTTTGGATAAATACATCATAACTTTTAGAAGTTCTGGACTTAGAATTGATCCCTAAAATTTGATTTGTGACCCACACACAACTCAGGGTATTGGGACTCACAGATAATGCACAAACACAGTTTTGCTAACAGATGCATTTACTGGGTAGAGAATGAGAGCATTACTTTGCCATTTAAACCACACTCTCTGCTTTAGCCCCAGGTTTCTCCCTTCAAGGAGTATTTATCAGAGTAATCCTCATCCACTTTCATTGCATCCTCGTCCTCGTTAGCACATGTCTGTTTTGTGCTCACTGCCAAATCAAGAGTAAAGGTTCTTTTTGTTTTATGATCCCTCTGGGCGAATGCGTTCTTGGCGGAACACAACTGAATGCCCATAGGTTCTAATAGTTGAAGTGCTTAAAGCACCTGCTATCCATCAAGGTTTATGATGTGGTTACCATGGCTACCAAAATCCCCTGCGTTCCTGATCACATGGGATCTGGTCTGTAAAAAAAAAGAGAAATCTGCCAGAGAATCATCCACATGAATTCAGTTCCTATTAAACAATGAAAATCAACCTAGAAATGATTCAAAACACAAGTAAAATACAGCAATAAACTCAGTGCTTCTAAAGATGAGCTAAGGCCAAATCAAGGCCATACTGGGTTTAAAACAGATAGAGAAAAATGAGGCCATATCACTTCCCCTTTATGCTGCATCTATCAGCAGATGGCAAGGTGTACAGTTTTTCAAGACTTCCTTGGAGATCACTTTTGGAGGAAAGTACTGAAGTATATAACTTTTAATCAAAAGTTACTGTGGAAGTCTTTTTTCTTTCCCCAAAGAAAGTTCACTTTTAAATAATACCAGAGTTGTATTTTATACCAAACCTTTCATCCAACAGGCACATAATGCTCTATAAATGTATTAATCCTCTCAACCTTCCTGTAAAGCACAGGGGTAGCTAACTCCCCAGATGCGCATATTGAATTTTTAAAAAGCGGTTTAAGTTGAATCAATAGTCTATTCAGAAAGGAAGGTTAAAAAGGTAGGTCTTCCACTGTGTCTTAATAATCAAAGTCCACCAGGAATTTATTAGACTGTGACAAAAGAAAAAGAAAGAAAAAATCTTAAGCTTTTATGCATTCCCCATTTGGCTTATATTGAAATGCTACCTTCCGTACTTCCCATGGCATTGGGCAATAGGAGGGGATTTAATATCACTAACTTCAGCATGTTGCTGTACCAGTTTGCAAATAGACACTGAATAGTACTCGACTCAAAAATAACTCATGGTAGGAAATTCGAATCTATGATTTCACTTCATTATTACTTAAAGAGAAACACTTACTAAAATTTAGATTAAACTGTTTGAAAACATTAAAAACTGATACATATTTGGGCAATATGTGTCAAGAATGTTCAAAATATTCATACTCTTTGTCCCACTAATTCTACTCCTGGGGAATTACTTCTTCCATAGGAAAGAATGCAAAATCCAAATAGAGATTTAGAAATGGTATACAGAATTATATATAAGCAATAAATTAAAAATATTTAGAAATACTTAAATGAGAAGATTAAAACTTATAAGTCCAACCATTTGTTCATTCATTACATATCTCCTATGTTCCATGCACAGGAAATACAAATAAGACACACTTTTATAAACATCATCCATGCCTTAAAGTGGGTTACAGTCTAATGCAGAGAGAAAAACATGTATAGACAATATGATTGTAGGTGCCCTGGGAAAGTGAAAGCATACACACAGAATGACAGAGGATCATGAAGGTTAGAGTACTCAACTTGACATTGGGAAGAAGACAGTCAGCAAAATTTTCATGGAGTGACCTTTAATCTAAGTCTTCAAATTCAAGTAGGTGATTGGCAGACTGAATATCACTAGCATTAGAGAAAAGGAGGGACAGAGTAGGGGGAACCTGAGGTACTCAGGCTGACAGTATCACTGGACTAGGTTGAGGCAATGACTTTGGAGAGAATAGGAGGGGCAGACATGGGTGGTGTGATGGTGGTTCTCTTTCAAGACTTTATGACTTGCTGAGTAGAGGGGATGAGATGAGTGAGATGAAAGAGCAAAGATGATTCCCAATATTCTGACTCTGGAACCAGGAAGGTGAGAGGGGGAATCCAAGAGAAAAACAAAGCAGAGAGAAAGGCAATAGCAGCATTTATAGATAAAAAAATTGAAACTGTTTGAGGAACATCTAAATGATAATAGCCAATGGAAAGAATGTTGGGTGTGAAGTTTGCACTTGAGTGTAATGGACATATAGGTGTGGTGTAATCACAGGTGAGGATGAGAGTATGTAGACTGAAAAGAGAAGCAAGAATGGAGCCCAGGGGACACCAGCATACTAACGGGTGGACAGAGGAAGAGTGGCCCTCCAAAAAATATGGGACACAGATCAGATTGCAGAGAAACAGTGAGTTGAGTGAGCCAGCTGTCGATAGTGCTATTTTCCAGAGCAAGTTGTATAGACTTGTGGAAGCAGGAGACTGGAAAGAATGGCTTTGAAAGTGACTAAGAGTTTGACTCCCAGGAGAAAGAAAAAGGGCAGTAAATTAGAGTGGGACATAAGATTATAAAATGATATGTTTAAGATGGAAGACCATTGTATATACTTTCAGTTGCTAGAGATTGATGTGATTGAAAGGAAAGGATTAAAATTATAAAGAAGAAAGGAGAGTAAATGCTGAAAACATGCAGCCTTTTCTAAGCTTTTAATAAACAGCACATATTTGTGCAGACAAATAATTTAAATAATACTTTTTTTTTTTTGAGGACTTCAGGCTTTTATTTCTCGACTTGTCCGCAGAGTGGTGGGCAGGCCCTAATTTAAGTAATACTTTTAAAGAGCTTTTAATAAAACTGTATTTGACATAAGTGAAAAAGTGAGACATAAAATTGTATGTATATAATTTTATCAACTTTGCAAAACAAAATATTTGTTACAAAACATTGAAGGGGATTTATGAAAACATTAATGATGGTTGATTTTGAGGAAAGTCATTTTTATTTTCCATTTTTTTCATTTTTATTGAGTTTCTAAAATAAGCCTGAATTAATTTTATAATAATTTCTTAAAGTTCTCAAAAAGAAAGAGAGTTGAAAGGAAGGAGCGGGGAGAGAGAAAAGAAGGAATAAGATAGTAAAGAAGAGAAGGAAAGAAAGGATGGAGGAAGGGAAGGTCCCCCCAACTCAGAGCACAGGGCAATGAGCAGTCAAAGCACACCCACAGAGCCAGGCACAGGACCCAGCTTACAGGAGCCTGCAGCACCCAGATCAGCTGTTTCCTAGTGGTTTACATACAAAAAGTTAGCTTAGGTTTTATCTCTATAAACGTAAAAAGCTTTTTTTAAAAAGAATAACTAAATGAAAGATGTTACATCTTCACAAGTTGTGATACTTCCTACCTCATAAATGCTTATCTTTTCCCCAGAGTGATACTATATGGTATGCGTGAAAATTCCTCACTGTGGGAAAGAGGAATCAGGACTTCCATTGTTAGAAAAGAAAACTGTGTCCAGCATAACATTTGCAGACTGAAGATGCCATTAATCATAAACTTTATCTGAAATAAAATGTGAACTCATCAATAAAACAGATAAAATTATCTTGAATTTGGGCATTTGTTCTACTTAGAAAAAAATTTTTTGAACTGCCAATATATCTAGGCAGTTGACATTTTACAAACCAAGAAAATTAGAAGTCATTGATCCAGCCATATCATTACATATTGATTAGCGTGTTCTATGCCAGAGGTTTCTTTCCATTTTTTTCTTTTTTGGATCTTTTGACAGAAACATGGCTATGCTGAGTAGTCATTCCCCAGAAAGCTTCACTGTATAGCCCATAAATAGAGAAAGCAAAATGCAGCCCAAACAAGACTTCTTTGTACATACATAGTTGAGCCAACTGAAAGCTCTATTGCACGACTGAGTTATAAAAATAGATTTCATTTTTCTCATTTAGCACTGCAGCACAATAGGAACTTGAAACTACAATCAGCATCACTTAATTTATTTTCCTTGAGGACATTTAAAATTGGAATAGGGACGTCACATTCAACTTAATATTTCACCATATGCTTGGACTGTTTTCATTTTTCCATTAAGGGGAGAAAAAAGAAAAGTTATATGTTCAAATAATTGCAGCAAGTTCTTCACAAGTGAAATCACTGAAACAAAGCTGTTTATTGTTCTATGCAGCATTTTAAGTCTATGCAACTTTCTTGATATATAGAGGCATGTTTTTTTCTATTAAGTATGGGACTTGGATATACTTTGCTTATCAATTCTGCCATGCACTAGATCCTAAGGGGGAAAATACTGAAGAAATATACAAATGTTTATTATGTAACTGCTACAGGCAGAGAGCAGCTGGGGCCAAATTATTGAGAATATATTTGGTTTAAAACAGAAGACAAGCCTAGAGAGAATTTGTTTACAACCAGAATACTATTTAAATTTATCTTACTGTTTAAAGAAATGCTCTACATAGAATGCTCTGACCTCTTGCATTTTAATAAATAGTATAGTACAAATTTATTAGGAATATTAATTCCACAGCAGAGGTTCTCTGAGCTTTTCCAAATTGAAGTTAAAAGATAAAGGAAAATCTTCCTCTTGGGACCTAGAGAGACTTTCAACTCACAGTTGAAAGGTCCATAACTAAATGAAAAATAAAATCTGTTTGTTGAATCCAGTACAGTACGTAATACAGCTTAATATAAAAAGTGGTTTCTCTGTGCAGTCAATAAGGAATATAAATCCTTTCTACTTGAGTGCAAGAAGTTTGCTCAAATCCAAGAAATGAAAAGAAATTTACATCTTATTAATTAAATTGACGGTTATTCTCCAAGAAATAATACAGTAGGTTTGTAACATAGAAAAGAATTCTGGATTTAATTACTTGGAACATGCATTTGAGGGGGAGAGAAGAAAAAGCTAGTTCAAATAAATAAACAGGCCAATATTGTTTTATTTCTTACTTATATAAAAGCCTGGTATTGTATTCAATTAAATTTTTCTTTGGGAGAATGGCTAACCCAGGCAAAAAAGAAACAACTTTCTGATATTAATCTTAACAACCTTAAATCAGTCTTAAAATTTTCTTTTCAAGAACATGTTTTCATTTATATATCTGTGATGATAAAACATCTGGCACATTCTAGGTATGGAATATAATTTGGATAATACCTTCTTTCTCTGACTAGTCATGATGTCTTCTAAAATTAGCTGGAGTTGGCCTAAAACACCACATTGATTTCTTCCATAATATAGCACTGTTTTTTATGATTTCCCTTTCTCCACAACTTTTCAACCACAGCCATCATTAAGACCCAAGCTAAGTATGTCTTCTTTCCATGAAATTTTTCTCAATAACTCAAGGCAACATCCATTCTCATGTTTCCTGACCTCCTCCAGCAATTTCCCTTTGTATCATACACATTGGGCAATATGCTATCCTATCTTACACTCTTTTCTATTTAAAACATGAGAACTTTGTCTCTTTGCAAGGTTATGCATTTTCCAAAAGTGAAGTCCCTTTTATATACATTTTTTTATAGGTGCATAATGTTTTGGTGCTGCCTTTTGCAAGTTGAAGTAATAAAAAACAAATGATGAGAAGTTATTTTAAAATAAAATTTGCTTGTTTTAATTTTAAAGCACACACTCATCCTAAGAGATTCAGGATCCTGTAATCTTAAGGCACTGAATGAACTACATCTTAAAAAATTAAGTGTTGATCTTTCCAAACTTTTTTCTATATACAGTTGACTTTTGAACAGCATGGGTTGGAACTGTTTAGGTCCACTTATTATGCAGATTTTTTTTCAATAAGTATATTAGAAAATATTTTGGAGATTTGGGATGATTTGAAAAAACATTTTCTTTTCTCTAGCTTACTTTATTGTAAGAAAATAATACATACAACATATAGAATATGTGTTGATCGACTGTTTATATTATTGGTAAGGTTTCTAGTCAACAGTAACTATTAGTAATTAAGTTTTGGGGAATCAAAAGTTACATGTGGATTTTCAACTGTGTCAGGGCTCAGCACACCAAAACTCTCCATTATTCTAGAGTCAACTGTACATACTTTGTCATATGATAATATTATGCTTATTTCCTTGTAAGTATTTTTTCCACTCAATAATAGTTCATGGACAAGAACACAGGTGGGAATGACAGTCCTCCATTCCAGGTACAATTGAGGATTACACTTCTCCACCCTTTTTAGGTTAGCTGTAACCAGATAACTTGCTTTGCCCAATATGTGTGAGTAGAAATGACTTCTGTCACTTCCAGACTGAAGCACTAAGAGCTGGTATCTCTCTCTCTTCTCCCTACCACACCATCTGAGAAAGGTGATTCTTCAAAAAGCTGCTTTTACAAGATGTGGGTTCCCTGAGTTGCAGCACAGAGAGCAGATTCTTCCAGACTTATAGAGGACTGCATTCTAAGTTAAAAAATCAGGTTGTACTAAGCCTCTAAAATTCAAGTGTTGTCTGTCACCTCAGCAAATGTAGTCCATGCTCACTGAAAGACTTGCCTAGAAGGTGAAAAATTCTTACCATCTGATTCTCTCAGTTACTAATGATCTTAAACAACCTTTCATATAATTTTTAAATTGGGATGGGAGAGGGAACTGCCTACATATGTTTTCTAGGAAAGTATTTGATTTTTAACCATTAACTTTTAGCAATTCTATGTTAACCCAATTGTCACCTCATCTCAGGCCCTCAGGAAGTCTGTGACACTTGAGAACAGATATAAGATCAGGGAATCTCTGAGGCATCTATGATTTTGCTCAAAAATGAAAATAAAAACACAAAATATTTATTTTTATATTGAAGTAACTACTTGAATGGCCCATAAGTATATACACATCAAAATATCATACTCCTTTCATGTATATTTTCCACAGTGTCTAAGACATTGTTTATTATCTAACGGCTACTCAGTAATACTTCAAACAGGATTTTCATAAGCTAAAAACTGAAAGAGACCTTAGAGGTATTGAGTCCAATCACATTATTTTAAAAATGAGAACACTGAAATGCCAAAGGGGAAAATAGCACAGCTCCCATTGGAGATGGAGCCACTGCAAATCTCCCACAGCAGGATACAGGAAGTGCTCCCAAACCAGTCTCTGGTGTTAGTATGAGCAAATTACATAAGGAGCTCAGAATTGTTTATTTGTGAGACCATCCTTGAAATACTTAAATACAACTTTATAGCTTACTGATTTTTGAGAGGAAAGGTAAAATAAAATATTCAAACTTAACTTTTGTTCTCTAGCCACTTCCATGTGATTATAGAATTAGTGGGCAGACTACACCGAATCATCTTATTTCAGTAGAGATGGTTAATAATGGCAAGAGTTAAGCCAATTACAAGTATTCCACCACCACCACCCCAAGGTGATTGGTGTTACCACACCTACCAATAAAATCCACCAGCTTCAGGCACATTTTATGAGGCCAGTTCTCATCTAGGTGTGACAGACTGAATCTTTGAACATCATCATTAAAATCAGTGAGAGCTCTAACAGAGTCAGAAGTGTGGAATTGGGTGCATTGACTCTGAAACTGCTGATGTTCATTTAAGCACACTGTTCATTTTGCAAGCTAAAAGATTTATCCCATCTGACAGAGCAATCCAAAGAATCTCTCCCAGTCCAGACTTTCGGCCCTGAGCCGAAAATTACAAAAAGCCAGTAACTGCATGTTAAATTATATTTTCCTGCACTTGTCTGCTCCCCTCTTATGTTAGAATCTCTCATCTTAACCATGTGAAGAATAGGATTCCTATTATCAAGAAATAACCCCACTGTGCCCTGAATATAGACTGCCACAGAAGGAGAAAGCACCTCCTGGTTACAGAGAGAACAGACACGCACATGGATTATTAGACTGCTCCTGAACTGCTCCAGTGGCAACCAGGATACCACAGTCAATCAAAACCTTGCAAGTCTCTAGTGGTTCTTCCTATCTATTCGGGGATCTCCTTGAAGGGTTAGATAAGCCAAAAGGTAGACAGAGCATGTCCTTAGGGCCCAGAAAGACAAAGAAAGCAGAACATCTAAAAAGAGTTTAATTTTTGTGCCATATGCAAACAAATATATATATATATATATAAAGTTAGAATTTATTTTTAATTGCAAGTAGTATGGGGAAATAGCATAATGTTTTCCAAGCTTAAGTCCTCTAAAGCAGTGTTTCTATAGCGATCAATGATGAAGGCACAGTTTTGTTGTTTTTATCCAATCTATCATAGACTGATACAAGTGTAAATTTCAATGAAAATTAATTAATGAAAAAAATAATTAAAACTAGAGACATAAAAAACACATGTCCCAATTTTTTTCTATATTACTTCAAACAACATTAAATTGCTCAAATTACTATAAAGTCTTCTAAACACTCACTGTCATTGCACACCAGTGCTGGTCTGCAGAACACACTGCAGAGATCCCCAAATAGGAGTAGGGTAACACTCAAGGACTTCACTGGGATCTGAATAATACCATGATTTGAGTTTGCGGTTTTGTTTTTTCTTTTTTCATTTCTTTAATATTTTATTAGCCTATTTCACTACCAATAGGAGTCAAATCTCAAATCACTAACTGTAGTCCTATTTTTCCCAGAATGTACTCGAATAGTAAAGCAGATTTGTTAAACATGCTCGGCACTTCATTTATGCAGTAATTCCCTCATTCATTCAGTTATTTACTGACCACAGCTTGGTGCCAGGCACTGCCGGGGATGAAACAGCAAATGCAAGTGTGCCACCCTGGAGGAGTTCTCCAATTAGTCAGGTCAACAGAGAGCTATTAACTGGTTTTTACTTCTTTCTTTTTTGCCAGGAACTTTAAGACTCCAGGCTTAACCTCTACAAAATCGAAATTAGATCGCTGTTGGCTGGTGCCAGAGCTCATGTGTCTACTTCCTTGGAGGTTTACGTCACTTTACATGGATCCCCCAACCTCCCTTCTACTGTCCTCCTACACACCCCAGCTGATAATTACTTCTCTTCCTTGTGCTATTTGCCCAAAGAGCTTCTACATACAATGAAATAATGAATATTGGTGACTCAGGCAGAATGTTAGAGGTCAGACATCTGCTAACTCCATCAGCTGCAGCCAATACCATTAAAATCACTTCCATGAAACTCAAATAATCTTTTATGTCATTGGAGTTTTCTCTCATTTTTCATCTGTAGACTAGGATTTATCAAGAATCTAATTAAATTGTCTATATTATTCTTATCAGGAAAAAAAGGTTCAATATTCCTTAGAATTAAGAGTAATGTTTGAGACTTTATACAGGTAATGGGCCTCATTCTCTTTATGTCTTATCATAAATTTGTTAAGTCAAAAGATCAAAAGTTACATCTCCTAGATCAAAGTTTTATCTCCAAAACTCTATAGAAATTAACCCTAAAAACATAGGGTTAAAAAAAGACTTTTAAACACACTATCATTTCAAAGTATTTTTGCTGTAACCACTGCTTTAGAGGACTTAAGTTCAGAAAAAACAAATAAAATACCAATAATAGTCTTGATTTTTTCAAGTAAAATATATTGTCTAAACTATAAAATATAAGCATCCTGACTTTTATATCTAATTAACAAGAACATATACAAGTGAAAGTTAAATTGTTACTATTATATAACTACAGCATTGCTCTAAATAATTTAATTTCTACCATAAATTTATCTTTAACATAAATCATTGCTATATTTTCTTTTTCCCTTAAATGTCTTAATTAAAGTCAGTTATAACTTCCATTAAAATAGCTACCCTGCCTTTTACCTCATGCATAAATCCAACCATAAATAAATGTCCCTGTATCGACTGATAATGTATTATTCTGGAAATGCTAATGACCTCATTAATGTCCCATTCATGCTTTGCATTACTTTACTTAATTTAAAGCAAGCCACAGATATTTTTCTTTATTGGTATTACATAAACATAACATATATTTCACCAATATATTATATTCAAAGGTAAGTCTAGTGAGATGCATGGGATTTTTAAGAAATGAAGTGTAATATCCAAACCAAGGCAAGCTGTTACTTCTCTACAGGTCCACTAAGTCAGTCAACATTTTTAAGCTAATCTAAGGAAAAATATAGTAAGCTAAAGCTTTATAGGCATAAAGAGCTGGAATTTCAGAGAGTCCATTACAAAGGCCTAAGGAAAGCTTGTTTAGCTTGCACACAGAGGAAACAGGGACTTTATATTTTCACTTATTTTGTTTTCACACTAGCACTTATGATTACATCTTATACATATTGAAACCCCAAAACTTTCTTTGTATTCCACCCTGCCACAAATTACATCTGCTGAAATATATCCTCTCCCTGATTTTTCTCATTATAAATTAAAAATTAAAATATAGATGAGGTTATCAGGTTCTCTCTTTTATACTTTCTTCCTGGCATCATATTTCCATTTTTAATTTTCCTGCTATCTATGGGCTATAGCCAACCATTCTGGATATTTCCCATTGCTTCTCCAGATCCGATTAATCTGCATCATCTTTTTATTTATTGGTTTTTATTAATTACACTTTCCCTGGACTCTTCTATTGAGAAAACTCGATTTAGCTCAGGTCAAAATTAAAATTCAAGATTTAGTACCACTTCCACTCAGTCAAAACTGTATCTAATAATAACTATGCATATTATTTATTGGACATCAAGTGGATGTATCAAAAAAGTAAATTATTTTCCAGTAGGAATCTAAAATAAAATATTATACATAACAGTTATCATTGCATAAGTGTGACAGAAATTTTTTCAAGACAATTTTGTTGTATGGGGAAAACTTTTCTTGTATTTTGTAAGACAGAGCTGTTTTATTTCTATTATGACTAGTGTTACAGTATCCTTTCCTTGTATGTCCCTGAGTCTGTCCATGTGCTGGCAGACGTCCCTTTCATTGGTGAGCTTATGGATTTTAGGAAAAGAAAACACATATAAACATTTCATATAGAAAAAACTAAATTTGCTTTTATGGTTAATTTAAAGCAGATAATTTCAAATGTCTTAATTCTGGTAGCACATTATTTTTAGCCACACCCATGAAACCGTCATGATCTCTCCAGTGGGAAGTTCTCATTATGCCAAGGTACTAAAGAGTTTACAGAAGTACTAGGTCACTCATTTTCCTGCCTCTCTATTGAAAAACTATACCAAATTAGTTAACGGCCATCAGAGATGGCCCCATGGTTTTGGAAATAGCACTGGCTTCTTCCATTATTATTTAGTGTGGCCATAGGAACACTGCCTGCTTTGAAAATTAAATATATGAATTTCATATCCCTCTAGAATCCAACATACACCTCGAAAACAGCTACATTATATATATTTTGTTTATGAACTTAAGGAAACAGCAAATGCAAATGCATTCCTTTGTCCATAATAAATAAGTAAATATCCCTGAATATTGAGCCAAAATATCAGGACTGCCAGCAATCGAAGATCTTTTCCTCTTTGGATTATTATCTGTTGCAAAAGTATGCCTTCTCATGATTTTCATATTTAGAACAGGCTCCTTCTACCATTTCAGAAAAAAAAAGCTTGACATCATATTTTCTCTTGTTCTTGATTTTAGATGTAAAAATGTAAATCCTTCAGAGAAGTAAAAAAATCATTATTCTGGAATGTCACAAAATCTGCCCAACTTGCCTCACAACCACATCTCTGGCCTTGTTTTGTGGTCCCTGTCTTTATCCCACAGTCCACAGCACACTTTCCAGAGCTACCCTCTACTTCCTTGAAGGTGTTCATCAGAGCATCACCTGTATAATCCATCTGGACCGACACAAGTCTTCCCATTCCTCAGACCAAGAATTATATAGAAATATATTCAGGAGCCTAGAATTACTTTCTAAGCTCCAACAGTGTGATCACAGACTGAGAAAATACCAATTTCTCCCGGGCAAAGTCTTAATCCTCTTCTTGAGGAAATTCTACTAATTTTTATATCAATCCTTAAATTGTCAACTCTATAATTTACCATTATCATGTCCAAATATTCAGCCCAACAGTTGTTCAGATGAGAAAATTAGCCATGATGCAAATAAACAATTTAGAAGCAAATAAAACTAGAAATAAAAAATGGAAAATTAAGCCAAACATTATTTAATTAGCTAAATGCTTTTTTGGATCATTGGTGTTCACTATTATTTCATGAACATCTGGAATATTAAAGCTTATAATGTACCTGAAATCATTTCATAAATTGTAAAAGCACCATTTGAGACTTTGTAAGTGCCTAGCACTTACTTGAACTAATACATTTGTGGTTTATAAGGAAGGAAAAAATTAAACTAATAGATTCCTTTTAATTTTTATATATAATAATCAAATTCTATAATTTAACATCTACTCCTAGTTGTTGTAGAGCTTCATTTTCAAGTTAGCCCCCATTTTGTTTAAACAGAATGATATGAGTATCAAGAGTGTTATTTTGGCAATCCTACTTGGAGAAATATGAGAAAACTCAGACTAGCATTAGGAGCCAGCCTAAGAATTCACACTTATATGATAGAGCTGTTATAAGTTTTTTACCTGTCTAGTTTAATATTAATCTATGAACTCATTTCAAGGAAAAAAAAATGTCAAAGGTATTGTGTGTCAAAAAAAAAGAGCCACCAAAATTCAACTGTCATGCAAATGGTGAATATTTTTACTTACAGCAATACTCCCAGGCAGCAAGTCTGTTCTAAAGAGTATTTACATGTTTTTAGACATTGCAAAGATATTGGTCACATGATTTTTCCATCTCAGAGATATTTGTTACAGCTGTACATACCTGTAAAATACATAATGTACCCTGCTAGTGAAGAATGTACAAGTTTACCAAGTAAGTCTTGAAAACTTTGTATATATCACTAAAGTATAGTGGAGCCACTTTATAAAACTCCTAAGCAGATACAACTAATGTACTCCATTTACCAACCATGAGTTCATGAAGATTTCCAGTATGTCCTTTGTATCAAAGGACACAGTTGGATAGATACAGTATTAGAAACCAGGTATGAGTTAATGAGCTATTGTTAGAATATTATTTTACTATTCTTGCTCAGTACTTTCATGGTCATCAGATAAAGAGCAGAAGTAAGCAGACCTTACATTTCATTGTAGTTGACTATAGTTCTTACAAAGGTCAATTCTATTTAATTGCTATTTTTAGTTATGAAGTAGGCCCTGGTTAACTCTTATATTCTCTATATCATCAAGACTCAGTCTACAGTGGGTTTTTTCCTCTTTTGAAAACCAATACCTTCAAGCTTTACATTTGAAATTAAAGCTTTAAATTAAAGAATTAACACCCTAGAAACCTCTTTAAGACTGCACATGTGGGGAAATTAGATTCAAACCAAAAGTTGTCCATATGTCTATCTAGCCTGCTTCTGCTACAGTGGGGTCCTCCCTCAAAAGTTTCCCCTTTATCTTCATCAATTAGCTGAATGCCCAAGTTCCAGCAGCCCACATTAACAGGTAAGGAGCAAGAAAGTTAATACAACACTTAGAGAGACTGAGATAACAAGATCTTGAACAAATGAAACATCTGATGCTGCTGCTCCTCAAAAATACTGAAATCTGCAGTACTCTGCACTAGTCTTACCAAGAAATTAGCAGGTTTATAAACTATAATAAAGTGAAGGTGGATGGAGAAGCTAAGTCTTACTGCCCAGTTTGGCATCTCTCTGCTGTTAAACCCAAGCAAACAATGCCGATGCTTCAGTAAATGCTGTAGACAATAGCCAGCTGACCTCTCCCCCGTGTATTTGATGCCCTTGTGAGGACAGTTGCATTTGGTGGCTCTAACAACATGCACTTCAGAATTTCACAGAATTAGATTTAAATCCTGCCTCTGAGATAAAACATCTCTGATCCTCAATAAAATGTCACTAGTGTAATATCTACTCCAGAGTGTCACAAGGATTAAATGAAGTAAGGTTCCTAAAAGTACTTAATACATGGTAAATGTTTGATCATAATTCTTATTTCCAAGGTGCAAAATATCCAGCTTACTTCCAGGGGGCTGGGATAGGGGATCAATGAATGGGAAGGCATGACACCTTACAGGGTAAATAGGCTCACTCCTCTTGCAAGAAGTCTAATCATAAAAGTCTAAACAACTCAATTGAAAGAAAACAAAGTCAACCAATCAATCTTTTTGTTTGAAATAGACATCTCATGGTCAGTTCTGTATGAATGTCTGTAGTGAACATTTTAGCAAAAGAACCACAAGGCTCCAATCTGTCTCAGAATCTCACAAAATGTGTGACCCTGGCTGCAAGTTCAGAAGCCATCTGCTGATTTCCTAGGCATATATCCTCACTAAAAAGCAGATTCTGTCTTCATGCTCTGGGTACATGCTCTGGGCAGCTAGAAGGTCTTTGAGGCTGGTCCAATAGCTTCCCATAAAGTCTAGACCTGTCACCAAGGAGTCACACATGGTTTCCAGGCACACAAAGGAAAGCCCCAGAATTCCTTCTCAGTTCACCTGCTATGTTAGCTTTTCTCAGTAATTCCCAGAGGCTCTTCCCCTCTGAGGCAGGCATGAAAGCAGATTGGAACAGACTCTAAAACTCATGCTGCCAGTCCTGCTTACTCACTTTGTAACCGACATCAGGAAAGCATCCATATGCGTGAGGTCAGCAGTACACAGAGCCAGGCCCACTGCAGATGCTTAATCAGTGTTTGTTGAATGAATAAGTATCACTCATGGTCACTGGAACAGGATCCAGCCAGTTGTGAATCATGGCCTGGCCCTTTACTTTGTTGGAATTCTGTCCAAGGGAGACCCTAATCTAATTAGGGAATCAATATCCAGAAAATATCAGAGCTGTTTCAACCATGCTTTTTTCTTCAAGGTTATTAATCTGTGGCATTTTAATGCTTTCAAATGACACAAAAACAATAGTAATGAAATGAAGCAACCTAAAATTAATGAACAGATTGATGTGACTTTGTACAGGATACACAAAGAGGCTCAGAAAATGACACCATAGAATTATTTTGAAAAGTTACTGTTTTGTGTTTTTTTCCTTTTTAAGCCATAACTATGTTAAGAGGACAGAAAGACCTTTAGAAAGGACAACTGAACTTAATATAATTCTGAAAATCCTCTTTCTGGGGCACTTATTTTTTTGAAAAAAAATGAGGTTTAAGTTAAATATAACATGACCAAAACAACTTGAAAAATGAATGTCCTAATCTGACCATATCAAAAGTGGTTCCATTGGACCCTGATGGACTCCTCCATCTCTCATTGTAGGAAGCAGAGAATGAAACCGAGCATGCCAAATCGGTCTACCTAATTGCTGTGGTCACTGCCACATGCCATTTGGACAGAAGTTCTGCTAAGTAGCATCCAAGAGCTAAATAAGATATGACATTGAGAGTAATCCAGCTCCATGATTTCCCTCATCTCAGTGTGATCTGAAGGACAATTGTCTGTTTTGTAAACTCTGAAGCTGTAGAAACTGCCAGAGTATATGAAAATATTCACAAACTGTTAGAATGTCAGAGCCAGAAGGTCTAACATTAGAAGGTCACTATTCACTATTCCTGTCTGTTTCTTCTCTAGACAAGAAGAGCATCTGGTTAGGCTTCCTCTCTGTGCACATGTATCAAGAGATTTTTATCCTTGTAGCAGCAATTACTGGCCTGCTGCAGTATCTAGATGTAGTCTGCACAGGACCCATAGAGAAACAAAGATACACACACAACCCCTCCCCCCCCCCACACACACACACCCTGTGCATGTGCGTCCACATGGCAAGCCATTATTTGAAGTATTTTGAAGGCAGTGACCATGTTATTCATATATTTGGTTCTATACCTGTCAGGAACTCAGTAAAATCTGATTGAATAAAATTACAGACGGCTCAAGTGACTCCCACATTTTGAATTCACAACAGTCTCACTGATTCTTTTAAATTTTCCTTGGACCTTTCATTCTGTCCCTGTCCAGGCTCTTTAATTTTTGTGGGGCAGCTGTTGGCTGTGGATGCCAGATTGAGAGTCTGGTAGGGAATTTTCACCCTGGTACCGCCCCAGCCTTGTCCGGGCATCTGCAGGACCACACTGCCACCTGCTGCGAGCACATGCAAAGCAACTGAGAAAAGCTGCCAAATACTGCGGGATGCCTTTGTTCTTCAAAACACAAGTCAGACTGCAATTAATCAACATTTATTAAAATTAATTCAAACATGTTCATTAACTTTTAAGGGAATTACAAGGCACAGGGAATTACTGAATGTCTACATGAAGTGTTCTCTCCAGGAGAAGGCACAACATTAATAGGATGGGAGGCACTGAATCTGGGGGCCTTACATGCGAGAGCACTAGGTGGCTTACACAGAAAATTCCTAATATGCTCAAATCTTAAGAAGCTTTACACTGAAACCTTGCATGTTAACTGCTAAACGTGCTGATTCTACCACTGTCTGCAAATATACACAGTGCCCCACCTTTCCCAGATATGCCATTCTCAATTCCCGAGACTCACAACTTAAGAGATCTCCAGTGTATTTATTGATGAACTCTATCTTTATGCCACCTTAACCTTAACTATTGAAAAAGTTGGTAAACCTATGCTTAAATTTCATTTAGGAATTAGTCCAGATAGAATTCTAAATGTATTTTAAAAACAAGGACCAAATTTCAGACATTTCTCCCCTACATATAGAATTCTATTTTTGTAGGCTCACAAAGAGAATTTTGTTTCTCTTTCTACTGGGAAGTAAAATATTCAAAGATCTGAACATAAAAGAATAAATGGTTGGGGAGAACAGGGCAGGAATAGGAAGAACAAGTTGGATTTTTCATGGGTCTGGGCTTTTTGATTTTAGACTCTTCAGGCCTGAGAAATTATACAACAGCTCCACTCTATGGCCTTTTGTGGAATAATAGGCCAACCTTTCCCAGCTCAACTTCCCCCTTGGTGAGCTTCTCCTTACAAAAGCAATTATGTAGAGGGTTAACCTGGCACAAAATGTACTTGTATTTAATATTAGCCTATTTCTTTCATTTTTTTTTTAAGAACAAAGTTTTAAACCATTATGCTAAGATATCAAAAAATTACAATTTTATTAGTCAAAAGGTACTGACTAATCTAGATGGCTTGAGTCAGTTGCTAACTATGTGGCCTTGGGCAAGTTCCAGTGATCCTCCTGGGTCTCACTTTTCCACCTATAGAATAGATGGGTTGGTCTATAAATCTACACTGTCCTGTCTGGTAACCAGTACTCACAAGTGGCTAATTTAAATTTAGATTAACTAAAATGAAATAAACTTAAAAATTCAGTTCCTTGGCCATATTAGCCATATTTCAAATGCTCAATAGCCATATGTGGCTAGAGGCTACTGAGTGGGACTGAGCAGATACAGAACATTTGCATGACAGCAGAAAGTTCTGTTGGATAGCACTGGTATAGCTAACAATTATGCTTTCTTCCAAATTGTAGCTACATCCTTATAGCAAAAATATTTTAGACCTATTTGATATAAAGTGCACCATGCAAATAACAACTTGAAAAGGAAAACACAGAGAAGGAGAAAGGAAAAGGAAATGAAAATGAGATCCAGGTTCTAGGCTTCCTGCCACATTCAAAGCTGCTATGTAAAAACCACTCGTTTTAATTCCAGTCTTCAAACCAAGTCATCTGCAAAATGAGGAGAACTCAAGTGCCTGCATCCATAGTCAGCATTACAAACAAGGGAGGACCTAATGTGCAGCATAAATTTTCAATGGTGACAGCTCAGGAAAGAATTTGCTAACTAACAATTCTGTGTTCGCCTGTGGAGCACTGCCTACACAGCAGCCTGCCTGGTTGTCTTAAGGACATTTAGGGGATTTTCTACCATTACACATCAAAGGTGTTTCCTTAGCAAATCAGTTGTGTGCTGGATATTACTACACCTCTGGCACAACGGGTCTACCGCAGGAGACCTCGGCCACACTGGAGAGCGACGTGCTTGGGAGCTGAGAAGCACAAAGCAAGCGGTCTTGCTGGTGGTGCACGCACATCCCGCGGTGGGAGCCGCAGCAGGGCGCCTGGGCGGCACGTGGCCGCACCATAAAACCCCTCGGCCAGTCCTGAAGACGTGTAAGATGCTTGACTCGGCCAACAGAGGCCTCTGCCAGAGATCTGGCTGGCAGTCAAAGCTGCTGCAGTCTGGTTTCTCGAATGTTCCCTCAGGTGAGAGGAGGGGGTGGGGTGAGGTGGTTGGTATCATTAAAATCTGGGGCTCTTTCCTCAGCATTCAGCGCCCTGAGGGAAACTCAGTGCACATGTCCTCCTTCCTGTTGAAGGACAGGACCAGTCCTGTTGAATGTCATCAGGTCCCCACAGCTCTGAGCATAGGGATGGCCTCTTCAGAGGTTGAGGTGAGGTCAGTATTGTTGCAGCTTCCCCACATGCTGTCAAACCATCACCTGCAAGGTCATCTACAAGGTGCAGGGGGTCACTGAAGGGCTGTTGTCCTCCCTCAGGGAACCCCTCCTGACGTTGCTGGAATGCAGCCAGGCTGGACACAATGCTCGCTGTAACCCAGCCCACCTGGATCTGGCAAGCGTGAGGAATGGGGCCAGCAGGGAGCTGGAAGCCAGGTCAGGCAAGGTGAGCGGAGTGCAGGCAGGCACGGAGGGCAGAAGACCCGTTTCAGGAACCCGTGAAGCCCAACCTGAGTAACAGTGGGTAGAACAACCGATGAGGCAATCAGAGGAAAGGGGGAGAGAGGCTGTTTCGGAGCAAAGGCACTGACGCGTTCGGTCACACATGCAAGGCAGACGGCAGACATGGGCAGCCTGCACAGAAAAGCAGCCCTACAGGGGACCCTGCAGTGGGGGGGATGCACCCACCACCCGCCAAAACACACAGAGCAGAGAGTTAGCATGTTTATCAGCATCATCTTGAGCACAAAAGGCAACAATTACCATTCAGACCTTTAAAAACCCTTCCCTTCAGACTTGCACTGCTGAATAAGCAATCTGCTGCATGTGACACCGGGTTTTTTGGCGTTTTGATGCTCACCATTTATGTTACCCAGATGTTCCAAATCCTCCTCATTATAAAGATGATAAGAGTACACTCCAACAGTCGGGCAGGCTGTGAATGTGACGAGGTCTAGCAAAGGACTAAATCTATTCATTAAGGTCAGAGATCAAGTGCCTGGGATCCCCTGTTCCTGCTAGCAAGCACAAAGCTTTCTCCACAACCACACAATGATCTGCCTTTTTCTGGCCTCATGAAGAGGGGACATATCCTCAGTACTAGGAAAGATAAAAACACAGCTGGGTAGCAGGTTTTGAAGTAGAGTCTACCCGAAGCATTTTTCATATTTAGTCATCAAGGACTCAGGCTATTTTGTTACCCAAAAAAGAGGTGAAATGTGAGCTGGGAGAACATGTATACAAGCACATACAAAACTGGGCACCCTTTTAATGACAAGAATTATGCCCTGCCTCAGCAGCAATGTGAGCATAGGGATTAAAGCAGTGCAAATCATGGCCAAGGATAAAGAGATAAAGGCTTAACGACCCCATTTATCCAGGCCACAAGTGAATTCCCCTGCCATGCGTCAGTCTTGACATATGTGGGCAAAGTGGGGATCACACAGCTGAGAGGCCGTAAAATAGCCTTTGCTCATGGCTCTGTTTTCTAATTCAGTAAGAAGGAGATAATGCAGGGATGTTTCCAAAGGCTCCATCACTCTCTTATACAACTGGTTCTGACAGGAGATTCTCCTGCAACCTACCAGATCACTGAGCTCTGTGAGATTAAAAGAAAACAGATAAACACTGATTTTACATCGCTGCTTGTCTTTTGGGTTACCGTGGCTGTTAGAGTTCTTTTCCTCATCCCTTATCCCCTTTTCTCTCAACAACCACAGTAGGACATTAGAAAATACCCTTAGTACCATTCAGTTTAAGGAAAATATAAGTCAGTCTTGCACTGTGATAAGGCATCTGCTGAAAACAGAAGTTGGAGTAGGAAATAATCTCCTGCTTCTAACCCCATCTTGTCTGTCTCTACACTTACCTCTAGTGAGTCAGGTATCCACCCGGGATAAAATCCCCCAGTAGGTACTGATATGCAGCTACATGGTGTCTGCCCTAAAAAATGTTCTAAGTTGAGTCAAGGGTAAGAAGATGGACAATGTGGAGCAAAACAATTGAGAGCAGCAGGGAATCAAATGAAGACCAGCATCTCTAGACCTCTCTGGTCTGAGTGGGTCAGGCAGTGTGGAAAGGGCATCTTCCAGGTTGTGAATGGAATGGGGAAAAACCAGTCCTGGATTCTCAACCACAGCAAGGAGTCTGAGTTTGGCTCTCCGCAGGGATGTGGAGGGTCTGAGGGCCCCGAGGTGAGCACGCCATCCACCTCCACTGTTACTGTTCCAATCCTGACTTTCATCAGCTTCACCTGACAGGAGGTTTTAAAATAAGGATTCCTAGCATCTACCCCAGATTACCAAACAAAATGCATCAAGATCTCCATTACAGAACCCTGCTCTGGATGGTAAAAAAGAGAAAGGCATTCATCTTCCTCAAATATACCTCTAGGCTTGTGACAGTGGCAATCTGAAATCATTACTATTCACGTAAAGACCAGTTTGGCAAAATGTTATGTTTTTCTTCAAAGTGCTAATCTGACATTTCCCTGCATGTCCACTTTTTATACTCTTCTTTATCCAAGTGTAACATACACAACTTGACATAGTCCTTTCAAGTCAATCTTCATCTCTCAGCTGTTTATCCCTTCATTTTCCTTAGGCAGATAATCAGAGTACCTGTCAATCCACTAGGCGGGAAATCATTCAGAAGAAACATTGAAAATAGAGGTGTAGTCTGCTCTCCTGAGGGATGTGAAGAACAAAGGTTAAACAGTGCCACCCCTGCAGTTCAGACATCCCGTGCTCATCTGTCTTTGATATAAGTACAGTGGCTCTGAATGGCATTGGTAGGGACTTAAATTGTGGAGTAGCACTTCCCTGACATGGCAAATCCAGAGCCTTTTCTTACCATAGGGAAATTCATGCTCATACACAGCCTAAAATCTCTCCTCTTCTATGTACAGATGAATACTTAAGATGAACTTAATCTTTTTCATTAGACTAAGTACCAAAGAGATTTACACATCTGCTTTATTCTACAAAGAATATTATTCTATGTGCATGTCCTTTTATTTCTCCAGCTCAGAGGGGACAGTTGAAGGCAAGAAAAGCTGCAAAAGCACTTAAGGGAATGCATTCCATTCTGATGTGAGATGTCCTCTGTGGCTTTAGAATTTGGCTTTATCTACAGGGAAGATACAGGTGCTTTAACGGTGCCTGTATACACTGCTGATCCTTGGCTTTTGCTCCTGCTGGATCTTCCCAAGGAGCCAAATTAGGGCAGCAGCCTGCTAGGAATAGCTTAAGTCCCCTCCGTTGCAAGTTGCTGTTCCACACTTGCCATTTTTTTCCTCTCCTATCAGGGACCATGGAAAGATCAAGCACCCTCCTCACTGACAATCATTCCATCCCACATTCTGGGGCCATGCATTCTGGAGAGGCCCAGCCATTTATGACTCTGTGCAGAAGGCAGTGTGCATTGTCTGCAGGTAGCTGCAGAAGCCAGGTGGCCAAAGTCAGTTGGGAGCTTGCTGTGAAACTGCCAAGAACTCTCTTGAGCTCATTATTTGGGGAAGAACCTGAGTGGAGTTAACAAACATGCAGGAAAATGTCTTCTCTGTACCATGTTGTCTGTAGGTGGCTTACCTTAAAAGTCAGTACAGCCATACTGTTTTTATCTTTTTCTTTGAAAATTAGGTTAGAAGGGTTTCATTATGGGTTTTTTTTCCCCTAAATACAGGTTGCTCGGTGAACTTATATCAAAACAATATTCTCCGTAGTGTCCTTTAGTTTACTGGTCCCATTCTAATTCATATTATTTTGTATAAATTTCATGATGATTCAGTGAAAATAAAGCTAGCTTACCCTCTTTCCCTTTAATAAGCTTGTTTCTTGTTTCTAAACCTCAAGAAGATTTAAATAATCATGCAACTTCTTGAGCATGTATTATATAGGCCAAGCGATGTACTAGACAGTATAATTTGCAGCTACATTTGCTGCTCATG
The DNA here is from genome assembly GCF_040802235.1 of Manis javanica. Taxonomy (NCBI): domain Eukaryota; kingdom Metazoa; phylum Chordata; class Mammalia; order Pholidota; family Manidae; genus Manis; species Manis javanica. Next base: position 142,547,226 of record NC_133158.1, read on the forward strand.
TCAATCCTATAAGAATAATCTTTGCAACTTCACAGATGGGGAAACTGAGGCTCCTAGATGTTAAATTAATTGCTGCAGATCTCAGAGATTGATGGTGGGTCTGGAGATCGATTCCAGTATACATGATAAGTCCACTACAGTATATAGCACCACGAAATGGAAAGAATAAACCCTGGGGAAGTATGACACACCCATATATCTCCTTTCCTTCATCTCACAGAAATGGGCAAAGTCCAAGTAAACGATGAACTGCTTCAGAGTTTCTTCACTCAAAAAATCATGGAGGAAATAACAGGATCAATATTTGCCAAAAAATATGCTCTGTGTTCTTCATCAAACAGAGAGGGGGGTGTGTGTGTGTTACACATGCACATGAGGATGTGAACTGTGTATATCCTCTCACTCTGTGTCCATGAAGAGTCCAACCCAGAAATACCCAGGCTACTGCTGTTTTCTGTTCCTTCCTTTAAATTCCAGTGCAAGAGCAGAAACTTATTTCAAAGTGCCAGAAGTGGATAGATTACACACAATTCAGCCCTAAGAGTCTGTCTAATCAATGTACTGGGCCGTGTTTTTCACATTTTATGGGACAGCAGGGAAAATTGTTGAGAAGAGCCAATGTGCAGCTGTGTCCTTAATCACGCCTTCTGTGTGAAAGAAGGCGGATGTTTCAGCGAGACTGCGGCTGCATTCATAAGGCAGGAAGACCCAGTGTTTACAGCAGATAATTGAAAACCGTAATGGTCCCGGCTCCCAAGGTGGACTGAGCAGCCGTCTCTCCGTGCGGCCCAGGCAAGCCACTTGACTCCTTTGTGCCTCAGTCAAGCCTGCTGCCAAAGTATGTTCACGCAGCAGGAGCTGACTGAAAAACAGATGCTATGAGTGGGTAGAACAATCCTGGGTGATTATATTCCCCCAGGTCACTGTCGCTTGCAAAATAGTGGAGTTCAAGAGTTCCTGCCTGCATTAAGTGTCTTTGAGCTGTTACACTGCTGAGTCAGAATTGTCTCCTTCACAGAATGGTCAGTTTACTTTGAGCCATCTTGGAAACAAAAGTATGAAATCTTGGTGTATCTGTACTGATTAGTACCAGGTAAAGAGGGGAAGAATGGCAGACCACCAATTTAGGTGTGCAAGAAATACAACTTTATATTTTTATAACTGAATTTATACTAAAATTTCTATTAAAATCTCCTGGAAGGAAGGGAGAAGGCAATTCAGGGATTTTCCCTGAGATGGCATTTAGTTATCAGATCGTTTATACTGCTTGCAACAAAGCTTTGGGACATGATGAATTGTCTGTATTAGGGGTAGTCGTTGTTGAGTTGTCCCTTGTTCCATATAGCTAGGTCCTTAAAATTTCCATGTTCCTTCTGGGACAGGAAGATGATTCTGCTATTATAGGCAATTCAATGAGGCTGTCTAAGGCTTTTTACCTCTCTAGGCATCTTTAAGGGCAAGGGAATCATTCTACTGTTCCACTATCATGAGGCATGAGAGAAAATGGAGTCTCTCTGAGCAAGCAGGCACAGACCCTCTCTCCTCTGGGTCCCCAGTTCTGTCTGGATTTCTGTCCTCTGCTCTACACTGGGAGTGAGGAGGAATGACAAAGGGCGCAGAGCTCATCCATCAGGGACATACCTAATGCCTGATATCATTTCACTTCCCCTCCTGTTCTCTCTCTCTCTCTCTCTAATTCAGGATCTGAGCTTAAGAAGAAGAAATCTTTGCTCAGGGTGTTGTTTATATCCTGAAGCTCTTCAGAGCCTGGGATTTCTGTTTCTGCTATAACATTCCTAACAACGAAAATGGATGTCTTCTGGTCAGATTGGAAGGAACAAGGAATAAAAGAAAGTACATGAGTTGGTATGCCATACACTCCTAGCCTAACATTATGTCTATTGGTTTCATTCTGACTATACCTGGTTAAGTTTATTTATTTCCTTCATTTCCTAAACCCGACCAAGTGAAAAGATTCATGATGATGTCTGCCTTAGCAATTGGAGGACTGATTTGCACCCAGGAAGCATTAGATGGGCCACACAGAGTATTAAAGTATTGGAACCATTCATATTGGCTGGTGAATAGGAGCCGTCTGATACTGCAAGTGTTGTCACTGCTGCCTGTCAGCCCATCTCTCCCTTACCTCTCCACAATCCCCTGAATCTCCTAAAGACTAAAACTCCCCTCAGGGAACGAAGCAGTCTTGCACCTGTACTATAGCCAGTGTCCATTCTCATTGGTCAGTCTTTGAGCCTGACCAATTGTTCAATATTTTGAATTTCACTCCTATTTCTTTAAGACTTAGAGAGAACAATCAGGGTGACTGCTCCTGAGCTAATCCTAGCACTTGGAGGTGCATATCGTTCCTACAAGCAGAGTTGTCCAGACCTGAAAATTAATGCTGAGTGGCTAGATGGAAACTACTAATGACAAAACTAGAGAACCCTGTTCAGATACTGTGGCTAGTCATAACTTAAAGGCATTGGAGTTGGTGTCAGAACAACTTAAGTTTAATTTGAGTTTCCAAAGTCTTACAATTTTGAGCAAACATTTAATCTCTGTATGCCCATATCTCTGAAAGAGGTGGTAATAATTCCTGTATTATAGGGGGAAAAACAGAATGTAATGGTTTTCCTTCCTTCCTAGATAATTCAAACTAAAAACAATTAGGTAGGGCAAAGTAAGGTGTGATGTGGGGTAGGGGAAAGGAGTAGAGGTGGGCATGGCCCTACTCAGAGTATCAGACACTGAGCAGTGAAGTGAACAGTCACAGGACATGGCAGAGGGTGGAAAAAGGCTCCAGCAGGTGATGGCAGGGGCCTGAACTGGATGGAAAGTACATTTGTGCAGTGCTGGGGCTGGGGGAGAAAAGTAATTTTATATAAGGGATTGATCAAATAAAAAATACACATTGAAGATCATGGAGGCCAAGGTTTTCACACTGAAGATGAGAGTTACAAATGTGGAAAAAGACAAAACTAGAATTCATGTTAGATTAGAACTGGAAGTATTAGTATAACTCACAGTTTTCAATTACATTGATATAGAAATAAGTACATGTGCATATAATCTCACACACAGACACTGACACAAAAACACCTATATCATAGCTTTATATGAGAGGTTCTGAGAGCAGGAAACCTTAGGAGCACTAAGCACATCTAGTGCAGATCTTTGTTTCCAAATACTATTCTCCAAGATTCAGGATGGTGGCATGAGAGGTGAGACAGAGAACTCCTCCCAAAACCACATATATTATGAAAATATAGTTAATACAACTAATCCTAAAAGAGCAACAGGAAAGAAGGCTGCACCAGACTGCATACAACTGCAGAATAGAGCAGACCTCACGAAACAGGGTAACATACCAAAGCCTTCATCTGGTGGAACTGAAGCCCTTCCCCCCACCCACCCCCAGCTCACCAGTAGGAAGAAGAGAAATGAAGCAGGGAGGGGATGGAAGCCTGGGACTGCTGAACACCCAGCCCTGGAGATCTGCTTCAGGATCACAAACCTACATTGCATGGTGCTCTGGAGATTAGTGGGGTTGAAAAGCTAAAACAAGTGGAATACTTGGAGAGACTGAGATTCCAGCCATTTGTGGAGGACAGGGATCCACACCCAGTACCTCTGGGACAAAGGAAGGTAGGTGGTCTGAGAGGCTTTCTAGCAATGAGAGGGCTGTGGAAGGAACGGGGTTTGCACAGAGCTCACTGCATGGGAGAAGGGATAGGTGTACAAGTTTGTCTGGGCACACTCTGTCCAGCAGGTTGGGAACTTTCAGAAGCTTCAGTCACTCCATTCCCCTGGATGGCTACTCAGATCTGAGGCCCCCCACTGTGATATGCAGTCTGCTGCACCTTCCTCCTGGCCTGTCGGTAACAGATCAAAAACTGGCAGTCCCTGCCCTGGCACCAGGCCAGCCACAGGGAGGACCTCCCTACAGAAGCTACAGAAGGCAGAGGCTTACACCTGTGCGCTCGGCCCACTGATTCTGAGAGTGGAGAGAGGTACTGAAGCCTGGAAGCAGGAAACAGCTCTTTCCTCCCCCGAGGCACCAGCACCGCTCCCCTGAAATCCTCAACATCATTCCAGGGACTGAGCAGCTACAGAGACTAGAGCTTCTGGGAACTAGAGGGTACCACATACAAATACGAAATGTCAAAGGAACCTAGTTCCAACAAAATCTCACAAACACCAGAAAAAGGGTCAAATGGAACTGAACTCACCAATCTTCCTAAAAGAGAATTCAAAATAAAAATCACAAACATACTCATGGAGGTACAGAAAAATATTCAAGAACTCAGGGATGAATTTAGGATTGTGATTCAATCATTAAGAAATTCCATATTTGAAATGAAACATATAATAGAGGGATTTAAAAGCAGATCAGATATAGTAGAAGAGACGGTAAATGGAATAGATATTAGAGAAGAGGAATACAAAGACGCTGAGGCACAGAGAGATAAAAGGATCTCCAGGAATGAAAGAATATTGAGAGAACTGTGTGCCCAATCCAAATGTAACAATATTCACATTACAGGGGTACCAGAAGAAGGAGAGAGAGAAAAAAGGATAGAAAGTGTCTTTGAGGAGGTAATTGCTGAAAACTTCCCCAATCTAGGGAAGAAAATAGCCTCTCACGCCATGAAGGTGCACAGATCTCCCAACACAAGGGACCCAAGGAAGACAACACCAAGAATAATTAAAATGGCAAAGATCAAGGATAAGACAGACTTTTAAAATCAGCTAGAGAGAGAAAAAAGATCACATACAAAGGAAAACCCATCAAGCTATCATCAGACTTCTCAACCTTACAGGCCAAATGGAAGTGGCATGATATATTTAATGCAATGAAGCAAAAGGACCTGGAACCAAGAATGCTCTACCTGGAAAGATTATCATTTAAATTTGAAGGAGGGATTAAACAATTTTCATATAAGCAAAAGTTGAGAGAATTTACCTCCCACAAACCACCTCTACAGTGCATTTTGGAGGGACTGCTATAGATGGAAGTATTCCTAAGGATAAATAGCTGTCATCAGGGGAAATAAAACCAGAGCAAAGAAAGTAGAACAATTAATTACCAAGCAGATGCAAAATCAACTCAACTAACCCCAAAATCAATCAAGAGATAGACAAAGAATACAGAATATGATACCTAATATATAAAGAAGGGAGGATAAATAAAAAAGGAGGGAAAAAAGCCTTTAGGTTGTGTTTGTAATAGCATACTAACTGAGTTATATAAGACTCTAAGACAGTAAGGCAATTACCCTTGAACCTTTGGTAACCACGAATCTAAAGCCTGCAATGGCAGTAAATACATACCTATCGATAATCACCCTAAATGTAAATGGTCTGAATGCATGAATAAAAAGACATAGAGTCACTGAATTAATAAAAAAACAAGACCTATCTATATGCCACCTACAAGAGATTCACTTCAAACCCAAAGACATACACAAAGCGAAAGTAAAGGATGGAAAAAGATATTTCATGTAACTAATAGTGAGAAAAAAGCAGGAGCTGCAGTACTTGTATCAGACAAAATAGACTTCAAAACAAAAGAGTAACAAGAGACAAAGAAGGACATTACATAATGATAAATGGTCACTCAAACAAGAGGATATATCTATTATAAGTAGCTATGCATCCAACACAGGATCAACTACATATGTGAAACAAATACTAACAGAATTAAAGGGGGAAATATAATGTAATGCATTCATTTTAGGAGACTTCAACACACCCTTCACTCCAAAGAACAGATCAACCAGACAGAAAATAAGTAAGGAGACAGAGGCACTAAACAACATATTAAAACAGATGGACCCAATGAACATCTACAGAACACTCCACCCAAAAGTAGCAGGATAAACACTCTTCTCAAGTGCACGTGGAACATTTTCAAGAATAGATCATATGCTAGGCCACAAAAGAGTCTCAGTAAATTCAAAAAGATTGAAATTGTACCAACCAGCATCTCAGATCACAAAGGTATGAAGCTAGAAATAAATTACACAAAGAAAATGAAAAAGCCCACAAATACTTGGAGGCTTAATAACATGCTCTTAAATAATCAACGGATCAATGACCAAATAAAAACAGAGATCAAGCAATATATAGAGACAAATGACAACAATAATTCAACACCACAAAATCTGTGGGACACAGCAAAGGCTGTGCAAAGAGGGAAGTATACTGCAATACAGGCCTAAATCAGGAAAGAAGAACAATCTCAAATGAACAGTCTAAATTCACAATTAATGAAACTAGAAAAAGAACAAATGAGGTCCAAAGTCAATAGAAGGAGGGATGTAATACAGATTAGAGCAGAAATAAATAAAATCGAGAAGAATAAAACAATAGAAAGAATCAATGAAAGCAGGAACTGGTTCTTTGACAAAATAAACAAAATAGATAAACCCCTAGCCAGACTTATCAATAAAAAAGAGAGTCTACACACATAAACAGAATCAGAAATGATAAAGGAAAAATCACTACAGACACCATAGAAATACAAAGAATTATCAGAGAATACTATGAAAAATTATATGCTAACAAACTGGATAACCTAGAAGAAATGGACAACTTTTGAGGAAAATACAACCTTCCAAGGCTGATCCAGGAAGAAACAGAAAACCTGAATAGACCAATTACCAGCAATAAAATTGAACTGGTAATCAAAAAATTACCTAAGAACAAAACCCCTCAACCAGATGGTTTCACTGCTGAATTTTTTCAAAACTTTAGTGAAGACCTAATACCCATCCTCCTTAAAGGTTTCCAAAAAGTAGAAGAGGCAGGAATACTCCTAAGGTCATTCTACAAGGCCAATATCACTCTAATACAAAAACCAGGCAAAGACACCACAAAAAAAGAATATTGCAGTCCAATATCCCTGATGATCAAAGATGCAAAAATACACAACAAAATATTAGCAAACTGAATTCAAAAAACCATCAAAAAGATCATCCATCATGATCAAGTAGGATTTATTCCAGGGATGCAAGGTGATAAAACATTTGAAAATCCATCAACATCATCCACCACATCAAGAACAACAAAGACAAAAACCACATGATTATCTCCATAGATGCTGAAAAAGCATTCGACAAAATTCAACATCCATTCATGATAAAAAGTCTCAACGAAATGGGTATAGAGGGCAAGTACCTCATCATAATAAAGGCCATATATGACAAACCCACAGCCAACATTATACTTAACAGCAAGAAGCTGAAAACTTTTCCTTTAAAGTCAGGAACAAGACAAGGATGCCCAGTCTCCCCACTTTTATTCAACATAGTTCTAGAGGTCCTCACCATGGCAATCAGACAACACAAAGAAATAAAAGGCTTCCAGATTGGCAAGGAAGATGTTAAACTGTCCCTGTTTGCAGATGACATGACATCGTACATAAAAACCCCTAAAGAATCCATTTGAAAACTACTAGCTCCAATATCTGAATTCAGCAAAGTTCTGGGATACAAAATTAATACACAGAAATCTGTTGCATACCTATACACTAATGATGAACTAGTGGAAAGAGAAATCAGGAAAACAATTCCATTCACAATTGCATCAAAAAGAATAAAATACCTAGGAATAAACCTAACCAAGGAAGTGAAAGACCTATACCCTGAAAACTACAAGACACTCATGAGAGAAATTAAAGATACCAGTAAATGGAAACACATCCTGTGCTCATGAATAGGAAGAGTTAATATTGTCAAAATGTCCATCCTGCCTAAAGCAACCTACAGATTCAGTGCAATCCCTATCAAAATACCTACAGCATTCTTCAATAAACTAGGACAAATAGTTCTAAAATTCATATGGAACCACAATAGACCCTATAGCCAAAGCAATCCTGAGAAGGAAGAATAAAGCAGGGGGATCTCACTTCCCAACTTCAAGCTCTACTACAAAGCCACAGTAATCAAGACAATTTGGTTCTGGCACAAGAACAGATCCATAGATTAATGGAATAGACTAGAGAGCCCAGATATAAACCCAAGCATATATGGCCAATTAACATACAATAAAGGAGCCATGGACATACAATGGGGAAATGACAGCCTCTTTAACAACTGGTGTTGGCAAAACTGGACAGCTACATGCAAGAGAATCAAACTGGATTATTGTCTAACCCCATACACAAAAGTAAGCTCAAAATGGATCAAATACCTGAATGTAAGTCATGAAACCATGAAACTCTTAGAAGAAAACATAGGCAAAAATCTCTTGAATATAAACATGAACAACTTTTTCCTGAACGCATCTCCTCAAGCAAGAGAAACAAAAAAGGAACAAATGGGACTACATCATGCTAAAAACCTTCTGTACAGCAAAGGACACCATCAGCAGAACAAAAAGGCATCCTACGGTATGGGAGAATATGTTTGTAACTGACATTTCCAACAAGGGATTAATATCCAAAATATATAAAGAACTCACATGCCCCAACACCCAAAAAGCAAATAACCCTATTTAAAAATGTGCAGAGGATATGAACAGACACTTCTCCAGAGAAGAAATTCAGATGGCCAACAGGCACATGGAAAGATGCTCCACATGGCCAATTATCAGGGAAATGCAAATTAAAACCATAATGAGATATCACCTCACACCAGTTAGGATGGCCAACATGAAAAGGCTAGGAACAACAAATGCTGGCTAGGATGCGGAGAAAGGGGAACCCTCCTACACTGCTGGTGGGAATGTAAATTAGTTCAACCCTTGTGAAAAGCAGTATGGAGGTTCCTCAAAAAACTAAAAATAGAAATACCATTTGCCCCAGGAATTCCACTCCTAGATGTAGGATCCCATTTTCAAAAAGACATATGCACCCCTATGTTTATCACAGCACTGTGTACAATAGTCAAGAAGTGGAAGCAACCTAAGTGTCCAGCAGTAGATGAATGGATAAAGAAGAGGTGGTACATATACACAATGGAATATTATTCAGCCATAAGAAGAAAACAAACCCTACCATTTGCAACAACAACATGGATGGAGCTAGAGGGTATTATGCTAGTGAAATAAGGCAGGTGTAGAAAGACAAGAACCAGATGATTTCACTCATCTATTGAGCATAAGAACAAAGCAAAAACTGAAGGAATAAAACAGCAGCAGACTCACAGAACCCAAGAATGGACTAACAGTTGCCAAAGGGAAAGGGACTGTGGAGGGTGGGTGGGAAGGTAGGAATAAGGGGAAAAGGAGGCATTATGATTAGCACACATAACATGGAGGGGCACGGGGAAGGTAGTATAGCACAGAGAAGACAAGTAGTGATTCTATAGCATCTTACTATGCTGATGGACAGTGACTGCAATGGGGCTTGTGGCGGGGGACTTGATAATGAAGTAATCTAGTAACCACAGTGTTGCTCATGTGGTTGTATACTAAAGATACCAATACAAAAATATCAATAAGGAAATTACTATTGCATATGAAAATAAATAAATAAATGAATGAATGAATGAATGAATGAATAAATAAATAAATAAATAAATAAATGAATGAATGAATAAATAAATAAATAAATAAATAAAAATACCATTCTCCCCTGTAGGAGGAAGGGTTCCTTGGATAAATATCTAAAGCAGAGAATGTACAAAACAATACTGGAATCTTGTGTCAATAAGGTTTTTAAAAGGCTGGAAAAGTGACAGAGAGATGTTAAGAGGGCAAAGAAGTCAGCTTGAAGGAGTCTCATGTACCAAATGTGGGTCAGTTTGAGCATCAAAATAAATAATGATAGTAACAGGTTGTAACCCATTAAATAACATAGGAGTCTATGAGACTATACTGATATTAAATAAAGGGAGAGAAGGAAAGGTTTTTCCTACAATACAAAATGAACTTATAAATGTAGAAAAACTAACAAAATTAGAAAAATCACCATTTTAGCCCCTAATTAAATATCAATGGATGTTAAAATAGTGGATAAAATTTAATAAGGAATGGAATATTTACAAAGCCTCAAAGTACCTCCCCACAAAATACATATGAAGTATAAAGAAAAAAAGGGAGCTCCACAGTGAATAAGTCTAATAAACACCACCTCAATGAAGAAATTTAAATCAACATCACTGGTAAAGGAGCAACTAGAAACTGTGTAACACCTGACGAGATTCACTGAAAAGAACATAGAATCATGTCTGTGATATTTCTACCAAAAATACATAAACCGATATTTTTCATAAAGAAAGATCAAACAAATACAAATGAGGGATATGCTAAAAAATAACCTATCTGTAATCTTTAAAAAGTTTCAAAGTCAATATAGACTGAAGATTCCAGATGAAGTTAGACTAAAGGATTGTGATAATGAAGTGCAGTGTATAATTCTGAAGAAATTCTTTTATTATGAAAGACACTATTAGGACAACTGATGAAACTTTGAAGGGATCAGAGAATTAGGTGGGGGTAACATATCAATGTCAATTCTTTGATTTTGATGATTGTATTGTGGATATGTAGAAGAATACCCTTTTCATAGGAAATACAGACTAAGATATTTTAGGATGGTGAAGTATCATGTCAACAACGTACTCTAAAAAGGGTTTAAGGAAAAGTTACTTAATTCTTACAGCTTTTCTAAAGTTAAAAATTATTTTAAAATAAAAAAAATTTAAGAGAAAAATAAGAACATAATGTACATAATTAAGAGAAATATCCTCAGCATAAGAGAAAGAGAAAGAACTAGAAGTGGGATACAACAGACACAAAAAGACAAATACTACATGATGTCCCTTACATGTAGAATCTAAAACAGTCAAACTCATAGAAGCAGAGAGTAGAATGGTGATTGCCAGGCGGCAGGCAGGGGGAAGGAGAATGGGAGCCAATGGTCACAGGTTCGATTTTGCAAGAGGAATAAGTGTTGGAATCTACTATGCAGCATAGTACTATAGCTAACGATACTGTACCGTATACTTAAAATTTGCTGAGAGAGTTGGTATTATGTTAAATGTTTTTGCCACCAAAAAAAGAGATAATAATAAAGGGAGCAGGAGGAAACTTTAGGAGGTGATGATATCTATGGCTTTCATGGTGGTGATGGTTTCAAGGGTATGTACTTACCTCCAATCTCCAAGTTGAATACATTAAATATGTACAGCTTTTTACACATCAATCATACCTCAGTAAAGTGGTTTAAAATTGAAAAATGAAACTAGAACTGACCCACAGTTGCTTCCACATATGTGTGTACATGACGAGCACATTGCTCTGTCAGGATGAGAAGAGCCTCCTGAGCATGCTGCCTGACGCAACCACATATTACAAGAACAAGAAAGAAATCTAGAGAACAAAGGACCAAAGGAGGAAAGTTATTTATTGCACTTACTGTATATGCCACTAGTATTTCAAACAGATCTAATGAACCTATCCAGCCTGGTGTTTTGGAAATATAAATCATGGGCATGTATCTTTAAATCTAGAATATCAAAATGTGCTCAAATGATGACTTGAATCATTATCGCTGTTAGCTCTCAACCAGAAACAAAATCAGTTAAAAATGATTTTAATATCTCTCATTCCTTCAGCCAAATAAAAGCAGCAAAATTAGTCATAAGGGAGTTAATTACCTTTTCACTGAAGTACTGGCAGTGGCAATCTGACTTCTACTTACTTGTACAACCCCTATTTCTGAAAGATTCCTTAATTACACACGTAGTTTATGCAAAGCAAAACCCAGCCCAATTCTCGCATCTATTACCACAGAAAGAACTTCAAATTACTGTCTATAGCTGAATAGAGAAACTGCCTGAAAAATGCTGACCGAAAACTTTTTCTTTCTAATGGTAAAGAAATTAAAACCGATCCAGTAGAGTTGTCAAAGAGACAGGAAAAGAAAGTAACAAAGTATGGTGTAGTGGTTAGGAGCACCACGCCTTGAGTGAGGCTTTCCACCTACAAATCCTGGCTCTACCACTACGGAGCTGTGTGATCTTAGGGAAGTTACCTAACCTCCCTGTACTTCAGGCATCTCATCTCTAAAATGAAGATAATAATAGCATACTTGATATTTTATAAGCTGTTACAGCATTTAGTGGATTATTTTATGCAAAGTGCTCCAAACAGTAACTGGCACCTGATAAATGGCCAAAGAGCATCAGTCATTATTTAAATTGTTGTTATTTATCACTTTCCTATATGGTAGAACCACTGATCCTAAAACAGAGTCCTAAGAGTTATGCAGATTCTTCCACCCTTCATCACCAAGTATTGCAACAGAAACTGTAAAGCCAAATTTCACTCAAAGCAGGCCAATTTCACTGCCTTAACTGATTTGTCTAGTTATATCAAAGCAAAACACCAAGTGGGTCTGGCAAAAAATTATACAAATTGTTAAACAGAACCATTCAGACTATGTTGTGTGTTTCTAGCTAACCGACTAGCATCTGACTAAGTTGACCAGTAAAGCCAGTAAACACAGACTACTCCATTTGTACATAAAGAAAACAGCAATAGGCTAAGTTTAACATTGATCTCAGATACTGGTAGGAACAATCACCTTAAATGCAACATCAGATATGCTCTCCCACAACTACAAAACCTGAACAGGACTTTGAGACAGACAGAAAATAAATACAGAGGCTTCTCTCTTCATATTAACACAAGGCCTCTCTTAATAGCAATGTTGCCATTGCTTTTTTTTTAAATTAAGAATGATCCGTTAGTTAAATGAGTCTCTTTTCTATGTCAAAATAAAAACAAGACAGGAAACCAAGAAATCATAAAGGAAAAGAAGGGTATTTTTCATTATATTAAAATCAAAATAATTTTCTAGGGGGAAAAACACCAAAAATAGTATTAAAAAAGAAGAAATAAACAGAGAGAAAAAATATCCACAGCCCATAGGATAGATTAAGGTACAAAGAGTTCTTACCAATCGATAACAAAAGGATAATTTAGTTTTTAAAAAATGGACCAAAGTTATAGTCAAATAGATGAAATTCAAATGACCATAAGCATGTAAAAAATGCTCAGTTTCATTAGTCATCGAGGAAATGGGAATTAAAGCTAAATTGAAGTACTATTTTTCACCTATAAGAACAGAAAAAAAATAAGACAATATTGGTATCTTGTGCTGATATAATACATTTCAGTGAAAGTGTGAACTGTCTTACCAATTTTGGAAAGTAATTTGGAAATATTAATTAAAGTTATAAATACATACCTCCTTTGTTCCAAAAATCTTATTTAGATATAAATAAAAGCACCAGTGAGAAAATATATGTGTGGAGTGTACATAATTCATGTGTGTGTATGTGTGCATGTGTGTGTGTATATGGTATGTGTGTGTGTGTGTATATATATATATATTAGTATAGGTATATACTAATACTAGCATATATATGTATATATTATAAATACACACACACACAAACAGTATATATACATGCTATTACCTTCCTATTACTGTTATTGATTATCAAAAACATAGTGGCTTAGAACAACACAAATTCATTTCAATAACACAAATACCATTTTGGACATCAGAATTCCTAAAATCAGGGTGTCAGTAAGACCACATTCCTTCTGGAGGCTCCTTTCCAGCTGCCAAAGGCCATTTCCTTGTTTTTTCCAGTTTCTGAAGGCTACCTGCATTTTTTGGGTCATGGCCTGTTCCCAGCATCAATCTGACCTCTGTTGCCACATCTTTTCTGATTCTGACGCTGATCCACTTGCCTCCCTCTTACAAGGACCTTTGTGATAACACTGGGCCCACCGACATAATTCAGAATAATCTTCCATGGCAAGATCTTAATTTAATCACATCTGCATAGTTCCTTTTGCCATGCAGGCTAACATACTCACGGGTTACCAAGATTAGGAGAAGCATGGATATCTTTTGGGGGTATCTTATTCTGCCTATTTTTTCATATATACACAGACCCACACACATTTTTGCTATTCAAAAATGGTATTGGGCAATTTATCAATGAAAAGGAAATTAAATTCCTACTATACACCATAGCCAAAAATAAATTATGAAGACATTGAATATAAGAATGAAGAAAGTAAAAGCCTAAATTTGGAAAAGGGAGGAAATATTTTCACAAAATTTGTTCAAAGAAGTGATCCTTAAACCAGACACAAAATGACCCAGCATTCATACTTCTGAGAACACAGCCTAGAAGAATTCTGATACATGTACCATTATTTTTATTTCAGAAAAATTTGTGGTGGCCAAGAATTATAAACAACTTAAATAGCCATTCATAGGGTGATGATGAATCAAGTGTGATATATCATATGATGAAATATTCTACAGTAACTAAATTTTAAAAACCTTTATATGACTAGTTCTTCAAAACAATGTTGAATAAAAAATCATTTCATTCTTCTGCATTAAAACCTAAAAATGATTCCCTTTTCCACTCAAAACAGCTAAAGACTCTGCAATGGCCTAGAAGGCCCTATGCAATCTGGTACTCCTATTACTTCTCTGACCACATTTACCGTCCAGTTCATGCCAGCCGCACTGGTCACCTGGCTGTCCCGCAAATACACCAGGCATACCCTCACCTTAGAGCATTTGCACTGGCTGTCCCTTTCGCCTGGAATTCTCTTCTCCTCTATTTCCCTCATCTTCAAATTTTGGTCAAATTCCTCCTATTAATGAGGTGTGTCTTAACCATTCAAATTCAAATTGCAGCTCAACTCATACTGATACTTCAAAATCCCTTCCACTTTTCCACTTCTTTGTTTTTTCAAAACACTTAGGAATTTCTAACAGACCCTATAACCCTGTATTTTATTGTGCTAATTATTTACTGGCTGTCACTACTGGCTCTAACATAAGCTCCATGAGGGCTGGGGTTTTGTTCTGTCCACAGTTATTTCCTGAGACCTAGAACAGTGCCTGACACATAGGTGTTCGGTAAATATCTGTTGAATAAATGAACATAAGGATATTTAGTGCAGTATTGTTGTAGTGGGGGGAAAAAAGCCTGGAGAAACACTGAATGCCAATGGCAGGGAAGTAATAAATTCCTTATTATGAGATATCATGAGTGTATTTAAAAAGCATGAGTTAGACCTGTATCTGCTGATTTCAAACAGGTTCATGATGGAGAGAGAATGTAATGGCTGCTTATATTGGTTGCCTTGAGGAAAAGAAGATAACTTTAAAAAGAAGATTAATAAAATGGAAAAAACTTATGTGTAATATTAATTTGAAATATATACTACAAAGTTCTATCTATATTATTACTGCAGTATGTAAAAATTTTAAATGGATATGATCAATGAGTAGAAAATAACTTGGATGCATAAATGTGTTGACTAGGTTACTATGGGCAATTTTTGTCTCAGATTTCTTGTTATTTTAGTAGGACTTATAATAAAGTAACATTTTAAAAAGAAAGAAAATAAGGAAATTTTGACATTATATTTTCACAAAAGACCTCTAAAAGAGAAGCATTTCACTGATTTTTGAAGTAGAAAAGATGCCCTGGTTAATGAGTCTTTTTCCACAAAAAAACACATTCAGTCCTGGAACATATCTCGATCAGTCTTTCTCTATCATTATTAAAGAAATGAATATTCCCAAAATAAACCTCTAATGAGCAGTGTAAGTCTGCCACTTAAACCTGTTTAGCATGGGTAACAGCAAAAGTAAATTCAGTTTCCCCCTCAATATTATTATGTTATTTTATGCTAGCAGGATACTTTATAATTACTTTTCAAGTCGCTTTCATGTAATTTTTCTTTTGATCCTTTAAAAAAAAGGCCATAAAACACTGGTGGAGCAGATTATTCTTAGCCTGACCTTATAAATGAAAAGGAGATAGTTTGAATGACTACCCAAGGTCACTCAGCTACCTAAGTAGGAACAGTGCCCAGTTACCCTGACTACTTCAGTGTCTTTCCATTTTCACCCATAAAAATTTGGCAATTACATTCTTATAGTAGTTGTTAACTTTGAACAAAAAAAAACAAAGTAGTTGTTAACCAGTGAAATATTTTATCAAGACTTTGCTGTTTCACTTGACAGGTATACATATAAATACAAGTTTTTCTTTTTTTTCCCAGAGGAAACTTACAGAGAGAACAGGTCCCTGGTAAAGGATAGGAATAGGCTGGGGGTGGTTTAATGATTGTGCATTGAGCATTGACTCCCCTATACAGAATTTTATTGTTGTTAACAACCATTTGATCAATAAATATGAGAGATGCCCTCTCAAAAAAAAAAGGAATTAAAGTTAAAAAAACATAAAAAGAGTGAACATGTACGATCAGAAAAAGTTTTAGTGTTATGCTGTCCTGATGCACCTAAGCTAGTTCTCTTGGTTATTTGCTTTTAGAGGTGATTGACTTGTGCCAATGCTTTAAACCCTCACTTTCCACTGGTGAAGAACAGCCTGCATTTGTAAGGTGGGATGACTTGTCATAGAGTGACTCTGTAGCCATGTAGAGAATGAAGACACCTCTTGTGGTATAAACACTTCATTTTCAATTGACTTCATTATTACTACATGCTCCTATATGCACAAACTAAAGACAGGAGATGAGATACAGAAAGGAGGCAAAGATGAGAAGAGAACTTGAAGTACAGGAGGGTGGGTGCAGTGGTACCCAGCATTTCTCTGATTATCTTCTACTGAGACCAAACAGAAATACAGCACATTTCCCAGTGCACATAGCTGACTTCCTATACTTTTGACACCTCTATCACATTTCTGTGAGTTACCTACAGCACCCCTGTCTGCCACTTTTCCTTCTGGGAAGGTAGATTAGGGGAATTTTGCTAACCCTATGGGAAAAGAGAGAGAGAGGAGAGATGTGGCAACCAGAAGACTGAGGGCTCCAGCAAATCAAGAACAATGAAGGGTCAGATTATAGCCCCAAGAAAATGTCAGAAAAGAACTCATACCAAAACACTTTTCAAAATAGCTCTAAAATTGCAAGATTCTGCCTATTTATCAACCCCCCTACACACTCTAGAGAGCTGCTGGCTTCCCTCAGTGTGGTGTTGGTGATTATTTAGTGGAGTTGGTTTATTCTGTTTTTGCTTTCATTTTATATCAAGAGCTGGAATTTTTGAACACCTTTAAGTTGCCCCTTACATTATTATGAACAAGATATTTAGGCAGATACATTATAAATGTAACACAAATATATTTGAGTGGTGATTAAAAATAAAATTGATGTCCTCTTGGGCTAGATTCTGACAGTGGTAAATGTTATCCTACTACATGATATTATGGTATGGTGAAAAATTCTCCAAAAAATAATAAGATGAATAAAACAGGACACCCTGCAAGGGTAACTGAATAAAACAGGACATCCTGCAAAAAGGGAGCCCTTATTCGAGATTGTTCTCACGATTTCTATAAATAAAACCAAAATAAAAACTTAGTAAGATCAATAAAAATCTGCCTGTGCTGACGCTGGGAGACAGAGCACACCATTCCAGCCCACAGACGCCCCTGCCTGGCTCCATCCCCACTGGTAAGACACTGTCCTATCAGAAGGTTGGTGTCTTCATTTGCACGATGACAGAGGGAACCCCATATAATCCCTAGGACTGTTGAAAGGTTAACGATATTTGGCAAAAAGTGTTTAGAAATTTATCAATTAGTCACTATTACTTATTAGTAAAATCAGCAAGGATATAAACCATTCTTAATAAATGCAGGTTATTAAATACTGGGTGAGAAAATAAAATAAAATGGAGCAAAAGCTGTTATTAGAGGTTATAATCTTTATCATATTACCATAAAAAAAGACAAAGTACTCTGTTTAGTAAACTAAAGTGTTCAGGGAACACAGTAACAACATTAATAATACTAGCTTTGCATCAGTATGCTGACTTAAAACCTCATTTAACCTTACCAATGTGTATATTATTCATGTTTTATAATTAAGAAAAACATTAAGTGGCCTGCCCAAAGTAACCCAGCTCTAAACTCCAGATGGAGTTCCAATCTCTTGACTTCTGCGAATATGCTCTTTTCAAGAAGTGTTAATTTAGCAACATATTTGCTAATGAAGTTAGATGCCACTGCTAAATGACCAAATTCAAGGAAAAAGTTCTTAAGAAAAAATAACCTGTTGGTAAGGATGTAGAGTAACTGGAACCCTTGTACACTGCTAGTAAGAATGTAATATGGTGCAGCCACTGTGGGATACAGTATGAATGTTCCTCAAAAAAATCAAACATAAAATTACTGCTTCTAGACGGTTTCACTTTAAACGACTATGCCACAAGCATTTTTGCTGCAGGTACTCTTACTGCAAATATTTATACTGTATAACTAATTGGCCATAAAATTTTGCATTAAAAGATAAAATTTCATAACATCAAAGAACATTCATTAGGAAGGACATAAGGAAATATGAAAAATGGCAAAATTAAAAAGACTTTATTTGCAAAAATCAAAATATTTTAGTAAATTAAAAATGGGTAGTGTAGATTCAGGGCAAAACTGCACGAAAAACTGATTTTATTTGTGGATTGAACCTAAGTACTTTTCTTCAAGGTCTTTCAAATCTAGTATTATTTTTGCTTGTTGATTTGTCTCTCCTAATTTACCATTGTACTTTTTCTTTCTCCATTACAATTTCTTCCTTTATTATGAAGGTATCAGTTTCCAAAACCTAGCATGCATTTTTGTAACTAAGCTTTGTATTTCATTGTGAAAGCCTTCTACACTAATGTTTGTTCTGGATATATCATCACATGTCCACTGGTAGACATTCCGAAGTTCTACAGGAAATGTGGTTCAAAACTCTGTCCTATTGTATAGACCATTAGGAGGGCTAAGATTTACATAATACAAAAATGGGATTGCCATATCAATGGAGAAATTCAAACTGTCAAACCAATCTATCAATCAGATTTTTTTTTATGACAAAATTACCTTATGGCCAATTTGTTATGTGGGAAAGATGCTAGTGGCAAAGATGCTTGTAGTGAAAATAATTGGCATGAGCATTACCATCGTGGAAATACCTAAGCATGAGCATTTCCACTTTCAGGTTGAGAAAGCCACTTGTAATTGAAAGCAGGGATGCAAACAGATATTTGCACACCTATATTCATAGCAGGATTATTCCCAATAGCCAAAAGGTAGAAGCAACTCAAACATCCATTGACAGATGAATGGATAAACAAAAGATGGTATATACATACAATGAAATACTATTAAAAAGGAAATCAATTCTGACACATACTGCAACATGGGTGAACCTCAAAGACATTAGGTTAAGTGAAATAATCCAGTCACAAAAGGCCATATGCTGTATGATACCACTTATATGAGTTGCCTAGAGAAGCCAGATTCAGAGACAGAATGAAGAATAGTGATTGCTAGAGAAGAGAGGGGGAGAAACAGGTAGTTATTGTTTAATGGATACAGAGTTACAGATTTGCAAGATGAAAAGTGATCTGGGGATAGATAATGACTGTTGCACAATAATGTTAACATATTTAATGTCACTGAACTATATGCTTAAAAATAGTTAAAATGGTAAACTTTGTTATGTGTATTTTCTATATTTTTTTAATATTATTTTTTAAAAAATAACATTCATTCACTGAAGAGTATCTGTGATAGTTATTTTATCTGTCAACTTTGCTATATTATTGTGACCAGCTGTTTGATCAAATACCAGTCTAGATATTACTGTAAAGGTATTTTTTAGATATGATTAACATTTATAATCACTTGACTTTCAGTAAGACAGATTATCCTCCATAATGTGGGTGGGCTTTCTTTAATCAGTTAAAGGCCTTAAGAGCAAACACTGCGGTTTCCCAAAGAAGGAATTCAACCTTGGTACAGCTATATAGAAATTCTGCCTGGGTTTCCAGCCTTCAGCTTCAAGACTACAAACATCAAATCTTACCTGAACCTCCAGCCTGCAGCTTACCTATGGATTCACACTTGCCAGCTCCCCATTTGCATAGCCAATTCCTTAAAATAAACTAAACACCTCCCTGTGTGTGTATGTGTGTGTGTGTGATATTCTATTCATTGTTTCTCTGGAAATCCTTGATCAATATAGTATCTAAAAATCTTAAAAGTGTAGTTTTAGAAAAGATAATGTGTTCAGTGTTATTACCAGTAGAAAAATGCAAGTTAAAACCACAATGAGATATCATTACAGACATATCAGAATAGCTAAAATGAAAAATAGTGACAATACCAACAGCTGGCAAGGAGGCAAAGAAACTGGATCATTCATACATTGCTGGTGAAAATGTAAAATGATACAACCACTCTGCAAAAGAGTTTGGCTGTTTCTTTTAAAACTAAAAATGGACTTATTATGTGATCCAGCAATTGTACACATCATTTATCCCAGAAAAATAAACATTTATTTTCATGGAGGAATTTATACACAAATGTACATAGCAGATTCATTTATGTGAGCCCAAAAGTGGAAACTACCCAGGTATCTTTCAAAAGATGAATGGTTCAACAAACTGTGGTACATTCATATCATGGAATACTATACAGCAATAAAAGGCAATGAATGATTGTATGAAAAAATTTGAATACCTCCCAAAAAAATTATGCTGAGTGAAAAAGGTAAATCTCAAAAGGGTTTATATTGCAAGACTCCACCTCTGTAACAATCATGAAATGGCAAAATTATGGAAATGGAGAACAGAGTAGTGGTTGCCAGGGAGTAGGGGTGGGAGGGTATCATATACAGGAGGAATACAGAGGAGTCTTATGGTGGTGGTACAGTTGAGTATCTTGATTGTGGCGGTTGTCACACAAAATGCATGTATAACTGATGAAATCTGAGTAATCTCTATGGATTGTGCCATATTCTTTGTTGTGATATTGTCCCATGGTTGTGTGGGATGTTAGAATATTGGCATTGGAGATTTAGGAGAGGATGCATGGGAGCCCCTGTACATTTTTTAGTAACTTCCTATAAATCTATGGTTATTTCAAAATAAAAGTTAAACTAAATGCCTTAGTTTTTAAAATATTAATAGCAAATTTCTCTCTATAGGAAATCAGACCCCTATTCTATGTAAATTCTTCATTCTGGAGTTTCTTTAATAAACACACATTTTTCGTGACCCATTCTAAGACCAATTTTTTGTCCAACAATTTATTTCCCAAAGGTCTGTATAATGAAATAAAATTATTAGGGTGCAAAGTTAAATCTATTAAGAACTGTTTACAGGTTTGTGAAATGTAGCTATACAAAAGTATCAAGCCTAATGAACAAAATAACCATTTCCACTTACATAAATAATGTAATTCTATAATTTTTAACAGTTTATGGCCCTGTTTAAGAGAAATAAGCTTTGAGACCAGGAATGCCACAGACCATTCCACCACCGGATATTTTTATCAACTGGGTTGGTGCCCTTTCAATACCAAATTGATGAGCAATCATGGCAGAAAATCTTATTAAGCTACTTTGCATATTTATGAAGACCCGATAGCTTAATAAATGTTACAGGGTAATGAAAGTTTATGGAGATCACTAGAAATGTCAGAATAGTACTCCAAAGACACACTAAAATTTAGTAATTTTCATTTAAATCCCAACCCATCTAAAACAGAAACCAGTAGGGTTTTTTTAAATTATTATTAGCCTTGTCTCACTTATAACAAATCCAATTTTCTTATGTAGCTTTCTGTTTACCTAATATTTAGATGACCATATATACTGAAGTCCTGCCATGGCTAGGATGTGTGCAATAAATTTAAGGCATTAAGGTTTAATTTCATGAAAGTTGACTTCCATACTCTTTAGCTGCACATATAAAAGTTGATAGATAGTGAAAGAAAAGAAAGTGAATGGTAGTTAAGATTATAAATAATGCATTCTACCAATAAAACTGCAATAACACTATCCCTAAAGCTAAAATATTATACCATCAGGCTGTGGTTGGAAACTAGATAATGAATCAGATCCTCTTTTCTAAATAGAGCGTTTATCAGCTTAGAGTTTATCTCCACAGTGATAACTGTTACTGCTCACACTGGAATTATAGTTAAGCTTTTATGTATTATATCAACTAAAAGCAACTGATAATTTATAATGATAATAGCCTTTAAAAGGAGGTTTCTACAAGCTACTTGTCAAGTTCCAGTCAGAGCCTGGCCCTTTTTCTCCCAGCCACAGCATCCACCTCTGCCCAGTCTTGAGTGTGTCAGTGTCCTTCCTCAGTGGAGTGCACGCAGCACTGGGACAACCTGAACCCATTTGATGGCTGGCTGAGGATGAATGGAAAAGATAAATATCCAAAGCTATACTATATATCCCAGCCCAACACAGCATATAGGATTGTTAAAATGATTTCTGCAAATATCAAAGAAGCAATGTTTCTTAAAATGTACTTGTAATTTTAACTAACCCACAGAGATTACCCTGGAGAAAACCATAGTGGAATTAAAATCTCTAGCTAACTGACAGCTTTAGATGGGTAGGTTTTCTTTCTTTTTTTTTTCCCCCCCAGCTATTGAGTATTTTTTCAAAGGGATTCTCTATATAAATCCAGCCAAAACTGTTTACACTTATAAGCCAAACTGTCTCAACCAATGTCTTCTCTACATATTCATGTCTACTAGTCAAAAGATGATGTTTGAGATAGCTAAGAGAAAAAACAATCTGAATCTAAACCAAACCAGGAGGAAAATAAGTGTTAGATTTTGTGTCCTTTACTTTACAGACAAATTAAATAATTTTTGAGGAGACTTAGTTTACAGTTAATATTAGAGTACAAGGTCTTCTCCATATAAAGCTTTCTTCACCAAACCATGCAAACATACCAAACTGACCTTACATTAGATTAACTACAAAAGGATGCTTAATTCACTTTTCTTTCTTGCTGATTCAATTTTTTAAATTTAGTAAGTACATTTCCATTTTTTTCTTTCTCCTTCAATCATTTTAAATCAAATAAGCAAGTTTAACACCTTATAAAGTAAAGTTAAATGCATTGAAAGAATAATACTTCCCATTTAAATTCTATTTAAACAAGTTGGGCCCTTTTGACTTCAGCAAATCCCTTTAAGATAATTACTGCAACACCATTCAAGCTACACAGGGCCAGTTTCATTGTCTCCATTTTATAGATGAAGAAACTGAGGTTCATAGAAATTAAGTGATTTCCCAAAATCACATAACAATTAACAAAGAACTAACAATAAATGCTTAGTATATAGTTTCTTTCCACCTTCTCTGGATTTACTTGGGAAAAATTCACAATTTACACATACATTTTTAGATAAAATTTACTCTAATTTGAAAAAAAAATTGTGAATTAAAGCACAGAAATCCATAGCATACATTTATTTACTTCCCTTTAACCTTCAGTTCGATATCCCATATGCCGTTATTACTGTCAGTAACTGCAATATAATCTTAAATTTATCTTTAATTTAAAGTAGGAAATCTTTGAGCAGATACCTTTTTTGACTTTAACTGATTCCAAAGCCAATTATGCCTTATTTTTAGTCTCCCACAGAGCCCAATTCTTAATTATTTTCTTTTTGTGCAATTTAACCATTTGCATGATCTTTTCTGACTTCTTAGAAACTAAGCATGAATGTTCAGGGAGTTTAAACACAAAGCTAAGGGGACATTACATTTATGGAGATACCATTTACACACAGATATGGTAGAGATGTGCATTTATTAGGAAGTGTTTCTAAAAGGTCATACTCAAGTGGCTTACTCAAACAAAATCATTATGACTTGATAATTTTCTAGCAGATGGAAATAAAACATCCTGTGGAATGACTACTTTTTCTGTTTCAAAGAAGGATGTCCTATGGGCTAGCAGTGGTCCTGTGAAAATAAAATATCTATGAAATATTAGCCATGAAAGACAACTATATAAAATCCTTTAAATGTTTCTAAAGTGGGATATTTTAAAACTAAAAGGAAAAGGAGAAGCAGATAACAGATGACAGAGTTAATAGCTTAATTTTTTAAAGATCATGCTTAAATGTGTAATTAAGTAATTTAAAAAGTAAAAGAAGAATATAACTGAAAACATTTCAGGAAAATTTACTAAATAGCACATAGGAAATGTCCAACCTTATTAGTGCTCAAAGAATGTTGGCAAGGCTGTGGTAAAAGTATAATAAAGATGTTCTGTTAATGACATTGTGAACTGCAAAAGTCCTTTCAAAGAAGAACATGAAAATATGTAGTAAGGGGCATAAGTAAATCATAGCACGTTAACCTGATCGCCCACTCCTGGGATGTTATACCAGATGCAGACCCTGTGTTCACTAACCCAGCCCCAGCTCTTCTCTCCAGGGCTGATTTCTGACACATCACAGGAATAGTCAAGGAGAGTAAGAGTAAGTCTGATGGGTGCACCTTTCATTCTGTCTTCTTCCTTTTATAAATGGGAAGTGGTTGCTGAAACCATCTTCTGAACATAAAAGAAAGAACAAAAATATTGTAGAAACGTGGCCTTGAAGTGAGTGAACCGCTTAGCAAGCTTGGAGACTGTGACGCTGTTGGCATTGGTCAGTGATTCACCAATGCCAATAGCTACTACACACCTCCAGACTTGCTGGTTTGTTTGAGCCGACATGCAAAGGGATGAATTCAATAGGAGAAAAGAGTAATGTGCTAATGATTATTTATTACAAGATTTTTCTGTAAGAGTGAGAAAAGGAAAGCAACCTATGGCTGCCTACTGATTGGGAGTGTTTAGGAATAGTGATTCAAATGACTGTGGTAGGTTGATCGTATTAATGACCCCATTTTTTTTTACCCTTTCTTACTTTTTCACAGTTTCCACCATTACACTCCCAGTTATACTCAATAGAGAGGCGAGCGTGCCCCTTGCCTCTGAGGTCAGCCATGGGACTCACCTTGGACAATGGGATTTTAGCAAGCATGGCACAAGGAGTCTTGAGAAGTACTTCTGCAGTCATGCTTGTACTCCCACTACCACCATGGCCATCTCCATGAGAGCATTCCAGGCCAGCCTGCTGGAGGCTGACACTTGGAAGGGTGATGACACCATGCATTGTCTTTATATTTCTTTAAAATGGCATTTAAAGCACCATTTTTGTAGATTGGTGGCATGTAAATGACGGAGGAGTAAATGTAAATTGAAATAGTAGGGAGAATGAATGACAAGAAGGATGCTGAAGTGGGCAGGGAGGCACCGGAATGACATGAAGAATACAAACATCATTTGTAGGCTCAAGTGAAAGCACTATAAAAGGTGGAACATTAGAAGACATGAGAGACAGGAAAACTGATATGTTGAGTCAGGACGCAGGAGGTCCAGCACGAGCAAAAATGTAGCTGGAAGGAAAAGAAGTCTCTGCTCTCTAAAACAGTGGGAAAGAAGGGGACTTTCAACTATAGAAGCACAGAAAGGTATTAAACCTGCATGTGACCTCAAGGTCTCTATTTTCTTAAGCCCCAGTGCAGCAAAACTGTCTACTAAGAGAAAAGAGAATGAGGTGGAGAGGGGACAAAAAGTTTGAAAGAACTGGTAGAAGCCTGTAGAAGGAAGCTGAGTATGGGTAGCCCAAATGATTCCTGAACTGCATTGAAGCATTATTGTATCTGTCTGAAAGAAGTTATGCTTGAGAAAACTTTGAAAAGCACTTTGAAGTGACAGCAGAGAAAAACCTATATAAAAAAATACCTTCATGATTATCTTGATTATTGGTAATTCTTTAAAGTTTCATTTTTAAAATTCCTTATTAATGTACCTAGGATGTAGACTCAGTAAGACATGGGAATTTCAGTATGAGGTATAAAGAATTCAAATACAGATCAAAAATGCCTAGATGAGTGAGGCCAAGATGGCAGCGTGAGTAGAGCAACAGAAATCTCCTCCCAAAACCCCATATATCTATGAAAATATTACAAAGACAACTCTTCCTAAAATAGAGACCAGAGGACACAGGACAACATCCAGACCACATCCACACTTGCGAGAACTCAGCACCTCACAAGGGGGTAAGATACAAGCCCCGGCCCTACAGGACCCGAGCGCCCCTCCCCCAAGCTCCCGGCGGGAGGAGAGGAGTCAGAGAGGGAAGGGAGAGGGAGACCAGGACTGCTGAATACCCAGCCCCAGCCATCCGGACCAGAGCACAGACACAGTGCATGTGCGGGGTCCTGAATACAAGGGAAACAGGGCGGCAGGACCAGTGAGCAGGTACCTGAGGCCGACACCAGAAAACAAATGGGAGTGGCCATTTTTTTTTTTTTTTTGGCGAGTGGTTTTTGGAAATCTTAAAGGGATAGGGAACCCAATACTAGGGAAACAGGGCAGCAAGATCGGTGAGTGGGTGCCTGAGACCGGCACCTGAGGACAAAGAAAATCATGCATGTTTCTTTTATTTAATTATTTATTTAATTATTATCTTTTTTTGTTGTTGTTGCTGTTGTTGTTTTGGTTTGGAGAGTGCTTTTTGGAAGTCTTAAAGGGGCAGGGCAGGATACTTAGTCGAGAGGCAGGGAATCTGGGGATCTCTGGGCACTCTAACCCCCTGGGCAGCAGGGAGCACAGAGGCCCCTTACGGAGATAAATAGCCTCCCGGCTGCTCCCCCTCCAACAGGGCTCCACCATTTTGGAGCAGCAGCCTGAGCCAGGCAATGCCCACAGCAACAGTGGAGATAAACTCCATAGCAGCCTGCCAGGAAGCAGAAGCCCTGTCTGTGCACAGCTGCCCAGCACAAGCCACTAGAGGTCGCTATTCTCCCAGGAGAGGAAGGCCACAAACCAACAAGAAGGGAAGCTCTTCCAGCCGTCACTCATACCAGCTCTGCAAACTATCTCTATCACCATGAAAAGGCAAAACTACAGGCAGACAAAGATCACAGAGTCAACACCTGAGAAGGAGAAAGACCTAACCAGTCTTGCTGAAAAAGAATTCAAAATAAAAATCATGAACATGCTGACGGAGATGCAGAGAAAAATACAAGAGCAATGGGATGAAGTCCGGAGGGAGATCACAGATGTCAGGAAGGAGATCACAGAAGTGAAACAACCCCTGGAAGGATTTATAAGCAGAATGGATAAGATGAAAGAGGCCATTGAAGGAATAGAAACCAGAGAACAGGAACGTATAGAGGCTGACATACAGAGAGAGATAAAAGGATCTCCAGGAATGAAACAATACTAAGAGAACTATGTGACTAATCCAAAAGGAACAATATCCATATTATACGGGTACCAGAAGAAGAAGAGAGAAGAAAAGGGATAGAAAGTGTCTTTAAAGAAATAATTGCGGAAAACTTCCCCAAACTGGGGGAGGAAATAATCGAACAGACCATGGAAATATACAGAGCCCCCAACAGAAAGGATCCAAGGGGGACACCACCAAGACACATAATAATTAAAATGGCAAGGATCAAGGACAAGGAAAGAGTTTTAAAGGCAGCTAGAGAGAAAAAGGTCACCTATAAAGGAAAACCCATCAGGCTATCATCAGACTTCTCGACAGAAACCCTACAGGCCAGAAGAGAATGTCATGATATATTTAATACAATGAAACAGAAGGGCCTTGAACCAAGGATACCGTATCCAGCACGACTACCATTTAAATATGATGGCGGGATTAAACAATTCCCAGACAAGCAAAAGCTAAGGAAATTTGCTTCCCACAAACCACCTCTACAGGGCAACTTACAGGGACTGCTCTAGATGGGAACACTTCTAAAAAGAGCACAGACCAAAACACACAACATATGAAGAATGGAGGAGGAGGAATAAGAAGGGAGAGAAGAAAAGAATCTCCAGACAGTGTATATAACAGCTCAATAAGTGAGCTAAGTTAGGCAGTAAGATATTAAAGAGGCTAACCTTGAACCTTTGGTAACCACGAATTTAAAGCTTGCAATGGCAATAAGTACATATCTCTCAATAGTCACCCTAAATGTAAATGGACTTAATACACCAATCAAAAGACACAGAGTAACAGAATGGATAAAAAAGCAAGACCCATCTATATGCTGCTTACAAGAGACTCACCTCAAACCCAAAGACATGCACAGACTAAAAGTCAAGGGATGGAAAAACACATTTCAGGCAAACAACAGTGAGAAGAAAGCAGGGGTTGCAGTACTAATATCAGAAAAAATAGGCTTCAAAACAAAGAAAGTAACAAGACATAAAGAAGGACACTACATAATGACAAAGGGCTCAGTCCAACAAGAGGATATAATCATTCTAAATATATATGCACCCAACACAGGAGCACCAGCATATGTGAAACAAATACTAACAGAACTAAAGAGGGAAATAGACTGCAATGCATTCATTCTAGGAGACTTCAACACACCACTCACTTCAAAGGACAGATACACCAGACAGAAAATAAGTAAGGACACAGAGGCACTGAACAACACACTAGAACAGATGGACCTAATAGACATCTACAGAACTCTACACCCAAATGCAGCAGGATACACATTCTTCTCAAGTGCGCATGGAACATTCTCCAGAATAGACCACATACTAGGCCACAAAAAGAGCCTCAGTAAATTCCAAAAGACTGAAATCCTACCAACCAACTTTTCAGACCACAAAGGCATAAAACTAGAAATAAACTGTACAAAGAAAGCAAAAAGGCTCACAAACACATGGAGGCTTAACAACATGCTCCTAAATAATCAATGGATCAATGAACAAATCAAAATGGAGATCCAGCAATATATGGAAACAAACGACAACAAAAACACTAAGCCCCAACTACTGTTGGACACAGCAAAAACAGTCTTAAGAGGAAAGTATATAGCAATCCAAGCATATTTAAAAAAGAAAGAACAATCCCAAATAAATAGTCTAATGTCACAATTATCAAAATTGGAAAAAGAAGAACAAATGAGGCCTAAGGTCAGCAGATGGAGGGACATAATAAAGATCAGAGAAGAAATAAATAAAATTGAGAAGAAGAAAACAACAGCAAAAATCAATGAAACCAAGAGCTGGTTCTTCGAGAAAATAAACAAAATAGATAAGCCTCTAGCCCGACTTATTAAGAGGAAAAGAGAGTCAACACAAATCAACAGTATCAGAAACGAGAAAGGAAAAATCACAACGGACCCCACAGAAATACAAAGAATTATTAGTGAGTACTATGAAAACCAATATGCTAACAAGCTGGAAAACCTAGAAGAAATGGACAACTTCCTAGAAAAATACAACCTCCCAAGACTGACCAAGGAAGAAACACAAAAGTTAAACAAACCAATTACAAGCAAAGAAATTGAAACAGTAATCAAAAAACTACCCAAGAGCAAAACCCCGGGGCCAGACAGATTTACCTTGGAATTTTATCAGACACACAGAGAAGACATAATACCCATTCTCCTTAAAGTTGTCCAAAAAATAGAAGAGGAGGGAATACTCCCAAACTCATTCTATGAAGCCAGGAACACTCTAATAACAAAACCAGGTAAAGACCCCACCAAAAAAGAAAATTACAGACCAATATCCCTGATGAATGTAGATTCAAAAATACTCAATAAAATATTAGCAAACATAATTCAACAGCATATCAAAAGGATCATACACCATGACCAAGTGGGGTTCATCCCAGGGATGCAAGGATGGTACAACATTCGAAAATCCATCAACATCATCCACCACATCAACAAAAAGAAAGACAAAAACCACATGATCATCTCCATAGATGCTGAAAAAGCATTTGACAAAATTCAACATCCATTCATGACAGGGATGCCCACTCTCCCCACTGCTATTTAACATAGTACTAGAGGTCCTAGCCACGGCAATCAGACAAAACAAAGAAATACAAGGAATCCAGATTGGTGAAGAAGAAGTTAAACTGTCACTATTTGCAGATGATATGATATTGTACATAAAAAACCCTAAAGACTCCACTCCAAATCTACTAGAACTGATATCGGAATACAGCAAAGTTACAGGATACAAAATTAACACACAGAAATCTGTAGCTTTCCTGTACACTAACAATGAACCAATAGAAAGAGAAATCAGGAAAACAATTTCATTCACAACTGCATCAAAAAGAATAAAATACCTAGGAATAAACCTAACCAAAGAAGTGGAAGAGCTATACCCTGAAAACTACAAGTCACTCTTAAGTTAAATTAAAGAGAACACTAACAAATGGAAAGTCATCCCATGCTCTTGGCTAGGAAGAATTAATATCATCAAAATGGCCATCCTGCCTAAAGCAATATACAGATTCGATGCAATCCCTATCAAATTACCAACTGTGTTCTTCAATGAACTGGAACAAATAGTTCAAAAATTCATATGGAACGGCCAAAGACCCCGAATAGCCAAAGCAATCCTGAGAAAGAAGAATAAAGTGGCAGGGATCTCACTCCCCAACTTCAAGCTCTACTACGAACCCATAGTAATCAAGACAATTTGGTACTGGCACAAGAACAGAGCCACAGACCAGTGGAACAGATTAGAGACTCCAGACATTAACCCAAACTTATATGGTCAATTAATATTTGATAAAGGAGCCATGGACATATAATGGCGAAATGACAGTCTCTTCAACAGATGGTGCTGGCAAAACTGGACAGCTACATGTAAGAGAATGAAACTGGACCATTGCCTAACCCCATATACAAAAGTAAATTCAAAATGGATCAAAGACCTGAATGTAAGTCATGAAACCATAAAACTCTTAGAAAATAAACATAGGCATAAATCTCTTAGACATAAACATGAGTGACCTATTCTTGAACACATCTCCCCGGGCAAGGGAAACAACAGCAAAAATGAACAAGTGGGACTATATTAAGCTGAAAAGCTTCTGTACAGCAAAAGACACCATCAATAGAACAAAAAGGAACACTACAGTATGAGAGAATATATTTGAAAATGACAGATCTGATAAAGGCTTGACATCCAAAATATATAAAGAGCTCACATGCTTCAACAAACAAAAAGCAAATAATCCAATTAAAAAATGGGCAGAGGAACTGAACAGACAGTTCTACAAAAAAGAAATACAGATGGCCAACAGACACATGAAAAGATGCTCCACATCGCTAATTATCAGAGAAATGCAAATTAAAACTACAATGAGATATCACCTCACACCAGTAAGGATGGCTGCCAACCAAAAGACAAACAACAACAAATGTTGGCAAGGCTGTGGAGAAAGGGGAACCCTCCTATACTGCTGGTGGGAATGTAAATTAGTTCAACCATTGTGGAAAGCAGTATGGAGGTTCATCAAAATGCTCAAAACAGATTTACCATTTGACCCAGGAATTCCACTCCTAGGAATTTACCCTAAGAATGCAGCAATCAAGTTTGAGAAAGACAGATGCACCCCTATGTTTACTGCAGTACTATTTACAATAACCAAGAATTGGAAGCAACCTAAATGTCCATCGGTAGATGAATGGATAAAGAAGACATGGTACATATACACAATGGAATACTACTCAGCCATAAGAAGAGGGCAAATCCTACCATTTGCAGCAACATGGATGGAGGTGGAGGGTATTATGCTCTTTGAAATAAGCCAAGCGGAGAAAGAGAAATACCAAATGATTTCACTCATCTGTGGAATATAAGAACAAAGGAAAAACTGAAGGAACAAAACAGCAGCAGAATTACAGAACCCAAAAATGGACTAACAGGTACCAAAGGGAAAGGGACTGGGGAGGATGGGTGGGTAGGGAGGGATAAGGGGGTGAAGAAGAAAGGGGGTATTAAGATTAGCATGCATGGGGGGGAGGGAGAAAGGGGAGGGTTGTACAACACAGAGAAGACAAGTAGTGATTCTACAACATTTTGCTATGCTGATGGACAGTGACTGTAAAGTGGTTTATAGGGGGGACCTGGTATAGGGGAGAGCCCAATAAACATAATATTCTTCATGTAAGTGTAGATTAAAGATAAAAAAAAAGAAAGAAAGAAAAGGGGGATTACTCCTTGATAGGATAAAACTAACTGTAAATCAATGATTAATGCATGCTTTAAATATCCTTAATTTTGATCACTTAAAGGGTGTCAGATGATCGGCTATGGAGGTACACTTTTCTGATAATATTCCTTTCTCTTAAAAAAAAAAAGCAGTTCCTGTGTGGTGACCTCCAATGAGTTCTACACAATGGTATAAAGGGCATATCAAAGTGTGGGCAAAGGGTCTGTTTGTGTTTATACAGAGGATCAAAGCCTAATTTGGCTACCCAGAAAATGAACTAAGATACAATATGAAGAAGAACTTCCAACATCAGCACTCTCTGGAAGTCATACCAGAAGATGATCATCAAAAAACCTCAACAAAGATCCAGGCGATGCTGCAGTTGTAGCTGCATCCATCCCACCGGTTCCCTGGACTTGCCACTGGAATGAAGGAGGAGATATCTAAGCTGGCCTGTGCTTTCAGTAAAACAACAAACTTGACTGGATCTATACTGTTGGAACTCAACCAAGAATTAGGAGAAGTGCAAGTTGTAGCGCTCCAAAATCTTACAACTACAGACTATCTACTGTTAAACGAACATATGGGATGTGAACAATTCCCAGGAATGGGTTGTTTTAATTTGTCTGATTTCTCTCAGACTGTTCAAGTACAGTTGGACAATATCCATCATATCATAGACAAATTTTCACAAATGCCTAGGGTGCCTAACTGGTTTTCTTGACTTCACTGGAGATGGCTGGTAATTATAGATCTGCTTTGGTTATGTAACTGTATTCCTATTATGTTAATCTGTGTGCACAATTTAATTAGTAGTTTAAAACCTATACATACTTAAGTTACTCTACAAGAAGATATGTCAAAGAAATAATCAATCCTCCCATGTTTCCTTCCATATGCTACATCTATAGCTTTTCTTCTTCCTTCCTAATTACAACCCTTAAATAGAATTCGTGCCTCATATCGAATTTACCAAGTATCATAATTCCTCCAAGCGGTAAAGATACCTCAAGACAAATGCTGGGCATAGAAACCACAGGGCATAAATCTGCAAAGAAGTAAAAAGCTAACCTTTTCAAACAATATGGCTTCTCTCTCACTTACCAACTTTACATCTCCCTGTATGGCCCCGGAAGATGACTGGTTAGCCAGAGACGGGTAAGATTTCTCAAGGGAGGAACAACCTAAGACAGGCACAGTCGCAGGGGGGGCCATCAGGTGAGTAATTGGGGATCAACAGAGGCTTAGAACCTCACGCCCCGTGTTTTGAGAGTAATCTTCTGCATCTGTGGATGTTTTAATGCCCTTGTCTAGCTTGGATTAACACATAGTCTACAGGCACACACCTGATCATCTACATTTACTCTCTTACAACACTAAACTATGTTTTCTACCTTTATCTTGCATCTACCTACCACTTCAGCATTTTATTAAAAATAATAATAATAATAATAATAGAGGGAGAAATGTGGGATCCACATATAAATCAAGTATAAAAATCAAACGAATATTCATATTTGACCTGATTGTTTATAGTTCATAATGCATGATCAAAACCAAAAGTTTCTGTGATGACTGCCCTTGTACTGTTCACCATGTAAGAACTTATTCACTATGTAAGAATTTGTTCACCATGTAAGAACTTGTTCGTTATGCTTCAGAAGATTGGAGACTGACGAGAATTAGGCTTGGGGTGGATTAATGATTGTGCATTGAGCATTGACTCCTCTATACAGAATTTTATTGTTGTTAACAACCATTTGATCAATATATATGAGAGATGCCCTCTCAAAAAAAAAAATGCCTAGATGAGAAAAAACCCTAAGTTATCTTTATTCATTCAATTTACAAGTATAACTTTACTTAGAACATCTTAACTGCTCCATTACTTCATGTGATGTTTTTCCTAATTCTATTTTTGCTGCTTTAAGAATTTCTGCCCCAAACTGCATTACAAGAGTCTTTAGTTGTAAAATCCTTAGTAGCATTTTGGAAATAAAATAATCAAAAAAAGAAAAAAAAAGGATCTAACCAGATATATACACGCATAGTAGTGTTTTTGGTGAAAAACATGATTTAATTCCCCTTCCCCACTGCACCATATTGCTTTATTTTAAAGCATGCTGAAAGAAGCTGATATAAATGATTTAAAAACTAATTTAACTTTGACAGCCAAGGAACAAAAAGTCATGGAGTGGGCTCCAAAGTTATTAACATCCATAGTTCCCTTGATTGACTTTACTAAGTTAAAACATAACTTGAGCAAGCTGTATGATTAATACTGTACTCACATATGGCTCTATCCTCAGATAAAGGCACGTGATATGTGTACAAACTCTACAACACTTTCCCCATAGGTTTTTAACCTGTTTGGGGTTGTGAACCTCTCAAAAATGTGTATTTGCATACACACATTTAAATTTTGCACATAGATTCCAGGAGGTTTACGGATCCCACAAAGCCCATGCAAGGGTCCCCACTGAACCTCTTCTGGATACTGATTTCAAAGGTTCCAACAGATTGGTGAGTACCAAACCAAACCAAACTACTTTTGTCCTGTTCAGTGCTGCACCAGCCTTACCTAGAGTGACAGTTGAGTGTTACCAAGTTGACATTTCACTTGATGCATCAAGACACAAAAGATACAAGATCAAAATGCAGAAATTATAGAAAAAAATATAAAAACTGGTCCTCTGACTGTTGGAACAGGCAGCCAGGTAAGGACTTTTAAAAAGGGGGCCAAAGAAAGGATTTTTGTTGGAGTCGTTTGGACAAAACCATGGTGTCTGCCCAACTCCCTCTCTCCTAACTGCTCCCTCACTCAAATCTAAGCAAACCAGCACAAGAAGCTTCAGCGGAACACTCAGCGAGCATGGTACCTCTGACTTATGTACCTCTGAGGGGAGGCAGAGTGGACTGGGAGCTGACCCCTAACCTGAGAAATCCAGAGGGGCTAAGAAGTGACTAGTTTAGAGGGAAATTGCTAGGAAACGTTGAAACTGGCCTGTACTCCCAGAAATTATCAGAGGAAAGGATGCAAAAGTGTTTCCATGTACCTGCATTGACTATAGACAAGTAAAAGCCAGTGTGGGGTGAACATCAGTCCAGTCCAGTGGGCAAAAAAAGGCAGCAACAAAAAGCTGAGTGGAGTTAAAAAATTCTAGGGCTTATAGATGGAGGCTCAAATATCCACTGACGTTGATTTGCATCCTCCCTCCTCCTCCCAAGACAACTACAGGGGAGAAATCCTAGAATTAGGAATCATGGAGGGAGCCACAAAGAAACCCAAAGATAGTGAACTTTATCTACCTGAGCCAGCTCACAACAGTTCCCTTTCAAGTATGAACTTTGTTATAGCCTTACCCCCTTACCTCTCCTCTTTCTCTTCTCCCCTTTGTTCCTGCGGGGATAAGAAGCAGCCATGACTTGAGAGGTCAGGTGAGGAAGAAAGAAAAGGACTGTGACACTCTCCCACAGCAAGGGGCGGCTCAGATGAATGACAAGTCAGTTATCAGGTTGTGATTCTTGTGGAGGACTGAGGACTCTAATTTCTGAACTGAGAATGTTTGTGATTTAAATCCATTGTAGATGTGTGTTTCACTTAAGAAAAGTCCACTGAACCTGTCCACATTTTTTCGTGGAAAAGCCTCTCCACTAAAAACAATTTTAGAGAGGCCAGAGGAGACTAGAACAGGATTGCATTTTGGTTGTGTCCCA
The DNA here is from genome assembly GCF_040802235.1 of Manis javanica. Taxonomy (NCBI): domain Eukaryota; kingdom Metazoa; phylum Chordata; class Mammalia; order Pholidota; family Manidae; genus Manis; species Manis javanica. The sequence goes on from NC_133158.1 coordinate 142,582,826, forward strand.
CGAATCGTTTGTACAGCATGAAAACGTAACAGCATTTCAGAGGCTGCAAACTCTTGGCAAGCATGCCTGATAAAGCTAGGAGTTGAGTTTATTTACCTGCCAAATGATGTTTTTTAATTTAATGGGAATGCATTTAAGCAAAATAGGCACCTTCCAATTCAGCCTCTACATGGCTGACATCCACTCCCACTTACCTTTTGGAGTCACTTGCTATGTCCCTGCCTAGTCAGGGAAGGTCTCCACACAGATGACTTTTATTTGGATTCAAGAAAAGTCAAAATCCTGGCTCCAGTATGTATTGTCTTAGAGACCATAAACAAGATATTTAATGTTTCTGAAGGGTCTTATCTATAAAATACATTAAACCCCTATCTCACCAGGTTAGTTAGAAATTAAATAAGCTGCTGTGTGCAAGTTACCTTGCACAGAGTGATGGCCCAGTGAATGTTAGCTTCCTTCCCCTCCTTTATTTTTTATTACTAAGTTCATTAGATGAGAAAATAGGGTTGTATAAATAAATGTTCATTGCACGTACTGCTAGCTTTTCTTTTAGCTGTTTTGAAAGCTTGAACAAAATTACATTAAGGGAAAATTCCACCTAATTATAAATAATAACAAAAAATTGAGTTGGCCTCGATTAAAACAATTTCTTTCAAGATTCTTCAAAACATTAAAGTTAAAATATGTGGCAACAATATAATTAAAAAGTCAAAAGCCTTGTTTTTGCAGCAAGGTAAACGCATGAAATTTTTTTAATTCTCTCCAAAGGACTGTGTTTACATTCCACTTGGCCTCATCAATTTTTATTTGTTTTTTTAATGTCATATTAAGGTCCTTTTAAATAACTTTTTCAATAACTGTAGCTTCAGGGTGATTAAAATTTGTCTTTGAGTGAGTAATTTCAACTGCTGGCTTTTCCAAGGAATTACACATTCTAACTGACATTGACAACTCACCAGGTAAAGTTACAATGGCTTGTCGACAGATCAAATCTAAGTGAAGACCTTATTTCTGCTGACATAACTAGGGATTCAGACATAATCAAAGCAGCCCAAAAGTAAGTGTAACCCAGGCAGTTGCCTAGTCTAACTATGCATTCTCAGTGTTAACCTCTCAGGTTTGTCTTTGAGAAGTGATTGTCGCCCCTCTACTTAGGCACCTCCAGAAAACAACTCATCATGACTAGGAACATCCAATTAAGTTTTAAGATAGGTGTAATTTTTAGAGAGTGTTTCCTTATATTGGCCAAAATCAACTGGTTCACTGTCAGAGATAACCTCCAGTCTCTGACATCTAATCTCTACATACAGAAATTTTATCTGCTTAGAGAGCTCAGCTAAAATCTAAGGTGAATGTGGCCCAGCTGGTGGTAGGTAGTAGTTAAGCCAGCTGATAACTGTTTTTGAAGGCATCAAAATTGATCTCTTTTAAAATCGCTTGTGTGTGTAACTTCTTTATGAATGAAATCTGGGGTAAGGAAAGGTCAGTGTTGCTAAGGGATGACATCTAGAAAAAATGGGACCCTCCACCTCTGAGAGAAAATAAAACCCCTTTTTCTTTGTCAACTGACTGTTCTTCAAAACCAAGAAACTGCTGGGAAAGAAGCTGTGGACCCAAGTCACCTGCAACGACTTTAGCGATGTCAGCTTTCCTGTGTAACAGATGCTGCACTAAACGCCTTATTCTCACTTAATCTCCAGTCACCCACAGGGCAGGCGTTATCATCAGTGAGGACACTGAGACAGAGAGAATAAAGCAATTGCCCAAATTCATACAACTTGTCCACGGAAGAGGCAGGATTGTTATATCATCAGTTGGACCCTAGAACCCAATCTCTTCAAGTCTGTGCAACTGGCAGCTTTCTCAACATCTAGTTACCCAAACAATTTAATGCAGAGTACTCAGCCTATATTCTGTTTTTTCTTCAGAGATTACCTGCAAGCAGTAATCTAAATTCTTCAGTCCTTGTCATTTATATGTTATACAAACTGTAAGGTCTTCTTCTGGAGCATGTGGCATCCAGGAGAGTAGTTCAAGATAGTTTCCAGCAGTATAGGTGATGTCAGCACCAGACAAAACTGCAAAATTCATCCCTTCTGCTCTCCCTCTAGATAACACTCTCCACCTTACTCTCAGACAGAAGTTGGGGGTAGTTAGAGTACTAGTGGGAAGTTGATCAATTGTTGAGCTCTTAAACTATGTAGACTAGTATTGGACTGAGGAACTATTAGAGATTATTTCTTTTATATTACTGAAGCCTGGTGAAAACAATTCTAACTAATCCTCAGATGACAAACCAAACAAGCTTTTCTCAGATGACAATATCTAAAGGAAGGGGAACCTTGCCCACCCCACCCAGCAACATGTATCACTACTTGAACACCCAGTGCAAACACACATTCATTCCATGTGAATAAATGTGAGTAAATGAAAAACAAACATGCTAAATCTGAAATAACATCCATTATTTAGGCTATACTCTCCAGTCTAAATAATCTAAGCAGCAGAATGGCCCTGGGATTATATCATAAGAGTGGACTAAATTAGTTGGCATTTATTTTCTCAGACCACAGTCTGTTAGCTATGCCAATGAGGAGAGACATGCTTCTAATGAACATTACTGGATCAACCATTCTTCACATCCTCCTAATAGAACCCCCAACATGACCCAACCTCTACTGACCCATTAGGATTTTGCTCCAAGAGTAGGTCCTGGATAACATTAACCAATTATCATAACCCCATTCCTATTGCCAGTGATTGGTTCAGCAAACTAGGTTTAACCCAATAAATTCCATAGGTTCCTTTGGAAACCATTTCTGGCCCAGGGATGAGCACATGGCCCAAAGTAATGCAAAAAGCCTGAAGAGTGGACTTTATTCTACTCTTCTATTGGCAAGGCCATCAGTTCAGAAGCTTTACAAAAATTTTAAGTAAAACCCACAGTTTGTTTTTTTCCTTACTATAAAATTCAAACTGGTAAGGTAACTTTCCTCCACAAAACCGACAGATGTCCCAGTTCCTTTTACCTTACTGCTTTACCCTTTTCCATACCAGACTTCCATCTCAAGGACAAGCCCACCCGCAAACCTCACTCTACCCAATATATACATGAGCGGATTTCATATAGGAATTGGCTCACGTGATTATGGGAGTCAAGAAGTGCCACCATCTGCCATCTGCAAGCTGGAAACAAGGAAAGCCAACAATTTAATTCAGTCCCAGTCTGAAGGCCTGAGAAACCCAGGAAGCTCATGTTGTTAATTCTCATTACAAGTCCAAAAGCCCGAGATGGGGGCGGGCCACAACTGGTTGGAGTCTGAAAGCCCGCGAACCAGGAGCACTGACACCTGAGGGCGTCCCGGCTCAGCACAGAGCAAATTCACCCCTCCTCTTCCTTCTTGTTCTAGTCAGGCCCTCAGTAGATTAAATGATGCCCACCTGCTTTAGCGAGGATGTTCTTTACTCAGTCTGCTGATCCAAATGCTTATCTCTTCCAGAAATACCTACACAGACACACCCAAAAATAATGTTTTACCGGCTCTCTGGGCATCCTTTAGTCTAGTCAACTTGACACATAAAAGTAACTATCACAATATGTAATAAGGAATAATAGCTATTGGGTAACAACTACAGTGTCTGACATATTAGAAGAGAATTATTTTCTCCTGGACATGATCAAGGAAACATGTTTCCACAAAAGTTGCTGGCAACCGTGTTAATACAAGGAGAGAAGCTAGCCTGAGAATAAAGACAATTGCAAAGAAGGAAGAGCTGAGAGAGAGAATAGCAGAGAAGTAGAATGAGCACCCTGATCTCTTCATCACTGGGCCTCACACTACTTTCTGACCACCTGTTATGTGAGATAATAAGTTTCTTTATTCGTTGCGTTAAGTTTCCCATTAATTGTTGCTGAAAGGATTTTAATCACTACAATAGCCAATGACTTGAACTACTAGAAACAAAACGAAAGAAAAGAAGGAGCAAGTGGACCCCAATGACCTCAATAATAATTTAATGAGGCTTTAATTTCTCTATTTAGATAAAGATCAAACTTCTATACTGCTTTTTACTCTATCCCCCCCAACAAATTCTGATGGCTCCATGAATACCGATAAGTAGCTTTTTACAGGAATGTTTTACATCATCTGCATTTAAACAGAACTAATCTGATGCACATAACAGGATGGGCTGCATTGTTTTAAATTGTAGGTCTCTCTTAAGTGTGGTACAACAGTGATATATCTTAATTAGAGACATTCATTGTGATCTCTAAGTTTATTTAAATTGCTCAATGGCTCAGTTTGAAGTAGTGTTCACTGAAGCTGCAAAAGTATGAATAATAATCTAAAATCATCATCATCACACGCTAAGAACACCACCTAATATCAGCATAAAGCATGAAAGTACAAGAAGGAATGGAAAATGTGAGGTTTTCATCATACCATGAAATGTTCTATAGTCACCTAAATATTCACACAAAATACACTGTACTTAAGCTATTCTAAGTTTTAATTCATAATTCTGTAACCAAGTTTAATTCCCAAACTCATACCTCAGACAGAGTCCCATTGCAAAGACTGATTTATGCTTTTCCCACATACAGGGAAAATGACTACTTCTATCACTTGTTAGAGCAAACATTATAGCAATAAGCCACCTGATTTTGCAAGGAAAAATCAGTTGTAAGGAACACTCTTCAACCAAACAAAACAGAAAGTTGACTGCTATTGTGAAATAGAAATTACACTATAAAACATTCATCATCTCCCCCATTCCATACCAACCTCCCCACTAAAACATGTGTTCCCATGCTTAAAGACCCTCAGGTCATTCTGAGCATGGCTGAATAACTAATACTGTCACATCATTTCTAAATTAATGAATAACTGCACAGAGAATGGATACTTCCAAATTATTATTGCCTGAATTTGAATTTTTTCCCACAATAATCTCACCCCAAGACAAGTATTTCAGATCATTATTCTATATCCACTTCTAATATCAACTCTTTTAGTGTTGCATGAAAGAAATCTTAGAAAGAACATTTCCTTTGAAATGCAATATTATCTTCTAATCACAACACTTGTCAGAGAGATTTCGATTCATCTGTAGTAGTTAGTTTCTAAAACAAGTACATAAAAACATATATACATATATCATGGTAGAATGTATTGATCAGCAAATATTCACACTGAATGAATCCCCCCAGTGTTTATCAGTACCATTTACAGATTGGATCCTGAATGGAGAGGGTGATGAACAGATAGACAGACAGATCAATCTAACTATCTCAGATTTTAGCTGCAACCTTTTTGGAAAAATCTACTTCACTGGATTCTCATCAAATGCATTCTGCATGATTTCACCCACTTCCCCCTATTCACAGTTCTCCAAATTCACCAACCTCTTTCTAAACTCTGTAATTCTATCTATAGGAGCCTCTGCCAGGAATGGCCTGCCTCCCTTTTTCACTAGAAAAGTACTTGAAGTCACTGTTTACTATAATCTCTTCTGTCTTTCCCACTGAACTGCCAGCTCTATGAAGGCAAAGACCCATCCTTCTTGTTTGAAGCTGTATCCTCAGCATCTGGCGTGATACCTGGCATGAGATAGATGCTCAGTATATTCCTATCATATGGATAAATAAACCAGTGGCAAAGCTCCCCTAGTCCTCCCAGACTGCCTTCAACCTCTTTTGTTTTGTTATGATTAACAAATACTTTAAAGAATTTACAAACCTATATGATGATTAACTATCACAGCATCCGACAGTAAGTGACCAATAAATATTTGAAGAGTAAAATATTTATGGCAGAAACATATGGGATTATTAAATCCATGCCCCCTTTCTGTTTTTAGCACACTTAACTGAGAACTGGTGTGACAGTGAGAGAGAAAATAGTACTTTGCTTAGGTTGGACATCTCAGGACCATGTTTTCTTTTCTGACATAGTCTAACCTTAAGGATGAGTGGAGAGTGCTTGGGTCTGGCCAGGCATGCACACCCATGTTTAACTTTTTAAAACTATTTTGGTCCCTCTTTCTCATCACATAAATGATCTTCATTGATATTTCTTTTTTGTTGTTTTTTAATCCTTATTTTCAAGGTCACTTTAAATCATTCACCTGCCAATAAGGTGTTAGACTCCACTTCCCTATCTAAAAGCATTCATTAACTCCATAAGCATGTTTTGTCATCCCCTGTAAAATCTTTATTGCAATATTAGCACTGATTTCTAAGACAACAGTTTTGCTGGAACATCATACCATAAGGTTCCCTAGCTGGCAGTAAGCCACTGATGGTCAATCTTTGAAAATAGTCCTGAGACCAGCAATCCAGGCACAGCCCTATATTCTTTAATCCTTTCCTTTTCTTAATGAAGCAGTCGTTTATTGATTATTGATAAATAAATTTATTTCCTCTAACATTTCCTGAAGCTAATTGGCCCAAATTCAAAGAAAACTTTAAGAAGTGACAGCATTGTTGAAGATTAGAAATATAAGAAAGTGCCTCAATGGGTCATTCTTATCTCCCAATATACCTCAAAAAAAATTCTCCATCAACTTTCTAGTTCTGAATTCCACCATCAGATAATCTTTTGGTTGGCTTCATTTCCTTTTAAAAGATAATATCCAGGTGCTAAAGTAACAAATAAAGAATTGCCAGTCACTTACTTCTAAGCATTAATTCACTTTTTTGGAAGCAATTTTAATCCCACAGAGAGAACCATCAGAGAGCTTACATTTGAGAGTTTTAGAAAGCTAAGAGGAATGAAGGGAGAAAAGGGGTCAAAACAAATTGACACATTTGCAGAAAAAGAAAAGTGAATTAAAACTCAATAGTCTTATATGCAGACAGTCTAAAGAAGTCATCATAAGAAAAAGTCCACTAAAATTTGGCAAAAAAAATTGAATGAGCACTTCACAAAAGAGAATGTACAAATGGACAATTATCAGATAAAAAGATGTTGAACACTTTAAGCTACACACAACAGCACGGATGATCCCACAGACAGAAGGCTGTGGAAAGAAGCCAGACACAAAAAACTACACACTGTATGACTCCATTTATAAGAAGTTCAGGAACGTGCAAAACTAATCATGATAAAATAAACTAGAGATATCTTATACTTTTGGGGTAGTGTAATTTGACTGAAGAGGACACAAGGAAGCCTGCCATGTACTGGAAATTTTTCATATCATGACATGGTGGTGGTTTCATGGGTGTAACCATCTGTTTAAAGTCATCAAGCTGCACATGCAACATTTGTGTACTTTCTGCAGGTATCATACCTGCAATAATTTCTTTTTTTGTTTCGATCAGAACACTTCAGTTGGAATGTGAATGCTACTGTCTGTGATCCTTGAGTCACATATTTTCAGCTGTAGAATCTAGGCTTTGGATTCTCTTCCCCCAAGAGGAGCTGGTGAGGTGATTATCAAGATCCTCTCCAGGCTCTTTTTGTCCTTGGCTTTTCCAGGTCAATGTCTGATGTTGCCACAGAATTTACAGTCTTCTTCTGCTTGTCAATCCAAGGTCTCAGAAACAAGATTTAGAGTCCCACCTGGTAACAGCCAATTGTGAAAATGTTGTTCTAAAGTTTTTTGTTGTTGTTTACATTTTTCTCCTGCTGAGGCTAAACCTTTTGAGGTAAATTGCTTACGTGCTTTATAGAGTAGTTAAATAAGAACATCAATCAGCCAACTTGGACTAAGTGTTTTCTCAATTTCTCTTATTTAATCCAGGTATTTAGGTCCTTGGCCATTCTCAAGACAAAAAAGATGGAACAACATTCTTTACTTAGTCACCTCTTCCATTTGACTGTGACTTCCTTAAAGACAAGAAATCATCTCATTTATCTTCATGTGCCTGGCATCCAGCCTGGTGCCTGGTACATAGTAGGTCCTCATTAATTCCTCTTGAATTAAAATGAATGAATAAGACCTTCACAGAACCTTTTGCCAGAGGCAATTTTAACTTGCATTCCACACCCAAGGAGAGTGGGCGTGCTGCTTTGGCAATAGCTCTGACATTGAATAATCTGGATGTTCCAAATTTCTTGTTGCTCATTTATCCTCAGGAAAAAAAGGGAAGCAGGGGAGGATCGTGTTTGCGGACCTGGCAGACAACATCTCAGACTCATCACCCTGTGCGACGGATCAGATGAGACAGCATCAGGACCAAGGCCACCTGCCCTGCTGCTGTCTTCTGACTGCTGATGTTGCCTTAATCACTGAGCCGATGCAATTTCCTGCTGCTAACCCTTGCTATGGTCTATTGGGAGGTCTCATTTGTCACTGTCATTACCTTTCAGATCAGCAAAACATCCATTTTCAGTTGGGCCCTCCTTCAGTGCCTTATTCAGGTGCATAGGAAGCTCATGGCCCACATAGCGATCCAAGATAGTGGTCTTGGTGCCTAAATATAAAGATGAATACATACATTTTGCTATATTAATTCTATTAAGAATAATTTTGAAGGAAGGGTGAACCTCAGTCTCATCAAAAGAAGAATATTTTATTTCCATATATCCTTTGTAAAACACACTTAAAAGTTTTTTTTTAATAATTCAGATATTCTACAGGAGGGCGTTGATTAAATGCTTCACTCCAATTCAACCAACACTATCACCTCTGATACTATGCTGAGCCCAAACCAGACCTGATTTCACCCCTTTCTCAGTTCATACACCTATCAGCTGAAAAAACCAATATATATCTGACCCCCAAAAGGAATCTGAACCATGTACAAAATGCACTTTTTCACATCTGTTGGCTTTCTTATTAAACAAACATCTGTCTAACACCATCTGCCAGGCAGAGTTCTAAGAGTTTTACAAATATAAACTCACTTATAACACCAAAATCCCATTTAATAGATACAGAAACTGAGGGACAGACAGACTAAATGTCTTGCCCAAGGTCACATGGCTAGTAGATGAAATTCTAACCCAGTGCATACTATTCCCAGTCCATGCATTTAATCACTACAGTAAGATCACAGAAGTTCTTTGGACCTAAATGTCAGACCGCAGGTTTCCAATAGTATTCTGACAAATAAATTAATTAGCTAATTAGTTCTTTCAGCCTTTCAGCCCTAGCCCAGAAACAAGGAGAAAGATATGTTTGTGTGGGATGCATATATTGGTACGAGGGTGTGTCTATGCACCTGTGTGATATCCTCTACCACTTTCTCTCACACTTTCCATCTCATGGTCACCAGTTGGGTTTCCAGAAACAGATGTGCAGAGAGGGTTTGAGGTGAGATCTTCGTTAGAAATCAACCCCTGTGAAGGAAAGGGAGAAGAAGCAAAACCAGGCAGGGAAGAACTGAATTGCCAGTAAGGACCAGCGAAGCCTCAGCCAACCAGCAGAGAGCCGTGGAGAGAGTTCAGCCCACCCAGGTGACTGCAAAGGGTGGAAGTGGCCAGGCCTTCATCCACCCACCTTGTTCGGTTACTGGATTTGGGCTGTCCTGGGATGGGCATAACATCAAAAGAGGCGGCCCTGTAGCTGAAGCCGACTGTGAAGAAGCTGACAGCCAGCACCAGTCTGCCAAGCAGGGCACCTAGGCTTTCCATGAAGAGGATCTGGACGGTGCATCTCTATGTCTACCAAACTCAAAAAGCATAATAGCCTAAAAGTCCTACAAAGTGTATAACCCCTTAACCTCTCTGACCTCAGTCCCAACTTCCTGCAGTTCCACTGGCCTCCGTGAAGGCAAGCTCCCACTGGGTAGTCACATGACTTATTCTTTGGCCTTCTCCACATCTTGGCTCAAATATTACAGCTCAGCAAGGCTTTTTCTGACCCCTATTTTAAAACCCTCTACACACTCCCCACCTGACCCTGATGCTCAGTCCTCTTCCCCTTTTTTCCATAGCATTTATCACCTTCTGGCAGACTATATAATTAATGGCTTAAAGATTCCTTAATTCTTTCTCTTCATAAGCACTATGAACACAGGTTTTTTTCTTCCTATCCTGCTCACTCATTTATCCTCAGTGCCAGGAACAGTGCCTGGCACACAGTAACGCTAAATAAATGAATGACTGCACAGAGAGTAAGAGAGCGAGGCTTCTGCCTTCTCAGCTCCTTCCACAAGCTAAAGATTAGAGAAATACTGTCCATGTATTTACTACCTCAGAAGGAAGGACCCTGAATATAAAAATTTCTCACACCATTTCTATTACATGCAACACACTTCTTATAATTCAAATAGCACATATGCTTTAATTCTAGTTCCTAGAACAATCAAGCACTCCTACTAAATTTTTCCACCAAATTCACATGGATTATATGTTAGGCTGATCAAAACACCCAACTACAGTCTCCATTGTCAGCAAAGACCATTGATTTCATCTGAGTTTTATGAGGACAGCTCTTGCACCCCCTGCTGAAAGGCCAGTGCATTCCTGTTTCCCTTCCCTTTCCCTTTCCACTTATACCATTCTTCTTCCCATTATATCAGGCTTAACTAGCAAGCTTTTTAGTAAACTCTGCCCTACTCCTTTGGTTAGGAATGTGGGTTCATTCTCCCCCAACTACCAGATGGGTGTCCTTCAGCAAACTGCCTAATTGCCCCAGGCTTCGGTCTCTTCACATGGCACATATCACTTAAGGCACTTTGAACATGTAAAGTTCTGTGTCTGGCCCATTGTTAAGACCTAGGAAATAGTTATTATGACTCCATAATTCCCCAAATCTCTCTCCTGCCTGCCCCCTCCCATCTGTATCATTGGCAGCTGCATTGCTCTCAATTTTTCCTTCTCCCTAAGTTCTTCCCAGTGGGAGATAAAAGTAGATGGGTTCCCACTCACCAGGAGCATGTCATATCTAGAGACAACAGGAAATATATGACCTCCTTCCATAGTTGTAAGTTTCTTATTGTAACACCATAGAACCCCAGTAGTCCTATACCCAAACAGGAAAAAAAAAGTGTATCTCTCTGAAATAGAACATAAAACATGGTATTTCATGAAGCCAGTTCTTAATTATGAAATCTAAGTCACCATCTTATTTACTGTGCAACAGACTAGTTTGTTGCTTTTTTTTAAAGGAGGAAATCAAAAGCAAAGATACTCTGTGAGGACCACCTTGTGGAGAGACCTACCACTACCTCATCACTTTGGACCCTGCCAATCTGTTCCCTGAATGCAGATTTAATGTGGCTGGTTCTGGGAACAGAGCACTAAATGGACAAATCCCTGGCCTCATGGAAGCTGCTTTCTAGTGGGAAAACTGGAGAAACAAGATCATTAAGGGAAATACATAACATATGAGATGGTAGTGTGTTACAGAGAACAATTAAGTAGGCGAGAAGGTCAGGACATGGGGGCTGCAATTTAAAGTCAAATGAACAAAGAAAGCCTCACCAAAAAGGTGACATTTGATAAAGGCTTGAGAGGAAGGGGTGGTCATGCAGTTACCTGGGATAAGGGCCATGTAGTTAGAATGCCACATGCAAAGCCCTAAATGGATATACGCTTGGTAAAATTGAGGCATAGCATTAAGGGCAATGCCCAGAGCATGAAGGAGATGGCAGGAGATGAAGTCAGAAAGAAAGCAGAGGCCAGATCACATGGTCATAGTAAGGATTCAGTTTCTACTCCAGAAGACACAGGAGCTTCAAGAGGCCATAAACAGAGGAGTAAGATGATCAAGCTTCCTTTTTACAGGATTGCTTTGATTGAAGGAGGCAAGGGCAGAATTAGGTGATTTAGCCTTTAGTCTCTGCCCTGGGCCCCGTGCTTTAGGAGATCCTGCATAAAACAAATACACAACATGTAAACTTATGATAGTACCTAAGGCATCTTTCTTAGAGATCAGGGTTCAATTCTGGTGCAGCATAGCCTGCAGGCCTCAACATGTACTCCTATGACTACCATCTTTCAGGTCCTGAACAAACTCTCCTCCACACCACTTGCCTTAAACACATCAAAGAAAAGATAACTGCCTCCAAAACGCCATCACAGCTAGTGATTGGATTGCTGCGAACATGGGAGATGGCACTGCTTTGGAGTGGGGGGGAGATTTGAGCAATGGATGTGCTTAATTAAGAGAAACACAACTTACCAACTTCCTCTTGGAGAGCATAAATGCCATAGATAGCAAAGATTACATCCTACTTGTGCTGAGCATTCATTTTCTAGCTTCTTTGTGTTCTAGTTCATCATTTTTGAGATACTCATGAACTGCCCAGTGTTTGAAACAGCTGCATACTTAATAACTAGGAATAGTAAACAATTCATATCTAAGTTTTATTTATGCAGTCCAGATGCAAAATTCATGATGGATCTAGATTCTAAAATGTTATTTTAAGAGCTGATGAAAATGGCAAAATAACTGATGGAAGTTTAGATGAAGAAATTTAAATATTTTGCAGGATTGTTTACAATACTGATAATATATCATATGCAACCCCAATTACAGTATTTGAGTATGATATGTAAAGTTCATGGTTCATTTCCAAACTCCATTGTTAATTCAGCTGAGCAAACTTTCTCCAAATTGGAATTGGTTTTTAAAACTAATTTTTAAAATACATTGATACAACAAAAGTGGTCTAATTTGATAAAATGCCAATAGAACATGAATTATGTGCAAAGTTGGTTATGAAAACATGTAGTTGCTGTAATTAAGTTTTAAAAATAACACCTATAGGATAGACAGTAATTCATGAATTAAACGTCTATCTCTTATTAGTCAATGCGAACATCACCTGCCCACTGATAGAACACTCTGAGAGGCACCATAGCGACTCAGTCATTGTTGGTATTTTACTTATTGTCCTCATTTAAAAACCATAGATTTTTTTTAACTTTTTCAACAAAGAAGTGTAAAGAGAGAAAACATATTTTAAGTAACTCTGGTAATAACTTGATTCATAAATGTTAACTATTTAAGTACATATTATGTTAGGCCCCACTTACATTTTGGCTGTGGACCCTTGTATCTTAGGGGAATCCAGTTTGGAGGTTATTGCAATAAATAATCCAGGCAATGAATGATGGTGGTTTGACCAGGGTGATGGCAAAAGAGATGTAAGAAGTCTTCAAATTCTAGGTACTTTCTGAAGGAAGCACCAAAAGGATTTCCTGACAGACTGGATTTAAGTATGAAAGGGAAAAATCCAATGATACAAGGTTTTTAGCATACACACCTCTGGCAAAAGTTGAGTTAGAGTAGGATGTGGGAGCAGCAGCTTGCTGAGAATTTCAGAAGCTTGGTTTTGTCATGTTAAGTGTGAGATGTCGGTTTAACTCAGAGTTTAATACTCCAAGCAAGCATCCAGAGAAAGGTCTGTTTATTCGGCAGTGATTAAGGTAACAGCAGGGCAGGGTTTGTATTCAAGTCCTTGGGATGGAAGGGACCCACTCTTATTTCTGTGCTTTTAACAAGATGGGAGACATGGTATACTTGAAAGAATGGGACACTGTTGTGACGCTTCTCCACCATCGTAGCAGAAAGTGTTAGAAAGAGCCTAGAAGCCACCTCCCAAAACCATCCCAAAGGCTAAGAATTCCCTTGGTTTGGATGCTACCCAGAAAATGTTCATAATTAACCACCAGTCCTATATCCTAACCCTAAGCTTTTAACTTCAGCCTTCCTATAAAATGTTTACCGCAAACACACATGGAACACACTGTAGGATAAGTCCTCCGTGAACCGCCACTCCCCTATGGCCCCCTGCCCAGCTGCCTTTACATCACATCCTTTGACGTGGTTTTTCTTCCATCTTCCTAAGCCAATTGGCTCTCAGCCTCCCCAAATCCAACCCAATGATGGAGAAATCATAAAGAAGAAAAAAAACCTATCTATATACAGAGAGAGAAAACTCAAAGTTCCTGAAACTCTTCATTACCCCATCCTCAAATTGGAAATGAATGAAAATTCCAAGTGCAAGCATCACTCTTTTAATCACTTGTGAATTATCGTGCTCTCCCTCTGACAAGCACAAGCAAAGCCACAATTAAAGCAATATTGCAATCTAAATTGAGAAGAACTGCTGAAAGAAGGGGGAATGTCAAGAGTAAACTTTACAGAAGCCTGCTGGGTAATCTTCAGATGAGAAACTAAAGCAACATTTCTAAAAGCGGCATCTTACAAAGAATGCTGTCCCACAGCATGTTATTTGGTGAGTTCTATCTTCAAAATAAATGTGGGATCATTGGATGAAACAAAATTTAAAACATTTCTTTTCTGCAGGACGGCAGAGACTACACTAACATACTTTATGAATCTTCAAGAGGGAAATAAAGAAAATACCATTTCCAACATTTGTTTAGCTCATAATAATACCTTCCAGAAGGGTTTTCCTCTGAACAGAGTCTGAGAAACACTATTTTAATGTATGTGAATACATACATATATGAACATATGATATACATACACATATGTACGCACACATATATATATATACACATATAGGAATCTCAAAAGTGAGTGATGTTTTTCAGTTTGTCGCTCAGAGCAAGACTGGAAAGATGCCCATCACCCACTCCCTAGGATTTGAAAATCTGCATAACTATATTCCTTCATTAAACCAAATTCAATTTGGAGTCAATAAATTTGCTTCTTAAAAAATGAAGCTGCTGAATTATTATATATTCACAGTTATTAAATATATTGCAAGTGAATTCCCAAATACCCACCGGTTACAGCAGTATTATCATTGAATAATCAGAATTAATTATTACAGAGATGATGGTAATAAGGCCAAAGAATTTATCCAAATTAAATGCTCTTCCATGAAGAGCTGAAATTTTAGATAAAAAATGATTAAATTTTCCCCTTGAATCACTGGGGGACATTCAGTTCTCCAAAGCAAAATGACATGATGAATGGATGGATCTTTGCTATTACTAAGCAATACCTTTTTCAACTTTATTTTTGTCTTTTATTCAGCATACAAGTCCATATAATATGGATTTTTTATATGTAAACCTTTACACACTCACAAATTTTAAAGATATTTTAGCTAATCTTTACCCTTCTTTGTGCATTTTCCCGAAATTGAACTAACATGAGAATAGTTCCATTTTGTTGATGGGCAGGTCTCCCGACAGAATTAGAAACTATGGAGAAATACCTGCCCATCGTCTGTCAGCTGTTAGCCTCACATTCACACAGAAAAGAGTTACACACATTTATGTGAGATGCAAAAGATATTTAGTAAGAATATATTTATTAACTACAAATCTCATTCATATATTTATACACAAGTATTATTTAAATGGCATGAGAAATGTTATAATGCTAAAAGAAAAAAGCTACCTATAAAGTTAGTAGACATCTGCTCTAAATACATATAAATATCTTTATTTAAAAAGCTGATGTCTTAAAATAGGAATAGCAATTGTAGGTTATTTAATTTTTTCTTATTTTTTCTGTATTACTTTTATAATCATGAAAAAATGATGAAGGTTATTTTTTTAAAAGAGCACTACCCCGTGCTACCTGACTGATTCCACTGAGCCCAAATAACAGTATTCAAGACACAGGCTTATGGTGAAATTCCAGGATTTTCCTCTGGGTACAAAAGAAACCCAGTGAAAACGCTGTCATCCTCCGGGCTGACATACACTCCGTTCCAATCTTTTGAAACTTCCAGCCAGACTTGGTCCCCTGCACTTAACTTGAGGATGATGAGGAGAGAGGCCTGGTCGATTTCATGACCAGAGAGTGTTTCTCTGGACTTGAACTGCTTCTTGTTCCAGGCCACCAGACCAATCCGAGCAGGCCGGCCCCTCACAGTGATGTGGTAAGAAAAAACATAGGCCCCAGGAATGCTGCAGTTAAATTTCCCGGTGACGGGGCTGTAACTCCCTTGATCGTTGTAGAGAACCTTGTCAAATTTGATCGGGAGGTTGGGAGGAGGGAAAGGCTTCGATAAAGCCGCGCTGAAAGCTGACTGTGCCGTTCTGGCCGCCTCCCCATTGGAGCCTTTGAAGCCCCGAGAGCCCTTCTTCCCAATAGATCCTCGGACCCCTTTGCTCCCCGGCTCACCCTTCAGCCCCACAGGTCCCTCAGGACCCGGAGGGCCTAACCCTCCCTTCTCTCCCTTAGCCCCGGGATGGCCTTGGGCCCCAGGCAGGCCCTCTGGGCCTCTGTTCCCCTCCGTTCCCAAATCCCCCTTGCTGCCTTTCTCTCCTTTCATGCCCTCCTCACCTTTCTCCCCTTTCCCCCTCTTCTCCCCAGAGTCCCCGCAGCAGCCCTTCTCCCCCACGTCCCCCTTCTCTCCCTTGGCCCCAGTCTCTCCGGTCAGGCCAGGGGAGCCTGCAGCCCCTCGGTCTCCTTTGTCTCCTTGGGTACCGTTTGCACACATGTCCCCCTTGGAGCCCTTCTGTCCTTTCACTCCCGCCACGCCAGTGTTTCCTCTGTCACCCTTAGGACCAAGTCCACCTGAAATGGAGAATTAAAATCATGTTTAAGGATCACATAGGCTATGAACAGTATGCTATTATCACAGAACTCACAAAACAGAAACAAAACCTACTAACTGGGCCTGGAAACCTGGTTCTTGCCTCAGGAATGGCTGTACCCAGGAGACTCATACTGAGCCATTCATTTTGTGCTGCTCTCTCATGAGGTGAAGAGTTAATGTTACCCAGAAGCAATGGCTCTATTTAGATCTCAAGTATCTGGCCCTATTTTTTTTTTATCTTTTAAGACAATAAAGAATATTAGAACCATAGTTGCACATTGTATTCCATTGCATTTTGGCCCAACCCACATATTCTCCTAAGTCTCTGTATAGTCCATCCAAACTCAAAATCTTAGAAGCAAATAAACTGAAACCCAGAAAGATAAGGGATCTTTTTCCCAAGGACAGCTAGAGAGAGGAGCAGAGCTCACACACTATTACTGAGTCTCCAAATCCCTAGAACAACGATTGTTACACTCGGGCCAGTCAGTAAACAGAATCACTAAAATAGTGATAGCAATTTATATTTCCATCTTACTTCCATGATAATTTTAAATGCACACAGGAAGGAAATCAGGAGCTGTGCTGCACAGGTGATAGTATACAAAGGAGAGAGCCTATACTCTACCTGGCTCTCCGGGCTTTCCTGGGTATCCTGAAACTCCGCTTGTTCCTTGGTCCCCACGGTCTCCCTTAAGTCCTAAAATAATACCAAGAATAACCTTCTGCTAACTGTATTGGTTATGATATAACTAACATCCATGTCACATTCCAGTGCTTCCTTTACCAAAATGTGTAAAGTTAAAGCAGAAAAAGAACTTACTGAACATCATTAGAAATACTTTGTTCCAATTGATGGTAAATCACTTGAAGGAGATTTTGGGGCAGTGCCAATCTCTTCAAACAGAATCCAGCTTCTCCTTGGCATTCCCATACCTCTTCAAATCACTCACAAAACTCATGACATTCTGCCTTGTGTTATGCATGTATGCGTATTTTTCCTATTATGAATATTGAATGACAGTTAAAATGCCCTCTTCTTTAAATACCCCACAACGCCTGAGAAATTGTGTCCTGCAACATGTAAGCTGAAATACAGAGCACAACATTCTGCAGTTGGCTACAACTAATCGTAACAAAAACCTATCCAGGAAAAAAAAAATAGAACATCAAGGAAAGGCCAGTTTTCATTTTGTTTGGAAAATTTTTCAATACTCATCAGACAAATTTTAGAACTGTGAGAATTTGTGTTTGAAAAGAATCTAAAGATCTCAGCTTTTAGATATTTGCCATATTACCAAAAAACAGATTTTTATATTGGGCCTGGGTAAAGGTCTATCCTGTTACAGTGCAGCCACACTAGATTTATTTTAATTGCAAATGACAATAGTAATAATAATAGCTCTTTACTTTGTACCAGGTAACGTTCCAAGCTCTTAACATGATTTTTAAAATTTAATCCAGCCTTTTTTATTTAATATGCATTTTTATTTACTATTAATATAGCCTCTCCGATAACAGGGAGGTTCATATAGCAGAGCACATTACATTAACTGGAACATTTTTCATTTACTAAAGTTGATAGCTTCTCTCTTCAAGAAAGAACATATTTTTGTCACCACTTTTATTACAGAATAAACTGAGATATGGAAAGTTTAGAGATTTGTACTAACATGACTGCATGTAACACTGGCTCCATCAATTGGCCAACCATATTATTTATAACATAATTAACGTGTTTATTTCATTTTTGAAAAGGAAATCCTAACAAATCAAAAATTATGAGAAGAGACTCCCCCCAATTTCATAAGACCAACTAGAGAAATCCCACCATAAGCTGTTCAACAGAATTTTCTAAGTAGTTTGCTTCTCCATTATCATTCCACATAAAATTTAAAACTTGAAAATGCACCCATAGGCTATCAGAAAAATGTCTGTGTGCCTTTGGAGAGAAGCAAAGTCTGAATGGAAGTGAAGGACCAATTCTATTCTGTCTTTGTCAATACTTATATACCAACCTTCATTGAACAGTTATTCTGATTCTCAAGTTCATTTTAGAGGTTTAACTGCTTATATTGAATTTATTCAATCAGGTTGTAGTTAACTAGATGCAGTCATTCAACTCATTTATTTTTTAACTTTCAGTCTCAACCAAGAGTTCAAGCTGAGTCTGAAGTAAAAAGAAAGTAGAGTTACCACTTTACAAAGACTGGCTGAATGAATTTCTACTTTTGATCCTTCATCAAAGCATATTCTTAAGAACCTCATCTCATGATACTTCCCTGTTTTTCTTCTACTTCCAGAAGTATAGCTTCCAAAATGTATGAATTACTAGGGGAGTTCATCACTCATCTTTATTTCACAGGGTTTTCTGCTCACATAATTCAGTCACAAAAGGATTAAATGTTTCTAAGAATGAAAATCACATAACTGACAAGTGTGAAGTAGCTCTCTCTTACCTGAGCATCTTTTTTGAGTAATTACTCCACCGAATGTTCTGCCAGAAATGAGCTAGACAGTTCCTGAGCCATGTGGAGGGTGATGTATAGATGATATTAGGTCTTCTGACATGTGACACTGAGGCTAAATCATTTAACTTGATGGATAGATGGTGTCTGTACAGGCTGCAGTATTCACTGAGAAATTTCTAAATGTCCCAGTAAATCTGTAACCTTCTCTCAATGCCTGACCTTAAGCACTTAAGAACCAGGGATTGTCCAATTACCCAGGGTAGAATGCCCTCTTTGCTGATACATCTATGAGATTATAGAATTTCTGAGCTGGAAAAGGTCTATGAAAGCATACAAAACTACAAATTTTTTTAAATAGTAAATAGGGTATAAAGAAAAACCTAGTCTATTCCCCTCACTTTCCAGATGAGGTAAAGTGAGTGGTCCATGGTCACTGTTATAAGCTTGATTTCTTCTGTTTTAATTCAGTTCTCTTCCCACCATTGACACTGCCCCTGTGTTGAGGGTGAATGAAAGGATATGCTTCTCCTTAGCAGGTAGGCTATCCATCTAAATGGAATTTCTATGGGATTGCCTGCTCTATTTATTCTATCTAGTGTGAAATTAGTTTACATCATAAGAAAGAGCTCACATGGGAGTATTAGGGAAGAGACAGTGCCCTGTGGCTCTCTGTCACTAGATCAGCCCAATGGCCAATGAAAGAAAGATGAATGAGAGTGTGTGTGTGTGCATGTGTGTGTGTGTGTGTGTGTGTGTGTGTGTATGTGTGTGTGAGGGAGAGAGAGGGAGAGAGAGATGAAGGGACAACATTCCAGCAGTCCCTTGCCTCATGGAGCTGAGAGTCCATGAAAGACAAACACTGAGCAAATAAACCACACAAATAAATAGAAATTGCCTACAACTATAGTCAGTGATGTAAGGAAAACAGGAGCATCCTATTGAATATTAGGGACGACATACCTACGGAAAAGGCATTAAGCTGAAACCTAATGAACAAATTAGGATTATTGTATATTACACAGATTTAAATTTTCTCAACTGGCTATTTATAAAGTTAAAGTTTTTATACCAAGTGTAACTCACAATATGCTTTACCAAGTGTGTGTGTGTGTGTGTGTGTATCTCTAAAAGTTATGTATATATAAATATGCTTTACCAACTTTTTACATTTTTAAAAGTTGATCCACATGCAAAAATCTGGTATTTACTTAGCAAGTTGCTCTCCTGAAAAATGATGCAGAATGTAGAATATCTCTTGTGTTTTGTCATGAAATGAATATAATTACCTACCCTTGTCCCCTTTCTGGCCTTTTGGACCTTGGGGTCCAGTGACTCCTGGTGGCCCTGGGATCCCCATATCACCAGCTTCTCCCTTAAGACCTGGAAATGAGATTTTAAAATCATGAGAAGAACTCACTTTTGAAATTCATTAATATTTTTAAAGGACAGTCATTTTATTGAGACAATTGACTGTCGGTATCCTAATAATAAAATCTGGGTGAGAATAAAATATTACAGAGTTCTAAGGACAATATTTTTGTCAGACTTGCAATATTGTACTACCTGAATAGATAAATTGAGCCCATTAGTAGCTGTCACTGGATTCATGGCGACAATCAAATGATTCAGAGAAGCAATGCTAAATCAAAGAGCAAGAACAAAATGATTATCTGACTCTTAACCTCACGCGGACCACACTCTCACAGTGGAAGGAAAACCACCGTATGCAGCACTTTTGGTTTTCTCATTCACTCACGACCGAGAGTCCATGAAAGATAACCATGGAGCAAGTCACCACATAAAGAGACAGAAATTGCCTGTAACTGTAGTCAATGATGTAAAGAAAAATAAGAAGGTACGACTGAATACTGTGGTAAAAGACCCTGATTTACAGGACTAGGGGAGACATCCCTAAGAATATGGCATTAAGCTAAGTAAGTCCCAATGAACAAATTAGGATTTTCCAAGACAGAAAATATGTAGGTGAGTATTTCAGAAAAAACAAGAGAGGAAAAGACTATGGCATTTTTAAGAAACTGAAGGAGGAGCATTATGGAGTGAGTGATTGAGACAAAGGAGGCTGAGAGGCAAGCAAGGGTCAGATGCTCAGACCTCACTCGTATCTTTGCTCATCCAGGCAGTCCAGGTCCCTTCCACTTACCTGGGCCACAGGGGGACACTAAACCTAGGATAACTATCCTTCCTGCAAGCCATCCCTGTTCAGGCCATAGGAATCATTTCACAACCCCTGATTGAAATCATTTGTAGCCAGGTTCTTTGAAAGTTAACCATCTAGATAAGTACACTCAGTGGACTGGTAATATTTCATCTTCAGTATTATAATAAGGCTGATGGGATGGAGAAAATTGTACCCAGAATTCCTCTTTGAAAGAATACTATTTGTTTGGAAGGAAAACTTTAATTGCTTACAGTAGAGGATAAGGCCAAAGGTAAGCTCAAATAACCAAGCTGGTGGTTAAGCTCCTCTATCTAGAAAAGAAAGGAGAGCAGAGAGAAAAGGAATGGAGAAAGAATGTGCAGAGGAGGTGTAAGCAAGCAGGATGGCCAGTTACGGTTCCCTGTACTGTCTCTCCACTTCCTCATGACCTCCAAATGTGCACTGTGGTTATACTATTTGGGGAATGTTAAAAGCAGTGCCCAGGCTGGCACAGGTAGCACAGAGTGGATGCATACCCACAGCCCAAGGGAAGGGAGGCTATACCTTCGCCTAGGTGAGCCGCCCATCCAGGTGGGATCAGTGTAAATACTGTGAAGTTGGCCATGTGGGAAGGTGCGCAAACCAAGTTTGACTTTTACACTCACAGGGTACAACCTCTAGAATTACCTTCAACTGTCTGAAATGAGATTAAATCATCTATTGAACTGTAGTATTTTAACATTTTGTATAAAGATTAGAAATAATACAGTGTTTAACAGGTTTTGGCACATAGTAGGTAGCTATTATCATAACTGGAATAATGGGAGAAACTGGAGATAAAATTGCATACAGAATTTTATCTTTGTTAGCTACTAGATATATCTGCATACATCAAAACATATTCAGTTAGAAACTCTAAAATTAGGCTCATGACTTTATGTATGAGTCAATATGTATTATCTACTTTGAAGTAGATAATGCAGATATGATAGATGCAATGTGTTTTTGTGTGTATGTGTGTGTTCATGTAGTCAAGAACTGAAAGATAATGAAGAAAACTTTGAAAAGTTTGTTTGAGTAGTTCTATTTTCAGATTTAAGTTTGTTTAATGTTGTTGTTATACTAGATTTCTAATTTTAAAAAAGCACTGTTTTCAAAATGCTGGTAAATCTAGAACAAATCTCTCTCTTTGAATCTCAAAAACAGGATCCTATCAGAGTATTTCACCAGATAGGAAAAGACTTCTACTACAGCTAACTGGAAAAATAAACTGCTTATTGAGAATTTATCTATTCCAGGTACCATACTGAATCCTTATATATATTAGCCCTTTCTGTTCTCTTAAGGACCCCATGAGGTTGGTATTATTCTTATCCCTGTTTACCATTTCAGTAATTGGGACTTAGGTAGTGAAGTTTTCCCAAAGTAAGGCCATGATAGATGATATTCCCAGCTTGTAAGCATTATGCTCTATGGTGGAACCAGTCAGACTAAGACATATGAGGGCCCAGGCAGTCTAATAATTGGCATAAGTTCAAAATATTTGTCCTGTGTATTTCGAAGAGAAACTGAGCTCTGAGAACAAACCAGCTAAATCCACCACTGAGTAAAACAAAAGTCCTAATGTGACAGACCCAGACCTTTGCAGACAGTTGAGCAACCAAGCTATGTTTACTTGACCATGCTTCTGGGGATTTTTAACACCCAGCAGGCTTGCCGGCCAGATATGATACTGAAGGAAATTCTGGTAAATATAATTTTCTTAGTTTTATCACATTTTCAATAGTGTTTTAGCAACCCTGAAATCTTGGTCCCAGACCACTTCTCAGCTCCTTTGCTCTTAATTCCAGCTATGCATAAATATTGGTCACATTATTTATGACCAGTTTCCTTTCCTACAATGGGATGAAATGAGTGAAAGGCTTAATGAGGATGTGTGAATCCTGACTTTATGACCTTAAATTCTTTAGGCAAGACACAACAAATATTTACATGTAATTTTTTTCAGGGAATACGGAATCTGAAATTGACATTCTGATCTCACTTTTATCTTGAATTTTCTAGTATGTGGTATGTAAAAACTCAAATATATTACAATAAAACAAGAATATATTCATAATGTATAAATTAAAGACATCTGAAATTTTGAAATATGTAACATGACAATCAATGAAGAAAATTGCTGGGCAAGGACACATATTGCCTCAGAATTTCCATGAGGAACAAACTGAATGCTGGGCTTTGTTCTCCACCCCACAGGCATTCCATCTCTAATTTTAACACTAATAGCACTCCAAAAATCCATCAGTCAGCATACATTCTTACCAGACAACAGAATACAGTAGACCCCCTTATGAATGGGCATATACCTTCCACGACTATGGAAAGAACTGAACCCTATATATTTTTTTTCTTATACATACATTCCTATGATAAAGTTTAATTTATAAAATAGGCATAGTAAGAGATTAATAATAACTAATAATAAAATAGAACAATTTTAGTATTTAGTTGTAATAGTTATATGAATGTGGTCTCTCTCTCTCAAAATATTATTGTATTGTAGTCACCCTTCCTGTGATGATGTGAGATGATAAAATGCCAAACAATGAGATAAAATGAGATGAATACCGTAGGCATTCTGACATACCATTATGCTACTATTGACCTTCTGGTGTTATACCATATCAGAAGGAGGATCATCTGCTTCTGGATTGTGCTTGACCACAGGTAATTGAAATCACAGAAAGTGAACCGTGGGCAGGGGAGAACTACTTTATTCACTTACCCTTTTTACATCAGTCATTAATGAAAACATTGTACTGTTAGTAAACGTGTAACTTGAAGAACTACACACCAGCACTATAAGGTTGGTAGATCGAGTCTCTCTCTAACCAGCACTATCCAATAGAGCTTTCTACAATGACAGAAATGCTCTTTATTTGTGCTGCCCAATATGGTAGCCATTGGCCATAGGTGGCTATTGAGCCCTTGAAATGTGGCTAGTGTGACTGAGGAACTGAATTTTTTTTTAAGTGTAAAAGCCAATGATATTTTAGTAAATTCATAGAGTTATACAACTATGATACCAAAATAATTCACACCTGCCTTTTCACAGTCAACCCCCACTCCCACCCCAAGCCCCAACAACCACTCATCTATGTTATTCCTCTATAGACATGCCCTTTCTGGAAATTTCATATAAGCAGAATCATATGATTTTTGTGTCTGGCTTCTTAGAGTAATTTTTTTAGTTCATCCATGTTGTAGCATGTATCAGTTCATTCTTGTTTTATTGCTGAACAGTATTGCACTGTATAGATAAACTACATTTGTTTATCTATTTACCAATTGGCAGACATTTGGATTGTTTCTAGTTGTGTCTATTCTGAATCAGACTTCTATGAACATTCGTTTTTTTTGGATGAAGATCTAGGAATAAATTGCTAGTGTGGTGAGTGGCTGCCACATGAGGCAACACAGCACCCATCTGCATCTGTCACCATTTGCATGACAATCGGGAAACCCTTGGTGCAATCTCATCTCTGACCCACACTCACATCTAAGGAGGTACTGGTGAGATAATGGCTTTGTGTATTCTCAAATACCTGGCATTCCAGTCTCTCCGGGTTCTCCTTTTTGCCCTGGTACAAAAGAACAACAATCACAGCAATTCAAAAAGAAATCATGCGTGTCCAGAGTGAGGTTTTCAAAGGGGAAGTGAGTGGCAGCGTCAAAGACAGAATCCACGGAGGAGGGCTCGGAGGCGGGTCCTGCTGCCTCAGCTGCTTCTGGGGAGAGAGTTCCTTTTTCCGGAGGTAGGCCACTGGGTGGCTTTAGACCCTTCAGCACCTCTTCTCTCTCAGATTTCTTCGTAAATTTAGCAGATGGTGTGGTCTTTGCTGTTGTGTCCATGCCAACAATAGCCAAAATAATTAAAATGGCACAAAGCCAAGAAAACATCCACATATTTGAGGCTGGAAGAAAGATACAATGGAAATACATACACATATTACATGAGATCCAGATGAAAACACTAATTGGTATAAATATTTACTTAAGTGAGAGAAATACATACATATATATGAATCATAAGAATGAACAGTATGTAAAATATTTAAAATTTTATGTGTTATTATATAAATGTGTGCTTGAATCACAACAAAATATTTTATTTACTCAAAAAACTTATTATAAGGAACATTTGCTTCAATTCTCCTTTCTGGTTGTTTTTCTAGTGTTACATGTTCTAAAATTTTGTTCTCAGTCATTCAAGTTATCTTGCCAAAGAGCAAACATGATCTATAATAAATGCAACATGACTTAATAGCTCATACACCCTGTGGAAAACAAATATGTATAATTTCCTGACTGACCTCACTCAGATTTATAGGAATCAAATACATTTGTATTAGAGGATGAAAAATATTGAGCTGAACGGTTTATTCCAGCAAACTCAATTATTTCAAGAAAAAATACTGGTCAAAGAGTCTTTAAATCTACTAGGGATAATGGTCCTGTTGTGAAAGCAATCTTTTAGAATCTACTATAATAAATGGAGAGACAGAATTAAAAAATCATGTATTTAAATATATGCTATGTCCTTAGATTCTTCACATGTCATTTAACTCTCCAATTCTTTGCTTTATAATTTGAGTTTTTCTGAAAACTCACATTTATCCTTGTATTATTTCAATGGGGCAGATAGTGGTTATTCTTATTAAGGCTTTTATCAATGCTCAGAGTGATAAGATACATAGTTCCCAATGAAATGAAATCTTGATAGTTCATAGTGTTTCATTTTCCAGCTACTCCCAGCAGTCCACTGGCTATTAACAGATAGCCAGGGTTAGAAATGTACCTTTTTTATTGTGAAAGGAAGGAGAAAATAGGATAAACAGTGAGAGAGTAAAATGAATGGAAATAAAGATAGTAATGACACCTACTTATGTGGAGCCCCTACTGTATGTGGGTGCTGTACACTCATTTAGCCCTTTCAGTTCTCAAAACAGCCAAGTAGATGACATATTATCATTCACCATAACAGATGAAGAAACAGGCGTCAAGAGGTTATTGCCTTGCTCAAGATCACGCAACCACAAAGTTATGAATTCAGCACTTAAATCCAGGTCTGTTCAGTTTCAAGCCTCTCCCACAAACCATGTGATATTTGTATAAAGGTGAGATTATAAGGCATTATATAAAGCATTAGTATATTATAAGGCATTATGTAAAGTGTTATTGTATAATTACATAAGGCATTATATAATATTATATAAGGCATTATTATAAGGAGGAGCTTAAAGAACAATAAATCCAAGGGTAGGATCAATGGAAGAACTATGGAGGAGACAGATATAAATTAGAGCAAATGAGAAGGGACAAAGATAGGATGCTGCATTTCCAAATCAGATAAAAATCCAAAAATGTTAACTTTTCTCTAAGTTGCCTTTGCTACCATATTCATCCATTCAACCAATATTTACTGAATAGTGACAGTGTCACAAGCATGGGGAAATTATATGTGGTGACACTGAACATAAGCCATGTTCTCTGTCCTCAAGTTGTTTACAAGCTAGTAGGAAAGATGAGACACAACAAAAGCAAAGAAGAAAATGTGAAGGGCAGATGATCACACTGCATATCTACAAATACAGACCCCATGTCCCCACTTCTCCCACCCGAGAGAATGAACTCATAAAATATGGTTACCATTCATCAGTCAGCTAAATCCAGCCACAGCAAAACTAGACAATAGAAAATTCTGTTTTTTTGTATATTTTTTTAATATATTTTTTATATATTTTATTTTTTATATCTATTATATATTTTATATATGTTTTTTATATATTTCTTATATATATATGTATAATGAAATACTACTCATCCTTAAAAAGAATGAAATATATATTTTGTATATATGTATAGTGGAATACTACTCAGCCTTAAAAAAGAATGAAATCTTACAACAACATGGATGGACCTAAAAGGTATTATGCTAAGTGAAATAAGTCAGAGAAAGACAAATATCATATAATTTCACTTATATGTGGAACCTAAAAAATAAAACAAATGAATAAACAAAACAGAAATAGACTCATAAACACAGAGAACAAACTGGTAGTTGCCATAGGGGAGGGGGGAGGGGAATGAGCAAAACAGTAGAAGGAGATAAAGAGGTATAAACTTCCAGTCATAAAAGAGTAAGTCACAGGAATGAAAGATACAGGGTAGGAGATAGAGTCAGTAATATGTAGCAACTTTGTATGGTGATAAATGATAACTACACTTATCATAGTAGCATTTTTATAATGTATATAATTGTCAAAACACTATGTTATACATTTGAAACCACTATCAATGATATATCAACTATATTTCAATTAAAAAGAGAGAGAGAGAAAGAGCTGTTGGGACAGCAAGGGGAGAACTGACATTGAGAACATGACAGGCATTGTCCAGACACTTTATTATTGTTCTTGCAATTACATCACACATGAACCATGCAAGATAAGATTTACTATGCCCCTATAATGGATTATAAAACTGAGGCACAGAGAGGTTCAGTAGCTTGCCCAAGATCACAGTGTTAGTAAGCAGTGGAGTTAAGATTCAAATCTAGGTCCATTTGCCTCGAAAGTCACCACTTGCACTTCCCACTGTGCCATGCTGCCTGGGGATTGAACAGTGGTCAGAAATGCTGCAGAAGGAACTGAGTTGAACCCTTCATGGAGTTCTGTTCTAGGCTCTTGAGTGGAAGAAAGTGATTTCTCATAGACAAGAAACAGGAAGTTAATGGGAGACATGAGACAAGAAGTTTGTCTCTGATTGTGGAACACATTAGGGTGGAGCAAACAAAGTTACAGATGGGAACACAGCACATCCAACAAGGGAACAAAGGGCTACAGAAAAGAATGAACAGAGAACCAATACAAGGAAGGTGCTCCATGTTTGGGGGTATGAATTGTCCTCAGGTATATTTTCCCTGCATTGTGGCTTCCTGCTTCCCAATTTAAATACAGATGTTAAAGAATAATGTAGTCAGTACTTTAAGACTATGTTGAGGCTCCCCAAGAATTTGGAGATGAGGAAAACATGAAGCCCTTTGAAAAACAGTGTAGCAAGAACTGACAGAAATCTGACTGACAGTACATGTATATGATTTCTTTTTTAATTAGATTTTTCATGTTTGTATAAAAACATAAAAACCTAACCAAACAAAACTTCAACAATGAGTCAAGCAAGTAAGAGCTTCTGACCACATTTTAAGTCATTGAAGCAATAAAACATAACTCAAATGCTAACTCTGAAGTTTAATGAAGGTATAAATCTTACTGGAGGGGTTAGAAGTAAGAAGGATCTAAAAGGAGGTTGAGATACATAGTCAACCTAAACACAGTAAGCCCTTTTACTCATCCTGAAGGTTGCCTGGGCTGTTTCAGGAGCAGAAAGTTAGCTCTCTTTTGTTTTGTGCTCCCAGTGCCTGGTATAATGTTTGTAACAATTATGTATCCCATAAATATTTGCTGAAGTGAAATGAAGATAAATGAAGTAGATTGCATTATTGTCTCCAATTGTCCACCCCTCCCTGTAGTCACGCTCTTTGACATATGGATTTTACACCATCTCCCACAAAAGAAATGAGGTCTATATTCCAATCCTTTGACTTTGAGTTCAGTAATGTAACTGTGGCCAATAGAATGAGGTGGAAGTTTCAGGATGCCATTTCCAAGCTGTGTGTTAAAAGCCCTTTTGTATCTGCACTTGTTCTCTTGCACTTTGGCCACTGCCATGAGAAGGATATGTACAGCCGGGCTTGCAGGTCACAGAAGGAGGACACATGAAGCAGGGCTGCCCGAGGTAAGATGCCCTTGCCAGCATGCAGTCTCAATGACAGTGCCCGCTGATGCACAGACATGAGCATGAGCCCAGGTGAGACCAACCAATCCCAAAGACATGTTCTAAACTATCCATTGCTGTGCGACAAAGTACCTCAACCCTTACCATTTCATCATAGCTCACAATTTCATGTGTTAGGAATTTGGGCCTGGATCAGTTAGGTGACTCTTTCGTTCCATGAGGCATCAACCAAGGCCATTCAGCAGTAATCAGCTGGCACATAGGCTCGTCTGGAGGGGCTTCACTACAAGCCTGGTGCCTTGACAGAAATGGAAAGAAGCTGGTCTCATCAACCACATAGTTTCTCTAAGCATGCCAGTCTCAAGATAGTCAAATTTCTCCAATCACACCTCAGGAATCCCAAAGACAGTGTTCCAAGAACACAGAAGCTGCCAGGCTACTTAGGCTGTATCTGAGAACTGGCATAGCAGCACTTTCATTGAGTTTGATTAGTCGCAGCAGTCACAGAGACCAGCCAGACTCAGAGGGAAGGGGCACAGGCTCCACTCGTCAATGATAGGAGTGCCAGTATCCTCTGGCCGTCTTGAATCCATCACAGACATTCAAGCTATAATTCGTAAGCCACAGAGTATTGGCAGGGTTAGGCAGCCAAAACTAACTGATAGCAAACATTCCAGCCACCAGCCTTTTACCACTTATTTGCTACCGTAGAGACAAAACTGACTAACCTGGTGCTCCTCACCCTCATCAATCATCCCCCATAGTCCTGGAAATCACACCCACTGCAAGTTGTTAAGCAGAACCTGGGCCATCCCTTGTAGAGATGCTAAAAGAGCTTCAACCTTGAATGTCCCTCCTGATCTTGAGTCTATGATGTGGTTTTATAAATGTAAAGACCGCATCAATATATGAAAATTAGCTCATACCATAAAATTTCATTCTATATATAGGAGATACTACATTTCTTCTAAAGATGCACTCTTCTCTCTCATTAAGATACTGTCCATGCTTGGGCAGACGTTCTTTGAAGATTCGTTAGTTCTTTTCCCAATAAAAGTGAGTTATTTACATCAACTTAATATCATACATTTATAAGATGACTGGGAAGTTTTATGTGAGGCCAGAGCCATGGATTATAGAGAAACTTAACAACTGACTAGCAGGTAGTGTAGTACAAGGACTAAAAGCCATTGGCTTTGTAAATAGTCAGTCTTGAGTATAAGGGTCAGATCTTTACTTACTAGGTTACTGTACTTCTCAGTCTTGTTCCTTATTTCTAAAATGGAGGTAATAATGGAGTAGCTTCATATTGTATGGTTGTGAAGCTTAATGAGATAATGCATGAAAGTTCTTGATATAGTGCCCTTAATAACTGTTGGCCATTAATTTCATGAAGATTAGATCTGATGAAATTAACCAGCCAGGAATAGCATTTTAAAGCAATGTTGAGTATTTCCTGCTCTAGTATTATGCCCATTGACATCTGGCAACATGTCCACCCCCTCTTTTGCTCTCCCCTATATCTCAGGGGCTCAGAGCCTGAAAACTACTCTTCTCAGAATCTCTTGCCATCAGAGTTCCGATTTAGTTTCCACCAGTGATGGACATTTACCTGGGATGTGGAAGACAGGAACAAAGCAGAAGCTATTATTCTGCTGGCAGCAGCTAATGAACACATGGGCTTTGGCAGATTCAAAGTTCTGCAGTGTCCTCTGGCACACCAACACGATTTCCTGCCTTGGTTCTTTACGTGCCTATGACCACTGGCAGCAGTATCCTGCAGTTCCTAGTCCTGATTATCTGAAAGCTAGAGGCAAACCTGACAGCTACTGGCAGCGCTCCCTGCCCATGCTCCTTCTCCCTTCAGTGACTGCAGAAGCACTTAATTACCTGTATTAAATCCCTTTCTGCCTGACACACCTACCATGGTCCCAGCTATACTCTTGTTATATCCTGTTATATTCTTCTTCTCCATATACTTTTACCTCCACTTCTCTTACAAACTCCCAGCCTGTCTGCCTCATCCTGTCTTATATCTAATCCATATTATCTTTTTCCTTAACCCAATCACTCCTCATCCATCCACATCTTGATCTATTAGAAACTAATTTGATTCAATTATATTCCAAAAAAGTTTATCAAAAGCTCATCCCACAAAGTTCAGAGCCCACGAGTTTATAATCCACACCAGTGTTGTATTCCAGTTGCATTTTTGAATGCTGAGTCTAATATAAATGTAAAGACTTTTGAAATAATTTTAGGAACATGTGTGTGTGTGTGGACATGTTGTTGGGCTTCAACAGTGATTACCTTTTTGACCTTATGTAGAACATTTTTTCCCTGTGATCCTTGTATAGCTATATAAAATTACAAGATGAACTTTTATATAGATAGTATTCCTTTTTTATGTGAATAGTAACTTTTAATTTCTCACAATATTTTATTATGACCAATATTCCATGTTGTGCTCCTTCTTATAGCCAATTTCACATCATTCATTCTTTCTTCTACTCAGTCAACAAATATTTTTAAAAACCTATTCTGTGTCACATATAGTATTAATGCAGAAATTATAGAATAAAATATCTGCTGTCATAGGGCTTATATTCCAGTAGTAACAATTATCAGATAGTAAAAAAAAAATCAGTATTTCAGACTGCAGTAAGTGCTATGGAGGGAATAAATAGGGGTATTTGATAAAGACTGATAAGGAAAGGTTGTTTCAGGCAAGTGGCTAGAGAAAACCTGAGGAAGTAGCACTTGAACTGATAAGAAGGCCTGAGGAAAGAGCAGTGGTGAGTCCGAAGCAGCCAGTCTTGAGAAGGAGAAAAGCCTCCCAGGAAGCAGGAACTGGATGTACCTTTGCACAAGGAAGGAAGGAAGGCCAGGAGGACCTCAGTGGATGGAGTGAGAGGGAAAGAGACTGGCCTGGCCACCCAGGAAACACTCTTGAGGGCCCTGTAGCCCCTCAGAAGGGTTTGAGATTTACTCCACAAGCTGTAAGCCGCTGACCATGAAAGCAGGGGACAGACCCTGGCTGTTGCGTAGAAAATGGTTGCAGGTGGGACAAAACAATAAACAGTAAAAGCAAGTCAGAGCTGTTATAGTCCAGGCAATAAGAGATGAGGGTAAACCATATATGGTCAATTAATATATGATAAAGGAGCCATGGACATACAATGGGGAAATGACAGCCTCTTCAACAGCTGGTGTTGGCAAAACTGGACAGCTACATGCAAGAGAATGAAACAGGATCACTGTCTAACCCCAAACACAAAAGTAAACTCGAAATGGATTAAAGACTTCAATGTAAGTTCATGAAACCATAAAACTCTTAGAAGACAACACAGGCAAACATCTACTGAATATAAGCATGAGCATCTTCTTCCTGAACGCATCTCCTCGAGCAAGGGAAACAAAAGCAAAAACAAACTCATGGGACTACATCAAACTAAAAAGTTTTTGTATGGCAAAGGACACCATCAACAAAACAAAAAGGCATCCTAAAGTATGGGAGAATATATTTGTAAATGACATATCTGACAAGGGGTTAACATCCAAAATATATAAAGAACTTACACACCTCAACACCCAAAAAGCAAATAATCCGATTAACAAATGGGCAGAAGATATGAAGAGACAGTTCTCCAAAGAAGAAATTCAGATGGGCAACAGACACCTGAAAAGATGCTCCACATCACTAATCATCAGGGAAATGCAAATTAAAACCACAATGAGATATCACCTAACAACCATTTAGGATGGCCAGCATCGAAAAGACTAAGAACAACAAATGCTGGCAAGGATGCAGAGAAAGGGGAACCCTCCTACACTGCTGGTGGGAATGTAAAATAGTTCAACCATTGTGGAAAGCAGTACGGAGGTTCCTCAAAAAACTAAAAATAGGAATACCATTTGACCCTGGAATCCCACTCCCTGGAATATATCCAAAGAATACAACTCCTCAGATTCAAAAAGACATATGCACCCCCATGTTTATTGCAGCACTTTTTATAATAGCCAAGATATGGAAGCAACCTAAGTGTCCATCTGTAGATGAATGGATAAAGAAGATGTGGTACATATATACAATGGAATACTATTCAGCCGTAAGAAAGAAACAAATCCTACCATTTGCAACAACATGGATGGAGCTGGAGGACATTATGCTCAGTGAAATAAGCCAGGCGGAGAAAGACAAATGCCAAATGATTTCCCTCATTTGTGGAGTATAACAATGAAGCAAAACTGAAGGAAAAAAATGGCAGCAGACTCAGACTCCAAGAATGAACTAGTGGTTACCAAAGCGGAGGGGTGTGGGAGGGTGGGTAGGGAGGGAGGGAGAAGGGGACTGAGGGATATTATGTTTAGTACACATGGTGTGGGGGATCATGGGGAGAACAGTGTATCACAGAGAAGGGACACAGTGGATCTCTGGCAACTTGCTGCACTGATGGACAGTGACTGCATTGGGGTATGGGTGGGGACTTGATAATATGGGTAAATGTAGTAACCACATTGTTTTTTCATGTGAAACCTTCATAAGAGTGTATATGAATCATACCTTAATAAAAAAATTTTAAAAAAAGAGATGAGGGAGCTTACAACAGTTTTTACAGTTTTAAACATTATTTCACAAATTAAAAGAATAACCCACTTTGGAAAATAATCATTACTTATTTAATTTCTACCCAAAAAAGTGCATCTTCAACTTAGTTAAATTAGAATTTAACTTTGTATTTCGGCTCTAGGAGATTTCTTAGAATCTTTCTTACGGTTTTAATATATATCATCAATATATATCATTTTGAGAAAATAAAGATAAGAACAAAACAAAGTAGGAGTCTATGTGTGGGAAAATTCATGAAGAATATGATTAATA
Organism: Manis javanica; assembly: GCF_040802235.1. Classification (NCBI taxonomy): domain Eukaryota; kingdom Metazoa; phylum Chordata; class Mammalia; order Pholidota; family Manidae; genus Manis; species Manis javanica. The sequence continues at coordinate 142,616,626 of NC_133158.1, forward strand.
ATTATTTTCCTTTAGAAATACAGGGTGAGGTTCAGTTACTGGTCAAGTTTTTAGTTTACATACACAATGACTCAGAAATATTTTGCATTAGGCAGCACAACGTAGACAAAGAAACATTTGTGTAGAAATGGTGCTTGTTAAACCTGTTTCCCTAAGACGAAAGTAACTGATTCCTTGTTTCTCTGGGTGGATTTTAGGAATAAAGTGAGATCTGAGCCCCCACTTCTGATATAACAGCTTGAGTGAGATGAACCAGATTGGTCCAATGGGCTTTCCCTTCATATATTATAATTTCCTCTGTATTGAGGTATGGAAAAAAAAGAGGAAGTATTGTAAGAGGACTGAGCTCCAGCCAAGAAATGGGATGATTTCAGGGCTTGTTCCAAAGATATTGGCAGCCTCCTGTGACCTTTCCATGTAAACCATGAAATAAAAGTGGAATTGAGAGTTCCAAGCAGCAGCCAAGGGGGATCATTCACATCGTATCCATTTCAGGCTACCTTAGGAAGCAGCTCCCACAAGAGCACGTCACGTAAGGATGTTAGGAAAGGAAAACGGGGAGGCACAGTTGCTGCCACTATTTCTTTCTCCTTCCTTGAGAGCTACATCCTTCAAACAATCCTTTTTCCTTTTCAAGGTGCCTGGTGTTGAGCTCTCAGTGCTACACAGCCACAAGTGTACGTTAGGGAGTGTTTCTGATAGCCTATTTTCTCCTGCCCCAATTCTTTCACAAACGCAGACCGCCTTCTAGATCTCGGATTTTGAGTTCATTTACAACTATGCCATCAAAAAGAAGGTGGAAAAATTTAGTAACTACAGAATCCTATTTTCCATTTTATTAAAAACAATGAGCTTGGACAAGAAGAGCCCACAATAAACCTCTGTCTAATTCCAAAGCACTAAGACTTTTCCCCCAACAAATCCTGGTTAATCATAGCACTCAAGAATTAAATAATGTTAAATTAAATTTTGTCTCCTGCTCTGGGGCCTGTTCCAAGACTGTCAAGTCAGGTCATGGCAAGCTGTTTGTGGCAATGGCTGTAGAAGGCCCTTCAGAAGTCAGACTCTCCTAGGAAGAGTTGAGAATCTCAGAATTACAGATATCACTGATAAACATTGGGTTTCGAATCAGCCCAAAGAACAGAAAGGAGTTTGTCAGTGAAAAGCTACCAAGAGGTTAATGCTTTGTGTGAAAGCCAGCAGTCACTTCCTCTTTCAGGACACCCTTGCTATTTAATACCCCAAAAGACCAAGGACAAAGAATGGCATTGTATAAGCACTGTAACTCAAACAATTAGCCAGGTAATGGTCTGTGGGGTTCATTATAGCAGAATGTCAATTAAAACACTTGGAAGGAGATTATGCAAAGCCCTTAGATTTCAAATCTCATAAGCAACCCAGCAAGACTAAATTATAGTAAATGTCATATTACTACAGTAGGTATTACATAAATGAAAATAAAGTTTCTTTTCTAATATGGACTCTTACTTAATATCTCTTAAATCCTAGAAATTGGAAAAAAGCAGCCAAGTGTCTACTCTTGATTCAACAATAAAGGAAATGGGATAAAAGATGTCATGTTTGAACTGAATATGTTCTTTCCTACCTTTGTCCTAATTAAATAATATGTATATCTCTAGTTAGTTGTTTTTTAAATATTAAAAAGTATGTTTCATTTTGGATTTCTGCCAGTGGTCTTAAGGAAGAATAGAAGAGGAATGGATAAGATGTGAATTTTAGAAGGAAAATTGTTTCTTAGAAAGGTCTTTAGATGAGATTTCTCCTGTTTAATGACTTGACTGACTTCATTCTCACAGAAGCATAACATTTCCTTTTTCTTCTTTTAGTGCAGATATGTTATTAGAAAAATTGACTTCTTCAAAAAACAATGAATGACAGAGTTCTCCATGAAATTTCAAAAATGCGAATAGTATTTAGCATCCAAGTAGATGGCGGTAATGATTTGCCCTAAACACTGGTAGAAAGAACATAATATATAATAATTAGTTTCTGTCCTAAAAACCCTCATCAAGTTTAAGCCAGTGGTTAATTTTTATTTATGAATTATAAATCCTTTACAGAAGGGAGAGAAAATAAAACGACCAACAGATCTAGAAATATAATGTTCCATTAATTCTATCATAGGAAGCTAAATGCATGTTAAATTTTTATTATTATTCATAATTGTTCTGTAAAATACCACAAGTATAACATATTTTTACAAGAAAATATCTTTCTCCTTACCAGGTAATTGCTATGATAGAAAACATTTTTGATGCAACATCTACATCATCTTAACTGAAAATATATGACACTATTATAATCTAAATAAAACCTGATTTTTAAGGTCCTCATTTCACACCATCTCTGAAAGGGGATTTTTTCATGGAACCAAAAATATATAATTCTACCCCAGTAATGTCAATATGTTATTACCTCCCATAACAGAATGTATTCATTCTCTTTATCTCACAAATATTCACAAACTTGACTTCAAAATTAAGAATGATTCTATACTCCATACAACCTTCCACATTTCAAAAATCAATTAAAAAATAGATTTAATATTGTAGAGGAAAGACTGCCTTCTATCAATTGCATGTTTTTATCATTTCTATTCATATTCTTATTTACGTAAGGTAAATTATATCAACAGGACTTTTTAAAGCCTGGGGTCTTATTGGAAAAGGCCTGATGGAAGATAAAATAATGTTTGTAATTATCACCTACCTTACGGATATTTCCTTATTAGTAATCCTCTCCTGAATGGCACCCTGGAACATTCAATCTCATTTACTATTAGACAGGGGTCTGTTTTATTTCCTTCAAGATTCGCCCCTACCCAATGAGAGGTGAGTGCCTTTGATGAGGGAGTGGTGACTTTTTCTGACTCTGAAGAAAGGTTCTGAAATCTGACAAAAGACAAATGCCTTGGGAATGCTGAAGGCTTAACTCTTCACTGGCCTGGCCTTGTCTGCCATTCCCCTTGGTTTACAGGATTATCTTTAATCCTATTATTTTAAGGTCATGGCACCATAATGTCAAACAACTCTCCTGTTTAGTAAATACTATAGTTTTCTGAGGGATCTCCACTGGATCCCTCAGTTGGGCAGAACTTGGATATTCAGAGGCTCCCTTTGTTGGTGAGCCCTCACTGCAGGGGAACCACCACTTGGGTGGCACTTCTGTACAAACTCATTCCCCACACCCTCCCCATTACTGCATGAGCCTGCCACCCACTGAGAATTGACCATGATTTGTAGATTCTTGGCCAGGTTCATATCTAAGAGGATATCTTTGTCATCTTATTTGGGACTACAATAAGATGTTCCCAAGAACTTAGAAATTACAAAAGCACTATCGGCCTTTTGGTAGATCATTCAGCAAGCAAGCAAGCATTCATGACAAACTGCCAAGTGGCAGATCCTGTTGCGGATGCTGGGCATAGAGCAAGAGAAAGATTGACAGACCCAACTTCCATAGAGTTTATATCCTAATGGGAGAGACAACCAAAAATTAAAGCTCAAAGATGTAAACAATAAATATCAAATACTAATAAACTAATAAGCATTATGCACAAACTAAACTACAGTGAAACAATGGAGAATGATTGAGTAGCATATTTAAATTGGGTGTTCAGAAGGCCTTTCTAACAAGCTGACATTTAAACTGCTGTAATCTGAATGACAAAGAAAATACCAAAGAGGAGGAAATCAGAGGATACTAAGAGCATCCCACGTGCAGATATGGAGATGGTAATAAGCATTATTAGATTGTAAGAGCAACAGAAAATGGGTCAGAATAGAGACAAAAAGAAAACCAAATTAAATCCCAGACCAGCAAATTGTGATGATTGAATATATTAACATATCTAAGACAGGACCTATAGAATTCAACTGCTCAACCATCAAAACATAGAAAAAGGAGTTTGTGAGGCACAGAATTAGAATCTGTCCAGACTGTCCCAAGGAGCCTCAGCCAATGGGACTTAGCTATTATAGTCCCATTTTAAGTTGATCCCTATTATGAGCTGGATGCAGCTGATTCACTTAACCAGAAGCCATGAAATATTTGATTAATGTAAATGCTCTCATTCTGATTACACACCACACAATTAAATTTGTAGTTTTAATGTTTCTGGGGTTCTGATCACTGCTGAACACTGATAATGCAAGTTTAATCAAGCCCCTACTTAAGAGTATCTCAGCCCAGCCCTAGCTGGCCTTTCTTTACAACCACTGCCTCCTGATGCTGAGGATATCTATGCCTGTGGCTACAGCATCTTCAGCTAAAATGCCTGATAAGTTCAATGGGGCATGATGAAGAAAGCTGCTACCCTGGAACAAGCAACCAAGTGCACTGAAGCCTGTCTCTGAGTTTACCACACTGAAACCCTTGGCAAGCAAATATCAGTTTCTTCAGCTATAAAATGAAGGAGTTGAGTGAAGTCTTTTTTCATCGATTTTTAATTACACAAGTAATATATAATTATATTTTTCCTGTAAATGCATATAACATTACAGGGAACAATACCTCACATATAAATCCTTCCAAGCCTTTAAAGCATTTATATTATATGTCTACATGCATGTATCTATCCATAAAAAATAGTATTGTTCATCTTTATATTTAATGGTTCCACATTGTACACCTTGCTCTGTAACTTGCTTTCACTAAGCAATATATCTTAGAGATTTTTCCACATCAGAACATACAGCTCTCCCTTAATCTCTTTAATTGTTGTATAACATTCCATTATATGAATACACTATACTTTTGTTCACTATTCATCCGTTGGGGACTATTCAGAGTTTTCCCAATTTTTGACCTCTACAAAATGTTGCAGTAAGTATCCTTATACATTCATTATGGACACATAAAAGAGAATTTCTCTAAAATATCTCCAGGAAGGGGAAGTACCAAATGATAACATCTGAGTCTAGGCTCAAGCTATAGTCTATAGAGCACCTAAATCATAGGAGTGTTTATTTAAAATAAAGGAATACATAAGAAGAAAGAAGAAGGCAGTGTTCTTGGTCCCACCTCAGACCTTAAATCAGACCATCTCAGTCAGAATCGATGGATGTGGGGGTGAGGAGCTATATTTTACACAAATCTTTTGGGTGGCTTTCACAGTAGAGTTAAAGAACTACCAGACTAGGTAGCTCTAAGGTGCTATCTTTAAAAATGTACTAAAATGTCCATCTACCAACCATTTCCACATGTAAGGCACTGCATTAAGAGTTTTGAACATGTTCCCTGTTGAAACTTAACTCCTGTAGTCTAGGACCAGAGCTGGGTTGCAGTTAAATCCAGATTCCAGTCCAGACTTGCGTCTACTGAAATAGACGAGGGCCCATGGACACAGGGCTTCGCGCCCAAGCCCAGTGGTCTTTCACCCCCACATCCCTCCCTTGCGATTGTTCTCCCAGCTGCTTCCACCCTTGCTTCCTGCAGGTGTGCCCTGGTGAGTTCCGGCCGCCTAATGCGTGCTCCCCCTGCAGGAGCATGGCCGGCCTGCTGCTCTGACAGTGGTTTACTTCTTATTTTTCCTATTTCCACCAAGTGTGCCTGAACGGCCTTCTCCTTGGAATGCGTGAGAGAGAAAAGCGAGATGAGCAAAGACCCATGTCCACTGTGGTTGGGTTACAGGTAAAGCTGTGAATATTAAAACATTAACCATTGTATTTAATAATTTACTGGTAAATGAACTCTTGTGAGATAAGTACTATTATCCTCATTTTACCTATGAGAAAACAGCACAGAAAAGTCAAGAAATTCACCCAAGATAACTAGTCAGGGAGAAGCAGAACCAGCATTAAAACCTAGGTTTGTCTGGTGCCAAAGCCTTGTGCATAAGTCTGCTTTATACCATCTTCCCTCTCTAATCCATGTGAGTCTGTGATTTTTATTCTTCCTCCTTTTTGGGCATTTATGCAAGACTTTATTGTTGAAGTACAAGAAACAACCTTGAGCATGAAGTTGAAAGTAGTGTGGCCCATGGAAATCTTCATCAATTCATTTTAAAGTATTCAGCAGGCTTCACGCATTATGCTGAGTCACATTAGGAATTCATGCCAGCCTCTAATTCCTTACACTCTCTGGCATGCCCACACTGGATGGGTTTACATACCACTAAGATAGCTTAAAACACCTCATTGCCTAAGCCCTCAGTAATGCTGATAAAATACATATAGCTGCACTTATAAATCATTATCTTCACCTACATTTTAAAAATTTTATATAATGTTTTCCAAAAGGTTGCTGGACAGTTCCAACTCACTATGGACTGGCTGTGATTGCTTTTTATGCACTGTATCTCTACACTATTATCACCTTTTATGTAACTACTATGGACTGAATTGTGCCCTTCCCCTTGCCAAAAAAAATCACAAGCTGAAGCCCTCACCCCTAATGGGATTGATATTTTGAGTTGGGACCTTTAGGAGGTATAATTAGATTTAGATAAGGTCATGGGGGTGAAGCTCTCATGAGGAGACTAATGCCCATATAACAGAGGAAGCAGAGAGCTCACTCTCTATCTGCCGTGGGATGACACAGCAAGAGGGCAGCCATCTGCTGACCAGGAAATGAGCTCTCACCAGAACCCTGCCATGCTCTGGCACCCTGATCTCAGACTTCCAGCCTCCAGAACTGTGAGAAAACAAACATCTGTTGTTTAAGCTACCCAGTCTATGGCATTTTGTTATGGCACCCCATGCTAACTAAGACATAGTATTAGATTACTTTTTTTGTGTCATTTTTATGGATTTATTTTAATAAAAATTAACAGAATTGTTTTATCATTTATAACCTACTTCACATTTGGTTGGATGGAAGAATGTCCTTGTTTCTTGGAGCTATAGGCTAAGGAATTTAGCTTTAGTGAAGTATCATGATGCCTCCTACACTGTATTTTCAATGACCCCCAAGAACTTACATAAAAAGAGAGCTAAAACAAAAATGATGTAATGTTAACAATTGTTGAATTTAAGTGAAGAACATACGGGTACCACTTCTTTTATTTTTCTGTAGGTTTCAAAGTTTGAAAAATAAAAAGTTGGAAGTGTACTGGTCAGATCCTGCTGCAATATTGTTAAAATCTCAATGGCTTATAACAAAAAGCATTCATTTATTTCATTCGCAGGTTTACAAATTGGCTAGGTGGCTTTGCTTCAAGCTGTAGGTCAGGCTTATTGCTGCTGTACATGTCTCTTGTAATGAGATCAGTACCTAACCAGTGTATAACCATCTTGTAGCAGATGGCAGAATCCAAGAGGGTAAGAGAAATATACAATGTTTCCTCAGATTGGAATCAGAATAATCATTTCTTCCCATATTCCACTAGCCAAAGTAAGACACACAGTGAGGCCCAACATCAGTAGATCTGGAAAGCATAGCATACCCACAGCAAACATAGCAAGTGTGGGGAGATTTAATACAAACTACCAGAGGGAAACATTCGTTACATATCAGAAGGGTGAATGGGGACAGATGCCAGAGAAAGAGACTATTTATATCCAACTCAACATAAAAGTTCAAAACTGACTTAAAATGAAGGTTTTTATTTTGAAAAAATATCGAAGTTTTGAAAAAAATAGAAGAAAGCCTCACTTGAAGAAATCATGGTACAAAGTACATGGAAGCATAAAGGTGGTAAAACACTCTTTTTCACTTAAGTTGGTGATAGGGTATGTGTAGTGAGGTAAGTGATTTTTAACCAAGAGGTACCTCCTTGAATACCACCGACTTTGTAGCCATTCAGGGTCGCAGAGAGCATGCGCCTAAGGCAGCTGCCCTGATTCACCAGCCAGCCAGCTATCCGTGAGGGAGTCTGCGATGAAATGCAAACTTGAGCTGTGCCTTTGACTTCTGACTTCTTTCAGAATAACTACACTACCTCTCTGACTGAGCATCTTAACCTGAAAATTAGCATTTTTGCACTAACACAGTCTCTAAATACTTACTTTTCCTTCATGGCTGTAACAATCACTTAAAGGAGTCTTTCCATGTATTAAATTTTGAAGAAAAAAGTGTTAGAGTGAAATTCAAATTATGTGTAGTAGAAAATCAAATATATAAATATACTTATATATTATATATATCTGACATACATATTTCATAAAATATATTTTTTTAATGCACATATTATATCTGTGAGTATCTATATAAAAAACCAAATGACTTCATAAATGCCTCATGTTTCCCTTTAGGGTAACATTTATATTCAATTTATTAGGAGGGAAACAATGAAGATGCAGAATAAAGCTCCTTTATAAAACAGCTACATCACCAAACAGATTGTATTCCCAACTCTGAACTGAAGGAGCTTGTCAGCTTTCTTTCTTTTCAAGTAAATCAGCCCTGTTGGGCTTCAGTCCAGGAAGCCTTTCTGCTTTGGTTCGTCTTATCTCTCACTGACCTTTACTTCCCAGATGTGTATCTCATGTAACAGATCTGTACACTTGACCCTGACTACTTTGATCAAACACAAAAGGAGCTAAAGCAGAAAGGTTCCCTTACTAAGTGGACAGCAGAAAGTCTTCATATTTTAGAGTCTTGTTTTTAATAATACAATTTTCCCTTAACCTGACCTTTTTAAAAATTAAAGTTTCATCAGTAGCATGGAGCTCTGAAATTTCCAAACAGCTTGAAATTAATTTTATACTTTCTAAGATTTTAATTGCTGTCGAAGATTTGCTTCACATTCCCTCTGTTTGAAAACCTTATTGTAAAACTCTTCATTTATTTTCAGCTTTAGTAAAATGATAAAACTTCTAGTGAGAAATTTAAATGGCAGAGAGCTTCCTTCTATTTTGTAATTTAATGTGTAAATAAAGTCATATTTTAACAGCTAGACATTTCACTATACTTGTTCATCATTCAAATTGACTACCAGAAAAAAAGAAAGATTATCTTTTTGGTTGCTTCAAATCTTTTCTTAAAACCATTTAGCTTCTTTCCCATCGATTCAAGCAATAAGAGACCTAATGTTCCTTGAACAACTTATATTTGAAAATGCTTTTTGCTTCCTGAAAATACTCAAGTTTTGTAACATTGGAATTTTTTTCAATAAAGTAGAATTCAAGAATATAAGCAAATTTCTCACCAGGGACCTTTGAAATATTGCAATGTATAGGCAATTCAATTTAAATACTAAAAATAGTTTCTTTTATAACATATTTTCTTAAGATCTGACAGACTTATACCTTCCCTCTATATAATCAATTAATTTTTCTTAATATGCACCCATCATTAATATACATTAATATCTAAGTGTTTGTTTTAAATACATGGTAAGGTGCCAATTAAAATGAAGGCCTTTCTTGTTATTTGCATTGTCGGAGCAGTGACTCCATGCATATAGAAATAGTCCTAATTAGCCACAAAACAGTCCCAATAATATACTGATGGATTAAAAGAAATAAGTGTATAACCTAACTTTTCTCCTTGGTTCCAGGTCACCTAAAAAATAATTGCTGAAATTTTGCTCACTTTTACATTTGCTAAGACCTTCCTTATGAATATCCAGGATTCCCCATGGATGTCTTGTCCACATGCCCCACCTCCTCCCCAAGTCTAGCTGGACTCCACCTGAGCTCCTCCTCCAGCAATGAGGGTGACAGTGCATTGTGAAGCTGGTGTCTCCCTACTGTGTACAACCATTGCTAGTTGTTCCTTCTCTTGATATTTTAGAAAGATTTAAATGAAAAATATTTTCTGTTTCTTTCTCCTGCTCCCATAGAACTCAAACATGAGATTAAAGAGGACCAACCTAGGGGATAAATCTAAACAACATGGATAGGTTGCACTAGAATCCCTCCTTTTAAGTAACAACTTACATCACAAAAATTTATTCTCTCCCAGGAGAGTTCTTAGATCTTATGCTTATTAGCTTCCTGTTCCTTAAATGCTAACCCAACATTTTCCACACAACCCCAGAAATGTCTGGATCCCACTTTGAATTTAAAGCCCTTGGTCCAGGTAATTATCTGCATCTAAAGTAATATATGGATATCACTAAAACATTTCCAAACTACTTCTATTGCATATTAAAATAAGAATCTCCAGTTCTCATGGCTTAATTTTGGAGGTACATGTTGTAGTGGGCATTTGTAGGTTTTCTAACTGAAAAGCATTTTTTGTTTGGCACATTTTTAAGCTTAAGAGTCTTGCATCTTCAAGGTAGAACCCAGGAAACTCAACCTTCCTGTAGCCAGGACTCAGGCATGTGACCTAGACTCTACCAATAAGGCATACTCAAAGGGGGTTCAATTTGGAAGTGAGCAACTTGAGGAAGGAGCCACTGCATGCAATTCAACATGTTGGTGAAGCTTATAGTAGAACTATCTGACTTTCTCAAAGACTTAAGTTATGCAGGGAGCTATGGCAAAGTAGGAGAGGAATAGTCTCTCCTTACTGTTTGCCTTTGTTAACAGGATTCCAAACTAGTCCAAGGTGCAGCCTCAATGTTCTATGAAACTTTCCCTGAAACAGCTCTTCTTCTGTTTCTCACAGACTTTTCGAATCACATAGGACTCAAACATGTAATAGGGACTACACTCTATTCAGTGTATGTCCTCCTGACAGATGACTGGTTTTTTTCATTGGGTGTTTTCCACAAAACTGGTTCAGTCTTCCCTGAATAAGATTCTCAAGCCTCCTACAAACAGGTGTGTGGTTGGCCCTACCCACAGTTTCACTCTAGTCACATTTGAATCCCACTTAGACCCAAGGTGGAGTCTCTACTTTTATCAATGTCTTAAATGATAAATTACTAAAGGGGGAGCATCTTTGAACAAATTTAAGCATGCTTAAGTAAATGTCAAATAATCAAAATGTTCCATTTCAAATTTTAGAGTGACAAAAATGGGTCTTTTCACTACTAGGACAACTCCAAGCCCCATCGTATAGTTGCAAGAGGCCCCATCTTTACCCCAGGATTCTTCTCTGGAGATATTTCCAAGGACCTCCAGCATTGTTTACTAACCTAAAGAGTTAATCCCCAGTCATAACTATCTGAGCCTCTCCAGACAGCCCAAGGGCCCTTGCAGTTTCTGCCAGTGGCAGTCAGAGCCACCCAGACAAATGCCCATTTGCTGTTGCTATTATAGTTGTCCTGAGCCAGAAAAATTCAAGCATGATTCACACTTTCTACCCAGAACCAGCCTCTCTTACAATTGCTCTAAGCCTGGTAGGACTATTCCCTCATGACCTCCCAGAAACATGACTAAAAAACAAGCTCTATGCTCCTAAAGAGACCATCTCAAAATCTTAGGTATTCAATCCTTAACAAACTCAAGTAGAGGACACTAGTGGTCCTGATTGAATATCTTTTAAGAAAACTATTTCTGTTTTCTCTTTTAGAAGTAAAGTACATACATCTAATTGACACTACTAAGTAGAACACAATGTGTGCATTCTCAGATTTGAGGTAACCTCATACCTGTACTCGAAAGCAAAGGGTGGATATATCCTATCCTACAGACTTGAGATGAAAGAGCCTATTCTGAATAATTTCCTTAATAAAAAGTCAGTTCCAAAAGCAAAAACATTTTTACCTCCATAAAAACAAACTGCCAGCCATCCTGAAAACTTTCTTCAATCTCTTAAAAGCTAAAGTCCCTGCTGCGTAAGTACTTTTACTTAATCTAAAAACAGTTCATGCTTTCTTACCTAAAAACCATTTTAAAATGTTATACATGTACTTTTTAATAAGAACTGAAGGGTCCCCACCAGTAAGATGGCAAACTTCCGGCTTCTTTTTGGGGTCCTCAGTTCCCGCCGGCGCCACCTGAAGCCCAATCACCTCTCGCTCCCCTCCCAATCCCAGCACCTAGCCAACAGCCACCAGCCCCGTAGAAGTGACACCTCAATCAATTCATGCCCCTTCCTATATAACCCAGCAACTTTCCCTAATAAAGCGGAACTCTCTGGTGAATTGCTGCTGTGTGTTGCTCCTTTCCTTTCATTGGTGCCGAAACCTGGGAGACGGGACACCCCAACTGGGCCCCGTCTTCCCCCCGACACCAGCAGCAGCTTGCCCTCGTCCTCTTTTTCTGGCGCTGGCTCATCACACTCACCACTCCTCTCTGGCCTTTAGGTAAGTTTTCCCCCCAGAGTGGGCCACTCTTCCCCAAGCTATCGCAGTGCCATTGACCATGATCATCCGGCAAGGCCCTAACGCTCGGGGATGAGGAGGGAACTCTCCCCGCCTCAGGCCTTCACGGCTGCGGCGGACCGTCAAGCCCCTCCTCCAACAGCCATAAATCCCCGCCTCAAGCCTTTACGGCTGCGGCAGACCCTCAGGCCCCTCCTCCGAAAGTCATAAATGCATTCACCGTCCCTTCCATCAGTGCTGAAACTTTTTAAGCAAAATTTTCCCGGGGTGGGCCACTCTTCTCCAAGCTATCACAGTGCCATTGACCGTGATTGTCCGGGAAGGCCCTGATGCTCAGGGATGAGGAGGGAACTCTCCCCGCCTCAGGCCTTCACGGCTGTGGTGGACCCTCAGGCCCCTCCTCCGACAGCCATAAATCCCCGCCTCAGGCCTTCACGGCTGCGGTGGACCCTCAGGCCCCTCCTCTGACAGCCATAAATCCCTGCCTCAGGCCTTCATGGCTGCGGCAGACTCTCAGGCCCCCCCCTCTAACAGCCATAAACGAGGTGACTCCTTTGCAGATGAGAATGCTCCCTTTCCCCGCCCCCTCCTCCTTCTGTTACATCCGCCGAAATCTGTTCTGTCTGCCGAAAATGCCTAGCGCTAGGTACCTCGTGACTCCGGCACTCTGCCTTCTTAGGGAAGTCTGGGTGATGACCCACACTTCCTAAGAAATTCCGACTCGTATACGAGTTTCCGCAGACCACCAAGGATCATTGGGGACGCCCTTTGTCTCCTTGCGGTCTGCTTCCAGTCTGAGGATCTCCGTTCGTCTTCCCCTGTCTGTCTCCTTCTCTGTCCTTTAGCCATGGGAGCTTCCTCATCCCTCCCTGAAAGTTCACCTCTTGAATGCCTGCTTAAGCATCTGGCTACCCTCTCCCTGACACCTGATATAAAACCAAAACTTCTCCATAAATATTGCTTCCAAGATTGGCCAACATACCCCCTAGACAATAACAACAAATGGCCCGCAGGGGGAACTCTTGATCCTAACATCACTCACGATCTTTTTAACTACTGCCAGCGCCTGAAAAAATGTATGGAGATTCCCTATATCGAAGCTTTCCGCCTCCTCCTCTCCCCGCCCCCTCCCAAGTTCTCCTAGCATGCAAGCCACTGCCCCCGCAGAAGCCTCCTGTTCACTCCCTTCCCCTTCTCCTACAACAGCCCTTTTCCCTTCCTCCCCCACCATCTCCTCCCCCATCTCAACTCCTCCGCCTTCATCCCCCGCAGATTAAGCCTGAGCCTTTCAGCCCCCCCTTTAACTAGGTCCCAGGGGCCTCCTCCGTCTTTGCCCTCATCACCTGTTTCTCCCCTGTTAGGGACTGCCTTTGTCTTCTCACATGTTTGTAGGGAGAATGGGAAAGCACCTTCCCCCATGTCTGAACGCAGCATGGGAAAGCACAAGCTAGAGAACAACCGGTGCAGTCCTTAGAAGTTATCTGTCCACAAAAACATGTGCAGTCCTTAGAAGTTATCTGTCCACAAAAACATATCTTGCCAAGACTCCTCACTCTGAAAATAGGGAGACCTTGAAGATGTGTAAAAACACCGTCCCTGCTTCAAGATATGCCCTTCCCCCACTTGCCGATGTGGCAGGAATGGAGAACAAAGAACATTCTGTTTATGCATTCCATAAGCAATTAACTGGAGCCCTGCTGTAGCTCAGTTAGTAGAGCATGGGACTCTTAACCTCAGAGTCATAAGTTTAAGCCCAACTAGAGCGGCAGAGGCAAGCAGCTGGGCTGCTAGCTGGCGACACGTGGGTCTGATTCTATCTTTCCTTATTTTCTTTGCCCCTCTGCTGCACTTCAGGACCTGCTCGACTAAGCACGGCTAGACCACGTCACTCCCCCACAGACTGAGCCAGAACCCTTCAGTCCCCCTCAGACTCGGTCCCAAGATCCTCCCAAAATTATCGTCCCCCTCCGGGAAGTAGCAGGATCCGAAGGCATGGTGCGCGTTCACATCCCTTTCTCCTTAGAAGATTTAGCCCAACTAGAGAAATGCCTAAGTTCCTTTTCCACTGATCCCACGACATACATCAGGGAGTTTCAATAGACCCTCCAGTCTTACAGCCTCACACATCATGACATTTTCATGCTCCTGGCCAATACTCTCCTCCCTGAAGAGCGTAGACAAGTTTGAGACTTCGCCCAAACGCACGCTACCAAAACCCACATGACTGACCCCACCTATCCCCCTGGCCCCACTGCTGTCCCTGAACAAGACCCACACTGAAATTATAATACCGCCATGGGTCTCTGCTCTCGAGATATTTTTGCCTCCTGCTTAATAGGTCTGAAAAAGGCAGCTCGTAAAGTAGTCAATTTTCAAAAGCTCCAAGACATAATTCAAAAGAGAGACAAAACCCCCTCTGAGTTCTTAGACAGACTCACTCAAGCCCTATTACAGTATACCAGCCTGCACCCAGAAACACCTAAAGGAAGACATGTCCTTATGACATACTTCCTAGCTCAAAGTTACCCCAACATTAAAGCTAAACTCAAAAAGTTAGAACAGGGCCCCACTACCCCACAGACTGAGATCATAACAGTGGCCTTTAAAGTCTTCCATAAGCGGGAGGAGGAGAAAGAATGCCGTAAACAAAAGGCTGATCAGGCCAATTTCCAGATGTTGGCCCAGCTGATAAAACCACAACCTGGGCGCCCCTCTACAAACAAGCCCCCCCACCCCAGGAGCTTGTTTCAAGTACAGAAAAGAGGGACATTGGTCAAGGGCGTGCCCCTCCCCCAGATCTCCTACCACTCCATGCCCCAGATGCCACAAAAAGGGCCACTGGGAGTCTGATTGCCCAACCACCCGAAGGGGAGGCTGGACGAACAACCTGCATCCTAAGCCCGCGGTAGTGGGGCTGGCAGAAGAAGATTGATGGGGCCCGGGGGCTTCTCGCCCGACCATTTCCATCACCAAACAGGAGCCCAGGGTTACTTTAACAGTAGACGGTCACCCCATCTCCTTCCTCCTAGATACAGGAGCCACCTTCTCAGTCTTGCGAGAATACCGGGGCCCGACCACGCCAGCCATTACTCCTATAGTCGGGGTAGGAGGTAAACAGATTTTCCCATTCAAACCCCCCCCCTTTTATGCACAATCCTAGACAATCCCATACCTTTCTCCCACTCCTTCCTGGTTATGCCCTAGTGTCCCATCCCTTTACTAAGACGAGACATCCTTTCCCTCCTCCACGTTTCCATAACTATATCCACTCCCACAGCTGCCAGTACTCCCTTTCTGATGGCCCTCATAGCTGACAACCCCCCTCTACCCAATGAAAGCTCCGGTTCTGCCCTCATACACCCTGTAAATCCCAAAGTTTGGGATATTACAAGCCCCTCCATGGCCCTATGTCCCCCTGCCTCTATCAAATTATGGGACCCCTCTCAGTATATCTGTCAGGCCCAATACCCCCTAACCACTTCAGCCCTCATAGGCCTCCAACCCATCATTCAAGATCTCTTAAACAAAAATTACCTCAGACCCACTCACTCCCCATTTAATACCCCCATATTAGCTGTTTAAAATACCAACGGATCTTTCCGCCTTGTCCAAGACCTTCGCCTCATCAACATGGCCATTGTCCCTATCCATACCTTAGTTCCAAATCCATACACCCTTTTATTGCAGATCCCTGTCTCAGCATCCCACTTCTCAGTCCTAGATCTCAAGGACGCATTTTTTTCTATCCCTCTAGACCCCTCCTCCCAAGATTTTTTTGCCTTCACCTAGACGGACCCATACACCAGACATTCTGTACAACTTACTTGGACAGTTTTGCCACAAGGCTTCCGAGATACTCCCCATATTTTTGGACAAGTCCTAGCCCAAGACCTCAAACAGTTTCATCATGATCACCCCGAGTCCACTTTATTACAATATGTAGATGATCTTCTACTCTGCAGTCCCTCGTGGGAACAGTCTCAACTTGACACTGCGTCTCTACTTAACCTTCTAGCTTCCAGAGGTTACCGGGTATCCCCCGTCAAAGCTCAAATCTCTTCCCCTTCTGTCACTTACCTTGGATTCCTTCTGTCTCAACAAAGAAAGTCCATTACCTTAGACAGAAAACGACTCCTCTCTGACCTGCCCGTTCCCAAAACCAAGACAGAAATCCTTTCCTTTCTAGGCCTGGCTGGGTATTTTAGAGCGTGGATCCCTAACTTCTCCCTGTTGGCAAGACCCCTATACAACCTCAGCAAGGGCCCCCCTGAAGAACCATTATCCTCCTCACCCCGACACTCCTTCATTAAGCTCCGCCAAGCCCTTGTAGAAGCTCCAGCTCTCCATCTCCCTGATTTGTCAAAACCCTTCTCATTATACATTCATGAGAGGTCCAGTCAAGCTCTAGGAGTCCTAGGCCAATATTATGGCCCATCCTTTGCCCCAGTAGCTTATCTCTCTAAGCAGTTAGACCCCACAGTTCGGGGATGGGCCCCCTGCCTATGGGCATTAGCCGCTGGACAGCTCTTGCAGAAGGAAGCTCATAAACTGACATTCAGGGCGCCCCTTACCATTCTGTCCCCACATCACCTAAAAGATCTCTTAACCTACAAAAGTTTACAGACTCTCCCTCCCTCCACACTCCTGACCTCACTGTCCTCTTTCCTCCAAAATCCAGACATTTCTTTCCTCCCCTGCCAGCCCCTGAATCTGGCCACTCTTCTTCCTCTACCCTACTCTCCTCATACTCCCTCACATGATTGCCTAGAAGCCCTTCACAACTTCCTTCCATGCCACTCCACGATCTCCGAAGGAGCCCTCTCACACTCTGACCTCATCTGGTTTACTGATGGGTCCTCCTTTAAACATGAGGGCACCCACTACTCAGGATATGCAGTAGTGTCCCTCGAAGATGTTGTTGAGGCACGAGCCCTACCCCCTGGTACAACCAATCAGCAGGCTGAACTCATTGCAGCCACCAGAGCTTGCACTCTGGCCTGGGACACATCTCTCACATTGTACACTGACTCCAAGTACGTATTCCACATTCTCTTGTCTCACGCGGCAGTATGGAAAGAACGAGGCCTCCTCACCACAAAAGGGAATTCCATAACTAATTCAGCCTTAATTACTAAACTTCTAGAGGCTTCACAACTCCCACACCGACTAGGCATCACACCGACTAGTGCACTGCAAATCACATCAAAAAGATGACTCCCCCATTGCAAGAGGTAACAACAAAGCCGACAGAGTAGCCCGGTCAGTTGCCCTATCAGAAAACACACCAGACAACAATCCGTCTGCCCTTGCGGTTTTAGCATTATCACAAGACACCCTCTGCTCCCAGGACAAAGAGTCTCTCTTCCGCCTCTTACATGACCTGTTCCATCCCAGCCCCCAATCCTTGATCCATTTTTTACAATCTTTTTTTCCTCTCTCTCCTGAAGACAAAACGCTACTTAACCAAATCACCTGCAAGTGCACCATCTGCCAACGCACTAACCCTAATACCCCCCTCAAAGCCCGACCCTTCCCGGCTCATCAAGCAAGGGGTAATGTCCCAGCTGCAGATTAGCAAATAGACTTCACTAACATGCCCCCTGTACGATGCACCAGATACCTACTCATGTTAGTAGATACATTTTCAGGATGGGTCGAAGCTTTCCCCACCACTAACAAACGAGCGTCCGCAGTTGCCTCTATCCTCCTCACCCAGATCTTTCCTAGGTTCAGGATGCCCACTTCCCTCCAATCAGATAACGGCCCTGAGTTCACTGCCCAAATTATCCAGAACCTCTCCAAGTCACTCTCGCTCCCCTGGCATTTACATTGTCCTTATCGACCACAAGCTTCAGGAAAAGTAGAAAGAGCCAATAGGACTCTAAAAGACATCCTGACCAAACTATCTCTAGAACTACACCTTGACTAGGTTCACTTACTTCCCTTAGCTCTACTCCGTATTCGAGCCCTCCCAAAGAAACCTTCCTTCTTGTCACCCTTTGAGATCATGTACGGCCGCCCGATTCTACCCCCGGGGCTCCCTTCCCACAAAGGACCAATTCCTCCAAATATAGCCCTTCCACTACTCTCTCTCCTCCGCACTGAATTGTGGAAATATCAGGATTGGCTCCTTCCTGATCCATCCGCCTCCCAAAATCCTCCTGTCTTACAGCCCGGCCAACTAGTGTTTTACAAGCCACCAGAGGATCGGCCCTCTCTCACCCTGAAATGGGAAGGTCCACACCCAATTATTCTCTGCACCCCCTCGGCCGCCAAGCTCTCACTGCCTGATAACGCTGTCACCCCTTGGATTCATATCTCCAAGTTGAAACCAAATACCCAAGACCCACCTTCTCTGGACACCCAAGACCCATCAGTCACAATCCAGAGTCCTTCGGATACAGCCTAAGATGCTGTCTACTCTACCACGCCTCATCCCTCTGATCCCTTGAAGCTCCGCATCTCCCGTGCACCCCCTTTGCCATCCATACCCGAATCATGACTTTTTCCTCCTTTACTGCTCTCTCGCTTTTTTCCCTCATTCCTATTGTCTTCCCCGCCGCCCCACCCTCCTTTGTATGGCGATTCAAAGTCAGACAGACTTACACACAGCATCAAACAAAAGTTACTGCCCTCATTGCCACATCAGACTGCCCTCTGAAAGGCTGCTCTGAGCCTTTGTACCTCCACTTTCCTCCCTCCACCGAAGTATTCATTTACAGCTACCTTTATTCTCCCTACCTCTGCTTCCTCTATAACCAAAGACAAGCCTATTGCAGGCGATGGCAAGACACCTACAGGGGATGTCCCTACTGGTCTTGTGCCATTCACTACATGGGTGACTTCCAGTACCCACAGTATTACTCCTCCAACCGTTTCATAAAATATCCCAACGGCTCATTCTCCTTATCAATCCCAGATCCCTGGGACTCTCGATGGGCTGCTGGAGTAACAGCCTCAGTTTACTACAGGGGGTCCTCGACCCCCCACGATACCCTTCATATCTCTCGAGAGTATGTTCCCTCTCACTCCCAGATCTCTCAAGTTGCATCAGATATCAGACATTCCAAGAAAGTCATTATCCAAACTCTTGATGGCACCTCTTCATCTTCTTATTCCTCCTACTCTTGGTTACAGCTCATTCAAGACACCACCATCTTTCTCAACCACACCCTCAACACCGCCAATTGTTTCTTATGCGCATCACTACAGCGCCCACTGCTGGCCGCCATGCCCCTCAATATTTCCAACTACTCTTTCCATGTAGAAAGACAACCCCTCTGCCCCCTGGCAGGCATACCCCTATGGGAACCAGAATACGCAGATAATCTCACCATCCACCACTGTGTAGGCCCAACTCCACCCCCCTCCAGTGTACTTCACTGCCTCTCTATCTACACCCCTACCTCCGGCTCTAAGACTTTCACACAACCGGGACACTTCTTTTGGTGTAATGGCAGTCTTTTCAACTCACTGCCTCTCAACTCTGATACACCCTGCATTCTCATCACCCTAATCCCACAGCTTACACTTGACAACATGGCAGAATTTCTTGAGCTCCAACCTCCCTTGCCCTCATGCACAAAAAGAGCTGCTTTCCTTCCCATCATGGTCAGTAGCTCTTTGATCACCTCAGCCATTGGGGCAGGGTTTTCAAGAGAAGCCTTGGGTCACTCTCTATGGGCAGTTAGAGATCTCAACGCCAAACTTGAGGGAGCCCTGACATCCACTGCCTATTCCCTAGCCTCTCTCCAAAGACAGGTCACTTTGCTAGCTAAAGTCACCCTTCAAAACCGGCGGGCCCTAGATCTGCTTACAGCCGAGAAGTGCAGCACCTGCGTTTTCCTCTGGGAAGAGTGCTGCTATTACATCAATGAATCCGGCATTGTAGAAACTGACATCACCAAACTCACCGACCTTGCCTCCAGTCTCCACTCTGCTTCCAATTCCAACCCATTCTCTTCAATACTAACAAACCCCCTCCTTACCTGGGTCTGGCCCATTGCAGGCCCCATAATAGTCATTCTTCTCATCTGTCTCTTCTTACCCTGTATAATAAAGTTCATCAAATCCCAAGTCGGAAAAATCTCTAATCAAGCTTTCAACCAGCTTTTACTCAGGAACTATCAGCTTCTGGCCACAGAAGATCCCTCACCCTCACGTGACCTCCTCACCACATGCTGAGATGGACCTCTCTCTCCACTGGAAACTGTTCCTGGAAACAATGGCCGTAGACGCCTGGCTCCTGACACCCATATCCTCTTGGCACCATTGGAATCAACAGGTCCTCAACCTATGGTTACAGGGAACCTTCATTGATTTCCAACCTGAAGAAGTCCACATCTACTCATCCTTACTGTGGGGAGTCCTATCAACCCTTTCCTCCCAATCCTCAAGCCCTCACTCCCTTCTACGCCCCTGTTCAGCAAGAAGCAGTCAGAGAGAAAGCAACGTCCACAAGCCCATAGAGGAGAAAGGGGGGAATGAAGGGTCCCCACCAGTAAGATGGCAAACTTCCGGCTTCTTTTCGGGGTCCTCGGTTCCCGCTGGTGCCACCTGAAGCCCAATCACCTCTCGCTCCCCTCCCAATCCCAGCACCTAGCCAACAGCCACCAGCCCCGTAGAAGTGACACCTCAATCAATTCATGCCCCTTCCTATATAACCCAGCACCTTTCCCTAATAAAGCGGAACTCTCCGGTGAATTGCTGCTGTGTGTCGCTCCTTTCCTTTCAAGAACTACCTGCAGATGATATACAATTCAAAATATACAAAGTGGATCTCTCTCCCACACCATTCACCTTCCCAGAAACAACCACTCAAAAATATTTTGATTCCTTCTCAAGACTGCAGAAAAACCAAATGCCGGCATAGTATTTCTTTGGGAGCTGCCTGTGCCAACTGCTTAATTTTCAACTTTCTTTGTGTTAGGATTCCACCAGGCTCCAATTTCTGTATTTTCTTCCAGTCCCTGTAATTGTTTTGATCTGCTACCTTATAACCAAGAAGACTCTTTCACTTATTTTTGCCCAATAAAAGATGGTGGCTATTTTACCTCTTAATAGTAGCTTTGCTCTGCAAAGTGAGGAAGTCCTATTTTTGATTAGATATTACTTATTAATTTGTTTTCCTAATCCAATATAGTTGGTTACTTATTCTGATTTTTTAAGCTTTCCTGCAATTATGGACATCCAAAAAAGCATATATAGCATGACAAAAACTGTAAAGGGTCTGAAATTTTAATCTACTTGATAATATTAAGCTACTACTTAGCCTCCCATGATCGGATGGGGGCTGGTAGAAGACATGAGACTTCTGGGACAAAGACAAAGAACAATTTATTGCTCACAGAAATAGCAATAGCCAGAGAACCATCACTTGTGCCAGCTCCCCAGCCTCCCTTCCTACAGTGTGACATCAAGAAGATAAAATAATACCTGCACATGAAGGGATAGTACATTTCAGGAGACAAACCCTCAGTAAAAGAATCCCAACTCTTTTATAACAGGAAGTAAATTTGTCTGATTTTTGTTCAAACAAAAAGAGACATGTTTACTGTCCTAGATAGCAGGCAAGCCTGCCCATTGCTCTGGAGGGAGACACTACCTTTATCTTCCAAGGCTATTCATTCCACAAACATGCTTGAAAAGACATTCATAACAAGGTACCCTGTTCCTCTGCTCACAAGATATGCAGATGTGAGAGATTATGGAAAATTATCTCTAAACATACAATGCCCACAATCTGCTTGGCACCAGTAGGAATTTTAATTCCTTCATTCAGCAAGGTTTTATTGAAAGCTTACTTTGTTCCAGGGGCCATGACTGGTGTCCATTAAAGAAATAATGAATGTAAAGGAATTTTTTTTTCCATTACCATAGTTGATCTATCTTTTTAGTATTTGCCAGTAGTAGGTATTGTGTCCATTTCTGTTGCTGTTTTTGCCCAACATCTACAGTGGTTTTACCTCCAAGGTAAGGATTTAACTGAAGAGTAAGAGTACTGAAGCCCTGGTTTCCTCCACACTAAACAGACTGGCTTCTCTCCACGCATAGTCAGCTTCCCTCGGGCCTTCAGTCTCTTTTTTTCATGAAGGGATTAAGGGAGAAACTGGTTAGACTGGAACTCAAAAATACAAAATTCTCAGTTGTGAATTCAGACAATACTTAAGCACATTTAAAAATGTTAGACCAGAGATTGTTTCATTGGATGGCTTTCTAATTTAAATTGATCAAATTTCCTTACCTAGAATTTGGCATGTGTATATTTAAATATGGTATGTTATATAATGAATAAAAACCACTGATGACTTTAAATATTTTTAACATACATTCATGTAACAAACTTTTCAAGATGAAGAAATCAACTATTTCATCAAATCATATACAACATATAAATAGTTTATGTAATATATCAACCCCCCCACACACACACAAATATGGTAGATAAGAGAAAGTTAGTTTCTGAGTTTGGTTTAGTTTTGTTGCTCTTACTTTCGTTTATTTATTTTCTTTTTTCAAACAACTCACTGGAATATAATTGACATGCAGCAAACTGCACATATTTAAAGTGTGCAATTTTGAGTTCTAATACATGGATATATGCATAAAATCATCACCACACTCAAGATAATAAACATCTACCCCCCAAAAGTTTCCATATGCCCCTTTGTAAATCTTCTTTCCAACAGAGTGAAAAGGCAACCTGTGGAATGGAAAATTGCAAACCATGTAAGCGATAAGGGGTTCACATCCAAAATATATAAGGAACTCCTAAAACTCAAAAGCAAAAAATAAATAACCCAATTAAAAAATGGCAGAGACATTCCTCCAAAGACATACAAATGGCCAAGAAGTATATGAAAAAATGCTTATCAGAGAAATGCAAATCAAAACCACAGTAAGAAATTACCTAGTACCTGTTAGGATGGTGATTATTAAAAAATATATCAGAAAATAACAAGTGATGCATAGGGTGTAGAGAAACTGGAATACTTATGCACTGTTGGTGGGGATGTAAAATGGAACAACTGCTATGGAAAACACCATGCAGGTCCCTAAACAAATGGTAAAATAGAACTACCATATGGTCCAGCAATCCCAGTTCTGGGTATTAATCCACAATAATTGAAGTCAGGATCTCAAAAAGATATTTGCATACCCATGTTCAGGCCAGCATTATTCACAGTAGCCAAGAGGTGGAAGCAATCTAAATGTACACTGACAGAAATGAATAAAGAAAATACGGTAATAAGGAAATCCTGCTATATTGTACAACAAGGATGAAGCTTGAGGACATAATTTTACTATGCTAAATGAAATAGGCCAGTCACAAAAGGACAAATGCTGTATGCTTCCACTTATATGAGATATCTAAAGTAGTCAAACTCATAGAAACAGAAAGTACAATAATGGTTACCAGCAGCTGTGGGGAGAGGGAAATAGGGAGTTGTTATTCAAAGGGTATAGAGTTCCAGTCATGCAAAATGAAAAACTTCTAGAAATCTGCTGTACAACATTGTGAGTACAGTTAACAATACTGTGCTGTAGTGTTAAAAATTTGTGAAGGAGAGAGAGCTCATTTTATGGGATTTTTTTTACCATAGTAAAAAATTTTACTTGGAAGAGACAATTATCAAATAAATACTTGACAATTTTATTATCAAGAATGAATTCTATGAAGAAGAATAAAAAGCAGAGTAAAAGGCTAAAGAGAAAAAATCCAATTATATATGCATGGGTGGATCTATCTGTGGACTTTCCATTCTGTTCCACTGACCTATATGTCTATCATTATGCCAATACAATACTGTCCTTTCTTTTAAGCATTTTTTGAGGTATGTTTCACATACAAAAACCTACACATATTTCATTTTAAGTGTCTTAAAACTTTGTCAGTTATACCTCAATAAAGCTTGGGGGCAAATAATAATTGAAAACTTCAGTGAAAAACTAAATAGAGTAGTGTTTGGAAAAATGTCTGAACATATTTAATGTATACAACTTGATGAAATTGAAGATAAGTATACATCCAAGAAAACATCACCACATCTATGCTATAAACATATCCATCTATAAATTATTTAAAAATCCCATCACCTACAAAAGTTTCCACCTGCCCTTTTTATTTATTTTGTGTGTATGTGCATTATAAGAATGCTTAAAAGGAAAGTAGAGGAAGACTGTGGAGCAGGAGGTTCCTAAACTCACCTCCTTCCATGGACATGAGGCAACAGCTATATGTATTGCAACTCTGAAAATACCTGAAGATTCTCAGAAGTTCCAGAGCTAAAAAAACAAAGTGATGTCCACACTGAGAAGAGTAAGAGGGGTAGAGACAGAGAAGGGATCCAAACATCCTCCACACACATGTGGCAACCTGCAAGCAGGAAGAACACCATGTGCAAAGGAGCAAAGGGATCAAGCCCCACACTGGGCATCCCTGGCCCTGGGGACCTGAGCCCGGAACACAGTGGGGCTTAACTGTGGGGCAACCTGAGAGATATAGGAAACCAAGGCTCTGCTTTTAAATGGCCTGCATGCCACATCAATTGGTTTAGACCCTGCATAGAAGCAGCAATTTGGAAAGCACCTGGGTTATGTGTAAAGGAGATTTACTAATTTTAAGACCGTTACTGGGGGGTGGGGGGGAGGCGGTAAGGATTTGCAGGAGCTTTCTCCAAAAGTGGAAGTGCTGGCAGGCACCACTTTTCTTGCCCCCCTTCAGCCTAGCTGGCTGGATGCTTCTAAGAGCTCATTCTGAACTTCTTCATCTTGCTAGCACTGCTTGACCTGCACTGGTACTCCTGCAGACTCACCACTCCCAACTCTCCCTCCCTGGCAGGTACACTTCCAAAGGGGCTTTGCCACCTCCACCCCCCGCCCATCCAGCAGGCAGCTCTCATGAGGACCAGCACCCCTCCAGAGTGACTCTTGTCCCCAAGAGGGGTAAGCAGCCCCACTCACCAGCACACCTGCAGTACATACAATTGAGCCTTTCAGCAAGTTGCACCAAAGACCAGGCTACATACCAGGTGCTCACAGCAACTGTGGTCAGTCACTGCAGATAGCCAGGGCTGGAGTCCACTCTGTCCAGCAGTGTGCCCAAAGCAGTGGTAGCACAAAGAACAGGAGAATGTGTGCAGCTTATATATGGGAAAGCTCTGGAGCAGTTGATTCTGGTGACCAGAGGACACAGGACACTTTCTACATGATGTCACTACTGTCAAAACAAAGAGACATAGCTGACCTACCTAATAATAGAAACTGACACAGAGAGTCGACAAACAAGGTAATCTTCCACACAAGGTCATAAAGATGCTCACCCAACTGGAGAGAAGAGTGGATGAACTCAGTGAGAACTTGAACAAAGAGATAGAAAATATAAAAAAGAACCAAGCAGAGCTGAAGAATTCAATAACTGAAATGAAAAATACACTAGAAGGAATCAACAGCAGATGATAGGATGCAGAAGAATGGATCAGCCATCTGGAAGACACGATAGTAGAAAGCAACCAAGCTAAACAGCAAAAAGAAAAAAAATTTTTTTAATGAGTCAAGGTTAAGGGATCTCTGACAACTTTAAGTGTAATAATATTCCCATTAATAGAGATCCCCAAAAGAGAAGAGGAGGGGGCAGAAATTTTATTCTTTGAAGAAATATTTGGGGAAAATTTCCCTAATTGAAGAAGAAAACAGACATCCATGTCCAGGAAGTATAGAGAGCCCCAAACAAGATAAACCCAAGGAGGTCCATGGGTTTATTAAACTGGAAAAAATTAAAGATAAAGAGCACATCTGAAAAGCAGCAAATGAAAAACATATATTTCCTTAAAAAGGAAATCCTATAGGGCTATCAGTTCACTTTTCAGAAAAAAACTTCACAGATAGAGGGAGTAGCATGATATATTCAAAGTGCTTAAAGGAAAAAAAAAACCTACAACCAAGAATATTCTATCCAGAAAGGTTATCATTCAAAATTGAAGGAGAGGTAAAGAATTTCCCAGACAAGTGCAAGTTAATCAAGTTCATCGCCACTAAACTGGCTTTATGAGAAATGGTAAAAGGACTTATTTAAGTGGAAGAGAAAAGGCCATATCTAGAAGTAAGAATATGATGGAAGCAAAATTTTCACTGGTAAAAAAGAGCAAACATATTGCAAAGGTAATAGATTAATCACTTATAAAGCTAACTGATGAAGGTTAAAAGACAGAAGTAGTAAAATCAATTATATCTACAAAAATTAGTTAAGGTATACACAAAAAGAAAAAGATGAAAAATATGACATCATACACATAAAACATAGAAGGGAGAATAAAAATGTACTGTTTTTAGACTGTGTTCAAACTTAAGTGACCATCAACCAATTTAGACTGCTATATGCTTAGAATGTAATATATGAACCTCCTGGTAATGACAAATCAAAAACCTATAATAGATACAAAACAATGAATGAAGAAGAATCTAAGCATAACACTAGAGAAGTCATCAAACCAAAAAGGAAGAGAGCAAAAAAGAAGAAAGGAATGGGGAACAGCAAAAAAAAACAGAAAACAACAAAATGGGAAGAAGTACATACCTATCAATAATTATTGATAAACAAAAACAACCAGAAAACAATTAATAAAATGGCAAGAAGTACATACCTACAATAATTAAATGTAAATGGAATAAATGTTCCAATCAAAAGACATAGGGTGACTGCATGGATAAGAAAACAAGACCCATCTATATGCTGCCTACCAGAGACTTGCTTCAGACCTAATGACACACACAGACTGAAACTGAAGGGATGGACAAAGATATTCCATGCAAATAAAAGAGGGAAAAAAAAGCAGGGATAGCCATGCTTACATTAGACAAAATAGACTTAAAAACAAAGACTCTAGTAAGAAACAAAGAAGGGCATTACATAAAGATAAAAGTTTCAATCCAACAAAAGGATATAACAATTGTAAATATCTATGTACTCAAAATGTAAATACATAAAGCAAACATTAACAGACATAAAAGGAGAAATAGGAGGGGCCTTTAACACCCCATGTACATTGTTGAAGAGAGTATCAGACAGAAAATAAATGAAGAAATAGTGGCTTTGAATAACACATCTGGTCAGATGGACTTAACAGATATATATACAACATTCCAACCAAAAACAGCAGAATACACATTCTTTTCAAGTACACGTGGAATATTTTCCATAGAAGAAGGTTGCCCTTATCACCTGTAGTCCCTGGACTGGCTGGTCTGTGCCATTTATTTAAACCTCTCAGAGTTGCCTCTAAAAGCTGAAGGGATTTTAGCAATACTGCAAGAAAGAGATGGGTTTCTTCCCTCCATAACAAATCACACAGAGAGAGTTCTCAGGCCACTTTTCCTCTTTAATCTTTGCCAATTTCACTCACACAGGTGGGGACAGGGCAGGTGCTACTCTTGGGTATACTCACTGAGGTGGGGAAGTGAAAGAGGACTTCACGCATAACTATTGTGTCCCACCATTCACACCACCTACCAGGGGTTCCCCTTTGCCTCCCTGACACCTGAGCATATCATGGAGTTTTTTGCCTCTTGATAAGGAGATAGAACCTAAGAGGCCTTTCTACCTTGGCTAGTAGGAACACAAACTATTCCTGGCATTATGTGAGCTCCATGGACTATTCTGCCTGATTCTTTCTGGATAAACATTTGAAAGTCAGGTCTCCAGACTCTCTCACTGTGCAGCTCTCTCCTCTCCAGTGCTCTGTCCTTTCCATTTTAAGTGTCTTGGCCTCCATGAATTCGGCACTCTGTCTCCTCCATTAGGGAGATTGCCAGGTTTTGTTTGCTGAACAAACAAAACCTTCCCTGCACCGGGAAACTCTCTTCAGCCTGTAGCTTGAGCAGCCATAGGGCTCCCTTTGTTTGCTTCCTTCTCTCAAGGATGATGATCCTATACCAATACCTGAAAGCCATCGTTTCATATAGTTTGCCTGGTAATTTAGCTGTAAGATAAATCTTGCCTCTGTGAATCCATCATGGGCAGAATGGTAGCTAAGAATATAATTTTTAAATATTTATGTATATAAAACTAAATATTTAAGCTCAAGCAAAAGCATCATAGTTTATTTTTGTCCAATAACTTGTATAAATCAAATTCTGCTCATGTATTAGCTGAACCACAAGAAGAAAATATTTTCTTAGGGCAGCATTTTTAAAAGAGAAATTTCCCATGTAAGTATAAATAAGGAAGTATTTATTATTATTGAGATGACAAAAATTTTATTTAATTGTAATATTTCCTGAGAATGAGGAAGTTGTCAAAAATTATCATTAGCTAATAAGAGGAAGCTACAGAATATGTCTTACAGTGATGTTACAACTGGGGTATATTCATATTTGTTTAAAATTTTTGAAGGGCCTGACATCATATTTGGTAGGTAAAATTTTGTATTCAGAACAGCAATAGATATTTTTAGGGTCCTAAACAATTTTGTTTTTAGAAAAAAATTAAAGAGTTTAACTTACTTATTTAAAAACTTGGACAGAAATTTTTAGTATTATATATTATATATATATATTTAAAGCCTATGTAAGTAAATAAATTCAACTTATATGGGTCTTTTAAGAATCACTAACTAATTGCTCTGAATACCTCTAATGACTTTTTTCAGAATTTGTTTAGAATGCCACTTATTCTAAAAGACATGTTCACTGTAATTCTTCCTCTATTCTTCCACTATAAGTCTTCCTCTATTTTAAAACTATTTCAACTTGTAGTGATATTGCTTTCTAGCAATTAAGCTAAAAATGTGCCTTAAATATTCAACTAACCTAAATTACATGAGCTTTAACATCTCACCCATGAATTTCCAAGAAAAACATTTCTTAGAATTTAACTGACTAACCATATTTCTGCCACTAACTGAAAAAATACTACTACTCCCGAGAAGGTTCTTCCATTAAAATACCACTTCTAACTTGGGATACATTCATAGAAGACAAGTCTACATTCATTAAAAAATACTAAGGTCATTCTAGTGATATGATCTATTTAAATTCATATTCTTATTTATCAATGAAGCATATATTTTTCACAGAAATTAAGTTAGCTCATGCTAGACTCTCTGGAAGCCAAGGAAGCATAATATACACATTTCCTGCCTTCATAGAATTGACAGTCTGGTTGTAAGATAAGGCATAGAAATACAGCAAATTAAATAATAATGCAAGAGATATAATAAGCAATTTGTGGTTTGGTAAAAATTGATCCATTTATTAAAAGTCTATTATGTCAGCAATCTTACAC
Source organism: Manis javanica (assembly GCF_040802235.1). Lineage (NCBI taxonomy): Eukaryota > Metazoa > Chordata > Mammalia > Pholidota > Manidae > Manis > Manis javanica. The sequence continues at coordinate 142,646,028 of NC_133158.1, forward strand.
ATATTATGTCTAACCCTCTCAAAAATTCTTTAAGATGAGCATAGTAAACAGAATTCTAGTTGCAAATAACATCTCTCCCTTTCCTTCTCCTCCTTCCCCTCTCTTCCCATTCTCTGTATGCGTATGTCTCTCTCTCTCTCTCTCTCTCTCTCTCTCTCTCTCTCTCTCTCTGTCTCTCTCTCTCTCTCTCTCTCACACACACACACACACACACACTTTTCCTTTTTCCTTCTCTCATTTCAGGTTGGCTTCATTCTCTAAAGATCCATGGCTGCCCAGACCTAAAACTCTTGAGACCAGAGTCATTTTGGGCTTGCAACCTTAAACTCTTACAACCAGGGAGAAAAGAGAGGTTTTTTCTCCTAGCTTCACTTTGAAAAAGAGAAAATCTGAGGGAGAACTTCTGATTGGTCTGACATGTTCATGTCTTGGAGGGATTACTGTTGCTATAGGGATGAAGAACTATAATTGTTGCAAACAGAGGGTTCTTTCACCACTAGAAAAAAGGCAAGCACAATAAAGTCACTGGAGAATATGTTGTAAGCCAGTGTACTCTTTCCAGTACACCCAGGCTTCCTTTTCATTACTCACTCACGATGAGATCAAAAAGAAAGCATGTATGGAAAAAGTAGAATGTGAGACTTTTTCATGACATTAACTAAAAAAAAAAAAAACAGGTCATTTGTGTCACTTCTGGGTTCAGCTAATTTAACGTGTTTCTCTATCTTCTAGGCTTTCTGAAAAATCTCAAATAAGGATTGGCATAGTGTGGCTTGAGGGTCAAATGTGACCTGATACCTGCTCCATAAATAAAGTTTTACTGGGACAAAGCCATGATATTTATTTACATATTGTCTATATTTCCTTTCATGCTATAATAGCATGAACTCTAGTTGCAAATAACTAGAAGTTGTAGCAGACACTGTATGGATCACAAAGCCTAAAATATTTACTATCTGCATAATACGTCAGTCACAAGTATGGTAGTACAGCATGTAGAATATAGGCAATGATTCTGTAATATCTGTGTTGACAGATAGTAACTGTACTGATTGGGGTCAGGATTTAATAATGTGGGTACCTGGTTAACCACTGTGCTATGTACTTGAAACCAATATAATACTGTATATCTACTCTACTTCACTAAAGAAAGTCTCAAATCTCTTCTAAAAAATTTCTATCTGGTCCTTTACATAAAAAAAGTTTCGACTCCTCATCTAGACACTTGATTATATTCAGATTCAGCTGATTAGCCCAGAATACTTTATAGGTATGCTATGTTATTATTTATATCACATTATGAAGTACATAATATTCGATTGTCTTACTTTTAGTGATAAGATGGAATCACCTCACAAAGTTAAATATAATTTACCACATGACCCAGCAATTTCATTCCTGCATAGATAACCAAAAGAACTGAAAACATATGTCCACACAAAGATTTTTACACAAATGCTTTTAGCAGAATAATTCACAATAGCCAAAAATAGAAACAAGCCAATGTCCATCAACTAATGAATGAACAAAATGGGGTATACTCATATAACGGAATATTATTCAACAATTAAAAGGAACAAAGTACTGATGCAAGTTACAACATGGATAACCATGAAAACATTGTAAGTGAAGAAGCCATATTATATGATTCTGTTTAAATGAAATGTCCAGAATAAGCAAATCTATAGAGAGAAAATAGATTAGTGGTTGCTAATAACTGGTGCCAGGGAAAATGGGGAATTACTGCTAATAGGTATGGAGTTTCTTTATGAAGTGATAATAAATGTTCTAGAATTAGATAATGATGATGGTTGCACTACTCTGTGACTATCATAAAAAAACACTGAATTGTAAGCTTTAAAGTGTAAGTTGTATTATATATGAGTTACTTCTCAATAAAGCTGAAAGGATGAAATCATAGGATTCAGATATCAGCCTGATCCCTCCATTATAAAATTCTCCCATTAACCTTTTACTCATGTTTTATTACTTATACTGTATGTATTATAATATATGATTGTTGAGCATTATTTCATTAGAAGTTGCAAAACAGTGATTTTTCTAATTCTATGATTCTTTCTACATCTACTAGCTGTACTTCTTCATTACAGAAGGATTTTCCTTCATCAACCATTCGGTTACATAAATGTACAATTCATGCAGGCAAGGAAAGATGAGCTTGATTCTTTTACTTTTTCGGTTTTCAGAGAAATCATTGGTACTCTGGCAACCTCCAGTGGTGATTGGTGAGATATTTTGTTCTTCGTTTTGTTGCCATTACAAACTCAGTGGTCTTTACATATGTGCTGTGTTTCACTTTAATGCAGCATTTTTGATACTCAAATTGTCCCATGCACTGGGGAGCTCCTTTCCAGCTGGCTCCTATGTCCCGCTGACATGATTTCATTAGGCTTTTTCTAAACATTTTTATTAAGATATAATTCACATACTATACAATTCATTCATTTAAGGTAAGCAATTCAATTGTTTTTATTATGTTCACAGAAGTGTACAACCATCACCCACAATGAATTTTACACCATTTTCATTCCCCTAAAAAGAAATCCCATACTCATCAGTACTAACTCCTTATTTTTCCCACCCCATCCGCTCCCCCATCCCCACACTAGGTAACTACTAATATAGTTTCTGTCTCTATAGATTTGCCTATAAAGGATATTTTATATAATCAGAATCATACAAAATGCAATCTTTTCTGTCTGCCTTCTTTCACTTGGCATGTTTTCAAGGTTTATCCCTATTATAGCATTTGTCAGTACTTTGTTCCTTTTAATAGCTGAATAAATATTTCATTGTATGGATATACCACATTTAGCTTGTCCATTTACCAGTTGGACATTTGAGGTGATTCAAATTTTTTGATATCATGAAATAATGCTGTTATGAACATTTGTGTACAAGTTATTGTGTGGACCTATGTTTTCAATTCTCTTGTATATAGCTCTATTTTCTCTTTCCCCTCTTGGTGCCATAATTGTTACACATATCACATCTATATATGTGACAAACCCAACAATACACTGTTCTATTACTATATATAGTTTTGTCTTTTTAAGAAGTTGAGAGAATAAGAGAGAGCAAGTATATATCTAGAGTTTATTAAATGAATCTCTTTATTTACCATTTCTCATTTTCTCCCTTGGTTCCCACAGAATCATTACCTTCTGGTATCATTTTTTTATTCTAATATAGCTTTGCTCCTACCTACCTCCTTTGTGCTGTTTTTGTTAAATATGTTGCATTTCTCTGTATTATAGGATCAATAATTCAACTATATATATAGTTTCATAGAACTGCTTTTAAATTATAGTGGTATGCATTTATACCACACCCCCACTCACTTCAGATGCCAGCTGTAAGCCTCAGGCTCCTACCTGTGCTTCTTACTGATTGGCTACAGATTGGAAGTTCCATTGACCACCGTTAGATTTGATTAACTTGCTAGAATAGCTCACAGAACTCAGGAAACTTACATTCATCAGTTTATTAAAGGATGTGACAAACGATATGAATAAACAGTCAGATGAAGAAATACACAGGCTAACGTCCGTCCTCGTGGAGCTCAGAGCCTGGCTTGGTGTTATAAGGAAGTATTTTGGTTCCCCAACCATAGAAGCTCCCCAAAAGGAAAAAAGGAACTGAAAAGCTTTCAACCAGGTTTTTATGGAGGCTTCATTACATAGTCATGATTGATTAAGTTATTGGCCATTGGCTGATTCATTAATTCTACAGTCTCTCTCCCCTCCCTGGAGGTCATGGGGTAGGACTGAAAGCCCCAGTCCTCTAATCACATGGCTGGTCCTCCTGGCAACCAGACCCCACTTTTGGGTGGAGCCCAAAAGTGACCTTCATTAATAAATATACCTGTTTCACCTTTATGGCTCTGAGGTGTTCACAGAAACTGTGGATGAAGGCAAATACATCTGAAAAATATATATTGGTCATCTGAGTGACCAAATATTTATGTCTTATATCATTATGTTGCAGTGTATAAGTACTCATAGTTACTTTTTTTAAAAATACAAAAAATTGCACATGAAAACACCATTCCTCAGCTACATCTTCTTTATTCTTTTTTACAACTACACAGTATTCCATTGTAAGAATGTACCATTGTCTATTCAAAATGTCCCCTATTGATAGACATTTTGTTTTGTCATTTTTCAGCACATAGTTTTCTATTGCTACATAACAAATTATACCACAAATTTATTAACATAAAACAACAAAAATTTATTACCTCATGGTTTCCGTGGGTCAGGAGTCTGGACACAGGTTACCTGGTTTCTCTGCTTAGCATCCCATAAAGCTGAAATCAAAGTGCTGACAAAGGCTGTGATCTCAAGTGTAGTTTGGAATCCTTTTCCAAATTCACTGGTTGAGGGCAGAATTCAGCTCCTTGTGGTTGTAAAGTGAAGTCCTGTTTTCTTGCTTGCTATAAGACAGGGCTACTGTCAAAACCTAGAAGCTTCCCTGGGGTCCTTACCATAGGATCTCCTCCAGAGATCTTCTCACATTTAGTAGCTTAGTTCTCTAAAGCCATCCAAAGAATTTCTTTTTTAAGGAGTCATTTGATTAGGTTAGACCCACTCAACATAATGTTCCTTTTGATAAACTCAAAGTCCCTAACTGATTATGGACCTTAATTACATCTGAAAAAAATTCCTTTTATTTTGCCATATAATGTAGCCTAAACTTGAGAGTGGCAGTCTATCCTATTCACAGACTCTGCTTCACTCAAGAGAAAGGGGTTATACAAGGCATATATTGTGGCAGGGAGTGAGAATCTTGGGTCTATCTTAAAATTCTGCCCACACATCTAGCATAAAAAATAATGTCACAATGAGAGCTCTGTGCATATGTTATTTTGCACTTCTGTCAGTGTATTCTTGAGACAGATTCCTAGAAGTAGGACTATGCATTTGTAATTTTGCTATATATTGCCAAAGTTTCCTCCACAGGGGTCAATCTTGAATTCCCATTAGCAATGTTAAGAAAGCGCCAACAGCCTCAATAACAGAGTAAGTTAGGTTTTGCCAATGCAGTTGGAAATAAATGGTATTTTACTGTAATTTACACTGCATTTCTCTTATTATGAGAGAATTTAAGTATTTTTTCAGATATTGAAGTGACATTTTGAGCTTCAAGTGTGATGAATTCATTCTTTAGATGATGGACATGAGAAGGAAAATTTGACATTGGGGAAAGTATGAAGAGAACTTGATTTTTTGAAAAGTTGATGAAACCTATGAATCTGCCCCCAAATTTTACCTAAAAATACCTGCATTCATTTTTATATAAAAATTTATTATTGCTTTGAATGTTTATTGCTTTCACATAGGCAACACAGAAAAAGAAATACTTTTTATAAAAGATAATTTCTCCAGTATTGTATATGACTGTAATCTCTATTTTTCTTTTGATTTCCTGGCATATTATCCCCATATTAACCCTATTCACTGCTCACACTTACTCCCACCATGGGAGCCACAAAACCCAGATGCTTGTTCTCTGGTTCCCCCAACAGTCACTGCATGGATTACTGACACAAATTTGGCCAATTAAATGCAGAAGCCTGGCATTCTCAGTTTGGACAGAGAAGCAGGAACCTGTTACGGCAGCAGGGGCAGTGGCAGCTGGGGGCAACATTCAGTGCTTTTGGCAGTGTGGTGAAAACGAGGGACCTGGCCCTGCGAAGGCAGCAGTGTGTCTCCCTGAGTTCGGTTCCGTGGTACAGTCTTGGCCGTGGCTCTCACTTCCTGGTCTGCCACTGTCCCAGCTGACTTCACAAGGCCTGTTCTCTAGCCCTCCTGGAAACTCTGGGAGCAATTCCATAGTCTCTCAATAAAAATCCTTTTCTGCTTTATTAGCCCTGACTGGTATGCTTTATTGTTTTTTTTTCTTGCAAAAATTAATGGCAACATCCTGAAAATGTGAAATAAATCACAATTGTTCAAATGAAATGAAAATTAACTTGATGGCTGCACAGAAATGAGAATTCTGAAGTTATATGGTAAGAATGAGAAGTTAAAGTTACAGTGCTCTTTGACATAACATACTTGTCAGCTGCAGTATCTAACTAATTTCCATTTCTGGTTTCTAATAAGTGATTAATTACAAAGATGTGAATTAGTATAGCTGGAGGCCTTGCTGCCCCCTTGATCTTTAGGTAAAATTTCCCTGTACTCAATAACTTCATGGCTCATGAAATCCAAAGCTCTATCCTCAAGGTTTCTGCTAAATCCTGCACCAACCAGCATCTGCCTTGGCCTCACCTCCAAGTTCTGATGCCCTTATATTCTGCCTTATCCCACCCAACACTAATTCCATCATACTGCCTTCTCCCACACACACGCTTTTGTGACATTAGATTTGATTGACTCTGGGGATGAAGGGACACATGAGTTACATTAAGTAATGTTGTACCATTTTGCTGACTCTAAATTTTTCTCCTATCAGTCAAATCATTTATGGCCATTCTCTGAAGCTCTGGGACCCAGTGATGTCCAGGCACTGAGGGGGCTCCCCTCTTACCCAGTGATCATTTTTGTACCTTATTTTTGTACCACTTCTTTGCATTGACCCTTCTCAGTCTCCAAGAGGCAGTCATATTGCCTTGAAAATAATTAGAATTATAAAGGCTGGCTTACAAAAAGCAAAAAACATCATGTAGCGCTTTTGGCTTCTGCTGGGTGTCTGGTGTTTGTTAGCCTTTTGATGTATGTTTTACGTCTACACTGGGCTGTTAAGTGAGAAACAGGAAAGCCTTGAGGGAAACAGGGCATACAATTTAATCATAATAACTTATTAGAAAGAAAATTGAAAGAAAGGCAGACAATTCTATCATCAAATCTCCATGGGAACTAAATGAGGGTTACCTGGATAAGAAGGTGACAGGGAAGAGAGTGTGTACTAGAGAACCACCTGAGGGAAGGTAAGAGGGCTGAATCACAAAGTGGGGCGGGGGAGGCAACAAATGAAAGAGCAAAGTGATCATGGAGGGCTATCAGATCTCTGAAGCATCTTTGGCAGGAAGCCTGATGGGAGCCGAGCTAATGCCCACCCACCAGCCATGGCTGTTCTGATAAGAGTTACAGACAGCTTAGTAACCACCCTAAGCGTCAGCTTTCTTCCCATTGCTGATGGGGGAGGGCTTGTCACCATGGGTCATCCACCAGTAGGACTCTCCCACATCCAAAATGTATCATATAGAAGCTTCATTTTTCAGATGCCAGGATTTGCAAAAATCTCCCAGAGAGGAAGCTGGAGATTCCAGGGGCAAGATATCATTTCCAGCATTTGGGCAAAACTGAGCTGTGACAAAATCCATCATAATTACAAACTTACCAGAGTGTGATTCGCAACAAACACAGTTATTTCTAAGAGGATTTTGGCCCCAGTCCTAAATGTTACAGCATTTTCTCTAATGTAAATGGAATCAATGTAATCTTGTGTTGAGCAACACTGGGATTCTCCAGGAGTCTGAATTGACCATAAGTCAAGTCCTCACTTTAGTCCTCACATCAATGATGGTATCTGTATTATTTAGGGCTCTCCAGAGAAATGGAACCAAAAGGATATAGATGAAGATAGTTAAGAAATAGATTCACATGATCATGGAGGCTGGCAAGTCCCAGGAGGCCCAGTGGTGCAGTCCCAGTCCGAAGGCTGGCAGGCTTGAGCCCCAGGAAGCAACAATGTTTCAGGCTCAAAGGCAGGAAAAACCAGTATTCCAGTTCAAAGGCTGTTAGGTAGGAAAAATTCTGTCTAACTGGAGAGAAAGTTAGTCTTTTTTGTTCTCTTCAGGCCTTCAGCTGATTGGATGAGGCCCATGCTAGGGAGGGCAATCTGCTTTACTCAATCTATCAATTTAAATGTTAACTGCATCCAAAAACACCCTCACAGAAACACCTAGAATGATATTTGACTAAATATCTGGGTACATCATGGTCCAATCAAGTGGACACATAAACTGACGATTACAATACCTTTAGCAAAGTCTGAATATTGGTTCTTTCTTTGTCAGCAAGGAAGGAATTCCAAATCCAAACTTCTATTTTAAGGTTATCTGAGCAAAATAACTTTCAAACAAACTCTACCATACTGTCAAGAATATATATACAATGCTACCTCTTTAGCATCTCCATTCCTGTACCACTAAAGTATATCTTCATCTAGCATCAAAAAATTCACATAATTGACCACTTCTAGCAGTAACTTGGTTGAAGAGCTTGTAATTTTTCAATGGCACCCATACTGTCATTGCAGAACCTTGAATCAAAAGATTCTTATTCAAATATGTGATCAAAAACTGTCTGCCAGGTAATCAGGCCATGAATGAGCTAGTCCCATGCCAAAACTATTCTTACTTTCTTTTTCTCTCAAGAAAGGGAAACTTCCATCTGACATCCAACCACTTTTTTTCAGATTTGCTCTTATGAAACCAGTAAGTTGTGTTAAGAGAAGAACTCTGTATCTGGCTCTCATGTTCTTGACAAAACCTTTTGAAAAGATGCTATTTATGATTTAACATTTTTTGCAGCAGTAAGAACTTCTTTCAGGATTTTTGACAAGGTTTTGATGCCAACACATGCCTATGTCAAAAGCAGTGAGTCATTCTGACACGTCACCAGGCAGTGAAGTCAAATACAGTGCCAAGCATCCAGAGACCCCATCTGTACACACACTATCACAATTTTTCCTTCAGGGAAAGTTTTGCTTGGCTAAGAAATACTGCACCATTATGAAACTGTTGACAACCTTTCCAGTTTCCAAAAGAGAAATGGGACTTTTTCTTTGATGGCATCAACAGGCATGTAACAGACAAAACACGGCAGCTGGCTGTACTGAGAAACATTATTAGCTTTGTTGAAGAAACTAGTGTGGCAGCTCTGCGAACGGCTATGAAATATCAGGAGAAATGTCAACAGTTATGTAATCACATAATCTGAATGCCACACTGCTTCGGTTATCTTCCCCTGCTCCAAGCTGCTCCCTACTGGACCATTCCCAGGGCATGTGACCTCATGCAGACCCCTCTGGATGCACGTACCTTCTTTCCTTTTCCAGTGCTATTAGCTTTCTAGTTGGATTTGAGGATTTTTTACGGGGGTCAAATCCAACTGTTCATAAAATCCTTATCTTTTCAAGTCAAGACTCTTTCTAAGAATTCCCAGTGAATTTTACAGTGGAGAGACACAAAGTGTTCCCTGGTTTTGCTGGATTTGGGACCTCACTGGCAAGAACTCAGGCACAAAAAAAGCACACCACCTCTTATGTTGGTGATAAAAAGTAAGGCAAATGAAATATATATTTCGTCATCCTACCCATGTGCTTGTCTCAATTATAAAATATGGGCCTCCCCTGCTCATCCTGCTTGGCGGACAGAGTGAATTGAATTTTCTGCTGAGGAGCAGGAACTCCTTCTCCCGACTCCTCAGGTTTCTACCACAGCTCGCGGAGCCACAGACGCGTCCGGCACCCACACACTTGGGGTGCTCCCATCCATCCCCTCCACTCCTTCCTCCTACAAGAAGGGGAAGATAACTAAGTACTGGTCATTGGCCCACATTTTATTAGTAGATGAGGCTGCTTTTTCTTAAAAGGTTTGCAGCCATGTTCCAGTGCCTCTTCCATTTTGTTTCTTTACTTAGTACATTTACATGGCCCTGTTTCTTTGGAACAAGTTCATAACATTCTCTGTGTTCTTGAAGCTCCTTCTGAGACTGGGGAGATAAGTCTGGTCAAAATCTGCTCAGACCACTATCGTAGTTCCAAAGAAGCTTGTTGAAACCTTCTGGCCTTGGTGGGTCTCCTGTCCTCTAACTTGCCAGGAGAGCCTTAAATGGGGGCTATCAGTCAAGGGTTTAGTCAGAAAAGTAGAAAGCACTCTAGTTACTTAAAACAGAAAAGAGATGAATGCAGAAAATCAGGCTACCACATTGTTGGGAGGCCTGGAGAGCACCAGCAGCAAAGGAGGTACTCAGAGACCTGCAGGGGTCCGTGCTGGCTGCCCTGATCTGTGGGACCACATTCACTGCCACCACTGCTCCCCCTAACGCCCTACACACCCTCATAGTTGATGTCACCACGGCCGCTGGAGCCGGAAGTCAAAGGGCTTCTGTTTACTTGTACCTTCTCATTACACAGGAGTCTTTATTAGAATAGCCTACCTGGAACGCAGCGGTAAGGGAGTCTGGGAAATGTAGCTACAGGCCTTCTCCCCAGGGGGAAGGACTGAGTATGGGGTTTATTATTCTTCCAGACAATAAGACATAAGTCTTGTGAATCAAAGATAAAGGACTTTGTCACTCACAGCACTGCAGGCCGCGTGGCCATCTTCAGCTCTCCTTACTCCTCCCATCCAGTTCTATAGGGAAAAACCCAGTGGCCAGGGGAGGGTGCTATGCACACAATGGGTTTGTATCCCAGCTTGGGAGCCACAAACTTAGGAAATCCCAAACTTTAAAGGAGACTGCTAGGAAACCTGCCCAACCTTTGTTCCAGAGGGAGAGACTATCCTTATTATCCTGAACAGCAAACCAATCTGCCCTCTACCCCAAGGTAGACACTATTGCTATTTTCCAAGACTATCTGCCATACAAACATCCTTGGAAAAAATAGTTGGGAATAGGAGCTCATACAAATCATGCAGAATACAAGAAACCCATGAAGAAATGCCCCCTGCAAACTCAGCCACTAGATTTTTGAAACAACTCTGGGGAATCGCTACCTATATTCAAAGAAAGGCTTTCCTTTAGCTGTGAAAGTTGCTCCTTTACCAAGTGAGCAGCTATTCTCCCACCCAGACAAATTAAGAAATCAACACTAATAATTACTGGGGTGCAGATGTTAGACTACCATCTTTTCAGTTGAATTACTACTCTATGCAGTATCTTTTTTAAAATCCTCAGCAAATAGTCAAGGAAGAAGAAGGGCAATAAAAATGTCTGGACATAAATAGGATTTCTTTTGGTGATTAATTCATTTGGAAGAAAGTACACCAGAAGGATGACTTTGGAATCTCTGTAAACAATTTGTATTGAAAAGTGGGTTTCTTGAAACCACTGAGTTAATAACTTTTCAAGAATTTCCTGCCAACATTTAGAACACAAATAAGCATGTAAACATACCAGATTTACATTTCATCAATTAACAATTTTTCTTTCTGTAACTTCCAAATGTCAAACACTGTGCTGAGTAGTAAAGACTGACAAGATCCTTGTTCTCATGGAGATTGTATTCCAATGAGACAGACAAATCAGAAGCAAAGAAAGAAATACATAGATACAATAATTACAGATTTTGAGAAATGCTGGAAAGCAGATAAACAGGGAACTATAAAAAGGCAAAGGCTTAATCAGATAAGATGGTCAAGGAGATACTCTCTGAAGGTATAAAATCCATTTAAAATCATCCTAATGGATGAAAAGGAGTCAGTTCTGCAAAAAGCCAAATTAAGAGTTTTCCAAGCAGAGCAAACTGCCCAAAAAAGACAGGAATGTTCCAGGAACTGACAGAAGGCCTATGACTACAGCCTAGGTTTGTGAGAAAAGATTAATGTGAAATTTAAATTTAAAAACACTCACTATCATTTCCTTTAAGAATCCTTTGTTTCCATTTATAAAATACTAACATATCTTGATCATTAGTAGCAGATGAAATTTTCATCTTTCTGAAAATTTTAGGATGCTTATGGCTATACACACCCATAGTTTCTCTTTGGCATTGCCTGGCCCCTCTTCCTCCCTCACTAAAGCCCTACAGGAGTTTGCGCTGCCCCTCTGCCCCTCTAGACGTCACAAGGGTCGCCAGAGCTTGTTGTCTGTGACATCTCCCATGGTCCTCTCCAGACTTCTCCTGCACCAAGGGAAGGTCTGTCACTGCTTGCTGTGGCTTTGGGGTGACCTCTCCTGTGCTTGCAGTTCCCTCACCCACCCCCACAGAACTCTGACATGATCCCCAAGAAAGGCTGCATTCCTCTCTCCTCTGGAGGCTGGGAGGGGTGGGACGGACAGGCCTCCCTTCCCTTTACCACTATTCAGTGACCCAGACTCACTCACTGGCAGTGCAGGCAGGTGCAGACACTTTTCAGATGGGATCACAACATGGGAGATGCTACTAGCTGGCTGGTGCAGATGCTTCTTCAAGCCTCTTCATTCCAAGCCTTCCTTCCCACAAGAAGAATTCTCACTTCTTAGGTTCCTCTCCTATCTCCCCTTACAATGTCCCAAGTCAGGGTTTCATGGTCTTGAATGTCTTCTACCTCAACCAAGGAGACAGTTGTGCATCTCACCTCCCAAGATCTTAGGAGAAGATGAGTTTCAGTCTCACAGGTACATGAGCATCCGTGTCCAAATCCAGGCCTCTTCAAGGTCTCACAGTGAGTGCTGTCATCCTACTGGCTCCTTTCACAGCTGCCCTACAAAACAGCCTGCCCACTGACTATTGGCAAGACTAACACTTCGCTCAGTCCATATCTAAATAGCCCCTTAATGCAGCCTCATCTTCAACATCCCAGAATCCTCATGAGCCCCTCAATGAACAGTGTGAACTTTGGCCTCCTGGGGACAAGTTGGAACCATGGTAAAATAACGTTGCTATGATACTCTAAGAGGCCATAAATGAAAAAAGAAAAGGCATGCTTAATAAAACCCTTTCTCAAACTCCTCCTGATAGATACACAACTCACTTGTATTCAAAAAAGCAGGCCTAGCAGGAAAAACCCATGTGGTATAGTTATCCATCTTCTCAGAAAAGTCACTAAAAATTCCAAAAGTTAATTCCTAAATATACTCCACATCAGTGCTTTTGAGGAATAAAATTTGGGAATAAATGTGATTAATGATGTGATAACCCCTATCAACAGAAAACAAAAATGGGATGATAGATCCTTCTTTGTTCACTCCATGGTGCCTTCTCCCCTGCAGAGATTGACCTCTCATTGAAAAGACACTGGACATACCTACTTTGGCCCAGAAGGGTTCTTTGAGTTAGTTCACTGAAAATCTATGTCCATGTTCAGGGCTACTGGGCACTGCTTTTATCACCAGCAGTAGGAAATTGAGAAATATTTCATAGTTAATTTAATTGAACTAAATTATTCAATTTATTTTTATATTTATTGAGGTATCTGCATCATTAATAGTAACCTGTTTTAGTAAAGAAAACTGTGATGTAAGGAATCTTTAGGCAACCACCTAAAGATGGACAAAGGACCTCAGTGCTGGTTTTCTCCTGCTTTCTTCATCCTTTCAGGCACAGCTCTGTGAGGTGGTGTTTCTAAGACACAAGCAAATTGATAGCCCAGTGCAATCAATGTCTTTGTTGGAAACAGCCAGTTGAATCATTAGGAAACAGATTTCTTGTGCTCTATCTCATGTTTCTCTAAAACAGGTGCCCAGTTTGTGGTGGTAAATTGTTTTTAAATGATTGGTTCTCTGGGACCAATAATGCATGAATCCTTCTCTCGAAGTTTAATATTATTTTCCACTCCATCCATCTTACTGAGGAAAATGGCAGTGGCTATGCAAGTTACAGCAGGGTGGGAACACTGGCGAAACCCAGCCATCTGTGCCTGGATCGCTTTCAGTGCTCTTTTAAAGAGAGTCTGGCTGAACAGAGAAGGTTTGTTTAAAACGCTTTGGCGAGCTGCAAGGCCAACAGCTAGCTGGGCATGCCAAAGACAGGAACAGGATGATAAGCCCCTAGAAGCTCAACAGAGAACTTGTATTGGTGAAGTGGAAATCACACACCTGAAAAAACACAGAGCTGAGAATGCTGTTGTAAAATTGATTTAAAGCAACTCTATTCCCCAAAGAGATTCCTAATAGCTTCTCATATTTATTCACATATGCTGTTATGCAACAGAAATTTAAAAATCTAACATGCAGAAGTCATGTCTTTGGGGGCAGAAATACTTTCCAAATCTTTTAAAATACATGAGAAAAGACTGTGAGTAAAAATACCACTGTTATGGGGTATTAACATACAACAAATTTGCTAGACCTAATGTATGTACAAGTGACAAAATTTTAAATGAACTATCTACATGTCTTTTTTAACCTTACACCTACCCACAAGGGAAAGGCACCAAGAGATTACAAAATTAAAAGCAAATGAGATTTCATTTCATATTTAAAATAACAATGTTTTGCATTTAAAGAAATTCTACCTTAGAATACAATACATGTTAAAAGGAAAAAAGCAAGTTTTGTATTGTGGAGATCAGATGTGCCCAGATGGAAAACTGTTGTACTTCTCAAAACAGTCACTGTTATAATTTACATATGATTTTCTCATAGTCAAATGTCATACATGCATTTGATCAAATTATAAATTTTAAATTAACATTTTGTAAGAATTTAGTGGGAAACTGTAAGATTTTATTGCTGTCATAAAAATTCTAGAATTTCAAGTAACCCAAAGATGTACAATATATGAGCGGGGAAAAACAAATTCTTACCCAGGAAAGTCCACTTGAGCTGATAAATTAATTTGAACTTAGCAAATCCCCAGATGTCACTGAGGCTGTCACAGAGCAGTACCTTTCCTCCATCCTTAAAATGATAAAAAATAGATTAAAGAACTTCGTCCATATTCTTAGTCTTATAGAAATCATCAGTTTTACTAGGGGCACATCTCCCTATGACTACAAGCTCAAACTACCATCCTCTGTCCTTCCACACACATAAACACAAACACATACACAAACACACTCCCATACACTCATACGCAATCAACGGCTCCCTTGTGAGGCTCTAGACCCCCATTTAGTCTTCCCCAGTGGCAGCTTTGCCACTCCACATTTTATCTAAAAACAGTGGGTAAACCCTGCATACTTTAAAAAAGGTTGGAATAAGCATCTCACAATTACAGTTGATGAAATTTAGAGTCCAGCAATTCTGAATCTGACAATGTCTATTCAACCTAGGTCCAAATTTTGAACTCATGACTTATGGCCTATGCCACCTTAGGATCCTCACTGATTCCTCTGAGGTTCAATTTCCTTCTATGTGAAATACAGAGAATAATCTCAACTTTGTGCATTTTTGGAAGAACTGTAGATGATCTCCATAAAGCACCCTGCATGAGGGCTGTCACAGGTGCGTGCCACTCAGTCACTTACACCTGTTAAGCTCCTGGTGCTTCATGCGACAGATTCTCTCTCTCAGTTTTACTATTTGCACATCAAGTATTCTTTTACCATTAAAAAAATCCATAAATTTTTTTAAAAGAGGGGATGATTTAGCCACTCTAGAGTGGTCTGCCTTCCCTTTCCCAGGTTTATTTTGCTGCCTGATTCCATTTGGACTGGAAGGTAAATTAGTTTGCTAGGGCAGCTACAACGGAGTACCACAAACAAGTGGCTTAAGCAGAAATGTACCGTCTTGCAGTTCTGGTGGCTAGAAGTCCAAGATAAAGATGTTGGCAGGGATGGTTCCTTCTGAGGGTTGTGAAGAAGCCTGTTCCACTCCTCTCCCCTAGCTTCTGGTGATCTTTGGCATTGCTTTGCTTGTAGGTGCACCACCCCAGTCTCTGCCTCTTTCTTCATGTGGTGTTCCTCCTGTGTGCATACCTGTGTCTAAATTTCCCATTTCCCAGTAGCCCACCCTATGCCAGTATGACCTCATCTTAACTAATTACATCTGCAAGGACCCATTTTCCAAATAAGGTCACATTCTGAGGTTCTGGGGAGTGGGAGGTTAGCACATCAACACATGAATGGTGGGGGGCAGGGCGGTTGGTACAATTCAGCCCATAACAGAAGGTTGTAAGATTCTCATCACCCCCATGAGTTTTTTGGACTATAAACGCGAAGAAAAAAAGCAGGACCTAATTATAACTCTGATTGTCAGCCTTTTTACGCTGTAAACCATCTGCGCTGAAGTGGAGCATGAATATGATAATGAACATAAGAGAAAGGATCTGGCCTTCCTACAGAATAGCAGACCTTTCTAAGATTTTATCTGATTTTTTTGAAGTAGAAACACCAAAATTAATATCTTAAATTTATTGTTTAATTTTATCTTTTGCAATTAATATTTCAGCTAAAAATCAGATCTTGACAAAATGGGATTTCAGAAGCCCTGCAAGAACAAATAAAGATGGCACGGCTTGACCGAAAGCCTAAGGAAGAGCTTCAACTAAGTAAGTGAACATTTTGATGTTGCAAAGAGTGCCAAACTCTGAGGCCTGGAAGTATTTTTGTTATGACAAAATTTTCTCTGGGTAGATTTTTGTGTGTGTGTCGTTTTCTGTTTCTGTTATTTGAAGAAATGATCCATATGTGGAATTTTTTTAAGTGGGGTAGGATAGGATGCAAAGAAGGCTTGTAGTAAAGATCAAGGAGGCCTCCCTCCCTGCCTCCCAGCTCCCCAGTTCCACTTCTGGAGGCAAGCACTGACGCAAGGGTCTTTAGACTCCACAGTTGAAAACTGAGAAGCATGTAAACTAACACCAAAGCTAGCACTGTGGACTGCCCTGTGCCTAGCTTTTTCACTTTTCACCTGTCTCTTGAAGATCCTGCCATGTCAGTAGCTGTTTCATTTGTAACAGCAGCATTCATTGTGCTCCAGAGTCAGGATTCCTTGTTGGCAGGAATTTTATCTACGAGGCATGTAGTGTTCTCACAATACTGTAATGTGCCCCCTTTCCAACACAGCCCTGCTGAGGACTGAGAAGGCAGGTCAGTGTCTAAAACACAATAGCAAATAGCAAATGAAAACATGGACAGACTTAATCAGAGCTTATAATGGTGTTATTGTACTGGAGAAATTATGTTTGCTGACTTGCAGTAAAAAAAAAAAAAAAAATTAAAAATCAGGTTCAGAAATTGTTGCTTCCCTACCCAGCCTCTCTAGTTCCTTTGCTACTGAAATTTACAAGTGAAAGAATCCTTAATTCTACAGCATGTTTGCTAATAGCCATAGTGACTCCAACCTTGGGCTGGAATGTAATTTATTTGAAACTCCCCTATTGTTGAATATTAAGTGGTTTATAGTTGTTAAGTATTCAAAACAGGGCTAGGAGGCACATACCCCTGACCTTTTTGGAACATAATTTACCAATTTGCCACCAGGAAATAATTTAAACATTAGTTCTCAGCGTTAGGGAACATGCGCACCTTTGAAAATCTCATGGACCTTCCAACTCTCAGAAAAAAAGGCAGATAGGCACAAAGTTTTCATACAGTTATGGGGCTCCCACACCACAACAAGGACCCCAGGTTAAGAACCCAGGAACAACTTACACTCCTACCAACAATGTAAATGCCTTTTTACTTACTCCTTCACTTTATTTTCAAACTTTCTACTGGTTTGGTAAATGAATAAAGTGTACCACTCTTTTCTTAATTTGTATTTTTTGATTGCTAATGAAATGTGAACCACTTTTTTAAAAATTCGAGTGGTCATATATTGCTTTGGTACATTGCTTATTCAAGCACTTTATATAATGATTCAGATTTTAAATATTAAATTTAAAAAATTAACCCGACATTATAAAAGTAGATGATAAATTGGAAACAGCCAATCCCTAGGCATTGCCTAGACTAAAATAATGAAGTATTTTTTGTAGGAGTATCAGATTCCATATAGCATGTCTAATGTTTTCCACTAGAGGGCAATATTAGCTCATCTATTATTCTCTGGCTTCCACCGCACTCAGATTGCTCAATTTATGTTCCCTATGATAGAATCCGGACCTGAGCGCCACCTTTTGAATAAGCCCACCCACCATCTCAGAGAGACCTGGGTGTCATCTTACTTAGGCTACAAGCATCCTCCAGAGGACTCATCAGCAAGCCACAAGCCCTCCTTTCCCTCCCCTCAAAGAGCCCGCCAAAAACCCTGGCCATAAAAAGCCTCTTGACCTGTTAGAGATCCTTTTTTCCTTTGTTCTGCTGGCCAGGACAGAGGGGTCCCTCTCAGGTTAGCAGTAAACCTGCCTGCACTGTTGAGTTCGCATCCCTTTTACCGTAGAAAGTATTTTTTCTGAAAAATACTTGCAAAGAGTAAAGAATTATAAATACTACATTATCTATATAACACATTGCTATATAAAAAATTACTTAAATTTTTCTATTAATTTGTGTCAACACAAGAAAGTACACAAATGGGATTTCAATATTATAATCAGTGCTTCAGATGAAAACTATGCTTTTATGAGCATTCATTATTATATAGATTTACTGAAAGTGTCATCAGAGCTGACCCTTGAACAATTCAGGGATTAGGGGTGCCAACCCTACCACCACCACCACCACAGAGTCTAAAGTTCATGTATAAATTTTGACTCCCCAAAAACTTAACTACAAATAACTATCTGTTGACCAGAAGATGTACCAATAGTCAATTAACACATATTTTGCATGCTATGTATACAATACATACTGCATTCTTACAATAAGTAAGCTATAGAGAAACAATGTTCTTTCAAACTGTCACAAATCTTTTAAAAATGTTCTAAAATATTTATTGAAAACATCTGATATCAGTAGAACTGCACAGCTCAAACTTGTGTTGTTCAAGGGTCAACTTTTTATGGAATGGTGCTTACAGTTGAATTGAAATTTCATTAATTATTAGGAATTAATGAAAATTAAGGAAAAGCAATCGATTTCTGAAAAGCCATTCTTGAAAGGCAACCAGATTAACAGGTTGTGTCACGCAAAGACACCTTCCCCCCAAGTTAATGGAACTCTAGGTGTTACTACCATATCCCAAGTTTAAATGCACAGTGGGAGTGGGAATAGTAGAGGACTGGTTAAATAAATTTTGGATCATCCATCCCATGGAATACTGCAAAGCCCTAAAAAAACAATGAAGTAGCTTTACATAAAGGAATATGAGATGATTTCCCAAATAAGAAAATAACTACATACAGTACAATATGTATACTGTGCTCCCATTTGGAGAAAAGGAAAAGGATGCATACGCAATGTGCTTGTATCTGCACTGAGCATGTCTGGAAAGATACATTGGAAACCTTTAGCAGTGGGATCTCTGGGCAGAAACCAGATGGCCGGCAGGAGGGAGACCTATTCTTACTGTGTAACCTTTTCCTTGCATGCTTTCCTTTGGCGAGACCACATATTCCCGTCTCAAAAGTAAAGAAAAACATTATCTACTCCAGGATGAACGCTTTGGTGACACAAGTAAAACCCTGTCCTGGGTGCATCTGTTGGGTCACCTTGGAATTGTCAGGTCACAGCCTGGCGGGGGCAGGCGGGCCCTGGTCGGCAGGTTGTACGTGGGCTCCCTCGGTGCTTTCCTGGGAGCTCCTTCTCCAGGACTATCCCAGGAGGCTCCCATGGTCAGGCAGCATGTCTGTTTTTTCACTTCCCCTTTGCGTCACCTAAAATCAAACGGTTGAGAGCTCTGCTAATCAAAGTCAGTCCCTGCCCGAGTGACTCACCACAGCGGGCACCCGGGGCTCTGCAGGGAGTTGAGGTGGGCCCTGCACAGTCAGGCCCCACGTGACTGTCTGCAGCACACTCACCCCACGGAACACAACAGCAAGGGCTCCTTTAAGCCATGGCAGTGTCCTCACCCACTGCTCTGGGCAGTGCTGGGTGAGAGGCGGCAGCGCAGGCGCAAGGGACCAGCTCCACATCAGACCCGGCTCCAAATCCTGGGTCCCCCACCTGCTGGCTCTGTGACTATGGGCAAGTCACTGACCCTCCCTGGGCCTGGGTTTCCCCATCAGTGACCCTGCAGACTGCACATTAGCACCTGTGTGGGACATCTCTGGCACATACAACGTGCTTAAGAAATATTTATTTCATATCCCTAGTTCCTTTCCCCCAGCTTCAGGGAGCCAGATTCAGTCGAGCAGAGACAAACTGAAGGAGGTAAAGAGCGGTAAATGTGTTTTCTGCATTGGATTCCTGGAGAAGAAAATGAGGCCCCACCTTCCTCAGAAGAGTCCTCTTCTGTGGCCACAGCCTTCGGGCCCTAGTGGATCCCTGAGGAAGGCAGGAGCAGTGAGTGGCTCCCATGCCCTGGACGCCATCCCTGACTTAGAGAAAAGCGTGGGTCACCATGGGAGTAACAGCCAGAAAGAGCAATCCCTCCGTTGTTTCTTCACCAGAGATAGGCAGGGGGAGCAGCGGTCACAGGCACAGATGCTGGAGGCAGGAAGATCAGAGCCGGCTCTGCCCCTCCCCATCTGTGCCCCAAGCAGTGAGTCCCTCAGCCTCTCTCAGCCTCGGTGTTCTTATCTGGAAACTGAGACCAACAACACTCCCACACATCATATGGGCCCCACGATGTAATGAGACAGCAAATCAGAAGTGCTTGGAGATGCACATGGCACACAGCTGTTATTAGGGCCATGAATCCTAGCCCAGCACTCAGGAAGTCTGCAGCCACGGGAACATGCCTCTGAACTGGCTGCAGGGCTGGGAAAGAAATGTCTAGCTTTAAGGCAGGAGATGGGAGAGATTTGTGGCTTTATAGGAAAAGGCAGAAGGGTAGCTAAAGGGACAGGCCTGGGGAGGTGGGATGGAGTGGGAAGGGCCGGGCTTCACAAGCAGCACGCCAAGGTCTTCCAAGCAGGAGCAGTCCTCTGTGGGTACCTGTCTCCCTTTAGAGGCCAGCACCTGCACTCTGCTGGACACACACCCACACATGCACACACACAGACACCAGAAACCCAGGAGGAGGACAGTATGCACTCCCACCAGGTCACATGCTCATAGATGTACAGTTCCCACATGTCAGGAACAATGTAAAGGTTCATGGCCTCAACCACAGGCACAGTGACCTACAAAGAGCCTGTTCATGAATCTGCTCCATCAGTCACAGGCCCCAGGATCCTCACCCACCCCATGTCTCCAACACGATATGGAGAAGAGCAGGCCAGGCAGGACACCCTGCCAGCTGTGGAGAATGCCTGCAGCACAAACACCAGCTGGAGCCCTGTCTGTCCCAGAAGCAAATGCCCTCACACCCTGCCCGACCCAGCCAGAGAGCCTGATACCACATGACCCATCCTCACCCTATAAATTGACAGGTATAAGACAGGAGAGAGAATAAGCCAAACAACAGCCACAATTGTTATAAACCATCACATACAGACTTACCCTCCACCTTCCTGAGAGACATGGTCTGGATCTGCAAAGATGTGAAACAGAGCAGATTACAGTCAGCAGGGAACTCTGCTCTGAGCACTGGGTCTGCCCAGCTCTGTGAAGGAGGGACAGCCACTGTTCACATGCCACCTGTTGGGACCTAGAGGGAGCTCAGAGCACACCACCTCAACCCCCCAGAGGATCTCCTGCCCTCCATACATAAGGGGACGGCACCAAGGTTGAACAGCAGCCACCAGCATGGCTCCAAGAGCCATTTTCCCATGCTGGGGGAGCAAGACTAGGACTTCAGAGAGGAACTGTGACTTGAAGGGCAGGAGAGAATGGGACAGACACACAGTCAGTATTATTGGTACAATTGGCGGAAAACAGCCAGGGAAAGGTAGGCTGTGCTCCCTCACTGTGGGCATCTGAGCTGGGCCCCTCCCGGGGAGGAAGGAAGCCTGATGTGGACAAGCCCTGAACTGTCTGCTCAGCCCCCCTTTTCCAGGGACTGCCTCTTCTTCCTCCTTCCATGTAGTGGCACATGTGACCATATGATCCCACACACAGCCGTAGCTGACTGTCCAGGTCTGGGCACAGAACTCTAGACTGGTGACATGCAAAGCCAAGAGCTACTGTCAGCCAGCTGGTTGTGGTTTTCTCTGTTTGTTTACTTGTTTGTTTTGCCACGTGGGACACATATGGAGTGGAAGTTGGTCTTCAGAGTAAGAGAAACAGTTGGAGCAGATACAGAGACAGGAACAAAGACAGCAAAGGAAAATTCCTGACCATGTTCATGTCTCTAGTTCCAGCTTATTCCCAGAATCAACTGTTCCCTGCCTTGAGCTCTGTGTAGACCCTGTCTACACTTATTACAAATTCCATCTTCTGCTCAAGTTTTAGTTACTTCGTATTACCTACTGATGAATGACTGATCCAAAGTCCATTTCCAATCCTTTCCTCCTTTGCCTACCTCTATTCTAGAAACTGTCAAACTAATTATTCACTTTTTAACCTTTCATACAGCTATAGTTGCCAATAAAACATAAGCAGAAGTTTTGGGAAGGGGCCTTTTCACTATTTATCCCACTGAATATGGTTGTGATGGTTAGGGCTATAGCAGCCATCTTGCAACCATGACAGTCAAGCATGAGAACAAAAGTCAACATGCTAAAGACAGTAAAAAGAAAAATGGAATCTGAATTTCCAATGGCATGATTTTGCTGCCAAACCAAGGCCATCAGCTGTCACCTCTTTTTACGTTACAATAAAAATGGACACTATTACCCTCTTCTATTATGTTTAGCCAATGGGTTCCTAACTAAAACATTTGCAAACAAGAGTTCTGGATAACAGAAGAAGGAAACGTCCAGACTTGACCCGGTGAATGACTCACACCATGTAGTACACCATAGCAGTGAAGAGCTAAGCATTTGGGGTGGAGAGAAACAGTAAAAAAAAAAAAAGGAGCAGGGCAGTGGGTTAGATATATTGACTAGGTGATGTGTGGCTGGGAGAAGAGAAAAGTACAAATAGCAA
Source organism: Manis javanica (assembly GCF_040802235.1). NCBI lineage: Eukaryota > Metazoa > Chordata > Mammalia > Pholidota > Manidae > Manis > Manis javanica. The sequence goes on from NC_133158.1 coordinate 142,668,661, forward strand.
GGGTTGCAGAAACAGGAAGAGTACAGTGGACAGTGACAGTGGGTGCTCAACCCAGGGAAGCTGCGTGGAGGGTGGTATCAGGTCCACAGCAAGGACCTGAGCCACAGGAGGGGCCCCACCAACCCGAGGCTCAGAAAGGGGACAGCCAAGCAAGGCTGGGCAGAGAATCATCAGCAGTAGGTGAGGAGTCACAGGGGCTAGTTCTAGGAATGGGGCTTAGCAGAGTAGGGGCCTTTTCATCGCAATAGTTTATCTGGCAACCTCATCAGGGGCTGCTAATTTTTGAAAATGCTATTGGTTAAAAAGTTGTGTCTGAGAGCACAGTGAGGAGAGCACAAGCTTTGCACCCCACCTGCCCAGCTGGGGTTGAATCTCAGCCCTGTCACCTAGTGAGTGCCCTGTGGGGACTTGAGCCACCTGACTTCTCCAGCCTGTTCCATCACCTGCCAAAGGAAGATGGGGAGAAGGTGAGGGCAATGTGAGGCTTAAATGAAGTAGTAAGCAAAGTCTCAATCAGGAGCTGGCACTTAGATGGTCTCTGGTGTGAGTGTGAACCCACTGACAGCCTCTGGGGAGAGCAGGCCCATCCCCCCATGGAGGGTGGCAGGCTGCAACCTCATCACTTTGTGCCCCTCAAGCCTGAGGACTCTTAGCTGACCTTAAAGAGCCTGACTAATAACACTAGAGCTGGTGGGCCCAGAAGAACCTCAGGAGAGCTTCACAGGGAAGAGGCCTGATGGCACAGGACCTGGCTAAGGAAGGGACAGACCTACCACGTCCTCCTGGGAGGTGAGGAGCCTGGCTTGTTCCTGGAGCTGGGCATGGAGGGCATTGGTCTGACACTGAGACTGGGCAGCAGCTTTCCTCTGATCCTGAGACAGAGAGGCCTGGTACGCACAGGAGGGTCAGTCAGTCAAATGTCTGCAGCAACCTCTGTGTGCCCACTGTCTGCAGGGCCTGCACCTATAGGCAAACCCTGGTCAGGGTTTCACCTGAAGCAGGGGAAAGGGTTTCCAGACCTGGGCAGGTGGCTTTCTAACAAGACTGACTACCTTGCAGTGTGGGGACATTTTCAAGCTGTGCCTGAGAAGTCAGAACTGAATGTAAGCCCCCAAGATCAGGGTAAAGGCTCTTTGTCAAGTGTGGCCCTCCACTGAAGGACAGTCAGGTAAGCTGAGAAAACAAAAGGTAAAGAAAATATGGTTATATGTTACCTCTGTTGTAAAGTAGAGAGAAAAATGAAACTATTTATTTATATTTACATAAGGAAACTCTAGAAGAATACACAAGAAAACAAAAGCAGTCACCTATGGGGTGGGTATTGGGAACAGATAGACGGAAACTAGGTGGAAATGAGACTTTATCAGTGTATCTTAATATATTTCTTCTGCTTTTGCAACAATATATTTCCCATTTTAAAGTGTTTCAAATAAAATAAAAACATCTGATGGAAATTATTGGAATGGGGTGGTTGTCTATCATGTGCCAGACTCTGACCTAAGCACATTCATCTCAGCTTCCCACAGGTGGAACCTGGGGCTCCTGTTAATCAGCTTCCTCCTCCACTTTCCTCTTCCTCAAGAGCATTTTTATCTGAGCTGTTTTCTCTGCCCTGAGGACTGCAGCTCTCTGTTCACTAGCCTCATCTGAGCCCTTCCTGCTGGACTCCCCTGAGCTATCGCTGAGGTCCACAGCCATCTGGTTCTCTCCTAGGTGGAATTTCAAAGAAAACCCCACACACCAAAATAACCTGAGGTTTTACCTGAGGTTTACAGCACAACCTCCAGGTGGGCCTGAAAGGGTCATTGCAGGAGGGACCACAGAGGGAAGGATAGGTTGGGTTCAGAAGAAAAGACCTGGAGGCCCCTACTCCTGGCCAAGGAAGCTGTTCTCCACACAGTCGACCTTTTCTGTGTATTGATGGGGGTCAGCAGCCAGGAACAACATCAGCAACACAATATCTGCCAAAAAGTTCAAGGTTGGGGGAGGTGAACTATGGGGGTGAAGGATGAGAGGAGGTCATGGGAAACAAAGCTCCCCCAGACCACCCAAGAAAAGCTATCTCTCTGTTCTGAGCTGCGTGCTTCCCCTGCAAGTCCTTCATTTTTCTCTTTCATTTCGCTTCCTGAAAAAGATTAGAGGTTTATCAAATGGGCCCCCTCTAGGTATTAAAATACAGTATAAAGCCGTAAGAATGAAAAAGTACTGGCTCATGATTAGGCATAGAAAGGCCAGGCAAAGATGGAGTGAGGCAGGAGTGAATGAAATCTTAGTCTGGGGGAGGATGGATTATTGACAAATAGTTTTCAAACAAGTAGCTAATAACTACCTGGGGCAAAAAAAATATGAACTTGGATCTTCATTTTTTCATATCTTAAACCAAAATAAATTCTAGATGGATCAAAGATTTAAACTTAAAAAAACAACAGCAAGATGGTGGAATAGGAGGTTCCAGCTCTCAACCCACCCACAGAGGAGAATACCGTTAGGGGGGCTCTGGGATCAGGCTGAGAGATCCAGCATCTCACTGGAGCACAACATCTGGGAAGAGACATATTGAAGAGGGGAAGAAGAACTGTTTTGCTTTGCCTGCAAAACCCTCCCCATGGTGGCACAGCTCAGTGCCAAGAGAGACCCTTTCAGCCCACAATTTCTCCCACAGGGCTGGGTGGGAAGGTTAGTGGGAGTGAGTGAGCACCCAACTGCTCCAACCTGAGGGGCACTGCCCAGGAGGCCCATTTCCATCTCACCCCACCCAGAAACTGAGGGAAGCTGCACAGCTGAATCCATTTGAGACACTGGCACAAGGATATCAACAACCAGATGCAGGTCTACTGGCTGGTGGACACCAGACAGTGTGAGAGGCAGAGAGGCACAAGTGTAGAGTATCTGTGTGCAATCAGAGTTAAGCTGTTGTTAGCTTAAATAGACTGCTGTAATTGTAAGATGTCTTATGTAAGTCTAATACAAGCCACAAAGAAAAAAAAAACAGTAGCAGAGATGCAAAAGGTAAAAGAATCAAAGCATACCACTACAAAAAAAAATCAAATCACAAAGGAAGACAGCAAGAGAAATAGGAACAAGTTAGCTGCAAAACAGTCTGAAAACAGTCAACATAGCAAATTCTTACTTTTCAGTAATTACTTTAAATTTAAATGGATTAAATTCTCTAATCAACAGATGAAGAATGGCTGAATGGATAAAAACAAAAACAGAAACCAATTTGGTTTTTGATAAGCTGTCTAGGAGAGACTCACTTTAACTTTAGGGACACATGTTGGCTGAAACTGAAGGGATGGAAAAACATTTTTCATGCACATAATACCCAAATGAAAACAGAGGTAGCTATACTTACACAAAACAGACTTCAAGTCAAAAACTGTTACAATAAACAAAAGTCACTATATAATGATAAAGGAGTCAATTCATCAAGAGGATATAACAATTTTAAATATATATGCAGCCAATACCAGAGCTCCTAAATATATAAAGCAAATATTAACAGACCTAAAGGAAGAGATAGACAGCAAAACAATAATAGTAAGGGACTTTAATGCCCCACTTTCAACAATGCATATATTGTCCAGACAGAAAATCAATAAGGAAAAAGCAGACTTAAATATCACTATAGAGCAAAATGAACCAAGCAGACATAAAGCATTCCATCCAAGAGTAGCAGAATACACATTCTTTGACAGTGCCCAAGGAACATTCTCCAGGATAGATTACATGTGTGCTCACAAAACAAGTCCTACCAATTTAAGCTTGAAATATGTCACATTGATCTTTTCCAACCACACTACTATGAAACTAGAAAACAATAACATGAGGAAAACAGTAAATTCACTAATATATGGAACTAAACAAAACACTCCTGAACAGAAAATGTTTCACAGAAGAAATCAAAAGGGAAACCAAAAAATATCTTGTGACAAACTAAAATGCAAACACAACATGACAAAACTTATAGAATCAGCAAAAGCAGTTCTAAGAGGGATGTTTATAGTGATAAGCTTCTATATGAGAAAAAAGAAAGGTCTCAAATAAACAACCTAATTTGACACTTTGAAAAACTAGACTCAGCCCTAAGTTAGCAAAAAGAAGGAAATAATAAAGATCAGAGTTAAGTACTGTATTGTGTACTTAAAATATGCTAAGAAGATAGGTCTTATGTAAGTGTTATCACCACACACACACACACACACACACACACACACACAAAGAGAAAATAATAATACAGAAGGTGGGAAGATTTGAGAGATGATGGACATGTCTATGGTCTGATGGTGGTAATGGTTTCAAGGATGTATGCTTATCCCCAAACTCCCTGGGTTATATACATTACATATATACAGGTTTTTACATGTTAGCCATACCTTAATAAAGTGGAATGAATGAACTAATGAGGCCATAAAAGTACTAAAAGAAAACATAGAGATACTTTTTTTATGATCTCAGAGTGACCATAAGCAAAAGATTGGTAATTTGATAATTTTGAGCATATGAACATTATTCATTTTGTATGGTCAAACCATGATAAAGCTGAAGGACCAATGTTGTGGAGAAAATAGCTACAGCAAGAAAAACAAAGGGTGGGATTCATTTTCATACATTATATAACTTCACAAATTGGTAAGGAAATCAACAGAAAAATAGGCAAAGGATGTGAACAAAGTTCATAGAAAAAGAGTGTTTTTTTTAATGTGAAACATGTAAAACATCGGGCACTGGAAACACTACTGCTGAGCACTAAGTAGATATTAAGCTCTTTCTTAGTTTTGGAGAGCAGAAACAGAAGCACATGATTTAATGACTGTCAGCCGCTCTTCATTGCCGTGAAATGATCAGTGACACGGACCATGTGTAACTGGAATGCTGTAAGATTTACCCATTGGTGGCATACCACAGAAATAAGCAGATGCTATAAACGAAACTTTTCTTCATTCCAGAGAGCTGGTTGTTAAATAATTACCATCACACCACCTGATCCATCCCAAATATCTTCAAATCCAAGAGACAGTCACACTTCCTAAGAGCTGTTTTCAACTGGGTTGGAATCAAAATGAGGGCAAAAGTATCCAATAAGAGACACAGCTCTGTGCACTTTGAAAAAGATCACAAGCAAATCTGATCCTGCACACATGGAACCCACCAGCCTAACCTCAGAACCCTAAGAATCCTATTCTATGGTTCCATGTATTGGCAGAAGGTCTGAAAACTTTGATGTCTTTCAACTTCCCTAAAACCAAAGAACAAAAATGAGAAACTTTGTTGGAAGACAACATGGTTCTTGGCTGGCTTTAGCAAGAAAGGCATGAGGCATCAGCTCACCTGTATTTCCATGTTCTCCTTCAGAGCCCGGAGCTCCCGGGCCGGCCTGAGTTGCTCCTCAGATTCCTCATCCTGCAGCGACCCGAGGTTTGACTCTCTCACACTGTGGGACTGTAGTGCCTGCAATTTCTGAAAAGGCCAGGGCGTAGTTTTATTTAAATGAAGGTCAAATCTTGATGTTGTCTTGGGCAATGTCAGGAGGGCACAGCTTAGCCCAACCACAACCCCCCAGCCTGTTCTCCTTAGGTATCTACACACCTACAGACACTCACACAAGCCTGCACGCCCCTCCACTCGAGTTCTCCTGAGCACTCAGCCCTTGAGCAGGAGAAACAAGTTCCCGTGTGAGAAAAGAATTGAAGAGTATAATTTCAATTGCATGGAATTCTGCTGTCCTCAAAACCCAGAACTCGCCTGACAGCTACCCAATTCTTCCTCAGTCTCCAAAAGGCTGAAGAGAATCAGGCTGTAAAAGTGTTTGGGAGGGTCCCAGGTGCCCCAGACCATTCCCTGAGGACTCCTTCCCCTCCTCCCACAAAAAAGTCCTAGCTGTCACCAAGAGGGCCTGGCTTTGCCCAGCTTGGAGTCAGGACACCAATGCCAAGTGATTCTTGGGCTAGCCGTGTGTGATCTGAAGGGAAAGGCACAGAAAGTGGGGCAAAGAGAAGATGCCTTGCCACCCACCTATGGTTATATTTGTAAACACATAACTACCGCATGCAGTAACAGAAGCAAATATATCCATTTCTATTAAGATACTAAACTCATAAGCCCTATTAAAGCTTTAAAGAATTTATTGTCCCTAAATTAACTTGGTGTCATTCTTGATAACCTTTAATTCTACTCCATTACTGCTAAAGCAATATTGGGTCCAAATGTTAACTTGTTTTCAAACCCCTTGAATATTTTCATAGGGTCAAATGCTCAGATGTATGCGCAACTCTCAGCTTCTGATAAGCCTGTCACTTCTGTCTTCACACTACTGTTTATGATGCACCAGAGAGCTGGCTTTCTTGGCATTACAAACCTTCACGGTATTTTCTCTTCAACTAGGCAGTCCTTTGAAAGCTGGATTTACCCTGTAGCTCATCAAAAGTCCTCCCTTCAGTCAGGTAACTGAGCCAAAGCAAGCTCTCAGACTTGGGTATCATGGGGAAAGTTTTGAGGATAAATATTTTCAAAATGTATTGAACTTTCATTGGCCCCTGCTGACATGAAGTGGAACCTTTTCTTCTGTTTTGAAATGTACTAGCTTGCAGTGTTATTCACAGTCACTCTAAACAGAATCTTATATGTTTTCCCCTCAGGATTTTAAAAAATAAAGTAACAAAATAATTGTCCAACTGTAGTGAGAATTTCTTACCCAGTTTGGTTCCTATACTTTAATATAAGTAGAATAATGAAATGTCAGGTGAGAGAAGATGAGGGAGACACAACACAATGTAAGCAATCCTATAGGGGAAAGACAAAAAAAGTAATAGCACATGAGGTGCTCCAGTCATGATCCAAGTTAAAAGGAAGCCATGGATGGTAAGAATTATGTCCTCCTTTACCAAAACTCAGAATCTCCTAAGGAAAAGTAGCCCTTTGGTCCTCAGCAAGGTGGTTTCTGAACAACTCCAAACTTAAATTAATACCATTTATCCAATGTCTAGTCAGCTAGCACTGTGTGGGAGTCAGGAAAGGCTTAGATGAGCTCAGGAATGATGGGTATGGAGCTGAAGTCAGACGTCCATATGGTGGAGCTGCATCTTGCCATGCACAGACATCCCTTTCCATGTTAGGGGAACACATAGGCTGGGAGGCTTTGGGTCCCTATAGATCACACACACACACACATGCACCTCATTTCAACCCCACCGCCTTCCATCCTTGGCTTTCCACCTCAGACTGAGAAGATGGTTCACCCAGACTCCAAGCATATCCTATGGCAATCCCCATCTGGAACAGCTGTCTAGGTGTTTCTTTAGGCAAAACATGGAATGATTGTGAGAAACACTATTAGTTCATTTCAAAAACCAGAAAAGATTCTCCTTGGCTTGAGAAAGACCACTAAAAGCTAAATGCATTCAGAAAATATTTCTCCTCAAAAAATATTAAGTATTAAGTATTAAGTATTGGCTTTCCACCTCAGACTGAGAAGATGGTAATTTAACCATTTGGCAACCTGTCTTACAGGAAAGAAACGGAAGCACAGAAAGGTTAAGTAACTCACCTAAGGTCACACAGTCTGTATGTGAAAGAACAGGGATTCATTTGATCTCAGGCATGGCCTTGGGTATCTGGCCTCACAGTGCATTAGGCCCAAATGGCAGATGAAATAAAACTAGTACAAACTAAGAAATGAATTTTGAGAACAAATAAGCAGATTTTCAACAAAACAACTTTGAAAAGCCTTTTAAGTCAGGTACCTCTTATAATATAGAAGTTTGGTTGGCAACACTTTTAAATTCATCCAGAAGTCATTTTTTTAGCTTGTCTATTTCCCCATAGAGCTCAACCAGCTCTTTTTCTTTCCATTCATCAAATAGTTTCTTAGCTTGTATTTCTCTGTGAGTGCTCACTGCTTCCTACAAAAAAAACCAAAATTAATAAAATCATTAATTCCATATTATGGCAGATATTTACGGAGAAACTGCCAGGGACCCTTCCCCATGCAAGTCATTATGGAGACCTAAAGAGCAGTGGACCCCATTGTTTGGACTTGCAGTGGGACAAGTCTTATCTGAACTTAAGGTCTCATGAGGATCATGTCTTCTCTCTCTTTATATTTCTCACAATGCCTGGCATAGTTGGTGCTCAATACATGCATGTTGAGGGAATGAATCATGAATGAATAAATAAAAGACTGAATGAGGATATTTATGTATTTTCATTCTACAAATAGGTGCTGAGTATCTCCTTTGGGCTGGATTCTGGAGCTTTATCCAGTCTTTGTCCTCAAAAAGCTACAGTATTATGTAAGAAGTTACAATTCTTACAGTATTTTCTTACGGTATTTTCTCTTCAACTAGGCAGTCCTTTGAAAGCTGGATTTACCCTGTAGCTCATCTAAAGTCTGAGTGCTCACTGCTTCCTACAAAAAAAACAAAATTAATAAAATCATTAATTCCATATTATGGCAGATATTTACGGAGAAACTGCCAGGGACCCTTCCCCATGCAAGTCATTATGGAGACCTAAACAGCAGTGGACCCTCAGATGAGTGAGAGCAAATGCCCTCAGAGAGTGTGAAGAACACAGGAACAACACTGCTCTGCTCTACTTTTGGCCATACAGGTCTGGCAAAACAATGGAGGTTTTCTTTACAGACTGCCTAAAATCATTTGCCCCTTCCGGGAAGCTGCCGTCCAAGCTCCCAACCCGGCCCTGAGAGGCTGGCAGGAACCCAGGCCCAGTGAGATGCACGTGCTTCACGGGCCGTGGGCCTGGTCCAGGACAGAGTCTCCCTGACTGTGCTTCTCCCAGCGCACCTGGAGCTGCTGCTGCCTCTCAGCTGCCCTCTGGGCTTCCAGCTCCTCTTGGGTCCACTTCAGCTTGGCCTGCAGTTTTCTAATTCCTTCTGTACTGGCTGTTTTTCCTGATTTTTCTGTTTTTCTGCCATATCTATGCAAAGAGAGGGTCATCACTTTAACAAAGTCAATGAAGTATAGCTCCTCACCTAGGCAGTCACACCTCAGTCTGAGAGTAGCTTCACCACTTACACTGTACACTGACAACATAACCTTCCTGACCCTCAGTTTTCCCACCCTGGAAAATAGAGATAACAATAGCACCTAACTCAGAGGGTTGTTCTGAGGATGAGATGTGATCATGCAAAGCACTAGCACAGAACCTGGCATGACAGTTCAATAAATGTGAACTATCATTACCATCTAAAGAACTTTTTTGACAGTACTGACACATGAAAATGTCAATGCAAGATCAGTAGGGTAACACAACCAGAACACCCAATAGCAGACACACACTGATTGTTAATACAAAGGCCTTAACTATGTATCCCGAAAGCAATCAGAGAGGAATTTAAAGTAATGAAAATCATTGTAGTTCACTTTTTTCAATGTTATAGTATAGTTTAAATGTATAGTTTTAAATTTCAATGCCAAAAAGGCAGCATGGGTGAAGAAACCTTTTAGCTAAGGTTGCTTTAAGGGTATACTTTAAATATTTTAAGATTGAAAAATATAGAATTATAAAAGAACATTGCAACTAAACCACTTACTGATAGACCAAGAATTATGAGTTAGTGAAAAAATCAAAGATTGTACGATTGTATTTGAACATTTGTCACTTTTTAAAGTACATGTAGTGATTATTAGATAGAGGAGATTGTTATTAAAACTCTAACACTTTCTTTGAAAACTGACATGCTTTTTCTCAGACTGGACTTTTTTGAAACAAGCAATTTTTACTTGCAGTAGAAATTTATTTTGGTTAGTACAGTGATTTGAGGTTAGTATGGAATAGGACAGCAGGGGTATCAGAAGGCAGCTGCCTGAGAAAAGAAAAGTCATGAGCATTAATATAGCAAAAGGTGCCTTAAGAACATATTTTCCTCTCCTTATAGCACTTCACATTAAGGAAGTAGTAAGGAATATGCACAAAGATTTATATACAAGAATGTTGATTATCATGTGATATATAATAGATTACTATACATTTTTTGTAGCCCATGTAAATTATGGAATAATTCAATTGTGAAATAAATTATGATAGCTACATGGTGGGATACTATTCAGCCATTAAAAATCATGTTTGTAAAGATGATTTAATAACATTGGGAAAGGTGATGTACTTTTTTTTTTTTTTGAGAGGGCATCTCTCATATTTATTGATCAAATGGTTGTTAACAACAATAAAATTCTGTATAGGAGACTCAATATGCACAATCATTAATCAACCCCAAGCCTAATTCTCAACAGTCTCCAATCTTCTGAAGCATAATGAACAAGTTCTTACATGGTGAACAAGTTCTTACATAGTGAATAAGTTCTTACATGGTGAACAGTGCAAGGGCAGCCATATCACAGAAACTTTCGGTTTTGATTATGCATCATGAACTGTAAACAATTAAGTCAAATGATTATTCATTTGATTTTTATACTTGATTTATATGTGAATCCCACATTTCTCCCTTATTATTATTATTATAATTTTTTAATAAAATGCTGAAGTGGTAGGTAGATGCAAGATAAAGATAGAAAACATAATTTAGTGCTATAAGAGGGCAAATGTAGATGATAAGGTCTCTGCCTATAGACTAAGTATTAATCCAAGCTAGACAAGGGCAACAAAACATCCACAGATGCAGAAGATTTCTCTCAAAACAGGGGGGTGAGTTTCTAAGCCTCACCTCTGTTGATTCCCCAATTTCTCACCTGGTGGCCCCCCTGCGACTGTGCCTGTCTTAAGTTCTTCCTCCCTTGAGGAATCTTACCTGTCTCTGGCTAACCAGCCATCTTCCGGGGCCATACAGGAAAATGTAAAGTTGGTAAGTGAGAGAGAAGCAATATTGTTTGAAAAGGTTAGCTTTTTACTTCTTTGCAGATTTGTGCCCTGTGACTTCTATGCCCAGCATTTGTCTTGAGGTATCTTTACCACTTGGAAGAATTATGATACTTGGTAATTTTCTATATGAGGCATGAATTCTACTAAAGGGTTGTAATTAGGAAGGAAGAAGAAAAGCTATAGAAGTAGCAGATGGAAGAAAACATGGGAAGATTGATTATTTCTTTGACATATCTTCTTGTAGAGTAACATAAGCATGTATAGGTTTTAAACTACTAATTAAATTGCATACACACATTAACATAATAGGAATACAGCTACATAACAAAAGCAGACCTACAATTACCAGCCATAAAATGTGATGTACTCTTAATTGAAAATAAACAATAGTCAAAACTTCACACTATACAATTATGTCTATATCTATATCTATATCTATATCTATATCTATATCTATATCTATACATACATACATACATACATACATAAATACAGAAAAATAATGGCAGGGAATGTACCAAAATATTAACTACAGGTGATAATGTCCAGGATTTTTTATTTTCTCTTTTCTACTTTCCTGTACTTAAGTTTTCTCTATCAAGGGGCTACTTTTTTTCCAATTTTTACATTGTGGTAAAATACATATAATATAAAATTTATCATCTGAGCCATTTTTAAATATACAGTTCAGTGGTATTAATAACTTGATAATGTTGTGCACCCATCACCACCATCCATCTCCATAACACTCTGCATCTTATAAAACAGAAACTCCATTCACTAAAAAAGGACTCCCCTCTTCCCCTATGCCCAGCCCATGGTAACCACCATTCTACTCTCTGTGCCTATGTATTTGATTACTCTAGGTATCCCATGTAAGGGAAATCATATATTTGTCTTTTGTTGGCTGACTTATTTCACTTAGCATAATATCCTCAATGTATATCTATTTTGTAGCATATTGCAGAATTTCCTTTCTTTTTAACGTTGAACAATATTCCCTTGTATGTTTTTACTACAATTTATCCATTCATCTGTCAATGGACATTTTGGGTTGCTTCCACATCTTAGCTACTGTGCATAATGCTGCTATAAACATGAGTGTACAAATATCACTTCAAAGACATGTGTTTTTATCAGAAAAAATTATTTAAGAAATAGAATATCAGGCAGAGCCAAGATGGAGGGTGTGAAGAGAGCAGCGGAAATCTCCTCCCAAAACCACATACATTTTTGAAAATACAACAAAGACAACTCTTCCTAAAAGAGAGACCAGAAGACACAGGAAAACATCCAGACCACATTCACACCTGCGAGAACCCAGTGCCTCGTGAAGGGGGTAAGATACAAGCCCTGGCCCAGTGGGACCTGAGTGACCCCCACCCCAGCTCTGGGCAGGAGGAGAGGAGCCAGAGCGGAGAGGGAGAGGGAGCCCAGGACTGCTAAACACCCAGCCCTAGCCATCCGCAGAAGAGCACAGACACAGTGCATGCGTGGGGTCCTGGATACTAGGGAAACAGGACAGTAGGACTTGTGAGAGGGTCCCTGCAGCCGGCGCCCTGGGGACAAAGAAAAGCGAGTGCTTTATGGAAGTCTTAAAGGGACAGGGACCCCACCGCTGGAAGGAAGCATCCTGGGACACTTAGTCCAGCAGCAGGGAACTCCAGGCACCCTAAACCCCTGGATAGCAGGGCAGCTCAGAGGCCCCTCATGGAGATAAGCAGCCTCCTGGCCGTTCCCCCTCCAATGCGGCTCTACCATATCAGAGCAGCAGCCCGAGGCAGACCATGCTCACAGCAACAGCAGAGATAAACTCCATAGGGGCCGGGCAAGAATCAGAAGCCCCGCCTGCATGCAGCTGCCCAGCACAAGCCACTAGAGATCTCTGTTCTCCCAGGAGAGGAAGGCCACAAACCAACAAGAAGGGAAGTTCTTCTAGCCATCACTCATACCAGCTCTGCAAACTATCTCTATTGCCATGAAAAGGCAAAATTTGAGGCAGACAAAGATTACAGAGACAGCACCTGAGAAGGAGACAGACCTAACCAGTCTTCCTGAAAAAGAATTCAAAATAAAAATCATAAACATGCTGATGGAGATGCAGAGAAATATACAAGAGCTAAGGGATGAAGTCCAGAGGGAGAGTACAGATGTCCGGAAGGAGATTACAGAAGTGAAACAAACTCTGGAAGAATTTATAAGCAGAATGGATAAGATGCAAGAGGCCATTGATGGAATAGAAACCAGAGAACAGGAACACATAGAAGCTGACAGAGAGAGAGATAAAAGGATCTCCAGGAATGAAAAAATATTAAGAGAACTGTGTAACCAATCCAAAAGGAACAATATCCGTATTATATGGGTACCAGAAGAAGAGAGATAAAAAGGGAAAGAAAGGGTCTTTGGAGAAATAATTGCTGAAAACTTACCCAAAATGGGGGAGGAAATAATTGAAGAGACCACAGAAATACACAGAACTCCCAAAAGAAAGGACCCAAGGAGGACAAGACCAAGACACATAATAATTAAAATGGCAAAGATCAAGGACAAGGAAAGAGTTTTAAAGGCAGCTAGAGAGAAAAAGGTCACCAATAAAGGAAAACCCATTAGACTATCATTAGACTTCTCAACAGCAACCTTACAGGCCAGAAGAGAATGGCATGATATATTTAAAGCAATGAACAGAAGGGCCTTGAACCAAGAATACTGTATCCAGCAGGATTATCATTTAAATATGAAGGAGGGATTAAACAATTTCCAGACAAGCAAAAGTTGAGGGAATTTGCCTCCCACAAACCACCTCTACAGGGTATTCTAGAGGGACTATTCTAGATGGGAGCACTAATAAGACTAAACAGATGTCACCAAAGAAAATAAAATTACAGCAAAGAAAACAGACCAACCAAATACTAACTAAAGGAAAAAAGTAAAGTCAACTACCCACTAAAAGCAGTTAAAGGAAACACAAAAGAGCATAAAATAAAACAACCAACATATAAAGAATGGAGGAGGAGGAATAAGAAGGGAGAAAAGAAAAGAAGCTCCAGACAGTGTATATAACAGCTAAATGAGCGAGCTAAGTTAGGCAGTAAGATACTAAAGAAGCTAACCTTGAACCTTTGGTAACCATGAATCTAAAGCCTGCAATGGCAGTAAGTACATATCTTTCAATAGTCACCCTAAATGTAAATGGACTGAATGCACCAATCAAAAGACACAGAGTAATAGAATGGATAAAAAAGCAAGACCCATCTATATGCTGCTAACAAGAAACTCACCTCAAACACAAAGACATGTACAGACTAAAAGTCAAGGGATAGAAAAACATATTTCAGGCAAACAACAGAGAGAAGCAGGGGTTGCAGTACTAGTCTAAGACAAAAATAAACTTCAAAACAAAGACAGTAACAAGAGATAAAGAAGGACATTACATAATGATAAAGGGCTTAGTCCAACAAGAGGATATAACCATTCTAAATATATTTACACCCAACACAGGAGCCCCAGCATATATGAAACAAATACTAACAGACCTAAAGGGGAAAATAGAATGCAATGCATTCATTTTAGGAGACTTCAACATGCCACTCACCTCAAAGGATAGATCCACTGGACAGAAATTAAGTAAGGACACGGAAGCACTGAACAACACACTAGTACAGATGGACCTAATAGACATCTATAGAATTCTACATCCAAAAGCAACAGGATACACATTCTTCTCAAGTGCACATGGAACATTCTCCATAATAGACCAAATACTAGCTCACAATAAGAGCCTCAGTAAATTCCAAAAGATTGAAATTCTACCAACCAACTTTTCAGACCACAAAGGTATAAAACTAGAAATAAATTCTACAAAGAAAACAAAAAGACTCACAAACACATGGAGGCTTAACAACATGCTCCTAAATAATCAATGGATCAATGAACAAATTAAAATAGAGATCAAGGAATATATGGAAACAAATGACAACAACAACACAAAACCCCAACTTCTGTGGGATGCAGCGAAAGCAGTCTGAAGAGGAAAGTAAATAGTGAAGCAGGCACACTTAAAGAAGGAAGAACAATCCCAAATGAATAGCCTAACATCACAATTATCGAAACTGGAAAAAGAAGAACAATAGGGCCTAAAGTCAGCAGAAGGAGGGACATAATAAAGATCAGAGAAGAAATAAACAAAATTGAGAAGAATAAAACAATAGAAAAAATCAATGAAACCAAGAGCTGGTTCTTTGAAAAAATAAACAAAATAGATAAGCCTCTAGCCAAACTTATTAAGAGAAAAAGAGAATCAACACACATCAAAAGAATGAGAAATGAGAATGGAAAAATCATGACAGACTCCACAGAAATACAAAGAATTATTAAAGACTACTATGAAAACCCATATGCCAACAAGCTGGAAAATCTAGAAGAAATGAACAACTTCCTAGAAAAATACAACCTTCCAAGACTGACCAAGGAAGAAACACAAAAGTTAAACAAACCAATTACAAGCAAAGAAATTGAAACAGTAATCAAAAAACTACGCAAGAACAAAACCCCCGGGCCAGATGGATTTACCTCGGAATTTTATCAGACATACAGAGAAGACATAACACCCATTCTCCTTAAAGTTTTCCAAAAAATAGAAGAGGAGGGAATACTCCCAAACTCATTGTATGAAGCCAACATCACCCTAATACCAAAACCAGGCAAAGACCCCACAAAAAAAAAAAACTACAGACCAATATCCCTGATGAATATAGATGCAAAAATACTCAATAAAATATTAGCAAACCGAATTCAGAAATATATCAAGAGGATCATACACCATGACCAAGTGGGATTCATCCCAGTGATGCAAGGATGGTACAATATTCGAAAATCCATCAACATCATCCACCACAACAACAAAAAGAAGGACAAAAACCACATGATCATCTCCATAGATGCTGAAAAAGCATTTGACAAAATTCAACATCCATTCATGATAAAAACTCTCAGCAAAATGGGTATACAGGGCAAGTATGTCAACATAATAAAGGCCATATATGACAAACCCACAGCCAAAATCATACTGAACAGCGAGAGGCTGAAAGCTTTTCCTCTGAGATCGGGAATAAGACAGGGATGCCCACTCTCCCCACTGTTATTTAACATAGTACTGGAGGTCCTAGCCATGGCAATCAGACAAAACAGAGAAATACAAGGAATCCAGATTGGTAAAGAAGAAGTTAAACTGTCACTATTTGCAGATGACATGATATTGTACATAAAAAACCCTAAAGACTCCACTCCAAAACTACTAGAACTGATATCGGAATACAGCAAAGTTGCAGGATACAAAATTAACACACAGAAATCTGTAGCTTTCCTATACACTAACAATGAACCAATAGAAAGAGAAATCAGGAAAACAACTCCATTCACAATTGCATCAAAATGAATAAAATACCTAGGAATAAACCTAACCAAAGAAGTGAAAGACCTATACCCTGAAAACTACAAGACAATCTTAAGAGAAATTAAAGGGAACACTAACAAATGGAAACTCATCCCATGCTCATGGCTAGGAAGAATTAATATCGTCAAAATGGCCATCCTGCCCAAAGCAATATACAGATTTGATGCAATCCCTATGAAACTACCAGGAACATTCTTCAATGAACTAGAACAAATAGTTCAAAAATTCATATGGAAACACCAAAGACCCCAAATAGCCAAAGCAATCCTGAGAAAGAAGAATAAAGTAGGGGGGATCTCACTCCCCAACTTCAAGCTCTACTACAAAGCCATAGTAATCAAGACAATTTGGTACTGGCACAAGAACAGAGCCACAGACCAGTGGAACAGATTAGAGACTCCAGACATTAACCCAAACATATATGGTCAATTAATATTTGATAAAGGAGCCATGGACATACAATGGGGAAATGACAGTCTCTTCAACAGATGGTGCTGGCAAAACTGGACAGCTACACGTAGGAGAATGAAATTGGACCATTGTCTAACCCCATACACAAAAGTAAATTCAAAATGGATCAAAGACTTGAATGTAAGTCATGAAACCATAAAACTCTTAGGAAAAAACATAGGCAAAAATCTCTTAGACATAAACATGAGTGACCTCTTCTTGAACATATCTCCCTGGGTAAGGAAAACAAAAGCAAAAATGAACAAGTGGGACTATATTAAACTGAAAAGCTTCTGTACAGCAAAGGACACCATCAATAGAACAAAAAGGTACCTTACAGTATGGGAGAATATATTTGTAAATCACAGATCCGATAAAGGCTTGACATCCAAAATATATAAAGAGCTCACCCACCTCAACAAACAAAAAGCAAATAATCCAATTAAAAAATGGGCAGAGGAACTGAACAGACAGTTCTCCAAAAAAGATATTCAGACGGCCAACAGTCACATGAAAAGATGCTCCACATCGCTAGTTATTGGAGAAATGCAAATTAAAACCACAATGAGATATCACCTCACACCAGTAAGGATCGCCACCATCCAAAAGACAAACAACAACAAATGTTGGCGAGGTTGTGGAGAAAGGGGAACCCTCCTACACTGCTGGTGGGAATGTAAATTAGTTCAACCACTGTGGAAAGCAGTATGGAGGTTCCTCAAAATGCTCAAAATAGACTTACCATTTGACCCAGGAATTCCACTTCTAGAAATTTACCCCAAGAATGCAGCAGCCCAGTTTGAAAAAGATAGATGCACCCTATGTTTATCACAGCACTATTTACAATAGCCAAGAAATGGAAGCAACCTAAGTGTCCATCAGTAGATGAATGGATAAAGAAGATGTGGTACATATACACAATGGAATATTATTCAGCCATAAGAAGAAAACAAATCCTACCATTCACAACATCATGGATGGAGCTAGAGGGTATTATGCTCAGTGAAATAAACCAAGTGGAGAAAGACAAATGCCAAATGATTTCACTCATCTGTGGAGTATAAGAACAACGGAAAAACTGAAGGAACAAAACAGCAGCAGAATCACAGAACCCAAGAATGGACTAACAGTTACCAAAGGGAAAGAGACTGGGGAGAGTGGGAGGGTAGGGAGGGACAAGGGTGGGGAAGAAGAAAAGGGGTATTATGATTAGCATGTATAATGTGGGGGGGGGGGAGAAAGGGGAGAGCTGTGCAACACAGAGAAGACAAGTAGTGATTCTACAACATCTTGCTATGCTGATGGACAGTAACTGTAATGGGGTTTGTGGGGGGGACTTGGTGTAGGGGAGAGCCTAGTAAACATAATGTTCTTCATGTAATTGTAGATTAATGATAACCAAAAAAAAGGGGGGGATTACTCCCTGATAGGATAAAATTAACTGCAAATCAACTATTAATGCATGCTTTACATATCCTTAATTTTGATCTTTTAAAGGGTGTCTAATGATCAGCTATGGAAGTACATTTTTCTGATAATATTTCTTTCTCTTAAAAAAAAAGCAGTTCCTGTGTGGTGGTCTCCAATAGGTTCTTCACAATGGTATAAAGGTCATATCAAAGTGTGGGCAAAGGGTTTGTTTGTGTTTATACAGAGGATCAAAGTCTAATTTGGCTACCCAGAAAACGAATTAAGACACGATATGAAGAAGAACTTCCAACATCAACATCCTCTGAAAGAGTCATTCCAGAAGATGATCATCAATAAACTTCAACAAAGATCCTGGTGCTGTTGCAGTTGTAGCTGCATTCATCCCACTGGTTCCTGGACTTGCCATTGGAATGAAGAAGGAGGTATCTAAGCTGGCTGTGCATACAGTAAAACAACAAATTTGACTGGATCTATACTGTCGGAACTCAACCAAGAATTAGGAGAAGTGCAAGTTGCAGTGCTCCAAAATCGTGTGACTATAGACTATCTATTGTTAAAAGAACATATGGGATGTGAACAGTTCCCAGGAATGTGTTGTTTCAATGTGTCTGATTTTTCTCAAACTATTCAAATTCAGTTAGACAATATCCATCATATCATTGATAAGTTCTCACAAATGCCTAGGGTACCTAACTGGTTTTCCTGCTCTCACTGGATATGGCCAGTAATTGTAGGTCTGCTTTTGTTATGTAGCTGTATTCCTATTATGTTAATGTGTGTACGCAATTTAATTAGTAGTTTGTTAAAACCTATACATGCTTATGTTACTCTACAAGAAGATATGTCAAAGAAATAATCAATCTTCCCATGTTTTCTTCCATCTGCTACTTCTATAGCTTTTCTTCTTCCTTCCTAATTACAACCCTTTAGTAGAATTCATGCCTCATATAGAAAATTACCAAGTATCATAATTCTTCCAAGTGGTA
The DNA here is from genome assembly GCF_040802235.1 of Manis javanica. Taxonomy (NCBI): domain Eukaryota; kingdom Metazoa; phylum Chordata; class Mammalia; order Pholidota; family Manidae; genus Manis; species Manis javanica. Next base: position 142,687,819 of record NC_133158.1, read on the forward strand.
AAGATACCTCAAGACAAATGCTGGGCATAGAAGCCACAGGGCATAAATCTGCAAAGAAGTAAAAAGCTAACCTTTTCAAAAAATATTGCTTCTCTCTCACTTACCAACTTTACAATTCCCTGTATAGCCCCAGAAGATGACTGGTTAGCCAGAGACAGGTAAGATTCCTCAAGGGAGGAAGAACTTAAGACAGGCACAGGCGCAGGGGGACCACCAGGTGAGAAATTGGGGAATCAACAGAGGTGAGGCTTAGAACCTCAAACCCGTTTTGAGAGAAATCTTCAGCATCCATGGATGTTTTGTCACCCTTCTCTTGCTTGGATTAATACTTAGTCTATAGGCACAGACCTGATCATCTACATTTGCCCTCTTACAGCACTAAATTATGTTTTCCACCTTTAACCACTTCAGCATTTTATTAAAAATAATAATAATAATAATAATAATAAAGGAGAAATGTGGGATTCACACATAAATCAAGTATAAAAATGAAATGAATAATCATATCCGACTTGATTGTTTATAGTTCATGATGCGTGATCAAAACTGAATGTTTCTGTGATATGACTGCCCTTGCATTGTTCACCATGTAAGAACTTATTCACTATGTAAGAACTTGTTCACCATGTAAGAACTTGTTCATTATGATTCAGAAGATTGGAGACTGTTGAGAATTAGGCTTGGGGTTGATTAATGATTGTGCATTGAGTCCCCTATACAGAATTTTATTGTTGTTAACAACCATTTGATCAATAAATATGAGAGATGCCCTCTCAAATAAATATAAATAAATAAATAAATAAAAAGAAATAGAATATCCATTTTTCTTTAGCAGCCTCCAATACAGAACAAAGAAGGAGTAGATATATAATAAATGCATAGCAACTAGGCAAATAGGTGGTAGTATCTTAAAATTCTGTTCTGAAGAAAAAAGTTTTATTGAATGAAGCTATCATATTTATATTTTCATATCTATATTTATTTTAATGTTTTAACAGATATTTCTTATTGAAATCAAAGAAAATAAGACACAAAGAAGGACATTACATAATGATAAAGGAGTCAGTCCAACAAGAGGATATAAGCATTATAAATATATATGCACTCAACACAGGAGCACCTACATATGTGAAACAAATAATAACAGAATTAAAGGGGGAAATAGAATGCAATGCATTCATTTTTGGAAACCTCAACACACCATTCACTCCAAAGGACAGATCAACCAGACAGAAAATAAGTAAGGAGACAAAGGCATTGAACAACATATTAGAACAGATGGACCTAACAGACATCTATTGAACACTCCAGCCAAAAGCAGCAGGATATACATTCTTTTCAAGTACACATGGATCATTTTCCAGAATAGACCATATACTAGGCCACAAAAAGAGCCTCAGCAAATTCAAAAAGATTGAAATTGTACCAACCACCTTCTCAGATCACAAAGATATGAAACTAGAAATAAATTGTAGAAAGAAAACAAAAAGGCTCACAAACACATGGAGCCTTAACAACATGCTCCTAAATAATCAATGGATCAATGACCAAATTAAAACAGAGATCAAGCAATATATGGGGACAAATGACAACAATAGCACAAAGCCCCAACTTCTGTGCAATGCAGCAAAGGCAGTTCTAAGAGGAAAGTATATAGCAATCCAGGCCTATTTAAAGAAGGAAGACACTCGAGAGGAAATTAAACAGGACACTAATAAATGGAAATTCATCCCTCTTGGGTAGGAAGAATTCATATTGACAAAATGGCCATCCTGCCTAAAGCAATCTACAGATTCAATGCAATTCCTATCAAAATAACAAAAGCATTCTTCAACGAACTGGAACAAATTGTTCTAAAATTCATATGGAACCACAAAATACCCTGAATAGTCAAGGCAATCCTGGAAGGAAGAATAAAGCAGGAGGGATTATGCTCCCCAAATTCAAGCTCTGCTACAAAGCCACAGTAATCAAGACAATTTGGTACTGGCACAAGAACAGACCCAAAGACCAGTGGAACAGAACAGAGAGTCCAGATATTAACCCAAACATATATGTTCAATTAATATACAATAAAGGAGTCATGGATATACAATGGAGAAATGACAGCCTCTTCAACAGCTGGTGTTGGCAAAACTGGACAGCTACATGTAAGAGAATGAAACTGGATTATTGTCTAACCCCATACACAAAAGTAAACTCAAAATGGCTCCTACACTGCTGGTGGGAATGTAAATTAGTTTAACCATTGTGGAAAGCAGTATGGAGGTTCCTCAAAAAACTGAAAACAGAAATACCATTGACTCAGGAATTTCACTCCTAGGAATTTACCCTGAGAATGCAGGATCCCAGATTCAAAAAGACATATGCACCCCTATGTTTATTGCAGCACTATATACAATAGTCAAGAAATGGAAGCAACCTAAGTGTCTATCAGTAGATGACTGGATAAAGAAGAGGTGTTACATATATACAATGGAATATTAACAGCCATAAGAAGAAAACAAATCCTACCATTGCAACAAAATGGATGGAGCTAGAGGGTATTATGCTCAGTGAAATAAGCCAGGTGGAGAAAGACAAGTACCGAATGATTTCACTCATCTGTGGAGTATAAGAACAAAGAAAAAAACTGAAGGAACAAAACAGCAGCAAACACACAGAACCCAAGAATGGACTAACAGTTGCCAAAGGGAAAGGGACTGGTGAGGATGGGTGGGAAGGGAGGGAGAAGAGGAATAAGGGGCATTACGATCAGCACACATAATGTCAGGAGGAGGCACAGGGAAGGCAGTAGAGCACAGAGAAGACAGTAGTGATTCTATAGCATCTTACTAGGCTGATGGACAGTGACTAAAATGGGATATGTGGTGGGGACTTGATCATGAGGGAAATCTAGTAACCACAATGTTGCTCATGTAACTGTATATTAATGATACCAACATTTTTTAAAATGATGAAATAACTTTTATGATCTTGTAAAACTTCAATAGCTTGTGATTCTACCACCACCACAATGATTGGACAAGTACCTCACACCTGAAATGACCCAAAATAAAATTAGATTTTTTATGAACCTTATTCTCAGGCATTTCTAATTTTGATAGCAACCAAGGATCACTCAGTGCTAAAAATTCAGAGTAAAGGTTGATTTTTTTATCATTCTGTAAATTCTAAGGACACAATACCCCTCAAATTCTCTCCTTTTCATCATCTTTGGAGAAGCCAATGTTGCTCTTGTGATTGTATATGAATGACTCCTTAATTTTAAAAAATTGAAAAAAAAAGATATAATACTGCCCTAGTTTATAATCTGAGGTGTGTGTGTGTGTGTGTGTGTGTGGTAAGGAGGATAAATATACACAGAGGTTTGTTCATGGTAAGTATATATTGTGTACTAACTAAAAGCTGCAGGATTTCATAGAGAATATTTATGTTTTTTTGTTATAGAAATGCAGATTTTGAAATTAAAGGAAAAAGAAGTCTCCAGTTCCTAAAAAACTGTGGTTATCTGACACTTTACATCTTGCTTAACAATTACATTAAATTTAAGGGAAATTTAAGGAGCTTATGTAGACCTGATATTCTCATTTTATGTCTCCTATTTACGGCTGTTTTTCCAAGAATTTCTTCATAGCTGTTTTTCAACACATCTCATCACATTTCCATAACTTTCCCCCCCATAAAACTACAGTGAAACCAAAGCAGAAACTTATTTTTTTATTGTTATCTAGTCATACATGGAAGACAATGAAATTGTTACGTGAATACTGAAGTGAACCTACTAAAAACAATGTATACTGGGTATTTTATCAACTTAATTGAATAAAACTTGTCTTGCTCAACAATGACTTTTTTAAATAGTGCCTGTAATAGTCACTTTGCAAATTTCTTCCCCTGGCATCTATTTGAGATTTTAATAATAAAGCTCTGGAAATGATCTACAACTTTTTCCTGAGATCTAATCAATAGTCAAAAGGATGTACACTATGTGGAAATGACAAGTAATGAGAGTGCTCGTCTTTTTGTTCATTCTCCATGACCTTACAAACGACTATTTGTGCCAAAAATTACATCAGCATTTGGACTGAATTCCTCAAACTAAATTGAGTCATACTAAAACTTTATTCTATTAGGCAATCACATTGGAGGATTCATTTTTAAAACAAGTTAGATAAAACTGGTTTTATATGATAATTTTTATAGGGCTGTGCTCACCTTTTAAAACTGGCAGGTGTGTCCTCACTATGTGATACTGAAGATCATTAAAGTAATTATGGATGTGTATTCACTATCATAGAAAACAAGTCTACTTCATCAATAACACTGGCCTTGAGTTTTCCAAACATACTTTTATTCGCTCCAAATTCTGTGACTCATTTTCTTTCTGAATTGAATACTGAGTTATGTCCTCACACATGACTTTTCTATAGCCTCCAGTCCCTTACTGCTGGCTGGCTGCTTTTGAGTTGACATCAAAGCTTGGAGAGCTGGTTTGGTGTGATTTTTTTTCTTTTTTTGATGAGCTAGTGAAAAGGCCTCTTTGGAATACGGAAGGTGTACTGGCAATCTAGGGAGCTAAAATCTGGTGAAGAAACTCTTGAAAGGAGTTCAAAAATTCTGCTTCTAAGAAAATAGATGTAAAGAAATCACATTTTGGGGAATATTGAATATATATATTCTCGTTTCATCCTACAATCATTTCTTTTTCTCCATTCTTTCATCTTTATGCTTGAACCATGGTCAAAAGCTGCAGCAGATGGGTCCCATCTGGACACATTTCAGACCCAGTGCATCACCCAGATTCTGACAGGTACATCCTGGTCCTAACAGATGAGAAAGAGGGGAGCCCATCCTCGTGGGAGGAAGGAGGTCACAGAGGCAGAGAGAGCACATGGTGAGATTAGGTGACCCTGCTCAGCCAAAGTGCTGAATCTGGAGATATTTTAGGTAGGATGAGGACAGAGGTGAAAGAAGAATGGCTTTTGACCTGTTCCCTTCTTGAGAGGAGGAAATCTCAAGAGTGGTTCTTCCCATAACTTCAGGATCAGGTAGGGGAGTGAGGGCCTGATTCCCCAGAATATCTTGTTTCTAGAGGTTTCCATGAATGCTAGAAAGAAGTATGTAGATAGCTAAAGACCCTGGTGAGCCTAACGGGAGGGGTATTAGACAGTGGGGCAAAGTGACTCTCTAAGCAAGTGTAGGGTGGCTCAGCTAGGCTGAAGATAGCACAGAAGTTGAAGATCTGACCCAGCTAAGAAAGACCTAATGGCTCCTCAGGCCCAGACTTGCCAGGCAGGGGCTCCAGTGACCAGGAATAGGAGGTGGAAGGCAACAAATAATGTATTGGTGGCTAACCACCATTCGCTGAGCTGCCATCTTGGACAACAGGGGAAGCAGAGGAAATAAGCCCAGGTTACCCAAAGATGCTATTTATTTAGTGGAGTTTACCAAATGGATTATATTTGTATTTTTCTCTCTGAGTTGGGTAGGGGACCACAAGAAATATCAAGAATTTTTTATAAAATAAATAAGCAGAGGGGCTTCTGTGCAAAACTGTGTACTGCATGATAAATTTGCAAGGCTGCTATACAAATCTGGCCCACACACCTTGGAGCCTATGAATGTGATTCATTAACTGACAGGCAGCTTGGGCCTGGCCACCCCAGATCAAGGGCCTCTCAGATGAGCCTTCTAGCCCTCAGATGACTGCGGTCATCACTGCAGAGAGCACAACGTCATTTTAGGAGGAAAGTACATTTCTTCTGTAATATATGCCCCAAGAGTCAAAACAGAGGGTAAAAAAAGTCTGACCAACCAATTTTAGTCAGAACAACATTCTTAGTTTCTTAGGGGACTACCATTTCTCCCTCCTTTTAAGTGATGTTTACTAATCCTCTCATTTTTACCATCAAGTCAAAGATCAAAAGTACAGTCCTGCACTGTGAGATTAATCTTGTAGGAGATTATTAATGAACTTACGTTACTCAAATGTCACACCCTCTTCTTTCCCCCATGAAAAATATGTGGCCTGGAGTAGGTGGTTTGTAGAACCTGAAGTAACCCAATGCTAACAAAATGCTGCTATTTGAACAGATATAAAAAGATCCAGGAAAGAAAGAAAAGGCAGCCATGTTGATAAATGCCCCTTTGAAAACTCCAGGGGGAAAGAATCACTGTTTGCAGGGGAACAGATGGCAGTGGGCATATATGCATTTTTTGCAACAAAATATGTTACTGATGAAGACAATAGAATACATAGAAAATGATACAAGTTTGTGTGACTGCAATCTTAAATTAGGCTGAGAGATTATGAAGAAGGTGGAGACAAGTCCTTCAGGCATAGTCAGACTAAAAGATTTACTTTGTCTGTAAGTAAATTCTGCCCATAGAATCATCTACCCTTCAGCAAAAAAGCAAAAACTGACTTCTTTTCATGATTCTAGGTAGTAATAGATGGACAGAATTTTTGAGAAGGTAATTAATTTGCAAGGTGTTATCAATAAATAAAAGGAAATGTGAGATGTAGGAAAGTTTGTTTCATCATGGAATGACTTTTATGTGTTAGCCCAGTCATTGGCACATAGTATTTATTGAACACATAATTGAATCATATTTCTTTATAGCATACAAGAAAGTTTCCTAAAACAAATATAAAAGTCACGTGATTCCACTGACCCTAATTCCACTATGTCTTTTTCCCGCAATGTCATGCCGCCTCCCGATGACATTGATTAAGCACCTACATTGGCTATGTCATGGTTTGGTGTGGCTTGCCAACAGTTAAAATCTCTGGGGGTAGAGATCAAATGAAATACAGGATACCTGGTTAAATTTGAATTTCAGATCAACAAAAATTTCTTTAGTATAAGTATGTCCCAAATAATACATGGTTCCTGCCAGCAACTACATTCCATTCTTTCTCTTCTGTCATAATCAATTCACAATAATTCATTCGTTCATATTTATTGAGCAGCTTTTCTGTGTGTGGTGTTCTAGGTGGTTGGGAGAAGAGTGAGCAAAGTCGACAGGTCTGCTGGCCACATGGAGGGAGGAAGTAAAACAAATAAACAAATACCTGAAATACCTCAAAGAATTTCAGGAGTGGCAAGGGCATAAAAAAAAAAAACAAAGCAGAACAAAGGGAAGACAATGATGGGATGGTAGACACAAAGAGGAGCAGAGATTGGTTAAGTTGCCAACTCAAGGAAGGCATCTTTGAGATGTTGACATTGGATCCGAGGACAGAATGATATGAAAATGTGAGTCACGTAGCCATCTAGGACAAAACTGCCCAGTCAGAGGGGACAGCAAGGAAGCCTGAAATCTAAAACAATTTTGAAAGATTTAAATCTGTTGTTTTTTGTTTTAGCAGTACTCACTTTGGACTCTCCCTGGCAATTATTTTTTCATTGTCTAAATCAGCATAGGGCACAAAACTTCTCTGCTCTGGCAGGATATGGGTGAATTGCTGCATGTTCTTGGGGAGAAGCATTCCGGAGAAAGCGCCTACTGGATAGTGAGAGGCAATGTCCGGTGAGCAGGCTTCATCAACCCATTGTGCTCCGACCCCCAACCACGCCCCGCCCCTCAGTGACGCCTAGGCCCAGGCAGCTGTGGCACGTACCACTCTTTGAACTACAGAAAGCCTAGTGATCAGGCTGCTATACAGTTTAACTCAATCAGTTAGATATGGTATCAGCTTTATAAACAGTTTCTGTAAGGCATGTTTCCAAATAACACAGAATACAGAATAAAGGATCATGGGGAACAATGACCTTGTTTTCTTAATCAAAAATGCTCCCGCCTCCCAGATCTGGGCCCATATACTAGCCACATACTAAAGGTGGCTAACCCCCACCTTCTGCATTAGATCCCATCCCCTTTGCTTACTCAAGGACATTCCTTTGGAAAGTCTCATCCCCTTCTCGCACCCTCCAGCTTTCCCTCTCCACTGCCAATAGCATAAAATCATTTTATCGTTTTGCCCATCTTTTGAAAACCCTCTTTAATCTCCTATCATCCTCCAGCTATTGCTTCATTCCTAGGCTCCCTTTCTACCACAATTCCTTCTAATAACTACTACCCTCGCCGTCTCCTGCATCATGCTTCATCTCTGTAATCCTCTCTGATCAGCCTCTGATCTCATCACCCCAGGAACACCGACCTTGTCAGGCCACCACGATTCACCCTGATAACGTCAAGGGTCAGTCCTTGTCCTCAGCTTTTAACAATGGGTCACCTTCTGCTCCTAGAGGCAGGTGGCTTCTGGACACCTCACTCTTGGTTTTTCCCTCTTACTCGACACTCCTCTCAGTCTCCTTTGCTGGTGCCTCCTCATTATATCCCCGATTTCTAAACACTGGGGGGCCAGTCATCATTTTTCAAACTTCTTTTTTTCTCCTTCTACATCTGTTATCTTCATGATCTCATTCCATCTCTACACTGATGCCTCAAATTTATATTTCCAACCCAGACTTCTTTCTTCAATACCTGTCTCCATAGGCAACTACCTATTCAACAACTAAGAGGCCCCTCAAACACTATCTGCCCCCAGACTCTTTCCACGGCTGCCATCACCCTGGTCCAAAGCACCATCAGTTCTCACCTCATTAATTGTAGCAGCTTGCTAACTAGTTTTCTTGTTTCTACCCTTGTCCCTCTTGAGGCTGCTCTCAGAATAGTGGTCAGAGTGAGTGTTACGCATGAAGACCATGTCCTGCCTGTGCATGAGCCCCAGCTCTGCGCCGCCTCAGAGGAAGTGTCCAGGCCCCGACGCTGCCTGCCGAGGCCCTCCTCCCTCCCCACTCACTGCTCCCCCTTCACGCTGGCTTCTTGCTGTTTTCCCTCCCAAGATGGGCATCATAGGGCTGATCCAGCAGTAACTTCAGTGGACTAAAGAGCCCTTTGTGGGTCTTCCCTGACCCTGGACAGCCCCTTTGCCGTAGTTACCAAGTTTTGTCATAATTGCTTATTTTGTTACCCTCTGGGTTGATATATCCTCAGGCATGGTCTATGGGTCACTTCTATCAGAAACACCTGAGCAAGTTAAAATGCAGATCCCAGGGCCCTTCTGCAGGTCTATGGAACCAGACTGTCTGGAGGGTGGGGCCAGGGAGTATGCGTTTTTAACCCATGAGCTGCTGAGGGATACTACACCCTGAGGGAGAATCCCGATCCACACCATCCACTCGAGGAGAGCAGGGACCTGTCCTTCTGTCCTGCCCACCATTTCAGGTGGATGGATGGAACCTGGCACGGCAGTGGGGTGTGGACATGGGGTGGGGCTTGGATCAGGCTGCATGCAGCCAGCAGTAGGCAGGGCCTAGAATCCGGGAGCAGGACTCAAGTGCAAGTCAGAAAGCCTGAAAGCTCCCAGGTAACTTGGGGTGGGTCTGAGCCCGGATCTCAGAGGTCCAGAGGGCACAGGATGAGAATCCCGATGGTGGGTGGGGGGCCTGAGGCAGTGGTACCCGGGGGCAGAAACACCCCAGCTTCTGACCCAGGGATGGACACTCAGGCAGGGTCTGCAGTCCTGGGCTCTCAGGCTGAAGACCAGGACCACCGGCTGACTGCGGACTGGGTGGGTGCGGTCGGCACTTTGGGAGTGGAGGTTTCGGGCGTCTAGGTTGACCGTGGTGGCTGTCCTGTGTTGCGGAGTCTGAGGACTCCAGAGATGGGCAGCAGAAGGTGCTAGCAGCTCTGAGGGGAAACTTCACCTTTCTGAAGCCATTCAGGCCAGTCCTGGAGGACCCCCTGGAAGAGAAACGGAAAGCCTGGGGATAAAGAGAGTAAGCTCAGAGCCGCTGTTGTAAGGGCCGCTCCTACCACTTCGACATGGGGTGTTCTTAAACCAACAAATGTTCGATTGCTCTTTACATTGTGGGCTTAGACATCTCATTTGTTCCAAGTGAGGCGCCTCTGGTTCCTGGGGACATAAACCCACACAGCCACTCCCCTCACCTGACAGTGGCAGTGTGGTCTGTCCTATCTGTTTCCTCCAGCGGCTTCTTGAGATGTCACCCTGTGTCTTGACCTCTCCATTCTCTCTGCTCATTGGATTCTTTCTTCTGTGTCTCTTTTTCTGACAAAGGGAATTTAATTGGCTTAATCTGGCCTCTGGATGGGGCCTCAGATGGGTGGTCCTCCTGGATAGATTAAGTGTCCATCATCAGGGACACAGCACACATGGCCATGCTCAATCAGCAGGTGGCTGTGGGTAAGGTGGGCACTAAAAGCTATGTCTGGTACAAATTCATATTTGAAGGCCATTGTTCCCTCATGCTCCTGGTAAACCAGAGCATGCACAGTATTGTTAAAGGCATCTATGAAAGCTATTATTAAATAAAAACACACCTTGTTATTAAAGAAGCCAAATATCACATCATTGAAAATACTTTTTTTATTGAAGTGTTGTTAATACACGATCTTTTGTTGGTTTCAGACATATATCACAGTGGCTCAGCAGACCCCATGATGAACTTATATTATGATTGAAAATTATTGTGCCCCTTTATCCTCCTCTCCCTCCCCCCTGCACCCACCCCAGCCCCTCTTCCTTGATAACCACTAGTCACTTCTCAGTGTCTATGAGTCTACTGCTCTTTTGTCTGACACAATATGGTATTTGTCTGTTATTCTGTTTTGTTTTGTTTTTATATTCTGCCAATAAATGAAATAATATGGTATTTGTCTTTCTCCGCCTGGCTTATTTCGCTGAGCAAAATACCCTCTAGGTGCTTCCATGTCATTGCAAATGGCAAAATTTATTTTCTTTTTATGGCTGAATAATATTCCATTGTATATGTGTACCACATCTTTATCCATTCATCTATTGAAGGACACTCAGGTTGCTTCCATATCTTGGCTATTGTAAATAGTGCAGCAGTAAACATAGGGGTGCATATGTCTTCTTGAATCACGGATCTTGTTTTCTATGGGTAAATTCTGAGGAGTGAAAATACTGGGTCAAATGGTATTTCTATTTTAAGTTTTTTGAGAAACCTCCATATTGCTTTCCACAATGGTTGAACTAATACACATTTCCACCAACAGTGTAGGAGGGTATCCCCCCAGCTTTATTCTTCCTTCTCAGGATTGCTTTGGCTATTCAGTCTTTTGTAGTTCCATATGAATTTTAGAACTATTTATTCTAGTTCATGGAAGAATGCTGTTGGTATTTTAACAGGGATTGCATTGAATCTGTAAACTGCTTTGGGCAGGATGGCCATTTTGATAATATTGATACTTCCTATCTTTGAGCATGAGATGTATTTCCATTTATTGGTGTCTTCTTTAATTTCTCTCATGAGTGTCTTGTACTTTTCAAGGTATAGGTCTTTCACCTCCTTGGTTAGGTTTATTCCTAGGTATTTTATTCTTTCTGATGCAATTGTAAATGGAGTTGTTTTCCTGATTTCTCTTTCTACTAATTCATTATTAGTATATAGGAATGCCAGATTTCTGTGTATTAATTTTGTATCCTGAAACTTTGCTGAATTTAGTTATTAATTCTAGTAGTTTTGGGCTGGATTGTTTAGGGTTCTCTCTATATAATATGTAATCTGCAAACAGTGACAGTTTAACTTCTTCCTTACTGGAATGCCTTTTATCTCTTTGTCTTGTCCAATTGCTGTGGCTAGGACCTTCAGTATTATGTTGAATAAAAGTGGAGAGTGAGTATCCCTGTCTTATTTCTGATCTTTGAGGAAAAGCTTTCAGCTTTTCATTATTAAGTATGATGTTGGCTGTGGGTTTGTTGTATATGGCCTTTATTATGTTGAGGTACTTGCCCTCTATACCCATTTTGTTGAGAGTTTTTATCATGTGTGGATGTTGAATTTTGTCAAATGTTTTTTCAGCATCTATTGTGAAGATCACGTGATTTTTGTTCTTCCTTTTGTTGATCTGGTGCATGATGTTTATGGATTTTTGAATATTGTACCATCCTTGCATTCCTGGAATAAATCCCACTTGATCATGATAGATGATCTTTTTGATGTAATTTTGAATTCAGTTTGCTAATACTTTGTTGAGGATCTTTGCATCTATGTTCATCAGGGACATTGGTCCATAATTTTCTGTATTTGTGGTGTTTTTGCCTGGTTTTGGCATTAGAATGATGCTGGCCTCACAGAATGAGTTTGGAAGTATTTCCTTCTCTTCTACTTCTTGGAAAAGTTTAAGGAGGATGGGTATTAGGTCTTCTCTAAATGTTTGATAAGATTCAGAAGGGAAGCCAACTGGTCCAGAGGTTTTGTTCTTAGGTAGGTTTTTGATGACCAGTTAAACTTCTTTGCTCATAATTGGTCTGTTCAGATTTTCTGTTGCTTGCTGGGTCAATCTTTACAAGTTGGATTTTTCTAGGCAGTCATCCATGTCTTCTAGGTTGTCCAATTTGTTGGTGTATAATTTTTCATAGTATACTCTAATAATTCTTATGTGTGTACACTCTCTTTTTTTCTTGATAAGTGTGCTTAGGGGTTTATCTATTTTGTTTATTTTCTCAAGGAACCATCTCCTGGTATCAATGATTTTTTATTTTGTTATATTCTTCTCAATTCTATATATTTTTGCTCTGGATCTTTATTATGTCCCTCCTTCTGCTAACTTTGGGCTTCATTTTTTCCTTTTTTCCTAGTTTCTTTCATTGTAATTTTAGACTATTTATTTGGGATTGTTCTTGTTTCTTGCAGTTGGCCTGTATTACTATGTACTCCCCTCTTATAACTGCCTTTGCTGCCTTCCACAGATACTGGGTTATTGTGTTTTTTTTTTTCATTTGTCTCCATGTATTGCTTGAGCTCTGTTTTAATTTGTTCATTGATCCATTGATTATTTAGCAGCATGTTGTTTAGCTCTATGTGTTTGTAGGCTTTTTTGTTTTCTTTATGTAATTTATTTCTAGTTTCATACTATTGTGCTTGAGAAACTGCATGATAAATTTCGATCTTTTTGAATTTTGTGGCCTGGTATGTAATCTATTCTGGAGAATGTTCCATGTACACTTGAGAAAAATGTGTATCCCGCTGCTTTTGGGTGGAGTATTCTGTAGATATATGTTAAGTCCACCTGATCTAATGTGTTGTTCAGTGCCTCTGCTTCCTTGTTTATTTTCTCTCTAGTTGACCTGTCTACTGATGTGAGTGTGAGTGATGTGGAAAAGTCTCCTAAAATGAATGTGTGCAATCTGTTTCCCCCTTTAATTCTTTTAGTTTTTGTTTTACACATTTAGGTGCTCCTATATTGGGTGCATAGATATTTGTAATGATTGTATCCTCTTGTTGGGCTGACCCCTTTATCATTATGTTATGTACTTCTTTGTCTCTTGTTGCTTTCATTGTTTTGAAGTCTATTTCTTCTGATGTAAGTACTGCAACTCCTGCTTTTTTCTCCCTATTATTTGCATGGAATATCTTTTTCCACCCCTTCACTTTTAGTCTGTGTATGTCTTTGGGTCTGAAGTGAGTCTTTCGTAGCAGCATATATGTGGGTCCTATTTCTTTATCCATTCAGTGACTCTGTGTCTTTTGATTGGTGCATTCAGTCCATTTACATTTAAGATGATTATTGATATGTACTTACTGGCATTTTATTAATTATTTTCTGGATGTTTTTTCTCATTCCTCCTTGTTCCTTGTTTCCTTTCTTGTACTCTTCTTTTGTTATTGATGGTTTTCTTTAGTGCTGTAATTGGCTTTCTTATTTATTTATTTATTTATTTATTTATTTATTTATTTATTTATTTATTTAATGTGTGCATCTTTTGATTGGTGCATTCAGTCCACTTACATTTAGGGTGATTATTGATAGGTATATACTTATTGCCATTGCAAGCTTTGGATTCATGGTTACCAAAGGTTCAAGGGCAGCTTCTTTACTATCTAGAAGTCTACCTTAACTCACTTATTACGCTATTATAAACACAGTCTGATGATTCTTTTTCTCTCCTTTCTTTTTCTTCCTCCTCCACTCTTTACATGTTAGGTGTCATAGTCGGTGCTCTTTGTATATCCCTTGACTGACTTTATGGGTAGCTGATTTAATTTTGTATTTGGTTAGTATTTAGTTGGTCTACTTCTTTTGCTATGGTTTTATTTTCTCTGGTAACAGCTATTTAGTCTTAGGCACACTTCCACCTAGAGAAGTCCCTTTAAAATACACTGTAGAGATGGTTTATGGGAGGTATATTCCCTCAACTTTTGCTTATCTGGGAATTGTTTAAACCCTCCTTCTTATTTAAATGATAACCTTGCTGGGTAGAATATTCTTGGTTTGAGGCACTTCTGTGTCATTGCATTGAATGTATCATGCCACTCCCTTATAGCCTGCAAGGTTTCTGCTGAGAAGTCTGATGATAGCCTGACGGGTTTTCCTTTGTATGTGATCTTTTTTCTCTCTCTGGCTACTTTTAATAGTCTGTCCTTATCCTTGATCTTTGCCATTTTAATTATTATATGTCTTGGTGTTGTCTTGCTTGGGTCCCTTGTGTTGGGAGATATGTGAACCTGCATGGCCTAAGAGACTATATCCTTCCCCAGATTGGGGAAGTTTTCAGCAATTATTTCTTCAAAGACACTTTCTATCCCTTTCTCTCTCTTCTTCTGCGGGTACCCCTCTAATGTAAATATTGTTCCATTTGGATTGATCACACAGTTTTCTTAATATTCTTTCATTCTTAGAGATCCCTTTTTTCCTCTCTCTGCCTCAGCTTCTCTGTATTCCTGTTCTCTGATTTCTATTCCATTCCCTGTCTCCTATACCTCACCGAATCTGCTTTTAAATACCTCCATTGTTTGTTTCATTTCTGTTATCTCCATCCTGAATTCATCCCTTAGCTCTTGAATATTTTTCTGTAGCTCCACTAGCATGCTTATGACTTTTATTTTGAATTATTTTTCAGGAAGATTGGTGATTCAGTCTCACTGAGCCCTCTTTTTGGTGTTTGAGGGATTTTGGATTGAACAGTGTTCTGCCTTTTCATAGTCCTGGAGCAGTGGGAGTAGTCGCCGGCGAGTGGCACAAGTGTCAGCTGGGAGGACAAAGTCTCTTCTGGCTTGCCAGTCACTGTACATGTCTCTGCTGTCTGTGCTGGTTAATTGTGCAGGGAGCAGCCTCTGAGTTAATCCCCTAAACTGCCATGGGCGGGGTGGCCCTTGGGATGGCCTAGGGTTATGGTGGGGATCACAGGCAAGTGGCATGGGTTACACAGCAATAACAAAGCTTGCTCATGGCTTTCGGTCTCAGTGCCCATCTCCGCTGTCTGTGCCAGTCATTACACACAGGGAGCAGCCTCTGGGTCTGGGCTGGTTAGCCACATGCAGGGAGAAGCCTCTGCATTAAGCTGTGTAATTGCTGTAGGCAGGGCTGCCCCTCTAGCTGGTCTGCAGCAATGGTGGGGACAGTCAGTTTGTGTGTAGGTTCTGGCAGGGAAGAAGGAGTGACAGACTGTTTATCATGGTGAAGGGCCTTGGGGCTGTGTTGCCAACCAGGGGGATAGGGTGGCTGAAGCTCCTGAAAGTTTCCAGCCTGCTGGGTTGAGTGTGCCAGGTCAAATTTGTCCACCTGTTCCTTCTCTTAAACCCTTGCCCCTTTAGCAGGCCTCTGACTGTTGAGAGGTTCCCTAAAGTACCTGTTTTTCTTTTGTCCTAGGGCAGCCAGTTGTGGGAACCTGTTCTCAGTCTTAGTCTTAGACTTTACTTTTCAGCCCCTCTAATCTCCAGAGCACCATGCAGTGTGTGTCTGTGCTCCCCGGGTAGATTTCTAGAGCTGGGCATTTAGCAGTCCTGTGCTTCCACTCCCTCCCTGCTCTGATTCTTTTCCTCCTGCCAGTGAGCTGGGGGTGGGGACAGTGCTTGGGTCCCACCTGGTCACCTTACTCTTTTCCATGAGATGTTGACTTCTCCAAGATGTAGACTGGCTGGTGTATGGTTACTTCTGGTCACTCTTTTAGGAATAGTTGTATTTGCTGTATTTTCAAAATATATGTGGTTTTGGGAGGAGATTTCTGTCACACTCTCACACTGCCATCTTTTCTCCTTGTCAGGATTGTATCTTTATCTTTTCAAATCTTCCACAATTCTGATTCTAGTTCTTGAATACAGTAGATGCTTAGTAACTGTTTATCAAGTCAAACTGAAGTTTGCTTTAATGGTTTAAAATTTTAGCTCATATTTTCTGCTGAGAAACATGGAGCTAATAGATGGTGAACCTGACACAGCCCAAAGTTTAAAAAGAGAGAGAATTTCTAAATAAGATATCTAAAAGACTCCATAATTTTATAGTGCACTGGCATGGTATGCAGACTGAATTTCATTTCTTCATCAGTTCTATTATTATACCTACGAACAACAGAAATTTTGCTGATAAGTCAATATGGTAAACTTCCAGGATTTTAGATTGCCTATTCAAAACATGAAGCTGTGTTGACAAAAGATAAATCAAAGAGATTGAGTGCCCTGACTTCTGATTAAATTAGTACCAGATGAGTTTTATTGCCTTCCTTTTTTAATATCTCACCACTGAAGGTTCAGTGCAGGAAGGTTGAATTTAATTATTATATCCGGACACCAAAAGTATGGCTATCCTTCCAGATTCCATCCACTTTCCCCCCAGGACAATTTTCTTTAATTAAAGAGATAATTGTCTGCCATTTTTTATTTTTTGTGTTTTTTTTTTTTTTTGTATCAAGAATGGCTCAAAATTGAAGACCTAGAAAAAGCAGTGCATACATGTGGGATAAAGACAAATGGATAGAGCTTTCATGAAACAGAGTAACTAGAAAAGAAAGAGAGAGAAGGAGGGAGGGAGGAAGGAAGGAAGGAAGGAAAGAGGGAAGGAGGGAAGGAGTAAGTGAGCAAAGAAGTGAAAGACACCTCACTGAATGAAAAACAAAAATAGAGAAAAGGGTTTTGTTACTTCTTTAAGGCCGTTACCTGGGCAGGGCCAGGACTGTCTCTTTTTGACTTGGTTTCCCAAAGCACCTGCCCTCTGCAGACCTCAGAGTATGTTTGTCATGTTTCTCAAAATTGAGCATGTATGTGAATCACCTGGGAAGCTTATGAAAATACAGATTTTAACCCAGTGTGTCTAGAGTGGATCCTCAGAGTCCATATTTTTCACAAACTTTCAGATGATGCTGATGTCATATGAGAGCCACACTTTGAGTGGAAGGTGATTGGCACACTGAATAGTTGGTGCACTAAGGAAGAAACTGGTCTCTTTGTTTTCAAGTATAGAGTGCAGTTTCTCAGCCTTGGCACCCATAGCACTTGGGACTGGATGTGGGGAGCTGTCCTGAAGGCTGTCCAATGTCTTGCTTTGTGGGATGTTGACAGCATTCCTGTCCTCTACCCATTAGATGCCGGCAGCAAATACCCCAATTATGACAGATATTGCTAAATGTAGCCCTGGGAGTCAGAATTATCCCAGCTGAGAACCTCTTAAATAGTAGACATGCTGGGCAGTTAGAGGGAAAAAAACTGCTAGATCAAATGCATGCACGCATCTGTGTAAAAGCAGCCCTATGACTTCCAGTTCTGTACCAGCCCTACCCCATACCCACCCTGGCCTTCCTTTAGAAATAACAGGAAGAAAGAATGGTGGAAGCCTTCATGCCAACATTACAATCTGGCTAACTGCAGCCTGGCCTCCCTCCAAGGAAACCTGCCACCCAAGAACCACCCCCTCATTTGCTGCAGAGCTGGCAAGATCTGTGACTATTTCTAGCATCTAGAAAGAATAAAATTTTTTGTACCTATTCTTAGTGTTTAGATAATTGTTAAGCTAGTAGGAATTTTTACTATTGCAGACACACAAAAAAATGCAATTTTAATATTTATAGAAATATCCTTATATCTAAAGAAGTAAGTAGCAAATATTTTTTTAAATATCTCAGAAATATAGGAAAAGTTAGCATGCCTTTAGTGTGAATTTTAGCTTTTTCCTTCTATCAAATAATTTCCTTCATCATTTCAATGTTGTCATTTTATTCTTCTCCACTTAACTCCCAGATTACTCAAATTTCATTTCAAAGTATTTTCCTTCACCTTCTTTTTGTATTCTGTTGTTTACTCATATGGAATGAATTCAATTGAATATTTATTGGGCTCTACTAAATTACAAACTATGTGGAACACAGAAAAAAAGACAGTGTCTTTCATCTTGAAGAAGTTATGTATTTAGTTAAGACTAACGAAATCAAAACAATTAGTGAACAATACAAACAGTTTTAAGAGTCCATGACTCTCAAACAATGCCCAGCACACAAAGATTCTCAGCTAATCTTTATGAAGTTAGGAGATGAACCACCAACGCTCTAGTTTCTAAATGCCATCACCATTGACAGATGAAGACCCATGAAGAATTATGTTGGTGAGAGGAAGCCTCATGCTGAGAACTGCAGAACTCCACCCAAATCTCTGCTCAGAGATGGAACTCCAGCCTGGCTCTTAGCAGTATAAGGCTGTGACCCTAGGACAACCCCAGCACCCCCCACCCCCAATTAAAATGTCACCCTGAGAAAGCTCACCACGACAAGGAAAATTTATTGCTTTTCTAATCAATACCTCAGGATAGGTCCTGACCTCCCTTTCTTATTTACTAAAAAGGGCTTATAATTGTGAATCCTTCCTCCGCTCCTTTGAGATGGATTTGTACCTCCTACAGTTTAGGAATGTCTTTTCTCAAGGCTCTGAGAACCAGGCTTTTGGAATGTGACCATCAGAAAGGATAAGGCCTCTGTCTTCCACTCCCTGTGGGAGAAGAATCTTCACTTCCATAATTGCCAAAGAGCATACATAGTTAGCCTCATCACATTTACGCTGACCAACCTTTGTCATTTTCCTCTTGAGCACCCCCTCCATTCTTTTGCCTTTTAAAAGCCTAGTCAATACACAAATCAAAGCAGAACTCAGCATTTTCCCCTATGGCCAGTAGTTACTGAATAAAATCTGTTCTCACTGCTTTAACTAATGCCCAACTTTGTTTATCTTTGCCAATCAAGTCAAGACTGGGACAGCAGGCCAAATTTGTGAGTCATCAGTCCTTTCAGTGTGCCTTCTTCCAGTCCATTTCTTAGACAATGATTAGCACCCCTCCTTCCAATCTCCTTACAAGCACTGTCAATGCCTACCACCAGCTGCCATTTACCTGTTGAGTCTTTCCCCAACCAGTGATGGCATCTGGGGAGCATGGTCCTAGGGGCAGAGTGGTTGTACACCCCTGGAGAGGGTCTAGTATCTGAAGTAGACCCATCTGAAGTACCCAGAAATTTTGGCCAATTTTTGGCCAATAAAAAACCTTAACCAAATTTCCAAATATTTCACACTTATAAAACTTAAAATAAAACCCCAGAAATTTTGGCCAATACCAGGAGCACCCTACCAGAAAATTAATGGAAATCTTTGCTTCTTCAGGTGTGGTGAGGAGTCAAAATCCTTCACAGGAGGGAGGAGATGAAAATACCACTCTTGGGGCTTCCCCCTTCCCTTTTCATCCTGCAACCATAGGCTCAGAGACCCAAGACCTCAAGAGGAACTCAGAGCTTCCTGAGTACAATCTCCTCATGTAACAACTGAGGAGAGTAAGGCCCAAGGTTATTACTACTGCTACAACCACTATTACTTTTACTTTTGCATGCATACTCTGCATCAGGAATTGTTTCAAATATTTCACAAATGGCACCGTTCCCTATATTTTCCAGAGGAAGACACTGAGGTACAAAGAAACAAAGAGTCACACCTAAGATTGCACAGCCAACAAGGCAGAGCTGGAATGCAAACCCACTTTAAAAAAAAAACTTACCCAAATTGGATTTGGCAAAATGTTCATAAGTTGATTTAATATGTGAAAATGTTAGGATAACATGCTATCCTGAGAAGACTTAATGCTTATAAATCTTGTTTTATTTGTCTCAGTTTAATGAAAGACTAATCCGAT
Organism: Manis javanica; assembly: GCF_040802235.1. NCBI lineage: Eukaryota > Metazoa > Chordata > Mammalia > Pholidota > Manidae > Manis > Manis javanica. The sequence goes on from NC_133158.1 coordinate 142,707,757, forward strand.
ATTTTGCAAATATTGGAAGTTCCATAAGGGGGCAACATGGGGCTGTCGCATAAGTGAGACATTATTTCTAAAAAACCTGATTCCTTGCTTTAACCTCAAAAATTTCCAGAGCCTCAGCTTATTCCAAAAATAGTAGTCCAGGGATTTGACTTTAAGAATTACTGCCAGGAATTCCAAGCTCTGTGATACCTTCCTCAGAGCTAAATATTAGAATTAAGGTGTTTGAGAACTGAAGCAAGACCCTTGCCCTCTTTGGAGCTCCATAAACATATTTGTAAAACAGGGCTAATACTATCTGCACTGCTTACTACAGAGGGCAGGCGCCAATTTCCAATGTAATAATATGTCCACATGGGCAAAACCTGATTAACAACACAGTTGATTCAAATGGATTGTTGCATTACCTGTTTGGATTCGAGATAAGACAATACACGCCCAGAAGCACAAAGCAGGAGATAACAACCTGCACTCTGAGTCCCCCCACACCCTGATATACAAAGAAATCACTGTTTCAGGTGCAGCTTTCACCTGGTAGGGCTTAGGGGCCACATGGGCGCCTTGTTCAAAAACTTAGGGGCCTTGGTGGGCAAGCTCATCTGGGCTTGGGGAGTTTCCAGTGGGTCTCAAGAAACTGATAAGCTGTATCCACACCTGGGTCAATAACTGCAGATATATAATAGATTAAAGTCACACATTTTAAAACACCTCTTGTTGTAATTAAATTTTTCAAACATGATTTTACAGGCTTTTATGAAAATGATGTATCAAGTAGGTTGCCTAATGATTTATGATTATTGTTCTTCACTTTAAAAGTAAAAACTTTAGGTGTTAAATCATTGCACTCCCTGACAATGTGAGCTGAAGTTAATGATTCAATTATGAATACCTTGCTTTGCTTTGATCATATTTAAGAACAATTAACTTTTTTTTTCATTTTGTTTCTGTTGTCACTGAATAGTTTATCAGGTGCACATGCCCCTGCCCTTCTCCACACCGAAGGAGGGGTCCTGATCCCTGGTGGTGTTTCTTACCTGTAAGTCAGGGATGTCTGTTTCTCTGGGTTGCTAGGAGGAGGATAGGAGATTAGGTAAAGCTCAAGGATACAGTGCCTTGGGAATGCTCTGGAGATGGTGGTTTCCTCTAGTCCTTTGCTCTTCTGTAGAGCTGTGCACTGCTTCCATCTCTTGCAGTCTTCAGGACCTTTGTTTCTGAATGCTTGATCTCTCTGCTCCCACCGACCTGCAATAGGATCCTGGATGACAAAACAGCCCAGGCAAAAATCACAGGTGATTTTTGTCCCCCATAAATGACTCTAGCTCTTGGAAATCATCCCAGTGATCTCAATCCACTACTCCAGGTCTTCCTGGCTTACTTGAAGCTCCTGTGAAAACTGAGTATTCATATCTGGCTCTGCCCTCTGATGAAACATAGCTTCTTTCAATCCATTCACTCATTCATTCCACAAACACAGAGCAACCACCATGTGTCAGACAATGGGGCGTGATGATGAACAAATGAGTCAAGATGTCATAGACTGTTGAGGAAAATTGACACAAACTTTGTTTGACTTTGATAAGTGTTATCATGGCAACAGGAACAAAGCATGTTAGTGGTTTGATTCTTCCTGTGTAAGGGGGATGGAGTGGTTCAGAGAAAGCCTCCTGGAAGGAATAGTACTAGGTTAGACCCTGCTGAGAAAATCTATCACACAGCCGCAAGGAAAACATACTTCCTCCTTTTACTCCTACTCCCTACAAGCTGGTCAGACTACTGGCCCAAAGACCTCTTCTTTTTCCTGGTAACTTCCTTCCCTGCAAGTCCTCTCCTCATTTGCAAATGGGATGAAAGTAAGTGTTGGACTGAATGCAGGCACATTTTTCCTCTGAGGTAGGTGTCTGTTTCATCATCTGCAGGACCTGCCATGGAGAAGCCCAGGCTTTACAATCCTCCATGCCTTTTTTTTTTTAACTTTTATTCAAGTTGACATTATATTATATTAATTTCAAGTGTACAACCAGTGATTTGACAATTATATACATTACTAAATGCTCACCACAATAAGTTAGTTACTGTCATCATACAAATTACTGTATTATTGACTATTGTCTCTATGCTGTACTTTTCATCCCCATTACTTATTTTATAACTGAAAGTATGTACCTTCACCTCTTTCACACATAATCTCCACTTCCCTCCCCTCTGGCAACCACTAGTTTATTCTCCATATTTATAAGTCTGTTTGGGGGGTTTTTGTTTTTCATTTGTTTTGTTTTTTAGATTCCACATATAAGTGAAATCATACGGTATTTGTTTCTCTCTGTTTGACTTGTTTCTCTTGTCGTCTAGGTCCATCCCTTTTATCACAAGTGGCAAGAGTTCCTTCTTTTTTATGGCTGAGTAATATTCCATTGTATATATATCCCATGTGTTCTTTATCTATTTACCTATCAATGGACACCTGGGTTGCTTCCATTCCTTGACTCTTATAAATAATGCTGTGATAAACATAAGGGTGCATATATCTTTTTAGATTAGTGTTTTTGTTTTCTTCAGATAAATACCCCAGAAGTAGAATTGCTGGATCATATGGTATTTCTATTTTATTTTTTGAGGAACCTCCGTACTGTTTTCCACAGTGGCTGCACTGGCTTACATTCCCACCAAGAGTGTAAGAGGATTCTTATCTTTCTTATCTTTTTGATACCAGCCGTTCTGACTAGTATGAGGTGATATCTCATTGTAGTTTTGCTTGCATTCCCTGATGATTGGTGATGTTCAGTATCTCATGTGTTTGCTGTCCATCTTTATGTCTTCTTTGGAAAAATGTCTATTCAGTTCCTTTGCCCATATTTAATTGAATTATTTGGCTTTTTGTTGTTGAGTATTAGCCTCCTAACAGATACATCATTTGAGAATATATTCTCTCATTCAGTATATTGCCTTTTCAGTTTGTTAAGTTTCCATAACTGTGCATAAGTTTTAATAACAACTAATTTTGTATACTGCCTTACAGTTTATGATTTCATGTAAATACACTGCTTTATAGTTTAGCATTTTTGTACATGCTTATGTCCAGAACTAATTCTGAAAGCATCTTGAAATTCCATTATTCAAGGTTCCTTGCTCATAAGAGAGCAGATTTCTTCATCACCCTCAAAATAAGAATACTGAAAATCAAATGTATACAACTTGGAGATTCCCACCTAACCCCCTAACTACCTGATGGAAGTCATCAGCAGAGGTCACTGAAGAAGTGATGGGGTGAGATCAGGTATTTAACCCAAACCAGAAAATGAAGTTTCAAAGGGGGACTCTGAGTGATAAAGCTCTGCTTAGCATTTTCCACAGACATTTCATATTCTGAAGACAGAAACCAACCCATTTTAGAAAATTCACCCATTCAAGAGAAAATATATAACCCTTAGTCAGAGTCATAATAGGCCCAACCCTTGAGAAAAAAAAAAAACAGGGCATGTTCAACCTGGGTTCATCCATCTGCTGAGTCAATATTTGCACATTCAAAACTTGCAGGTATCAAATGTACATATTTGCTTTGAAAAGAATTTTTGGAGTTGAAAATATTCTATTCTTAACAACAACCATTTGTCATCTCTTGACCTTTGTTCTACCATACATGAAAATTTCTCTAAAGAAATTTTAATTCTTACAACTTTAGAGTTCCTATTATTGTGCTGAAAAACCCAAATCTAGCAAAAGAAAGAATTCCTTTGCCTCTGAGTCACACAGTCCTCCACAAAGCTTCATTTTGTATTTGATTCTGAGAGCTGGCCCTCCAGCAAGGTACAAAAGCACATTCTCAAAAGCAATAACAAGAGAAGGCAAAGTGGAAGAGGGAAAGAAAGAGAAGGAAAAGTGAAAATTTCTATTTGTATTCAAAGAAAATTGCATGACAGTATTGTTGTGATACAAATGAGCTATGTTTGGGGCACCAGAAATAAAGGCATAGAGTAATGCTATTTTGGAAGAGTTCACAGAATATTTGAAATCAGAGCTGTCCTAGACCCAGGTTTGGCTCTGACTCTGGAGTTAACAGACCCTTTTACAGGGCCTTTGGGTGTATGACTATTAGAAGTCTTAGCATCATCTATAGTCTACTCTTAGCCTCTGCCTAAACACACATATACATACACACACCTGAAACTAATGGCCAAATTTCCTCAAACATGGAGGTATCTTAATTTAACACACACCAAAGTTTTCAGACCCACCTTTGTAGATGAGGCTTTTGTTTCCTTCAGTCTCTGCTAAGCCAGTCTTTGCCCTGAAAAGGCGTCCTATTCCCCAGTCCTAGAAAGCTGGTCATTAGCCTGGTTCATGCCTCCCAGCTCTCAGCCAAGTACCCTGTGTGCTAGTGGGGCTTCCACCCACCTGAGCCCTCTCCATGACATTAATTTGAACCTTTCTCAGTATGTTTCTTTCTTATAACATGCCCATCCGTAAGCCTGCTGTTTCACCACACTAGAGAAGATCAGAATTGCCCACAGGAATCCATACAACTTCCAGGAAGTTTAAACAGATAAAATGTACCTTTGGAACCAGCTCTACCAGTGTTGTCTTTCTCTTTCAGTCCTTCACTCAGTCTTCCACATCCCCTTCCCCCCAACCCCAGAATCAGGGCCAGTCCACATCCAAGTCCTGCACGCTGCACTACTCCTGCCAGAGACCCCACAGAGAAACTGAAATTGGCATCTCTGGTAGACATCTCCAAGGGTATTTGCTGTGTTGGAGAATAAATTCAAAGATGTACAAGACACATCCCCCGTCCTTGAGCTGATTACCATCAAGTGTCAAAGGTAACCTCACAATTCAACAAAATATTCTCATACCATTTTCCTGGGCATAAGGAAATGTTGTAAAATAACTGGATTGTCAAGAATGTAGGTTTTATGTCAGTGGTTTTGTAGATATGCCCCAAAAGGTAGGTTAGGCAAGAGCAAGAAGGTTTTCTAAACCAAGGGAAGAAGTTCAACTGGACTTGATGGGTCACAGGTCATTGATAAAGGTTTGGGGTAGTTAGTAATACTAACAACATGTGAGTTAGTAATACTATCCTATAGCCAGCCTACTATATATAACATTGGAGGGGGAGTTCTGGAAGCAGGAAGACAAACTGAAGGCTAGTATAATTCTCTAGTGGGGAAACCACCATGGCCTGAGCCAGAGAAGGGCACAAGAAATTAGGAAATATGAAAGACTTTGCAGAGGTAGAAGCCACAGGAACAGAACACAGAATGGATAAATGCAGTAAAGGTAAGACTTCAGCCCTTGATTCCAGGAAAAAGAGTGGTACCATGAGGAGAAATCTTCTTTGAGTTAATGTCAGTCTGCTCCTAAGGCACTGAGAACCTCTGTTCTCAACGACAAATCACAGTAGTCTAGATGTGAAACCTGTTTCCCCAGTTATTCACTCAACAAACACTTATTTAGTACTTTCTATTTGTCAGGCTTCCTCATATATAAAATACAGAACTGCCACTCAATTTTCATTCATGGTTTTCCCCAATCATCAACTCTTAGGCAATTATCATTATTTAAATGCACACTCTTTGAGCTATAACTAGCCATTGCTAAGGTATGAAGAATTTATTATGCTCCCTTCTAGCTGCATTGCCAAGGAAAACATAGAGCTTAAAGAAGACTACTTTAAATGGAATTTCAGACATCACAGAGCACCAGAGGCAATGGTCCTTCACAGCTTTTAGCAAAAAATCTCCTTCTCTACGAGCTCTCAGTTGGAATTTGTGTGCCACTAGGAGTATGGGCAGCATGCTACACTGCAATCAAAACCACAGGTAGTAGGGCACATTATTCTGGAGTACCTATTTTACCTAAAGATCAGAGGCAATTTATTGATTTTAAATAGTTTATATTAAAACACACCAAAACATTATGCAGTTGAATATAAATTTTACACAAATTTTCATTTTAAACAGGGGGACTAAAAGTAAATTTAGCCCTGAGCTGTTTGGGATCATGTGAAAGAGACTGGAGGAGAAGGGAGATGAAGGTAAATACACAGTTGACCCTTAAACAACACGGGTTTGAACTGCACAGGTCCACTTAGATGTAGATTTGTTTCAATAAATGTATTAGAGAAGTTTTTGGAGATTTGTGCCAATTTGAAAAATCATTTTATTTTCTCTATCTTAGTTTATTATAAGAATAAAATATATAATACATATGCAAAATATGTGTTATATGTATTATATAATAATCAATGGTTTATGCTATCAGCAAGTCTTCTGGTCAAGAATAGGCTGTCAGTAGTTAAGCTTTTGGGGGAGTCACAAGTTATAGACATGTTTTCAACTGAATGTGTGTCCCTAACGTCCACGATCAAAGGTGAGCTGTATTGACTCTTGGATGTACTCCAGGGAAAAGCTTAGAAACTCTGATGGATACATCCAGGCCAGCCTAATGACTCATATGCCTCAGGATGGAAGAAAAAAAAAAATCCAGACCCACTCAGTGAGACCCAAAACTTACTAGACATCAGTACATTTTTTTAATTCCCTTCTTTTCCCTTATATTTACTTTCAGGGAAATGTATATGTGCCTTATAATTCTGAGCCTGTTGGCTACAAGTTTATAAATACAATAACTGTGAAAGAGCAAGCCATGAACAGAACAACTGTATCGGAGCTGACACAGGTATATAGGAGGTTAAGACAGTTGTGAGGATGGACACCATTACATGCAAAACATAGCCAGCCCTCTCACTTCACACAAACCAAAGACAGTTCACTGACATGTCCCAACCAAAACGTCAACTTAAATTCAAGGTTTATACATATTGTCTGCCTTTGGTCTCCCAACCTTGCAAGGCCTTTAAAGAACTCAGTAGCCCAAATTGTTTGCCCTTCTAGGATGTCTATGTAAATCGTGACACAAAGGGAGCCATCTCCATAGTAACCATAGATAAATCTAGACATAAGAGTGGCTTTGTGTCTCTTTAACTGAGATGAAAAAATCTGGTTCAAACTGTATGACTTTTTGTTTGATGCTAAAGATGATGAATTTAAAAGATTAAAGATAAAATCATTCAAATGTGTCCTCTATAGCATTTAAGGAAGGTGGGCATGTGATTTTCACAGAGTCCTGCAGCTCTCCTCACTGCTTTCTGGGGGCTTTCTGCAGCTGGCCATGCCTGGGTGCAGCAGCAGGGGTGTCTTCAGAGCAACAGATCAAAGAGTTGCTCAGCTTGGAAGTGTCCTCCTAAGAAGGAGAGCACAGCAGGCCTCAATCTCCCTCCTGGAAGCATTCACAGGGGAGAGGCTGCTCTAGGATGACCAGGAGGAGAGAAGGAAGAGACCAACAGCCAGCAGTGCCCACACTAAATGAAAAGAGCAGAGCATTGACAGAAGTAGGGGTCTCAGCCCACCAGTTTCCCCAGACAACTGTGCTCCCTCCAACCCCTCTATTTGGAGGCATAATCTTGGGAGGCATTTAAATTGCAAAGTGTGGGGTAGGGCAACCCTTGGCTCCCTTAGTCCACGCTCGGGTGTGGGCAGATCCACCCAGTCTCTGACTCCACCCCGCCCTGCCCAGCAGATCCTGCCACTAGGACAAGGCTGGTCCCCAGGAGCATGAGGCTCCTTCTGCCCCACAGAGAGGGACTGGGGGTGGGAATGGTGGGCTGACTGTGGACATAGCTTAGCATAGTGAGATATATGGTATATCTCCTGCTTTCATATTGCTGAATCTGATGAAGTATCAATGAATTTCCAATAGACACCAAGTCACAAAAACATGTTAACCCAAAGCACAGTGATACCATCAGCAAAAATTCAGAATATAGACACTCTACAGGGCAGATGACAGATTGCAAGAGGGAGAAAGACAAAAAGGCCATAGAAACTGTAGTCTAAAAGAGACTTCAGAAACAATTCAACCAGCTACACTGTGCAGCCCTTGCTTAGAATGGTCGGAGTAAGCTGACTGTAACAATCATTCATGAGACACACGGGGTGATTTCAATACAGACTGAATATTTAGCTTATCTAAGAAATTATTGTTAATTTTTTAACACAGTAATGACATTAGAATTACATTTAAAAAAACATCCATATTTTCTAGAAATATACACTGAAATATGAATGGATGACATGATATGATGTCTGAGATTTGCTTCAAAATAATCTAGTGGCCAAAGAGAGGAGGTGGGGATAGAGATGAAATAAGATTGGCCAGGACTTGCCCCTGGTGAAGCTGGAACCTGGGATATGAGGGTTCATGACAACTATTCTCTCTAGTTTTACATAGATTTCCCTCTGCTCTTCCTTCTTTCCTTGCTTCTTTCCTTTCCTTAACTTTTAGTCATGTCTATACACTATAGTATAAAAAAATTGGGGTAGTTTAGGCAAATAAATGCAATGTCTTTAGCTATCAGAGAAAGTTAATATTTTGAGCCAAATGTTGTCCATATGGTTAAATAGGGATATTTCTTACACCAAAACATTTACTATATTAAGATAGTATATGAGGAAAGCAACTCTGAATCCAAAATGAGCTTTAATTTAAATCTCACCTTACCAGCTGGGCGACCTTGAGCAAATCATTAAACCTTGCAGAACCTCACTGGCAGTTTTCTCACTTGTAAAACCACTTTGTTTGCTCTGTTGAGAAGATCAGCAGGAATGTTTGAAAAGTGCCGGAATGTCCCTCCTCCAGTGGAGTCTGGCTGGGACCCTCCTGCACCCTGTCCCTCCCTTGCATCTTCAGTTTCTCCCTCACTACTAGACCATTCTCCTGAGTATAAAATATACATAATATTGCCTATTTTAAAAATCCAAGTCTCCCATGACCCTATGATCCCACTTAGATTCTGCCCCACTCTGCAGCTCCTCTTTACAGCAGAACTTTAAAACCTTGACTAACTCTTGCTTTTCACTCTCTCTCCAGTCACTGTAATCATCTTTCATCCCCACCATGCCCATGAAACCACTCTTATCAAGGATCTTCACCCACACCAAACCTAATGGTCAGTTCTTCGCCTTTAACCACCCTGATTTCTCACTGTATTTTGACCCAACTGTCTACATTCATCTTCCTGAATCATTTTTTCTCTTAGCCCCTATGGCTCCTCACTGCTAGTTTTCCTATTCCAACTCACTTTTTCTTCCGCTGTACCCAGGTGCTACTGATAGATACCCAGTTCTAAGTCTTTAATCCTTTTCCCTTTCAGCCCCCTGCTCCTACTGTGCCCACCGCACTCCAGATCTCATTTAGGTCCAAGGTTTTAAGTGCTATCTATTCACTGATTTGCATCTCCAGCCCTAACTTCTCCCCTAAGCTTCAGTCTCATAAATACAAGTATCAAACCAACATCCATATTCGGGTGTCTAAATGGCATCTTAAAGCTAACAGTTCCAAAAGGGATTCCAAATTTTCCCTTAATAATTTAGACCACTTGAATATGTGAATGGCTGGGAAAAAAGACCTAAGGATGCCAGTAGTTTTTCCAAAGACATTTAAAAATGTTTAGGTTCTATAAATTATTCAACAAGCATTATATTGCAGATCCTGAGCTGAGTGCTGAAGATACCAAGAGGGATGGAACAGTACCTTCTACATGCAGAAGCTCAATATAGAATAAAGTCATAGCTAAATGCTTTGGCTTTGACATCTGCTACTTACCAATCATCTAAACTTGGCAACTTCTTGCCTTCAGTTTCCTTATCTATAAAATAATAATCATAAAAATAATAATTATACTTTCCTTATATAATTTTTATGAGAAGCAAATAAAATAATACATATAAAAGTAACTATTCCAATGGTTAGCACATAAAAAAACAAGTCAATAAATGCAAATTTTAAAAATAAGTGGCTAAATCCCATGTCCCACTGTCACCTGAGATTTAAAGTACCTTTTTCTTTATGCCTTGCAGGAGACAGACATATAAATAAATATGGAAATTATGTGATACACTTGAGAGTAATGTATGAAATAATTTAAGTTCTGGAAGAAAATACTTTCCAACAAAAAGCCAAAACCAAGCAATTGTCCTATAAACATCCACTACATAAGATGTCTTTTTTCTAACCTATGTTTATTCCTTTTACCTTATGCATCTTTGTCTTATGGTTATCGCTTTCCTTTTGAGTATTATTCATTTAAAAAGGCACACCACATACAGCAAAGGACACCATCAACAGAACAAAAAGGCATCCTACAGTATGGGAGTACATATTAGTAAACGACATATCCGACAAGGGGTTAACATCCAAAATATATAAAGAACTCACACGCCTCAACACCCAAAAAGCAAATGACCTGATTAAAAAATGGACGGAGGATATGGAGAGACAATTCTCCAAAGAAGAAATTCAAAAGGCCAACAGGCACATGAAAAGATGTTCCACATCACTAATTATCAGGGAAATGCAAATGAAAGTCGTAATGAGATACCACCTCACACCAGTAAGGATGGCCAGCATCGAAAAGACTAAGAACAACAAATGCTGGTGAGGATGTAGAGAACAGAGAACTCTCTTACACTGCTGGATTGGAATGTAAGCTAGTTTAACCATTGTGGAAAGCAATGTGGAGGTTCCTCAAAACACTAAAAATAGAAATACCATTTGACCTGAAAATCCCACTCCTTGGAATTTACCCAAAGAATACAACTTCTCAGACTCAAAAAGTCATATGCACCCCTATGTTTATCATAGCACTATTTACAATAGCCAAGATATGGAAGCAGCCCAAGTCTCCATCAGTAGATGAATGGATAAATAAGAGGTGGTACATATATACACAATGGAATACTATTCAGCCATAAGAAAGAAACAAATCCTACCATTTGCAACAACATGGATGGAGCTGGAGGATATTATGCTCAGTCAAATAAGCCAGGTGGAGAAAGACAAGTACCGAATGATTTCCCTGATTTGTGGAATAAAACAACAAAGCAAAACTGAAGGAACAAAACAGCAGCAGACTCACAGACTCCAAGAAGGGACTAGTGGTTACCAAAGGGGAGGGGTGTGGAAGGGCAGGTGGGGAGGGAGGGAGGGAGGGAGAAGGGGATTGAGGGGTATTATGATTAGTACACATGGTGTGGGGGCGATCATGGGGAAGACAGTGTAGCACAGAGAAGACAAGTAGTGACTCTGTGGCATCCTACTACACTGATGGACAGTGACTGCAATGGGGTATGGGGGGGAGACTCAATAGAGACTCGATAATATGAGTGAATGTAGCAACCACATTTTCTTTCATGTGAATCCTTCATAAGAGTGTGTATCAATACCTTAATTTAAAAAAAGAAGAAAAACGAAAGGTGCAAAAACATCAGTGGCTCCTTGCCATTGTTGGACAGAACCTAATGGACTTTAAAAAAGAATTTTAAAAGGCACCCCACATTTAGAGGCATATTCATTCTTCCTTCCTCCTGCACAAAAAAGCTAAACCAGCAGAACAGTAACCAGAGGTTGGGGAGAGGCAGCAATGGTGTTACTGCTTAAGAAGTATGGATTTTCAGTTTGGAATGGTGAAGAAGTTCTGGACATAGATGGTCGTGATACTTGCCCAACAGTGTGAATGCACTCAGTCTCACTGAACTGTACACTTAAAATGGGAAAATTCATGTTATGTATATTTTACCACAATAACAAAAATTCGGAATGAAAAATACATTGTTTAAAAAAAAAGCTAAGCCAACAGAGTGACACTGCTTAATGCCAATTATGGAAAGCCATAAATGAAGTATATCATTTAGTTTCCTGCATAAATACTTTTCAATCACTTGGATTTCCAGACTATTAGGGTTGTTTTTCCTCTCTAAGCACAAGTATTGAGCTTTTGAAGTATGTCCTTTCCGTGGGAATATTGAGGGAAACATTAAAGGGAAACATTCCATCTTGGCTGAAAAAACTCAGTAATGTCATGAACTTTTTCCTTTAGAAATGTCTTGAAATTCCTTTAGAAGCTCTTACTAACCAAGTTACTCATTGAACCCAAGGTTCTTCTAAGATTCCTCCAAATTTTTTTTTAAATTTAATGTACCCGGCTATTAATTATCTACATTATCAGTCTTCTCACAGATTGTAAAGTTTTCTTCGATGCATACTTAACCTTTTGCAAATTACATAGTATACACACAAATAGTATTTTTTTTACCAAAATCTTTGCATCTTCTCCCTTGCTTTTTGTGAGTACTTCACTGATAATTATTGGAAAACTGAACTCTAAGAATTTTCACATCAGATCCTGAGGTGTGTGACAAAGACTGCTATTTAAGGGTTAAAGGTAGAGCAACTGGAATACAAAGATATCACGTAATCAGTAACAGGGAGAGAATGGAGTGATAGAAACTTGATAGTAAAGTACTTTCTCCTTTTGCCTTCTAACCATGCAGCCTAATCAGCATCTTGGACAAGGGTCATCCTACTGAAGATGTTTGCATTTTCTTGAGAAGGGATGAGAAAAGTGTTTTCGAAGGGCACATTTAGCTGTATTCATTTTCCCAGCTCTCTGGGAAACGAATCCCTCTGTGCCCCTCCCTTGCTTTTTGGGAGGACTTCACTGACAAGTAAACTTTCTTGTCTCTATTCAGAGTTTATAAATAATGAATTATTGTCTTAAGAGATAAAGGGGAGGATTAGTTCATACAGTGGGAATCCCACAGCAAAGTCAACAGCACATTGTAACACTGCCTTCAGCCTGCCCTTGACAGAGCACAGGAAGGGCAGGCTGTGTTTCGGGAACTTCCTTCCTGGGACCTGGTTGGGAAGCATTCACCTACCTCTTTTACAGCTGGATGAACCGACTCACAGAGGCTGAGCTGCCTGAGCTCCCACAGCTGGGGTGGCAGAGCTGGGACTCAACAGAGGCCTACCCCACCCCACATCCATCCTACCTCCCCTGGGCACTATGGAAGACAAAGCTTCTGTCCTACATCAAAAGATTCGTAATCTAACCCAAAGTCACCCTGACCCCCTACTCTGGTTCAACCCTTGGGCCAGATTCAGAAACTGATTCACTCCTCCTGAGAAACAAGGCTTGCCAAGGGCTAAGAGAGAACTGACTAAGAAGGGACAGAGGAAACTTTCTGGGGTGATGGAAAGTCCTATCCTTTGATAGACATATATACAAGTATTTGTCAAGTATTTGTCAAGACTGATAGAATGCACGCTTAAAATCTACACCTTTCACCATTATAAATCATACCTCAGAGAAAGGATAACGAAAACTAAAAATCTTTGTAAATAGAACAGTTTTGTACAAAAGTAAAATGCCAAAGTGCTTACATAAATATTAGTCTTTTTTACATCACTGCTTGGCCAGACAACTTCATATGGGTAACATGTGGTGGCTCCAAAATATGCATTTAATTGAGGTTTCTTTATTATTCAAAGTTTATGATTAGATCTGAACACCGGGATTTCTGAGGAAAGCAAATAGTGTACAAATAAAACAACACTAAGTTTAGCAATAATGAGTCATATTCTAATAGCAAAGTGGCATATGGGCCATTCCACAGCAAACACACATTTCCTCTAAATCAGACTCCCTAGATTTCCATAAGAAAGTGAAGTTGCTATTTCAAATTTAGTTCAAGAAAAGCAAGCAGCAATAAAAAGAATACTAGATATTTGTATTAAATATACCAGCATTTCTTCCAAATATTCTTGTTTCTGCTCACACAGCCCCACAAAGATAGCATTATCTCCATTTCACAAATAAGGAAATTAAGGCTGAAGAGCAGCCAGGTTACTTGCTGTAAGATACACACCAAGAAATCACACCTGTGTGTGTCTGACTCCATTGCCTCTTTATCCTAAGGATTATACATTTTTTCCAATCTCACTTATTGTTCTAATTAGTTATCCTCACAGTAGTAGATAATTTTAAAACATTACATAATAGTCATAATAATAATAATAATATTTATTGAGCATTTATCAAGTATCAAGAATTTAACATGTATTAACTCATTAAATGTTTAAAACTTAGTGAGAGGTAGACATTATTACTAGCCTGATTTTACAAATGTAAAAGCTGACTATGAGAAGTCAAGGAACTTTCCCAGGGTCATATAAGTAGTAAATAGCAGAGCCAGGATTTGTGCCCAGGCAGCTTAGATTCACAGGCCACATGAACATCCCAGTCATTGCACTGTCTTTTCTCTATGCCAGTTAATAGTTGGCTTACCTCTGAGAAACCTAAAGTGCAAAGTGCGAGGCACAATACAACAGGAGTAAACTTTTATTTCAGAAAAGAGGAGAAAATTTTTCAAGCTTCCTAGGAAAGATTAGAGGTATCTTTACTACAATCTAGAACCAGAGAGAGGCTAATCCTAGATTGTAAAACAACACTCCTATTTTTCTCAGCTGAGCACTTGGGGTCCTCAGTACCATCTACAGTAAATGCAATGACAATACAACTTTACAAATCTTTATTAACAAGTATCATAAAAAAGTCACAAGGTTAGGACATGCCTTCATCATGACTGACCATCTCTTGAAAATTTCATTCGTCTAGTTTAATGGTTCACCTTGATACCTCCAAAGGATGTGTCAGATTCTCAGAGAAGTAGGTCACTGTGCAGTAATGGGAGTAGAAGGAAGCATGCAGGAAGGGAACTGAGACTGTGAGCTTGAGAAAAGAAAGAAAACCTAAATGTTTTTGATACTCACCTTCTCCTCTCCCTCCTAAAGAATTTCTGATCTAAGGCTCATAATCCTATCACAAGGCTCTCAAATTTTAGCATGCATCAGAACCACCTGAAGCAGGGGGAGTTTCTAAGTGCCCAGGTGAGGCTAATGCTGTTGGTCTAAAGACCACACTTTGAGAACCACTGCCCTATAATATTAATCTCTACCAAGCCTCTGCTTAAATATCTCCAACCACAAGGGATACTGAATTGAAATTAATACTGCCCACTCAACAAAGCAGGAAGTTACAGTTTTATTTACTGACAATGAGGAAATGCTACCAAACATTAAATAGAAAAACATTGCAATAATATATTCTAAACATACTTCTGAAATAAAAAAACAGAGTTCCTGTATTTCACTAAAAAAATTAAAAGGTACACTTTTTATTTTTTAATGCTACCAAAAGTTCTGAAATAAAAAGCAGTATATTTCACTAAAAAAATTAGAGTACACTTTGTTATTTTAACACTACCAAAAGCCCAGTTCAAAATTGCCCATGTACAATGTTTATGCCTGGTTAGAAGAAAACCCTTATAGACCCAGAAGCTCATGTGCAAGTTCTGCATAAACATTGACAGCCCAAGTCTCAGCTGAGCTCATTTAGCTTAGCCAGTCTCTAGCTCCAGTTCCCAGTCAGAAGCAGAGATCAGTAAAAGCTCCATAAGGCTTCTCTGTTAGTCTCCAGACTTTCTTTGCACTTTTTTAGGAGGTTTCTGTATCTTTCTGGGATCATTTGGAGAGATCCACCCCATTGATTTGTTACCATTTCACCAAATTCTAGATATGAAAGAGTCTTAGAAATCTTTTGATCTAACTTCTCATAAGCCTATATTGCAAGAATCTTTCCTACAATATTCTTATGAGATATAAATGTAACAGTTTTCAGAAAGATGAAGACAGAGATCTTAAGACTTCTCTTGAATAACTTTACCTGGCTCCCTGACCTATTCTGCACATGATATGATTATTATTTAAAATAAATCTTTCAAAACTAAGGCATTTAAAACAGGTTGGAAGGGAGTCAGGATGGCTGAACAAATTTACCATCACAGACATGAAAGTTCTATGAAGGGAGGCAATCATCCTGTGTTTGTCAACACTGTAGGCCAGAGTGGCCACAGCTGGGCACAGTTGCTCAGTAAATGTTCACTGGATAAATGAATGAATGAATGAGATCATCATAGACAGTCATAGCTGTAATAGCATTTTGTAACTTTCCAGAGTAACCCTAAATGACTTGTTCTATTGCACGAGGCTGCAAAGACAAGTTTTGGCTTTAGATCAGAAGGAACTATGTTTTATACCTAGAATACTTACTAGCAACACCAAAAGGGCACTTTAAAATAGAGGAAATTTAAAGCTGTAAGTGCAAATATAAAACATTAATATTAGTGTTGTGAAAGCTTTTGAATTTTTTATTTTAGTTAGATCCTAGCAAGGTTCTCTGTATATATGAACATGAAATCTACTCAGAAAGAAAATTGTAATTTGCCACTTTAAAAAAACTTCTATCAACTTCATTGCTAAGGAAGAAAACTAATAACCACTGAGTACCTGCTATCTGCAAGGCAATAGGAAAGACTCTTTTACAAACCTCACTGTACTCATTCCATCAATAGGCACTTTCAGCTAGGCAGGTAGTGTAGATAACCAGATACCTATTGAAACTAGTGGTAAACCAATTATGCATCTTTTGTGCTAAATTTAAATCACATGATCCAACAGCTAAGTTGAAAAGTAAATTTCTAACACCTAACACATGCCCTATATACTATATATTTGTGTTAAATGGCTAGAATTGAAGAAAATAAACATTGGCTTTAGTAGATAAGAATAGGAAAGATAATTCCCAGTCAAGTCAGGAATCCTATTTGATATAGCAGGAGAGGAAGACATTTCAAAGGACATTATTTCCTCATGAACAAAACATAAAGTCAACTAAAAGGACAGCAAATAATATTCTTAAAAGGATACAAGAGGGTAAGGATAGCTATCCCACCCTTCACGAAGGTCCAGGAGGTCAAAAACCTGCCCTAAGTATAGGACGATTATATTAAAAGTGTATTGTTTACTAGGATGGTTAAAAAGCAAAGTGTTCATCTCTCCCTGTCCTTTCAACATCCTCATCCTCATTTTCCCACTGTTTTCCTCCCTCCCCTGGTAGATCTGATATAGAATTAAAGTTTTCAATTTTATAGTCCTTGATTGGAAAATGTCATAATTCTCCCTTAAGAATGCATCAGTTTTTTTTAATGAACTTCAGTTTTACTTAAGATTTAAAGGTTTTGTAATTGCTAAAATTGCTTTCAATTCTGCTGAGTCCAGAAAACTTTGTTCTACAACTCCATGAAAGATAAAACTTTAAGATAAATTCATGAAACGCATGATTTTTGCAGACCACAGAAGGAGTACTCACTGCAAGAGGGTATGTGCCTAGGAATGCTTGACCTCTTGGAAAGCCAATCATTGAATTAAAAGATAAAATAAAAAGGCATGATACAAGAAATATTCTGTATAGAAGATTTGGGGAGAATAAAATGTACCATCATTGAGATACAGTGACTCAAACTATTGAACTGTTTCTGTGTAAAGAATGAAAACCTGAAACAGAAAAAAAAATTTAAAGAAAAAAATGTTTTTTAATATATGACATTTTTTGAAGGTAAAGGCAAATTCCAAGTGCTCATTTTGTTTAAAAACTTATTGATCTACTTCTTAATTGTTCTTTCCCTTGTGTTTATTGATTTCAAAATCAGAAAAAATGGTTTAGCACTTACTCATTTTTTTATCCCTCAAATGCCTGTGGGGTATGGGGACTGGTGGGGGGAAATAATATCTTCTTGCCCCTGCAGCTTCTTAATTTAGACATAGTTTCAGAGCCGAAAAAGGTCTCAAAAGGGAGAATATAAATGTTGAAATATTGCTGACTGAAATGACTTGTCCTGCTTATAAATCTAAGAAAATCTGTGCCCAAAGACTCCTCAACGCTTCGGAGCCACCATCAGTGTCTACTACACATCCAAACTCAGAGTTCTATTATTTTTGCTCAAAATTTCCTCAAAATTGCTAAATCTAGTGAGCCCCCCTCTGGCTCTATTCTCCTGGGAACTGAAATTCCTTAGTCCTTAGAAGGACTTAAGTTTGGGTTCATGGTTTCCACAGACCTCTCAAAGAAACCTTTGAGTATGCCCTGCACAAAACTGTGTCATGTCTAAATAGCCACTGCAGTAAAAATAACTTTCACCCTTTGTCTTGCCAATGGGTTTCAGCCCCGGGCAGGTTCACTATTGATTCAGTGAGACCAAAAAATAACAATGGAACATTCTTGGGGTGAAAGGGTTTATACCCAACTTTATTCCCACAGAGGCAGGTCAATCACTAGAATGCTGTTTGTCTTGCCAATGGGTTTCAGCCCCAGGCAAGTTCGCTATGGATTCAGTGTGACCAAAGAAATTGACAGCCAAACGTTCTTGGGGTGAAAGGGTTATACCCAACTTTATTCCCATGGTGGCAGGTCAAGCACTAGAATCCCGTCCACTCAGAGTAAGTCTGCATGCAGCAAGTGGGCTCTGCCTCTGGGCCTCTCCGCCCCCACAGCCATCTCGGTCTCTGTCCTCGGCGCTGCCACCACTCCAGTCTCTGCTCTCCTGCAGACTTGTAGCCCTGCCACAGTGCAACAGCCTAGAGCAATGAGCAAGCCAACCAGGGCCAGCTGAGAATCCCAGCCAAGAAACCTTCACTTTCTCCACATTCCAGCCCTCCAGAATTCTTTTTTTTTCTCTTCAGTTTTTTATTAAGGTATTATTGATATGCACTCTTGTGAATCTTTCACATGAAAAACAATGTGGTTACTACATTCACCCATATTATCAAGTCTCCACCCATACCCCACTGCAGTCACTGTCCATCAGTGTAGTAAAATGCCACAGATTCACTATTTGCCTTCTCTGTGCTACACTGTTTTCCCCATGATCCCTCACACCATGTGTACTAAACATAATACCCCTCAATCCCCATCTCCCTCCCTTCCCCCCCAACCATCCTCCCACACCCCTCCCCTTTAGTAACTGCTAGTCCCTTCTTGGAGTCTGTGAATCTGCTGCTGTTTTGTTCCTTCAGTTTTGCTTCGTTGTTATTCTCCACAAATGAGGGAAATCATTTGGCATTTGTCTTTCTCCGCCTGGCTTATTTCACTGAGCATAATATCCTCCAGCTTCATCCATGTTGTTGCAAATGGTAGGATTTGTTTCTTCTTATGGCTGAATAGTATTCCATTGTGTATATATGTACCACCTCTTATTTATCCATTCATCTACTGATGGAGACTTGGGCTGCTTCCATATCTTGGCTATTGTAAATAGTGCTATGATAAACATAGGGGTGCATATGACTTTTTGAGTCTGAGAAGTTGTATTCTTTGGGTAAATTCCAAGGAGTGGGATTTTCAGGTCAAATGGTATTTCTATTTTTAGTTTTTTGAGGAACCTCCATATTGCTTTCCACAATGGTTGAACTAGCTTACATTCCCACCAGCAGTGTAGGAGGGTTCCCCTTTCTTCGCATCCTCGCCAGCATTTGTTGTTCTTAGTCTTTTGGATGCTGGGCATCCTTAGTGGTGTGAGGTGATATCTCATTGTGGTTTTAATTTGCATTTCCCTGATAATTAGTGATGTGGAGCATCTTTTCACGTGCTTACGGCCATCTGAATTTCTTCTTTGGAGAATTGTCTCTTCATATCCTCCACCCATTTTTTAATCAGGTTATTTGCTTTTTGGGTATTGAGGCATGTGAGTTCCTTATATATTATGGATGTTAACCCCTTGTCAGATATGTCATTTACAGATATATTCTCCCATACTGTAGGATGCTTTTTTGTTCTGTTGATGGTGTCCTTTGCCATACAGAAGTTTTTTAGTTTGATATAGTCCCATATGTTCATTTTTGCTTTTGTTTCCCTTGCTCAAGTAGATGCATTCAGAAACAAGCTGCTCATGTTTATATTCAGGAGAGTTTTGCTTATGTTGTCTTCTAAGAGTTTTATGGTTTCATGACTTATATTCAGGTGTTTGATCCATTTCAAGTTTACTTTTGTGTATGGGGTTAGACAATAATCCAGTTTCATTATCTTGCATGTAGCTGTCCAGTTTTGCCAACACCAGCTGTTGAAGAGGCTCTCATTTCTCAATTGTAGGTGCATGGCTTCTTTATCGTATATTAATTAACCATATATGGTTGGGTTTATATCTGGGCTCTCTAGTCTATTCCACTGGTCTATTGTTCTGTTCTTGTGCCAGTACCAAATTGTCTTGATTACTGTAGCTTTGTAGTAGAGCTTGAAGTTGGGGAGTGTAACCCCCCCAGTTTTATTCTTCCTTCTCAGGATTGCTTTGGCAGAATTCTTGACTCTCAATCTATGCACCCTCCATCTTCCATGACAGTCCCTGTGCAAGAAAGCTGGAACATTGTAACCAAATTCAACAACAGAAGCTATGACAATATAAAAATAACACAAATTATCATACAGATAAAAGAAACTATAATAACCCTCAGGCCTGAGGAGATCCATTGCCACCAAGTGGTCATCCTGGCTGTATTCAAACCAGTTCTACTCAGATGAGTTAACCAAAAGGACCATGGGTGGGCCTTACAGTACCCACCTTCTCCAGCCCCTGGAGGGCTTCCCCAACCTCTCCATCAGAAAGTCTTGGAGACACAAAGGCAGTGTCTCTGTCTCCAGCCTTTGCTTCTGTGGCCAGAACTGCTGCTCCAGTTTCAATTGTTGCCACAGTTTCAGTAAGATTCTATTTGACTTTCCATCCAATTCCTCTCTGTCTGATCCTGCCCTTATCAAATCAACCCACATCTGGGTCCTTGTGACCTTCCCAGGCCCTTTAAATTCTTTCTCTGAGTAGCAGACCATATTTCCTTCTGTGCTTTCATTGCTTCAGCTTCTCCTAAGTCTGATACCATATGGGTAACCTCACTTATAGGCTGTCCCAAGTGAGGGGCAAGAATGGCCACTATGGGCCCAAAGAAAGACAGAGGAGCCATTTGAAGCACCACATTTCTCATCCCCACAGTAAAAGTCTCATCTGGGCCATAATTCTCTGGACTATAAATGGTATTTTTCATGCCTAACTCCCATAACACCTGTTGGAGCTCAACATTCATCTGCCATCTAGTAGGGGAAGATGGTAAATCAGTCTGACTGAGCCACACAATCCAAAGAGTGGCCATAATCCAATCAAAGAGGGAGTGATTTTCTGGGGTCTGATGTACATTTTGCAGTTGCTGCCTCAGGGCAAGGTGAGTTGTCAGGGAACCCAGTTTTCCCATTTCTAGCCCAGACAAAGCAATTCCATCAACACCTACATCCCAAGGATGCAGAAGCCAAGCTGATATTGCCTCTGAGGGCTTCTTCTGAAACTAGGAGCCCAAATCCACCAGCTCAGCCTGAGTATAGGAGCGTAGCATAGAGTGCTCCACGACCTGGAGAGCGGGCTGCTCCTCTCCTGGAGGAACCCATGGTTGCTGCATCTTTATTTTCTTGACTACATTCAGGTTGGCTTTCAACAGAGGAGGGGCCAATGCCTCTGGCACCAGCAGGGCCTCCACCTCCACCCGTTCATCACACCTCAGCTCCTCCTCCATTTCTAGGGCTGATGTACCACATCATCCTTCCCCTGCCCCATGGCACCTCACAGCCTGCATTCTCATGCTGCATCTTCTCATGCTACAATTACATCTTTTACCATTTCCACAGCACCTCGTAGTGACACCATGTCAGTCATCAATAAATTTTTTACTTCCTCTAGGGCACCTCACAGCTCACATTCTCATGCTGCCTCTTCTCATGTTTCTTGCAGGAGAATGTCTTTCTGCCTTATAGCCTTTCTTAACAGTGTGAAATAAAAAACACCCCACAGTTCCCACAGCCTCACAGGCACTCTGTCTCCTTAAGGAATTCCCTATTTTGCTGAGGGCCAACTCTACTGCCTCAGGTGTTACCTCCACCTCTCCCCAGTCCTGGGGTGGGGTCCACTCTTCTAGGAGGCAAGCCACCTCAGACCACATGCCCCGTGGGGGAGGCTTGAATGTCTCCCCCATCCATAGGGGCAGCCCATTCTATTTTTGATCTACAGCGAATCCTGCCAGTGTTGTCAAGTGTCTTGCCAATGGGTTTCAGCCCCAGGCAAGTTGACTCTTGATTTGGTGAGACCAAAAAATGACAATGAATTGTTCTTGGGGTGAAAGAGTTTATACTCAACTTTATTCCCACAGCGTTGGAATCTCGTCCATCTCAGAGCAAGTCTGCATGTAGCAAGCAGGTCTCTTTCTCTGGGCCTCTCCATCCCTCGCAGCCATCTCAATCTCTGTCCTCAGTGCTTCCACCATACCAGCCTCTGTTCTCCTGCAGCTGTGCAGCCCTGAGCACTGGGCGGAGCTCTTTATATAGATTCAATAACAACGTATTGCCCACACGTGTTTTGTGAGCAAGCCGACCAGGGCCAGGTGAGACTCCTGGTCATGGGAATTTTCATTGGGTCTACACCTGTATAACCTGGAATTGATCATACGTTATTCACACAAGAGTTTGAGGAAAATGTCTAGGTAACTACCTATTACTCAAAACTGTATTTTCAAGAAATTATGAGCCTATGTGAAACTAAGATGAAAAAGTAAACCCTTCCAATTTTCATTTAATTTTCTCCTGAATTAGACTGTGTACTTACTATGGAAATGCAGCTTCATGACAAAAGTCTTCACCTCTACAACTTGCCACCTCTTAAAAAACTCCTAAATAGAAATGTGGAACTGCTCTGTCTCCTCCAAATAAATTCAATCTATATTAATGGAAAATAGGACAATGTGAAATAAAACCTAAGTATTTAAAATATTTTACTGGAAATATTCATATTACCACTTATCTATTTTTACCAGAGTTGCTGGCAAATTAAAAACAAAAACAAACACAGCAACATTTTTAAGATTAACTTTTACTCACTAGCTAGGCCACTTCTTAACTAAGCAACTTGCTCTCTCATTCCAACCTTAAGTTTAGAATTCAAGCTTGGGGCTGAGCAAAATTACAAATTTCATGGACCTCTAGAATGATTTAAATGATATTTTACCCACATATGAAGGGCAAATACACATGAATATACAAGCTTTCTTTAAAATCTGTACCTTTCCTTTATATAAATTGGTTTGACTTTCAAACAATTGTTGAAATAATAAATATGTGGTAAAAAGCATTTCAACTCATATCTTTATCTACAAGTTCTTTTGTGTTTCACTCCAATTTCTGAAGCCCCTTACCCCTCTATTTACATTTTCCTACAGAGAAAAAATATCCTATTGTCACAGATTTTTACCAGGCTTCCTTAGGGAATAATTCCTGGAGTAACAGGTCATTTCTTTTTTAACCATTTTATAACTGAAAATTTCTTCATCTTGGGTCTTAGGTAGCCATCATCACTCATCAAGTTCAGGCCTGAAAAGCATCTGTCAATCACAGCAGTTCCTTCTAAGCCACAATGTCTGATGGCCTTATTAACAGGCACTTCTCTTAATGCACCTTCTGTTTTCTGCATCAGGAAACCCTCAGTGGGCCTCCTTTTACCTTTCTAATGAGATGGCATAATCAGTAATATCTAGCCAAGTCTAGTACTCTCCTCTTGATCTATTTAGTTGCCTCATCTTGACCATGTCTTCCTAGTTGGTACATGTTCTCAACAAATACTAGGTACTTGATATTAAATGAGAAGATGGCCCAAGTAAGAGGATTCTGAGCTCACCTTCTCCCATGGACACACTGAGGCAACAACTGCATATAACATGATCTGAAGACTGGCAGAACTGATCTTCCACAGCTAAAGAAATAAAGAAAAAGCCACATCAAGAAGAGTAGGAGAACCAAATCCCCTACAAGATGAGCCATAAGCAGGAGTGCTATCACAGGTGCACAGGTCCTCCCTGAGGAACAAGGGGATCAAACCCCACAATGGGCAACCTCTGCCCTCGGGATCTGCACCAGGAAGACAAGACCCTATAATGTCTGGCTCTGAAAATCAGTGGGACTTAACTCTGGGAAAGCTAAGGGCTCTAGGAAACTAAGCCTCCAGTCTTAAAGGCCCATGCACAATTTCACTCCCTCCAAGACTCAGCACAGAGGCAACAGATTGAAAAGCACATGGATTATATATGAAGGAAATTTATTGACTAATTTTAGGGAATGTGCTGGAGGGGCAGGGATCTACAGGAGCTTTCTCCTGAAACAAAAGCTCTGGTGGGTACCATTTTCTTGCCCTCCCTCAGCCTAGCTGGTCAGACACTTGCAGGCCAATTCTGACATTCTCCATATACCATGCTGGAATACTTACCAAGCCCCAGTGTTCCCCTGTGAATCCACTCCACCCAACCTGCCTACCATGGCAGGCACCCCTGCAAAGTGGCTCCCCCAGCCACACCTAGCAAGCAACTTGAGGTAGGACTGGTGTCCTCCCAAAACAGCTATCACCCCACCACACCCTGGTAGGCAGCCCTGTCAGGATGGCATCTCTCCAGAAAACTCCTGCCCTGCCCACCAGCACATCTGCAGAAGCTATAGCCAGGCCTCTCAGCCACCTGCACCAGGGGCTTTCTAGCCTCTCTTAACAAGGGAACTAATCCTATTCATGAGGACTCCACCTTCTTGACCTAATTACTTTCCAAAGGCTCCAATTCCAAATATCATCACACTTAGGATTAGATCTCAATATACAAATTTTGGGGAGATACAAACATTTAGTCCATAACAATGACCAATTGATTTGGGTGAGGTTATTTACTATGATAATTCGATGGGGAAAGAACTGCCTTTCAAAAATATTGCTGGGACAACTTGCTATCTATATGCAAAATAATTAATTTGGATACCTACATCACCACATGCACAAAATTAACTCAAAATAGATCATACACCTAAATTTAAATTCTAAAACTCTAAAACTCCTAAAAAAAATATAAGAGTAAATCTTTGTGCTCTCTCTCTGAGCTTGCACCTAGCTGGTGGTGATATGGCTAAATGCATTAGGGTCAGAATCATTGGTAAATACAGGACTGTTATGGTGCCTCCCTCAGGAAAATGGTGAAGAAAATTGAAATAAGCCAGCATGCCAAGAACCCATGCTCCTTTTGTGGCAAAACCAAGATGAAGAGACAAGCTATGGGGACTTGGCACTGTGGTGCCTACATGAGAACAGTAGCTGGTGGCACAGTGGCCAGCACATTACAGTTGGCTGTCAAAAGGCCGAAGGTATTGAAAGACCAGTAGAAGTGCCAACACTTAAAGCATTGCTAGACAATACTAAATGGGCTAATTGATGTAATAAAAAAAAAAGAGTAAATCTTTGTGACTTTGGGTTAGCAATGGTTTCTTACATACATCAGAAGCATAAGAGACCAAAGAAAAAAAGAGATAAATTAGACTCCACCAAAATTTATTAAAAAATTTTATTATTCATGGAATTCCATCAAGAAAATAAAAAGACAATCCATAGGATGGGAGAAAATGTTTACAAATAATATATCTGATCTGGGACTTACATCCAAGAACTCTTACAATTCAACAATAAAAAGACCCAGTTAAAAAATGGGCAAAGAGATTAAATAATTTCTCCAGAGATTACAAATAACCAGTAAAGTATGTGAAAAGATGGTCCACATCATGATTCATTAGGAAAATGTGAATCAAAACCACAATGAGATGTTAGGGTTAGGGTTAGGGTTAGCCATCAGAATGTCTAAATCACAAAGGCAAACATTAACAAATGTTGGCCAGGATGTGAAAAAGTTGGAACCCTCATACATCACTAGTGAGAATGTAAACTGGTACAACCACCTTAGAAAACTATTTGACAGGACTTCAAAAAACTAAATGTAGAGTTATCATATGACCCAGCCATTCCATCCCTAGGTATATATCCCAAAGAAATGAAAATGTATGCTTACACAAAAATGTGTATACAAATGATCACAGCAGTGTTTTTCACAATAGCCCCAAAGTGGAAACAACCCAAATGCCCATCAAATGATTAATGGATATATAAAATGTAGTATAAGCATAAAACAGAATATTATTAAGAAATAAAAATGGTTAACCAATACAAGCTACAACATGAATGAACCTTAAAAATGTTATGCTAAATAAAAAGAAACCAGTCACAAAAGACCAAATAATTTATGATTCCATTTATATGAAATATCCAGAATAAGCAGATCTATAGAGACAGAAAGTTGATTAGTGGTTGCCCAGGGCTGGAGGTAGGGGTGATGGAATGGGAAGTGATTGCTATTTAATACGAAATTTCTTTTTGAGATCATGAAACGATTCTGGAGTAGGTAATGATCATAGCTGCACAACTCTGTGACCATGCTAAAAACACTGAATTGTACCTTGTAGATGAGTGAATTGTATAGTATGTGACTTACTTCTCGATAATACTGTTTTTGAAAAACAAGTAAAAGAGTATGACAACCATTTAATAAAATAAAATGATGGAGATCAATATAAACTTTTGGTTGCTATTTGTGGTGTGATTCTGTTTTACTTAAACAAGCAATGACATGTTGTGACCTGCTGGATTTTAAGTCTAGTCCTTCTGGGAAAAATTTCCTACATGATTCTTATGTGGTTTGTGAGATACTTCACCAAATTCCCCTGGGACCTCCCTTAAAGCCATCACATAAGTTTAAAATACAGGTCACTGTGTCAGGTACTGAAGACTGTAACAGACTACCCAGAAAGGACCTTGGCTTCATTTCCAGTTTGCCACTGTGTTTCCATGAACTCCTTTTCCTGTTGTTGTTTACTCTTGACATCTGAATTGTTTTGTTCCCTTATTTTCTTATTTCTTGTTTTCACTCTAGATTTGTTATTTTTAGCCCTAATAGTAACTCTGACCCAAAAGTTTAATTTGCTAAAAATTAAAATAATGCCTTTACAATGAAAGCCAAATTCTCCACAGAATCCTGTATAATACTAGAGTGGCTATGCATTTTCATAGTACATAGGAGTCAAAGAAAGGTGTTTTTTTGAAAATGGGTGACAGCTCACTTAGTGAGGAATTGGGCAATGATGAGGCTGGAGTCCTCCCTTTCTCACTGCAAAGCTATTCATTATAGTTGAAGAGTCTTACTCCAACTAATTAAAGATAAGAAAAGAAGTCAGAAAGACTGTTGCTAAACCAGAAGGCTTAAAAGAAGAAATAAATCCCTTAGCAAGGGACAGGCAAAGTAAGTTTGTTCTAGGCTTAGATATGGTTACATGTCAAAATCCAAAGTAACATGTTAGATCACTGAAAAATTTTGGCCACTGTGATAATTTTATGTGTCACCTTGACTGAGCCATGGGATGCTCAGAAATCTGTCCAAAACTTATTATGAAGGTGTCTGTGAGAGTGTTTCTGGATGGGATTAACATTAGAATATGCAGACTGAGTAAAGCTGATTGTCCTTCTTAATGTGGATGGGCCTCATCCAATCAGTAGAAGACCCAAACAGAACAAAAAGGGTAACTAAAAGGTAATTCCTCCTGCCCAGCTGCTTGAGCTGGATGTTGTTGGTCTTTTCCTGCCTTCAGACTTGAACTTAAAAATCAACTCTTTTTGAGTCTTACACCGGCTAGCTTTTGGAGTAGAATTTTCACAATTGGCATGGCTGGGACTCTGGTTGCCAACTGCAGACCTTGGGACTTCTCAGTCTCCACAACAAAGTGATCCAATTCCTCAAAATCAGTCTCTCTCTTCTCATTCTCCCCCCTCCCCTGGTATTTATATAAAATTGGTTCTGCTTCTCTGGGGAACCCTGATTAATAGAGCCACTTCAAACCAATCTGTATTTCGG
This sequence comes from Manis javanica, assembly GCF_040802235.1. Classification (NCBI taxonomy): domain Eukaryota; kingdom Metazoa; phylum Chordata; class Mammalia; order Pholidota; family Manidae; genus Manis; species Manis javanica. The sequence goes on from NC_133158.1 coordinate 142,735,327, forward strand.
ACATTGGGAGTTCTGTCATTACTATCCTTAATCAATTAATTAATCTCTCATAAAATGGAAGTTTTTATCTTTATGCTAATTTCTACTTTCAAAACCTGAATATTCTTTTTCATTAAGTATTGTTTTAGTAAAAGTCTCTTAAAGAGATGGGGGAAATGAAGAGTTCTGTCTCTAAATATGTGATACTGAGTTAAAAGTATGTTTTATGTTGGTCTGGAATATTAGAGTAAACAATGGGTCTTTCTGAAAAAACTAGTGCACAGAAAATACAGTTGAGTAAGTCATAGTTACTTGGCATAAAAAGGGAGGAAGGCAGAGGATAGGAAGGGATAGAGGGAAGGAGAGAGGAAAGAAATTAAGTATATTCCTGAAAGACTAGTTAAAAACTATATATGCTACGAAAATAAAACATTTAAAAAAGTAAAATAGATGTATTAAGCATTTTCTAAGGGCCAGATATTGAGTAAACTGCTTTATATGCATTATAATCTCACTGAACTCTCAAAACAATAGTAGTAAACACTTATGATACATTTATTCAGTGCCAAACATTGTTCTGCATGCTTCTTGTATATTAACTTAACCAGTTCAGTATGTTTATTATCCTTCATGGCAGATGAGGAAACTGAGGCTTTAGAGGGGTTTAAGTAAGTTGTCTTCATACACAAGTGGTCAAGTTGGGATTTAAATATGGGAGGTCTGGCTCCGCCATCCATTCTCACAGCCAGCACAACACAGCCACCTTCTTTGAGAAAAATGATGTATGAGAAGTCATGGAAAAATTGTTTAAAGTGAGCCAACAGAGCATAGGGTAAAAATACAGGCTTTCATATCCAATTCCCAAAGTTGTATCACCTTAGAAGAGTTATAGCCTCTCTGGTTCTTGTATTGCTATCTATAAAAATGAAATAAAAGCTTCTACCTTGCAAACTTATGGTGAGATGGTTTATGTAAACCTTGGTGGTAACAATTCAACAAATATAGTCATAATCATCACTATTATCTTTATCATTATTATTATTATTCTTTTGAAGCTTGACAGATTGCTCAGAGACCCAAGCCATACAGCTTTCCTGGTTTGTTTGCCTGTTTGTTAATCTAACAGTTCTAATTAATGAAGAAATTCTATGCTGACTGAGGGAAAGTGAAACAAGAATTTATAGTGATGAAGCATATCAGGTGTATTTTTATAACAACATAACCAGGAGGAGAAAAAATATTTTCCATAGTACAAAAAAACACAATTATCCACTTACTTTGAGTGAACAAGGATAAATATAAAATTACTGATTTAGCGATTCAGTATAACGGTTTTCCTTATACTAACCAGAAGAAAATTGAGACTGGTTCTTTTAATTGATTGAGTAATGTATTTCAGTAATTTAACCAAGTACCTAGATTTAACCATAATATGATTCTGGTGAAGTCAGCTGGTTAGCCAAGGTGCATAGCTAGTTGGTGATTCAGGAAGACTAGCATATGTAAGCTTTATTAACATAAGGCAATCCATTCAAATACCTTTAGAATTCTATTAAGTTTTATGAAGAATTCTACTCTGGGAGAGTAATAGTACTCTATGCTATCAAAAAATAAGTAGTTCTAATTTAACAAAGAAATAAGGGTTAATCACATTGTGAAAGTTAACCAGAAAGAAGTAATTAAAATTTGCTTCAAATTTGTTTTTGTTTTTAAATATTCACATCTATTACTGGGTTTCTTTCTTTTTCCCCTCCTGAAAATAAAATCAATAAAAGAGAATAAGAGTTGATATATAAAGGGAGATGTTGCTGATACAGTTAGTTGGAGCTTTATTCTTTTTCTTTTGATTCTTGACTTTCCATTGTCTTCTTTGTCTTGCCCAAATACATGCAGATACACATTGACAGTGTATGCAAAGACAGAGTTTGAGGCTTCTTTAGAATAGATGCTGCAGAAAGTCTTTCATTAAATTGTTCTTACTACTGCTCTGGGGATTTCTGTATTGTTCTTCAGGGGTCGTTGATATACAATCTTAGAAAGGTTTCACTTCAGCAACATTGTGTTTTCAACATTCACTGATATTATCAAGTCCCCCCACCCCCACCCCATTTCAATCACTGTCCGTCAGCATAGTAAGATTTCTAGAGTCAAGGAAGAGTAATCTTTTAAGGGCGAGAATTGGGCCTATTATGATACCTCTTATGATACCTCTCATGTATATGTCAATGATTAATGGAACAGCCACATTAGTCCCTTAATGAAATAGTGCTTTTCCAACTTTTAGAACAAACTAGTGACTCTCTTTATTAGTATGATTTTTATTTTAATACTAAAATTGAGAATATTTAAGGTAAGGTCTTTCCATTATGAAACGTCCACCTAAGTATATATATATATATATATATATATATATATCTGTTAAATTGGAATTGGTGTGCTGGAGCAATATCACTCATGCTAGAGCATAGCAACATAGGAACTCAAAAAGTATATTAAATAAAGAAGGAAGGAAAGATGGAAGAAAGGGAGGGAGAGAGAGGGAGGGATGAAGGACAGCAATCTGGTTTTTGCCATCCACTTCATAAGAAAGGAACTGATTTATTTGTAGATTAAGGGGGAGGTCTCTCCAAAGCATTCCAAAGGTGCTGGGTCTATGAAAGGAAGAGAAGGAAGGTAGAGTCCCTATCATCAGCATCATAAGCAGCTTTTGAATAACTGAAAAACACATACTTGCTAGAGTAGAAGTAGAAAACTTTTAAAAGTAATGAAAGTTAAAAATAATAGAACAGTATTTTTCCTCAGGTGACCTGTGAGGTTTAGGGACAGATAATACAGGGAAGGGAGTGGGATCATTTTGTAAAAGCTGTACTTATGACCCAGAAAGGTTACTTGGAATATTTCTGGGGTTCAGAATAGGAGAAATGTCAATGGACAGTAGAGTTCCTGAAAGATGGTATTTGGAGAAATAAGAATGGGGAGGAAAAATGGGGAAAGAAGAAGGCAGTGGGCAAGGGGGACATAGAGAACTATGTGAGTACTTTGTAAATGAGGTTTAATTCTTTATTTGATCCTCCAGAAGAAGCCTATGAAGTCAATATTATTCCCACTTCACAGATGAGAAAACTAAGGTATAGAAATACTATGTGATTTGTCTCAGACTACAGAGTTTTTAGTAAAAAAGCTGAAATTTGAACCCAGAGCTATTTTGTCCCCAAATTCATACTCTTTCCACCAGGCCACCCTGGCCAGGTTTGGAGGCTTATGAAAACTAACATTTCAAGCTTTTCATTTTGGTCCCTAGGAGTAAAAACATCCCCAGCAGATGAGAGCAGATACCTGAAAGCTGGTCATTTTTAGGGGGCTCTCACATTTGGTCTTCTCTCCGTCCTGGTATTCTGAACCCCAGAAATATTCCAAGTAACCTTTCTGGGTCATAAGTACAGCTTTTACAAAATGATCCCACTCCCTTCCCTGTATTATCTGTCCCTAAACCTCACAGGTCACCTGAGGAAAAATACTGTTCTATTATTTTTAACTTTCATTACTTTTAAAAGTTTTCTACTTCTACTCTAGCAAGTATGTGTTTTTCAGTTATTCAAAAGCTGCTTATGATGCTGATGATAGGCCTGGTTCAAAATGTTCACTCAACACAATTATCATTAGATTATATTCTCATACTATCATATTCTAAACAATTCTGCCTATTTCTTCAAATCTTATTCCCTTTTCTATAGCTGCAGTGTGTCTTAATCATTCGTTATCTCACAATTTCTAGTTATCAGCACAAAGGGAGGATCTTCTTTATGGGCAAAAACATCATTTGAGATTTTGTGTTTTTTTTTTTTTAACATTTTCCTTTCCTGTGTTTATATACTACCTTTCTTTCTTAATGTTACTTGCATCTTAGTTTCTTAATTTTTGTCTTGATCTTTTCAATTAAGAAGATTTTTCTTTTATTAAACAACTCTTCTGGTTTTTCACTTTTCTATTTCATTAATTTCTCCTTTAATCTTTATTAGTTAAGATAATTCTTTTGCAATTTTTTTCTAAGTTTCTTGATTTATATGTTGCATTGCAAAACAGACATTTAACACTGTATGATTTGGGCTTTTGTATACTCTTAGTCTTGTTATGTGGGATATTTGTTTTTCTTCTGTTTCTAAAGATTTTTGTAATTTCCCATCGGTAATTCGCTTTAATCTAGATTTAAAGCATTTTAAAATTTCCAATTGTAAATCAATAAGGGAAAATTTTTGATAATTTTATCCTTGTGTCTTGATGGATGATGTCTTAAAATGTGTTCATCTTTATTTAGTGATCTAGATGAGCTTTGAGAATAAAAAATTCTATGCTTGTATAAAAGAAAAAACATTCATTCTCATTTGGAGGTGCAAAGATATACATAAAGGTGTATCTGACTGTGGGTACATTTATACATGTCATTTAAGATTATTTTTAATTGTCTGGATGCTTATGCCAACTGTACTAGTTTCTCCTAACCTCCAGTTGAAGTAATTGCAAGTTCTCATATCCATTTCACAAACCTTTGGCAGGGAGAAGTGAGACCTGTTTCTGTACTTCCATAAATATACAACTACATGGGGTGGAGGGTGGGGCAGGGGGGCTGTGAATGTCATGATCTAGTGAGAAAACTAAATAATGAATAATGTGACCTAAAAACTAGTGTACATAGTATTGGCCCTACCACAAAACGGGCTTGGTGACCCGTCAGGTCACTTGTCAGGGTTTCTATTTCTTCATCTCTCCAACTGGGGTAGTAAAACTTGCTCTGCCAACATTACAAGGTTTGTCAGGAGAAGCCAGGAGATAAGAAAGGTGAACAACATATGCGAGAAATTAAAAATACTAGCAGTGGCTGCTAATATTTATACACAGTACGGGAAAAGGAAAAGGTAATTAATAAAACAGCCAGCCCAGGCTCCAAGGTGCTCAGTTTCTATTGGTTCCCTTCTGTGGTCCCAACCAACTTCAGCTTCCTTTTGGGTCACCCTCCCTCCGGTATCGAGAAATCCCCGCCCCAAAACGTGAGTCTCCCTCTTCGATGGCACCCGCAGCTTGTAACCTCCTGGAAGCGTGCTGCGAAAATGAGCAGAAACCTACCAGCCGCTAAAATTCGCGCTTCAGCACAATCGCCCTGGCCGAGCATGTGCAGTGCCTCCACATTAACCACCTTCTGATGGAAGGTGCAGCCCAATGCTTATTAATCAAGAGAGGCTTCTGTCCCAGTGTCTTGGGCAGAAAGAGTCTCAGCTACCGAGAAAACAGGGTTGGGAACCTCCGGGGCCTCTGCGTTAAATTTAAGCACTCTGCCCTCGGTAGAGAAGGGATCTGTTCTGTGTTCGTTGCAGGTTTCCAGGGAAGACGCTCTTCGCGGTCCCGCGTCTTCTCGGGAGCACAACTGAGCGCCAAACGCGAGCTCTGGGCTTGTCGACCCCGGAATCTCGACAACCCGCGCCGCGCTTGCACCACCGAACCGCCTTCCAGCCCTCTTTCCCCAGTTTGCCTTCCTGCCGCAGTCCGGGCCCAAATTAATTCTTTTCACTTGTGAGTGAGCACACACAAGTTCCCCAGGCACGATCCTGCCATCTGTTTCCCCGAGGAGCCCAGTTTTTCAACGATTAACCTCCCAGCCACTGGGCGGAGGGAAAAGGTGGCAGGATGGAGGGAGTGGGGCGGAGAGAAGCGTTTTGAACGTTCAGTGGCACCTACATTAGCTGCCAACGCTAAAAGCGTTTGCTGTCTTTGGCTTCTGGCAAACAAATGCAGAGGGATGCCTGCTTGGCCCATTGCCTCCCCGGCCCAGAGCCGTGGGTCACTTCGCAGCGGGCTGCTGAGTTTGAGACCGCAGTCCTGCTCATCGTCCGCAGGTCTTCTCCCCCTTGCCAAAGCCTGCAGATGGGTGGATGCTGGGCGCAGGCTTTCTCTGGGCGGGTTAACGTTGGCTTAAACTAAAGCCCCGAAGCTCCCACCTTGAGCCTCCTGTTTATCTGCCCGCCCCTCCCACCACCTTCAAAGGACGTGCTCCTTGTATAGTGTTGGGGCTCCCAGCACAAGGGCGGGGGAGGGCACCTCCCTATCCCCTCCTCCCCATCCCCGCCGCCGCTCGGGGTTTTACTGCAGCAGCCGGAGGTGACAGCGACGCCTTAGCCTCCTCCGTTGCTATCAGAGCTATCAGAGCCCCGGTTTCCCCTGCATCCGGAAAGCGTCCTCTCCTCGGAGGCTGATCCCCGGAGAAGTGCTAACAAGCTGCAGAATACAAATTTAAAAATGTTTAAGTCGCTGGGCTGCATTCCTTGGAGGCCGAGCCCGATCTCGCAGGACTGAGAGTGGCAGCGAGTGGGAAGTTGGGACCGTAGAGCAAGGGGGGGAGGGGAGTGGTGCAGCCGGGTTCTCTTCTGGAAGGAGTCGCTGGGATTACTGCGGTTGGACACAAGTTTTCGTGGGAGTGTTTTCCTTTGTCAATAATTAATCACCGAAATCAGTCTGGCAGAGCTGGAGTTTTAGCAGGGGGCGGGGCCGAGCACCTAACTCCCGGAGGCTTGGGGGAGCCCAGCGCAGTGGGAAGCTCGCGGCCGCTGGGGAGGAGCCAACGCTTCCGCGCTCACCTAAGCCGCAGGGACACACACCACACCGGGAGGTAAGCATCTTCCAAAATACCTGCTTGAATCATAACGTAGCTTTGGGATGACAGAGTTTCTACCTCTATAGGGGAAAAATTAATACTAAGTTTTAATGCAGTTTTATCAGTTTGTTATTTAACTGCATTAAAATTTTAAAAATTGAATGGAGTTTTCCATTTGCCTTTAACTATGTTAGAAGCTGTTTCACTCAACAGAAGCCAACTTTATTATTGAAACTTTCCCAGCCAAAAAAAGAGAAAACATCTTTGTTAATTACTTCATTATCTACCTTTGTGTAGTTCAGCAATAACTCTTCAGGGAAGTATCATTGGGAGGTGCTTGATTTCATTCTTAACTATCCATCTTTATCCAGCTTCATGCTCTTACATACTTTTTGCCCATAAGCTACTTTAGGCAATAATACAAGTCAATTAATCAAAAAGTAAAGAATTTCCAACAAGGAATACATTTTAACATTTTCTCATGATTATTAAGCAGTATGTTTTTTTCAAAGATGGTTAGCTCAAAGTGATGATTTATAAGTAACCAGACTTCTAGGCCCAAGGAGAAAGGTATAGTTAACTTTGCTATAGGGGCGGGGATGTGGGGACTAGATAGAGAAGGGTTTTTAGATAGAAGCAGAGATTGCAGATCTGTTTCAACTGAAGCGACATTCAACTGGTTGGCAACTAACACATCAGCCCAGGTCATGAAAAAAATAAAGAATTTGAAGAATTGTTAAATGTAAATCTCAGCCATAAAACTACAAATAAATGCATCAGAGAAGTTGGGGAAGTTTTTTGAAATGACTCTGTGGCACAGTTCCATTGTACTAAACAAAAATCAAGAAATGTATGGTCATTTTGCTTATGAATTTTTTAGATTAATGCATAAAACTAATGAGTTTTAATAACTTGGTGTTCATATCTTAATTATTCCTAAGCTTTTTAAAATAGATATCATTTTGATGACTGTTTCAGTGGCTGTGATGGGTGTGTATGTAAATTACTGGAGCAAAAGCAAACTCAAGAAATGCACTGCCACCCACATGATTCATGTATTTCTAATACAACTATTTAATAATAATAAATTAAGAATGGTTTATCAAGCCAAATGAATGGGAGTTCTAGAATTTGCCTCCATATGAAGTTGAACGTCAACCCATTTTCAACTTCAATTGGTTTTCTTAATTCACTGTTTGTAAATTTGCAAATACTTTCGTAAAAAACATCCTTCATAATTCTATATTTACTATGTAGGGATAAACTATTTTACCACCAAGTGTACAAAATACAAAATCTTCATTCGAAAGTATCCAAATGGGACTCAACTTCCAGAATAGTGGTGTGAGGAGTCCATGAACCGGCTCTCTAGCAAAATAACAACTGGTGAAAAGTATACATAAACAACTATTTAGTTTCTGGAAATTGTCCTAAGGAAATGCAACAAATTAAGAAAAATGTATTCAAGATAATCTACTATGTTTCAGTTAAGAACAGCAGGAGTTTGTGGCATTTGAGCCACAAAACCCACTTCCCTGCCTCTCTCCAGCTGGGTGTGGTGGTGCTTCACTCTCAGGGCCTGCACCCAAGAGCACAGCACTCTGTCTCAACCTACGTCCCAGTCTAGGGCTAAGTATACCTGGGAAAAGCAGGCCACCAACATCTTATCCACCCTAGCCTTGTGTTGCCGAAGCTCTACCGTAGGGGAGAACAGGTGAGAGGTCTTGGGCTCTCTTCCTCCATCCATCCCCCATTCTTAAGGTAAAAACAAAAAACAAACTCAATAACTAAAAGATAAATAATTCATTTTAAATCGAGCAAGGGATTTGAATAGACGTTACTCCAAAGAAGATGTACAAATGGCCAAATAACATGTGAAAGTTGCTTACTATCATTAGTCATTAGGGAAATGATCAGAGCACAAGGTACCACTTCACAGCAACTAAAACTACCATTATCAAAAAAAAAAGAAATTAGTAACAGATGTTGAAGAGGAGTTGGAGAAATTGGAACCATCATGTATTGCTGGTGGGAATGTAAAATGGTGAGTTGCTATAGAAAATAGTTGGTAGATACCGGAAAAGTTGAATATTGAGTTATACCATATTACATAGCCATTCCGCATCTAGGTATATAACCAAGAGAATTGAAAACATATGACCACTAAGAACTTGCACACAAATGTTCACAGCAGCATTACTCATAATAGCCAAAAAGCAAAAGTAGCCCAAGTCTCTACTCACTGATGAATGAACACATAAGATATAATATAGAATGGAATATTTTATTCAGCAATAAAAAGGAATGAAGTATTGATACATGCCACAAAAACAAATATTTAAAAGATTATGCTAAGTGAAAGATCACATATTGTATGATTCCATTTATATAAAACATCCACAACAAGCAAATCTGTAAAGTAGATGAGTGGTGGCATATGGCTGGAGTGAGGGATGGAGTAGGGAAGGCATGACGAAGGACTGAAAAAAGGTACAAGGCATCTTTTAAGGTTAATGAAAATGGTTTGAAATTGACTACTGATAGTTGCATAACTGTGAGTAACTAAAAAAGCATTGAACTGTGTGCTTTAAATGGGTGAATTGTGTGGTGTGTGAATCATATCTCAATAAAGCTGTTTTTTAAAATAAATTATCTAAGCATTAAAAAAACAGATGGGTTTAGGACTAGAGGTCAAGAATCCCCAAGTACAACTAGATCCATGGTTTACATGAGGCTTTTTACCACGGGCCACATTGAAATATATGAAATGACTAAGCGGCACAGGTAGTTACACAGCTATGTGATTTGCATATGTTTATACACCTGCCCAAGCTTTCCTCTGTTTAGAAATAAGTCAAATGTCATTAAGGCAATCCTACAGAGAATTTATTTGCAATGCCCTATCTTTTTGGACTCACCAACTCATTATATTTAATCCAAACCCGGTGAGGCTGGTTGCTCTCCCTGTTTCTGCTAAGTCTAGTCCTTCATCAGTTCTTCGGGCCAGTTGCTGAGAGAGGCCACGCTGGGCGAAAGGGAGGACACTTGAATCTCAGCTAAAGTGTACCTGTCTGCCACTCAGATTAACCCAGATTCACCTCTACAAGAGTGGCCCCAGAAGTAGGAGTCCTGGGGTTAAGGAAGACTGGAGCAGCCACTGTGGCCCTTACAGTCACTGACATGTCATTGATGGAAAGTATCTCCTGTGATTGCGGACAGTCTCAAACACAGGAGAATAAATAATTAATATACTCCTCTAATCATTTTTTATATTTTGAGTTCCCATAAACTGCCTGATCCTATACTAAGAATCATAGAATTGGATGATAATACTTTGTCCAGCAGTGGGAATGTAAAATAGTGAGTCTCTGATTTTCACGGCAGTCATGAGCATCACCTGCACTTTTTGCCAGGAACAGTTATGAGTACACTGAGTCAAACTATACCCTTAGCTTTAGGGATTCAAGTAAATCTATCTACATCAGGAAACCTCAGGATTTTCCATCCTCACCAATACAGGCTTGTCCTCCCATGTGTATGTGTGAAAGAGCAAACTGTGCTGATCAAAATGGATTGCACGTGGTTTTTCATCACTGCAGCTTTTGTAGAGGTCCTACTGTCCAATCACAAGATTTCTATAAAATTACTTTAAAGGTCTAGCCAGTTGTCTGTAAGTTAAATACATGTAGGAGAAACTTGATTACAGTTATTATTTATTAATATTGCTTTGACTATGATTAATAATTCATTTATTCAATAAATAATGATATTTATTGGGCACCTACCCTGTACCAGGACAATTCTAGGCCTTGGAAGAATAATAAACAAAAAAGACAGAAATTTCTGCCTTTGAAGAGCCTGAACTCCAGAAGGGACATAAGACATTAAAAAAATATATTGATAATAAGTGAATTATACAGTATATATATATATAGAAGAGCTCTGGAGAAAAATTAAGCCGAGAAGACATGAGGTATAATTTCAAACTTACAAATTTTAAACAGGCTAGGAAATAAAATTATGTAATTAGAAAGTAACCTGGCCACAGTGACTCCAGTACCAGCTCCAGGTTAACGTCTCCCCAGTTTGGAAGCCTTGATTTCCCCTTCCCATCAGCATTATCTTACTACCTTGAATTTGCTGCTTTTTCACTAAGGAAAATATTACATTACCCCAACACATTCCAAGCTGGCACAAAGAAGACATAACCTAATACCTGCTCTAAAGACCTACACTCTAAATAAAACACAGCCCTCCGCCTTATGATAACAAAACTTCTTGTTGAGTGACATTGTTAGCCTTTGGCCTTGCTCTCTCACTTTGCCCTGGATTCTTGTAGTCTGTCAGAGGATTGTGTGGTAAATAATTAAGAACCACTTTCCCAAAGTTAAAACGTTTTGAAGAGTGAGAAGGCTGGAAGAAGTCAAGGGGAAGAAAAATTTCCAGGCCATCCTGAAAAGTCGAAGGGAGAGCATATCTTTCAGCACTACAGAACACAGCCTGGAATCCCCACAGGTCAACTAGAAAAAAGGGGGAAAAAGCAAACAGAGCGTCTCCACTTTCCCAGACTCCCGGAATCTCTACTCAAGGCACCTGGTTTAAAAGATACCTGAGGATGCATAATTCTAATAAAATGTAATGGGTATGGCAGCTTTCCCTTTTTTATAATGGGTACAGCACTTTTAAATGATTTAAAAGGGAGCAGGGACCTGATTTTTTTAAGTCAAAAGGGGACATTTATTTCAGGCTTAGAGGAGAAACATTTAGGAATTTTCAGAATCAAGTTAGAAATACGTCAAAAGACTCTCTGTTATAATAGAGCTACTATGTAGAATTAGAATTCTCATTCATTCATTCAACAGGTTTTATTGAGCAGTCACTATGTACCAGGCACTGAGGGAACACAGAGGAGGACTTTGCTTCAAAAACCTTTCTTTTTAGAGGTTACATCATATGCCTTTGGCTGCAAAACAGTTGAAGCACACAGTGATGAGGACAAGAACTTTTTGACCTGCCTGTCCTGACACCCCCTCCCACACTGGGCTGGAGCCTCCTTCTGTGCCCCAGAATACCCTACACCTGCCGGTCATAGCACTTAGCACACTGTGTGGGGATGCCTGTGTAACTGTCCCTCCTCCTGTCTAGAAAGCATCCAGAGGAGAATGATCATGTCAATCTTATTCATAGTTTATATCCCAAGTACATGCTTGCTCAATATTTGATTGAATGGATGGATGGATGGAATGGTTTGCTGGGTTATGATGTCATGATCAGAGATCTTTGCAGACAGGCAGTCTGGCAGAATGGTTAAGAGTGTCTGCTCTACATTAGCTGTGAAACTTTGGATCAGTTTTTAAATTTCTCAATCCTCAGTTTCCTCATGTATTAAGTGGGTATAGAAATAATGCCTCCATTATAGTGTTAAGTGAACTGCATTAGGTAATACATTAAAGTGATTAGCAAAGTTCTGGGACTTAAGTTGCTCAATAAATATCTGGCAGTTTCCTGAGTGACAGTTTACTATTCAAATATTGTATCTCTGCTCTTTCAGCTCCATTATAAAATCAAAGGATTTTAATTAGGGAATCCAAGCTAAAGTTATCATTTTGAGTTCAAGATCTCAAACAGAATAAAAAGAGAATTTGGGAAGGAATTAAAGTAGGATATTGAACAAGAAAATTAAAAGGACTAAAGAAGAAAAGAAGGAAAAATGCTCACACTGACATGTCCAAAGCAACTTTTAATACCTCTAACTGCTCTCACACCAACTTTCTTCCACAGATTGCCAAATCTCCAGTTCCTCTCTGTTCTGGGATGTACTTGCCCAGAAAGCATCAGTCAATCTTCACTGATACAGAAGAAAGAAATACTGAAATTAAGTCTTACAAAAACCTGATCCTTACATCTTTTTGTTTCTTTTGACAATCTAAAAATCCTCTTTTTCTGTAAGATCTTTAGTCAGAATTGTCATAGTGCCTCCTCATACGCAGTTTTCTATTACCTTCTCAATGAGACAAAATGCCAACCTGCAACCAACCTGTGGAGACCCAGTAATTGAATGCCTCCCTCTACTTTCATCAGAGAGAATACTCTTGGCCTCTTCCCTAGCCATGAGGGAATTTCATGTTTTTTATTTTCTTCTAAGAATAGGAAACTGCTTCTCCTTTATTAACTTGTCCACTGAAGGGTAGTTTTTAAGTAAAATTAGCTTAGAGTCACTTTATTGATAGAAAAAAAAGAGAAAGAATCTGTAACTGGCCCCAATGCTTCAGTAACCAAGCCTTTTTATTTGAGGAGGCAGATACTTTATCTGCTCTACAAGGGAAAGCTTGGTCCTTAAATATTTAATAGAATGTTTTATTGTTCAAAACTTTAAACAAAGAAAAAAGTCAATCAGGTCCTCGTTCTGGTTTTGATGGACAAGATAATGTCCTAGACTCAGGAGTCACCACCTTACCCACTTTTATCATACATCTCTGAAGGGTTCATCAGTCACCAGAAAGGAATCTCTTAGAAAGAGAGGAAATAAAACGCATGTAGAAAATAAGAGGAACAAATAATAATGGTGCTAAAAATCACCGTCTTTGAGCCATACCAAGACCAGGCACCATTAAGCACCCTTTACCAATGTTGTTTGATATAATCTTCACAAGACCACAGAAATAATTATCTCTGTGTTACTGATGACATGACTGATGTTCACAGAGGTTAAACAACATCCTGGATATCACACAACAGCAAATTCCAGTTTGCCAATTTCAAAACCCACACTGTTTTATTAAAAATTAATAAAAAATTTAATGAGTTTATATCTGGGCAAGGATGTGGAGAAAGGGGAACCCTCCTACACTGCTGGTGGGAATGTAAACTAGTTCGACCTTTGTGGAAAGCAGTATGGAGGTTCCTCAAAAAAACTCAAAATAGAAATACCATTTGACCCAGGAATTCCACTCTTAGGAATTTACCCTAAGAATGGAGCAGCCCAGTTTGAAAAAGACATAAGCACCCCTGTTTATCACAGCACTATTTACAATAGCCAAGAAATGGAAGCAACCTAAGTGTCCATCAGTAGATGAATGGATAAGGAAGATGTGGTACATATACATGATGGAATATTATTCAGCCATAAGAAGAAAACAAATCCTACCATTTGCAACAACATGGATGGAGCAAGATGGTATTATGCTCAGTGAAATAAGCCAGGCGGAGAAAGACAAGTATCAAATGATTTCACTCATCTGTGAAGTATAAGAACAAAGAAAAAAATCGAAGGAACAAAACAGCAGCAGACTCACAGAACCCAAGAATGGACTAACAGTTATCAAAGGGAAAGGGACTGGGGAGGATGGGTGGGAAGGAAGGGAGAAGGGGAAAAGGGGCATTATGATTAGTACACATAGTGTAGCAGGGTGTGGACACGGGAAAGGCAATATGCACAGAGAAGACAAGTAATGATTCTACAGCATCTTACTACGCTGATGGACAGTGACTGCAATGGGGTATGTGGGGGGGACTTGATATTAGGGGGAGTATAGTGACCATAATGCTGTTCAAGTAATTGTACATTAACAATATAAAACAAATTTAATGAGGCAAATCATTCTCCAGTGGGATAGACAGATTGTAGAATAGGATCTTAAATTGGATGAAATTTTACAAATCTTTTCTTAAAACCTTCCTCCTGATGGGTAGCAACTCTAAGAAGAAGGTATCTAGTCTGCTTGAACAGTTTCCCTACAGGAATATTTTCACTACTTCGACCAGCAACCCCTTCACCCTTAGATAGATCTTATTATTTCAGATTTTTCCTGAGACTCACCTCTGAGGACAATAAAACAATTCCAAATCTTTCCCTCTGTGACAGCCTGTAATACCCATTAAAACTTGTACATCTTTTAATGCCTCTGTGACACATTCCTCCCCCACTGGAAACCTTGCGGACTTTCTCCATCCAGCTGGAGTGGCCATTTTTAACAGCTGGAACACAGAGGCTAATCAAAGCCAAGAGCTGTAGCCCCCTTTTCTCACCTGTCGCATAGCATTTCTATAAATATATAAGGATACTGGTGCTACGGTCTAAATGTGTCCCCCCAAAATTCACTTGTTGAATCCAAATCTCCAGAGGTGACAGTATTAGGAGGTGGGGCCTTTGGGAGGTGCTTAAATTCATGAGGATGAATTAGTGTTCTTATAAAAGAGGCTCCAGAGAGATCCCTTGCCTTTCCACCATGTCAGGACACAGTGAGAAGGTGCCAGCTGTAAACAAGAGAGGGCCTTTCCCCACAACACAGACATGCTGGCACCTTGATCTTGGACTTCTCAGTCTGCGAAAGTGTGAAAAATAAATCCCTGTTGTTCAAAAGGCACCCAGTCTGTGGTATTTTGTTATAACAGCCTGAATGGACTAAAACAATTGGATTATTTATTTATTTATTTATTTGCCAACCACTTCACAACACTGTTGGCTCATGATGAACTCGAAGTCAAGTTAAATTCTTTAGTCTTTTTTACTTGAACTGATTATAGGCAACATTTCCCCCATTTAACACTTGGACAATTAGTTTTTTGAATTAAAAAATAAGGCTTCTTATTTATCCCAAAATTTTACCCTCAGTCATTCTTAGAACTCTGTAAATGTGTTAAGCCTTTTATAACTCCAACCTATAACGTGGGTT
Source organism: Manis javanica (assembly GCF_040802235.1). Classification (NCBI taxonomy): domain Eukaryota; kingdom Metazoa; phylum Chordata; class Mammalia; order Pholidota; family Manidae; genus Manis; species Manis javanica. The sequence continues at coordinate 142,750,624 of NC_133158.1, forward strand.
TATCTACAAATTTGATCACCCATACTTTCTACGACTTAAATCAGATGGACAAAAATGCTACAATGTTTAGGACAAAATGCAGAGCCCTGGGGCTTACTAAAGACCCATTCACCATCTTTATGATGGTTCACCAATTACAAAACACTTTCCCAAACATTATTTCATTTGATTCTTACAACTACCCTGTGAACAAGATACTATTATAATTCTGTATGTGAAGACAAAGATTCAGAAAGACTGACTTGTCTAATGTGACACAGCTAATAAATAAGAAAATAGGAAATAAGCCTTAAGGCTTTTGACTCTGTTTCCAGTGCTATGTGTTTTTCAGACACATTTTTAAATACAGTGATTAAGCCAATCTGTTTCCTTTTTTGCTCCCCAACCCATGGATATCAACAGAGACTAATCAAAATCAAGAAACATTTTCTACAAACAAATCTCATCCAAAAACCCAGTATATAAAGTGGATTAAAAGCAGGCTGCTTTGATAAAAGTGAGGTGGACAGGTCTTACTTAACCTGTCTCTTTGTCCCACCTGGGGCCTCCCTTCAATTCTGTTGTAGATGGTAATGTAACACCTTATTGTCCTCAGTGTACATTGGAAGTCATGAGCCAATGGCATGTCCTCAAACTGTGCCCTTCTCTAAAAATAATTTTTAAAATAAAGTTAGCTCATCATACCTTGTTTTTAAAATATGTTCTAGAATTTCATCAGTGATCATCCACCTAAGAGGTTTAAAAATCTTTTACATAGAACAGAATTATTTTAAGTTTGAAGGCATCTTTGGGTTTATTTAACTCAAATCTTTATTTTACAGATGAAGAAACAGCAACCCGGACTGGAGAATTAACCCACACAGGATCATTCCGTGAAGAAGCAAGAACGAGAACTCAGACCTGGACGCTCCTAGGCAGGTAAATTCTTCTGATTATATCATGGAATCTCACTTTCAGAAATATGACCCTTTTGATTACAAGATGTATCTTTAACAAGATGGAGCTTCTGGTCCCTACATAAACAAGTAACAAACATTTATTACAGACTTGATATTATAATGGCATTTAGGATGATACAAAGGAGCAAAATGTAGCAATTAACTTTAGTAATAAGGCCTTGAAACAGTGGTTCTTAACTTATGGACTTTACAGCCTCCTCTGAAATGCATGCAGAAAAATATTTATGTAAAATTTACAAACACATCAAGGAATTCATAGATTCCCCACTACCACCAAGTTCTTGGTCTCCAGGTTAAGAACATCCTACCAACCCCAGTATAAGTGCCAATATCAGGATTGCATAGCACCAGCTACTGTCTTATTTATGGGTCTGCTAGTTAAAGGCCACTTCTGTTTTAGCATCCTTCATATTTTATTTAAATGGAGCAGCATCTTATACTGGAAGACTTTGATACAAGAGAGGAGTAAATAGTTTAATAAATATTTGATTAACTAGATGGGACAAATTAAGAGAAAAATACAATAAATACATTTTCTTTCAAAAACGTTAATAGAAGTGAGAATGGTCACTCTTCATATGAAGACACTGATTTTCTTTCTGTTTATTTTTAAAAAAGAAATGAAATGAGATGAAAAAAAAATCTAGGTTACCTACTAGCTGCCTGCTCATCTTTATTAAATCTATAATAAATGGGGGGAAAAAAGTAGTGGGTATGAACACAAAGAAAGATTTATTTTCTGAATGATTGTTTCTTAATCTTCCCTTCTGCTACAGTGTTTTAAGAGATTTATGGTCCTGAAATGGTTAGCAATAATTTTTCATTTCAATATAGTTTGGGAAATGCCAATATTACTTTAGTTTATTGATAAAGAGGCTTGATTTTACTATTTCAAAAATAGTTGTTGGACACAGCATTTATAAAGCACTGTTGTAGGAGGCAGTATGGTGTAATAGAAAGACCACTTTGAGGTGAGATACTCTTAGGACTGAATCCTAATGTTTTCTTCTGGGCTTCTGACAATAAGCAAGGTACAAAAATTTAATTAGCATCAGTTTCCTCATGTTTGAAATTAGGTAATATATTTCTTATTTTCTTTATGACAGCCACACCAAAACTGAATAAACAATCTGAAGAATAATCTCTCTAAAAGTGTCTTCTAATTTAATAACTGATAAAAGTTCACATGACCTGCCTTAAAAGTAACCTCATTCTCTCTCTCTTTTTTTATGGATTTAAACTTGTTTATTCTTCTCTCATTCTCTTTTATTCTTTGCATGGTATTCATAGCCTTAGCAATAGTATATTATTAGTATAGTGTATAGTAATTATAACAGTTAACATTCATTTAGCCCTTTCTAGGTATTATTCTGAAAATACTTTATATTTTTAATCTTCCCAGAAATCACCGTTCCTATTTTTCAGCTGAGGAAACTGAGTCAGAATGGTTGAGTAACTTAGCCAGCATCAAAGCCACACAAGACGCAGAGCTAGAGCACTTAACTACTCACCACGCTGTGTCTAGGCAGGATTCCACCCAGCTCCCCCGTGGTCACCATGAGACTTCGGGACTCAGGGTTTTCATCTTTAAAACAGGAATTATTTAAGTTAAGCATCAAGCCAGTGCCTGATACAGTGATATTAAATAAGTGCTGTTTCTGTTCTCTGAGGAGAGTTCCACAGTTTAAGATTCCACTGTTTTTAAGGAAAAGATTTGAATTTGTTTCCTAGGGCTGCTGTAACAGGTCTACAGCATTGATGGCTTAAAATAAGAGAAATTTATTGTCCAACAGTTCTGGAGGCTAGAAGTCCAAAATCAAGGTGTCAGCAGGGCTGCACTCCCTCTAAAGCTTCCTAGACTAACTTCTCCCTTGCCTCTTTCAGCTTCTGGTGGCTCCGGGTGTTCCTCGGCTTATGGCTAAATAACTCGGATCTCCACCTTTGTCTTTGTGTGGCCTTCTACTGTGTGTCTCTTCTGAAGACACCTGTCATTGGATTTAGGACTGACCTGAGTAATCTCAGGATCTCTGGCTGAGATACAGCTTAATTACATTAACAAAGACTTTATCTCAAATAAGGTCACATTCACAGGTTGCAGGATGTAGACATATCTTTTTGGGCACCACCATTCAACCTACTATGATATCTTAATCCAAACAGTTTTATGTCTTGGGAGATTCCCTCTGCTATTCTTGACAAGCCCACATTTATTCACAAAGGACAGAATGAACAGCAGGTGTACTTTTGACAAATCAGTATTGTAGTAGCTCACCTTCCTCACCCTCAGATTGGCCCTTGGGAAAAAGTCTTCTGTTTCTGAGGACACATCATATATGTTTACAATAGGTAAGGATGAGATAAAGGCTTAATTCTTCGTGTCAGGCTTCTCATTCCTAAGAAAACCAAGTCCATAGAAACAAACAGTAAGCAAGTAGTTCCTTTACCAAATTGTGAGTCTGAAGGCCAAAAGATGGGGGGGGGGAAAGAAAAGTAGAACTGTTTATAATGTTCATGCAACACTACTGCCTGGAAAGGGGTTTGTAATGACAGTAGAAAAGCAGTTCCAGCCAAATGATTTCACCATTTTCCCACTCTTACTCCCTTTTTAAGTGCTCTTGGGACTGGGGTCTTAAAATGTACATAACATAAAAATTTACCATCTTAACCATTTTTTTTTGAGAGTGCATCTCTCATATTTATTGATCAAATGGTTGTTAACAACAATAAAATGCTGTATAGGGGAGTCAATGCTCAATGCACAATCATTAATCCATCTCAAGCCTAATTTTCATCAGTCTCCAATCTTCTGAAGCATAATGAACAAGTTCTTACATGGTGAACAGATTCTTACATAGCGAGTAAGTTCTTAGATCGTGAACAGTACAAGGGCAGTCATCACAGAAACTTTCAGTTTTGATCACGCATTATGAACTATAAACAATCAGGTCAAATATGAATATTCGTTTGATTTTTATACTTGATTTATATGTGGATCCCACATTTCTCTCTTTATTATTATTATTTTTATTTTTAACAAAATGCTGAAGTGGTAGGTAGATGCAAGATAAAGGTAGAAAACATAGTTTAGTGTTGTAAGAGAGTAATTGTAGATGATCAGGTGTGTGCCTGTAGACTATGTGTTAATCCAAGCTAGACAAGGGCATTAAAACATCCACGGATGCAGAAGATTTCTCTCAAAACAGGGGGGGTGAGGTTCTAAGACTCACCACTGTTGATCCCCAATTTCTCACCTCATGGCCCCCCTGCGACTGTGCCTGTCTTAGGTTGTTCCTCCCTTGAAGAATCTTACCCGTCTCTGGCTAACCAGTCATCTTCCGGGGCCATACAGGGAGATGTAAAGTTGGTAAGTGAGAGAGAAGCCATATTGTTTGAAAAGGTTAGCTTTTTACTTCTTTGCAGATTTATGCCCTGTGGCTTCTGTGCCCAGCATTTGTCTTAAGGTATCTTTACCACTTGGAGGAATTATGATACTCGGTAAATTCGATATGAGGCACGAATTCTATTTTAAGGGTTGTAATTAGGAAGGAAGAAGAAAAGCTATAGAGGTAGCAGACAGAAGAAAACATGGGAAGATTGATTATTTCTTTGACATATCTTCTTGTAGAGTAACGTAAGCATGTATAGGTTTTAAACTACTAACTAAATTATGCACACACATTAACATAATAGGAATACAGTTACATAACCAAAGCAGATCTATAATTACCAGCCATCTCCAGTGAAGCCAAGAAAACCAGTTAGGCACCCTAGGCATTTGTGAAAATTTGTCTATGATGCAGCTACAACTGCAGCATCGCCTGGATCTTTGTTGAGGTTTTTGATGGTCATCTTCTGGTATGACTCTTCCAGAGAGTGCTGATGTTGGAAGTTCTTCTTCATATTGTATCTTAGTTCATTTTCTGGGTAGCCAAATTAGGCTTTGATCCTCTGTATAAACACAAACAGACGCTTTGCCCACACTTTGATATGCCCTTTATACCATTGTGTAGAACTCATTGGAGGTGACCACACTGGAACTGCTTTTTTTTTTTTTAAGAGGAAGGAATATTATCAGAAAAGTGTACCTCCATAGCCAATCATCTGACACTCTTTAAGTGATCAAAATTAAGGATATTTAAAGCATGCATTAATCATTGATTTACAGTTAGTTTTATCCTATCAAAGAGTAATCCCCTTTTCTTTCTTTCTTTTTTTTTTAAATCCTTTATCTACACTTACATGAAGAATATTATGTTTACTAGGCTCTCCCCTATACCAGGTTCCCCCCTATAAACCACTTTACAATAACTGTCCATCAGCATAGCAAAATGTTGTAGAATCACTACTTGTCTTCTCTGTGTTGTACAGCCCTCCCTTATCTCCCTCCCCTCTATGCATGCTAATCTTAATACCCCCTTTCTTCTCCCCCCCCCCTATCCCTCCCTACCCACCCATCCTCCCCAGTCCCTTTCCCTTTGGTACGTGTTAGTCCATTTTTGGGTTCTGTAATTCCGCTGCTGTTTTGTTCCTTCAGTTTTTCCTTTGTTCTTATACTCCACAGATGAGTGAAATCATTTGGCATTTCTCTTTCTCCGCTTGGCTTATTTCACTGAGCATAATACCCTCCAGCTCCATCCATGCTGCTGCAAATGGTAGGATTTTCCCTCTTCTTATGGCTGAGTAGTATTCCATTGTGTATATGTACCACATCTTCTTTATCCATTCATCTACTGATAGACATTTAGGTTGCTTCCAATTCTTGGCTATTGTAAATAGTGCTGCAATAAACATAGGGGTGCATCTGTCTTTCTCAAACTTGATTGCTGTGTTTTTGGGTAAATTCCTAGGACTGGAATTCCTGGGTCAAATGGTAGGTCTGTTTTGAGCATTTTGATGAACCTCCATACTGCTTTCCACAATGGTTGAACTAATTTACATTTCCACCAGCAGTGTAGGAGGGTTCCCCTTTCTCCACAGCCTCACCAACATTTGTTGTTGTTTGTCTTTTCGATGGCAGCCATCCTTACTGGTGTGAGGTGATATCTCATTGTAGTTTTAATTTGCATTTCTCTGATAATTAGCGATGTGGAGCATCTTTTCATGTGTCTGTTGGCCGTCTGAATATCTTTTATGGATAACTGTCTGTTCAGTTCCTCTGCCCATTTTTTAATTGGATTATTTGCTTTTTGTTTGTTGAGGTGGGTGAGCTCTTTATATATTTTGGATGTCAAGCCTTTATCGGATCTGTCATTTACAAATATATTCTCCCATACTGTAGGGTACCTTTTTGTTCTATTGATGGTGTCCTTTGCTGTACAGAAGCTTTTCAGTTTAATATAGTCCCACTTGTTCATTTTTGCTGTTGTTTTCCTTGCCCGGGGAGATATGTTCAAGAAGAGGTCACTCATGTTTATGTCTAAGAGAATTTTGCCTATGGATTTTTCTAAGAGTTTTATGGTTTCATGACTTACATTCAAGTCTTTGATCCATTTTGAATTTACCATTGTATATGGGGTTAGACAATGGTCCAGTTTCATTCTCCTACATGTAGCTGTCCAGTTTTGCCCACCATCTGTTGAAGAGACTGTCATTTCCCCATTGAATGTCCATGGCTCCTTTATCAAATATTAACTGACCATATATATCTGGGTTAATGTCTGGAGTCTCTAATCTGTTCCACTGGTCTGTGGCTCTGTTCTTGTGCCAGTACCAAATTGTCTTGATTACTATGGCTTTGTAGTAGAGCTTGAAGTTGGGGAGTGAGATCCCCCTACTTTATTCTTCTTTCTCAGGATTGCTTTGGCTATTCGGAGTCTTTGGTGTTTCCATATGAATTTTTGAATCATTTGTTCCAGTTCATTGAAGAATGTTGCTGGTAATTTGATAGGAATTGCATCAAATCTGTATATTGCTTTGGGCAGGATGGCCATTTTGATTATCTTAATTCTTCTTAGCCATGAGAATGGGATGAGTTTCCATTTGTTAGTGTCCCGTTTAATTTCTCTTAAGAGTGACTTGTAGTTTTCAGGGTATAGGTCTTTCACTTCTTTGGTTAGGTTTATTCCTAGGTATTTTATTCTTTTTGATGCAATGGTGAATGGAATTGTTTTCCTGATTTCTCTTTCTATTGGTTCATTGTTAGTGTATAGGAAAGCTACAGATTTCTGTGTGTTAATTTTGTATCCTGTAACTTTGCTATATTCTGATATCAGTTCTAGTAGTTTTGGAGTGGAGTCTTTAGGGTTTTTTATGTACAATATCATGTCATCTGCAAATAGTGACAGTTTAACTTCTTCTTTACCAATCTGGATTCCTTGTATTTCTTTGTTTTGTCTGATTGCCGTGGCTAGGACCTCTAGTACTATGTTAAATAACAATGGGGAGAGGGGGCATCCCTGTCTAGTTCCCAATCTCAGAGGAAATGCTTTCAGCTTCTCGCTGTTCAGTATAATGTTGGCTGTGGGTTTATCATATATGGCCTTTATTATGTTGAGGTACTTGCTGTCTATTCCCATTTTGCTGAGAGTTTTTATCATGATGGATGTTGAATTCTGTCAAATGCTTTTTCAGCATCTATGGAGATGATCATGTGGTTTTTGTCCTTCTTTTTGTTGATGTGGTGGATGATGTTGATGGATTTTCGAACATTGTACCATCCTTGCATCCCTGGGATGAATCCCACTTGGTCATGGTGTATGATCCTTTTGATATATTTTTGAATTCGGTTTGCTAATATTTTATTGAGTATTTTTCATCTACATTCATCAGGGATATTGGTCTGTAATTTTCTTTTTTGGTGGGGTCTTTGCCTGGTTTTGGTATTAGGGTGATGTTGGCTTCATAGAATGAGTTTGGGAGTATTCTCTCCTCTTCTATTTTTTGGAACACTTTAAGGAGAATGGGTATTATGTCTTCTCTGTGTGTCTGATAAAATTCCAAGGTAAATCCGTCCAGCCCTGGGGTTTTGTTCTTGGGTAGTTTTTTTATTACTGTTTCAATTTCTTTGCTCATAATTGGTTTGTTTAACTTTTGTGTTTCTTCCTTGGTCAGTCTTGGGAGGTTGTATTCTTCCAGGAAATGGTCCATTTCTTCTAGGTTTTCCAGCTTGTTGGCATATATGTTTTCATAGCAGTCTTTAATAATTCTTTGTATTTCTGTGGAGTCTGTCATGATTTTTCCATTCTCATTTCTAATTCTGTTGATTTGTGTTGATTCTCTTTTTCTCTTAGTAAGTTTGGCTAGAGGCTTATCTATTTTGTTTATTTTCTCAAAGAACCAGCTCTTGGTTTCCTTGGTTTTTGCTATTGTTTTATTCTTCTCAATTTTGTTTATTTCTTCTCTGATATTTATTATGTCCCTCCTTCTGCTGACTTTAGGCCTCATTTGTTCTTCTTTTTCCAGTTTCAATAATTGTGATGTTAGACTATTCATTTGGGATTGTTCTTCTTTCTTCAAGTGTGCCTGGATCGCTATATACTTTCCTCTTCAGACTGCTTTCGCTGCGTCCCACGGAAGTTGTGGCTTTTTGTTGTTGTTGTCATTTGTTTCCGTATATTCCTTGATCTCTATTTTAATTTTTTCGTTGATCCATTCATTATGTAGGAGCATGTTGTTAAGCCTCCATGTGTTTGTGAGCCTTTTTGTTTTCTCTGTAGAATTTATTTCTAGTTTTATACCTTTGTGGTCTGAAAAATTGGTTGGTAGAATTTCAGTATTTTGGAATTTACTGAAGCTCTTTTTGTGACCTAGTATGTGGTCTATTCTGGAGAATGTTCCATGTGCACTTGAGAAGAATGTATATCCTGTTGCTTTTGGATGTAGAGTTCTATAGATGTCTATTAGGTCCATCTGTTCTAGTGTGTTGTTCAGTGCCTCTGTGTCCTTACTTATTTTCTGCCCGGTGAATCTATCCTTGGGGTGAGTGGTGTGTTGAGGTGTCCTAAAAAGAATGCATTGCAGTCTATTTCCCTCTTTAGTTCTGTTAGTATTTGTTTCACATATGCTGGTGCTCCTGTGTTGGGTGCATATATATTTAGAATTGTTATGTCCTCTTGTTGGACTGAGCCCTTTATCATTATGTAGTGTTCTTCTTTATCTCTTGTTACTTTCTTTGTTTTGAAGTCTATTTTGTCTGATATTAGTACTGCAACCCCTGCTTTCTTCTCACTGTTGTTTGCCTGAAATATGTTTTTCCATCCCTTGACTTTTAGTCTGTGCATGTCTTTGGGTTTGAGGTGTGTTTCTTGTAAGCAGCATATAGATGGGTCTTGCTTTTTTATCCATTCTATTACTCTGTGTCTTTTGATTGGTGCATTAAGTCCATTTACATTTAGGGTGACTATTGAGAGATATGTACTTATTGCCATTGCAGGCTTTAAATTCGTGGTTACCAAAGGTTCAAGGTTAGCCTCTTTAGTATCTTACTGCCTAACTTAGCTCACTTATTGAGCCATTATATACACTGTCTGGAGATTCTTTTCTTCTCTCCCTTCTTATTCCTCCTCCTCCATTCTTCATATGTTGTGTGTTTTGTTCTGTGCTCTTTTTAGGAGTGCTCCCATCTAGAGCAGTCCCTGTAGGATGCCCTGTAGAGGTGGTGTGTGGGAAGCAAATTCCCTCAGCTTTTGCTTGTCTGGGAATTGTTTAATCCCACTATCAAATTTAAATGATAGTCGTGCTGGATACAGTATCCTTGGTTCAAGGCCCTTCTGTTTCATTGTATTAAATATATCATGCCATTCTCTTCTGGCCTGTAGGGTTTCTGTCGAGAAGTCTGATGTTAGCCTGATGGGTTTTCCTTTATAGGTGACCTTTTTCTCTCTAGCTGCCTTTAAAACTCTTTCCTTGTCCTTGATCCTTGCCATTTTAATTATTATCTGTCTTGGTGTTGTCCTCCTTGGATCCTTTCTGTTGGGGATTCTGTGTATTTCCATGGTCTGTTTGATTATTTCCTCCCCCAGTTTGGGTAAGTTTTCAGCAATTATTTCTTCAAAGACACTTTCTATCCCTTTTCCTCTCTCTTCTTCTTCTGGTACCCCTACAATACGGATATTGTTCCTTTTGGATTGGTCACATAGTTCTCTTAGTATTGTTTCATTCCTGGAGATCCTTTTGTCTCTCTCTACGTCAGCTTCTATACGTTCCTGTTCTCTGGTTTCTATTCCTTCAATGGCCTCTTGCATCTTATCCATTCTCCTTATAAATCCTTCCAGGGTTTGTTTCACTTCTGTGATCTCCTTCCTGACATCTGTGATCTCCCTCCGGACTTCATCCCATTGCTGTTGCATTTGTCTCTGCATCTCCATCAGCATCTTCATGATTTTTATTTTGAATTCTTTTTCAGGAAGACTGGTTAGGTCTGTCTCCTTCTCAGGTGTTGTCTCTGTGATCTTTGCCTGCCTGTAGTTTTGCCTTTTCTTGGTGATAGAGATAGTTTGCAGAACTGGTACGAGTGACAGCTGGAAGAGCTTTCCTTCTTGTTGGTTTGTGGCCTTCCTCTCCTGGGAGAATAGCGACCTCTAGTGGCTTGTGCTGAGCAGCTGCATGCAGGCGGGGCTTCTGATTCTTGCCTGGCCCCTATGGAGTTTATCTCTGCTGTTGCTGTGGGCATTGCCTGGCTTGGGCTGCTGCTCCAAAATGGTGGAGCCCCATTGGAGGGGGAGTGGCCGGGAGGCTATTTATCTCCATAAGGGGCCTCTGTGCTCCCTGCTGCCCAGGTGGTTAGAGTGCCCAGAGATCCCCAGATTCCCTGCCTCTGGACTAAGTGTCCTGCCCTGCCCCTTTAAGACTTCCAAAAAGCACTCTCCAAACCAAAACAACAGCAACAAAAAATAAATAAATAAATAATTAATAAAAAAAAAAAGAAAAGAAAAACGCACAATTTTCTTTGTCCTCAGGCACCGGTCTCAGGCACCCGCTCACCGGTCTTGCTTCCCTGTTTCCCTAGTATTGGGGTCCCTGTCCCTTTAAGACTTCCAAAAAGCACTCGCCAAAAAAAAAAAAAAAATGGCCACTCCCGTTTCTTTGTTCTCCGTCATCAGCCTCAGGCACCTGCTCACCGGTCCTGCCACCCTGTTTCCCTAGTATCCAGGACCCTGCTCATGCACTGTGTCTGCGCTCTGGTCCGGATGGCTGGGTCTGGGTCTTCATCAGTCCTGGGCTCCTTCTCCCTCCCTACTGACTCCCGTCCTCCCGCCGGGAGCTGGGGGGAGGGGCACTCAGGTCCCGCTGGGTGGGGGCTTGTATTTTACCCCCTTGGTGAGGCACTGGGTTCTCGCAGGTTTGGATGTGGTCTGGATGTTGTCCTGTGTCCTCTGATCTCTATTTTAGGAAGAGTTGTCTTTGTTATATTTTCATAGATATATGTGGTTTTGGGAGATTTCTGCTGCTCTACATGCCGCCATCTTGGCTCCACCCAACCATTTTTAAATGTACAGTTGAGTAGTGTTTATGTTCACATTGTTAGACAACCAGTCTCCAGAATGCTTTCATTTTACAAAACTGAAACTCCATACCCAGTGAAGAACAACTCCCAATTTCCCTTTCCTCCAGCATTCTTATTTGTTTCTATGAGTTTGACTATAGATATCCCATGTAAGTGAAATCATACAGCATTTGTCTTTATCTGACTGGCTTATTTCACTTAGCATAATGTCGTCAAGGTTCATCCCTTTTGTAGCCTGTGACAGGATTTCCTTACTTTTTAAGGATCGATAATATTCCCTTGTATGCACATATATTTTGTTTATCCCTTCATATGCTGATGGACATTTGGACAGTTTCCACCTTTTAGCTATTGTGAATAAAGCTGCTTTAATATGTGTATACATTTAATGACTTCTAAAAAATGATTTTTAATGACTTTAAGGCCATTGTTAATGTTGCAGCTCTGTTTACTTTTTACTTCTAAAAACAACTTGGCTGCCCTTGGGTATAGTATCTTCAGAAAGAAGCAGCTCCTTCCTCCTTCCTTCTTTATAGGATTACAGGTGTTTTTGAAAAAAAATAAGACAGTAATAAAGAGGCTCATCCTCAGAAATTATATTATGACTAGAAACTTGGCCCAGAAGCCCTACTCTCCATTCCAATACTGGCAGAAATAAACAGGGGTACTTGCCCTGTGTCTGTATGAATAAATGAATGAACACCAGGAAGAAGACAAAATCTAACATCCCCCATTACAAATTTCTCTTCCTATTCATAATATATACTCAACACTAATGCACTTGCTGGCTCTTTTTTTAGTGTCAAAATATATGTCTTCTTTTTGATAGCCACACAACATTAAGATTGATCTAATCCAAATAGTTCTTAAATTATCATGAAATTTTCGGTTAAAGTCATATTCCAAATTTTCTTTCCCAGGCAGAAGTCCTTCATTCATAAATTCCTCTGTAGTCCAGCAGAAAATTCAAAACAACAAGGACTGCTTAGAAATTACAGTTACTCAACACATATCATATTGCTCAATGGCCTCAATTGATAATTGAACTGGAAATACATCTTTCATATTGTTCTGCTTTTGTGTTAATGAGTTGGAGGCAATAAGGTTGGTTCACAGGGCCACAAAAACAGTCTTCTCTTGTGTATAAATCAAACCAACACTGTACCAACAACAGCCTAGCTAAACTGTTGGTGAGACTTTTACCTTTTAGTGTGTATTTTAGTAATTGACTTCTAAACACAAGATGATAAAACAATTAGAGTAAGTTACCTGAAAGCAATAACGTGCTTTGACTTACAATCATTTATTTCATCTTCTGTGATGAATCTATGGAATTGTCCAACTAATTCATGAATGTATAAAGAAAGTTCCTTAATTAACCTATGGTTATGGTTTTCTTCTCTGGCTTTATCACAAACTTTTAAGTTGGTTTTTATACCTCATTCTAAAGACTTGACCGACAAATCCATCACTTCTGGTCAGACTTCTAACATTCACTCTGGTATCAGCATGAGGAATTGTTTGCCAAAGGATGGCTAGGGTGATTCTAAGATGGAAAGGACATTCCCAGGAAAAGTAAAGATGCAACTTTCTGTGGGGTACAGAAAACACTGGGGTTACCAGAGAAAACTTAGAGGAAGATACAGGCATGCCTTGCTTCACTGTGCTTTGCTTTATTGTGTTTCATAGATAATTGCACTTTTTTTTTTTTTTTACAAATTGAAGGCTCATGGGGACCCTGCATAGAACAAGTCTGTCAGCACCATTTTTCCAACAGCATTTGCTCCCTTTGCTTCTGTGTCACATTTTAGTAATCCTCACCATATTTCAAAGTATTTTTATTACTATTATATTTGAAATGGTGATTTGTGACTGGTGAACTTTAATGTTACTATTGTATTTGTTTTGGGGCCCCACGAATTGTGCCTATATAACATGGCAAACTTAATCAGTAAGTGTTGTATGTGTTCTGACTGCTCCACAGATCTGCCATTCCATCGCTCTCCCTCTCCTCAGGCCTCCCTATTCTCTGAGATGCAACAATATTGAACTTAGGACAATTAATAACCCTACAATAGACTCTAAGTGTTTAAGTGAGAAGAAGAGTGCATGTGCATCACTTTAAATCAGAAGCTAGAAATGATTAAACTTAGTGAGGCATGCATGTCAAAACCCTAGACAAGCTTAAAGCAGGTCTTCTTACACCAAACAACCAAGTTGTCAATGTAAATGAAAAGTGCTTGAAAGAAATTAAAAGTGCTACTCCAGGGAACACATGAATGATAAGAAAGCAAAACAGCCTTATTGCTGATAGGGACAACATTTTAGTGGTATGGATAGATCAGACCAGCCACAACTTTCACTTAAGGCAAAGCCTAATTAGCATAGATTGGTTCATGAGGTTTAAGGAAAGAATCTCCAAAATATAAAATTGCAAGTTGAATTAAAACCACAATGAGATATCACCTCACACCAATTAGGATGGCCAACATCCAAAAGACAAACAATGACAAGTGTTGGCGAGGATGTGGAGAAAGGGAAACCCTCCTACACTGCTGGTGGGAATGTAAGCTAGTTCAACCATTGTGGAAAGCAGTCTGGAGGTTCCTCAAAAAACTAAAAATAGAAATACCATTTGACCCAGGAATTCTACTCCTAGGAATTTACCCTAAGAATGCAGTTTTGAAAAAGACAGATGCACCCCTATGTTTATCGCAGCACTATTTACAATAGCCAAGAAATGGAAACAACCTAAGTGTCCATCAGTAGATGAATGGATAAAGAAGATGTGGTACATATACACAATGGAATATTATTCAGCCATAAGAAGAAAACAAATCCTACCATTTACAACAATATGGATGGAGCTAGAGGGTATTATGCTTAGTGAAATAAGCCAGGCAGAGAAAGACAAGTACCAAATGATTTCACTCATCTGTGGAGTATAACAATAAAGAAAAAACTGAAAGAACAAAAGAGCAGTAGACTCACAGAACCCAAGAATGGACTAACAGTTACCAAAGGGAAAGGGACTGGGGAAGATGGGTGGGAAGGGAGGGATAAGGGGAAAACGGGGCATCATGATTAGCACACATAATGTAGGGCGGTGGACACATGGGCAAGGCAGTATATATAGAGAAGACAAGTAATGATTCTATAGCATCTTACTACGCTGATGGACAGTGACTGTAATGGGGTATGTGGGGGGGAACTTGATAATAGGGGAAGTCTAGTAACCATAATGTTGTTCAAGTAATTGTACATTAACGATATAAAAAAAAATTGCAAGGTGAAGCCCCAAGTACTAATGTAGAAGCTGAAGCAAGTTATCCAGAAGATCTAGCTGAGATAATTAAATGGAGGTGGCTCACTAAACAACAGATTTTCAATGTAGATTAAATAGCCTTCTGTTAGAAGAAGATGACATCTAGGACTTCCATAGCTAAAGAGGAGAAGTAAATTCCTGGCTTCAAAGCTTCAAGGAACAGGCTGACTCTCTCATTAGGGGCTATAGCAGCTAGTGATTTTAAGTTAAATTTCATGCTCATTTACTATTCTGAAAATCCTAGGGCCCTTAAGAATTATGCTAAATGTACTCTGTTGTTGGTCTATAAATGGAACATCAAAACCAAGATGTGAGCACATCTGTTTACATCACAGTTTGCTGAATATTTGAAGCCCACTGTTGAGACCTACTGATCAGAAAAAAAAAGGTTCCTTCCAAGATACTACTGCTCATTGACAATACATCCGGTCACCCAAGAACTCTGACTGAGATGTACAAGATTAATGTTGTTTTCTTGCCTGCTAACACAACATCCATTCTACAGACCATGAATTAAACAGCTATTTTGACTTTCAAGTCTTATTCTTAAGAGATACATTGTATAAGGCTATATAGATGCCATAGATATTGATTCCTCTGATGGATCTTGGCAAAGTAAAATGGAAATCTTCTAGAAAGGATTCACCATTCTAGATGCTTAATGGACCATTTGTGATTCATGGATGAGGTCAAAATATCAACATGAACAGAAATTTGGAAGAAGTTGATTCCAACCCTCATGGATGACTTTTTGAGAGGTTCAAGACTTCAGTGGAGGCAGTAACTGCAGATATGGTGGAAAGAGCAAGAGAACTAGAATTAGAAATTCAGCCTGAAGAGGTGATTGAATGGCTGCCATCTCATGATAAAACTTTTACAGATTTAAAGGAGTTTCTTCTCATGAATGAGAAAAAAAAAGATTTCTGGAGATAGATCTACTCCTGGTGGAGCTGCTATGAAGATTGTTGAAATGACAACATAGGATTTAGGCTATTACATAAATTCAGCTGATAAAGCAGCAGCAGAGTTTGAGAGGATTGACTCCAATTTCGAAAGAGGTTTCCTGTGGGTTAAATGATATCAAACAGTGTTGCATGCTACAGAGAAATCATTCATGAAGAGAAGAGCCAGTGTATGTGGCAAACTTCATTTTTATCTTATTTTAAGAAATTGCCCCAGCCACCCCAACCTTCAGCAACCACCACCCAGATCAGGCAGCAGCCATCAACATCAAGGCAAGACTCTCCCTCCATCAGCCAAAAGACTACAACTCACAGTAAACTTGGATGACAAGTTACAATTTTGTAACACTAAAGTATTTTTAATTAAGGTATGTACATTGTTTTTTTTTTAGACATAATGCCACTGCACACATAATAGACTACAGTATAATGTGAACAAATGAAACCAAAGATTAATTTGACTTGCTTCATTGCAATATTAGCTTTATTGCAGTGGTCTAGAACCAAACCTGCAACCTCTCTGACATATGCCTGGAAATTGGAAAGCCAATACATTATTATTGTGCCTGATTCTAACATAGACACAATGTGAAGTTCTACCATTAATCATACAAACTGTACTCTTGTGAAGAAAGAAGCCGCTTATGCTTAGGTCCCCAAGACAAGAACCATCACATAACATTAAGCAGTGCACAGCCACACAATGGTATGTGGTGGCCCTACCCAAAACACTTCTGAAAATTTGTTTAGAGATTGCAATGAGTTTTAAGTAGTGGTTTGTGGTAATGGCTATTTATACATGCATTGCCCTGTTTTTTTAAATGTACTGGGCAATTAATTAGCAAATAAATATGGGCTGAGGTTTTTTTCCTGTAAAATATACAAAGCACTCCATTGTTGAGGCAACCGTTATAAAATATTTAATAAAGACTCTACTTTAGTATATTTTTCCGAATAGTTTCAGTTGCACCAATTCACAAGGAACAACAATAAAACACAACTATTATTATGACTATTATTTCTAAAGAATTTACAACATAGCCCTACATTCTTTGCCACATCACTGAGGCAGACTTAGAGGCAATTATCAACTAAGGCATTTCACACAGAGAAGCTGTGATTCAGAAAGATTTTGGAACTTGCCAAGGACACAAAGTAAAATTAATTAATTAATTAATTTAAAGTATGGAGGAAAGAGAAGATATAGGAAAGGAAAAGAGGAGAGGAGAGGGAAGGGGAGGAGAAAGGAAGGAAGGAAAAAAATTGCAATAGAATTTATGTCTCCAGATGTTTCCATACTGGGATTTTTTTTCCCATTAAAACCACTTTCTACCTACCAATCTTAAATTATTACTCACCTAGAATAAGCACTTCTAAAAGCTGTTTTAATGAGATTAAAACCACTTCATGAGTGTTTTTTATTCCCCACAAAGTCCATGAACTTTTGACAGTATAAGAAAATAAAAAAGCATTTGTTGTATTTAAAAAATTAGTACCATCTCCCTTCCATCCTACAAAAAGACAGATTGTACTGAATTTGCAAAAAAAAAACTATCTGTCTAAAACTTGTTGCCTAAAAGCAGACAATGAGAATTCATAAGTACCTTTTATGTGCCCCACATTGTGCTATGGAAATACTAAAAAAGTACAAATGTGGTCCCTGCCCTCAACAACCTTACAATTCATTCAACCAGCCAAGCAGCTCACCAGCCAACGTGTAAGTATCCCACATTTTAGGCACTGGGAATAAAGAGATGACTGTTGTATTATCCCCACTATTAAAAGAACTTCATAATCTAGTGAGGAACCAGATTGTACAAGGCTAATTATAATACGTGTTGAAACCTTGTTACAATGGTAACACGTAAAAGAAAGCAATGTATTTTCCTTGGGAACGGTAGTCTCCTGAGAATGTCTCACAGAGGAGAGAATAAGGAGCTAGGTCTTGAAAGTTAATAGGATTTTATCTAGAAAAGAACAGATACAAGAACATTTCTTGAAAAGAAAAGAGGATGAACTAAAGCATGGAAGCTTAAGAATGGAGGATATTCACAGGGGAGTTTGGAGATGGTGCTGGAGAGGTGGAGAAATCAAACTGTACAGAGCCTTAAAGGAATGTTTCATTTCATAGGAAATGGAGAGCTGTTGAAGGGTTCCAAACAGAAATGAGTCTATATTTCAAATAGTTAATTCCAGGAGCAGCATGGGAGATAACTGTAAGGTGAAAAAGAGACAAGTTGGTAGGCTATGTCATTACTCCAGCACTGCCCGATAACATTTTCTTCAGTGATAGAAATATTCTGTATCTGTGCTGTCCAATATGTGGCTATTGAACACTAAAAATTTAAACTGCCACATGGCTGCCGTATTGGACAGTACAGAGACATCTTAGAGAAGCTAGCACTTTAGTTAAGCCTTAAAATAGGTTTTCCCAACTGTGGGTTGCAATTGATGGGTTAAGAAACTGATGTGGTAGCTCAAAATTAAGATTTTTTTTAAATGAACAAGAGAGTAACATAGAATACAGCAGAACTGAAGAGAACAGAATAGAAAATAATAAGCACCACAGAGTTTATTTTGAGAGATACAGTTGTATGGCTATGTATGTCTGTGTGTGTGCACCCTGAATCACAGTGTAAAATATACTTCTCCTCTTTTTTGTGTTTAAAATATTTAAAGGACAGTCCTTTATGGAAGATATTATTTAACTATGTTCAGAGTTATTAGGAAGAGTTCTCCAAAAGGGCAGAACAACATAAGCAAATTTTGCTGGAGTTTAGAATAGGGGTAACTGTAGACCTTTCAAGACTATCCTGATTTTTTTTTCTGCCTTCAAAAATTTTAATACACTTTCTTGTTTAGAACAGTTTTAGACTCAGAAAACTAAGATAGTACAGAAAGTTCCCATTTACCCTGCACCCAGTTTACCTACTAACATCTGACATTAGTATGTCAGGCTCTTTTGGGTTATGACAGCCCTTCACACATTGCTTGTCTTTGATGACTGAGAGTTTTAAGGAGGGCTGGTCAGGTATTTTGTAGGATGCCCCTCTATTCAAATTTGTCTGATATTTTTTCTCATGATTAGCCTGAGGCTGTGGGTTATTTGGAGAAAGACCATAGCAGTAAAGTGCCATTTTCAGACCGTGATATCATGGATACAAACTGTCAATATGATTTATCACTGTTGATATTGGCCTTGATTGGCTGACTGAAGAAGTTCTTATCAGTGTTCTCCACTGTGGATTTACTCTTTTTCTTTTATCCCCCTTTCCATACTTTACCCTTTGGAAAGAAATCACTCTGCTCCTTTTAAAAATGAATTAATTAAAGGGAAGAATGAACTTGGGTAAGGCATATTGAGTCCTTTCCAAAGAAAGCTACTCCTGAGTACAGACACAGTCTCTTTTTTGTAGATACAGCATCTCTCTCTGCAGCAGGCAGGACACTTTCTCACTTCTCAGATTTTTAGGTTCCAACTAGGGAACAAAAAAAATTTTAAAAGCTGGCTGATTGACATAGAATTCCAAAATAAATTGGGAAGGAGTTAACGCAAAATTGATTGCAGTCCTTCTGACTTCTCACTTCAGCCCCAGATTCTTGACATTTTAGAATTAAATGTAAACCAAAAACCTGTGTTAGATTTTTAATTTTATCCCCAGGAGGGAACATGCATTTCTAACTTTTTCAACATTTTAATGTATAGAAAGGGAAATCTCTTAGTGAAGAAACCCAAAGATGCAGAGTACTTTCTTTAGGTGGAGGAAGGCTGCAGAATCAAGTCATCTGCAATATCCCCAGGGTAAACTCCACCCTGCCAAGTCAGCTGCTGCTCATCTCTCCCTGCAGTTGCCTAACTTTCTACCACTCCCAATCCCATGGACAAAAGCAAACAAAGAACGTCCTGAGCAAGCCAGCCTCTACTTTTGTTACAGATACTTTTGCATATTCCTCTTGGAATGCTCACACACATGGGTTTATGTAAACTCGTGGATTTTTTTTTTTTTATTGCTTGGTTTATTCTAACTTTCTTCTCCATTCAGGCCAGAACAAAGTCCTGCCCCTGAGTAATGTGGATCATAAGTCCCAGTTCTTCTCCCTTTCATTCTGGGAGAGGAGATGAAGCTTTATCTCCTTCCCCTTTATCTGTGTACAAATCTAGTGAGAAAAAAAATCATCTCCAATTGATAAAAGAGCTATGACATTCAGAAATAAAAAATAATCACTTACTCTCCAATCAACTGTGAGATAACTTCTTAGGAACTTCTAAGTCCTTCCTATTTTTCACTGTCCCACTACCCCTATTCATTCAGTGGAGTCTATTTAGGATTCAGTCTCCCTCTGAGTCCTGAGATTCTAATAATCTTCTCTATCTTCTTCCTTTCAACCTGGTAAAACTTTGCTTTGGGCCTTTCAACCATGCTAAAATGTACATTACTAACAAGCACCTTAGTTTTTTCCAGTTCCCAGTAATATTTGTAATAAATGGCATTCAGACCTTCATTTGGCTATAAGAGAATCTGAATTGTAGGATTTCAGCAAAAAGTCTTGATTAATGGAAGAGTCAAGTCTGGGGAAATTGGAAGAGGGTGGGGCTGAGGTCTTCTAGATATCCTACACACCTGTGTACAGTTGCACCCTTGCTCAACTTTGAGTCTTTGAAGACCACGGAAAACCTCCATGGGAATTTTTATTTCTTTCATCTAATGTCAATTCACAAAACACAGAGTATTCCTCACCTGGTCCAGTCACCAATTTGGTTTGACACACCAATTTAATGTTAACCAACTTAATGTTAGTCCTGTAGGCACAGTCCTTTTCTTTAAAATTACCAATTTGGTGGGGATCTCTACAGTCCATCCAGCAACTAACATTCTAGGATTCCACTTTAGCTACCTAATAGATATGATAAATATTGTCTATAATGTGTATTGGCAGAATAGACTCGGCTGAACTATAATCCTTGAGGGTAACAGCCATGACTGTTTCAGTCACCATGGAATCTCCAGTTCCTGGTGCAGTTACCAGCATGTCGATAATTATTTCAATAACTAAAAAGAAGGAAAGGAGGGATGAAAGGCTCTCTCCAGTCAAATTCTATCTTCCTGTTCTATGTACTTCCTCCATGGGCAAATCCCTTGAATTGATGCTTTATTTGCATTTCTGCTAATCCTCACAACCCTAAACAAAGAGGATTATTATCTCCATTTTACAGGTGAGAATACTGAGGCCCAAAACAATTAAGTAACTGGGCCAAGGTTACACAACCAGTAAGTAGAGGAGTCGAGACTTGAACTTTATCTTTATTCCCAGTCTCATAGTCTGCATTATGCAAACATAATAAAAGCACTTTCTAAACTACAAATAATCCTATGAAAATATAAACTGTTTTATTATTATTACTAGAAAAATTGACAAATCAAATCCATTAGGCAGCTTACAATGTGGTCCTACCTCGATCCTCCTGAAGAAGACTTTGTCATTTTTAAAACCATGGTACAGATGTGGAGAAAAGGGAACCCCATTGTACTGTTGGTAAAAATGTAAATTGGTGCAGCCATTACAGAAAGCATGGAAGTTTCTTGAAAAACTAAAAATAGAAATACCATATGACCCAGAAATTCCACCTATTTACCTGAAGAAAACAAAATCACTAATTGAAAAAGATACACTGTTATATTTATTGCAACATTATTCACTATAGCCAAGATATGGAAGCAACCTAAGTGTCCAATTGTAGATAGAGAAGATGTGGTACAAATATACAATAGAATAGTACTCATAAAAATGAAATCTTGCCATTTGCAACATGGACAGACCTAGAGGGTATTATGCTAAATGAAATCTAACAGAGAAAACAAATACCATATAATTTCACTTATGTATAGAATCTATAAAACAAATGAACAAAAAAAATTGAAATAGACTCATTAACACAGAGAACAGGTTGATGATTGCCATGGGGAGAAGAGTTGGGGGATAGAGAAAATAGATGAAGAGTATAAAGAGGTACAAACATTCAATTATAAAATAAATTAGTCAAGGGGATGAAAGTACAGCATAGGGACTATAGTCAATAATATTGTAACATCTTTGTATGTTGACAGACAGAATTACACTTATCATGGTGAGCATTTTGTAATGTATATAACTGTTGAGTCACTATGTTGTATACCTGAAACCAATATTGTACATCAACTATATTTCAATTAAAAAATGAAAAAAAACTAAAAAAAAAAACATAAATAAAACCATGGCCCACAAAATGTCTTCCCTAATCCATTCCTAGGCAACAGTGTTGGTTTCATAATTCATTCCTCTAGGTAATAGTGTTGACATATGCCCAACCCCCAACTTCTTACACAGAGCTACTGTGTTGCATTCACTTGAGGGCATCATCACACAGCTTCAGCTAGAGTCGTAACCATCCAGGCCACTGTACTCCTGAAGACACCCACTAACTGCTTAGGCAATGCCACCTCTGAATGCACAACCTTGTTAAAGACATAAGAGGGTTTTTTAAATCATCAAGCTCAGAGGGAAAATTTAACAAACAAAAAAAAAGAACTATTCCCTCCCTTTTTTCCATATACAGAGAATCATCATTTTAAAGCATATAACTAAAAACAAAATCCATGGTGTGCTGGAATACTCATGTTAAGTCCTTTGTTTAGCTTTGCTGGGATATGGCATTAGGTCTTTAAGAACTGGGAAAATTAATTTCCCATTTTCTTATGAAAAATCAAGACTTTAAGATGCTTGTTGTCATCTAGTACTAGGTTACCTATGAATAATTAATTTCATGGCATGTCTGTCACCTTATTTCCCCAAATTCAGCCTCTTTTCCTATATTCCTTCTTAGTATTGTTCCATGACCTTTCCTCCCATTTAGGGCTCATTCCTGGCTCCTCATTCACTGCATGTTTGTTATATGGCTCAATTTGTTGCTGCCTGGAGGGCATCTCCTGTCTGTGATGCCATTTTAGGATAGATTTCTTCTGAAGCATATACTATTCAAAAGAAAGCACATAGTACTCAAAATGTATTTGTCAATGAATTAATGAATTCTTCTACCCACATTACTCATCTTAAGAAGAGTTTTTTATTTTAAAAAATGCTTGCATGAAGTCCTATAGAAGATTAAACAATGGACTCAAGAGCAAGTAGAAATATATTACCTAAGCAAATCTGGAACCTAAAGATAGTGCATATTCTAACAGTAGGTTCTAGCAGATGGTTTACCAATAATAACCAACTCTCTGTCTTCTCAGCTTTTCATAATAAGAAATAATGAATAAACAATCTTTAAAATTGCTTTTCATCAACAAGGGAAAAAAGAATCAAAGAAATGGGAGAAATCAATGCTTTTGGTGACTTTCAGACTTCATGAGACTAGAGTGAGTTGTGACAATAAAAGCACCTCTTACATGCCAGAGCTGGCTACTGAGAGGGCTGAGAAATGATACACAGAACTGTGGAAATATGTGAGAAAAAAATTGTTTAATCTTAATTTTTTAATTATTAGCAGTATGTGACCATGGTCTTACCAGGTATACTACCTCTGGTGTAATACATATTGGTTATGCTTTAAATTTGTCATTGTCTTGACTGATTAATTTTTACAGCTTAAAATAAACATTGCCCCACAGTTTTATGGCTCAGGAATCTGGGCACCTGTGCCTCTGGCTCAGGGTCTCTCACAAGACTACAATCAAGGTGTCCACTGGGGTTGCTCAGGCAAGAAATTTAATTTTAGAAGAGAAAGCAGTGGCCAGGCAATTAATTAGTCTATTTTTCAAAGCATAAAGTGTGTAGAGATAAAGTTGATATTTTTAAATGAGTAATTTATCTAATTTATAAAAGTGAAAAGACTATTAAGAATATTTTAAGCAGACGTTCAGTATACAGTTGATTCTGAATGAGTAATGCCAGGGAAAGCAGAGGCATAGATTTTATGAAATGATTGGGATTCAAAATCTTTTCAACTTGGCCTTAGAATGCAGGGAAGGCAAAATATCTGTGTGAGCTTAAAGCCTCATCCTCTCAAATCCACCACAGCATTCCCTTATAAAAAACCTCTGGAGCCACCTTTACTCATAGGATAGCAGCCTACGCAGCTAGTCCCAACTAGGTGTTTGGTCTTACTCTGCCATCCCCTCCTCTTCCGTTTTCTCATACTCCCAGTCTCCCTTCCCAGACCTCTGTGCTCCATTCCCTGCCCACATTGACCACCTACCAAGCTCCTTCCCATCTTTACACTTTGTACAAACACAAGCTGACCCCTCTGTCTTAGCCATTCTCCCCACCTGACCACCCATTTTATCTGACTTAAATTATCCTTTGGATCTTGTCTCAAATGTATCTTCCCAGAAACTTGCTCAGACTGGATCAAGTCTCCCACAGACTCTTATGAACTGCTCTTTTCCTTAGGACATAATGTAGTTTGACAATTATATATTTGTATATATTATTTGATTGCTACCTGTCTCCCCAACTGGACTAAGCTTCCAGAAGAAAAGGGTCCGTGCCTGTCTCAGCCATCATTCTCTCACTGAGCACAGCCTAGAACTTGATACCTGATGAATGGACTATCATTCTCCTGGCCAGGCATGGCCCCAAACTCTGTCTAGGTAATGAAGAAGCAAGTGTGGGTAACCATGAATGGGATTTTTTTTAAGATTAGTTTGAAATATACAGTTGCCTAGTGGGACATTCTAAAAGCGCAAATAGTGATAACTTCTCCAATTTTCTCCATTTTGGCCTATCAGTGAACAATCTTAGTTGCTTGCATAATGTCACTTAGTGAAATTATCACTCCTTCTGTCACTCATTCTTCCAAGACCCAACTCTATTGGCCTTTGCTCTTTCTCTGTAATCTGAGCTAAGAATGAAAAAGAACATTGGAGGCAACTTTTCACCAATGTCAACCTACCAGGGCAAGGCATTTAAATCCAATTACTTAGTTCTCACTCTGGCTTCTAGGAAAGATGGGAGGTTGGCATTTCTTTTCATAGGAAAGTAAAATTACTTGTTTGTTTTGTCTGCTACTTATTTGGATTATCCTGGCCATTATTACAGATAATCGCAACCTGGTAACACAAAAACTTTCCATTTTAAGTTTTAAGGAATGGAGAGACCATTCCAAAAGCCAAGTTCCCAGATGCCAGCCAAGAGCCAGACTTGCAAGCAGTCCCTTCTAAAGATAGCAGCCTTAGGCTTGCCATATTAATTCTTTTCTGCACACCATTCTTTAAATCTTCTTCTAGACTATATGCTGTAGGAAAAAGAAAACTCACATTTATCTCTCTGTGTATACATGGTTCAAGAAAATGTGGCTAGCCTCAATCTTTACATATTATCACTAGAATTATTATTAGCAATTATCATTTTTGGATAAATTTTACTATTAAAACATCATCCTCTCAAACCTACCACAGCATTCCCTTGTTAAAAACCTCAGAGCCCCACTCATTCACAGGATAAAGACAAAATACTTAGCTTACCTAACTAGGCCCTACAGTGTTTGGTGTCACTGTGTCCTTCCCATAATATTGTCATTAATAATATTGTTGCAATTAACTATAATAGTAATCATTATTGTTTATGGCAATATAATTCCTGTGATTAATATATTGTGTATTATGTCTATGTAATATTCTCACTAATAATTCATTCCTTGATAGTTAACATTCTTTGAAAGGTTTTAACAGAATGAGATCATAAAATCCTAATGAGATTCTTTGTTAGGTTCCTTGCTTTATTTTTTCTTCTAATCTGTTACCTTCTTCTACAGGACAGACTTTCTGCAGCTTAACAGAGCCAACCATGGATTTCAGGCGTGTGAAGGACTATTTGTCCTGGCTCTACTATCAATACCAAATCATTAGCTGCTGTGCAGTCTTGGAACCCTGGGAGCAATCCATGTTCAATACCATCTTACTAACGATTTTTGCTATGGTGGTGTACACCGCCTATGTTTTTATCCCAATCCACATTCGTCTGGCTTGGGAATTTTTCTCTAAAATATGTGGTTATCACAGTACAATTTCTAATTGAGCTTGTTTGCATTCTGTGAATTGGCATTACCTATGTATATGTTCCTTACAACTTATTTAGGTGAATGCTGTGTCTTCTTTGACTACCTGAACTGAAAAGCTCTCTCTTCTATGCATTCTTATATCCTGCCTGAAATTTGAGATAAATGTCTCTTTAGGTTCTTTTGTACATGTTACATAGCAGACCATACATAGGTAATACAGTGACCTTACCTCATATATCATATTCTCTCAACTTCAATCTGTAACTTTAGATATTTTTTCTTAATCAGGGAATTTCATATAAAACTTTTCTGGGAAGTAGACTCATAAGAGACCTACCAGAACCATATTTAAAATGCTCCCTTGATGCCTATTCTATATTAAAGGATATATTTTTTAAAATTTGTTTATAGGCTACTGTCACAAGTATCCTATCCTTATTTACAATATATAAAAAGGTGTGCATAAATTATATGAGCCCCCCAAAGTCTTATTTTCTAGTAAACTGCTGATACCTAAAATCCTTTTACTTCAAGTGCAAAAGAATAATTCGGAGGCAATTATTTCCTTTCAGACATGGTTCATGAATTGCTTCAAATGCCTCTGAAAGTCTGGCTTTACAGCAGTTTAAAATCAACAATGTTGATTTTAGATAACCAAGTAAGTATTAAAATACAAAACAATTTTAAGTGTAAGAAATAAACTATAATCAAAGTAAATTCAGATATTGTGACTTGTAATGCTGCCTTGCCTTGCATGCTGCAGAGAGAGGGAAAGAGAAAAGGAATTACTGTCTTTCTGTGCTTTCACTCAGTGGAAGGCAGAAGGGGGGCATGGGAGAGAGAGCATATATTGGGCCACAGGAAGTAAACCTAATAAATAGGCTGGAAGTAATATTCTACCAGCAGCAACTCGACAGCTCCAGTTAAATGCTTTGATATAGCGGCTTCTTTGCAGAGCAAAACCAAGATTTATTAAATTTCCTTCAAAGTATTTATCTTAAAAACAAATACAAGTTTTTAATTATACTGTTGAATCAAATGTGAATGCCAAAGACCAAACCTTGCAACTTTTCTTTCCTCTCAATAAATATTAATGTTATTAATTCAGGAGGGTAAATGTAAATAATTTTTTGACAATATTTGCACCCATGTTTGTATTATGGAAAAAACAATTTCCAAGATGGGCTAGAGAAAAAGAGGGTTGGCATGCCAAATGAACTTGCATGTTTTTAAAAAAAACAAAAACTGTTTTGAAGATGAATCATATCTGAACATGTACTTGGTGATTTTTGCAAAATTAAAGTATGTATAATTTTATAAATAAAATATCCACCTCCTGATTTGCTTTTTCCTCATATTACACTAAATATCTAGATTTATATCCATATTCTTCTCAAACTTATCATTTCTTACTAACCCAATGTGGCAACTGATTTTAAACAGTAGGGTAAAGCTAATACTTATCAAGGGTCTTAGCCACGATGGGCATATTGTACATGTTGGAGTAGTTATTTGGGTCTCAGAGTAAGGTAAAAGAACATGGAACTTAGAATAAGGTACATTTCTTGTTTAGCTACTAGTGGCAAAGCAAGGAATTGTCAGGACTATGATGGATCATAAGTATTTGCTACACGGAAGCCCATGGGATGACACTGAGACCAAATGAAAGTTGATGGGATGGGGGTCACCAACATGTTAAAAAGCAGAACCCTGTCAAATAAAAGGAGTAAGAGTATGAAGAAACAGCCAAGATCAGAAGAATAATAAGCCCAGGTGTCAGCTTCCACCTTTGCTCTTATCTAGGTGCTATGCTCACCAATTTCTATGCTGTCCAGGCCCTTATGCCTATTTTGAAAGATCGCTTTCACTTCTAAATATTTAACAGAGGCTTCTCAGTTAAGCATGAACTTGGATGCATTCCCAGTTCACAATGATTCAACACCCTTATATGGACCCCTGCTATGTACTATTGGAATTCAATCACAAAGATACTGCTTTGAACTTCTTAAAATCCTCCTAAAATTAAGAATTAAAATACATGTGAACAGACACAGTAAAGCTTAATAAAGGATATTGCAAAGCACTGCCCCAGGCTATCACTTTGAAGGTGTGCATATCCTCTAAGCAATCAAAATAATAAACACAGGGTCCAAAAAATATAACCACAGTTTAGAAAAAAAAAACCTGACTGTATACAGAAGGGAAGAAAGCTCTACCTGTCCTGCTTGATCTATCAATTTTCTAGACAAGACAGAGATGCTCTTTACCTTGATGATAGTTAGCCTAGATTAGAAGCACTTTTTATATGCTTTTCCTTTGCTTCTATTATTTGTTATTTCAATGGTGTGTAGAGAACTTTTAAAAAATGAAGAGCCAAAAATTTCATGGTTCAAATGGGCATCCATTTGTCACTCACTAAACTAGTTAACATAAAATATTCCTTCATAGGTATTGGCTGAGTCAACAATTGCTTTTATCTATTATGTAACAAAAAATACAAAATACCCAGAAAACAGGCAATTTTAACATCAGAATAACATTGGTCAGTCTTTATTAGTAAGTAGTGTACACACACACAAAAAAATCTTTAATCCACATTTTCTACTTCTTTCTTCTTCCACACTAACATATTTAGGTCCTATCAAGAGTAGAGCATGTACCCCTGGAAGGCAGGAAATGTGTTCTTATTTCTGAATCCCCAGTAACTAGCCCATGCCTGGTACAGAACTTAGCAGATACACATCCTAGGGAACATTACATAGTTCCTTATACACTATGTCCACAGAGAAACAAGGAAGTCCAGTATTTATATTAGGCAAATCTTAGAATGGACACTTCCAGCCTTCAACCAAAGGAATAATATTCACTCACTTATTCACTCATTCAACAAGTATACTAAAATATTAAAATATCCATATATTGATGGGTAGATAGGTAAATGGAGAGATGGATAGATATGTGATAAAGAAAGCACAGTAGAAACTACATGGGAGGTACATGAACCCCACATCAGTTGGCTTGGATTCCCACTCAGTGATGAGACTAGAGAAAGGGACAGGGAGGAAGGGGAGAGAAAAAGATCGGGGGAGGGTAAGGAAGAGAGGAAAAGAGGGAAAGAAGAAGCACTACCTTTTGTTTTCTAAGTTTGTACTGAGAAGGTAAATTGCAATGCTTCTCCTCTGTCCTTATCCCCCAAAGAACTTCCCTGATCTCATATATTTTTCCCTAATGTAAGCCATATCTAAATGTTTTTACATTTTGTTCATATTAATATTTGTTTCTGTTTTGCTAAAATAATTAATCTTTGCCCAAGGTTAAAATAAATCTTCTGAATAGCCAAGCAACTCATCTTTTTTCCATCCTGCAATGGGTCTCATGTCCCCCCTCTGCATGGCCTGGTTTCTGAGTTTCCCTCTGCCTCACCTCATCCCACACATCACTACTTCTCAAGGCTCAATAATTTCATTAGAAAATTAGGGAGTGAAGTCTCTCTAGAGATTCTTCCAATTTAAAAACTTTACAGTCTATGAAATTCTAATGACTGTCAGCATTTCAGCTTCCTAAAGCTTTCTCTGGTTATTGATAGGAACCTGACCTTTGAAATTCCATGGCTTTTGTAACCTTAGAACTAACAAGTTACTGTGGGAGAAAGGTAATATGGTCCATAAATAAAAACAAACATGCAAACAAATACACAAAAATCCCAAAGAACAATCAATCAGAATTTTACCTAGGGTTAGGTGAGAAAATCTAGTGCATTCACGGGTGGGTTTATAGGAGGAGGACCCCTGGGGAGTTAAGCTTGCATTTCAGTAGCCACCTTACTCCTGCACCCCTCCCCAGCTCCCGCACAGACCCTCAGGCCTTTTAACCTCTTCATGGCCCTCACCCTGCCTACTCTTACAAGCAGTTCCAGGAAGGGTTTACTGTCATTCTCTGCAACCTCAATTTTCCCCACATGAGGGACTGAGGAACATGAGGGATTCAAGAGTGAGGAGGGATGGTTCCGAGTAGAACCAAAAAAAGGGAAGGGGTCATATTCTGACCTGGCCAACAGGCAAAGTATCCAAAAAATCAGCTGTCCCTGGTAGCTTATCTTTTGCGCCCAATTATGCAAAGGCAATACCATCCTCCCAGCCCAAAGTTACATGTCCCTGAACCAGAGAAAGTACCTGGCTCCAAAGGAGGAGGAAAAAGAAAGTCCACTGCCCTCACAGGCATATTTGGTGCCTCTCCTTTGTCGGTTCCCACAGAGTTATGTGGGTGTTGCTTCTGGAGAGCAGAGACCATGTTTTTCTGCCCCATGTATTTTGTAGAAGCTCATTGAATTAATGGATTGATAAATAAATTAGGTCCTTTTTACAATTCCACATTAGGAGACATAGAGTCATATTCCAGATTTGTCATAAGAGTTTGTATTAGGTGATGCACCTATGAGGAGAATTTTTAAACTCTGAATGAGTAGGTGAAGGTTTTGAGAAATTACTGACCGTCCTGGTGTTCTCCTACCTGTGCTCCTTCTCTTCTGTTCCTACAAGTACCTAACCTTGCTTCTCATCTGTGCGTACACATTAGAATCACCTGGAAGCTGCAGACACCACCAATACCTGGCCCCACCCAGAAATATTAAATCAAAATCTCTTGGGGTTAGGGAGGTGGGGGGTAGTGCTCCAGTGGGATAGTTTTAAAAACTCCACCCTGATTCTAATATTCAGCAAGACTGAGAACCACTTCACCAAGGTTTCAGTGAATGCTAATTAAGTCACTGAAAGCAAGCTTAGAGCCTGGACACTCCACTTACTCTCTCCCACTTGCCAAGCTCCCTTGAACATGTCTATTTTCACTTGAACATGTCTTATGGTGTGGTCAGGACTCCACTGTTTCTCTAGACACAAACATACAATCACCACTTTCCTACAGTTCTTCAGTAAATGTACTTAACACTCCCGTAACAGCTTAAAGTGCTAAATAGTCAACATCACACTCCCCCCTGGATTTTGTTCCATGTAATAATGTCTTCAATCATTTCATCATTTATCATTTAAAAGCCAGCAAAAAATGTATGCTTACAGGCATAAAGCTCTAAGTATAATACTCAGTCTGCAGCTGATGAGCTTGGTGGAGCTTTTTCATTTGCAACCTGAGTACCAGATTATGTCACAATTACTTGGTTAAGCCAGATAGATGGTGCCATCAGTACTGCTACAGAGCATGCAAGGCTTATGTATTTCACTATCATGTTGTAGGGCACCTCGTGGATGAAGGATTGTATCTTGCTTCCTTTTGTTTTTAATTACTTGCAGCTATAAGTCTTGTATATGTAATATATATTGTAATATGTAATGTAATACATATACACAATACTGTTAAAAAAAAAATGGAGACCACCAGCCTTGAAAATTCCCTGAGCAGACAAACCACTTCAGTCATACAAGCAAAGTTTGATTTAGTTTACTATGCAAGACTGACTTGACCTGGCTCATTTCTTGCTTATGCCTCTGCAAATCATAAGCAAAACAATTTCCCAAAATTGATATGAAGTAACCACTAACCAATTCCCTATCATTTAAGAAAATTCTGGTATTACGACCAGTCACTGTAAAGAATGAACAGTCACTGCCTTTCTGCTATATAAATTGTTGTAAACAATATACCCTTGAACTTCATTCTGTGGTTTGGTTTGAGTGCTCCCAGGTCTTGAACTGTCTTTTGGTGTGTGCACAATAAATTTTACTAATTACTGCTTCAGTGACTCACCTGTTTTATCTTTGTTATTTATGAACTTTTGGCAATATATATACATACATACCCATAAATAAATACTATTTTAAGTGATCTAAAGTTTCATCAATGTAATTTATGGCAGAAGCCATTCTAATTAGAAACTAAGCTAACCAAGTGATATGTGTGATAGAAAAATAAATACCAGTTAAGCATGAAGGAAAGATAAATACCAACCAAAGAGTAGAAAAACCCAAGTTCTGGTTCTTGCCCCTGCAGACTGTGCTTCACCTTGGACAAGTCATTATGCTTCTCCAGGCTTCAGGTTTCTCTGCTGTGAAATGAGGGACTTGCTTGGGAATGGCACATGTGCATTTATCTTTTTGGTCCCTCCAATTGCTGGCAGGACCTTCCTAGAAGGCCACGTTGAGAAATGTTCTGAGACTGCATCTGATCATTGGAAAGAAATCCATTATCAACCAACCTATCAGTATCTGACATGAAGTCAGAAGAGGTTCCACTAGGCCAAATACCCAACCCAATGCAATGGATGAAGACCAATAGAAATAAAATGAAAACAACTACTTAAACCACCTTAATTGCTAATTTTGACAGCCATATGAAAATGTGTCCACACATACTGGTATAAATCTGTCTTTACTTATCCTTCAGCTCCAGTT
This sequence comes from Manis javanica, assembly GCF_040802235.1. Classification (NCBI taxonomy): domain Eukaryota; kingdom Metazoa; phylum Chordata; class Mammalia; order Pholidota; family Manidae; genus Manis; species Manis javanica. The sequence goes on from NC_133158.1 coordinate 142,782,754, forward strand.
CAGATTCCACCTCTTCTACCAACCACATGAGATGATAATAAATGTTAATGTTTAGGTAGCATGTACTAAGTATTAGGCACTGTTGTAAGTATTTTGCATATATAATTCATTTAATCCTCTCCACAATCCTGTTAGAAAGAGACCATTATTATCCCCATTCTGCACGAGAGGAAAGCCAGAGTACGGATTAAGTGACTTGCTCAGTTACACAGTGAGTAGGCTAGAATTTGAACAGAGACAATTTGCTCCAGAGGAAATGTTTTTAAACATTGGATAAAATGGTACTGTCTTCTGAACATCCACATTAACCATCCCTACACCATACCTTTTTTTTTGTATTCTATATTTACTGATTCTTTATGATTATCAGAGATTAATCAATGTGATAAGCATTTTGAGATTTGGACAGAACTTCTCAGATGGTGATCATACATTCTGGTTTGCCCACCCTTTGGGTAAGGATGGGGAAATTCAGAGAAAGCTTCCTGCATGAAATGATGCCTGAGCTACATATTAAAGGATAAATAGCAATTAGCCATGTTAAAATCAGTTTGTTCTCTAATATAACCATTCTCTCTTGCCAGCTGGTTATATCATCAACGTATGCAAAACACACCCTTTTGTAAATGGAGTTGACCACCCCCCTCCAAAACTCAAAGAAAACATTGAATTACATGCAAGAATAAAGTTCAGTCCTGTCATAATTGTGGTAACTTAGTTTACATATGGAAAAGCTTAAAATGTCACTTCCAGGTCATGTTCTTGGGTTGTCAGAAAGGAAGGGAAAATTTTAATAAACTTTTGATTAAGAAAGGAAAAAACATTTCAGGGTACCACAGAGTGAGGAAAATGGTTCTCTCTTACAGACAAGAGCTTCAGACTCTCCAACGAATCAAAGGTAATGAGCCAGTAAATCCATGAGGATGTGAGGGAAAAGATGTTACATTTTGGTGAGTTTCAGATAAATACAGATTGTTTCCACTTGTACACTCTGAGACCTGGTTTAAGGATGGCTGGGCCAACAGGAAATTATACTGATCAGAGAGAGAATAAAAGGGACCACACTAGAATTTTATTTTTATTTCTTTCTGGTTTGGTGTTCATGCTTTTCACTCAACAGTCATATTTTTCAAATTTATTATAATAATTAATCATTTTCAGCCTGACCATTATGGTGACTTTATTCCACAGACATGCAAACATAGAAGCCTTGTAAGACTAATTTAACTTTAAGACCTGAAAACACTGAGAAGCTCAGAGAAGAAAGGTCAGGGACGACATGGTTTCTTCTCACTTCTTCAAAGGAACCCTAGATGAGTCTAAGTTAATTACCATAATAGGACACTCAAATCAAGCTCAAAAGTGGATTGCTTTAAAGATATTTCCATAGATCCTGGAAACTTGAAGTTACTTGCCTCCTAGATGAGGGGCAGGGGAAAAATGGTGAAACCTATCAGGATGTTGGGAGCCTGCCTCTTCCAGAGACAAAAACCAATTTAGAAACAACAAAACCAGTCATAGGTAATTTCAGTTCATCAGGAGGGGTTTAAAAACTGAGATCAGAATCTGAGAAAAAAAGGAAAATAATCAGGAGCTAGGAGAACACAAATAGAGTATCAAGACCAAGTGAGAGCCTCCAGGCTGGAGTGGGAATGCTGCCTCGAAACTCCGTGGTTCCCCAGCCCTGGTAAGGATTGTCTGGGGGTTCTAAATTCCTGGCTGCCCTGGGAGGTTGGGAAGGAGGAGACTTTTGGTCAGCCTGCATCAACGTCCCAGGTTCCATGCTAAACATCAGCTCCACCACTTGCACAGCATACTCTTGGCACCATTCTTGACCTTGAAAAGGTACCTTTGATGAGATTCAGGAGGGCAGCAGAGCAAGTTTCCACTTAAAGTCATCTAATATCACTGCCAGCAGAGTAACCTTAAAAGTTACAGCAAATCCAGTGTGCCATCGTACACATCTCTGAAATTGGAACATTTTTCATAAAGATGTCCTGGTCTTTCATCTATTTATTTAGCAAAACATTTTTGTTCACAGGACAAAGGTGAATTGGAGCACAGCCCTATTTGAATGGTCACAAGCCCCATAATATTACACTTTCTTCCTTTTGTAATTTTTCATAATGTGTCACATCATTTATTTAATGTCAATTTCTCCCTTTAGACAATAAGTACCCAGAAGGGAGGAACTGTGTCTATTTTTGTCCACTATTGTATCCTCCTGAAATAGCACCAAGTAGCCCTCAATAAATGTTAAAGAGCTAATAACCATTTTAGTCCTTAATATGAGGAACTAAAAGAGAAAATATACATTAAGTACACATCACAGTGCCTGGCAATAAACCACACTTTTTGAATGGAGTGAATGAGTGGAGGAGATTTATTGCACTTGCTCTTGGTGTCCTCTCTGCTTACCTTCCTATTTTCTAGCTTTCTTTTATTACCGTACTTTTCACATGAGAGCTCAATGCTTTCATTTCCTCCCTCGTTACACTCCAGCTTCTGCCCTTTCCACCCCACTGAAATGATATACCCTTGAAGTTGTTTCAAAATCAAACAATTGGCAAACTCTCCCCTCCTTGAAACTCCCTCTTCAGTGTCTGTGAAAGCCCTACAGATTCTCCTGAATTTGTCTAGGGCTTTTCTTCTCTCTCATGGACTCTTGACTTTCTCCTATTCACTCAGTGTGAGTTTCAATAGGACTCACACCTTGACCTTCTGTCTTTTTTTCTTTCATTAAAATTGAACTTAGCTAATGTAGGCCTCCACTTATCACTTCTTGCTGATGACTCTAAAATTTTCAGATCTTCCATACTTTACCTGACCTATATAGTCCATATTCCTAACACCTTAGGAAAACTGTCCCTAAAGCATTTTCATGCTCCCTGCAATCATAGCTTATATATCTGTTTCTACTATACTCCCTCAGGATAAGATCTGTATCATAGGTTCTTGTATCTCCAGCACCTAGCATTAAGTCTTGGCACAAAGCAGGTGAGAATCTGTTGAATGAATAAATGAGTTCATAAAACAATTACTGAAACATTTTCATTTTAATCTCTTGCAATATCTCAAACATTACATCAAAATGATGTCATTTTCCCTAAATTCCTTTGCCCTCTGAATTTCTTGCTGTCAGTGGTACGATAGTATCCACTTACCTGAGCCTAAAGTCTTGAAACACTGTGACTCCTCCCCATTTCCCTCATATTCATCAAATATTGAATGTTGCCTATGATATTCTATATCATATCCATTCTCCAGCCACACTATCAATATGAAAACCTAGCAAGGCCTCAGATCCCATATGGCTCATTACAACAGCCTCCCTTCCTCCAAACATGCAAAGACTCTGTTATCTGCTGCAGGTTTGTAATCTAATATCCTTGACTTGGTTTTCAGGAATCTCCATAATGCAGTCTCCCCTCTACCCCTACTACAGCTTCAACCTTGGGTCAACATCCACTGCCTACTCCAGGCAGGATGTTCCTGTAATGGACCATTTGAGGGTGGCTTGTTCTCTCCCTACCTAGAATCCTTACTTTCTCCACTACCCATGGAATTCTGTCCACAATTCAACAAATTCAAATAATCTTTAGACACTTTGAGATAACTTTAACATATAAAAACTGTATATATTCAAGGGGTACAACTTGATGTTTTGATATTCAAATAATTTCTTATGCAGGAAACTTAGCTGTGACCATTCCAACTCCCTAACTCCCTCTCCTTCCATAGCACTGAAATTCTGCACCATGAACTCATTCAGGGCTTCATTTAGGGTTTTGCCCTGGTTTCTCTATGTTCACCTTTCTCAAAAGAAATTGTGAGCTTATTGAGGACTGCAGCTATGTTTTGAGTTCTCAGTACGTGATAAGTAGACACTTGCCGAGTGATTAAATTTTACCAGAATTAGACAGAATTTAAAAGATGAGATACAATCCCTAAAAGCAGACTACCACAGATAACTGGGGGAAACAGAAGTTATCTTCCTGTAAAGTTGGAAATGAGCTCCCAAGAGGAAAAGTTGTGTACTCATAATTTTATAATGATAACTTTTAAAATATAACACAATTTTCAAATTGCACTTGTCAAAGAAAAGCAAGAAATTTTGGTGGAAAATGGGAAAGGCAGCACAAAATAAAATCAATAAAATTCCTCATACACACTACAATATACAGATGTTTCCAAAGATCTTTACCCTGTCAACTTGCCTGACCCTGATGGTCCTAAAGATTTCAAACTTCTCATCCCTTCTCAAGAGGAAAGAATCTCTATCCTGATTTTTGTCTTGTTTTTACTTTCTTAACTTTTTACTATGAAATAATTTTAGACCAGCCAAAAAGATGCAAAAATAATACAGAGAATTTCCACAAATCCCTTCACCCAGTTTCTCCTAGTTTTACCATGTCATATACCATAACACACTTACCAAAACCAGGAAACTAATATTGATACAATATTATTGACTGAACCACAGATCTTATTTGAATTTCTATAATTTTTCTCTTACTGTCCTTTTGCTGTTTGGTTCTCTCCTTAGTATCCTCCAACCTGTGGCAGTTCCTCAGTCTTACCTTATCTTTTATGACCTTGACTCTTAATGAGTATTGGACAAGTATTTTGTAGAATGTCCCTCAATTTGGGTTTATCTAATGTTTCCTCATGATTAAACAGAGGTTTTTTGACCTTTAGGCAAGATTACTTATAAAAGTGATGTGTCCTTCTCAGTGCATCAATATTAAGAAATATGTGATACTGGTATGTTTCAGTGCCAGTGACATTAACCTTCACCACTCTATGGTTACTATGGCATCTGCTCAGTTTCTCCATTGCAAGTTACTCTTTTCCCTTTATAATTGATTAACTGATAAATATCTTGATGGAGATACTTTGAGATTTTGCTAACACTCTGCTACCATTCTGACTTTAACCCACTGATTTTATACATCAGTGGATCTTGCCTGCAACAGTTATTACTGTGGTATTTGCCTAATGATGGTATTTCCCTCATTCCTTCTATATTTACTAATTTGGATTCCATAAGGCTGAGTGTTTCTTAATAGACTGTTGATTTATTTTCCTTAGCAGATGTCTACTATGGAGAGCACAGCCTTGAAAGTCTTGGATCTTGTTCCTAACAAGGTTTATCAACTTGGGAATATGTTTATACTTCTGAGTCAAAGGAGGTAGCCTAAAGGTATCTTTCAGAAAAAAAGAAGAAGAATAGAAGTAGAAAATTGGGAGAAAGAAGGAAAGTGAGAGATGGGGAAAAAGAAAAAATTAAACTCCTGTGACTTTTTCTTACTATCAGTTACTTTGAGAACAAGTAGTATTTTAAGGGGACACTTTCTTTCAATAATGAATCCCAAGGAAAGAAACACATTTCTGGCACTCACACCACCTAGATGAGATACACAGCAGGGTAATAAATGAGGCTATTACATACAAGCACCATTATGGCTTTCCCTTTCATCTTTTTTAGTGAGTGAGTATACCCTGGAACAGGAAAAAAGGGCCTCAGGTCATAGCACAAACTAATGTAGTGATAACCTGGGAGGCTCACATCAATCTAGCAGGGCCTAAACACCTACAGAAAAAAATTAATTTAAGCCTGTGTGCAGAAGGGAAAAGTATCTCGTTGGCCAAGGACTGGGAAGATGGCCTATTCTCACTTTGGACTCCTCCCTCCAAAGTATCCTATTCTCAACACCAACTTCCTTGCCAGCAGCAGAGGGAAATTTTGTAAGAGTTTGATGAGTCTGTTTTTCCTCTATTCCATGAGTTCTCTCCTCCCTGCCCACAATCCTGATGCCTTATTACTCCATGTGGGAAAGTGGAGCATAACGCACAGTGATTCTCAAAGCGGCAGTGCTCACTCACACAGAACTGTGGAGGTGGAGGAGTGTATCTACAATTACTTTGAGATTATTTTAATGCTTAATTCTCATATGATTTTGATACTCTTGAAAAAATAACAGGCATATTCTGGGTCAATCTGGATGACCACCTAATACCCACAAATAGCCACTAATTCCAGTGCCTGCATATTTGCACTGCTGTTTGTAATCAGGTTACTATCAACTGATCATTTGAAGGGATAACATTTAACCTTACGTGTTAATCAGTATAACTAAACATGTCCTGATATCCAAATGACACATACCTGCTTTTGTACTTACATGATTTGTTTTAGCTGATTATAAAGAAAAATTTTGAAATTTGCAATGGTACTCAAAATTGAAAGACATTATCATGGACTAAAATTTTACTTTCTCAGTAAACTGGGATTTTGAGATGACATCATGAAAATGACAGTGTGCAGTAATATACTCTAATGGAACAAGCTAATGAGGAAAGAATTGAGGCAGACCTAGAATGGAAACAGGCACCAAGGTCAACTGGAGGCCAAATTACCTCATCTTATGCTGTACAAAAGCTAAACAATAGTTTAAGGAGAGAACAATTTGCTGGAGAATTGAGTCATACTATACACAGTAATTTAGATGTAGTGGTATAATCATCAGTGCCATTCAGGAAGTAAGAGGATTCTTTGTATATATCTCCCTCTGTACTAATCAGCTTGCAAAAGTTCATTACAAGTCTGTATAGTTGCAGAGACACATGGAAAATATTTTTGTTAAGTGATTCTTTTTAAAATTTTTAGTATGTTTGGGCATGAACTATCATATTGATTGGTCACAAGATCAAAAGAGAGTGTATTATTTATTATTTAAAAGGAAAAATAATGATAATCATGGTCCATCATGCTAAAAATCAAAAGTACCAAGTCAACAAATAAAAAATAAAACATCCTATTATTAAAGCTAACCATTCACAATTTTATTTCAGTTACATTAAATTGTATTACATTAACAATAATAACTCAATTTTGTATTTTGAAATTCTGTTGTTCCTTAATTTACTTGAGCTTTATAGTTGTGTACCACCTCAAAGCACAAGGAAGTTTTATTCCTATTTACGTATCTGTATGTATTTAAGACACAGGATAATAAAATAATTCAAGTCACTATGGGAGGGAGGAGTCCAAAGTGTGTGTGGAGGGAGGAAAGCCAGAGTAAAAAGAAATTGAAGAAAATAATAAACAATATTATCCTATTTATGTAAAACAGAATAGCTATGTATGCTTACATACATGTAAATCTGTAAGTGCATGGAAAAAAAGGGTCTGGAAGGAGATACACCCCACCATTCACAGTGATACCTTCTGAGAGGATGTGTTTTAAGAAACAGAGATGGGAAGGACTAAACTGAACTTCTGACTCTACTGTTCCCATTTTTATGCAAATGTTTTCATCTAACTGAATAGAAAATACTTCAAGTGAATGAATAAATAAAAGGGATCAGTAGATGATTCAAGTGGTAAACAGGGCATAGACTTTGGCTTCAGAGAACATGGGACTGAACTTTGATTCACAGGCTTCTATGAGCTTTGGAACTTTGGGCAAGTTACTTAACCTCTCTAAACCTCAATTTTCCGAATCTGCAAGACAGCAGTGGTATTAGCTTTGGCAGTATTGTGAAGATTAAATTAAATAAAGTATGCACCATGCTGCGCACAATGCCCGGTCCACAGGGGATACGCAATGGATCAAAGTCATATTTTTACTATACTAACTATTACTATTAATTACAACTGCCCCTGAGATTAGGTTGACTCTGAAAGTATCCAAACAGGCTTCCTGATTCATGCCATGGTTCTGTTTCTGAGGATCATTGTTATTTGCCCCTACAGGTCCACGCCTCTGCCTTTGCCTCCTGCTCTGTGCCTTAAGAAGGCTGACCTTTGTAAACTGCATTATGGACTCTCATACCTTGCTGCTTCAAGACAGTTTAAGCCAATGGGTGCTCTTGCAAGATATTGGAGGGTGGGGCAAGTTCAGTATTCATTCTCATAGTTCCATCCTTACCAGGGAACCATTGGTAAAAAAAAAAAAAAAAAAGACCTCAAACACAAAGGGGTACATACCTTATGATTTCATTTATATAGAGATCAAAAAAAGAGGCAAAACCATTCAATGCTGTTAGAGATCAAAATAATAATTACCCTTTGGGCTGATAAGTGGCTAGAAGGAAGCATAATGGGGCTTTAAGAGTCCTAGTCATATTGCTTCTTGATCTGGGACAGTTAACTGTGTAACCAGTGTCATTTATAAAAGTTCCAAGCTATATACTTTTGAATTGTGCTCCTTCCTTTAAGTATTTCAATTAGAATTTTACTTAGAAACACTCTCAAATTTCTAATGACTAATTTTAAAGCTATGTGCCAGTCCCTCTATTTAGCTCTTTATGTATATTATCTTTATTGTCATCACAAAATCCTCTGAAATAGGAACTATTATTAACAGAGTTTATCTCTGCCAATCCCCAGGCAGGGATAAATTACAATCAGATTACCCTCATTTCCTTCTTAACATTTTACACAATAGTTAACAATTTTATGTTTCTTGTCTGTCCCCTTATCTGAAGGTACAGTCATGGGGCTTGACTTTTTTATTCACTAATATAGGTACTAGGAGACTCCAGTCCCTGGAACACAACAGGTCTTCAATAAATATTAACAATTATTAAACAAACAAACATCTAAATTTTGTAAAGGCAAAAAATATGTTACAAGAGAGAGAATACCAAGTGGGACCTACTTGAGTTTAGCTACTCACAGATGTCCTCTTTAAGGAAACAGTATTCCCAGGATGGCCAGCAACCAGCAGAAGAGAGGAAGAGAGGAGACCCATGAGCAGGTGAAGGAGCACTTGTACGGGTGCAAAGCTAGGATGGGCTTGCCCCCTGGAAGAGTGAGAGAGGCCAATGGGCCTGGAGCATGGGAGCAGGGAGCTGTAGAACCCCTATTCTCCCCAAGATTTTCTACATGTTTCTGCCTCCATGCCTTTCCTCCTGGAAATCCCTCTTCCTAGAAGGCAACCCTCTAACATTTTATCCAACATTCAAGGCTCATCTCAAATTCCCACTTTATGAAAACCCTCCCAACAATTCCAGCCAGGAACTAGGAGCAACAAGCACTTTTGTCACCCCTCCTTTGAACATTTCATAGCAACCTACACTTCTGCTATGATATTGTCCTTATTCTATTCTGAGTTGCAGTTTTGTGAACATGTATCTGATTGTCCCTTCTAGATAGCAGGCTACTTAGACAAAGAATTTGTCTTAATTATTTTTGTAGGACCCACATTCCAAGGGCTGGCTTTGAAATAGTGGGATGTATTGTCCATATATGAGGACAGGAAGAAGAATGTTATTAATCAGTAATGCCTGTCTGCAAGTAACATTAAATCGGAACAACTATGACTAAAGCAATGAAGGATTTATTTTTCTCATATAACCAAACCTAGGCAGTCTGATAATTGGTTTAGCTATTCAGCTGCACCCAAGGGCTCAGACTCTTAATTTCTTTCTGCTCAATATCCTTCACAAATTGACTTTTGTCCTCATGGCTGTCTCCTTGTGAGTACAAGATGGCTTTTGCATCTCCAAATAACTTGTCCACTTCAAAGCAGGAAGAGAGAATAGTCAAGGACCAAACAGCTGTACCTGTCCCTTTTATAGGGAAGTAGAAAATTCCCCAGGTCATCAGTATGTTCTACCTATATCTCATTTGTCAGAATTGGGTTTTTTGGCTAGTAATAAGAGAAGCTGAGAAATAAGGAATATGATGAAAATTTTTGGCAGAGACCCAGCTGTGGGCACTTTACCACCATAAAAAAAACTCAGCTCCACTATAAAGAAAGAAAGAAAAAAGAGGGACTTAAAGAAATAAAAGGGGACTGTCTCTTGGGATAAAAATCATTATTTCAGCCTCAGGTGATCTGTGCCCATGATGATATCACAGTTACTTAAACCCAAAGGCATCTTATCACAGGCATCTTAAACCCAAAATCTAAAAGGGAGTACATGAATAAACAGGCAGGGGATTTCTGTACAGATCTATTAATTAATCCCTAGGATACTCTTCACTTTCACAAGGAAATATGCTTCCTCCCCTTGTTCTTGAATCATGTGGCATCTCTGTTTCACACTTTTGGTACAAACAAGGTTACAGGACACATCTAATATCCTTTTAATTCTACCATAAGACAAACAACTGTGCACTCACATGGATGGATAGATGGCAATTAACACTCAGCCTCCATTTCTGAAGAAAATAGCGGGGTGGGAAAAGGATGGACAAGGAGGCCAGTCCTGTCTCAAATGAGCAGCCACTGTTTCGTCCTACTCAGTGATAGCTGCTATGATGAAATGCTATCAGATTTTTCAAGAGAAATCAGAAATGTGGATTTTTATGTGAAATCTCATGATTAAATGCTAATAATGAATGTAGGAAGTTTCAGATCAGCTGAATGTCTTGTGCTCTTGAGAGCAGCTGTCAAAGATGAGAGCTCTCTCAAAAGGCCAAGCCCAGCAAATGCTGGGAAGCTTCCTTCCCCACTACAGATCCCAGCGCTCTCCATATGTGTGTTCCTTTCTCACCTCCCAATATCTGGATGTTCCTATCAACTCTAACAAACAAAAACATTACAGATGAAGACACTTATCATTCTAAAACTGAACTTCACTTGTAAGAGTAAACCTCTTCTACTGTTTGGGAGTTTCTTTCCAATTTTTTACTAAAAGCTGAACTACCTTTGTTTAACTGTTAGTACAAATTTATAAAATTTTATATCATCAGAATTCAAAACCAAAACCAGGTATTTCTGGCCTCCAGAAAGAGCAAATACTGACTCAGAGGTGAGATGACTGCTTCTTTGCTGATTCTTTCATTTATTTGTTTTCATTTAGAAAGTGCTGTTTGCTTTATAAGTAAGACAGATGGTTTGTTTTCAGCTCAAGAAAATGCTAAACTTCTTTACTTTCTCAAGTTTTCCAAATAAAACTTTAATAAATGAAGCTCTGCCTTGTCATCAAGCATTTTTACTTTTCTTTTCTCTCCTGTTGTTTCCTGTTTTCCCATTTCACTCTGGCCCCAGGCTGTTTGGTAAGCCTGTAACAAAACTAAGAGTAATTTGACAAAGAATACCCTCCTGAGTTCACAAAATAATACTCTTGTTGACTTAAATCACTGTAACTAGCCATAGCAACCATCCCCAATCTTAAATCTAATACTGCTTTCTCTCATCCGGATTGAGGTGCTCCGTTCAGATCCTGTCTTACCTTGGTATGTGTATCTCACATCTGCCTTTCTCATAATTGGACTTCTGTGCAGCTTTCTCACCAGGTTTATAATATTGCTTTTCCTCTGAGAAATGTTTCAGATTTTCTATGTTCCTTTCTCTTTTCTTCTAGGTATCAAAAAAAAAATTAAGTAACTAAAGGTAAAAAGAATTTTTTCAACATGATTCTTACTAGCTACATAATATCCATCTGGGCCAAGTCAACTTAAGTAAGTCACCCCATATAAGTATACCTGTTTGTAGTTTATAAATAAGCAGTCAATTCTTTAAATGATCCTATTTTATCTTTCCTATTCATAAGCATATTTCCCTAGTAGTTATTGCTCCTTTTCTTAATGTTTACCATCATGGTGATTAGGTTCACTTAGGTGAAAGGCATTTATCTTTCTTAAACATGTATCAGAGATGAACCAAAATTTGCCAAAATTTATGTTCTTTGTAGTTCTAAAAAGCATTTGACATCACTTTAAATAAAAATACATAGTCATGTTAATTTAAAAAGAAATAAAAACAGGAGTCAGAAATCTAGTAAAATGGGGATAAGATAGTTATTTTAACAGATCATTAAATCTGGCTTGAAGTTTCCTGGCATGCAAGGGAAAAAAACACAAGAAAATAATGTAAAGCTCTTATCTTGCAATCAAAAAAAGTACATGAGTTCTTCCATCAATAAACTAAAACTAATCCATTTCACAAATATTTGTGGAAAATTCACAATGCCTGAGACACCATGTGCTCTGTGTGGGTTCAAAGACAAAAGATATAAAAATGACCTAAAGAGCCCAGGATTCACTAGGGTAGAACAGACAGATAATGATGACAATGGAATGAATCAAATTTAAACACTGAAATATGCACAGGATGTTGTAGGATGTTGCTCCCTCTCCTGAAGGAGAAGCAGGTGACTGCCTAGGACTGAATTCACAGACAGGAGTTTTCACGCACTAGTGATCCACTATAGCAACACATGTACTAAGAATATTTGGGGTTTCAGGTAGTTTGCAATTAAGTAAACACAACTAATTTGTGTAAAATCTTAATTGTTTCCTCTTTGAGGAGTGACACGTATTAAAGGTATTTCAAGTTCAGAATCTCTTAAATTTGAAATGGCTGGATATATACATAGAAAAATGGAAACATATTCTGGGCTATATGAAATACAAATACTGCTTTTTTCAAGAGCAGGCCATACAACCTGCAGTTTTAAGACTGTGCATCACTAAATGGCATTTGGATCAATCCAACCAAGAGGGAATTTGATCAATAAACTCAGCAATACCCAGTAGGAGCCCTTCATGATGGATGGTGATGAACCCGTTGAGGCATAGCCTCTTTCCTAGTGCGAGAGTTAATTTTGTGTCAATTTGACTGACCACAGGGTGCCCAGATTAACATTCTTTCTGGATATGTCTGTGAGGTGTTTCCAGATGACATTAGTATTTGAATCAGGGCTCAGTAAAGTTGACTGCCCTCCCCACTATGGGTGGGCATTATCCTATCCATTGAGGGCCTGACAGAACAAAGGGTGGAAGAAGAAGGATTCACCATCTTTCCCTGCCTCACTGTTTCTGCTAGGACACCTCATCTCGTCTTCTCCAGCCCTTAGACTGGGACTTACACCATCATCTACCCTGGCTCTCAGACCTTTGGACTTAGACTGAATTATACCACTGGCTTTCTTGGGTCTCCAGCTTACAGATAACAGATCATGGGACTTCTCAGTCCCCATAATTGTGTGAACCAATTCCTCGTAATAAATCTCTCTCTCCCTAGTTATATCTCCACTGGTCATATCTATTTCCATATATATAGAAAAGATTATAATAATAAATATACTATATAATATTATATATATATATAGTAATACAGAGATATACTCTCTCTCTCTGGTTATATCTCTGCTAGTTACATACATTTCTATAGATAAATAGATATCCTACTGATCTGTTCCTCTGGAACCCTGGACTATCCCACTTGGAAAGGGTGGATCTGAACACACAGAGAGTTAGCAGCAGATAACAACACTGCCCACTTCTGAAGGGAAGACAAGATGATTAGGAGCGCTGAGCTGCTGTTACATCACAGTGTGCACTAGAGCTTCTGGGGGCTCCTGAACTACCCTGAGCAGTGTTCTCATTGAGGGTGGTCTGCTAAACATTCCAGTCTTGGGTATGTTGGAGGGATCGCCAGTTTGCCAGTTTCCCCAGAAGGTGTGAATATGTTACCTTACATGGCAAAGGGACTTTGCAGATGAGATTAAATTAAGGATTTTGAGGTAAGGAGATTGTCCTGGATTATCCAGGTTAGCCCAATATAGTCACAATGGTCCTTATAAAAGGGAGGCAGAAGTCAGAATCAGAGAACAAGTGATGTGATGTCAGAAATCGAGTTTGGAATGATAGACTCTAAAGATGAGGAAGGGGCCACAAGCCAAGGAATACAGGTAGCCATAGAAGCTGCAAGGGCAAGGAATTCTCCCCACAGAGCTGCTGGAAGGAACCAGCCCTGCCGACAACTTGCTATTAGCCCAATGACCTGATTTGGGGCTTCTACCTTCCAGAATTGTAAAGGATAAAGTTGTGTTGTTTTAAGGCACTAAGTGTGTGGTAATTTGTTACAACAGCAGTAGGAAATGAATACAAACATCTTTGTCCTCTTCCTCAGCTGAGACTGTGGACTGACTACCTTATGCCTTAGGCTCATTTAGGAAGAAACAGGCAGTGTGATGCAGGTTTCTGCACAGGCACATATGATGAAGGGCAAGACATCCACTCAGCACTTGTGATATAGCTGAACAGGGAAGACAGAAAATTGAAAGTCACTGGTCCCTGAGTGGAGTGAATGCTAAGAGCAGAAAGCCTAGCTTCAGGGGGCTGATTCACAAATAGGATGACGAAATCAGACCGCAAGTGTGTGTGGACCACAAGTTCACACTGCTTATCATGAAAGGAAACAAATTTGCACATAAATTCTAGAAGTAACAAAGCACTGGATTCTTACATAAAGGGAAATTCATAATACAAACAGATAATGTCTTCAAACAGCAGTTTCATAGAGATGTTCTTAAAACCTCAAGAAAATGAAAGCATATGCTTCAATTACAGCCTGAGGAAAGCAAGGCTTACAGGAACAATAAAAACTGAGTCAGAATATATTATTTGCAGTAATCTAACTTGATTAAAAAACCGAGTGAGTTTAAAGTACCTGAATGAATAACCAAAAGTGATTTAAGGGAAATGGTCCTACGCCTTAAGAAAAGTTGGTTTAAAAACCAATGCAATCCATTCACAATTGCATCAAAAAGAATAAAATACCTAGGAATAAACCTAACCAAAGAAGTGAAAGACCTATACCCTGAAAACTACAAGACAATCTTAAGAGAAATTAAAGGGGACACTAACAAATAGAAACTCATCCCATGCTCTTGGCTACGAAGAATTAATATCATCAAAATGGTCATCCTGCCCAAAGCAATATACAGATTTGATGCAATCCCTATCAAATTACCAACAACATTCTTCAACGAACTGGAACAAATTGTTCAAAAATTCATATGGAAACACCAAAGACCCTGAATAGCCAAAGCAATCCTGAGAAAGAAGAATAAAGTGGGGTGGAGGGGATCTCACTCTCCAACTTCAAGCTCTACTACAAAGCAATAGTAATCAAGACAATTTTGTACTGGCACAAGAACAGAGCCACAGACCAGTGGAATAGATTAGAGACTCCAGACATTAACCCAGACATATATGGTCAATTAATATTCAATAAAGGAGCCATGGACATACAATGAGGAAATGACAGTCTCTTCAACAGATAGTGCTGGCAAAATTGGACAGCTACATGTAAGAGAATGAAACAGGATCACTGTCTAACCCCATACACAAAAGTAAATTCAAAATGGATCAAAGACCTGAATGTAAGTCATGAAACCACAAAACTCTTAGAAAAAAACATAGGCAAAAATCTCTTGGACATAAACATTAGCGACTTCTTCATGAACATATCTCCCCGGGCAAGGAAAACAAAAGCAAAAATGAACAAGTGGGACTATATCAAGCTGAAAAGCTTCTGTACAGCAAAAGACACCATCAATAGAACAAAATGGTGCCCTACAGTATAGGAGAATATATTCGTAAATGACAGATCCGATAAAGGCTTGACATCCAAAATATATAAAGAGCTCACCCACCTCAACAAACAAAAAGCAAATAATCCAATTAAAAAATGGGCAGAGGAACTGAGCAGACATTTCTCCAAAGAAGAAATTCAGATGGCCAACAGACACATGAAAAGATGTTCCACATCACTAGTTATCAGAGAAATGCAAATTAAAACCACAATGAGATATCACCTCACACCAGTAAGGATGGCTACCATCCAAAAGACAAACAACAACAAATGTTGGCGAGGTTGTGGAGAAAGGGGAACCCTCCTACACTGCTGGTGGGAATGTAAATTAGTTCAACCATTGTGGAAAGCAGTATGGAGGTTCCTCAAAATGCTCAAAATAGACTTACCATTTGACCCAGGAATTTCACTTCTAGGAATTTACCTCAAGAATGCAGCAGCCCAGTTTGAAAAAGATAGATGCACCCTATGTTTATCACAGCACTATTTAAAATAGCCAAGAAATGGAAGCAACCTAAGTGTCCATCAGTAGATGAATGGATAAAGAAGATGTGGTAAATATATACAATGGAATATTATTCAGCCATAAGAAGAAAACAAATCCTACCATTCGCAACATCATGGATGGAGCTAGAGGGTAATATGCTTAGTAAAATAAGCCAAGTGGAGAAAGACAAATGCCAAATGATTTCACTCATCTGTGGAGTATAAGAACAAAAGAAAAACTGAAGGAACAAAATAGCAGCAGAATCACAGAACCCAAGAATGAACTAACAGTTACCAAAGTGAAAGAGACTGGGGAGAATGGGAGGGTAGGGAGGGATAAGGGTGGGGAAGAAGAAAAGGGGTATTATGATTAGCATGTATAATGTGGGGGGGGGGAAGGGGAGGGCTGTGCAACAGAGAAGACAAGTAGTGATTCTACAACATCTTGCTATGCTGATGGACAGTGACTGTAATGGGGTTTGTGGGGGGGACTTGGTGTAGGGGAGAGCCTAGTAAACATAATGTTCTTCATGTAATTGTAGATTAATGATAACCAAAAAAAGGGGGGGGATTACTCCCTGATAGGATAAAATTAACTGCAAATCAACTATTAATGCATGCTTTACATATCCTTAATTTTGATCTTTTAAAGGGTGTCGGATGATCAGCTATAGAAGTACATTTTTCTGATAATATTTCTTTCTCTTAAAAAAAAAGCAGTTCCTGTGTGGTGGTCTTCAATAGGTTCTTCACAATGGTATAAAGGTCATATCAAAGTGTGGGCAAAGGGTTTGTATGTGTTTATACAGAGGATCAAAGTCTAATTTGGCTACTCAGAAAATGAATTAAGACACGATATGAAGAAGAACTTCCAACATCAACATCCTCTGAAAGAGTCATTCCAGAAAATGATCATCAAAAAACTTCAACAAAGATCCTGGTGCTGTTGCAGTTGTAGCTGCATTCGTCCCACCGGTTCCTGGACTTGCCATTGGAATGAAGAAGGAGGTATCTAAGCTGGCTGTGCATACAGTAAAACAACAAAGTTGATTGGATCTATACTGTTGGAACTCAACCACGAATTAGGAGAAGTGCAAGTTGCAGTGCTCCAAAATCGTGTGACTATAGACTATCTACTGTTAAAAGAACATATGGGATGTGAACAGTTCCCAGGAATGTGTTGTTTCAATGTGTCTGATTTTTCTCAAACTATTCAAATTCAGTTAGACAATATCCATCATACTATTGACAAGTTTTCACAAATGCCTAGGGTACCTAACTGGTTTTCTTGGTTTCACTGGATATGGCCGGTAATTGTAGGTCTGCTTTTGTTACGTATCTGTGTTTCTATTCTGTTAATGTGTGTACACAATTTAATTAGTAGTTTGTTAAAACCTATACATGCTTATGTTACTCTACAAGAAATTATGTCAAAGAAATAATCAATCTTCCCATGTTTTCTTCCATCTGCTACTTCTGTAGCTTTTCTTCTTCCTTCCTAATTATAGCCTTTAGTAGAATTCGTGCCTCATATTGAAAATTACCGAGTATCATAATTATTCCAAGTGGTAAAGATACCTCAACACAAATTCTGTGCATAGAAGCCACAGGGCATAAATCTGCAAAGAAGTAAAAAGCTAACCTTTTCAAAGAATATTGCTTCTCTCTCACTTACCAACTTTACATTTCCCTGTATGGCCCCAGAAGATGACTGGCTAGCCAGAGACAGCTAAGATTCCTCAAGAGAGGAACAACCTAAGACAGGCACAGTTGCAGGTGGGCCATCAGGTGTGAAATTGGGGATCAACAGAGGTGAGGCTTAGAACCTCAACCCCATTTTGAAAGAAGTCTGCATCCGTGGATGTTTTGTTGCCCTTGTCTAGCTTGGATTAATACTTAGTCTATAGGCACAGACCTGATCATCTACACTTGCCCTCTTACAGCACTAAATTATGCTTTCTATCTTTATCTTGCAGCTACCTACCACTTCAGCATTTTATTTAAAAAAAAAGTAAGGGAGAAATGTGGGATTCACATATAAATCAAGTATTAAGATCAAATGAATAATCATATCTGACTTGATTGCTTATAGTTCATGATGCGTGATCAAAACCGAAAGTTTCTGTGATATGACTGCCCTTGCACCGTTCACCATGTAAGAACTTATTCACAATGTAAGAACTTGTTCACCATGTAAGAACTTGTTCATTATGCTTCAGAAGATTGGAGACTGATGAGAGTTAGGCTTGGGGTTGATTAATGATTGTGCATTGAGTCCCTTATACAGAATTCTTTGTTGTTAACAACCATTTGATTAATAAATATGAGAGATGCCCTCTAAAAAAAAAACAAAAACCGACGCATTAAAAACTGAAGGAACAAAACAGCAGCAGACTAACGGACACCAAGAAGGGATTAGAGATTACCAAAGGGGAGGGGTGTGGGAGAGTGGGTGTGGAGTGAGGGAGACAGGGTTTGAGGAGTATTATGAATAGTATACAAGGTGTAGGGGGGTCAGGGGGAAGACAGTGTAGCACAGAGAAGACAAGTGACTCTGTGGCATCTTACTACACTAATGGACAGTGACTTCAATGGGGTATGGAGGGGACTTGATAATATGGGTGAATGTAGTAACTGCAATGTTTTTCATGTGAAACCTTCCTTAGAGTGTGTATCAATGATACCTTAATTAAAAAATGCATTAGCAATGATTTCTTTTTTTAACAGAGAAATTGAACAGGTTTCACCTGTGCGGACAGGACCTGCATCTGTTTATGTAACTACTAAATCTCTGGATTATAACAAGCAAAGTAGATTTGAAAATCTTTTCCCAGTGTGGGTAGCTGAGGGCACTAACTCCAGGCAGCTCAATTCTAAACTGCATATTGCAGGATTTACACTCTACTGCAGATCCTGGTTTGTTCGTAAGGAACCAAATAATCTGATATATTTGCACTGATTAGGGAGTAATGATACTGCATATTGTGTACTTTTTTTAATGGAATGTTGGAAGGCACACACAGCATACCACGCCCATACAAATTTCTTACAACTCATTTCTCTGAAAAAAATGAGTGAATATTCTGACTTGATTAGGTTTCACCTTTAGCAATCATGGAATCCTACATCCTCCATTTACAATGCCCCAGTACCAGTGGGAAAAAGTGGGGTAGAGATTGGGATTCTTAACTCCTCCAGCATAGCTCCCTCTAATCCCACACTTGCCAGGTTATGAGCTGGATTTTAGTTCACAAACTCAGGATTACAAAAAACATTCCCTTTCTCTCAGTATTTGTTGTCATTCTTTCTATTTTATTACCTTCATTCTTTTAACTCAGTTCAATTTTTGTTTGGGGCTTCCATCCTGCTGGACAGAGAGGAAATACAGCCTCAGGCCTGGGAACCTCCCACCCTGGTTGGGCAGGTATCCCAGAATCTTGGGCAGTGGAACGGATGCAAGGAAACACTGACTGAGAGAGACATCCATCACCACAGCCGGCAGCCCCTAGAACTTCAGGGTCTTCCCACTGCTGCCCTAGCTTACCCGGCTCACAGGAGTCTCTCTGAAACTGCCCAACCTGCTTTCTCTGCTCTAATACCTTACCATCCTCCCAAAGCCCTGCCTGGAAATTAAACAAGCAGCTAAGAGAAATGAAACCAGATCTGATACTAGCTGTGAGATTAGCAAATTATGCAACCTCTCTATGTCTCAATTTCTTCATTTGCAAGCAGGGAATATAGTATATAACTCAATGGGTTGTGAAAAGTAAATACATGGCCACACACTTAGAATAGTGTCTGGTATATCAGAATCCCAATATTTTTTTATTAAAAAAACTTATAGTAAGGTACATACAATAAAATGCACAAATCTTAGTATACAGCTTGATGAATTTTTTTTATTAAGGTATTATTGATATACACTCTTATGAAGGTTTCACATGAAAAAACAATGTGGTTACTACATTTACCCATATTAACAGCTTGATGAATTTTGACATGTGTATGTATTTATGTAACCACCACCCAGATAAAGATATCAAACATTCTTACTAACCAAATGTTTTGATATTCACTAAATGTAAGCTCCACAAAGGGAAAGCATCTTTGTGTATTTTTTCACTGTTCTTGCAACAGTGCAGGGTGTATATAGAAGTTATCTGAATGAATGAATGTTGAAAGATTCAGGGCATGTGACTTCTCTATCCCAGGACTTCAGAGTTTGTTCTCCTTGTGTTCCCTCTTTCCAGTTCTGAGAAATCTCTCTCTAGTCTCAGAGAAATATTTTTTTCTGGCTGATATATTGTTCCTATGCTTTCTGACCCACCCCCTCCTCATCTCTGCTCCCAAAGCTATGAAGACTACACTTGCTTTTCTCCCAACCACATCCCTCCATGGAAGCAAAGAATAGACTTAGCTACCTTCTTCACTGCAAGAAGGAGAAAGGAGAAAATACAGAAGAAGAGTTAAGTTTAAAAACCTCAAGAAACTATCCCACCCCAAGCACTTTAGTTTACATGAATAAGTCCTACGGTTGTGCAAAATTATAAGGCTTTTTCTTGTAACTTATATGAAATTCAACTCACACCTGCTCAAATGGTAAGCTGAATTTAATCTGTGTCTGATTCACGGCCACATCACCATAGTACCCTGCTGGTCAAAAAAGAACTTCCTCCTGGATCCCTTGGCCAGGACAGAGTTTGCTCTTGGGCGGCCATGTCATTGAAACCATATCAGTAAGCAATTTGCCTTCTTTGATAAAAGCGCTACTCCAGTTGTTAGTTGCACACATAGCCCACGCCCAAGCATACCACATACACTTTCTAAATAGAGGTGGGGCAAAGACCTTAATGTCAGCTTCCTGCCAAGTCAACATCACAGTAATGATTTCCCTCTCCACCCTCCCTCCTACCTAGTTCACCATCTTCAGCTCTAGGCAGCCTAGATAGTTACCAGCCTCCTATTTGTTAGCCAAAGCAATTTGAGTTGCATCACCAAATGACACACCCGGGACGGCTCATTTGCCCATATCCGGTTACACCAGCCCTGCTGCCTACTAGATGCCTTCTCACCCTTCACTTTCATGAAGAGCCCTAAAATCTGGAGTCAAAGTTAACTGGGCTTCTTCTGGGACAGCAGCACCACAGCCTAACATTTATGGTAAGATTGATAAACACTCCATCTCAAAACAGAAGTTGGTTTAGGGTTTTAGGTAAGATGTATTTTCTGGTTTAGTACAGGTATGACTGAGATTAGATTTTAGTCTAATCTGTACTGCCTAGAGCTGAAGATGGTGAACTATGTTATTGGCAAAGACATCTCTCTCTCTCTCAGCCTAAACATTCTCCGGAATTCACTATTATAGTATACTCACATGGTAAATATTGATAAGGATAGGAAACGACATAATATGGAGGGAGATAAGAGCTCTGGATTGAAATCCATGTAACTGCATCCCAAATAACAGTCTGTCACTATCTGACCTTGAGAAAGTCAGTGACCTGGTCTGGATACAGTTTTCCCACCTATGTTATATGAGATATTTTTTGAAATATTTTCATATCCTACAATTATCTTTGCCTATGGTAGCCCACTTATTGACTCTGTGGCATCTATTCCTTTAGAAGGGCAGAAAACATTAGAACAAAGGGTGAGCATCCATGCTCAAAGCTGCTTTTTATTAAAATCCATAGTGATGCAATAAATCTAAAATCTCTAAATTCTTTCAGCTTCCTTTATATAACAAAAGCAAACCTTGGAGTAGGGTAACCAACTCCTCCCAGTTTGTCCAAGACTTTCCTAGTCTTAGCACTGAAAACCCAGCATCCCAGGAAAATCAGGATAATTGGTTGTTCTACTTGCAGGTCTGGACCTACAGTTTAATTAGGAGCTCTAGTGTAGACATTACTTAAGACAGAAGAGAAAGACTGGTAAGAATGTGAGCTCCAGGAGGACGGTGTACTCCAGTCATCTATTAACAAACCACTCAAAAGATTGACTTAAAATGACAGCAATCATTTATTTTGTTCATGGATCTGAGCACTGAATAAATAGGCTTAGCTACGTGCTTCTTGCTCAGGGTGTCTCCGAAGGGTGCAGTCAGACAGGCTGAAAGCCTCAACATCTTGAAGCCTCCTTAACAACATCTGGGCTGGGCACACTTGAACAGCTAACAGCTCAAGTTCCTCAGATCTCTCTCTCTTTCTCTTTCATCTCTCCACATGATCTCCCCAAATGGTGGTCTCAGGATAGCTGGACTTCTCACACAGTGGCTGAAGGTTCCCACAGCAAGTCCGAAGAGAAGCCAGCAGAAGTGGCTTGGCCTTTTCTAATCTATCTTTATATCACACATCACTTCTGCCATATTCTGTTCATTGAGGAAGTCCCAAATGTCCACCCATGTTCAAGGGAAGTGACACAGACTCCACCTCTTGATGGAAAAAGTATCAAAAGAATTTGCAGACACTTTTAAAACCACCATATGGAGGAAGAAGGACATATGCCCCTTCCAGTTCAGAGAATTTGCTAGGAGGAAGAGAGGCAGGGAAAGCAAGTTGTGAGATACGTATGTGTTATGGATCACTATGCAGACCATAAGGTCAGAGATATCAGACAGGACAAGAGCCAACAAGAAAGCTAAGAGCAGAGGAGCTGCTGCCACCACCTCTTCACACCTCCGGGAAGATGCGACCACACAGGGCGCCAACAATGAACAGCTGCAGTGAAGGAGGAGCACAGCCCAGTGCGATAGTGAGAGCATCAGTCACCCGAAGCCTTCCTCGGCTCTCACGCGGCACAGAAGGGACTTCAGGTTCCTGCCTGAGCCATGAAGGATGTAGCAAGATGATCCTGCTGCTGTCAGCGATGAGGAGGCACAGACGCGCCTCAAGTGGGAGCCACAGGAGTCCTCAGACTTTAGGGGAATGAATTGTGACATCAGAGAAAACAGAAGTAGGGGTAAATCTGCAGGAAGACATCCACGCCAACCAATCCCAAAGATTGCCTGAGTTCTCCAGAGACAGGTCATCTAAGCGCCTCCAACCCCATCAATGACTAGCGGGCCAAGGACAAGACAAGAGATCTGGTTCTGTCAGATTCGAGACAGGAGGGGCTGGAGGACGGCTGACACTGATGTGTGGACCCACGGCCTCTCTCTTCCCTGCCACCCTGCAAAGGCAATGGAGTCACCTAAAAGTGATGAATCTATCATATATCGGCAGGTTTTAATTTATGGTCCCTTCTTTCAGTCTCAACTCCTATTTAGGTGGCAACTGTGAGGAAAATCAGGTTGGTTATAGTGGGAGAAAAAATAGTATTTCTTTCTGCACATGTAAGTCATAATATTAAACTTGTCCCTGAGGAATATCAAAAATAGAAACCACTCTTCTGATTGCTGCCCTGCAGCTACAACAGCTCCTTTTGCTTGCCTCTGACGTGCCAAGCCATTCCTCCCTTGCACCTTTGCTCCTGTGGTTCCCTCTGTCTGGAATGTTCTCTCAGCTGGCTCTTCCCACCTTTCAGATATCACATTGAATGTCAACTTCTGAGTAAAGTGTTCATTTTCTGCTCTGCCAAAAGGGATCTACTCCCGTTTCCCTGGGTCTCAACACCTATTTTTTTTTTCTAATAAATGAATCTTCACCCAACCTGCTCCTCTCCAGACTTCCCATCTCAGGAAATGGTCCTACCCAACTGCTTAAGCCAAAGGCCTCAGTATTACTCTCATTTGGCCTCACACCCACATCCAATCCAACCATAGTCCTCACTCCTCTTGCTCACCTCTGCCACCACTCTATTCTAGCCTATAACTTTATTGCCTGGCCAGACTGCAGTGCTAGTCTCCCCACTCCTGTTCTTGCCTTTCTACCATTCCATATCACACTCAATGAAGTCACTAAAAAATATAAATCAGACTCTGCAACTCCTGTGCTTAAACCCTCAATGCCTCAGAAGTCCTCTCCTAGGCCCACAAGGCCTACAGGGTCCCAGCCCTCAAGCTCTCCACTTAACTCTCCCTCCCTACGCACTGGTCTGCTTCCTATTCTTTGAACCTGCCAGTCACCTTCCTGCCCCAGGGCCTTAGCTCTTCCTCTACTTGTGACAATATCTCCCAAACTCTTAACACAGATAGCCCCTTCTCATCATTCAGGTCTCAGCTTAAATACCATCCCACAAAAGCCCTCCCTGAGCCCCTCCTATCCCCATCAGACAGTCTCCTTACTTTTCTGTACATCAGTTAACATTGTGATGAATTTGGCAGCTCATAGGCTTACTTTTTAATTACCTACTCTCTCCTTCACAGACACACTTATGTAAGCTTCCTCAGAATAGGTCCCTATGTCCCCAAATCCAGAACAGTATCTGGCTCAGAGGTACTCAGAAACTATTGAAGGAACAAATGAATGGATGAATGAACAGCTTGAAAACCACTTATTCTCTGAAGAGGAGCATTTTCTGGTCTCAGTCTCCTCTAAGTTGGTCTCCAGGGCACCTTTCAGTCAAATGTCCAGGTCACCTTCTGTAATCACACGTGCACGCTAACAGTTGGCTCTACAAGGGTGTCTTTTCTCTATAGTTTAAAGAGCTCTTTCAATCTTCTCCTAGAGTACAGATGCACATCTGCCAAATAGGGTAAAACTTCACTAGGTAGATAATACAGTTCATACTTGCCAATAAGGTAAGGCAGGGCCAAGTAAAGTGTAAATTCCTCATTACAACAAATGATACAATAAATTGCCTATGCTCCAGGTCTATTTATGTCTGGCACTTAACTTTACTTTGAAATTGGGCTTCTCTGGACTTGAGCCCAAATTTAAGAAAACTCAAGAAAATGTGGAATTAAGACTCTATTAACTGCAAACGGTTTGTTGTATTCCTAACTGGGGCAATATCCTTTATTGTCAGCAGTCCTTGGTTTTCAATTTTGATTCATTTTTCAAGTTCTTCCTGATAAAAAAGCTATGTGGGTGAAGAAATACTCTTTTATTTTGGCAGGGCTCCCAGCTACATGATGCAGCTTGGTACCTCCAGGCAAATGGCAACAGGACCCAGAACTTCAAGCTCTCCTTCAAAACACTTCTCTTTAAAGAACTATAAAGTGACTCTAAATGCTCTTTGAGCTTCAAAACAAACAGCTGAAGCCAGTCCTCATGCACTTTTACCATATATATAGACACATTTAGCTTCACAGTCTGAAGGCATAAAAGCAGCAGCTTGGGGAAAAAGAAGAAATTTGATGAAAAAAAGAGTAATCAATAAAAAAAAAATCTAAGATGCACATGAAAAACTTCCTTACTCTGTTCTGTACCTTCAGAATCAGAACCACCCTTCAAGTTTCACTTCAGAAATCACCTTCTCCAAGAAGTATTTCCCGAGTCTTGCAGGCCACTTTACGATCTCCTTCCTCTCAATTCCTGCCTCACTTCACTTGGAATGTCTCAGTTTATTTGACTTAGAGATTATAGGTGGTTGTTGATAGGCTCATCTCCCAGCAGACCATGTCCCATTCACTGACTAGCTTCCCAACTGCCTGTAAGCACCTAAAGGACAAGAACTCCCTCTAACTCACCTAGAACATTCATCCAGGCCCAAAATCACACTTTATTTTTATGTTAAAATTATTAATTCCTCCATTCAAAGCACTAATAAAATACAGGTGTTTTTTAGTTTTTTTTAAAGGATTTTCACTTAAATTTTTTTAACTTTTTATTTTAAATAGTTATGGTATCCTTCATCCAGCTTCTCTCAACAGTGACATATATACAAAATCAAAACAAGAAATTGACATTGATAAAATACTGTTAACTAGTCTACAGGCCATGTTCAATTTTTATCAGCTTTTACGTGCATTCATGTGTGTGTTTCTAAGCAACATATGCATATGCAATCCCATGTATATATAATTATGTAGCCATCACCACAGTCAAGATACAGAACTTTCATCACAAAGGAATCTTCTCATACTCTCCTTTTATGTTCACATTCCTTCCCAAAGCCTATCCCTGCTCCATCACAACCACTAATCTGTTCTCCATCTCTATAGTTTTGTCATTTGGAGAATGTTATATGAATGGAATTATAAAGTATATGACCTTTTGAGACTGACTTTTTTCACTAAGCCTAATGCCCTTGAGATCCATCCAGGTTACTGCATGTATCAATAGTTCATTACTTGTTATTGCTGAGTGGTATTCCCTGGTTGAATATACCAGGGTTTGGCTATTCTGTTTCCAGTTTAGAGCTATTAAAAATAAAGCTGCTATAAACATTCATCTACAGATGTGTGTGAGCATAAGTTTTCATTTCTCTGGGGTAAATACCCAAGAGTACAATTGCTGGTAAGTGCATATTTAATTTTATAAGAAACTGCCAAACTATCTTTCCAGTGAGGCTATGCCACTCCGACTAAAGATGCATGAAAAATTGTTTCCCTGCATTATTCTCTCCAGCATGTGGTACTATCATTATTTTTTATTTTGGCTCATCTGTTAGGTGGGTAGTGATATCTTGGATTTTACCTTGCATTTTCCTAATGGCTAATGATGCTGAACATACTTCATGTGTTTATTTGCCATGTATCTCCTTTTGGTGAAATATCTCTTCAAGCCTTTGGCCCATTTTCTAATTGGATTGTTTGAGTGTTGAATGTGGAGACTTTTTGTATATTCTTTGCCAAATATGTGGTTTACAAATGTTTTCTCTTAGTCTGTAGTTTGTCTTTTCATGCTCTTAATAGGGTCTTTGCAGCGCAAGCTTTGGATGCAGTCCAATTTATTAACTTTTCCTTTCATGGTTGGTGTTTTTTGTAGCATATCTAAGATTTCACTTAGTCCTAGGTCTAGAAGATTTTCTCCTGTTTTATTTTAAAAGTTTGTATGGTTTTACATTTACACTTAAATCTATGATTCATTTTGGATTAATCTGTGTATAAAGTATGGGAATATGTCCTGGTTTTTTGGGTTTTCTTTTTTACCTGTGATTGCCCAATTACTCTAGCACCATTTGTTGAAAAGATT
Organism: Manis javanica; assembly: GCF_040802235.1. Taxonomy (NCBI): domain Eukaryota; kingdom Metazoa; phylum Chordata; class Mammalia; order Pholidota; family Manidae; genus Manis; species Manis javanica. Next base: position 142,809,596 of record NC_133158.1, read on the forward strand.
CTCTTTCTTCCACTGAATTGCTTGCCTCTTAGCCAAAAGCAGTTAGCAATATATTCTGAAAAGAATTGAAAACAGGTACCCAAGCCAGTTCACGTACACGTTTGTACAAAACAGCACTATCACAATAGCCAAAAGGTGGAAAGAGCCCAAATGTCCATCATTTGATGAATGGATAAACCAAATATGGTATATACACATAATGGGATATTATTCAGCCATAAAAAAGGAATGAAGTACTGACACATGCTCAAGGTGAATGAACATTGAAACATGCTAAGTGAAAGAAGCCAAATACAAAAGATCACTTATTATGTGATTCCAATTATATGAAGTATCCTGAATAGGTAAATTCATACAGATGGAATGCAGATTGGTGGTTACCAGGGTCAGGGAAGGAGGGGGATTGGTGAACAACTGCTTAACTGGTACAGAGTTTCCTTCTGGGGTAATAAAATGTTTTGGAACTAGATAGATATAATGATTGCACAACACTGTGCACTAAATGTCACCTTAAAATGGTTAATTAATTTTATACTATGTGAATTTAACCTCAATTTTAAAAAAATCAGTTAGACATATTTGTGTGGGTCTAATATCCAGCCTTGATTATTATAGATACATAGCTAATATCATGCTTTTTACATAAACAGCCAACTACAGGTGAGCTAAATGGACACTTGCTCCTCAGTGTCTTTTTCTTTTTCTCTCACTGTGCTGTGAGTTTTGCCCCAACATAAATTCACAGGCCCTGTCACATGCAAGTAGAGACTGGCTTTGCTGACACAAATTGGCACAGGATCTCAAGAAATTAGAAATTCAGTCAAGGTTGATTCATATTGTCAGTTTTATTTTCTGCTTCCCCATCTTACTGTCAAAAAAAAATCTCCAAGTATTAAATGTAATACTTTTATGTATTATTTAAAATTGTGTGCATGATTAATTTAAGTGGAGAAAGGAGTGTTCTTAATCTTCCTATTCTCTTTGCAGTTATTTAGAATGTGCATTACTAGCTTATCAAGATATTTAGATTTTTACAGCTTTACTAATTTCAGATTTTATGTATGAGAAAGCTCCTGGCAGGTATTTCAAAGACACCCATAAACTGTCACCAAGAGCTGTACTGGGATTAGAACATCTTTAGAGCCATGGGACATTCTAGCCTCCCACTTATGGAAGGTTGGGCCTGTAACTAGGTTTCTTCACCAGCCAGAGTGAAGGCTAATAGGGTTGCACAGCTCAGACTCATGCCTTTGCTTGAAAAACTGAAGAGCTTAGTTGTTGTATCACACCTATGATTTGTTGACTATATGGATTTTATATGAAGATTGATTTTTGCTGCCTTGTCCTTCCCTCTCAGATTTCTACAGAGAGATGATAAAGAGAAGCTGCTCATGACAAATCCCTGCTTAAAATCTTCCACTGATCTCAGAATGAAGTCCAACATCCCAGCATGTTGTATAAACCCCTCAGCTCTCCAGCTTCCTCTGGCCCCTTCTCCAACCCTGAGTCCCAGTCTCATAACAAAATATCCCAATTTCCAATATTTTGCCATGTTCTTGCTTGACCCAGTGCCTTTGCATATGCTATCACCCTTCTAGCTTGGCTCGGATAACCCAACCTGGAAGGTCTCTGTGATCCCTTACAGTCAGGTTAGGGATCTCTTCATGTTTCCCCCTTCCATGGTGACTCTTACCTGAGTTGTAATTCCCTGTTGACTTGTTTTTCTTCCTCATGAGACCAAGGACAGATTATGACAGGCATATAGTAGATGCTCAACAAATATTTCTTAAATGAATAATTAATTCATTATCTTATCAGAGATTTTTCTTGAATACCTATTATGTGTCGGACACTATTTTCTTTGTGGGAATATAGCACTTTACAAAGCAGGAAGTCCCTGCATTATTGGAGCTTATATTATAAAAGAAAAGGAGACAGACAATAAATCAGTAAATTAATAAATATATAGTAAAGTTTCAGGCAGTGATAAACTATGTGAAGAAAAGAAAAGCAGAGTGAATGAGTGAATGAATGAAAAATTCAAATGAATGAATAGAAATCAGGCCATTCAGACTACTGCCAGAAGCCAATAGTACAATTCAAACTTGAAATCACATGGATTTCTTAATTTGTAATAAATCCTACAAATATTCACTGACTGTCTTCTAGTTGTCAGCCACTACTAGTTCAGGTCTGGGATACAGCAGTGGATAGAACAATTTTTACTAGGAATTTTTATTCCTGTCCTTGAGCTTACATATGAATGTTGGCAAGTAAATATGTATCAGAGGCTGATGAGTGTTTTGAGGAAAATAAAGCAAAGAAAAGCCAAAGAAACTCCTGAGTATGTATGGTGGAGAGGATAGTAGTTTGTATTTTAAATACTCAAGTTAGAACTCAAAAGAAAGTGGCATCAGAGCAGAGTACTGCAGGAGGTAAGGGAGCAAGCAAGTGGATATCTGTAATGAATAGTCCAAACCGAGAGAATAGAAAGTACAAAAACTCTGGGGCAGGGGTGAGGCATCTAAACCTGAAAACTGCTCCTAACTGAACTAGACAGAGCTGGAGAGATCTGAGTGTGAGACTTGGAGACCCCACGTAGTGGTTGTATGGCTTTAACCACGTTTTTAATTTCCTTAGGTATCCAATTCCTCATTTGTAGAATTAATGACTATCTAAAAATGTGGTCATGCTACTCCAACAGGATAAGGGACCCTATAAACAGTAAGTCTCACAAATGTCAGTTTTAACTATCTTCTCAGATACCTTGTCTTCCAAGATTTCCAGGAATGTTAACTAGATCATTTAGTGATCTAGTTACAATAATCAGTTATGCTGAAGAAGTACTTGTTAAATCTAAATGCAACAAGAAATCATAGAATTTTCAGTTTCTTGCAGTATGTTTGCACTATTATTTGTATACTATGACTTATTTAACATGTTTTCAATCTCAGTATTTCTTGGAAAAGCTAAGATTTCTGATCACTAACAGGATCTAGACTTCCTGTATCATTCGGGTTAACGATTCTTAAGCCTGATACTCAGTTTGTTATTGCAGTATACATATAGCCTTTTTCAAGTTGACTTTGATTCCTGATTGTAGACGTTGATCACATTATTCTTATCACATTTTATGATTTAAAATTCAATCCAGCTATTCCTTCAGTGCTATGTGGAAAAGAGTCCCTATCATTTTTAATTTAGATAAGTATAGCTCCTAAATTCAGGGAGTTTGCAGTCTGAACCTCCTAGATATCGGGGACAGGCTCTATAGGAATACCTGTATTCTATTGGGAATATTTAATCTGGTAGGATAGTTACCTAAAAGGTGATTTAAGCTTTCATTATGATCCCTAATTGAAATTTTATATTACACATTATTATATAAATTATATGTAGTACAATATAGTTATATATGCAAAGTTACATTTGTGTATGTTATAGGCAATACAAGAGATTTTTAAGTGTAATTTTATAGTATATGATCCTTTAGGAAACAATGCAGTTATACATAGAGAATTCACAAGATAAGGCGGCATGTGATGAGTGACAAATGAGTGGCACAGACAACAGAGGGAAGGGACCTCAGAGGAGGGATGGCTATTCACTGAACTGGACATTCAGGAAAGTCTTTGCAGATAGGTTGGGACTTGAATTAAGGACACATGATTTAGAGATGAAGGAAGAGGAGAAAGAAAGGTATGGCAAAGGCCCAGAGATGATACCTATAGAGGATGTTTGAGGGACACTGAACAAAACAATATAGTTGGAACTGAGGGTAGATCTGAAGTAGAAGCTTTTACAGGAATATATTTCAAACAAAGAGTGGAAAGAATAGTTGAATAGGAGAAAATATAGAAGGCCTTGAATGACTTGATCACTGATACATACACTACTGGAGGGAACAGTAAATTGACGTAACTTTCTAGGGACAGTTAAGCAGTATTTCTCAAAATGTATATACCCTTTGATTTAGCAATCCTACTTTTAGGAATTTAAGTTTATAATCAGAGAAAATCCCAAATACTTACATAAAGGGATGCTTATTTTGGTATTTGCTTATATTAGGAAAATAAAACTAACTCCCATATACTAAATTGGTGATAAATAATAGCATCTCCAAATATGGCATCCAATGCAGCCATGAAAGCAAGTTTTTCAGTATTACTAAGGCAATGAGCAGACAATGTAAACATAAAGTGAACAGAGCAAATCAGAAAAGTCTTTATACAAGGACAGAAAACTTTTCCCTTCTTCCCTTCTAGGTTCTTTGGCTATCCTAATAATTAAATTGATGAAGATTAACAGGAGAAAAAAAAATTAATTTCATAGGTACAGGAGCTCCATAAAAAACAGGAGATTTAAAAAAGTGACCAAGCAGGCAGCTTTTATACCTGTCTGACAAGAAAACAATAAATTTGTGAAGAATTAACATGACAAAGGGGTTTGGGCTTGGGGAGTAAACTAATTAAGTAGTTTTGTTTAGGCAGCCTTCTCAGACCCAAATGCCACGTCCTGTGGTAAGAATGCCTCCTGACAGAAGGTACCATGTATTCAGGGGACAAAGGAGAGTCAAAGTGTCCTTCTTGCACTGGCTGTTTCTCAAGTAATTTTAATTCAAAATAATCAATATGCCACAGTGGCATATTTCAGGTGGCATATGCTGTTCTTCATTAATTCCAATTTTTTAAAGATTATATAAGACAGGCAAGGAATATACCAAATGTTAACAGTGATTAATGGTGTGCTTTTTTTCCCATCAAAACAGTCAATATTTATCTGTCTTGTGCTTCATCTCCTCAGGGCCACTCTGATAAACTGGTAATGTAGAGAAAGATACTCAGTGCAGTACAGAGTGGATGGCTGCCTCTCTCATGGAAGACAGCTGTCTTAAATAACAGAGTCCTCCCAAAACCAATGACTTTAGTCCAAGGCAGTGAACAGCCAACAATACAGACACATGAAGGGAGGTAAGCTTTGAGTTTCTCATATCACACCAGGTAAGAACAGGAACTTCAGTTAATGTTTACCTGGGTGCCAGGCACTGTGCTAGTGCTTTTCAAGATGGTCTCATTTAAACCCTGAACAGTCCTATGAGTTAGGTACCAGTATTATTCTCATTTTGTAATGGAGAGAAATTGAAGCACAAAAAGGTTAAAAAACTTCCTGAAAGGCACAGAGCTAACAAAAGATAGAGCCAAGATCCAAATGCAGACAATGATTCCGGAGTTTACATTAACTACTACACTCTCTCACCAGTTTTAACAGAAAACAGAAAAAACAATCCATCCTGTACATCTCCTCATCCTAAGGTCACGTGTTGCAATGACCTTGGTGAAGAGAGAGGCACCATACAATCAATTAAGAAAATTCATGAATGGGCCCTGTAGGACCATCTTGGTACTAGATCTCGAATTTACTACCATTGTGACTTTGGGCAGGTCATAACCCCTCCAAGCCTTGACTTTCTCATGCATAAAAAGGAAAATAATAAATATTACCTGACCTGCAGGCCTCCCAGGATGGCTATAAAGATCAAAGGAAACAAAACACATTAAAGTGCTGTGAAAACTATCAAGTGCCATACTTGTAAAAGGTATTAGGCATAATACCAGCATGGAACTCTCAGAGTCTTGAGATTGGAAACCAGATTGCTCTGAGAAGCCCTCCAAGGGTCATTCTCAAGGAGGATATCACACAATCCCACATCTGCTACAGCTGTGACCTGAATATAGTGATGTGTTATTTGGAACAAGGCACCTGATTTGCATGGACACTGAGATAAGCTAAATAACAATATTTACACAACCCAAATCCTGACCTGGAAAGTCATTCAGAGAACTTTCATCGATACTCTGATAGTTAAGGTCCTTCCTGATTCATGAGGAAAAACATAACAGGCAAATAATGACGGTGTCCTCCACATACCAGGCCCTGCCTGTGCTAGAACCCTCACAGACATCTTCTCTAAGTTTCAAGGAATACCTGCTATTATCCCCATTTTACAGTTAAGAAAACAGGCTCAGAAAAGTTAATCAGCTTGCCTACCAGGCAGCTAAGGGATAAAGAGAAAATTAAGGGATGATGACACAATTTTGTTTCTCCATTTCTGTTCCTATAAAGTTATCTAAACTCCTTTTTCTGTTCAGTCCCTTCAAAATGAAGGTAATTTATAAATCAGATTATTTCTTGGGTTTCTGTTGACATGTTAGATGAGTAAAACTGACATTGATCCAAAATATTTTATTATAATATATACAATTATTTTGAGACCAAGGCATGGAGGCAAGACTCATGAAAATTGTGTTAATAGGAAATCATTTTGTCTAACGTTTTTCTTAAGAGGGAAAAATTTTTTACTTTCAATTAAGAGAAATGAAAGGAATATTTACAACAAATATGACACATTCTTAATGTCAGTAATAAATAAACTCATAGAATTTTGTTAAGTTCATTTATACATAAACAAATTGCCCAAAAAACAGGCAGACAATTCATAAAGAAATATAAATTTTTATCAAATATATGGAAACTCACTGATAATCAAGTAAAGTTAAACAATGAGATTCCACATTTTACATACTAAAAGATTTTTAAATTTTTAATATTTAATGTTGGTGAGTGTGATTCTCATGCTCTGCTGTGTAGAACTGCATAACAGAAGAACCTTTATGGAAAGTGATTTGGTGATTTGTGTAAAGATCCTTCAACAATATGCTCTTTGACTATGATAGATTAAATATGACCACAAATAATTTGTTGTATCCCCCAGAAAGAGATGTGGTCTATTTTACCATCCTCTGGTATCTGGCCTGTGAATGCTTTGATCAAGATAGCATGCTGGAAGAGACTATGTGCCAGTTCTGGGCTTAACCTTTAAGAGGACTAGCAATTTCCACCTCCTCTCTCTTGGAACCCAGTGCAGAAGTCCGACTAGAGACAGGAAACTGAGGTCCCAGCCAATAGCCGGTACCAACTTGTTAGTCATGTGAGAGAATCACCTAGGAAGTGGATCCTCCAGCCCCCGTCAAGCCATCCAGCCAGCTAACATCACATGGAACAGAGAAAACTTGTCCCCTAATTGCTAAATTGTTGCCAAATGAATAGCTATTGTTGTCCTAAATTTTGAGCACATATTATACACAAATAGATACCTGAGATTGACCCAATAATTTTACTTCTGGAAATTTATCCTCAGGTACTAATCAGGAATGCAGACAAAGGCTTACATTCCAAAACACTTTTTGTGGAGAAACTTCAGAGAACCTTAATGTCTAAATTAGGAAAACTATGCAAGCAATATGGGAGAGTACTTATGCTTTCAGGTGGAAAAAGTCATATAAAGGACTATGCATGTAAAAAGAAGAACAACTAAAAGTTAAGAGCAGTGATTTCTGGGCAATAGTATTATGAGTGATTTTATTTGACCTTCACATTTTTTGTGATAATTATGTAATTAGAAAAAAATAAACCTTAAAAATAAGAAAACGATCAACTTGTGAAATCAGTCCATAGATAAACTTTAAAAAATAAAGTTCCATTTAACTATAGTTTCAAACTTTTTCATAAAGCCATTTTCCCATGGCATTCAGCAATATTGATGTTGAATCATCTGCTATTTCTTATAATTGACAGGCTGATAGGCAGTTACATGGCAGTTTTAAAAATCAGCAGGAACAAGCCTATTAGCAAAGGGCTTTGATAATCCATAAACTGGATCTAAAAATCCTGAATAATTAAGCAGTTCTAATGATGTGGAAGAATGCGAAATAATTGAAGAAAAAGCTTTAAAAAATTAGACTAACATCAGTGAAAGTCTGTTACCTGCTTGGAGCTTTCCATAGCCATGCCATTTAATTCTCTCAACAGCCCTGTGAGGTGGGTGTTATTCCCATTTTATAGATGAGGACCCTGAAGCCTTGACTGAAGTTTCAACAGCCTGTAACTGCATAGTGAGTATGCTCTTCCCATAGCACCATGCTACTCCACAAAAGTCAGGGTTCAACATCCCTATGAGAGGAAAAAAATCTATCAAATATATGGGCTGTTTGAAAAAGCCTTTCTTTCATTCTAACACAATTAATTAAAATATATTTAATTGGATTTTGTAAGCCTCTTTAGGAGATCATTTTCTTCTTGTAGAATTTGAAGCAATCCTCAAAAAGTCAATGCCAATTTTGTGAAAAGCCTTGACTCTTCTTGAGCAATTGAAGTTGAGAAATGAAGACTAACTTACAAAGCAGACATAATCGTCACATAGTCTCTCTACTCCTTGTCCTCTTTTCCATGACATATCTGCAAAGCCCTATCTTCAACATGACTGAGGCTTTTAGTGAGTTGGAACTTGGCTGTGCTAGTTGATTTTATTCAATACTATTTATATTTGTTTTGTTTTATTTCCAATAAGCCATATCCAATTTGGGAGCCAAGATGTGAGAGACCAGTACCTCAGAGAGGCTCTCACATGGCATTTGATAGGATATAAATGAGAGCCAGATTTCAATCAAGCCCCAGTTTTTTTGTTTTAATTAAATTTAATAATTACAGCTAAGATTTCATAGTGATTATATGCATCAGCTCTGTGCTATGCATTTGTGAACATTACCCTACTAAATCCTCATTATTCTAAAATGCAGGCATTATTTTTTATTTTCATTTTACAGATAAAAGATATTGAGTACCTGGAGCCCAGATGGCTGGGGGTCAGAGTATGAACTATTTGGTCTCAGTCCATGCTCCTAACTGCCACATGGACTGCAGGAGTCAGGGCTGGGGTTTTAGGGAGACCTCTTTCCTTTTCCATCATGTCTAGAGGGAAGCCTGAGTATGAACAATGGGAGAAGGGATGTAGTGGGGAGAATGGAAAAATAGGAATCCTAGTTGTGTGAGGCCAAGCTGGAGAGTCACCTTTCCCAGAGCCAGGGCAGCTTGTCTCCCAGTTCTAAACTGTTAAGTACCTTCAGCCTTCTTTTAAAATGTATTTCCAGGGTTCCACCACTTTCCAGTTGAGTAATCTTGGACATCTATAAATCGGGATGGGGTAAACACGGAAGATTAAATGAGATAACAGACGTAAAGCCTTTAGAATAGTGTGTGGAACATAGGAAGCACTGTGTCTATGTATGCTAATGCTATCATTAGTCTGCTTGGGAACATACCAGCCACTTTCTACCCCAAGGTCCTGAACCCAATGCTCACTCTGCCTGAGACACTTTTCACCCCATTATGGATGTGGCTCCTTCCTTCCCCTCCTTCAAGCATTGCTCTAATGACACATTCTCAGTGAGACCTTTCTATACAATATTTAATACTGAAGTGCTTTCCCTACTTGTCTCCCCCAAAGTAGCAGCCTATATCCCCTGCCTTAATTTGTTTTTCTCCTTATAAGCACTTCTTATGCTCAGATAACAAATTACTTTATTTCTTTGATTTTTGTCTATTTTCTTACTGTAAATGAGGGCAGGTTTCTGTTTTATTCACTGCTCTATTCCCAACACCTAGAACAGAGCATGACAGAGAGTAAACACCTAAAAAAGATGCATTGGATAAATCCACCAACAAACTCGTCACTGTACAGCCAATTGCAGGGTCCCTTTGAAACACCTGTAAGGTTAAGTCCGTCAGTCGAAAGTGAACATGTAAGTTGTCTGGACTTTTCAATTCTCTGATACCATTTGGGAAAGACTTTGAAAGTCTTACAAAATTTTGTGTTGAGAAAGGTAACTCCATTGAAATTTTAGGTGACATGTACTGTTTTATACTCTTGGCGTGCATTTAGAATCAGTAACTAAAGTCCCATCTAGCATGAGCACAGCTGGATAGAAGAGTCCAAATGCATAGTAAGAATAAAGCATTATTGGAATCAAATCATGACTCTGTTAGTTCAAATAAATCATAGATTGGATTATCCAGTTTTTTCCTGACAGCAAAGCAAGGACAGGAAAGTCAGTAATTAATGAGAACATCTTATTTCGTGTGTCAGAGGGACTCAAAATTCCATGCTTTCTAACACAAAAGCAAATGTTAAACATGAAGATGTTGGGGAAAGACACCAGGACATACAGGGCTCCCACTTAGTACTAAAAATTATGTGCTTGCCAAGGTCTCAGTGGTGGGTGGCTGTCTTTTTAATCAGTGAAAGGCAATCTAGCAGAATGGGAAGCATGCCACAGAAAGAGCACAAAGGCCAACAAGGTAAATCAAGTTCCAGGTGGGGCTAGGAAACTCTCCCCATCCCAAAGGCAGACTGGCCCTGTGTCATCCACATGAGGTGAAATGCTAGCCTCAAAGCAGCAGCCATTTCTGTATACCACTTTTTGGCCAAACTAAAGGGTTTGAGGAGCTCTTAAGCTTTGCCATGGCTGAATTATGAGAGCCAGGAATTATTTCCAGGATAAATTAGATTTTTTATAAGGTATATAGAAGAGGAAAGTTGAATTGACTAAGGCTGCATTCTGAACATTCTGGTGTGTCCTGACCTTTCATTCATGTAAACTGAGCACAAACTTCACCAACCTTTCCAGCGTTGAGAGAGATAACCATGTGGCACAGATTGCTGACTATGAATGAGTCTGTACTTCAAGGACCACAGAGCCCTCCCATGCCTTCAGCTCAAACAGACACTTTCCACTTGGGCCTTTTAATTCAGTCTCCTTAAATTCAATCTCCTCTTACCTAATTCTTTTTTTTTTTTAAGTGCAACTCTTCCCTCACAACTAAGCTATAGATTCTCAAAGGGCAAAGACTACATTTTAACATTCTTCCTTTGTACCCACAGACTGGGTACCATTGAACTGACATAACATTGTGTAAGTTTAAAGTATACAACATGTTGATTTGATACACTTATATATCAAGAAGTGATTACCACAGTAGCATTAGTTAATACCTCTATCACTTTTGCTTATCTTTTCAAAAACCAGCTCTTAGTTACATTGATCTTTTCTATTGTTTTTCTGGTCTCAATTTTATTTCTGCTCCAATCTTTGTTATTTCCTTCCTTCTGCTAACTTTGGGCTATTTGTTGTTTCTGTAGTTCCTTGAGATATAATGTTAGGTTGTTTAAGATACTTTTTTCTTAGTGTAGGTTATTTATCACTATTCATCTTAGTTCATTTTAGAACTGCATTTGCTGCATCCCATAGGTTTTGGTATGTATTTTTGTTTGTTATATGTATTCTTTATTCCCCTTTTGATTTCTTTGACCCATTGGTTGTTCACCAGTGTGTTGTTTAATTTCCACATATGTATTAATTTTCCATCTTTCCTCCTATTAGTGACTTCTGGTTTCATTCCATCATAGTCCAAAAAGATAACTTAAGATTTCAATCTTCTTAAATTTGCTAATATTTGTTTTGTGACCTCTCGTATGATCTATCCTGAAAATGTTTTGTTGCACTTGAGATAAATGTATTCTGCTGTTGTTAGATGAAAAGTTCTATGTATGTCTGTTTGTCCTAAGTACAGTTCAGTCCAACATTTCCTTGATTTCCTGTCTGTATGATCTATCCACTGTTGAAGGCAGGTTATTGAATTCCTCTATTGTTGTATCTTTGTTTATTTCTCCCTTCAGATCTGTTAGTATTGCTTAATGTATTTAGGTACTCTGATGACGAATGCATGTATTTTTATAATTATTATATCTTCTTGATGAGTTGAACCCTTGTTATATAATGACCTTCTTTATCTCGTTACCATTTTTAGCTTGAAGTGTATTTTGTGTAATAAAATATAACTTACCCCTGCTCTCTTGGTTTCCACTTGCATGGAATATCTTTTTCTCTCTCTTTACTTTGAGCCTATGTGTGTACTTAAGGCTGAAGTGAGTCTCTTGTAGGCAACATATGTTTTCTTTTTTAATCCATTCAGTCACTCTGTCCTTTGATTGGTAAATTCAGTCCATTTACATTTAGAGTAATTATAGATAGGCGAGGACTTACCAGTGCCTTCTAATTACCCTCTGGCTGTCTTGTAGTTCCACTGTTCCTTTTTACCTCTTTCTGCCTATCTTTATGAACTGGTGATTTTCCATGGTGATGTGCTCTGATTCTTTCATCTTTTGTGAGTCTCTTTATCTTTTATGAATCTACTGTTTTTGCTTTGGTTTAGCATGGGGATTATATAATACATCTTTTAGCTTAAACAGTACATTTCAAACTGATAGCAACTTAGTGCATACAAAAGCTCCACCCTTTTACTCCTCTCCTATGTTTTCGATGCTACAACTTACTTTTTATATTGTATATTCATTAACAAATTACAGTGACTATAGTTATTTCTTATACTTGTCTTTTAACCTTAAAACTAGAGTTAAATGGTTAACACACCATATTACAGTATTAAGAGTATTTTGAATTTATCTACATACTTACCTTAACCAGTACAGTTTAGCTGGAAGAACTCCTTTCAGCATTTCTTTTAAGGCATGTCTAGTGGTGGTGAACTCCCTTATTTTCATTTGTCTAGGAAAATCTTTCTCTCTCCTTCATTTTTTGAGGGATAACTTTGCCAGATAATGGTTGGTGGGGGTTTTTTTTCAGCACCTTGAATATATCATTCCACTCTCTCTTGGCCTGTAAAGTTGATGCTAAGAAATTCATTCATAACTTTATAGTGGTTCATTTATAAGTTACAAGCATCTTTTCCTTTGCTGTTTTTAAGATTCTCTGTCTTTAATTTTTGACAGTTTCATTATAATGTGTCTTGGAGAGGTTCTTTTTGTTTGGTGACCTATGAGATTCATGAATTTGGATATCGAAATCTCTCCCCAGATTTGGGAAGTTCTCAGCCACTGTTTCTTTAAATAAGCTCTATGCTTCTTTCTCCTTCAGATCTCCAGTAATTTGCAAATGCTTTTCCTTTTTTTCAATGTATCTTATAGATTACAAAGGCTTTCTTCACTCCTTTTATTATTCTTCTCTACTGGATAACTTCAAAGTTCTGTCTTCCAACTCACAGATTTTTTTTTTTTCTGCTTGAACTATTCTGCTGTTGATGAGCTCTTTTGAATTTTTCATTTCATTCACTGTATTCTTCAGTTCCATAATTTGGTTATTTCTATCTCTGTTAAACTTTTGTTTTGTTCATGTTACTGTTTTTGTGATTTTGTTGAATCATCTTTCTGTATTCTTGCCGCTCACTGAGTTCCTTAAAACAGCTATTTTAATCAGGTAAATCACAGCTCTCCACATCTTTGGAACTGGTTACTGGAAGATTATTATGATCTTTTGGTGGTATCATATTTCTTTGGTTTTTCATGTCCTTGAAGTTTAGCATTGCTGTCTTCTCATTTGAAGTATCAATCTCCTCCTCCAGTATTTACTAACTTCCCTTGGGAAAGAAAGTCCTTTCATCAGCCATCCTACTAATTCTGAGGCTTTGTATGTATACACCTGCTCCATGCTATTTGCTCCCTCCTGTGAAAGAATTTTTAAGCTTGTATGCCCCTGATCCTGTAACCTATCCAAACTGTTGGTAATATCCTCCCTTTTGTTTCTTCAAAGGTAGCACTAAACCTCAAGTTTGTGGCTTCTCCCTGGCCTGCAGATTCAGGTCCAGCTTTCTGCACATGCTCACTAGCCATTTGTCAAAGTCCCTCTCACTACCTCTAGCAAAAGCATGCACAGGGAGCTGCCATTAGTGGGAGTGAATAAGAATGAGGTACACACAGCAATGGGAGTGCACATAGACCAATTGGAGGATCTGTTGACAAGATTTCTCCATCAGTTCGTGGGTGAGCTCCTTGATGGAGTCTGCAACAGTTAGTAGGATCCAGGTCCCTTCAATGCCCATCAACAGTCCAATCTGCCATTCTTCCAGCCTTTTCCTGCCCCCAAGCCATGAAGCTCATGACTCAGTACTCTGGATGTGGTGAGAAAAATGAGCTTCTTTGGCAGTGTCCCACACAGCTAGGTAAGCTGGGTGTTCACTCACACAATCTCCTTTTCCCCCACAGGAGAAATCACAGGCAAAGATGATCTCTCTTGGCCTTAAGCTATGCCACCTTGGGGGAGGAATGATACAGAGGGTCAAAATGTTCCTCTTACCCACTTCAATGAGTCCAAACTCATATTTTTTTATTCCAGTGGTGTGCTGACATTTCTCAAATGGAGACTTGGACTTCCACAAAGGTTCTCTTGTTTGTGCATGATTCTAGGGCAGTGTTTTCCAGGGGCTCCTGGACCGCAACCAAGAGGGGCTGGAGCCAGTTTACAGGTTATTACAGGGTTTACAGCCAGAACCAAGGTCCATATGCCTATTACCTGATGCAGAGGTGGGCAAGATTTGATCCATATGATGCTGGATCCAACAGCTCCCACAAAGGCACTCTTGTCCATGGATGGATGCCAAACTGTTGTTGCTGGGAGAGGAACACATGTAAGGAATGTCTTTCTTATTCAGCTATAAGGCTGACACCACTCCTCCAAAGAGCCCAGCCCTGTATCTTTTAGCAAGCTGAGCAATTAAAGAAAACTGGAATCCCAGCTTTTTACCACAAAACTCTTGAATCTATTAACTACCTTAACTCTTAACATCCAGCTCATTCCTACAACTTCCAGTTTCTTCCCTGCCCAATATTTCTTCTAAAGTTCACGTTTTGTCTCCAGTTGTCCATCCTATGCTCATCCTGTGGATCTGAAATGGACTTGACCTCTCTGATTTGATCCCTGGCTTAACCACTTGCTCCATCTATCCTAGGTATCTATTCCAGATAAAACCTAGGCTCTCAGCTCCCAATCTGCCATTAGCCAGATGCATAAGCCTGCCACTGAACTCATCTAGAATTCCCTTTGGGGAGAACTGAGTAATGGTTAAGTGATGGTTGGACATTCTACAATTATCAAGACTATAGTCAGAAGGGGAGGCTACAATTCTGCCAGGCTGTCTCTGCTTCTACCACCACCACCAGCAGTACCTTTCCACAGCCTGGGTGAGTAAAAAGGAATGGTCTGGTCAGCTCACCACTCCCAGAAGCAACATCTGATTTCAGTGACAGCAGAAATGAATTGAGAGACCAAAGCATGAAAGGGGAGAATAATATAAGCTTCCTGAAG
Organism: Manis javanica; assembly: GCF_040802235.1. NCBI lineage: Eukaryota > Metazoa > Chordata > Mammalia > Pholidota > Manidae > Manis > Manis javanica. The sequence goes on from NC_133158.1 coordinate 142,824,649, forward strand.
ATAAGAACTGTGTGTCTTACTCATAATTGCCTCTTCAGGGCATGCCAGTACCTAACATATTAGTAGGGTTTCCAATAAATTTGTTGAAATAACTGATTAGGAAAAGAGTGATACTTTTTTCCTCCATCTTACTGTCCTTCAAAGGAATTTAAGTCAATAAACATGCTGGTCCAATCATGGTGCAAGGCATTGCAAATACATAAATAGGTGAAATGAGTCACATGTATTTTTTACTATCAAAAAACAAAGCTCCCTTTAAGCACAACGCAGACAGGCTTGTGTACTGAGATATGAATAAAGTATGGGCATACTGTACTTTATGGAGTAATTTATTCTGTTCAAGCTGGAAGCCTACAGGGGAAGAAAAGGGACATTTGAGCTGGTCCTTGACATATGAAGCACTATTTCAAAAGAACTTATAACAGTGAGCATGAGATTGACCAGTTAGGACTCTATGGGGGAAAGCCCCAGCCTACGAGCAGAGTGAGGTTCAGGGCTGCCAGAGCTAATTACTGAGAGCAGTCTCTATCACAGGGTCCAGGACACACTGGAGATGTCCTAGAATTCTGGGGACATACATCGGGAAGGCTTACGACAACCACAGCTCTTCTCCAGGTTTGGCTACTAGTCCATGCAGTTCAGCCTGGAAGATGCCTCAGGACACCAGTCAATTCCAAGGCTCCTTTCAGGGAGTTTTGGGGCTGCTCTGAGCAGATCCTGGGGACCTAAGTCTGACTGTGGGCCAGACCCAAGATGGGCAAGTCTGGTGCCTCAGAGTGGGCCTGGAGCCACGTGAGCCTCTACAGCATAGCTCTCTGTGGTCACTGCAGGCAGGGATCTCCTGTGGCAATTTCCTCAGTTCCTGAGGCCACTAGAAAACAGCCTCTCTGAAGGCCCAGGTTAGTCTGTACATATGAGTGTTTGTGCCACCTACACAATCTATAGAATTATAGGTTGGGACCCAGGATATTGCTGCCCATAATAGAGGAAGAAAAAGTCCAAGACCAGTAAGGATGCTGTTGGGGATATATTAAAACCAGAAGGTTCTCTCTCTTGACTAATTAAAAAGAAAGTATCAACTCTACCAAGAAAGAAGCTAGTTACACAAAATTTAAAAAGTGAGACTCCAAGCAGCACTTAATGCAGGTGACCTAAAGACCCTTAAGGAAGCACCCCAGGCTATGAATCAGGATATTCATATATTCCCCAATTTTATCATGGCTCCACTACAGCACCGCTACGTTTGTGAACAATCATGATATTTTTGTTAGTTAAGTATTATCAATAGAATATTATCATAACAAAGAATTCATTTGCAAAGGAATAAGTGCCATTTAAATTATTTGCATTATGAACTAAAATTAATGAGTAATGACAATATCTTAAATGGACAGAAGTTTCAGTTTTCAAAATACTTTCCCATTATGACTCAAAATAATTCCCCATATACAACGCTCGTAATCGCTGGTGACATAGGCAAGTAAGACATTAACAGAGGCTAACTACACCTCCCAAGGTTTCACAGCAATTACTCTCTTAAGAATATACCTTTCTAACAGTTGAACCCAAAGAAAACTCAAATACCTTGATAGATAGCTTATTGATAGAATGTAAAAGACTATGACACCTGAATGGAGAGACTTAGAGGTAGGAAGTTCTTTCTAAAACCTCTGATACCATGACACCCTTTAGATTTCAAAACAAAACTGAAACTTGGTTAGGTCTTCAATAAAAGTTCTTGCAACACTCATCCTAAAAAAAGCCACAAGACTCCACCTGTCACGTTCGGAGCATAACAGTCAGCTCCTCTTTGGTAATCTGTAAATTTCCTCTGAAGTCAGTAGAACCCGGTTCAAATCTTGGTTCTGCCATTTACTTGCTGTATACCTTGGGGCATAGTACTGTACCCTTCACCACTTGCTAGCTGTGAAACCTCAAGAAATTCAACTATTTTGCCTGAGTTTCCTCATCTGAATGGAGATACTGTTACACCTACCTCACAAAGTTTTGAAAGAATTACATAAGTTAATGAACATAAGGCACTTAGAACAATGCCTGACACATAGTAAACACTGTTTGCCATTATTTCCTCTCAAGAATAAAGAGATCCTATAGGCCAGTGATCTTAAATAAAGTTGGTTATGGCAAATACCAACTGTAAGCTCCAGAGAGAACAGAAGATAATAAAACGAAGCAATACAAAGTAAAGCAAAGATAAATTACAAATTCCATATCCCATTTGGTGGTTTTAACCAGTGAGCTGCAGTTTCATTTTCTGTCCCTTCCCTGATCACCTTCTGATCTGCAGATACAAAGTGATGAACTTGAAAAGTAAGTAGGCACTGGGAAATAAACTGGTGTGCTTCATATTAGATAGTCAGCCCCTTACGTGGAATGTTTCACCTGCCCCAACACTGCTTTGACAAAGAGTTTGACCTTGTCCCTGCCTACCCTCTGGCTACAGAAGCAGAGAGGAATGGAGAGAAGCCTGTGCTAAGACTGGCAAACTTTCAGAGTCATAAAATGTAGAAGAAAAGGCATGGAGCTGGGAATTAGGCCTCTCATCTGTGGCTCTGCCTCAGACCCTTAAGTAACCTATGATGAATCACCTGAACTCTCTTGTACTGTTTTATCTATAGAATGAGAATACCAATGCTATGTGCATTGGTATGCTATGTGCATAAAATATGAAAATAAGTTGAAATAAGTCATGTAAAAGCATTTTCAGAAGTTTAAAGTACCACAAAAAGTTTCATTAATGACAGCGTTTGAATTAGTATAGCTTTCCCTGAAGTTAACATGTTACACAAAACAAACGTTCTATTATCAAATTTAGCAATTCCTGCTTAAGACTTCCCCAGATTTTTCTACTTAGAAGTGTGATTCCTAACCCTACCAGATACAATGTGCCCTTTTAAACATGTATTTTTGAAACACCTCCTTTACCATCCTGACAAAAAATTCAGACATATCCTACATAATTTCTAAAAAGACCACCAACTAAGTAAATGCTTGGGAATGACTAAAACAAAAGACGTAAACAGACATTTGCCTCTGAATGGTCGAGGTGAATATGAAAGCCATAAACAAAGGCTACGCAGTTGTGCTGCATCAAGACTCAAATACAACCAGTGATACTTGCTTATGATGGGCTCTTCTCAAATCTTTAAGTTGTTGGTAAAGCTCCAAACAAAAATATAATCTTCCCTTGATTTGCATGGTCATTGTATTCCTAAGACTTTCAGTGTCTACTATTATAAAATCACAATTATTTTTATGTAAAACAGAGTTCTGTCCTACGCTTAATTATAAACAGATTTTTCAGTTAGATGACTTAAAGACCCAGGGAGTGAGGGACAACTCTTGCTTTTATGGGACTGTCTGTTCACTTGGGTCAATTGATGTGACAACAAAAACATTCCCACAAATTTATAATTTATAAGACATCCCCTGGGAGGCAGTACTGCTCCACTGAGAATCACTGCCATTAGGCTTCAGAGTCTTCAGCATGACAGAGTGAGCTGTGAGAAGGAAAACCGTTTGCCTTGCTTAACCCACAGAACACTTTTTTCCCCAAGTAGCTTCTGGAAAGACTATCATTTCAATACTCATGGCTTTGGTAAAACTGATCATTTTTAAAATGTGGATTCAACAGTGAAAGAATACTGAGTATCTACCATAAGTGAACAGCAATAAAAAGGTTCTGGAGCTATGTTTTCCAGGAATAGAAAGCCTGATGCTTGCCTGGCCTCCAATGTATCAATAATACAGAAAAGATACACTTTCTCAGAAAACAAGGAAACTCAGAAACTTTCCTAGGATACTTAGACATCACAGACACAGAGGATGAGTTGCATTTGGTGCCATTCAGGATAAATGGTATCAAAGTTTCATATTTAGAATCCAGGCTGCTGCTTGGAAGTCACTTTTATGGTCCTTAGACATATTAATTTATACATTTATTTTTCAAGGGCTGTAAATTTCTCTATGCCTATTTCCCAAAAGGAAATGGGATTTGTAAATCAGTCTAGAGATGAGGTAGATAATGTAGACTGTTTTTTTCTTTGTCAATTCAATACATAAAATTAAAGCAATGAAATATTTATTTCCATTATTTCCTCATGGTTTTATAAGCTTTGAAAGACATATTTAAATTGGGTAGTCTACATTTACTTCTCCCAAACCTGGACTTAACTCATTAACCTAGTGATTGTGAGAAAAATAAACAAAAGCCCCACCATTCCAAGCCTGAAGCTAAAAATGTCCTGATCTCTACTTCAAGTGAAAGAAGTTAAGACTCCAGTAAAGAATTACAGAACAATGTGGTGAGTGCTATTAACTACAGGACCACAGAGGAAAAGACACCTCATCCAAACTACAGCCTCAGAAAGGGTTTCCTAAAGACAAATTAATAGGAAGCCAGTAATCACACTATTTTTTTCAATTTTACCAGACTTTCAATATTTAACAGACAATCAATACTTTTCCATTTTAACAGACTTTAAGGTATTATGAGAATGCTTCTGATTTTCCTAAGTACTTGCATGCATTGGTGCCATCTGGTGGGCATTTTAACTAAAACTGAAATTATTGTTTAAAAGAATCTGGTCATTCACCCTCTTTTTTTAAGAAAACAGAGAGTAAAAAACTCATTTGTATTATTTTGCAGCATAGTTTATCTTGTGGTTTCTGTAACTTGGGGACCAATGCATCAATTCACTCCTACTAGGCTCTCCTATCAACCTAACTCAGGTCTCTTACAACATGGCTACACTTCTTATCTAGATTTGTGAATGGGTTACCACATTATATGTAAAGTAAATACTTGACTGTGGTATTGAAAAGCAAATTTAAACGAAATGGGCAACAAGAGAATAGAGAGCTTGTCCATATTTTTAAACTCATTTCAATTCATTGAACAGTTTTTAAAGAAAAGATTTATTGTTCAAAAATTTTTAATTATGGATATCAGTGGTCCTACCTAAACAAGATCCAGAAAAGCACAAAGGAGAAAAATTTAGGGTTATAACTATATTAAAGTTAAATATTTTTGTTTAATGAAGGACATTACTTACAAATTTAACAGGTACTAAAATGAGTGAAGATATTTGCAATGTCTGAAATGAACAGGAGCTATTTATATAAGACATTTATTCAGATCAACACAGGACAGAAAAAAACGAAGAACAGCAAAGAATATGAATAAGCACTGACCAAAAAGGGATTTGAAAGGATGCTCGGTATGTTACCAAATAAGTGTAATTAAAATATCACTTTACACCTACCAGGTTGGCAAAAATTATTTTAAAAGTCTCATATTAGTAAATACTAGTAAAGGTGTGAGGAAACAGAGGCCCTCAAATATATTGCTGGTAGGAAAGAAATCTGACAGTACTTCACTAAGTACGCATAAAGCCTACAACCCAACAATCACTTTCCTGGTTGTATTAGTTACCTGTTGCTATGTTTAGAAGCTTAAAATGACAAACATTTATTATCTCAAAGTTTCTGTGGATTGGGGTCCAAATGTGAGTTAGCTGGGTACCAATGAGTTAGCATCTCTCAGAAGATTGCAATCAAGGGTCAGCTGGGGCTGCAGTTATCTCCAGTGAGTGAAGTGTCTGCTTCCAAGTTCACTCACATAGCTGTTGGCAAGCCTCAGAGCCTCATTGGGTTTCTGTCAGACTTAAGTTCCCTGACACATAGGCTTCTCCATTGGGCAGTTCACAATAGAGCAGCCTGCTTTCCCTGGAGAAGAGAGAATGAGAAATGGCAAAAGCAAGACAGAAGTCACAGTTCTTTGGTAAACTCATCTCCTTAGTGACACCTACCTCATCACATTTCCAATATTCTGTATATTAGAAGAGAATCACCAGATCCTGCCCACATTAAAGGGGATGAGATTAAATAAGGGCATGAATATCAGGAGGCAGACACTCCTGGGAGCCATTTTAGAGGTTACCTATCACACTGGGTATATACTGTAAAAATTCTGAACAGATCAGTAAGAAAATAGGGATGGGAATGTTCATTGTAGTACTGCCTCCAAGATAGTTAAGGCAACTTAGATGCCTATCAATGGGAAAACAGATAAAATGTGACATATGCATATGGAAGGATACTATGCAATGAAAAATAGTGAACCAGATTAATATACAGTAACATGGATCCATTTCAAAAATCTAATGCTGAATGTAAAAAAGTTCTAAATAAAAATTTTAGCCTAACAGCATTTACTTAAATTTAACCCATGAATAATATTACATGTCTTTCAAAATTTCAGTGTATCTATTTACATAAAAGCATGGGAGGTAGACATACATGGCATGAATAACAATGGGAGAAAGGAATGGAAATGATTTTCAGGGACCAAAACCTATATGCCACAAAATGAATATAATCAATTCAATTCTGTGTATCTAAAGGCATTAAAAACAAAACCCAAAAGATGAGTAAAAAAATGCATCTCTCCACTGCTATGCTCAAGCGCCTGAGTTCTCTTTCCTAGAGACAGCCGCAGTTACTTTGGAAGTATATATGTTATGTATAAAGGTATGCATTACGTCTTTACACAGGTTAATTACCTATTGTTTTTTACCACCATCCCAAGCCTTCTACATGCTACTCTAAACATTGGGGACTGGGAGACATCAAACTGTATTTCTAAGCTCTCTTGCCAGGTGGCTTCCTGTTAGGCACTGAAAAGGAACTGACGATACTAAAGAAAAAAGAAAGGCTCTGGCTCCCAATGTGTGCCAGCTGCCAGCATGCACTCCTGCTGCTGTGGAAAAGGGAGTGCATCCATGTGAGCAGCCAGGGCAAACAGAGGCAGCACCCTTTGTTAATGGCACCTCTTTAGCAGGCCCAGGCCTACCTCTGAGAGCATTATCAAGAGTGCAGCGGCAGTGCATCTGCAGCTTCGAATCTCTGGGTTTGACCTCTTCATCACCTCCCTTTTCACTGCTCCAGCCCCACTTGTGTCCCTTTTTGCACCTCATGTCAGTACAGAGAGTATAGGCCATCTGTAAAATCCTGCTTTTCTGGTAACCTCATAATAATAGGACCCCACAATTTTAAATAACTTGAATTCCCATTGTACAGATAAGGCAACTGAGTCAATGAAGGTACGTGCTTGCCTGAGGGTCACAGCCGGTATGTGAACCCAGGACATCTGGCTCCTGAGCCTACACACTAAACTATTTTCTACACTTCTCTTCACACACATGTAAGTACAGTAAAACTAAATTTCCACATGACGCCATATAAAAGAAAGGTGACTATGTAAAGACAACCAAATAATGCCCTCTGGACCTTTAAAGTACACATTTATTTTGTATCCTCCTGCCTCAGAAAAAGGAAAATGTAAAAAAAGTCATGATGCAACAACATGGAAGGAGCTAGAGGACATTATGCTCAGTGAAATAAGTCAGGCAGAGAAAGACAAATGCGAAATGATTTCCCTCATTTGTGGAGTATAACAATGAAGCAAAACTGTAGGAACAAAATGGCATCACTCAGAGACTCCAAGAATGAACTAGTGGTTACCAAAGGGGAGGGGTGTGGGAGGGCGGGTGGGAAGAAAGGGAGAAGGGGACTGAGGGGTATTATGTTTAGTACACATGGTGCGGAGGATCACGGGGATTACAGTGTATCACAGAGAAGGGACATAGTGGATCTCTGGCAACTTGCTGCACTGATGGACAGTGACTGCATTGGGGTAAGGGTGGGGACTTGATAATATGGGTAAATGTAGTAACCACATGTTTTTTCATGTGAAACCTTCATAAGAGTGTATATCAATCATACCTTAATAAAAAATTTTTTTAAAAAAGTTATGAAAGACACAACCAGCCTCCCTTCCTTCTTGATAGATTGATTCACATGCTTGGGATAAAACTAAATATGGCTCCCATATTAGTATGCTAAACTAAATATGGAGTAATAATTCATATGTTTGGGATGAAACTAAAAACTACAGATTTGATGCTAAACATTCCATGGTCTAATTAGTAGGAAGCACTATATCAGGTAGATTTTATCAGACCTATAGCCTATGTTAGATTGTTTTGCATCATAAACTATTTTTCTAATAACTAAAAGACAAGTAAGTCATCACAATCTTTAAATTTTTTTAAAATTATTTTTATTATTCTTGCTTGCACTGGTAATTCATAAATCATAGAACACTGGAGAAAAAGTATAGGACATGGGTGATGTTATAATTGAATTAGGTTAGAGCCCAAAGCTAGAGGCTGGTAGGTGACTTTATTCCCTATACCAATTAGCCTCCCCCCAATTCCTATGAGCTTCAGTTTGTTCCCAAATATCTGACAGCAAAGGCACATGTTATCCTGAATATGAGCATGTTCCCAGCTCTGAACATTCCTAATGGAAAGAAACTGCTTTTAATTTCCTAATGCAGAAGTCTCTCTGGATTGCCAAAATTGAAAATTACACATCCTCTGAGAGTTGCTTTCTCCCTAATAACCTCACATAAAATGAGGAACCTATCTTTTTTTCCCCTGACCTAATAGCCAAGTCTTCCTTTTTGCTAATATCAGCAATAACAATGAAAGAAAAAAATGGCCCTTCTGTGTGATTCTTCTAAAATAAATTCTATTAGATGGAAGTGAATATATACAAATACACATGCCACTTCTCATCACATCAGCTTTTGTCTAAAGAACACCTCAGAATGAATAAATTGCCCAATAAAATGTGTCAATACTCCCTCAAATTTCTTTCAAATAATCACTTATAACAGCAAAAGGAAAATTATTTATTTTCTTCTAATTAGTTTTTATACATGGTAATGCTTTTGATTCTTAATTTTTAATTCTAAAATAATTACTCAGAGGAAGTAGCCAAAAAAAAAAAATGTGCAGAGAGGTCCTGTGCATTCTTCACCCAGCCCCTCACCATGCTAACTTGCACAACTACATTATAGGATCAAAACCAGTAAATTGTTATTGACAGAATCCAGAGCTTATTCAGATTTTCAGTTTTACAGGTATTTGTATGCGTGTAATTTTATCACTTGGGTAGTTCATGTAATCACCATGACAATCAAGACACAGAACTCTTCCATCACCAAAAAACTCGTTTGTCCTACCCCTTTATGGCCATACGCAACCTCAACACATACACACCTATTCCTAAACCTGGCAATCACTAAGCTGTTTCCTATCTCTTTAAATCTGTTGTTTCAACAGTGTTATAAAAAGGAACCATACAGTAAGTGTAACCTTTTGAGGTTGGCTTTCTTCACTCATAATTGCCTTGAGATCTATCCAAGTTGTTGTATCAAAAGTTAATTCCTTTTTATTGATGAATAATACTTCATGGTATGAATATATAAGTTTGTTTACAACAATTTTCTAAAATATACCTTTTTTTCCTAACAAAATATTGTATGAAAAGCAAATATCTAAGTAAAAGTGAAGCTGTTCAGCCTCAAGCAGAATTGGGAACTGGAGCTAGGTCATCTAAACCTCCCCCCACCAGCCCAAAGCACCTCCCAGAGCACTTTTTATTTAAACCAGTAAAATCTGTAATACAGGCAGAAAGGAGAATATGGGAATGAACCCAATATAATTTTTGTACTCATTTACAACAGCAGTGAAAGCCACGTTGCTCTCAGAGGATCTATAGGAATACATCTACTGTCATCTGAACTTTAATCCTAACTGAGCGAAGGGATTTGCCTATTTCTACAATTAGAGAAAATTACCCATCAAAAAAAAAAGAACATGACTACCCAGGACATGTTCTTCTCATGGTGATGGTAAGACAAGAATGCAAGTGCAAATGGGCAAAGGCATTTTCATCCTATCGTCTTACTGTATCCACTAACATCCCATTGCTAAAGCAAGTCACACAGCCAAATCCAAAGATTTGGGAGAAAGAAATATACTCCACCACCCTGAGGACAGAACAAGTGTAAGGCTAGGTAGCACTACAGAGGAATTAAGAATTGTGACCAACATACCTACCATACATAGACTTGCTATCTCCCAAAATACTTCATCCATCTGAATATGCCTTTGCTTAAACCTTTGGTCCTTGACAAACATTAAAATACTCTCAGGAGGAACACTTCACTCCATAACTATTTATATACCCCTTACTATGGATACCAGACAATTTCCTATGAAAAAGAGAAGAATGAACATGACTAGGGAAGACAAAGAATAAGGGAATTGGGGAACAACCCCAAACTTTTTGCTATCTTACAACTTAACCAGGATTAGTCTATCTATTCTCACAAAATGAAAGGCAAAATGCCAAAATGGAACTCTCCAGTCAGAACACAGATATTTTTAAGATCCTCTGTGAAACAAAGAATTCTATATTCCAGATCATTCAGATTGTCATCAGGTACCTGTCTGGTGACGTTCTATGGAGACTTGTTCTACAACGTTCATTTATGCTCACACTTTTGAATTCAGATAAACACTGATTTATCTGCCTTTGTCAAGTAATCAGCTCTTTACTGATCCAAATGCATAAACAAAGAAAGACTACCAGACATATTTTGTACTTTTTGAGTGCAGCCCACTAGCTTTTCCTTCTGTGTAGGTCCTTTGCCCTCTGTCCACATAATTATTTACAAATAGCACTTGTGCTATTGCACACAATAAAGTATCCTGGAGGAAGAAACCAATATACTGTGCGTTTACCTGATCAATTTGTATTAATAGTACAACATCAGACTTATGTGGTTAACTAACTAGTACTACTCAAATAAAATTTATCAAAGCTTAGAATTAGATGCAGGTTTTGTTTCTATAAATGAAATGAAGACTTGATCAACATGGACAACTCTCCCTGCCAAACACCATTAAGATCTGCTAGGTTTCCTTTTTCACACACAAATGTATAAGGAATTATTTAAAAGAAAAGCTATACCCAACAAAAATTTCTGCCCATTCTTCAAAATATTCACTTAAATCAGATCATATTACTAACTACATATTTGAGGACCTATGCAATGTGCAAATTTGCACTGCCCTGAAAAAACGTGTAGTCTAGTTGGAGAGAGAGACAAATATGTATACAATTTGTAGTAATAAAAACTCAGGAGGCATATGAAAACAAGACAACAGGACAGATGGTAACTGCTACAGCTCAACAAACAGATCACTGTGCAGTGGGCCACACCTGAGTTAAGCCTAGAAGACTTTGAGTGAAGAAAAAGAACACGTCACTCAGCAATAGCAAGGCTGTAAAAAGAGACACTCCCATCAACTGTACCACAGAGTAGGTATATTTCTGGGAAGGATTTTTGTAATATAGCTTGAGACTTTATCATACTCTTTGACATGGTTAATTTCATTCTTAAGAAAATGGGCAAAAATGAACATGTTTTTACAGAAAAAAGAAAAAAAACCTGGAAATGCCCAACTTCACAGATGGTTAATTGTTCGAACATCACCCTATGACTTGTCGTATGCCACAACAATGCTGTGCAACTAATGACCACAAACCTCAGTGGCATGTATGTTTCTTGCTCCTGTGTCTGGGGTCAGTGGGGGTTGGTGTGGCCGCTCTGCTGACCTTAGCTGGGCTTGCTCAGATATGTGAGCCAGGTTGGTAAGCAAGTCTCATCTAGGATAACTGGAGCATCTCAGTCTGTGCCAGCTGCATCTCTTCTTTCAACACTCTGTCAGACATGTCCTGACAAATACAACAGAGGCCAAGTCCTCCTGAGGACTAAGCTCAGAACTTCTACCTCATTCTAATCACCCAGACTAAGAGTAAAAGGGCACTACAGAATTACATAGGGATCAGCAAACTACAGGCCACAGGCAATATTGAGCCCCACTGCCTGTTTTTTTTAAATGAAGTTTCACAGGCATATTGCCACTCCCTTTCATTTGCATACTGTCTATGGCTCTTTTACATTACAACAGCAGAGTATTTGTGACACAGACCATGTGACCTGCAAACCCTGAAATGTTTATTACTCAGTCTTATAATGAGTTATTGGATAAAGGTAAAGAACTCGGGGAAAAATTAAACAAACCAGTGGGATTGTTTTATTATTAAATATACTTAAGAATTTTTCATGACTTAGGAAAAGCTTATTAAGTAATGTTAAGGAGTAAAAGAAGGTAAAAAAAACTATAGACAGTATGATTTCACCACCTCTATGTAATCATGTATAAGTAAACATATGTAACATATATTACATAAAAGTAGTTCATATACATATATTATTTTCATCTATATTTTTAAAGGCAAGCCATATACTAGGAAAAATATTTGCAAAACACATTTCTGATAAAGGTCTTGTATACAAATTACACAAGTGAGCCAAAGATTTGGACACATCATCTAAGATACACAAATGACAAATCATCATATATAAACATGCTTATCCCATTTGTCATCAGGGAACTGACAATTAAAACAAGATATCACTACACACTATTACAACGGCACAGCCTATCAACTGTCTAATGCTGCAACTATACTATGCAACCAAAAACCACTGTTGCGGGCTGTGCATGACAGCTTCCTTCCAAAGTGTACATTACTCAAAAGCGAGAGGTGAGAAGAGTAACTTTTCTGTGCAGAAACTGGACCAACATTACTTAACCAGCTGATGAAAGCCGAAAGAAAACTGACAATCCCAAATACTGACAGTGATACAGAGTGACTGAAATTCATATACAGTGCTAATGGGAATGCACACTGGTGCACTCACTTTGGAAGACAGTTTGGCAGTCTCTTCCGAAGTTACCGCAAGATCTAGCAATCATGCTCCTAGGTATTTTATCTAATTGATCTGAAAACCTGCACACAGAAGTTTATAGCAGCTTTCTTCATAATCATCAAAAGCTGTAAGTAACCAAACGTCTTTCAAAAGGTGAGGATAAACCAAGTACAGTGCATCTATACTTTGAGTATTATCCAGCAATAGAAACAAACAAGCTAACAAGCCACAAAAAAAGTCAGAATAGCATTAAAGGCATATTGCTAAGTGAAAGAAGCCAGTATGAAAGGTACATATTGTATGATTCAAACTATATGACACTCTGAAAAAGGTAACAACTATAGAAACAGTGAAGTGATTAATAATTGCCAAAGGTTTGGGGTTTAAGATGAATAGGTGAAGTACAGGGGATTTTTAGGGCAGTAAAACTATTCTGTATGATAATGAAGGGTAGATACATGGCATTACACATGTCAAAACACACAGAACTTTACTGCACAAAGAAGGAACCTTAATGTATGCAAATTTCTAAGAAATCATTTAGGAGGTCAGGGGATCAAATGCAGACTGTGACAAGAGATTTAAAAATATATGACATAACCTCACTAAAGGGGGGATGGAGGGAAAGGATGCTGATCTAACTGGAAATGAGTGCAGGCTGTTAAGACTAAAGGCAAAAAGAACTACATAAGCCATTATTGTAATAAAGTTGCTTTTCACAGGAGTACAGGTTAACAATTCTGATACTGCTATACCTGTATTATAGAACTGAACAACTAAGTAAATTGATGGCAGATGATGAAAACGGCTTTTTTACTGTTGGGAGTGGGATTTTACAGATAAACAAGGGGAAGAAGCTAGACTGATCAATGAGGTAATGAATTAATAGTTAAAGTATGAACTCATGTTTAGTTTAATGTAGATAGACTGTTATATATAGAAATATGTATAAATATATAGGTTAGTATAAAAAGTATTTTTTTGTCTATCAGCTTAGAGAACCTAAAAGAAATGATACCCTAGAATCAGTAAGTATATTTTCTGTCTAGATACTGGCTTACAAAACCATCTCCAATTCTTGGAGAAGTGGCTGATTCTAAGACAATAAAAATACAAAATGAGTCTGTAGCACCTTGTGAATCAGAGGGAAGGAAGGTGAGAGCAAGGAACGAAAAAAGAAAAACCACACACAACCATAATGGAGTTACGTCAAAGCAGCACAGGAGGCAACCAAAACAGCTCCAAAAGGCAAAAGCTAGAACAATTCAAACAAAATAAAGTAGTATTAGATAAAACCCAAAATAGAAATATTCATGAGTCCATATTGCTAGAAATAACTGACTGAACAAATTACTAAATGGGAGAGGAGACAATCTTTGATACAGAATTCCAAGTAACTTACGCAGATACTCCTACCCTCAGGGAGGGGAAGCACAACTCCCTACTTCTTAGGTGTGGGCTGTGCAGTGACTTCCTTCCAACTGCTATAGTGGAGAAATCTGACAAACACTACCTCAGTCAGCTGATCAAGGCCAACATCTACAGTGATAAATCCTAATGATAGTAAGGACTCCTGATAAAATGTCATGAAAATGAAACTTTGCTTATGGCCTTCCTCCCAAAAACCCATAACCCCAGTCTTATTATAGGAAAAACATCAAATTCCAATATGGGGCATTCTACAAAATACTTGACCAGTACTCCTCAAAACTGTTAAGATCATCAAAAACAAATCAAGTCAGAGAAATTGTCAATGCCAAAAGAAACCTAAAGAAACGAAACAGCCAAATGTATTATGGTATCCTGAACAAAGGCCATATACAACAAACCCACAGTTAACATACTCAATGGTGAAAATAATAAAATACCTAGAAATAAACCTAACCAAGGAAGTGAAAGACCTGTACTGTGAAAACAGTAAGACACTCATGAGAGTAATTAAAGAAGACACCAGTAAATGGAAATACATCCCATGCTCATGGATATGAAGAATTAATATTGTCAGCATGGCCATTCTGCCCAAAGCAATTTACAGATTCAATGCAATCCCTATCAAAATACCAATGGCATTTTTCAATGAACCAGAACAAATAATCTCAAAATTCATATGAAACTACAAAAGAACTGCCAAAGCAATCCTGAGAAGGAAGAACAAAGCTGGGAAGATTATACTACAACTTCAAGCTCTGCTACAAAGTCACAGTAATCAAAACAATTTGGTACTCATGAGAACTGCCCCTTAGATCAATGGAACTGAAGAGACAGCCCAGATATAACACCACACATATATAGTCAATTAATATATGATAAAGGAACCATAAACATACAATGGGGAAAAGACAGCCTCTTCAATAATGGGTGTTGGCAAAACTGGACAGCTACTTGCAAAAGAATGAAACTGGATTACTGTCTAACTCCATACACAAAAGTAAACTCGAAATGGATCAAAGACCTAAATGTAAGACATACAACCATAAAACTCTTAGAAGAAAACTTAGGCAAAAATGTCTTCAAATATGAATTTTTTCCTGGACACATCTCCGCAGGCAAGAGAAACAAAAGCAAAAATGAACACATGGGACTAAATCAAACTAAAAAGCTCTGTGCAGCAAAGGACACCATCAGCAGAACAAAAGGGCAACAACCTACAGTATGAGAGTATATTTGTAAACAACTTATCCGACGAGGGGTTAACATCCAAAATATATAAAGAATTCATATGCCTCATCACCATAAAAACAAATAACCCAAATAAAAAATAGGCAGAGGACCTGAACAGACATTTCTCCAAAGAAATACGGATGGCCCAACAGGAACATGAAAAGATGCTCCACATCACTAATCTCAGGGGAATGCAACTCAAAATCACAATGAGATATCACCTCACACCAGTCAGAATGGCCACTATCCAAAAGACAAGAAATAAAAAGCATTGACAAGGATGTGGAGAAATGGGAACCCCCCTACACTATTCGTGGGAATACCAACTGGTGCAGCCACTGTGGAAAGCACTAGAGGTTCCTCAAAAAAAATAAAAATAGAAATACCATATGACCTAATAATTCCACTTCTAAGAATTTACCTGAAGAAAACAAATGCCCTGATTTGAAAAGATATATGCACTCATGTTTATTGTCACTCTATTTGCAATAGCCAAGATATGGAAGCAACCTAAGTGTCCATCAGTTGACGATGGATAAAGTAGATGTGGTACATATACACAATCGAATATTATTCAGCCATAAAAAAAGAAATTGTGCTATTTGCAATATAGATGCACCTAGTGGGTATTATTCTTAGTGATAAAAGCCAGGCAAAGTCAATTACCACATGATTTCACTTATTTGTGGAATCTAAAAACAAAACTTAAAAGAGAATGTACAAAATAGCAGTACACTCATAGACACTGAGAAGTGACTGATGGTCTATGAGGGAGGGACTAATGAGGGGGGGCGAGCGTGAAGTGGATAAAGGGCTCAATCATAAGTTAGTCATGAGGATGTAGTACAGCATGGAGAATACAGCCAATGATTCCATAACATCTTTTTATGTTGACAGACAGTAACTATACTAGTGGGGGTGAGGATTTAATAATATGGTAACTGTTGAACCACTGTGTTGTATATTTGAAATGAGTAAGACTGTATCAGTAATACATCAATAAAAAAAATTATGGTATCCTGAATGGGATCATGGAAAAGAAAAAGTAGGTAAGAATTAAGTAGTTTATCTCAATAAACGATGGACTTCAGTTAATAATAATGTATCAATATTGGCTCATTAAGTGTAACAAATATAGCTATATAAATAATAAATGACAGAAGCTGGGTGTAGCATACACGGGGACTCTCTGTACTGTATTCTTGACTGTTCTGAAGATATAAAACTAGTTTAAGAAGTCTACAAAAAAAGAAAATACATACCAAAAGGTTAACAGTAATAATCTCTCTCTAGTGAGAATATGGGTAATTTATGCTTCTGCCTTTTATAGTTCTCTGTGCCATACACATTTTCTAAGTTCTCTGCTGCTCTAAAAAGTATATGCATACAAGTTTTCTCAACATGTTTATTCTACATTTGAACTGTAATTATAAACTTTAAAAGTATATACTATTTATTGAATAATTACAATTTATAGTATACTAAGAATTTTAGCAATACTGTAAACAGTATTACTCCCTTTTAGAAATGGAGAAGTAGAGGTTCAGATAGTTTAAGCCACATAGCTAATAAGTGGCAGGTGAACTGACTCTATAAACATGTTTTCTTTCTTTCTAATACAGCTTCCCTAGAATTACCTGTTCAGCACCTCGTCAAACAGTGCTAGTATATACATTATCTTAAAGTAACCACAACAATGCAACAATGCAGTGGGTTATCGATACCCACATTTATGTGAAACTGTCAGAAGAAAAATGTTTGACAGGCACCACTCAGTGCTAACTCCACCAAAAACATAACAAAATCTTCATCAGATAACACAATACAAGCAGCATTGTTACAAACACTGCCAAACCTACTCCTAGTAACTTATAAATACTATACAGAGATGTTGCTTTAACAGAAGACATCCTAATCATGCCTCCTTCCTAAGCAATAAGGCAGTTTTTTCAAAATTTATCAAGTCAAAGAGCTAAAATTGGACTTATTTGAAGAAACATTGAGACTGACTTCTTGCCGTTATCAAGGATTAACCACCCCACACTGCTCAAGTTATTTCTGTGACAGAATTGATAAATTTAGAATAGCCTACACCTGTGCTTTTTATACCATTTTGTGATTCCTTAATTCACAGGATGACTCAACCTATGCTGACCTATTGTTAAATAAATTGGTCTATTTTTAGGTAAATTGGTCCCTGTCATGAAAATAAGCCAAGAGTAGACTGCACACAGGGCCTAAACAAGGGAAACGGAAAACTTGCCCGAAGTGTTACACTGTAAATTCACCATCAACAAACAAGATCAAATACTTGGAGGAGCACTGTCAAAGGGGGACAGAAGCCAGACTGGCGGGTGACCGCTGGCCAATTCTGAGTATCAAAATGAAAAACTAAACAGTAAGAAAATGAACAAACCAATTTTTCAAAGTAGATAAGATTTGAACATTCTACCAAGAAAGATATACAGATAACAAGTACATGAAAAGATGTTCAACATAATTAGGTATTAGGGAAATGCAAATTAGAGTCACAAAAAAAAACTGACACCAAGTGGTGGTGAGGATGCAGGTAACTAAAATGTCCGTCCAGTCATTGCTGGTGGAAAAGCAAAATGGCACAAATCACTTTGGAAAATAATTTAACAGATTTCAATAGTTAAAAATTTGATTACAGTATGGATCCAACAATCCCACCCCTAGTTATTTATCCAAGTTCCTGTGTAGAAGTGTTCATAGCAGCTTTATTTTTTATCAAAATTCAAATGTGCCTCATCAGAGGATTGGATAAACTATGGTACACCCATTCAAATAATGCAGTATAACTCAAAATAAAAAGGACCGCTAAATCTCAACTGCAACTCAAGGTAAGTGAAATATAACACTCATAAGGCTACATACTGCACGATTTCATTTACATGGTATTTTGGAAAAAGCAAACCACAACGTCAGAGAACAAAAAGTTGACAAGAGTTTAAGAATGGTGGAAGGTTTTGAAACCAAAGGAGTAGCAAAGGGAATTTTGCGGGGAGGAGGGGATGATAGGAATTGCTGAGTATCTTGTGGTGATTACATAAATCTACCCATATTAAAATTCATAGAACTATAAATCAAATTCATTTTCTGTAAATTAAAATCAAGTGAAAAGAAAGACTTTAAAGGATTAAATCCTTTAGTTCCTTAACACAGAAAACCAACTAATAACCCCAGGAAATTTGAGTACATCTGGATTAATCAACTGTACATCTCCTGATACAAGCATTGAGAATTTGGCATTACTTCTGGGGTAGTCCTGCTAAAAACACTGAACCAAATCTAATCATGAGAAAACATCAGACAAGCCCAAATTGAGGTCACTCTACAAAATAACTGGCTTGGACTCTTCAAAAATACCAATTATCATAAAACATAAAACTCAGCAACTGGTCCAGATGAAAAAAGTCCACAGCAATCTAAGTACCCAATGCAACACACAAACATACTTTTTCTATAGAGGACGTCTTAGTTGGGACAACCGAAAAAACTCATTATCATCCATTGGGTAAAGCAGTATTGTATCACTGTTTAATTTTCTAATTTTGATCATTGCACTGTGGTTATGTAAGAAAATTCGCTGTTTTTTGAGGGGAAAAACATTGAAATATTTGGTGGTATTACTCTTAAATGGTTCAGGAAAAAAGAGAGAAAGCAAGCAAGAGTTCACTTTAAGTGAAGGGTACCCAGGAATTCTTTGTATTACTCTTGCAACTTTTCTTAGTCTGAAATTGTGTCAAATTAAATTTTTTAAAAACATAAACGTCTCCTGGACTAAACACAACAGACTGAGTAATATAAAGGATGGAATCGGCGTGAACACATTTACTAAAATTAAAGAGTCTAGGGAAAACTCTCAGCACTGACTCAGTACTAACCATTGAGATGTGTCCCAGCACACAGCCTGGAGTTCTGGGTTTTACTGTGGAAAGGAAATGAGCTTGATACTGTTAAATATCTGGATTACATAAGCAACTTTCTCTTTCAACTGCTCTCTTGCTCATCAATTGACCTCTCCCTATAAAATAACAGCAGCTTCAAGTACAGATCTGGCTACAAAAGGAGATAACTAATCATATTGATTTAGAATTTACTCATATTTATAACTTCCTGTGAATTTGATTAATACCAGCCTTCCCAAATTGTATCAACTCTGGGACATCAAGAATTTTCTGGGACCCATAAGTCTGGGAACTATACTCTAAAACAGTACATTTACCAAAGCTGTGTGGCTCTATACAAGCTCTTGGCTAACAGCTTTTCCCTTAGCTACATTTCTTCACCTTGTCACAGCCTTCTTTCAACTAACAGGTTTCATTACTCGTAACATGAAAATGAGTAACATAAATAAGGTTGGTGGGAAACTGTATTTTTCAGTGGGAAAGTCATATGACAAGTACTTCAAAAACGTAATTCCACTTTGGACAACTGTATACTTTATTCTTTAAATGTGACACCGATGCAATCATTTCCAAGACACAAAAGAGGGAATGCTTTTATTTTCATACTTTTTAGTCTTGACATAAAAGAGACAAACACAGACGGCAAGTGAAAACTTTTAACTAGATACGCAGACAGAAAAGGAGACACTAGAGAAAGTTCAGGCTTTTATTCATAACTTTAGAATTGGGGAGTCCAATCTTAAAAAAAGGAAAATGCTCCATTCAGCACTTGAACTCAATTTTCTTATTTAGTGGTATATATAGAATTTATGCAATAGCTCTTAGTTACGGCATACTTAGTAAGTCTGACCTTGCTTGTAGAAATAATAATACTTCATTCTCTGAACCGTTTAAAACCCAAGCCAATGCTTTTCTTTCAAGGATGTGGAAGGCTTTCCTCATTCAAATCTGATTATGGTTGCATAAAGCATGAAGATCTTTTTTATTACTTTCTTATCTATATGCTAGATTCTAATATTCTTTTTGATGGTGATGTGTTTAATAGACAGAAACTTACATTTTGAATATTCCTTTCTTCTTAATTTGTAAAACAAAATTTTAAAAGAAAAATGCTTGAAGTGACAGGAAGACATTTTTATGACTTAAGCAGCTACTACCCTAAGCTGCTGGCACAAGCAAAAATAACAAAGTTATGTATGGTTATTTAACTTTTAATTAGTCATTTCCCATAAATCCACTAATATTAAATACATTTTCTTGATAAAAACTAAGTTAACCCCCCATTTTTAAAGATGCCATTATTATGAATAAAAAAATTAACTTTCCTCTTCAATGTCCATTAATAAACTGAATCCCAACTTCCCTACTACAAAGACATAAAAATAATCTAAGGTGGATCAAACTGCACAAGTTAATATTAAAATTGCTTCTTCATAAGCTCTTCATTATGCAATCAATGTTAAAAGAATGTAAAAGGCTTGTTTTGTACTTGAGGACTTAGATAACCTCAAAGGAATTACAACTTTTGAGCTTTTAAATGTAGCATTATAATATGTGAAAATATTTCTGGCTCATAAAAAAGCAAACCAATGAAATTCCACATGTAAATAGCCTAAATATCAGTATAATTACATTCTCCACAATCTTTTACCTAAAACTACAAAGTCATCAATTTTCAGTGCTTTGAGTAAACAATTTAAGTAGTCACATGTATTTAGGTTTAAAACTAAATTTCCTCTTTCTTAATATGGAAGTATAGATGGAATAGACAGTGAAAGTTATTTTGTCTAATAACCTGAGCCTACAGAGGCATAAACCATCTATAACACAATCCCATTATGTCATCATCAATTCACCTTCTTCACCAGTAGCATCTTGGGAAATGTGAAGGTCTTCAAGCATCTCAGCCAGACTAATTCGAGGTGCTCCTTCATCATCTGTGTCACTTTCCACAGGAATGGCTGAATCTAACAAAGAATACAGGGATTTCAAATAAATGCAAACAAGGAAATATGCAAATACATACCTGCCCCCACAATCATTACTATTATTTATTCATATTATATCTGCAACTCTTTTATCATATTAAGAGCAGGCATTTAAATACTCATTGAATGACTGAACTACATGAATGTATGCACAAATATCCCCTAGTATAGGGGTCAGCCACTTGAGGGATCATAGTAGGATGCAAATTATATCAAATATGGTATAGAAAACAACATTTTAGTAAATTTTACTATTCTGTAACTTTTTGGGGTTGGGGTGTAAGTTTTTAGGGTAGTTTTAAAAACACACAACAAAAGCCATTAATGGAATCAAAGTTTGAGATACCAAAATACTCATACTAGGGTAATACATTTACATATATAGAAGATACAACTTAAATCAAACACTCTAAAACACCAACCTCTGTAAATGTTCACATTTTTTCTAATTGCCTCATCTTCTTCAAGATCTTCAAGGAAATCTTGGTATTGCCTGTATATAGAAGGATAAAAAAATTTAATTCTATCTTTACCAAGAAGATTATGAAGTTATGTTTTCTTCATCTTTAGCACTTTAAGATGTGTTCCAAGTATTAAAATCTTTAAAAATATTATCTGAAGGTCAAATATGGATGTTAATTAAATATTAAGAAAATTTTAAGAAAAAGAAACCTTCAAAATTACATGATAAAAAAAATACACAATCAGATATAAGATTGATATTAAAAATAAAATAATGAAAAGACTGCTTCCTACTTTACTCTCCCCGCAAAAAAGTCTTATGGCCACGCTGAAATACATACACTTTGAAGACTATACATGAAATAGTCAAGTATGTACTTATAATATCTAATTAACTTAACATTATTTATACATACTTGTTTTAAATTACAGTGTGAGATTATATTTTAGAAATAGTACTGTTTCCCACTCACATTTCATGACACAATTTTACTTTTTCATTTTTTGAGACATTAGTATGTTCACCATCATAAAGACCACTTCTAAATCATCCTATATACTTTTCTAGAACCGAGAATCTTCACTTCTCCTTAAGCTGTTTGGAAAACAGCATATTTGGTATCAATGAGCTGTTTTCTTTTTATCCTAAGTCATGAGTTATTTGTGATATCCACAGGTAAAATTACTTATTTTATTTTAACTTTTCAAATAAATGTTTATAGTAATACTGCAACTGTCAGGCTCTAACCCAAGAAATAATAATGGAATAGGTAAGTCATTACATCCTCTTATATTAATTCAATCAACACACTGATAAGAATACGAAATTAATATTGAGTGCATGTATCAACTGTGTGGTGACTCTCTCCTCATCATGTAAAAACCATAAAGATCTGCGTAAGAGTTTCCTCTAAGACAACATATAAATTTTAAAGAAAAGTGGGACCTTTCATCATCTGTATCCAAGTTTTCTCTATCTCTTGCAAGTTCTTTCAGCTTCCAGTTTCTACGACGCTGACGTCTGGTACGGTCATAACTCTTCTTGATCAGTACCTAAAAGTAATAGAAGTGTTTGCAAAGTTATGAAAAGTGGGAACTAGGTAAACAAGGCCTCAAAATCCAATAAACTTAAAAAAAAATAAGTTTATAGGAATGTCAGGAAGTCACCAACTGATGACAGTAGTTATATTTTGGGGAAAGGAGTAGGAATCAAAAGGCAATGTCAAGAGAAGTTTTTAACATTCTTCTTCACCTACTTACTGCTTTATGAGAATACATTAACTATCATTTGTGTAACTGTTAAAATTTTCCAGAATAAAAATTAAACTTTATGCCAAAAACTTTGTTTCTGGTGGTTTTTATTTACAAAACTCAGTTTTCAGCTACCATTCACATAAATCATTCTGAAACATTACCACAGGCAGACACTTTTTCTCCCTTTTATTCCTACTAAGAAGCACTTACAGAAATATATACATATATATATCACAACTGTATATCCTAGAACAATTTAATAAATTGTGGAATGAATGAAAATAATTTTATACAACACAAAATTTTGTAAGACTATCTTGGTCTTCTTTTATTACCTTGCTGGAAAGACCTATTTAGACTTACACAGAAACCATGGTTTTATTTCCTAATAAATTAATCAATTAACAAAAGCACAAGTGGGTGAGGAGGAGAGTCCTTATTAAGCCATAATTTTATTTTGGCCCACGGCTAAAGTGATGTGTTTATTTTAGAAAATTAAGCAAGCAGGAGATACGTACGGTCTTCCACAATCACATTTACTTGCTTATGAATTCTAATAGTCATGTTAGAATTTAACAGGTTTTTTCATAAGTAATATTCTTTCAGACCTGATACCGTGAAGATTATTAACTGCAATCATATTCAAATCTCAGTTAACAGTTTTAACTCTTAACTGCCTTAACTGTACAATACATGATACAAGCTGAGCCTAAAACAATGAACCTGAATAAATTCTAAAGGTCATTTTTAGCTGCACATTTATTTTTGTTCTAGACCAGTAGCAAGCAGTTTGGCAGAGAATGAGAATTTGATTTTAAGAGCAACAAAAAACTCATTAAATCTTGGACTTTCCCCACAAAAAAAGATGATTTAAAAATGAAGGCTTTCATTATTATACCTTAACTGGAATTTTAAAATCTCTCTTTTGTTATTTTCAAAGATGTGAACTCAATACATCTTACCAAAAGAATTACATCAATCCCCTTTAACACAGGAAAAAAGGGGAAAATCTAAAGCCTTACCACATCTGGGACTCTATCTGAGTTCATTTTGTTAACATGCTCATCATTTAAGTTACAATTGGCCAAATCAAACCTGAAATGAAAATAATTAATTAATGACAAAAACATGTATTCTCCCCATGTAACTTTTTATTTCATGGATAATTATCTGAAAGTTTCTCCTAAGATCCAACATTTAATATGCTTTCTCACTTTAAAAGTTTTGCAGTTTACTATGCATTAAGCAAGCTTCTACAAATTCTGGTACAGATAATAATGCACTCTATCTCCGAGTCTCACATATTATCCATTATTGTCCATCTTACCACATGCTTGTAAAAGAAGCAAAACAGAGTTACATCATTCTAACATTAAAATTCAGTTAGCTGGTTCCATTTAATTAAAAAAAAAAAAAGAAAGAAAGTCTTATTCCCTAGTGAAAAAAGAATGGAAATCGTAAGAGCAAAGTAATGTTTAAGGCATGTTGATAAGCTCTGCATCAGAATGAACTGTCCTATGCCTGTCAAGATGCCTTACATATATGGCTGCCATATTTTAAAAGTGAAATATTAGAGCAGCAGCATATGCATGATAAAGAATTACCCACTCCCCAAAGAAGCTGTAATTATGATTTAACCATATAACTACAGGATTCAATTACTCAAAACTTTGCAACAAATACTCTTTAAGAAGACAGCCAAAATGGAATAACTATGGGCTTTTGTCCAATCCAGTTTAATTTAGTTATCAATAATAAAGGAGCTGTAGGTCTCCTAACAACTCTTAAATTCTTTGGAATAAACAATTTCAATATTTTAGATAGCTTTGCTGGCTCCCCAAGAAAATTTGCAATGCTAATTGGCAGTTAAAAATACCATAAAGTAATACAAACCCCAACACCAGGTCTCCAGGATTTAGAAGATGTCCCAAATGAGTGCGACAGAAATACTGTTTATCTGTATTCATTTCAGATGTTTTCTGTACCCAGACTTCTCCAAGGGTATGCTTAACAAGAAAGAAAATGCACTCTCCAATCATCTAAGCATAACTCAAACAGTGTCTCATAGAAAAGTTATATACATGTTGATTTTGGTTTTCTTATTTTCACTCTAAGGACAAACTTTTATTTTTCAGATCTCTGAAACACTATTAAAATTAGCAAATTACTGAATTTTGAGTACAGAAAAAGAATCACAAAGAAATCATATTTTTGTTAACATTAAGATTTTATTCAAAGTTTTATAAAACATTAACAATGTCACTTGAAAAAGACATATGCAGAATTTCAAAAGAAATGTTTTCACAAATAGTTCACTATGTGTACTGAGGGAAGTCTGAAATTATAAACTAACAAACCATTAAAGTCTCTTTCCAACATAGGATTTTTACAAGCAATGTTAACTGACTTCCAGGCTAAATTAAAATAGCACATGCCAACTTCTGTCAACAAAAATAGACCCAAGTATAAGGAGATCAAGAGCAAAATACTAAGAGTTATAGACAGAATATAAGGAATCTCAACAACATAAAAAAAGAGGCAGAGATAGAGAGAAATTAAAATTCAAGACAGGTCTCAGATTCAGGAAAAAAAAATGAAAAAAAAAAGTGAATTATCAGAAAGACTAAATTCTATGTAATAGGATTCACTTTTAGCTACTAGAGTGCTTCTATTTATAAGCCTTATAAATCTGTCCTAACTAAATGTATTTTTTGAAAATCAAGAAAATATAACACCTGTTTTTATATATGGCTGAAGGGGAGTGGTGTTCTTCTGCATTTACTATAAATGATAAAAGTTTGCTCTTAACAGTATTACTAAATTTTTATTTTAAATAAAAATGTTAAAAGTAATATCTTCCATTTCCATTGATTTTCCCAAATCAACAGTGGTTGTTTTTGAGACACAGTATTACCTCAAAAGAAATAAGCACTAGTAGATTATAGATTAGGAGTCTCTCAACACTATTTCATTGTAAAAGAAATCAGACTCATATCCTTGTAGATAGGAATACATGATTTCAGAATTATACAACGTGATTCTGGAACTCCTGAATGTATTTGTGGTGTCGTGCCAGAAAGGATGCTTTCAAAGACCAGGAAAGTCATGTCAAAAGGACATAGGAATAGATCTGTATCTATTAAAGAAACTGAATTAATATTAATAACCTTCCAAAAAAGTACAGGTAGATTCACTGGTGAATTCTACCAGACATTTAAGGAAGAACCAATTCTCTACAGTCTCCTCCAGAAGACATGAACAGGGATACTTCCTAACTCATTTACAAGGCCAATATTACCCTAAAAGCAAAACCAGACAAAGATACTACAAGGAAGGCAAACTTCAGCCTGGGTTATCTCTCATGAACACAGATGTAAAAATCTTCAAGAGAATATGAAAGTACTGTACCCCATGACCAAGTGGGATTTACCCACATGTGCAAAGCTGATTCAACATTTGAAAATCAATTAATGGGATCCACCAATCCCCAAAAGCAGACTAAAGAAAAAAAATCACATGATGGTACCAATAGATGCAAAAAAGCATTTGACAAAACCCAACACCAGTTCATGATAAAAACTCCCAGTGAACTAGGCACAGAGAGGAACCACCTCAACTTGATAAAGAATATATACAAAAAATTTATGGCTAACATAGTGGTGAGAAACTCGAAGCTTTCCCAATAAGATTAGATATAAGGCAAGCATGTCCCCTCTCTCCACTCCTTTTCAATATCCTATTGGAAATCCTAGCTAATGCCAAAGACAAGAAAAGGAAATAAAAGGTCTATAGGTTGGGAACAAAAAAATATAAGTATCTTTGTTTGCAGATAGCATGATTGTCTATGTAGAAAATCTGAATGGACAAAAATACTCCTAGAAGTAGTATTATAGCAGGGTTACAGTATACAGTTATAAACAAAAATCAAACTGCTTTCCTATTCACCAACATGAGCAAATGGAATTTGAAGTTAAATTTCATTTACATTAGCACCAAAAAAATGAAATACCTAAGTATAAATTTAATAAAATATGTGTAAGATCTGTATGAGAAAATTATAAAACTCTGGTGAACAAAAATCAAAGAACAACCAAACAGATATAGTTGCATGTTCATGGTTAGAAAAACTTAGTACTTTCAAGGTATAAGTTCTGCCCAACTTGATGTACAATTCAATGCAATTCCAATCAAAATCTCCACAAATTTTTTTGTGGTTATTGGCAAACTGATTTTAAAGTTTATATGGAGAGCAAAAGATCCAGAACAGCCAGCCCAATTTTAAAGGAGAAAAACAAATCGGTAGGACCACTCTGCCCAACTTCAAAACTTACTATGAAGCTACAGTAATCAAGACAATGTGGTACTGATGAAAGGATAGACAAGTAGATCAATGGAACAGAATAGAAAGCCTAGAGAGACCCACACACAGTCCACAAAAGCGATACAATGGAGCAAAGACCAAGATAATCTTTTCAGCTAATGGTTCTGGAACAACTGGGTACCTGCATACAAAAAAAAAATCAATCTAGACACAACCCTTACACCCTTCACAAAACTGATTCAAAATGGATCCTAGACCTACAGGTAAAATGTCTAACTATAAAACTTCTAGAAGATAACATAGAATAACATAAGTGTGGCAATGACTAAATTTTAGATACAATACCAAAGGCACATGAAAGAAATAATCAACAAACTGGACTTCATTAAAATTAAAACTTCTGCCCCATGAAAGACAATTATCAAGAGAATAAGACAAGCCACAGACTGGGAGAAAACATTTGCAACAGGTACATATGATAAAGGACAATCATCCAAAATATACAAATAACTCTTAAAACTCAGCAATAAGAAAACAACACAATAAAAGCCAGGCCAAAGATCTTAAGAAACATACAGATGGCCAATAAGCACATGAAACAATGCTCCATGTCGTATGTCATCAAGGAAATAGTTGAAAACAACGAGATACCACTATAAACCAATTACAATGGCCAAAATCCTAAATACTGATGACACCGAATGGTGAGGATATGAGCAACAGGGCTTCTCACAAGTTGCTGGCAGGAATGCAAAAACGGTACCACCACAATGAAAGACAGTTTGGCAGTTTCTTACAAAACTAAACATATCTTACCAAATGGGCCAACAAATGTGCTCCTTGGTATTTACCAAAGAAGCTCGAAACTTATGTCGACACAAAAACCTGTACAAAGATATTTATAGGAACTTTACTCATAATTGCCAAAACCTAAGGCAACCAAGATGCTCTTCAGTAGGTGAATGAATGGGTGAACTGTGTGTAGTACATCCAAACAATGAAGTATTTTTGACACTAAAAAAAATTTTTAAATAAATGCACTATCAAGCCATGAAAACACATGTATGAACTTTAAATGCACATTACTAAGTAAAAGCAGCCAATCTGCGAAGACAATTCCAAGTACATGACATTCTACAAAACTAGAGACAGTAAAAAGGCCAGAGGTTATTAGGAGGGAGGAATAAATAAAAAGGCAGAGCACAAAGGATTTCTAGAGCGGTGAAAATATCCTGCATGTATCCTACTATGATGGATACATGCCACTGTGTATTTGTGCAAAATTGTACACAGAATGTACAAAACCAAGAGTGAAACATAATGTAAACTATGGACTTTGGGTGACTACGATGTGTTAATGTACATTCATCAACTGCAACAAATTTAACATCAGAGATACTGATAATGGAGAAAACTATATATACACGGAGGCAGGACATTATGAGGGAAATCTCTTACCTCTTCCTAATTTTGCTGTGAACCAAAACAAAAATGGCTCTAAAAAAGTAAAATTAAATTTAGGCAATCTGAAGAGGGAGGGAGGGAGGGAGGGAAGGAAGGAAGGAAGGGAGGAAGGAAGGAAGGGAGGGAGGGAGGGAGGGAGGGAGAAAGGACAGACAGACAGAAGGAAGACAGGCTTAGCAAAAAGGGGGAAAAAATCCTAGCATTACAATGGAGAGATCTAGCTATCAGTGAAACAGCCTAAGATTACTTGTCTCTTGATATATTATAAAAAGTACAGAGCATCACCTCTGAAATGTTCTGGCCAAGAATAACCTAAATTTAAGCAAACCTTTTAGATCTGTTTTCCAATTTACCAGAAATATAAGAGCTTAAGAAGCAAGTTAAAGAACATTATGAGGAAATATTAAAAAACAGATCCACAAGATAAATGCCCTAGTTGCCTTAGGAAGTTGGTATCATGAAGAAAGAGGGCAGGGCTTTCATTAAGTAAAAGATTTAAGAGGTGTAATATTCACATTCAATGTATGGCCCCTAACAGGATACTAGATTTGAACAAACCATAAAAGGCACTTAGCGACAAATGAGGGAATATGAATATAACCTATGTAGTTTATATGTGTAAAATACTTTATGTAGAAAAATGTTCCTGTTTTAGAGATGCCTACTGAAGTATTTAGTATTTAGTGATAATAAATTTAATTTAAAATGATTGAAAATTTTTAAAAAGTCAAAAAAGGTCAGCTTGTCATTTGTTTCTCCTGTACAAAAGTAAAGAAATCTAATGCTTTTTCATAATAACAAACATTTTTTTAATGTTTCTAACATCAAAAAGAAAAAAATTAAGTTACTAGATAGTTTAAGTCTAATTTTCATGGAAATGACCACATGTTAAAAGCAAGCAACAAACAAACATGGAATGCATTTTTAACCTAATTGTTAGCTTTATCTGAAACTACAGTTTGAAATTACCAACTAAGAAAACACAAGAACACAAAAAATTTCAAAAAAAAAAAGTTGGCAGGGGGTGGCGGGGAGACGGTAGGCAGGACAGAACTTACCTTTTTTGATATCATTCCAGCACCTGCACTGCGTTTTAGATCTCGAACTATACTGCAGTCCATCACAATAAACTCCTCTAGCTGTTTGGGATGACATAAACTATTGAAAGGGTGACTCCAGAAAATGCTCCCAGCAATATCTGCAACTAAAAATAAATATACAACATTAAAGAACAAGAGAATTGAGGCATTTCAAATGTGTTAACTAGGAAATGTTGGTATAAACAAACTTGGAAGCAGCAGATCAACAAGAACCACAGTGGCAACTCACTCTAGAATCATCATTTCTTCCTATAAATCAACCCCCAACTTCTACAACATAAAAGAAACATCAGGTATTAAACATACCTTAAGTAGTTACTATTGTAATACCACAGAACTGAGTGCCTTTAAAATAAGATCAGATCCAATCAGTTGCATACTTGTTTCATATGCTGGCGTTTCATTTTATAAACATCAGTCATCTCAGCTGCTTAGTTTATGGAAAATAAAGTTCTATATCACAGATGTTCATCCCAATACTGAAAACAGATGTTTGACTGATAAATTCTAACTGACAAGAATAATGAATAACTTTCTATAAAATATCAAAATAAACTCAATGTTTACAACAGAAAACTTGTATTACAGGAAATATATTAAAAAGATCAAGAAATAGGAGATGCAACAAAGTGCTAAGATAGTTATCAAAATGAGGTCTTCTTTAAAAACGTTTTTAAAGAGAATTTTAAAGATTATGTATGATGAAATTTGTTAGAATTCATATTTAAATTAAATGTTCTACTGGACTACAAGTCAAAAAATCAAATTTTAAGATATTTGCTACATGCTAAAATTTGGTAATGAATTTAACATTTACAAAATTAATAAATGAGGTAAATAAGTCAATTTCAGTAAAAATGGACTAAACCCAGATTTTTAAAGTTCACAGAATTGTTTCTTCAAATAAAAAACACAAAGGTAACTTATCAAAAGTTTTAAAAACTCCACTGTTTGTAAGAATTAAAGAGCAGTTAAAATTTTAACTAGTTTTCAAACCACTATCACTGAGAATATTTGATAAAATTAACATAAATTATTACTGCTTACCATAACTGTCAAGGCAATCCATTCCTAAAACTTACCTTGTAGGGTATTTGGATCTATGAGATGGACGGCACTGGTTACTCGAATACACACACAAATCTGGTTCATATTTCCCAGGCTTTGTGCCAATTTTGGAGACAGACAAACAACATTATCCTAGGCATAAGAACTAACACTTAGAATGAAACAAATCCTAAATAAGATTCCAATAAACACTCATCAATGTAAATCTGATATACATGCATGTGTTATTTTTAATTTTATATATCAACAAAGAGCCTAAAGGAAAGAATCAGACCTTAGAGAATAGCAAATAAGCTGTACACCTTAAGATCATATGTATGTCTTAATAAAAATGTTAAAAAATTTTTTTTTCTAGATCCAATTTACCAAGATATTACGTTTATTTCAAGTTTATTGAAGTGAATGCTTAACTAAGTATTATAAACATCAGGAGAGTGATTTCCTAAATCTACTTGTAACTTCTTTCAATCTCCACAACAAATTTCAGAGAAGCAATACTTTTCTCTTTCATAGCTACATGTATCAATATGTACTCAAAGATTTAATGCCCAAAAAGGCCCTGTCTACATGTACACTGGGAGATAGTAACAACAATGTGGTTATCTGTTTTTAAACTATTAAGATATAAAAAGGATCTGAGTTATAGTTTAAGCTCTATCTATTCACAATCATGGTCTCCACTGAAAGGACATTCTGTGTATCCCTAATAGCACCTAGCCCAGTCCTGTTTTTAAGTTGAGTCTATAATGATTAATTAAAATAATCCTTTTTTTATGTATTCATCCAGTTATTTGTATGCATCAACCAATACACTTAATATGCGAAGCCTAAACATGCCCTTATACTTAGATTCACATTTCCCAGGTTTTATGCCAGGAAAATATTCACTGTTTTAAACCAGGGGTCTGCAAAATTATGACCCTTAGCCAAATTTAGCCTCCACTTATTTAAATAAAGTTTTGCTGGAATATATCCTCCACCATTTGTTTACTTATTATCCATAACTACATTTGTGGGACAGCAGCAGAGTAGTTACAAAAGAGACTATATGGCCTGAAAACTAAAAATACTATCCTTTTTACAGATACAGTTTGCTTATCCTGTTTTAAGCCATCATTTCATCCTTCATACTGTCCTACGCCATAAATTAGTCACAAACCTAGGCACAAATCCTGGCTTCATCATCTGTAGTTAAATAACTCTGGGAAGGTCATTTAACCTCCTCACAAGCTTCAATTTCCCCATCTTCAAAATGATAATGATATACCCCTTTTATTATGGGGCACGAAGAGGTGAAAATACACTCAAGTACTTAGACACTAACTTTATAAAATGTTCACAGTAAATTATGGCACTTATCATTACTCGTGATTTAAATATCAACACAGAAGTTCCTTTATGGCAGAGACCTCTAGATACATTATCGTTAATATACAGTCTTCTATATAGTATGTCCTCAATAACTATTTGTTGAATTTTAGTTCATTATATATATTTATAAAGCAACGTTTTTTACCTTAGCATAATTAAAATGAAATGCTAATCTATATTTAAAATGTCAGATGTTCTGTTATTAGTGTTATTTCCTATATTCAAAGTCTCATTAAAAATATCATGTATCCCCTCGGATCACAAATTTTAAGGAATCTGAATATTAAAAAAACTGTAACCGTGCCTTTTAATTAGTACAAAGGTACACTAATTTATAATTTTAAGCATAATTACTTTTCAAAATGGCTCATTGTGTCAGAAATCATTTAAGAAGTTATTCTAAGTTTTTAACCAACCCCAGAAGGCAATCAGGATCTAATAATGACAAATAAACCAATTAATCACTTCTACTTTTATAGACATGGATTGAGAAAAAGTACCTTGCATATAGGAACAATTTCCACAGAAAAAGTACTTTTGTAATTGTACGTGTTACTATGGATATCCTGAGAGATCAGTCTCTGTGAGGCCTTGTACCTATTAAGAGAAAAAGTTAATAGTAATAAAAAGACAAAAGTCCTTACTTATATAGTCTCAGGAATATCAGCTTTCATCAAATCAAATCATCACTGTCCAAGGTCCTGATGCCTGCTATGGCAATGCCTTATTTCATTCACTTACATTTCAAAACTTTCTCCAAACTGACTGCATCCTACCAATTTTCAACTTCCTCTCCTCAAAACCTCCAAAACATGCCCTTGGCTTAGACTAATATATATATTATTATATATATATATTATCATCTATATATATATATATATAGCATCTAATATATAGCACCAGTCTAATATATATATAGCATCCATTAAGAGCCACACTAATGCTCACTCCAAGTCTTTGCTTGTACTGATCACACCTTTCAATATAAATTCTACCTCTGAAAACTTCTCATTTTAGGAGGTTACTTCCTCCCCTATGAAACTTCTCTTCAAAGCCCTATACCACCATCATTATTTCTTTTCTTTAGGTATATTCAATCACTGGTTCAGCATTATAGTGGTTATTATCATAGAGTGAGGTCTAGTTTCCAAGAGATTCTTAACATAATATTTGGCTAATACTTCCCTTAAAGTGATTAACTGCAATAAATGCTATTAATTAACTGCATAAGTATTACTACTACATTTTAAAATATTTTAACAAAAGAGAATTTGTCTAAGCCTAAAAAGTAGGTATGACCTACTTTTAAGTCCCAGGTCCTTGGACTTAATCACATTTAGATTCAGAACATACCTACAGGGAACCGTACACTGAAGAAATTCTACCATCTTCTGAGCATGTTGTTTTGAAGAATAATAGAAATCCAGACCATCTTTTGTAAAAAAAAGTCACATGAAAATAATTCAACAAAATAATTCAACAAAATAAGGTCTTCCTCTACTAATATAATATTATCACAAGTTAAATGTGTATTAATCAAATTATTAGGAAATATTAAAAATATATTGAAGCCACAATAGATTAAGGATAGCATAACATTTATGATTTGTTTAACAAAAGGATAAATGCTAACAAAAGAAAACAAGATTCACAATTTTAATTCAGACAAAATTAAATTCAAAGTCAAGTGGGGAGGGAAAAACATTAAATAGGAGAGGAGGACGATATTTTATGTAATAAACTAAACAATTTACCAAGAAGACAATAGGAATGCTTCTAATACCATAGCCTTGAGATACAAAAAGCAAAAACTATTATAAAGAAGAAATCAACAAATGTTAATACATAGACAATCACTGTGGGGCCTAGTATAAGACTATAATAACCAAAATGACTAAACGGACCAAAAGTAGGAGGGAAGGATACCTGGAACCTGAATAATCAATTCTCAAGGTTGATTTGAGTGAGATTATAGAACACAATCCCAAGAAACAACACATTATTTTTAAAAATCCACACAACACTCATAAAATAATCATGTACTAACATTTTTTGGCTTTTCAATAAATTCCAAATAGTAGAAATTACTTAAGACATTATCTGATCACAATATAGGACATTAAAAATTGGCAAAAAAGGAATAAGTAAAAGCAAATATACCTAGGAAATAGACCTTAAAGATGGTCTTCTAAACTCAGCTAACTAGGAAACTAAAATAACTCAGAAGAGCCAAAAAAATTTTGAAGATGAATAAAGTTGTCAGGACCTTATACCTCCCCAACTTCAAAACCTGGTAACTTTAAGTAATCAAGACAGTGGGGTACTGGCATTAAGAATAGATATATAGATCTATGGAACAGACTTCAAGAATCCAGAAATAAACTCTTAACATTTATAGTTAAAAGATCTTTGGCAGATACAAAGGGAAAGGATAATCTTTTCACTGGGAAAACAGGATAGCTACATGGAGAAAGATGAATTTAGATCCTTATCTTGCACCATGTGTAAAATTTAACTTAAAAGGGTTGGACCCAAATATAAAAACTACAACTATAAAACATTTGAAAGAAACATAGGAAAAAACTTTGTGGTACTGATTATACAAGAGTCCTTAAACACGACACCAAAGGAACAACAGAAAAAAGGACAAAAATAAATTGGACTTCAAAATGTAAAACTTTATCAATTCAAAAGACACTATTAAGAGCAAACATCACACTTTCTGATTTCAAAATATAATACAAAGCTATAGTAATCAAAACAGTATGGACTGCCTATAGAATACAGCCCAGAAATGAATTCACACATATACATCCTGGTTGTGAACAGTACCAAGAATACACAATGGAAAAAGGACGGCCTTTCAACAAATGGTGCTGGGAAAATTGGATATCTACATGCAAAAGAATAAAGTAGGATCCCTAATACCATACAAAAAAAAAATCAATGCAAAAATAGGTTAAAGACTCAAATAAGACCCAAAACTATAAAACTCCTAGAAGAAAACACAGGGAAAAAGCTTCATGACACTGGTCTTGGCAGTAATTTCAAAGATATGACACCAAAACACAGACAACAACAACAAAAATAAATTACAAATACATCAAACTAAAATGCTTCTGCACAGAAAAAGAAACAACATAGCAAAAGGCAAACTATAGAATGGGAGAAAATATTTGCAAACCATTATCTGACAGGAGGTTAATCTCCAAAATATATTAGAACTCCTACAACTCAAGGGCAAAAAAAAAACTAAGAAGCTGATTAAAAAATGGATAGAGTAACTATACAGACATTTTTCCAAAGGCAGCATAAAATGGCCAACAGGTATATGAAAAATGCTCAATGTCACTAATCATCAGGGTAATGAAAAACAAAACCATACATAGATATCACTTCACATCTGTCAGGATGGTTATTATAAAAAAAAAAAGTCAGTAAATATTAGTGAGGATATGGAAAAATTGGAACCCCTGTGCACTGCAGGTAGGAATGCAAAATAGTGAAACTACTATGGAAAATAATACAAAACTTCAACAGAAAATTCAAAATACAATTACCATACAATCCAGTAAACCCACTGTTAGGTATTTATCCAAAAGAATTAAAATCAGGATCTCAAAGAGTAGTACTCCTATGTCTACTGTACGCCTATTCACAAAAGCCAAGATGATGGATACCACAGTGGTATTAAAATAACAAAACAAGGGTGGAGCCAAGATGGCGGCATGAGTAGAGCAGTGGAAATCTCCTCCCAAAAACACATAGAGCTATGAAAATATAACAAAGAAAAATCTTCCTAAAATAGAGACCACAGGACACAGAATAACATCCAGACCACATCCACACTTGCAAGAACCCAGCGGCTTGCGAAGGGGGTAAGATACAAGCACCGGCCCGGCGGGAGCCGAGCGCCCCTCCCCCCGGCTCCCGGCGGGTGGAAAGAAACCTGAGCGGTTTGCTTTTTTTTGGCGAGTGCTTTTTGGAAGCCTTAAAGGGACAGGGACCCCATTGCTAGGGAGGCAGGGTGACGGGACCGGTGCGTGGGTGCCTGGGACCGGCATTGAGGACGGAGGAAATCGCACGTTTTTCCCCTTTTTTTCCCTCTTTTTGGCGAGTGCTTTTTGGAAGCCTTAAAGGGACAGGGACCCTGGTGCTAGGGAGGCAGGGCGGTGGGCCTGGTGAGAGGGTGCCTGGGACCGGTGCCTGAGGACAAAGAATATCCCACGTTTTTCCCTGCGGGACCAATGGGCGGGTGCTTTTTGGAAGCCTTGAAGGGACAGGGACCCTGGTGCTACGGAGGCAGGGCAGCAGGACCAGTGAGCGGGTGCCTGGGACCGGCGCCTAAGGACAAAAAAAAAAAAAATCAACTGTTTTTTCCTTTTTTTTTTTTTTCTTTTCTGTTCCCTCTCTCATTGTTGCTGTTGTTGTTTTGGTTTGGAGAGTGCTTTTTGGAAGTCTTAAAGGGGCAGGATAGGTCACTTAGACCAGAGGCAGGGAATCTAGGGATCTCTGGGCACTCTAATCCCCTGGGCAGCAGGGAGCACAGAGGCCCCTAACAGAGATAAATAGCCTCCCAGCCGCTCCCCCTCAAACAGGGCTCCACCATTTTGGAGGAGCAGCCCCTGCCAGGCTACGCCCACAGCAACAGCGGAGATAAACCCCATAGCAACCGGGCAGAAAGCAGAACCCCTGTCTGCACACAGCTGCACAGCACAAGCCACTAGACGACGCTATTCTCCCAGGAGAGGAAGGCCACAAACCAACAAGAAGGGAAGCTCCTCCAGCGGTCACATGTACCAGCTCTGCACACTATCTCTATCACCATGAAAAGACAAAACTACAGGCAGACAAAGATCACAGAGACAACACCTGAGAATGAGACAGACCTAACCAGTCCTCCTGAAAAAGAATTCAAAATAAAAATCATGAACATGCTGACAGAGATGCAGAGAAAAATGCAAGAGCAATGGGATGAGATGCAGAGAAAAATGCAAGAGCAGTGGGATCAAGTCCGGAGGGAGATCACAGATGTCAGGAAGGAGATCACAGAAGTGAAACAATCCCTGGAAGGATTTATAAGCAAAATGGATAAGATGCAAGAGGCCATTGAAGGAATAGAAGCCAGAGAACAGGAACGTATAGAAGCTGACATAGAGAGGGATAAAAGGATCTCCAGGAATGAAACCACACTAAGAGAACTATGTGACCAAGCCAAAAGGAATAATATTCGTATTATAGGGATACCAGAAGAAGAAGAAAGAGGAAAAGGGATAGAAAGTCTCTTTGAAGAAATAATTGCTGAAAACTTCCACAAACTGGGGGACGAAATAATCGAACAGACCATGGAATTACACAGAACCCCCAACAGAAAGGATTCAAGGAGAACAACACCAAGACACATAGTAATTAAAATGGCAAGGATCAAGGACAAGGAAAGAGGTTTAAAGGCAGCTAGAGAGAAAAAGGTCACCTATAAAGGAAAACCCATCAGGCTAACATCAGACTTCTAGACAGAAACCCTACAGGCCAGAAGACAATGGCATGATATACTTAATGCAATGAAACAGAAGGGCCTTGAACCAAGGATACTGTATTCAGCACGACTATCATTTAAATATGATGGCGGGATTAAACAATTCCCAGACAAGCAAAAGCTGAGGGAATTTGCTTCCCACAAAACACCTCTACAGGGCATCCTACAGGGACTGCTCTAAATGGGAGCACCCCTAAAAAGAGCACAGAACAAAACACACAATATATGAAGAATGGAGGAGGAGGAATAAGAAGGGAGAGAAGAAAAGAATCTCCAGACAGTGTATATAACAGCTCAATAAGCGAGCTAAGTTAGGCAGTAAGATACTAAAGAAGCTAACCTTGAACTTCTGGTAACCACGAATCTAAAGCCTGCAATGGCAATAAGTACCTATCTCTCAATAGTCACCCTAAATGTAAATGGACTAAATGCACCAATCAAAAGACACAGAGTAATAGAATGGATAAAGAAGCAAGATCCATCTATATGCTGCTTACAAGAAACTCACCTTAAACACAAAGATAAGCATAGACTAAAAGTCAAGGGATGGAAAAACATATTTCAGGCAAAAAACAGTGAGAAGAAAGCAGGGGTTGCAGTACTAATATCAGACAAAATAGACTTCAAAACAAAGAAAGTAACAAGAGATAAAGGACACTACATAATGATAAAGGGCTCAGTCCAACAAGAGGATATAACCATTCTAAATATATATGCACCCAATACAGGAGCACCAGCATATGTGAAGCAAATACTAACAGAACTAAAGAGGGAAATAGACAGCAATGCATTCATTTTAGGAGACTTCAACACACCACTCACTCCGAAGGATAGATCCACCTGGCAGAAAATAAGTAAGGACACAGAGGCACTGAACAACACCCTAGAACACATGGACCTAATAGACATCTATAGAACTCTACATCCAAAAGCAACAGGATATACATTCTTCTCAAGTGCACATAGAACATTCTCCAGAATAGACCACATACTAGCTCACAAAAAGAGCCTCAGTAAACTCCAAAATATTGAAATTCTACCAACCAATTTTTCAGACCACAAAGGTATAAAAGTAGAAATAAATTCTACAAAGAAAACAAAAAGGCTCACAAACACATGGAGGCTTAACAACATGCTACTAAATAATCAATGGATCAATGAACAAATCAAAATAGAGATCAAGGAATATATAGAAACAAATGACAACAACAACATTAAGCCCCAACTTCTGTGGGACGCAGAGAAAGCAGTCTTAAGAGGAAAGTATATAGCAATCCAGGCACACTTGAAGAAAGAAGAACAATCCCAAATGAACAGTCTAACATCACAATTATCAAAACTGGAAAAAGAAGAACAAATGAGGCCTATAGTCAGCAGAAGGAGGGACATAATAAAGATCAGCGAAGAAATAAACAAAATTGAGAAGAATAAAACAATAGCAAAAATCAACGAAACCAAGAGCTGGTTCTTTGAGAAAATAAACAAAATAGATAAGCCTCTAGCCCAACTTATTAAGAGAAAAAGAGAATCAACACAAATCAACATAATGAGAAATGAGAATGGAAAAATCACGACAGACTACACAGAAATACAAAGAATTATTAAAGACGACTATGAAAACCTATATGCCAACAAGCTGGAAAACCTAGAAGAAATAGACAACTTCCTAGAAAAATACAACCTCCCAAGACTGACCACGGAAGAAACACAAAAATTAAACAAACCAATTACGAGCAAAGAAATTGAAACGGTAATCAAAAAACTACCCAAGAACAAAACCCCGGGGCCGGACGGATTTACCTCAGAATTTTATCAGACACACAGAGAAGACATAATACCTATTCTCCTTAAAGTGTTCCAAAAAATAGAAGAAGAGGGAATACTCCCAAACTCATTCTATGAAGCCAACATCACCCTAATACCAAAACCAGGCAAAGACCCCACCAAAAAGAAAATTACAGACCAATATCCCTGATGAATGTAGATGCAAAAATAGTCAATAAAATATTAGCAAACAGAATTCAACAGTATATCAAAAGGATCATACACCACGACCAAGTGGGATTCATCCCAGGGATGCAAGGATGGTACAACATTCGAAAATCCATCAACATCATCCACCACATCAACAAAAAGAAAGACAAAAACCACATGATCATCTCCATAGACGCTGAAAAAGCATTTGACAAAATTCAACATCCATTCATGATAAAAACTCAGCAAAATGGTAATAGAGGGCAAGTACCTCAACATAATAAAGGCCATATATGATAAACCCACAGCCAGCATTATACTGAACAGCAAGAAGCTGAAAGCATTTCCTCTGAGATCGGGAACCAGACAGGGATGCCCACTCTCCCCACTGTTATTTAACATAGTACTGGAGGTCCTAGCCACGGCAATCAGACAAAACAAAGAAATACAAGGAATCCAGATTGGTAAAGAAGAAGTTAAACTGTCACTATTTGCAGATGATATGATACTGTACATAAAAAACCCTAAAGACTCCACTCCAAAACTACTAGAACTGATATCGGAATACAGCAAAGTTGCAGGATACAAAATTAACACACAGAAATCTGTAGCTTTCCTATATACTAACAATGAATCAATAGAAAGAGAAATCAGGAAAACAATTCCATTTACCATTGCATCAAAAAGAATAAAATACCTAGGAATAAACCTAACCAAACAAGTGAAAGACTTATACTCTGAAAACTACAAGTCACTCTGAAGAGAAATTAAAGGGGACACTAATAAATGGAAACTCATCCCATGCTCATGGCTAGGAAGAATTAATATCGTCAAAATGGCCATCCTGCCCAAAGCAATATACAGATTTGATGCAATCCCTCTCAAATTACCAGCAACATTCTTCAATGAATTGGAACAAATAATTCAAAAATTCATATGGAAACACCAAAGACCCCAAATAGCCAAAGCAATCCTGAAAAAGAAGAATAAAGTAGGGGGGATCTCACTCCCCAACTTCAAGCTCTACTACAAAGCCATAGTAATCAAGACAATTTGGTACTGGCACAAGAACAGAGCCACAGACCAGTGGAACCGATTAGAGACTCCAGACATTAACCCAAACATATATGGTCAATTAATATTTGATAAAGGAGCCATGGACATATAATGGCAAAATGACAGTCTCTTCAACAGATGGTGCTGGCAAAACTGGACAGCTACATGTAGGAGAATGAAACTGGACCATTGTCTAACCCCATATACAAAGGTAAACTCAAAATGGATCAAAGACCTAAATGTAAGTCATTAAACCATGAAACTCTTGGAAAAAAACATAGGCAAAAACCTCTTAGACATAAACATGAGTGACCTCTTCTTGAACATATCTCCCCGGGCAAGGAAAACAACAGCAAAAATGAGCAAGTGGGACTACAATAAGCTGAAAAGCTTCTGTACAGCGAAAGACACCATCAATAGAACAAAAAGGAACCCTACAGTATGGGAGAATATATTTGAAAATGACAGATCTGATAAAGGCTTGACGTCCAGAATATATAAAGAGCTCACACGCCTCAACAAACAAAAAACAAATAACCCAATTAAAAAATGGGCAGAGGAACTGAACAGACAGTTCTCTAAGAAAGAAATACAGATGGCCAAGAGACAAATGAAAAGATGCTCCACATCGCTAATTATCAGAGAAATGCAAATTAAAACTACAATGAGGTATCACCTCACACCAGTAAGGATAGCTGCCATCCAAAAGACAAACAACAACAAATGTTGGCGAGGCTGTGGAGAAAGGGGAACCCTCCTACACTGCTGGTGGGAATGTAAATTAGTCCAACCATTGTGGAAAGCAGTATGGAGGTTCATCTAAATGCTCAAAAGAGACCTACCATTTGACCCAGGAATTCCACTCCTAGGAATTTACCCTAAGAACACAGCAATCAAGTTTGAGAAAGACAGATGCACCCCTATGTTTATCGCAGCACTATTTACAATAGCCAAGAATTGGAAGCAACCTAAATGTCCATCGGTAGATGAATGGATAAAGAAGATGTGGTACATATACACAATGGAATACTACTCAGCCATAAGAAGTGGAAAAATCCAACCATTTACAGCAACATGGATGGAGCTGGAGAGTATTATGCTCAGTGAAATAAGCCAAGTGGAGAAAGAGAAATACCAAATGATTTCACTCATCTGAGGAGTATAGGAACAAAGGAAAAACTGAAGGAACAAAACAGCAGCGGAAATACAGAACCCAAAAATGGACTAACAGGTACCAAAGGGAAAGGAACTGGGGAGGATGGGTGGGCAGGGAGGGATAAGGGGGGGGGAAGAAGACAGGGGGTATTAAGATTAGCATGCATGGGGGGGAGGGAGAAAGGGGAGGGTGGGCTGCACAACACAGAGAGGACAAGTAGTGACTCTACAACATTTTGCTAAGCTGATGGACAGTAACCGTAATGTGGTTGTTAGGGGGCACCTGATATAGGGGAGAGCATAGTAAACACAGTATTCTTCATGTAAGTATAGATTAAAAATTAAAAAAAAAAAGAAAGAAAGAAAGAAAGAAAAGGGGGATTACTCCTTGATAGGATAAAAGTATTGGTAAATCAAAGATCAACGCATGCTTTAAATATCCTTAATGTTGATCACGTAAAGGGTGTCAGATGATCAGCTATGGAGGTACTCTTTTCTGATAATATTCCTTTCTCTTAATAATAAAAAAAAAAAAAAAAGCAGTTACTGTGTGCTGACCTCCAATGAGTTCTGCAAAGTGGTATAGAGGGGATGTCAAAGTGTGGGCAAAGGGTCTGTTTGTTTCTATGCAGAAGATCAAGGCCTAGCTTGGATACCCAGAAAATGAACTAAGATACGATATGAGGAGGAGCTTCCGGCATCAGCACTCTCTGGAGGACTTGTGCTGGGGGATGATCATCAAAAAGCCTCCACGGGGATCCGGACGATGCTGCGGTTGTGGCTGCATCCAGCCCACCATCTCCTGGACTTGCCATAGGAATGAGGAGGGAGATGTCTAGGCTGGCATGTGCATACAGTGAGACAACGAATTTGACCGGATCTGTACTGTTGGAACTCAACCAGGAGTTGCGAGGGGTGCAAGGTGTAGCACTCCAAAATCTTATGACTATAGATTATCTACGGTTAAAAGAACATATGGGATGTGAACAGATCCCAGAAATGGGCTGCTTTGTCTGATTTCTCTCAGACTGTTCAAGTACAGTTGGACAATATCCATCATATCATAGACAAATTTTCACAAACGCCTAGGGTGCCTAAATGGTTTTCTTGGCTTCACTGGAGATGGATGGTAATTATAGATTTGCTTTGTTTATGTCACCGTATTCCTATTATGTTAATATGTGTGTG
This sequence comes from Manis javanica, assembly GCF_040802235.1. Taxonomy (NCBI): domain Eukaryota; kingdom Metazoa; phylum Chordata; class Mammalia; order Pholidota; family Manidae; genus Manis; species Manis javanica. Next base: position 142,867,897 of record NC_133158.1, read on the forward strand.
CAAATTAGTTAGTAGTTCAAAACCTATACATACTTAAGGTACTCTACAAGAAGATATGTCAAAGAAATAATCAATCCTCCCATGTTTCCTTCCATATGCTACATCTGTAGCTTTTCTTCTTTCTTCCTAATTACAACCCTTAAATAGAATTTGTGCCTCATATCGAAGTTACCGAGTATCATAATTCCTCCAGGTGGTAAAGATACCTCGAGACAAGTGCTGGGCATAGAAGCCACAGGGCATAAATCTGCAAAGAAGTAAAAAGCTAACCTTTTCAAACAATATGGCTTCTCTCTCACTTACCGACTTTACATTTCCCTGTATGGCCCCGGAAGATGACTGGTTAGCCAGAGACGGGTAAGATTCCTCAAGGGAGGAACAACCTAAGACAGGCACAGTCGCAGGGGGGCCATCAGGTGAGAATTTGGGGATCAACAGAGGTGAGGCTCAGAACCTCACCCCCCCCTGCTTTGAGAGAAATCTTCTGCATCCATGGATGTTTTGCTGCCCTTGTCTAGCCTGGATTAATACTTAGTCCATAGGCACACACCTGATCATCTGATCATCTACATTTGCCCTCTTACAGCACTTAACTATGTTTTCTACCTTTATCTTGCATCCACCTACCACTTCAGCATTTTATTAAAAGTAAAAATAATAATAATAAAGGGAGAAATGTCGGATCCACATATAAATCAAGTATAAAAATCAAACGAATACTCATATTTGACCTGATTGTTTATAGGTCATAATGCGTGATCAAAACCGAAAGTTTCTGTGATGAATGCCCTTGTACTGTTCACCATGTAAGAATTTATTCACTATGTAAGAATTCGTTCACCATGTAAGAACTTGTTCGTTATGCTTCAGAAGATTGGAGACTGATGAGAATTAGACTTGAGATGGATTAATGATTGTACATTGAGCACTGACCCCCCTATACTGAATTTTATTGTTGTTAACAACCATTTGATCAATAAATATGAGATGCCCTCTCAAAAAAAAATAAAAAATAAAAATAAATAAACAAATAAATAAATAAAAATAACAAAACAGAACCACATGGAAAGGTTTCCAAATACGTGAAGATGGCAAGTCACAAAATATTACAGAATGATCTAACCCTGTCACAGTTCACAGAGGGAACCAGCCCTATCACAATTTACATACTTGTGGAGATAAGAAATGGATAAAAGGGAGGTAGAAGTCCTTTATTCATATATTTCTTTGTTTAAATTTTTACTATTATTGTGATTTCTAAAAACAAAGTTACAAATAAACAAAGATACATTTAAATCAAACAAAGAACCAGTAGGGAGAAAAAAGATTAATTCTTCTGGAAGAAAAAAAGGGTTAAACTTGGACATTTTTAGTTTTGACAGACTGCAAAAGTATATTCCAGAATGTATCCACGTCTTTCGCTATGAAAAACTCTGTGTGAGGATAATTCTGCCACTGTGATAAACAGTAATGTTTTCTTTTTTAGCTATATTTGGGTCTCCTTAATCCCCAAAAGAATTACTCAAAACAAAGTTACTCATACCAAGGGTATATTTTTACTGGTGGCTAGCCACAAATAGCCAGGCACTATATTAAACAGGCAACAAGGTACCTAATCTACAGTAAGTATTCACTAAACTGTGTTTCACCAATTTAGACTATTAACATTATGTCTACTGGTGATGTGCTCAGGTCAGATACAAAGCTTTCAAGATTTTCTCCAGGTGACCTAACTGAAACTCACTTCCCTGCATTTTAAGGACCCAAGACCACACTTCTAAGATAAACAAGTAACAGATCAGTATTAACAGTGGAACTCCCAGTTTTAAAATAAGGAGCATATGAATTTTTTCTTTAAGAACAGCTCTCTAAGCCTAGTATTTTAGAGACTAGGAAAACAATTTCCATGTCAACTCATAGCAAGCTAAAAATATTAACCTTCATCAAGAGATTTTAGTGTTTGCTAAAGAATATTTATGTTTTCTATTATTAATTAAAGAAATATTCACCCATTATTTTGTATGTGTATTTGACATCAACAGTACTAAGAATATACTCTAAGGAGTCACGAAATTACACAAAAATTTTTTACTCCACCTTCAAAAAATCTAATTATATCATTTGTATTACTGTTTATTACTGAGTACAGACTTCTGATTTAATGTATCCATCACAAATGCCTCTAGACATAAGAAAAACAGACCTATAACAAAAGAACTAACAGATCTCAAAACTAATTTTCTTCTAATCAGAAACTGATCTTTGCTTAAGACAAGTTTTTGATGAATTTTCTATCATAGCAGTTTACTTTGTATTAATGTAATTACTGGTTTAATAATTAGTATAAATCAAAATTAAATGGAAATAAATGTAATAAATTAAAATAAGATAAAAATTCAGTTCTTCAGCTGCACTAGCCACATTTCAAGTAGACAATAGCCACATATGACTAGTGGCTACCATATCAGATAATGCACAGAAAGAACTAACATTTGCTTTTTCCTAAAAGTTATTTTGTATAGTACTATTCAAAATATTATCTATAAAGATAAAAGACTTTTGGGTTAGTTGAAATGAAATTCTTAACTCAAATTCTTTAAAATTTTAACTCACCATGAATCTCTTTAATACGAAGTGTATTCTGATACATTCCGTATTTCAAAATCAACTGTTCCAAATAGTAGAAAGTTTTTTTGTGCAACGTCTAAACACAAATGCATTAGATTAGTAAATGAAATGCAAAAAGCAACAAAAGTAAAAAACCATCTGCAGATATGGCACATTGATTTTTAAAACAAAAACAATCTTCAAAGGTTATCTAAAATCTGACCTACACTATCCCTGCTGCCTTCAGGATTTGGAAAGGGAAAGGAGAAGGTTTTACTAGCTGTTTATAATTGACAAAGATAAAATGCAAGACGGAGGACTCACTCATCATCTTTCTCTCCTTACCTTTTGCCTGACTTGAACAACTGCCTTCCAGAAATCCTTGGCTTCTACTCTATGGCAGTCTCCACACATTTGGGGTTGAACAACATAATCCACGACAAACACTTGCTGAAGGATAGCACCATTCATCACCTGATAAAGAAAACAATTAGTCTTTCTTTCCTTTCTGTTTTAATAACAAATATTTTTCTTAAAAGAAAATGCTTTAATATTTAACTTAAAATCTTTCTCCAAGAATACTTTGAGTACATCAACAATAAATCATTTAAATTTCAAGTCATAAGTTATATTACTTTAAGAAAGAAAAACAAGTTTAATTCCTAGGATTTATTAGATTAACATTTCAAATTTATCTTTAGTTGAAGTGGTTATGTAGATATTCTTTGAAGAATTTTTTTATCTAAATAAATGTGTGTGTGTATGTGTGTATATAAAATTCATCCTAAGAAAAAAGACAAAACTCTCAGAAGAAAACACGCCTTAATACCATTGTTCCCAAACATAGCCCATCATCAGAAATCACCTGGGAATCTTTTTAAACATTGATTCTTGGGTCTCACATCCAGTTGAATCCAGTATGATTCAGTGACTGAGTCATGATGATCAGCCAAGTTTGAGAAACAATGCATCAGCTCACACTTTTACTTCAATCTTCTTCCTTCTATAACTTTGAAAAGATTATCTTAGCCCGCTAATAATGAACAATAATGCACTTATTAGTGACCTGATCATCAGTACAGATCATCGAAAAGACTACACTTAAAACTAAGAGCATATTCTTTTCCTTCTAAGCTATTCAAGCAGAGCTCCTCATTATCACCACCTACACTTTAACCATGCTGAGGAAATTATATACAGCTTACCTCTTTCTGAATAGTCAGTTTAACTTTAAGTCTCTTAGAATGGGGCTCAGTCCAAACAAAGCCTGCATCTACAAGCCGTACCTTCAATAAAATACAAACAAAAAGAAACCTAAGTTCCCATCTGTAGTAAAAGATAAAAGAACAATTCATTAACAAACAGATTTCCTAAGATGCTTAAGGAATCTGTGATAAACATCACTATCTAGCATCACCAGTTAAAAAAAGACTTATCATCAGGGGTATGAAAACAAAAACAGCAAATAAAAGGACAACTTAATGACTTTATATTAATGTAACTGGTATAAGTTGAGCAAAAACTAAAATACAAGCATATGAAAAAATCCTCTCCCCTAAAAAAAAAAAAAACACTGTTTTTTGAATGGAAATTATACTTTTTTAAAGAAAGCAAAGATCTGGTAACCTCATTTTCTACTAGAAATCTCATGAACAAAAGTTGCTACTCAGACTATTCTCTCTGTATTAAGCATGTGGCTTTGAAAAAAGAATGAACATGCTTTAGAGAAGTCTCATGCACTGAATACTGAATCTGCAATGAATCTGCAATGAAACTCACTGCTATATCAGCAGACCAGCAGAAGCCAAAAGCAGTTTGCTGTATGTGAGGAATTGAAAGTAGCTCAATATGGCTAAAAATTGGGGTGGGAGAACAAGAATGGAGGTTGTTTCAATAATTTGAGCAGGAGTTGTAGGTAAATTGAACTGACAGGCACTAGAAATAACAGAAGCAGAAAGATCCAAGAGCTATTTAGGAGATAAGACCTATAGGATTTAATGATAACCAGATATATGAAAAAGAAAAAAAAACAGATTCTAGAGTGATGACTGAAGATCCAGCTTGGGCATTCAGATACTATTTTTCTAACACAAAGAACAGATTTGATGAGAAGATGCTGCATTTGGTTTCAGACATTTAAATGGATTTATTTATGAGATATCCAAGTGAAGACGTTCAGTGGATAGATATATATTTGGCCTGGAGCTCTGTGGGGAAACCTGAACTATATATAACAGATATGGGAGACATCAGCAGGCAGATATATCTCATCATGTCCTGTCTGATAAGAAGTAGACTAGCTAGTATGGATGCAGCACTCCAGAGTAAAAACCTTCTCCTCCTGTAACTGGCTTCCCTAAAGCAAAGCTTAGTAGTCAACAAGCTACACCACGTAGAGAGGGTGACAAGCAGCTTCTTATTCCCTGAGTCTCCACGTGCAGTGGTCAAGAGGAAGCCCCACAGGCACTTAAACTGCACATCCCTCAACCTACAATCTCCACCTGCAAGAGTGATGGTATCTATACCATGACCCAACACAGCCTCACCACACTATCTGTCCTCAGACAACCAGGACTAGTCAACTTTACCGGCCGCTTTATCCTTCTTTACCATAGTCCCAGACACCTCAGTCACCCCTTCTCTACCTCACTCCAATCTCCATATGGTTCCACATATTCTGTTCTGTCCCATCTAACACCTCCACCTCCTAAATCCTGAGAACCTTTTACTGTGCCCTCTGGAACTCAACACTTCCTAACAAGAAACTCTTCTAAATCCTCAATTTCTTTGCTGAATATTCTTTTCACCTTCTAGATCTGTGATCATATATATTACCCCCCTGCAGCTAATTAATGACTTTTTCTTATTTTCTTATCACTGTGCTAGGAGCCAGATAGAGAAGTTAAGATAGCTTATCATTGGACCAAGAGGTCCTTGCTCTTAACTAATTCCCAACCATTCTTCCTGCCTCCTCCTTAAATATAACTAGCTTTGAATCTAAAGTCTTCAGACCATGTCACTCAATATATCTTTGTTATAGACATCTTTTAATGTTTGAGTAACCTGCTCTTATTTCTTAAAGATTTTAGTTCCTAGGTCACTGTCACTCTTTCCACCAATATTACTACTCAGTGATTTTAATATCATCATAGATGATCCTAGCCCTGTCCTGTTCATTCTTTTGAGTTGCTCTCCCTAGAAGATCTTCCTATCTCAGCTACTTATACCTTTTTATTACTGGTATCTGAAACCTCTCCAAAATCTCAATTCCAATCCCACTCCCTACCACCTCTTATCTTTCCAGCTTAGTTTCTACAGTTCCTGAGCACCAAAAACACTTCTATCTACTGCAAGCTACAATCTATTCCTCCTCCTGTTCACTAACCTTCATTCCTCTTTATCTACTCACTTCCATCCTATCCCAGCTTTCTTGCTTTCAAGATTAATCACAAAATCATTCCCATGTACACACTCAGTTCCCCTGGGTCCCTCTCTCCTTCACCTCAAGAACTTTGCTAAATCACAATCTTGGTTAAATCCAATGCTCTACCTGGTCTATTATGCCTTACCTGTGTAGTTGATGGGGTTAGAAAAATAAAAACACACCATGCTAGTCTCTGAATTTTTAACTGTCACTCTTACGTCTGCCCAGCAACCATACATCATTTGGGTATGTGCCCTCTCCTTCTCCCCTAGAAACAATTTCATACCCTTCCCTCTCTCCTCAAACATCTAATAATTTTTCTCTCATAACTACTGTTCATCCTTCTGTTTCTCAGTAAAAAAGGAATTAGAAGAGATTTTCCAAAAGCTCTCGCTTACCAACACCTTCTCTCCTGTTACCACAGATGAACTGTCCATGCTCCTATCATGACCAACCTCTAGAATGCCCCATTAGAGAGCAGAGATCTTTGTTTTGCTCCATGAAATATTCCAGGCTCCCAAAATGGTGCCTGACAAAAAAATAAGTGCCAAATAATTTGTTGAATGTACAAACATACTCTTCTAGTATGCTACAACCTGTCTCTTTTCCATTCCTCAAGGGTAACTCCAAGCATATTATTCTGTCTCCGTGCACTCTCCATGAACTTTTCCCTCTATTTCCCATCATTCTCAAACTGCTTACAAATATACTAGAATATCGTGCAGCTTAAGCAATGTGTCCCTTTTCCTTATTTCCCTCCACCCACTGCCTCATTTCTGATTCCCTTTGCGGCATATCTCAAAATTATCTATATTTGTTGCCTCCAATTACTGTCCTCTTACTTTCTTCATTTCCATTCAAATCAGTCTTTACCTCCAACACTAAACAGAAACTGCTTGCCAAAGTCATTAATGCTCTCTACATTGCTAAATTTACCAGAACTCACTACTCGACCCATCAGCTGCAAATCACTCAACAAGTCCCTTGAAAAATACTTCCCTCGCATTCCAAGACACAACACTTGCCTAATTTTTCACCTACCTCACTAGTAGCTCTTTTTCAGTCTCCTTTGCTGATTTCTCATTTCCCCAAACATTTACCACTAAAGAACCTCAGGATTCAACCCTCTAATTTCTTCCCTTCTCTATCTTAACTTCCTATGAAATCTCATCCAATTTGACAGTTTTAAATACCCCCAAACATATACCAAATTCAGTATCTCCTATCTGGACCACCTCCTTGCTTATTTTTACCCAGCTGCCTACTCCTTATATCTACTTCCCTGTCTAATGGATATCTAAGTACCACTTTGAGATGAGTTCTGATCTCTCCCACCCTGACATTCTTCTCTTGATGCCTTTCCAACCTCACTTAACAGCAACTCCCTCCTTTTAGTTGCTTAAGTCAAGAACCATGGAAGTCATTCTTGACACTTCCATCTCACACACAGCTTTATCAGTAAACCTGACTACCTTCAAAATAGATCCAGAATCTGTCTACTTCTCAATCACCTCTACTACTGACCCAAATATCATTACTCATTATTACAGTTGCTTCCTAAATAAAGGTACCCACTTCCACCCTTACTCCCACCCTCCTTCACAACTACTCTAGCCAGAGGGATCCTGATACATGGTAAATTATTCATCTTACTACTCTGCCCTACACCCTCCATACCCATCACACTTCAGATTGAAAAGTGATCCTTACAATGGCCTACAAGGCCTGACCTTGGCATTCAGATACTATTTTTCTAACACAAAGAACAGATTTGATGAGAAGATGCTGCATTTGGTTTCAGACATTTAACTTTCCATGACTTCTTTGGCTTCATTCCAATTACTATTCCCCTCTCCACTCCAACTCTTAGCTGCCTCTGGCCTCTGTTACTTGTTTTCTCTACCCAGAATGCTCCATCCCTTACTGCCTTTAATATTTAGTCAAATGTCACCTTACTTCCCTAACCACTCTTTTAAATCACAACTTCCCTGCAGTTTTCATCCCCTTCCCGGTTTCTCCCTCCAAAGAAAATATGCTTTTTAATATAGTGTATGTATATGTATCTATATATATATATATATATACACACAAACTTCCTTTAGCCATTGCCTACTCTACACCATCCCTTCCAGTTAGAATTAAAGCTCCCTAAGGCAGGGATTTTTGTTTCTCTCTTTCACTGCCATATCCCCAACACCAAAAGCAAACTGGCAGAGTTGACACTTAACAAACATCCGCTAATGAACTAATGAATTACTAGGCTCCCCAGACATTTGACAAAAGCATGAAATATGAAAGCAAAATTCCAAGTTCTACAAAAAAGTTATTTCAGAAAGTAAAAAAGACAAATCTAGAAACAGAAGGAAATACAAAATTTAATTTTAAATTTTAAAAAGGACCTATTAATGGCTTCAGAAAAATTCAAGAACAGAATGCATCAAGAACATTAAAGACTCTGGAACTTAAAAATACTACTGTTAGGCAAAAAAATCAATACAAAGCAAAAGTAAACGAGAGTGCCCGAACACAGAAAAAAAGACAGAAAGATTAAAAACAATACCAAGGAAAAGAGAAAAAGTTTTAAGCCAGTAAAGCCAACATTTCAGTAACAGAAAATCCAGAAAGGGGAAAAAAGGGAAAACAAAGAGAAAAATGTCAAAGAACTATTACATGAAATTCTATCTCAGCTTAAAAGACAATACAAAGGCCTTTAAGCCAAGAGAGTCCATTTGAATTAAAAACATACCGGGTGGAACAAAGTCATAAAGTTTAACATAAAGACAAGTGAAAGTGTTACATAAAGAGGTGAACTGGACTACCAAACTCCATTTGTTTTCTGGAAACATTTATGCACTGACTTTAAGTAACAGGCACAAATATTTCCTTTCTAGAGCAGTCCTGAAAATAATAAGAAACTGAATACCATAGCTGTAATACTAAAGCCTCCTCAATTACATTTAACATTTTATATAATTATTATCAGAAAAAATTATTGCACACAGAGGTTCCAAATAATGAATGAAAAAAAATTGATTCCACACTAAACCTTTAAAGCAAAAAGATTTATTTTCATTTCCATAAAAGAGAGTATATATAAATAACTTTACCAGCGAAAACAGCAGTTGGGTACAGTAGGGTGCTTACCAATGGTAACTTTTAATGGCTACTTTGAAAAGACACTCATATGAAAGTTTTCTGGACAGCTGCAAAAAAAAAAAAAAAAAAAAAAAAACCCACAAAAGCTGATTTTAGCTATCTGACCTACCTTACTCAGAGGGGCTTTGATTTTTTTCAAACACAAAGCAAGAAGTTCCCTGGATTCTAACGCACATTGTATCCAAGTTCCTGGTGGCTGGAAATATCTGAGAGAGAAAATAATATACTAAAAACCAGCATTTCTCAGGGAAAAAAAGTTTCCATAGATATAAGGTTATTAACTAGATACAATAATAACCAAGACTGAGCTGAAGCACTAAATCCAAATATATTTTAATGGTTCCAGAAAACTTAGACTATTAGCTTCCATTAAAAAGGTAAAATTATAAGTATCTGAGAAAGCCATTCTGAAATAACCTATTAAAGAGGTCTTATCACTTCAAGCACTAGTAAGAAATACAGTGAAGATGACAAAATGCCTAAGACCTCCCTGAAGTTATGCTCTGAAAACCAGGTAAAAATATCTCAAAATAGCATCAAAATGGTTTACACTGTACATCTAAAGTGTGCTTGAGAACTATTTATTTCTCACACACAAGAAGGTAAATTAGTACCTCATACTATGTATCAATAGTTCAGACTATTCATCCATTTCAAGACCCTTTCCAAATTTTGAACTGTAAAACTCAAGTTTTAAAATCTTACATAAAACCTGATTAAATTACACATCAAATCCCTTATGTATATGCTTTTACATTTTTTAGCCCAGCACACCCAGGACTTAGGACAGTGCCTAGCACACAGTAAGTGCTCAATAAATGTTTGTTAGACATGATATTTCTAAATGTGTTTTGTGAATGCTCTTTTTTTGACTGAGTGAATACTTATCAGGTGAATGTTCCGATTTTTACTTTTAAAGGTTCACTCAAATACCTTACACAGGTTCCTTTGTTATAATAAGCATGTTTTTGGAGTTAGAAAAGGCTTCACATATCATCTAATAAAGTGCCTTCATCCTGATGAGGAAATTAAGGCTTATAGATGTTAATTGGCCAAGAGTTTCAAAAGGATGCTTTTTGAGAGCCAAGGCGAACTCAAATTTCCTGGTTCTTGTCCAGGACTTTTTTCATTCCAACATGCTTTTAAGAATATGCAAATACTCATAATAGAATAATAAGCTTCACACTTGCCAAGCTTGCAAATTGTAAAATCCCTGTAACAATACACAAAATTCCATGTGACTGTGTAAGTACATGTTTTAAGTATTTTTCTCGGGTGATAATTTTCAAGTTCTCAAAAGGAATAGTGACCTCTATCAAAAAAGTTAAGACGCTCAAGAGTTCCAACCCACTTGAGAAATCACAGGAATATAATTTTATATGGGCAGTTTTATCGGAAAGTTTTGTATTACTCAATGGCTTACTAGATAGGAACTGTTTATGCCAACTAAAGAAAATAAAGGAATACAACACTAACTTTCAGAAGTCTCCTATCTTCAATTCTAGTCTTTATTTCAGAACATACTAAATATGATTTACAGAGCTTTTTTTTCCCCATGAACTATAGTCATTTTAGCTACATGGGAAATTCATTTGATTTTTAAAACCACTGCTAAATTATTTAAAACATAAGGTGTTTTTTATCATACATAGCTTCTGGTTGCTAAAAGGGGGAAAAAAAACCCTCATGGTAGTAACAGTACTATGTCCTTAATAATCTGCTTTCACTTACCCTTACAAATATCAACTCGTATACATTATTAAGTGTATACACCGAAGCTATTAATCTCTTAAAAGAAAAAGAACAGATTCAAATTACACCATCTTTACCAGATTAGCAGGGCAACCTAGAAAAGTACACTATAAAATTGAAAATTCTAAAATCTTTAGTATACCAACATAAATAAAAATTAAACTTCAGTTACATGTACTTTATTCTGTGTATCTTGGTGTAATCTCGGTGTGTCCTGGTGGCTCTCCTATATATAAATCCCAACGTTTAAGTAGGATAAAATAGTAATGCACCATACCTTTGGCATTGTTTGCAGAAAGATATAGAGACCTGTTTCGGAATGCCTTGGCTGATGTCCACTTTACTTCGCAAACAGGCCACACAAATATTGGCAGGATTTGGACTAATTGGGATGCCACACTCACAGCACAAGCTTAAATAAATGAAGTATGAATTTTTCAAATTAAATTTCATTAATTCACTGGTTAAAATTTTTAAATATCAAACAAAGCCTTCAAGTTAAGCCATAATATCTCTGCCCTTTTTAAAAAAAGTAACTTAGAAGAATCTTCAACAGCATAGCTGATAAAGAACCTTGTAACACTGAGGCAAAAAACAAGGATTATAATTCCAAAGATCCTCACAACACAGCCCATGTCCAAAGGATCTAGAAATTCTAAATTATTTCTAAAAGTCATCATTTGAGCTTTATAGTGCAAAGACTTTTTTTAAAGCCTAAATATAGCCCAGCGACTGCCAAAATGTAAACATTTACCCAGAGCAGAAAAATTTTTAAAGAATAGAAAGAGTAGCATATCTAGTGTTTCAGTATAACTGATGAGTGTCATAACCATAGATGTGCTAGTGGGGCAGAAAATGTTTAAGATCATTGATGCTATCAGAAAGACATGTCCTACAATCTGTGATAGTCAATATAGTACCAGGCACACGTGCCTACAGAGGACCTGAATGTGGCTGGCATGAGTAAAGAACTCAATATTGAATTTTATTTCACTTTAATTTTTTTAAATTGAAATAGCTGCATGCGGCTAATGGCTATCCTACCGTTCGGTGTCAATCTAGAAGAATGCATAGGGTATATTTTGAACATTCTCAATTCAAGGATTTACTACAACAAACTTTCCAACTGAATATGAACTCGACTTTAACAGGAAATAAGGCTTTTCATTTTTCCCACTTACAACAGAATTCCCCCTCAAAAAAATCTTTCCAAGGCGTTTCAAAGACTCACTTTAACATCTTTAAATGTAAGGGGCATGGGAGTAAAGGAACGCGACTTACATGTGTCCTGGGCTGCGATCGGTGGATTCTGTCATGTACTCCATTTTCCTGTATACTCTGATTTTAAAAGAGAAAAACAATCGTGGGATTTAAGTCATTTGTCTCTTCACCTCTTTATACAAATCTCCCTTCTGCCTCTGATATACTGCAAGCCCCGTAAAGCAGCAAATAGAAACAATTCTATTTGTTAACCCTGCAACCAGTAACTTCTCTAATATAAGAACCAAACGAATCCTGGAGCTGCCATCTGGGCCGCGGTCCTGCGGGGTCACCGGGGAGCCAACCCCGCCAGGCCCACGAAGGCTCGGAGCTGGCGAGGGCCGCCGCGGACACCCCCATCCGCAGCCGCTGGCGCCTGGGCCCGGGCCTGGGTCCCGCGCGGCAGGAGGCCGGGGCGGTGTCGCAGCGCCCGGGGGCCGCCCGCTCACCCCGCAGCTCGCGCTCACGCGGTGGGGCCTTACGCGGGCTCCCGGGCGGCGGCGCGCACGCGGCAACGAGCGGCCCGAGGCCGGCCCACGCTCTCCCAGGAGCCCTCCGCGACAGCAGCCCGGGTCTCGGCCCCCAGCACCTACTTAGCGTCTCTGGGCCAGGCCGGGATCGGCGGGGAGAACAGCAACAGAACGACCACCCGACGCCCCTCCGCGGCCACTACTGCCAGCTCCGAGCTGGTAAAGATCCCGCGAGAGGAGCTCGAAATCCCGCGGGAAGAGAAACCCGGGCCAGTGGGGCGGAGGAAGGGGAGGGGCAGGCGAGCCGCGCGGGCGGGGCGGGGGCGGGGGCGGGGGGGGGGCGGGGGCGGGGGCGGGAGGCCTGCCCGATAGGAGGGCGTGGGGAGGCGCAGCCCAGAGCTCCATCTTTCTATGTCTTCCGTTGGGTTTTCTTCCTTTCCGATTTTCTCACTCCCATCTAACTTTGCACGTGTAAATAAGTCACTTTCCAGGTATCCCTATTGGGATCTTGCTTCTTGGTTGAAATGACTGTATAAAAATTAAACAGTACCACATTGCACAAAGAAATTAGAGTAAACGCCATCAGAGGCTTTATCCATTCAGTTAATAGGCATAGGCCTAATGCCTGCCACATCCTAACTGTTCAAATGGTCTTTGTTGAATAGATGAAGGAAAAAAATGTAAGGCCTAACTATTTGTGAAGAAGTCTTTGTTATTTTCAGGACACTCCAATTATTAGAATGTGCTTCCAAATAGTGCACTTAATATTTCCTTATGAGTTAACACCTTGATCTTAGAGCCACAAAGACCATGTCAAATCACTCTTTTTCATGACAGACCTTCCAGTATTTGAAGAGCACAGCCATGTTTTTTCCACCTTCTTATCCCAAATGTCAAGTAAAAAGTAAAGTATTCTTAATGAGGGCCATCAAAGAAGGCCTCATTTCTTGCCTAGTGTTCTTAAGTAGTCTCTCATTCCTTCTCCTTATTTCCAGACTCTAATCCATCCTTCTAAAATGCCAATCTGATTTTGTCACATTTCACTGCTTTTAATCTTTCACTGGTTTCTGATCACCTTCCAGATTATTTCCAATTTATCTGCATAGAAAGAAGATGTTTCAGGATCTGACCCTGACATATCCTATCACATACCTAAGCACACAGCCACACAGACCAATTGGCAGGTCCAAAAGGAACTGTCTACCTTTGCTTATGCCTGGGACACTCCACCTTAAACATTAAGATCAAGTATCCTATGTTAGTTTCCTTTTGCTACTCTAACAAATCACTACAAATTTTGTGGCATAAAACAACACAAATTTATTATCTTACAGTTCTGGAGGGTGCAAAGCTAATCAAAGATCTTTTATTTTATGTGTGGTCCTATAACAGAGGTGTATGCCTCTATAACAGTACCACAACATTAAATTGGATCATAAATTTTCTACTCGGCATGTTCCACAGGTTCAAACTCCCGGAAAGCAGTCTAGATCTTGTTCTTCTCAGTATTCGCTGCACCTAGTATAGGGCCTGGTGCAAAACAGACTCTCCATGTATGTTGGTAAATTAAATACCTATTTGATACAACAACTCTGAAAAGATTGCTTTTCTCCCCATATTTTCCATTCACAATATCATTTGTCTTAATCCAAATACCACTAGGAACACAACTGTAGTTAAACAGATTGTGTTTATTATTCACTGAAGTGAGTGCAAACATACCATGAGGAATTATGGAATGTCTCAGTAAGAAGGTGTTAGATAAAAATCTGTCACAGAATTTTATCTTTGGTTGGGTGACTTGTGGAAGAGTTTAAGAAAGCAGGTATTTGCTTCTAGATTGGATGCTGTCAGAAAGCGGAGGCAGTGCTATGATGGGAGCTAATAAATCTTATGTTTAGAAGAGGTAGAAGGATGGCAGTCACTCATTTTAGCCAAGAGAAGGAGTGTTTGATATTTTGTGGGTGGCACAGTACCTTGTACTTGTCTATGCTTAGACAAAATTGTGCAGTGGCCTGGTATTATCTCATTTTATCATGGTCTCAGAATAACTTTGAGGTTGGTATTCTTTGAAATTGCATGTCTAACCGAAGAGTAACATGACCTTCCTGTGAGTACAGGCCAGCTTCTGAATGTCAGGGGTTGCTCTTGCTTTTCTTTCTTTCTCAACACATTCCTTCAATCCTCTATTTGATCTGGCACCAAATGCCACAGTGCCAGGCTTGTTAGGCACTTGACATACAACAGTGAACAGACTTGGTCCCTGCCCTCATGGAGCTTACATTTTAAGATGAGGCTGATATTCCAAAATATTAGATAATTTGCTGAGTGTTCTGCAGCAAGTGGTAGAACTGGGACCTTAACTAATTTGTCTAATTCTCTAGGCTCAGGCCATCTATTTTTACCCACAAGCTTTCTTCTTTCCTTCCTTTTTTTTTTCTACATTATTTTCTGTCAATCTCATTTCCATTTTCTGTTTAAGAGTCTGTGGAAGAACAGCTTAGCACCACTCAGTGGTTGTTCCTACCCATTCAGGGGCCTGAGCAGTGGGAGCTGCAGACCAGGCCTCAGTGGCCAGCTGAGCACTCTGGTCTCCAGTCAGGAACAGCCAGATGGACACAGAGGGCACCTGCACCTTCAAACCAGTCTGCAACTTTGGGCTGAGAAGCAGTAAATTCAGGATCTGGGGCAGTCCATTCACCCTGACATTCCTCTTTAGTCACAGCCTTTTCAGCAGCAGCCTGCTCCTCCTTTTCTTTCTCTTCAGGATCTCTGTAGAAGTAGACATCAGACTAAGCCTCCCATGGGTGCACACCAGAGATGGTGCCACACATCTGCAGAATTTCCCAGACAGCATCCACCTCAAATTCGCTGAGAGCTCCTGCATTATTGCATGGGATGGCAACATCCATGTAGTGCAAAGGAACATCTGTGCTACCCAGAGATTCAGTGGTAGGCAGGTTAACATAAGAAACCTCTATGAAAGACTGATGGTCAGCTCTGGGATCAGTAACCACCAGAAGACATAGCTCCCTGAAGTACCTGATCAGTGAAGGTCCCAGTAGTGAAGTGGCCTGATTAGGAGTGGCTCCAGTGGCAGCAGCAACTTAGCAAAGCTCACTGGCCAATATTCCTTGATGACATGACATTGGCATCAGCCAGTTTTTCAATGGCAACAATGGTGCAAGCTCCCAGCAGAAGTTTCTCCCAGGTTCTCTTCATATATAAAAGGTGATGCCATCATTTTTCCTTTTGAAAGTGTACTCTCCCATTTGGAGGTTAAGGTTGGTGTCACCAAAGTGGGTTCTGTTGCAAAGAATTTGAGGACATTCTCTTCCTTCATTTGGAGGACATCAAGGACTCTGGACATTGTGAAAAATTTCCCTTTAAGTCACAACAGGGAACCCAGAACAATGCCTCTGTATGGACCTCTCTGGTTAGAGTTGAAAGGCCATAAGCTTTTGGTAAATGAAATACTTATATGGCCAAAAGTACTTTCCTCCCACTTCCCACCCCACAGTACTAACATCTCCAGATGTCAGAATTAAGTGCTTGGTGTCAAATGCCTCTGCCACAAGCCTAGGATAGACTTGCTATGATTGGTCTCAAAGTGGGATAATAATGGCAGATTATACCAGAGAAACTCATTTTGTACTTTTTATTTAATCCTCAAATTTCAATTTAAAAAAATGGGTTCTCTTGCCCAGAGTCCTTATATTCAGGGTATCTAACCTAAATTTTAGCTTAGTATGTCTTTACATACTTAAATTCTGGGTGTTTGACCTTAGTAATAAAATGGAATTCTTAAAAGAACTAGATGACTGTGACCTCCTAGCAAATTACAGATTCATTTTCCAGATTCATGATCTACAAAAGTCATCAAAAAAATTTTTTTTTCAATGTTTTCAGAATCCATAAAATCTTCTTCCTAACCAGTTAAGGTAAATATAAATATTTATTTTTATCTCTTTTATTCTGGATTACAACATAACTGCCTTGGAGATAAATAGAATGAGCATTTTAAAAGAAATGGAGTTTTATTCAATTAAAGTATCTTTAATACCTAGTTAAGTTGTAAATGCTCAATTAATATCTGTTAAGCAGTGGAATTCTAGACAAAACTTTCAGGTGCATTGTGTGATTTTTTTCACACTACCAAATGTGATAGCACATTTAGGATATCAAGGTGCATTAACCAGAGATTAGCACAGAAGCTTTTAGAAAGCATACTTAGAATCAACACCTGTGGAAGGGAAGGAAAGAACTGCAGGCAGGTAGAGGGAGACATGATGCTGCCAGAAGTCTGATGGAGGCCTCTGCAACCGTGTGGGGACCCCTGAAGTCATGTGGAGAATGTGAAGGTTCCTGTGGCCAGGATTCTCACCTCACCCTGGTTGACTTGCTCACTACACACATGTGGGCAATGCATTGTTATTGACTCCATATAAAGAGCTTCGCCCAGTGTTCTGGGCTGCTGCATGGTTTCAGGGCTGCAGGAGAGCAGAGACTGGAGTGCTGGCAGTCCTGAGAACAGAGACTGAGAGGGCTACGGAGCAGAGGTGCCCAGAGGCAAAGACTGGCTTGCTGCATGCAGACTTGCTCTGAGTGGATGGGATTCTAGTGATTGACCGGCCACCGTGGGAATAAAGTTGGGTAATAAACCCTTTCACCCCAAGAATGTTCCATTGTCATTTTTTCCATCTCATTGAATCCATAGCAAACTTGTCCAGGGCTGAAACCCATTGGCAAGACTAATGAGATGACCATTCAGCGTTTTCCCAGGGGGGCTGTGCCTTGTTCTTGAATGTCACTGGATACAACTGATGCGGGGAAGAGGCATAAACTTGGCTGAGGTTTGTCTCTTCAGCCATGGCAGTCCCAGCAATGGATGAAACTGAGAGCTTCCTGCCAGCAGCAGGAGTAAGGAATAAGTCCTTCGTTCCTGAAGGGGACTTGGGCAGCCCCTCATAGCATGAATCACATAAAGGCAGTATGTCTGTGAGAACTGACACAAGACCCAAACCCTGAGGGCCTTCCTTCAATGTCCAAGGTTTGCGACTTACAGACCCTGCAGTCTTAAGGAATTGCTTTATGTTGCTGAGCCTCAGTTTCCTTCTTTCTAATGCTATGCAATAATCCCAACCTCATAAAATTGCTGAGAGAAGTGATTGAGATTAAGTACACAGAAGTGTTAGTAAACTGCAAAAAGAAACTGCAGAAAGCTATTATGGTAAAGCTTCTGAACAGTGATTGAACTAAACAGCAAGGAATGGTTTGTTTTTGATGCATCCAGTGTATAGACTTTGAAACATCACACTTGCAATCTTGCATTACTATTAATTTAGCATATAAAGAAATTATAAACAAAATTTGAATGTTCATTTCGTGAAATTCATTCATCTATAACATGATGTTTATATGTCTGCATGTATATTATACTCCAACAAAAAGTTTAAAAAATACAAATAAAATCTCACATAGAATCCCAGTAAATAAAACAGACAAAATAAAAGAATGATAATTGATAAATTTCTCCACTTTTGCAAATTCCAAAGTATCAGACATCAAATTTGTAACATTTCACTGTAGTTATTAAAAGACGTATTTGCTGAATGACCTCTAGCTTTTAGATGGAATGGGAAAGTGACAGAATTAGTGAAGGCACAGAAGTGAACAACTTTAGTTGCACACACACAAAAAACTTCTAGCAATACAACTTTATATGCACTAGGTCCCAAAGAACTATGAATCTGGGAAGATGAAACTGACATTTTTGCTCTGATCCTTCTTTTCAGTTATTGCTACCATGTCAGTGTCTCATTGGTACTGAAATCTTCCTCACCTCTTCCTCTCAGATGATCTCAGAGATGGTTGGTGCTATTTTCTTGTTTTACTCCTGTAGCAAGAGTGGAGAAGACAGCAAAACTGCACTATGACCAGCCAATCTGGGGGTGTTGGAGAGAATTTGCCTCCCAAGATTGTACAGTAGAAATGAAGTAAGAAATGAACTTATTTTTACTATGTGAGTATTTTTTATTATCTGAAGTTGAGTTTCAAGGGAAATTCCAAGGATATACAGGGAATGTAAATAAACAAACGTGGATGTCAGAAAAAGTACTTTCATTGTCTAGGTGTGTAGCTGCTTTACTTTAGAATACTTTTTAGTTAGTTGAGGCATGGCCTCCCAATTAACAGTCAAATTATTATTACTGAAAAGAATAATCCAAGAAATATTTTCCAGAATGTAAGGACAGGAATTTACAGATTTAAATGATCTGTCACATTCTCATCAAAATGATAAAAATAGGGACAACATGAAAGATTACTCTCAGGACGTTTAGAACACTGGTGATGAAAGAAAGATACTGGAAGTTTCCAGGGAGACAAAAATGGCAAATACAGAAGATCAAGAACAGAATAGCAGTTTCTTAAAAGCAAAGACTACACAGTACAACCTAGCCAACTGTACTACTAGTCAGTTGTTCTGATGAAATGAAAATTTATGTTTGCATAAACACCTGTGCATGAATGTTTATAGCAGCTTTATTTGTAATAGCGAAAATAACCCAGATACCTTTCAACAGGTGAATGATTAAACAAACTGTGTTATATCTTCACCATGAAATACCATTCAGCAATCAGAAGAAACAAACTATTACACAAAGAACTTAGATGGATCTCCAGAGAAATATGCTGAGTCAAAAAAGCCAATTCTAGAAGGTTACTTACATACAGTATGATTCCATTTATATAACATTCTTGAAGTGACAAAATTAGAGAACTGGAGAAAAGATTAGTGTGTGCCAGAAATTAAGAGTGAGGTAAAGGACAGGAGGGAAGTAGGTGTAGCTGGAAAAGGACTATATGGAAGATCCTTGTGGTGATGGAAAGTTTTGTATTTTGACTGTATCCACTTAAATATCCCAGTTGTGATACTCTACAATAGTTTTGCAAGATGTTACTGGTGGGAGGAACAGATAAAAGGGTTCAAGGAATCTGTATTGTTTCTTACAACTGCATGTGAATCTCCAATTATCACAAAATTTTTAAAAGTCTGATTTGTTTTTAATCAGATAAAATTTTCTGTTTAAGAAAAACAACTCCCTGGTTTTATCTTTTGTGGTAGTTTCCTTCACAAGGCAACACTTTTATCTTCATCATTGGTAGAAGTCATCCACATTCACTTTCTCCCCAGTATCTTTACCACTAGAAGCAATCATGAGATACAGTGTTGGCTAGCAGGTTACAAAGGGAAGGCCATTGGGAAATCTTCCAGGAAAACTTTAGCTTTCTTAATAAAAAGGCACAGATTCAGTGGATACGCCATTTTGCCCTCACTCTTTGTTCCTTTGCCCTTCTGTCTGCTTCCTGTCTAGAATGTAAATGTGATACCTGGAGATAGAGCAGCCATCTCCTGACAGTAAGGCAACAGCGATAAAAGCTAATGCCATCATGCTAAGGATAGTAAGGCAGAGAACTAAAAGGAACCTGTGTCTTGGCTGTGTTATTATGTGGAGGCACCAACCCTGGTCTGTCCACCTTTAAAGTTCTTTCTATTTAAGGAAAAAAGAACCACTTTATTTGTTTAAGCCACTGTTGGCTAGGTTTTCTATTATTTGTAACTGAACATATTTTAACAGACTCGTCACTCACAGATTTTCAGCAGGCCTGATATACTTTGCCTATCTTCCAAGACTATTGTAAGAATAAAAAAGATGATAGCTACTTAGTATTCTTTGCATGTTTCAGAAACCAAATTGCTGATACTGTGTTTTCCTTTATTTTTTCTCTACAATATTTTATGTTTCTTATTCTCCTTGGCTTGGCCTGAATTTGTATTATAATCAGCCTCTTGCCAATCGCTCCCCTAATTGAATTGGGCTTTTGCTGTAGCTCAGACAGCTCAGAATATTTTTATGGTCCTCCTAAACCATTCCAGCCCAGGGCAGATGCTGCCTTCTTCGTCCTCACAGCATTTTCTGTCTGCACCTCGCAATTGCCAATTCATCATGTACTGCCCCGTGACACTTCTCATACAGCTGTCATAGAATAATCAATGTTTAGAGCTGGAAGGGACATTAAAGATCATCTTCTTCAGCAACCTGAGTGCATGGGAATCATGAATTGTGCCTTAACTCTTGGATTTTTCTTTACCTTTCATGAGTTTACAGCTTATCATCCCAACTAGATCTTAAGCTCCTAAAAAAAAGAAAAACAGTAAATATTTGTTGTTACCTGCTACAAGCCAGACACCTTACACTCACTATTTAATTTTCACAACAATCCTTTGAAGTACATATTAATCCCCATTTGACAGGAGAAGGAACAGAAGCTCAGAGATGTTCCATAGCAAAGGTATTGTACCTAGAAAAGAGGGAAACCCAGATTCTGACTCAGGTCTTAACATATTTAAGCACTTCTAACCTTTTTCTGGGCTGCTAAATCTTTTGACTGGAGGTTGCCTTTTGGGGTTCTTGAAACTTTAAGCTTCAAGAAATTCTGCATTCTGTTCATAGGCTTTCTTTCTAATTAGAGATTTAAAACATATCTGTGATATTGTGATTTATAATAAGAAATATATTTGATCTTCTTCCCCAGTTTTAGGCACAGGACTCCTGAAACCCTTGTAAATGCCTAAGTGAGGAGCATGGTCTCCTGGAAGGGAGTTGGCCACCGGAAAGGCCAAGCCATGTTAGAAGCTTGGAATTTTCAGCCCCACCCTCCATCTTCCAGAGAGGGGAGATGGCTAGAAATGGAGTGAATAGTTGGTCACACCCATGTGAGGACACCTACATAAAATCCCAATAGTAAGGAGCTCAGAGAACTTTCAGGTGGTGGATGCATCCACTTATTGGGAGGGTGATGTGTCCCAACTTCACAGGGACAGAAGCTCCTGGGCTCAGGACCCTTCCATATCTCATTCATGTACCTCTTCATCTGCACCTTTATCGTATTCTTTAATAAACTGGTAAACATAAGTGTTTTCCTGAGTTCTGTGAGCTATTCTACCAAATTAATAGAACCTGAGGAGGAAGTCATGGGGCCCTCAGATTTGTAACCAGTTCAGAAGTTGTAGGTAACCTGGAGAAAGAGAGGTGGGAGCAGTCACATGGGACTGAGCCCTTAACCTGTGGTATCTGATGCTGTCTTTAGTTAAATTATATGACACCCAGCTGGTGTCCTGGAGAATTGCTTGGTGTGAGGGAAAAAAACCTATGTATTTGGTGACCAGAAGTGTTAGAAGTATTACAACTGTGGCAGTAGTGTGAGTAAGAGAAACACAGGAGAACTATAGGTTTTGTCAGTTCAACACCTAGTAGCAAAATAAAATAATGGTTCTTTCTGTTTAGCATTAACATTTTTTAAAAATGCAGTGCTGAAAGAATGAAAATATTATATACTGTTTTGTTTTAGTGGGAAAATTGTTAGATATCTGTCACAATAAAATTTTATAGCAAAAATAGATATTAAGTTAATGCAGAATAGTTTTTGTTCTATCTAAATAGCAGCAAACAAGTGATTTGTAGAAAATCATTGTGTAAAATATTTGAGATAACTCATGCCACTAAGAAAAAAATAATAGAAACATTTAGAGAAATGAAATAAAGTAGTTCCAAGATTCAAAGAAATGGCAACAACTTTTGATCCCATTCAATAAGCCAATTGTATATTTTTCATCTCTGACTTTCCATATTTTAATCTGGACATAGCAGATTTTAAATTTGAAAGTTGAAAGCTTTCAGTTGCATTACCTTTCTGTAGAACTTCCTTAATGCTAGAGGGTGATTAAAATGCAGGTGTAATTTTCTTCTAATGCCATTGCTATTGTTTAGGTAACAAGAAAAACATCAGGTAATTGGCTTTGAAGAGTACAGTCTTGTAGCTGTCATCCATTTCTATGTAAGCCACATATGATTTTCGAAGTGTAGAGATAATGTCTTCATTTCTTAAAAATGTGTGATTTTACATTTCTGCATTTTAGAAAGAACTTGGTCATAATTGTAGATGCAGGCTTTTAATTAATGTACATATCGCCTTTGGGAACATACCTTTGTATAATCTGTTTATTTATATAACTTGCTAATCATATCTGCTTATGTCTGTGTGCTCAAGATACTGCAGTGAATATCAATTTTAAAAAAAACACCATAAGCTATGGTAATTGGTTGTACATGCATAAAATGTTAACCAAATAATAATCATAATCATAAACTAATACATAAATATATCAGATAGGTTCCTGTGTATCATGAAGCCTCTAGTCATGCAAAAGATTGTACTTATTAACCGTAATCCTCAGAGGACAAGGACTATACCTTGCATAACTTTGTATCCATCAGGTCTAATACAGTGGAGCCTAATAAACATTTGAAATATAAATGAATGAGTGAATGAATAAATGTGTTTCCTTTGAGAGCTGGCAAGTGACTTACACTTCTTTTGAGTCTCTGTTGATTGTTAGTACAATGTTTTGACCAAAATAGACATTTCCTTATTGGCATGAGGGTTAAAAGAAGAAAAGGACAAGTCTTCTTTGTCTTTCTGACCACGTGTAGGGAAAATGGAGTTATTCTTGCCAGGATGCTTGCCTGACCCTCAGCAGATATGCAATGTGATCTTATGCTTATGTAATACTTGACATACTGTGCAGGTGCATGCCTACACATGTGTTGGCAATGAGCCATTATAGTCTGTGTTGCTATATGAAGACCTCAGCCCAGTGGTCTTTGTGGATTCTGGATTGCAGGCTTGCTGCATGCAGATGTAATAGACGTAATCTAAGTGCTCCACTAGCTGACCTGAGAATAAAGCTGGGTATGAAACCTTTCCCCAATGCCCCGTTGTCATTTTTTGTTCTGGCCAAACCCAGAGTGAACTTGCCTGGAGCTGAAATCCAGAGCTACAACATGCTGCACTACTATTCTAGGGATTACGGGGTACGTATTTTCCAGCCAGCTTGTCACTGAGTGTCTTGCCAATGGGTTTCAGCCCTGGGTAAGTTCACTATGAATTCAGTGTGACCAAAGAAATTGACAGCAAAACGTTCTTGGGTTGGAGGGGTTATACCCAACTTTATTTCCAGGTGGCAGGTCAGTCACCCAAATTCCGTTCACTCAGAGCGAGTCTGCATGCAGCAAGCTGGTCTCTGCCTCTGGTCCCCTCTGTCCACACAGCCGTCCTCTGGGCCCCTCTGCCTGCACAGCCATCCCACACAGCCATCCTCTGGGCCTCTCTGCAGTCGTCCTGCATAGCCATCCTCTGGGTCTCTGTCCTCAGCGCTGTCACCACTCCAGCCTCTGCTCTGCTCTCCTGCAGCCTTGCAGCCCTGCCACTGTGTCACGCCCAGAGCACTTGTTGGAGGTCTTTATATAGAGTCAACAGCCATGTATTGCCCACAGGTGTGCAGTGAACTAGTCAGCCAGGGCCAGGTGAGAATCCTGGCCACAGGAACTCTCATTTTATCCACACTCAGGCAAACTAGATGCTCTCTATGTGCCAGCCACACCACCCTTGTCCCTTGTCTTTTCTTTGAGACTATAACAATTAAAGAATTCATTTATTAGAATTTGTCAGTTAAAACAGCATTTTAAAAAAGATAGGGTGATGTATTACTTTGATAATGAAGAGAAAAATGACAAAACCTAACTTTTGTGTAGATTCAGTTCTGCTTCCTTTATTAAGGAGTTTATAATTTATCAGGGAGGTCTTAAATTGGTATGCCACAGCAAATGGAAAATTTTTACAGCCTAACATTGGCTTTTTAAAAATTGAATTAATTGCTGTATCACATGATATTCTTAGTCACAAAGCAAGAGAAATTGACTCTAGCTTATTTAGCAGAAAAGAATTTGTGAACATGCTCTTGGTAGACCCCAGAATCCAAAGAAGAACAGAGGACCAGACTGTCTTGCCAGTGGGTTTCAGCCCCAGGCAAGTTCACTATGGATTTAATATGACCAAAGAAATGACAGTAAAACATTCTTGGGGTGAAAGGATTATACCCAACTTTTTTTTCCATGGTGGCAGGTCAATCACTAGAATCCTGTCCACTCAGAGCAAGTGTGCATGCAGCAAGCCTGTCTCTGCCTCTGGGCCTCTCTGGCTGCACAGCCGTCCCAGTGTCTGTCCTCAGTGCTGCCAGCACTCCAGCCTCTGCTCTGCTCTCCTGCAGCCTTGCAGCCATGCCACCATGTCACCCAGAGCGCTGGGCAGGGCTCTTTTATAGAGTCAATTAAAAATGTATTGCCCACACACGTATAGTGAGCCAGGCAACCAGGGCCAGGTGAGAATCCTGGCCACAGGGACCTTCATTTTATTCACACAGACTCAGGGCCATGCAGCCTGGAACACCACCTAAAATCACACAGCAGAGCCAATTCATCCAGTCAAGATCACACAAACATCACTTTCCTAGATTACACACTGCAACATGCACCACAGGCATAAAGCTATTCCTGTTAGCTGGGAACTTGAGCATGTGGCCACCTTCGGGCTTGCCAAAGTTCCTGCTTCTTTGCATCATTAGTTCAGAAGTTCAGGGTAGGTACCTGTAATCTGAAAAGCCTAGATCAGGATCATGTGAGCAGATGGAGACTGGGCAGTAACTAGAGACAGGGGGTGAGCTGAGCCACCACCTGTTCCTCTCCTGTCCCTTTCTTGCTAATTTTCAAATAACTGCCTCCTGCTCCCCCACCTCTGCCCCTCCCAAGTCTAGAATCCCTAAACAAGCTTAATAATTTGCACATTCTGCCAAAATTAATAGTTGGAAGAACTAACTTAAGAAGTCTAATAGCCAGCTGTTCTTTGTAAATATTTATTAGACCATTTTTAGACATTGAAAATGTGTCCAATTAATATTTATGAATGTAAAATAGAAAGCCCTAAATGGTCATGACTCACGTATCCAGTATTCCTTTAAAATTCAAAATTAGCTCCTGAACAGAGTATGCAAGTGCCTTGAGAAACCAATTAAACTCTTAATCCTATGCGGAGTGATTTTCCTTGCCTTCATTATTGTGCAGGCTGTCTCCTAGTCCTCAGCCGCACTGTCAACTATGGACCCTCCCCAATAACCTTTAATCCATCTAACAAAGTGAGCAATCAAACAGCTTAGTGAAAATTTACTTGAGTTCAACAAATTCTTGGATACACTCTTTAATTTTCTCAAAAAGCTTCCAAAAGGGTAAGTGGTAGCCCAGAATATGATGCTTATTTGTGAGTTGCTTGGCACGTAGTCACAAACCTTGATTTCACATACAAGGAAATGCTTTTAGCTGCAAGCACTTTTATTTCTGTTCAGAACACAGCAAACTCATCCTCTAAAATCCTTGCAATTAATTTATTGCCAGACTTCAGAGGTTTTTCAATAAAACCCACCCATGACAGTAAAAATTATAGACAATAAACAATTTTTGCACATGCTATGTTCCAAAAGACTGAACTATTAGATTTAGACTCAATTTATATTTGTTGAGCATAGACTATGTTAGGTTACAAATATTATCCTAAATTTCACTACAATCCCATGAGGTAGATTTAATCCCATTTTACTGATGAGGAAAGCAAATTCAGGATCTATGGGACTTAACAGGGAGCACAAAGCCAGAAGGTGGTAAAGCCAGGGTTTGAGCCTGGCTCCTGTTCCTAATCAGCTCTGCACCCAGCAGAATGATCCAGGATTAGAAAGAATTTCAGCATGAAAGAGCGTTAAGCTTTAGCAGAGATGTGCAACATCTAGCAATTCTTCCTTGATTAAAATAATGTGGATTAAGCCAATGATGAACCCAAACTGCTGGGATTTCATTGAGACACTGCAACTTGGCATCTTATTATTCAAAACTGGGTTAAAAGGAAGGATGTCCAAATCACCTGATGAAAGCATGCCCCCAAATGATGGAGGATGGCTAGATATAATCTCCTCATGTCTCATTACACAGGTTTAGAAGGCAAAAATGAATAAAACAAAGCCACATATAAAATAATGAAGTAGAAAAGTTGTCTTGATAGACTAGATAACTGGACAGTCTGGCTGGGGCAGATATTTTGCAATCTTTTTTCCTTCTTCAATCTCATGATTCCTTGTCAACATAGATAAGTCTGGACTTGTAGATTAGGCCCTAGAACTGGTCCAAGGGTGCATTAGCATGACTCCCAGGGCTATATGGGCAACAGATCTTTACTCTAGCCCCAGAGTGTGGAATTTGGGATTGTATCTGGCTTGGAGATGTTTTAGCTTGGAGAAGTTAAGAGTAATGAACTACATATGAGTACTGTGTACTTGCAAACCTATGTGTCACATACCTCTGAGATGAGGTACACCTAGCCAGAGTGCAGTTGTCTCCAGTACGTACCCAAGCAAGACCACATCCTGGACTGCTTTAGCACCATGTATGTAACAGTAGGTCCAAAGGGGACAGCTGGGCTTTGATAGGTCTGATGTGAGCCTTACTTGCTCAGACTTACCATCCCCACATGTGTACCTGCTGGTGGTGTGTTTTGGGGTATCCTCAAGTGGAAGCACCCATGTCTGTTAATACCAAATAAGAGTTGATCTCAACTGCATACTCCATCTGCTCTGACTTCATGCCACATCTTGCATGTGAACCTAGTTTGATTTACCCAAATGATCTCTTCCTGTGGTTGCTCAAACTGAGCCTATTATTCACATTTATCATGTTGCTGTGTGTGCAGAGCCAAATGTCTAAAATTATTTCAAGATCTAATTGCTGATTACAGACTCTTTTCAAAGGAGATGGGTAGCTTTACTGTGAAACTGATCCTCAGTGATGGTTCTCATCCTTGACCAAAATGTAAGGCTTATAGGAACCTTCAAGAAAGGACCTCTTTCTGTCACATGTATCTAAAATGATTACTTGTTTGCACATATCACATACTATCAAACCAAGTTCTTCTAAGTAACTCACATAGAAAGGAAAGTCTAGGGCAAGACAGGCATAAAAATTTATGAAATGTGAAATGTGCTGTAGCAGTAAAGCTTCTAGAAGGACGGTCTTTGTTCAGCAACAGAGTCTAATGTAGTATTTTGATATGCTATATATGGAAGGAGAAAATCTTCAAAAGTAATTTGGTAGTAATTTGAAGATATAGGTATAGATCCATAGGAATTAATAATCTCTGGAAAATATTTTTATCTGAAACATATAATGCTAAGTTAACTTCTACTCAGTAGAAGATGCTCCTTGCCTTCCACTGTGTTTATGGCTGATAGATCCCTCACTCCGTATCCAATATATGTTTAGCCATTTGCTCATATCTTTTACTAAGAAGCCCTCCTTTCCTTCTTATTTTATTTATATTTTATTTTATTATCTCTGTGGATGCAGGCCAAAGGAAAAAAATGACTTGGTTACTATGTCTCTGAAAAAAATTTTAAAGGCTATCTTACTCTTATCATTAGAGTCATATTTTTAGGGACAATGTAAAATTATTTTCAAATACTCTTTTTAATGTTAGTGCAGACATTTGGTAAGTTTTTTCTTTCAGTCATTTTCTGATTTAATCTATCCATACTGCTGTTTTTTAGTAGGAAGATTGAATCACAAAAGGAATACAATTCCTTTCACAGGGTCTCATGGTGAGTTAATGGAACTCCATTACTTAATCTTCTGGTTTCCATTCCCTTATTCCTTCAGATACACTTAAATTAGCCAACTTACTTTTTACCTTGGAATGATCAATTAGGTTGGTTTTATTTGTTTTTAATGTTTTAAAGTCTTCATTGAAATGCAACATCCACCAAAAAACACAGAGATCTTAAGTTGTACAGTTTGATGAAAAAGAACGTAACAAGGACCTCAGGTGCTCCCCTTGAGCCCCATCCCCAAAAGGCAGCCACTTTTCAGACTTTTCTACTGTTGATTACTTTTGCTTATTTTTTAACTTTCTGTAAAAACAGACATTATTAAAATTAAATCATATAAAATTATATAACAATATATATATTAATATATAATTATAAATTATATAAACTTAAATAAGTTATATGAAAACAAAGGTAATAAGTACTCCAAATTCATCACCTAATTATTTTGCTACATTTGGCTATCATCTATGCCTTGTTATTCACATCAGCTGTATCTGTGTGGGAAAATACTATATAATGGTGTGCCTTTATGCATCTCTTTAGCAGTATCCTGTGGGTAGTTTAAAATTGACCACAGTGGAGTATTTACACCAAGGAAACTGGGAAATGCTACTAATTGGGATTTGATTTATTACTCTATTGATTTATATAGACTTAAGGTTATTAAACTTGAAAGTATCATGTTTGTAACTGATATTATTATGAATAGCTAAATTATCAAAGCACAGTTGAATTACATAGATATGGATAGCAGAGTTCAACACTCAACAAAAGTATTGTAAGAATCAATTGGCTATATGGAATTTATAATAAAGAATATATATTGTATATTTTATTATCTGTCATTTTGTAATACACATTTTTTTTCCTCTGGAAAGCCAGTTGTCAAACATTCACCAGCACACCTCTGGTTATAGTGCTGTCACAGTGGTTTGACTTTACTTTCCCTGATGACTAAGGAAGTTGAATACATTTTCATACATTTGTCACTAGAATATCTTTTTTATAAAGTCCCTAGTAAGCCTTTTGTCATTTTTTTACTCTGTTCTTTTTCTTATTGATTTGTGGGTATTCTTTACATATTCTTTGTAAGAGTCCTCTATTGAATATATGCATTGTGTCTCCTTTCAGTGTGATTTGCCTTTTCACTCTCTGAATGGTGCTTTTTATGTAGAAAAGTTCTTAATTTTCATTTAATACAATTTGTCAACCTTTCCTTTGTGGTTATTGCTATTTGTGTCTAGTTTGAGAAATATCTGCCATCCCTAAGATGCCTGTTTTTCTTCTAGAAACTTTACTGTTATACTTTTCACATTTATATGTGAAATTCACCTTGAACTGATTTTCTTTATGGTGTGAAGTAGAAGCTAAGGTTCATTTTTCGCCCAGATGGATATGCACTGGCCCGGAACCCCTTGCTGTAAAGATCTTCTTTTCACCATGTACTTCAGTACACTTTTTGTCGTGACCAAAGGACTGTCTATCTATGAGTCTTCCAGGACAGTTTTAAATCAATGAAACACTGGATTTTTGCATTTTACAAGTATTTTTACCATCCATCATCTTAGTAACTCACTGAGAAGAGAAGAGATTTGATTTCTGGTGATGAAGGAATAACTTGTCTCACCTCAAATCAACAACGTTTATTGCTTTCCACTAGGAACAAAACCCTGGCCTAGGTTCTGAGCTTTTCCCACACTCCCTGAACCCCACACAGAAGGTCTCCACACTCAATCCCTTTGTCCTTTCATCTCTTTTTCAAGCACATTGACACTGAAAGTCATAAAATTTCTGCCAAAGTCTCCCTCTTGTAGATATGTATCGTTAGATCTTTCAAACTATTTTCTTTCATAATATTACTTTCTTTCCTAAAATTAAGGCAAATTCTGATAAAAAATTCAGATAACCTATTGAACAAGTCAATATTTACCTGAATAAACTTATAAGAGTAGATTTACTTGTCAATAGGGTGTATGACTCTTTTTCAAAAGAGAAAACAGACTGTTGACCATGACAACTTGGTTTTTCCTACTTAAAGGAAAATGCATGTTAGAAGGAATTAGATAAAATCCATTCAGCAAGGACACATATAATTTCTTATGTAAGGGAGTTTCTTATTTCTGTTATTGATTCTATTGTTCAGAAAGAAAGCAAAAGCCCCACATCTCAACTGTGTTTGTGGAGCATTTTATAAAACAATGTGCAGTAGATTTTCTGTTTGTTTGTGGAGAGGACCTAACTGTCCACTAGAGGGCATCTTGACCTCATTTGGTCTTTTGTAAAAATAACAGTAACTAATCTTTTACTTAATGTTGTTTTATTATCTTTTAATTACACCTGACCCTAAGGAAAGAGTTGTGAATGATCCTGATGTTAAAACAGCTGTTAGAAACACACACACACTGTTTTTCATTAACAGCACCAGGGTTAATAATGGTTACTATTATGAAATTATTCTTGGAACTAATCATCATTCCTCCTTATCCCCTTTTCCACAAAAAAAGCCCCTTTCAATATGGGCAGCATGAATATAATCAACACTAAAATATTTATTATATAATTTATTATGTACTCTATAAAATAGACTTTTTAAGTATATCAATGAGAAAAAAAATCACAAAGGAAAAGATGGATACATTTGACTCAATACAAAAAATATTTAAATGTAAGGTAAAAGCATAAACAAAATTGAAATGCAAATAATGTACTAGAAAAATAATCATCACAAATATGAGAATGGGTTAACAGCATTAAGATATATAAATAAATCATGCAGATATATAAAACATTAAGTTCTTGGTAAAAGTAGACACACTATGAATAGGTAATGAACAGTTTAAAAATTAATAAAACTCATTAATAATCTAGGTAACACAAAAAATTATGATATACTTTCTAACCTATAAAGTCAGGCAAAGATAATGTTAAAGAGGAGGGAAAGAGAAACACAATTTCATGCATTGCAGGTCTAAGAAAGTGCTGACTTGTAAATGTGAAGACAGCTCGAATTGGAAAAACCTTCATTTTTCAGTCTAAACAGTTAAGATTGGTTCAGGAAAAAGTCATTAATAAATACTAAATCTAGAGGGTTTTTATGAAAAGCAGTCTATTTGCAGGGTCTTATATGGTGTCTTGCCACTGTAGGGGAGGAAAATAATTTTCCCTTTACACTTCTAGGTTTTGTGGTTAGACACTCCTGTAATAAAAGATAGATTAGCAAGAAAAAAGCAAACACAAGTTTATTAACATATATACTTCATGTCCTTGGAAGATAATCAGGAAAACTGAGCAAAACTTCCTGAAATGGCCCCAGCTACCACCTTAAATACCATCCTCAGCAAGAGACAAAAGAAAGATGTTGGAGGGTGGGGAGGCCATTTCTGAGAAGTTATCAGGAAAAACATAAAAGATAGGGTAAGGTTGTTAGGCAGCCTTAAGTGAGCACCATCTCCATTGGTAAGTTTCTTGTCATTTAGAGTCGTTGTTTTCTTCCTGGTACAGAGAAGGAGACACCCTTACCAGTGGAGATTTTCCCTCACAAAATGCTAAATTCAACTCCGTTTTTGGAGCTTCCTCTGTGTTTGCTATTTCTTAAGAAACATCAAACAATCCTAAGGTCAAGGAGGCATATTTTGGGGTGTCATATTCTGCTCCCCTTCATTCCTACCTCTGAAACTTCCCGAAGAAGTTTCACTTACCAGAAGCTGAGTTGGTAGATTTCTGCATCTGCTTGAACTAGCCTTTTAATCCTGAGAATAGGTCAGGTTTAGTTAAAGAGTTATGTCTCATTTCAGAAGGTGGTGTAGGGGAGGAAATTAATTTCCCCTTTATCCTTCCAGGCTCTTGGTTAAGGACCCCTCCCCCACCATAATAAAAGAAACAGATTAAAAGGAAAAAAATTAATTATGTCCATATGTATGGGAGTACCACAAAGATCTGAGATCAAGGTGACAAATGCAGGAAGCTTTTATACATTTTAGACGAAGGAATAATAGATTTGTGGAGAACTGACAATATGGCGGGGGGGGGGCGGGCTGGTCTATGGATAGCAAAATGGATAAATAGCAAGATTTGTTTAAACATCCTTCTTGGCCCTAAATTCTTGTCCCTGGTGATAAGGATACCTTCCACTCTCCTGGAACAGGGAGGGTACTTTTCACATGGGAGGTAAACAAAAAGTAATGATTGGAGCAGACTATAACCCAGTTTCTGAATCCTGTGAGCAGCCAGTGATTTGTAGATGTTGGGCTGGAAGCATCTTTTGCAGTTTGAATGTCTCTGATGATGTCATCAGGAGTTCAGTGAACTTTATAAGTGGCCACACAGCAACAGGCATGAAGGTTGTCCATACATGAATTGTTGACATGATTTCTCTGAAGTTTATATCAAGTCATCCAACTTCAGTTTGCAGAGAAAGGACAGGCTTTGTTATTAGTGACTTCAAGTCAGAAGGGTGGAAGAAAACTGGAAATGTTAATTTGGGGAGTTGTAGCCAGATTATTTGAGGAAATTAGATGCTGGATACAGTCTGGTTTTGGGGTAGGTAACAAAACTGCAAAGAAAATTAACAGAACAAGCATCTGATAATCACCAAGGGTGTGCTACTGAACGTAGTATCTTTCCAGATTGGTACCAAGAGAAAAAAATGACTAACTGTAATGTGAACAACCCAGACACCTTGACCAGGAGATCAAAATTAACATCACAAATGAGGGATGAATGGCACACACATTGCATGTCTCCAGGTGTGGGCTCCTGAGGACACAATATCACTAACATACTCTTCTAACCAGGATGCATAATTTGAAACTAATCACTGGGAAACATTAGACAAACCCAAAATAAGGAATATTCTAGGTTTTTGTGACAAGAACTTTTTTAAAATGGCAATGCCACAAAAGACAATGAAAAGCCAAGGAAATGTTCCATATTACAGACTAAAAAAACGTGACAACTAAATATAATACTTGATCCTAGATTGGATCCTGTGCTGGAGAGGAAAAACATTGCTATAAAATACATTATTGGGTCAATTGACAAAATTGGAATGTGGATGCTAGATTAGGAAATATATCAACGTTAAGTGTACTAAAGTTGATAATTGCACTGTGCCCATGTAAGATATATACCCCGTATTCTTAGTAATGTTATATTAATTAAATAAGGAGGCCATTAGACTGAGATGGTTTTAATATCTTAGCTGCCTAAATAAGTAAACCAAAACCTAAGTCTATAAATACTTCAAGGTTAAGAAATCAAAACCAAAGGACCAGTCACAAATAGCAAACAAGGCTTTTCCAAATAAGGCAAACTTAAGTTATAGCCAATCAAGTAATCTCCTCACTTGGCCTCCACACTTTCTCTATAAAAGTATCTCCCCTATTCCTGTCAGAGTGTGTTTCTAACTGCTTATGGTTTCATGATGCTCTGTTTGAATTTATTTTTGCTCAAGTAAATTCTTAAAACTTTTTAAATATGCCTCAGTTTATCTTTTAACATTTTATACACACTGATGTATAAAGGTAAATACAGTGAGGAAAGTAGTTCAGAAAAATATACATATTCTCTGTCTGAATTTAAACCTAGACATCTATACAGATACATGGTAGGAGCAGAAAAGCTTTCCCTCCTTCCTTTCTGTGCTCTTTGGATGGTCTAATAATTAAATTGACATAAGACAGATCAACGGGAGAAAAACAAACAGAAGTTTAATAATATGTACACCTCTTGCATACATGGCAGAGACCCAGGAAAAATGAGCAACTCCCTAAAACGGCCAAAACCATCACCTTAAATACAATTTCCAGCTAAAGACAGAAGATGTTGGGGGTGGGAATTCAGTTATGGAAGTTTTCCAGGAAGAGCACAGTAAAAAGAGTAAAGTTGCATGCAGATTCAAGTCCTTGCCTTCTCTACTGATAATGCCTAGAGACCAGATACACTCCTCTTTTTTTTTTTTTTTATTGAAGGGTAGTTGACACACAGTATTACATTAGTTTCAGGTGTTCAACACAGTGATTTAACATTTATATACATGATAATTCTAGGTACCAGCTATCACCATTCCAAGTTATTACAATATTTTGACTATATTCCTTATGCTATACACTACATCCCAGTTACTTATTTATTTTACAATAGGAAGTGTGTACTTTTTTTTTTTTTTGTGAGGGCATCTCTCATATTTATTGATCAAATGGTTCTTAACCATAATAAAATTCTGTATAGGGGGGTCAATGCTCAATGCACAATCATTAATCCACCCCAAGCCTAATTTTCGTCAGTCTCCAATCTTCTGAAGCATAACGAACAAGTTCTTACATGGAGAACAAATTCTTACATAGTGAGTAAGTTACATGGTGACCATTACAAGGGCAGTCATCACAGAGGCTTTTGATTTTGATCATGCATTATGGACTATAAACAGTCAGTTCAAATATGAATATTCATTTGATTTTTATACTTGATTTATATGTGGATACCACATTTCTCTCTTTATTATTATTATTTTTAATAAAATGCTGAAGTGGTAGGTAGATACAAGATAAAGGTAGAAAACATAGTTTAGTGTTGTAAGAGAGCAAATGTAGATGATCAGGTGTGTGCCTGTAGACTATGTGTTAATCCAAGCTAGACAAGGGCAATAAAACATCCACGTATGCAGAAGATTTCTCTCAGAAAGGGGGGTGGGGGGCGAGGTTCTAAGCCTCACCTCTGTTGATCCCCATTTTCTCACCTGATGGTCCTCCTGCGACTGTGCCTGTCTTAGGTTGTTCCTCCCTTGAGGAATCTTACCCGGCTCTGGCTAACCAGTCATCTTCCGGGGCCATACAGGGAAATGTCAAGTTGGTAAGTGACAGAGAAGCCTTATTGTTTGAAAAGGTTAGCTTTTTACTTCTTTGCATATTTTATGCCCTGTGGCTTCTATGCCCAGCATTTGTCTTGAGGTGTCTTTACCACTTGGAAGAATTATGATACACGGTAAATTCGATATGAGGCACGAATTCTACTTAAGGGTTATAATTAGGAAGGAAGAAGAAAAGCTATAGAAGTAGCAGGTGGAAGAAAACCTGGGAAGATTGAGTATTTCTTTGACATACCTTCTTGTAGAGTAACTTCAGCATGTTTAAGTTTTAAACTACTAATTAAATTGCACACACACATTAACATAAAAGGAGCATAGTTATGTAACCAAAGCATACCTGTAATTACCAGCCATCTCCAGTGAAACCAAGAAAACCAGTTAGGCACCTTAGGCATTTGTGAAAACTTATCTATAATATGATGAATATTGTCCAGCTGAACTTGGACAGTCTGAGAGAAATCAGACAAATTAAAACAACCCATTCCTGGGGACTGTTCACATCCCATATGTTCTTTTAACAGTAAATAGTCTGTAGTTGTAAGATTTTGGAGCGCTACAATTTGCACTTCTCCTAATTCTTGGTTGAGTTCCAACAGTTTAGATCCAGTCAAATTTGTTGTTTTGCTGTATGCACAGGCCAGCTTAGATATCTCCTTCTTCATTCCCATGGCAAGACCAGGAACTGGTGGGATGAGTGCATCTACACCTGTAGCAGTGGGTGGATCTTTGCTGGGGTTTTTTGATGATCATCATCTGGCATGAGTCTTCCCTAGAGTGCTGATGTTGGAAGTTCTTCTTCATATCATATCTTAGTTCATTTTCGGGGTAGCCAAATTAGGCTTTGATCCTCTGTATAAACACAAACAGACCCTATGCCTACACTTTTATATGCCCTTTATATCATTCTGTAGAAGTCATTGGAGGTCACCACACAGGAACTGCCTTTTTTTTAATCATTAATCTACACTTACATGATGAATATTTTGTTTACTAGGCTCTCCCCTACACCACGTCCCCCCTATATACCCCTATACAGTCACTGTCCATCAGCGTAGCAAAATGTTGTAGAATCACTACTTGTCTTCTCTGTGTTGTACAGCCCTCCCCTTTCTCCCAGCCCCCCATGCATGCTAATCTCAATACCCCCCTTTTTCTCCCCCTCCCTTATCCCTCCCTACCCACCCATCCTCCCCAGTCCCTTTCCCTTTGGTACCTGTTAGTTCATTCTTGAGTTCTGTGATTCTGCTGCTATTTTGTTCCTTCAGTTTTTCCTTTGTTCTTATACTCCACAGATGAGTGAAATCATTTGGTATTTCTCTTTCTCCGCTTGGCTTGTTTCACTGAGCATAATACCCTCCAGCTCCACCCATGTTGCTGCAAATGGTAGGATTTGCCCTTTTCTTATGGCTGAGTAGTATTCCATTGTGTATATGTACCACATCTTCTTTATCCATTCATCTATCGATGGACATTTAGGTTGCTTCCAAATCTTGGCTCTTGTAAATAGTGCTGAGATTAACATAGGGGTGCATTGGTCTTTCTCATACTTGATTGTTGCATTCTTAGGGTAAATTCCTAGGAGTGCAATTCCTGGGTCAAATGGTAAGTCTGTTTTGAGCATTTTGATGTACCTGCATACTGCTTTCCACAATGGTTGAACTAATTTACATTCCCACCAGCAGTGTAGGAGGGTTCCCCTTTCTCCACAGCCTTGCCAACATTTGTTGTTGTTTGTCTTTTGGATGGCAGCCATCCTTACTGGTGTGAGGTGATACCTCATTGTAGTTTTAATTTGCATTTCTCTGATAATTAGCAATGTGGAGCATCTTTTCATATGTCTGTTGGCCATCTGTATTTCTTTTTTGGAGAACCGTCTGTTCAGTTCCTCTGCCCATTTTTTAATTGGGTTATTTTTTTTTGTTTGTTGAGGCGTGTGAGCTCTTTATATATTCTGGATGTCAAGCCTTTATAGGATGTGTCATTTTCAAATATATTCTCCCATACTGTAGGGTTCCTTTTTGTTCTATTGATGGTGTCTTTTGCTGTACAGAAGCTTTTCCGCTTAATATAGTCCCACTTGTTTATTTTTACTGATGTTTTCCTTGCCCGGGGAGATATGTTCAAGAAGAGGTCACTCATGTTTATGTCTAAGAGGTTTTTGCCTATGTTTTTTTCCAAGAGTTTAATGGTTTCATGACTTACATTCAGGTCTTTGATCCATTTTGAGTTTACTTTTGTATATGGGGTTAGACAATGGTTTCATTCCCCTACATGTAGCTGTCCAGTTTTGCCAGCACCGTCTGTTGAAGAGACAGTCATTTCGTCATTGTATGCCCATGGCTCCTTTATTGTGTATTAACTGACCATATATGCTTGGATTAATATCTGGACTCTCTATTCTGTTCCACTGATCGGTGAGTCTGTTCTTGTGCCAGTACCAAATTGTCTTGATTACTATGGCTTTGTAGTAGAGCTTGAAGTTGGGGAGTGAGATCCCCCCTACTCTATTCTTCTTTCTCAGGATTGCTTTGGCTATTCGGGGTCTTTGGGGGTTCCATATGAATTTTTGAATTATTTGTTCCAGTTCATTGAAGAATGTTGCTGGTAGTTTCATAGGGTTTGCATCAAATCTGTATAATGCTTTGGGCAGGATGGCCATTTTGACGATATTAATTCTTCCTAGCCACGAGCATGGGATGCGTTTCCATCGGTTAGTGTCCCCTTTAATTTCTCTTCAGAGTGACTTGTAGTTTTCAGAGTATAAGTCTTTCACTTCTTTGGTTAGGTTTATTCCTAGGTATTTTATTTTTTTTGATGCAATTGTGAATGGAGTTGTTTTCCTGATTTCTCTTTCTGTTGGATCACTGTTAGTGTATAGGAAAGCCACAGATTTCTGTGTGTTGATTTTGTATCCTGCAACTTTGCTGTATTCCGATATCAGTTCTAGTAGTTTATGGGTGGAGTCTTTTGGGTTTTTTATGTACAGTATCATGTCATCTGCAAATAGTGACAGTTTAACTTCTTCTTTACCAATCTGGATTCCTTGTATTTTTTTGTTTTGTCTGATTGCCATGGCTAGGACCTCCAGTACTATGTTAAATAACAGTGGGGAGAGTGGGCATCCCTGTCTAGTTCCCGATCTCAGAGGAAAAGCTTTCAGCTTCTCGCTGTTCAATATAATGTTGGCTGTGGGTTTATCATATATGGCCTTTATTATGTTGAGGTACTTGCCCTCTATTCTCTTTTTGCTGAGAGTTTTTATCATGAATGGATGTTGAACTTTGTCAAATGTTTTTTCAGCATCTATGGAGATGATCATGTGATTTTTGTCTTTCTTTTTGTTGATGTGGTGGATGATGTTGATGGACTTTCGAGTGTTGTACCATCCTTGCATCCCTGGGATGAATCCCACTTGGTCAGGCTGTACGATCCTTTTGATGTATTTTTGAATTTGGTTTGCTAATATTTTGTTGAGTATTTTTGCATCTACATTCATGAGGGATATTGGTCTGTAGTTTTCTTTTTTGGTGGGGTCTTTGTCTGGTTTTGGTAATAGGGTGATGTTAGCTTCATAGAATGAGTTTGGGAGTATCCCCTCCTCTTCTATTTTTTTGGAAAACTTTAAGGAGAATGGGTATTATGTCTTCCCTGTATGTCTGATAAAATTCTGAGGTAAATCCAGCTGGCCTGGGAGTTTTGTTCTTTGGTAGTTTTTTGATTACCGCTTCAATTTTGTTGCTGGTAATTGGTCTGTTTAGATTTTCTGTTTCTTTCTGGGTCAGTCTTGGAAGGTTGTATTTTTCTAAGAAGTTGTCCATTTCTCCTAGGTTTCCCAGCTTGTTAGCATATAGGTTTTCATAGTATTCTCTAATAATTCTTTGTATTTCTGTGGGGTCCGTTGTGATTTTTCCTTTCTCATTTCTGATACTGTTGATGTGTGTTGACTCTCTTTTCCTCTTAATAAGTCTGGCTAGAGGCTTGTCTATTTTGTTTATTTTCCCGAAGAACCAGCTCTTGGTTTCATTGATTTTTGCTATTGTTTTATTCTTCTCAATTTTGTTTATTTCTTCTCTGATCTTTATTATGTCCCTCCATCTGCTGACCTTAGGCCTCATTTGTTCTTCATTTTCCAATTTCGATAATTGGGACATTAAACCTTTCATTTGGGATTGTTCTTCCTTTTTTAAATATGCTTGGATTGCTATATACTTTCCTCTTAAGACTGCTTTTGCTGTGTCCCACAGTAGTTGGGGCTTAGTGTTGTCATTGTCGTTTGTTTCCATATATTGCTGGATCTCCATTTTGATTTGGTCATTGATCCATTGATTATTTAAGAGCATGTTGTTAAGCCTCCATGTGTTTGTGAGCCTTTTTGCTTTCTTTGTACAGTTTATTTCTAGTTTTATGCCTTTGTGGTCTGAAAAGTTGGTTGGTAGGATTTCAATCTTTTCGAATTTACTGAGGCTCTTTTTGTGGCCTAGTATGTTGTCTATTCTGGAGAATGTTCCATCTGCACTTGAGAAGAATGTGTATCCTGTTGCTTTTGGATGTAGAGTTCTGTAGATGTCTATTAGGTCCATCTGTTCTAGTGTGTTGTTCAGTGCCTCTGTGTCCTTCTTATTTTCTGTCTGGTGGATCTGTCCTTTGAAGTGAGTGGTGTGTTGAAGTCTCCTAGAATGAATGCATTGCATTCTATTTCCTCCTTTAGTTCTGTTAATATTTGTTTCAGGTATGTTGGTGCTCCTGCATTGGGTGCATATATGTTTATAATGGTTATATCCTCTTGTTGGGCTGAGCCCTTTATCATTATGTAATGTCCTTCTTTGTCTTTTGTTACTTTCTTTATTTTGAAGTCTGTCTTGTCTGATACCAGAATTGCAACACCTCCTTTCTTCTCTTTGTTGTTTGCCTGAAATATCTTTTTCCATCCCTTGACTTTTAAGTCTGTTCATGTCTTTGGGTTTGAGGTGAGTCTCTTGTAAGCAGCATATGGATGGATCTTGCTTTTTTATCCATTCTATTACTCTGTGTCTTTTGATTGGTGCATTCAGTCCATTTACATTTAGGGTGATTATTGAAAGGTATGAACTTATTGCCATTGCAGGCTTTAAGTTTGTGGTTACCAAAGGTTCAGGGTTCGCTTCTTTACTATCTTACTGTCTAACTTAACTCGCTTGTTGAGCTAGTATACACGCGGTCTGATAATTCTTTATTTCTCTCCCTTCTTATTCCTCCTCCTCCCTTCTTCATATGTTGGGTGTTTTGTTCTGTGCTATTTTTAGGAGTGCTCCCATCTAGAGTAGTCCCTGTAAGATGCCCTGAAGAGGTGGTTTGTGGGAGGCAAATTCCCTCAAGTTTTGATTGTCTGGGAATTGTTTAATCCCTCCTTCATATTTAAATGATATTCGTGCTGGATACAGTAGTCTTGGTTCGAGGAACTTCTGCTTCATTGCATTAAGTATATCATGCCATTCTCTTCTGGCCTGTAGGGTTTCTCTTGAGAAGTCTGTTGATAGCCTGATGGGTTTTCTTTTGTAGGTAACCTTTTTTTTCTCATTGGCTGCCTTTAATACTTTGTCCTTGTCTTTGATCTTTGCCATTTTAATTATTATGTGTCTTGGTGTTGCCCTCCTTGGATCCCTTGTCATGGGAGTTCCGTGTACCTCTGTGGTCTGAGAGGCCATTTCTTCCCCTAGTTTGGGGAAGTTTTTGGCAATTATTTCTTCAAAGACACTTCTATCCCTTTTTCTCTCTCTTCTTCTTCTGGTACCCCTATAATGTGGATATTGTTCGATTTCAATTGGTCACTCAGCTCTCTTAGAATTCTTTCATTCGTGGAGATCCTTTTATCTCTCTCTGCATCAGCTCCTCTGCGTTCCTATTCTCTCTTTTCTAGTCCATTAATGGTCTCTTGCATCTCGTTCATTCTGTTTTGAAGTCCTTCCAGAGCTTGTTTTATTTCTGTATTCTCCTTCCTTAGTTCTTGCATATTTCTCTGCAAGTCCATCAGCATGGTTATGACTTTTGTTTTGAATTCTTTTTCAGGAAGACTGGTTAAATCTATCTCCCCAGGTTCCTTCTCAGGGGAAGATGTAGCAGATGCCGAAGCTGTCTGTGTTAGTCTTGTCTGGATCATATTTTTTTGCCTTTTCATGTTGACAGGTGCTATTGACTGTCAGCTGGGAGGGCCAAACTTTTCACTTGCTACTGGCCTTTCTTTACTGGGACAACTGCGACCCCTAGTGGCTTGTGTTGGGTAATTGCATGTAGGCTGGGTCTGTGTCTTGCCTGGCCAAAGTGTAGGAATTTTCCCTTCTGCCTTTCTGTGGGTGTGTTTTGCCTTAGGCTGTTTCTCTGCTTTCGCAGGGCTGGGAGGTGTAATGGACTGGGGGTGGGGGGCTGTTTGGCTGTTTCCCTCTGTGAGGGGTCTCAGAGCTGTTGCCCAGGGGGTTAGTACGCCCAGTTTTCCCTGTAATTTCCAGCCACTGGGCTGTGACCTGTGTTGTTTCCATCTAGCTGTTAAATCCCTGGCCCTTTAAGACTTTCAAAGAGCACTGGCTTTTCTTTGTCACAGGGGCATTAGCTTCGGTACCCACTCGGAGGTCTTGCTGCCCTATTTCCCTAGTTTCCAGCCCTCCACGCATGCACTGTGTCTGCGCTCTGGTGCGGGTGGCTGGGGCTGGGTGTTTAGCAGTCCTGGGCTCCCTCTCTCTCCCTCCGGGAGCTGGGGGGAGGTGTGCTGGGGTCCCGCCGGCCAGGGCTTGTATCTTACCCCTTTCACCAGGCGCTGGGCTCTCGCACCTGTCGATGTAGTCAGGCTGTTGTCCTGTGTCTTCTGGTCTCTCTTTTAGGATTAGTTGTATTTGTTGTATTTTCAAAAATATATATGTTTTTGGGAGGAGATTCCCACTGTCCTACTCATGCCGACATGTTGGCTCTGCTCCTCTTTCTAATATAGTGATGGAGATACCCTCACAAATCGAGATTTCTTTTATAAATGTAAATGTCTCTTAGAAAAGGGTAACTTCTACTGGTTTTCAGAGCTTCACTTGTATCTGCAGTTTATTAAAAATAACCAGCTTAAAAATCAAACGAATATTCATATTTGACTTGATTGTTTATAGTTCATAATGCATGATCAAAACCGAAAGTTTCTGTGACGACTGCCCTTGCACTGTCACCATGTAAGAACTTACTCAGTATGTAAGAACTTGTTCACCATGTAAGAAATTGTTCGTTATGCTTCAGAAGATTGGAGACTATTGAGAATTAGGCTTGGGGTTGATTAATGATTGTGCATTGAGTCCCCTATACAGAATTTTATTGTTGTTAATAACCATTTGATCAATAAATATGAGAGATGCCCTCTCAAAAAAAATAAATATATAACCAGCTTAAAATAACCAGTATGTCAAAGAGGCATATTCTAAGTTGGTATATTTCACTACTCTTCAATCTATATAGAGTGAGCAGATAAAGGTACTAATAATCCACCAGAATGGCATAAAAATTGTTCTGAATGGGAAAAAGTTGAGCTACAAAAGATTCATAAAGAAATCTTATGTTAACTTCCCTTATTGGACTAAAGCAGAGCCCCTGATAATACAGCTGCCATTATACCCTCTAAGAGAATTTCTTGTTTGGGAGAAAAAGGGCTCTCAGCATCAGAAGATGAGAGTTCAGGTGCCATAAATTCCCTCCAGGGGAGTTTCTAGCCAGAAAGGAGATTGTCCATTAACATCAGGATTAAAAAGCCAAGTAAAATCTTTCATAATTTCCATTTCCCACTGAAGCTCTTAACCACTCTTCTCTTTTCCCTCCATTAAGCAACTATATAAAATATATGAGTATTCTCACATGTATGTAAATAAACTTTAATTTCTCTGTTGAATTTGGTTCTTGTCAGTTAATTTGAAGGCCCCCACCACCCAAATATGACCTAGGATAGTAGAAGAAAAGTTTTCCCTGTGGGTAAAATTACAGAATTTCCAGAATCTCTTTCCTGCATCTCCATATCAATAGGTGCATCTCCATATCAATAGGTGTTTCCAAGGGGTGGAGAATAGTCCATTTCTATATCAATAGGTAACTACATGGGCCAGCGAGGGCTTATCTGGACCAGAGAGGTTGGGTGGAGCTCTCTCTTCAACTGAAGTTGGGTCACGAGACGCAGGACGACTGCTTATAAAAAATAAATGGGAGACTCAAGATGTGGGTGTGAGTAGGGCGGTGGAAATCTCCTCCCAAAACCATATACATTTTTGAAAATACAACAAATACAACTACGCCTAAAAGAGAGACCAGAAGATACAGTACAACAGCCAGGCTACATCTACACCTACAAGAACTCAGCATCTCATGAAAAGGGCAAGGTACAAAGCTGTGACCCAGCAGGACCTGAGCACTCCCCCAACCCCAGCTCACCAGAAGGAGAAAAGGAGTCAGAGTGGGGAGAGAGTGGAAGCACAGGACTGTTAAATAACCAGCCCTAGTAATCTGCACTGGGAGCACAGACACACATTGCATGGTGTACTGGATATTAGAGAAAAGGAAAAGTAAAATCCGAGATAGAGACTGTGAGTGGGTCCCCACAGCCAGCTCCCCTGGGACAAAAGAAAAGTGAGTGTTTTTTGAAAGTCTTAAAGGGACAGGGGCTTAACAGCTGGATGGAATCATCCTGGCACACTCAACCCAGTAGGCTGGGAATCCTAAGTTACTTGAGGTGCCTCAAACCCCTAGGAGGTAACCCAGCCCTAAAGCCCCTCATGGCAATAAGCAGCCTGCCATTCATCCACCCTGGCCAGTGCTACAAGCAAACTGACTGACCCACCACAGCAGTGGAGCAGCCGGAGAGCAGCCCCACCCACAGCAACCACACAGAGTCTCCTCCTAGCATGCAGCTAACCAGGACAGAAGGACAGACCCAGAGGCTGCCAAAAGTGCATAGCTGCCTGGCACAGACAGAGGAAGCCAGAACAAGGTCCAGAAGGCACGAAGGGGCGCTGTTCTCGCAGGATAACGCACCCTACACACCTGCCACTGTCCACAGGGCTCTAGGCTATCCTGAGGTCTGCCCCACCTGCTCAGGGGATTAATCCAGAGACTGCTCCGTGTGTGCAGGTAACTGACACAGGCATGGGAGAAGGGTAAGGCAACCACCAAGCAGGAAAGAACTTTGTTCTCCCAGCTGACACATGTGCCAACTGCCTATGACCACCTCTATCTCCATGAAAAGGCAGAGGAATATGGTCCAGTCAAGAATCAATCATACAACCCCAGAGAGAGGGCCTGAGGAAATAGATACAACCAATCTTACTGAAAAAGAATTCAAAATAAAGGTCATAACCATGCTGATGGACCTGCAGAGAAATATGCAAGAGCTAAGGGATGAAATCAGGAGAGGAATAAGAGAAATGAAACAATCTCTGGAAGGACTTAAGAGCAGACTGGATGAGGTGCTACAGACTGTTAATGGAATAAAAATCAGAGAACAGGAATGCAAAGAAGCTGAGGCAGAGAGAGATAAAAGAATCTTCAGGAATGAGAGAATATTAAGAGAACTGTGTGACCAATCCAAACGAATAATATTTCCATCTTAGCGGTAACAGAAGAAGAGAGAGAGAAAGGGAAAGAAAGTGTCTTTGAAGAAATAATTGCTGAAAACTTCCTCAA
Organism: Manis javanica; assembly: GCF_040802235.1. Lineage (NCBI taxonomy): Eukaryota > Metazoa > Chordata > Mammalia > Pholidota > Manidae > Manis > Manis javanica. The sequence continues at coordinate 142,912,707 of NC_133158.1, forward strand.
AATGGGGGAGGAAATAGTCTCTCAGACCATGGAAGCACACAGAACTCCCAACACAAGGGACCCAAAGAGGACAGCACCAAGACACATAATAATTAAAATGACAAAGATCAAGGACAAGGACAGAGTATTAAAGGCAGCCAGAGAGAGAAAAAAGATCAACTACAAAGGAAAACCTATCAGGTTATCATCAGACTTCGCAACAGAAACCTTACAGGCCAGAAGAGAATGACATGATATATTTAATGCAATGAAACAGAAGTGCCTTGAACCAAGAATACTGTATCTAGCACGATTATCACTTAAATTTGAAGGAGAGATTAAACAATTCCCAGACAAGCAAAAGTTGATGGAATTTGCCTCCTACAAACCACCTCTACAGGATATTGTAAAGGGACTGCTCTAGATGGAAGCACTCCTAAGGCTAAATAGATGTCACCAGAGAAAATAAAATCACACCAAAGAAAGCAGACCAACCAAATACTAACTAAAGGCAAAAAATAAAATCAACTATTCACAAAAGCACTCAAAGGAAACACAAAAGAGTACAGAATAAAACACCTAACATATAAAGAACTGAGGAGGAAGAATAAGAAAGGAGAGAAATAAATCATCAGACAATGTTTATAATAGCTTAACAAGAGAGTTAAGTTAGATGGCTAGATAGTAAAGAAGCTACCCTTGAACCTTTGGTAACCATGAATCCAAAGCCTGCAATGGCAATAAGTACATATCTTTTGATAATCACCCTAAATGTAAATGGACTGAATGCACCAATCAAAAGACCCAGAGAAATAGAATGGATAAGAAAGCAAGACCCATCACATGCTGCTTACAAGAAAATCACCTCAAACTCAAAGACATACACAGAGTAAAAGTCAAGAGATGGAAAAAGATATTTCATGCAAACAATAGGGAGAAAAAAGCAGGTGTTGCAGTACTAGTATCAGACAAAATAGACTTCAAAACAAAGAAAGTAACAAGAGATAAAGAAGGACATTACATAATGATAAATGGGACAGCCCAACAAGAGGATATAACCATAAAAAATATATATGCACCCAACACAGGAGCACTGACATATGTGAAACAAATACCAGCAGAATTAAAGGAGGAAATAGAATGCAATGCATTCATTCTAGGAGACTTCCACATACCACTCACTCCAAAGGACAGGTCCATCAGACAGAAAATAAGTAAGGACACAGAGGCACTGAACAACACACTAGAACAGATGGTCCTAATGGACATCTACAAAACTCTACACCCAAAAAGCAGCAGGATACACATTCTTCTCAAATGCACATGGAACATTTTCCAGAATAGACCACATACTAGGTCACAAAAAGAGCCTCAGTAAATACAAAAAGACTGAAATTCTACCAACCAACTTCTCAGACCACAAAGGCATAAAACTAGCAATAAGTTGTACAAAGAAAACAAAAAGGCTCACAAACACATGGAGGCTTAACAACATGTGCCTAAATAATCAACGGATCAATGACCAAATTGAAACAGAGATCAAGTAATATATCTTGACAGATCAAGATATATGATGAAGACAGATGACAACAGCCCAAAGCCCCAACTTCTGTGGGACACAGCAAAGGCAGTTCTAAGAGGAAAGTAAATAGCAATCCAGTCCTATTTAAAGAAGGAAGAACAATACCAAATGAATAGTCTAAAGTCACAATTATTGAAATTGGGAAAAGAAGAACAAATGAGGCCCAAAGTCAGCAGAAGCAGGGGCATAATAAAGATCAGAGAAGAAATAAATAAAATTGAGAGGAATAAAACAATAGAAAAAATCAATGAAACCAAGAGCTGGTTCTTTGAGAAAATAAACAAAATTGATAAATCCCTAGCCACACTTATTAAGAGAAAAAGAGAATCTACACACATAAACAGAATCAGAAATGAGAAAGGAAAAATCACTACAAACACCACAGAAATACAGAGAATTATTAGAGAATACTATGAAAATCTATATGCTAACAAACTGGACAACCAAGAAGAAATGGACAACATCCTATAAAAATACAATCTTTAAAGACTGACCCAGGAAGAAACAGAAAATCTAAACAAACCAATTACCAGCAACGAAATTGAATCAGTAATCAAAAAACTACCCAACAACAAAATTCCCGGACCAAATGGATTCACCGCTGAATTTTATCAGACATATAGAGAAGACATAATACCCATTCTCCTTAAAGTTTTCCAAAAAATAGAAGAGGAGGGAATACTTCCAAACTCATTCTATGAAGCCAGCATCACCCTAATACCAAAACCAGGCAAAGACCCCACCAGAAAAGAAAATTACAGACCAATATCCCTGATGAATATAGATGCAAAAATACTCAATAAAATATTAGCAAACTGAATTCAAAAATACATCAAGAGGATCATACACCATGATCAAGTGGGATTCATCTCAGGAATTCAAGGATGGTACAACATTTGAAAATCTATCAACATCATCCACCACATCAACAAAAAGAAGGATAAAAACCACATGATCATCTTCATAGATGCTGAAAAGGCATTTGACAAAATTAAACATCCATTCATGATAAAAACTCTCAACAAAATGGATATAGAGGGCAAGTACTTCAATATAATAAAGGCCATATATGACAAACCCAAAGCCAACATCATACTTAACAGCAAGAAGCTGAAAGGCTTCCACCTAAGATTGGGAATAAGACAGGGGTGCCCACTCTCTCCACTGTTATTCAACATATTACTGGAGGTCCTAGCCATGGCAATCAGACAAAACAAAGAAATACAAGGCATCCAGATTGGTAAAGAAGAAGTCAAACTGTCACTATTTGCAGATGCCATGATATTGTACATAAAAAACCCTAAAGAACTCCACTCCAAAACTACTAGATCTAATATCTGAATTCAGCAAAGTTGCAGGATACAAAAGTAATACACAGAAATCTGTTGTTTTCCTATACACTAACGGTGAACTAGCAGAAAGAGAAATCAGGAAAACAATTCCATTCACAATTGCATCAAAAAGAATAAAATACTTAGGCATAAACCTAACCAAGGAAGTGAAGGACCTATACCCTGAAAACTAGAAGACACTCTTAAGAGAAATTAAAGAGGACACTAACAAATGGAAACTCATTCTATACTCTTGGCTAGGAAGAATTAATGTTGTCAAAATGGCCATCCTGCCTAAAGCAATCTACAGATTTAATGCAATCCCTATCAAAATACTAACAGCATTCTTCAAACGAACTGGAACAAATAGTTTTAAAATTCATATGGAACCACAAAAGACCCTGAATAACCAAAGCAATCCTGAGAAGGAAGAATAAAGCAGGAGGGATCTTGCTTCCCAACTTCAAACTCTACTACAAAGCCACACTAATCAAGACAATTTGGTACTGGCACAAGAACAGAGCCACAGACCAGTGGAACAGAATAGAGAGTCCAGATATTAACCCAAACATATACAGTTAATTAATATACAATAAACGAGCCATGGATATACAATGGGGAAATGACAGCCTCTTCAACAGCTGGTGTTTGCAAAACTGGACAGCTACATATAAGAGAATGAAACGGGATCATTGCCTAACCCCATATACAAAAGTAAATTCGAAATGGATCAAATACCTGAATGTAAGTCATGAAACCATAAAACTCTTAGAAAAAAACATAGGCAAAAACCTTTTGGACATTAACATGAGCGACTTCTTCATGAACATATCTCCCCTGGCAAGGGAAGCAAAAGCAAAAATGAACAAGTGGGACTATATCAAGCTGAAAAGCTTCTGTACATCAAAGGACACCATCAATAGAACAAAAAGGCATCCTATAGTATGGGAAAACATATTCATAAGTGATATATCTGATGAAGAGTTGACATCCAAAATATATAAAGAGCTCATGCACCTCAACAATAAAAAGCAAATAATTCAATTAAAAAATGGGCAGAGGATCTGAACAGACACTTCTCCAAAGAAGAAATTCAGATGGCCAACAGGCACATGAAAAGATGCTCCACATCCCTTGTCATCAGAGAAATGCAAATTAAAACCACAATGAGATATCACCTCACACCAGTAAGGGTGGCCAACATCCAAAAGACAAACAACAAATGTTGGTGGTGATGTGGAGAAAGAGGAACCTTCCTACACTGCCTGTGGGAATGTAAATTAGTTCAACCATTGTGGAAAGCTGTATGGAGGTTTCTCAAAAAACTAAAAATAGAAATACCATCTGACCCAGGAATTCCACTCCTAGGAATTTACCCTAAGAACACAGCAGCCCAGTTTGAAAAAGACATATGTACCCCTATGTTTTTAACAGCACTATTTACAATAGCCAAGATATGGAAGCAACCTAAGTGTCCATCAGTAGATGAATGGATAAAGAAGATGTCGTACATATATACACAATGGAATATGATTCAGCCATAAGAAGAAAACAAATCCTACCATTTGCAACAACATGGATGGAGCTAGAGGGTATTATGCTCAGTGAAATATGCCTGGTGGAAAAAGACAAGTATCAAATGATTTCACTCACCTGTGGAGTATAAGAAGAAAGAAAAAAAACCCTGAAGGAACAAGATTGGACTAACAGTTTCCAAAGGGAAAGGGATTGGGGAGGATGGGTGGGAAGGGAGGAATAAGGGGGATAAAGGGGCATTACTATTAGCAGACATAATGTAGGGGAGGGCACAGGGAGGGCTGTATAACACAGAGAAGACAAGTAGTGATTCTATAGCATCTTACTATGCTGATGGACAGTGACTGTAATGGGGTATGTGGTGGGGGCTTGATGATTGGGGGAGTCTAGTAAACATAATGTTGCTCATGTAATTGTAGATTAATGATACCAAAAAAAAAGGACCATAAAAAAAGTAATTAATTAATTAATTAATTAATTAAATGGGGTTTTCTCCCACTTTATTTCTCCCTTTGACTGATTTCAGTTTCAAAGATATTTTGCCGTGGGATTCCCACCCCCACCCCCACCCCCACCCCCTGTGGTGTTACATCCCCTAAACAAAGAGCAAATGATAAAGCAACCGAGAAAGGTGACTGTAGGTAGCAAAAAATAAATCTTGCCTTTTCTCTGGTGAATCTGGCTCTTGTCAGTTAATTCACAGGCCCTAACCACCCAAATCTGACCCAAGTTAGTAGAAAAAATTTTTCTCCCAACAAAGAATAAATCATAAAGCAAATGAGAAAGGTGAAATGAGACAGGTGCATCTAGGGACAAGGTATATGGGTGTTCTTGCAAATTTTCTTTAAGTTTGAAATTATATCCAAATATGTTAAAAAAAAAACAAAAAACAGGTAGCTACTCATTGAAATGGTATCTAGAATAGTGTTACAGGTTGAGTTTGTTTTTCTCTGTTCTTGTTCCCACCATCACAAAGAATTGAAAGGCAGAGACACAGTAGTAAAGCAGAGTGGAAGTTTTATTTGCATACACTCCAAATGAGGAGTGGGCCAGAGTCAAGGTAAACAAAGGCACCGACCTTTTAGGGTTGGGTCTGTTTATCACTACCTAGCTGGGAGGCACTTCTTTGATTGGCAGGGCTAGGTAATTTGATTAACAGCTCTAGTTATACACCCATTCCTCTTAGTGCACAGGTCTTTTCCCAAAATGCACACAGATAAGCCCATGGGGTGGGGGGAGGAAGCAAGCAAAACAATTTTTATTTTAATGAGATTATGAGGAGGTGTGGTTTGGGCGGTTCTTAATATTGTTCAATTGTGCCCCTGTTGGGACCTGGCTGGGACCAGTTTGGTCTGATCCTGATAGGCAAAAAGTTACCTCCCTGCAAAGCCTTTGCTGGCTTCACATGGGACCGCTTACCTTGGCAGAATTTGGGCGTTTTTTTTCCTTGAACCTTATCTTCCCCTTCCTGACTGCTCGTGTCTATTTTTCTACCTAACATTAGCAAAAAAGACAAAAGGAAAATTATTAAATAATTTTTTATGCATCCATTCAATGTTATCATACAGTCATCAAAACTGATGTTTTAAAAAAATGTTCCAACACACAGGAGAGTGTTACATAAAGACAACCCATACAGGATGATCCCAATTAGGTCAAACATTCGTTTGTGTATTTTTCCCAGATGTCAACTAAGGTTAAGAAGATCCTAATAAAATTGATCCCAACTTCATAACTGTGTGAAAATTAATAAAGAGAAACCTCACTGACATGGGTCAGGAGGCCTGCGGAGGAAGCTCTCACACCCACCCCTCCTTATAAATCTCAGACCCCACCAGATGAGATGGATGCCACACTGTTTTAGGTACTTTACTCCCCCGAGGGAGAAAGAAAGGTTTCCACCTTCCACCTCCCCCACAACGTCCCAGCCAATGAGATACTGTCACAGCTTGGCCAATGGAAAGCAATGATATATAGGACTCTCAGTTTGCTCCTATGAACTTTTTGCCTAGAACCTTGCCCTCCCACATTGACCCTTTTCTTCTATAAGAGAGTGTTGTTCTCTTTTGCCCTCTGGACATGCCTATGGTTCTGCTGTAGCTTACATGTCCCAGGTTACAATTCTCTGATATTCCTAAATAAACCTGGTTTTTGTTGGTTTAAGGTTAACAACCAGAAATACAGTCACCTCAAACAGCTCTAGGAATCAAGATATATCTGTGTTAGGAGAAGTAGTACATTTCTCCTTATCTTCTCTGGCTCTGAAGGGCCCCCACCAGTAAGATGGCAAACTTCCGGCTTCTCTTCGGGGTCCTCGGTTCCTGCCAGCACCACCTGAAGCCCAATCACCTCTCGCTCCCCTCCCAATCCCAGCACCTAGCCAACAGCCACCAGCCCCGTAGAAGTGACACCTCATGCCCCTTCCTATATAACCCAGCACCTTTCCCTAATAAAGCGGAATTCTCCAGTGAATTGCTGCTATGTGTCGCTCCTTTCCTTTCATTGGTGCTGAAACCCGGGAGACGGGACACCCCAACTGGGCCCCGTCTTCCCCCCGACACCAGCAGCAGCTTGCCCTCGTCCTCTTTTTCTGGTGCTGGCTCATCACACTCACCACTCCTCTCTGGCCTTTAGGTAAGTTTTCCTCCCGGAGTGGGCCACTCTTCCCTGAGCTATCGCAGTGCCATTGACCATGATCATCCGGCAAGGCCCTGACGCTTGGGGATGAGGAGGGAACTCTCCCCGCCTCAGGCCTTCACGGCTGCGGCGGACCCTCAGGTCCCTCCTCCAACAGCCATAAATCCCCGCCTCAAGCCTTTACGGCTGCTGCAGACACTCAGGCCCCTCCTCCGACAGTCACAAACACATTCACCGTCCCTTCCATCAGTGCTGAAAATTTTTAAGCAAAATTTCCCCGGGGTGGGCCACTCTTCTCCGAGCTATCGCAGTGTCATTGACCGTGATCGTCCAGCAAGCCCCTGACGCTCAGGGACGAAGAGGGAACTCTCCCTGCCTCAGGCCTTCACGGCTGCAGCGGACCCTCAGGCCCCTCTTCCGACAGCCATAAATCCCTGCCTCAGGCCTTCACAGCTGCAGCAGACTCTCAGGCCCCCCCTCCAACAGCCATAAACGAGGTGACTCCTTTGCGGATAAGAACGCTCCCCCCCCTTCCTCCTTCTGCTCTGTCCGCCGAAATCTGTTCTGTCTGCCACAAACTCCTAGCGCTAGGTACCTCGGGACTCCGGCACTCTGCCTTCTTAGGGAAGTCTGGGTGACAACCCACACTTACTAAGAAATTCCGATTCATGTACAAGTTTCCGCAGACCACCAAGGATCATCGGGGACGCCCTTTGTCTCCTTGTGGTCTGCTTCCAGTCCGAGGATCTCCGTTCGTCTTCCCGTTTGTCTCCTTCTCTGTCCTTTAGCCAATGGGACCCTCCTCATCCCTCCCTGAAAGTTCACCTCTTGAATGCCTGCTTAAGCATCTGGCTACCCTCTCCCTGACACCTGATATAAAACCAAAACTTCTCCTTAAATATTGCTCCCAAGATTGGCCGACATACCCCCTAGACAATAACAACCAATGGCCCACAGGGGGAACTCTTGATCCTAACATCACTCGCGATCTTTTTAACTACTGCCAGTGCCTGAAAAAATGGAAGGAGATTTCCTATATCGAAGCTTTCCACCTCCTCCTCTCCCCGCCCCCTCCCAAGTTCTCCTAGCCTGCAAGCCGCCGCCCCCGCAGAAGCCTCCCGTTCACTCCCTTCCCCTTCTTCTCCTACAACAGCCCTTCTCCCTTCCTCCCCCACCATCTCCTCCCCCATCTCACCTCCTCCGCCTTCATCCCCGCAGATTAAGCCTGAGCCTTTCAGCCCCCCCCTTTAACTAGGTCCCAGGGGCCTCCTCCATCTTTGCCCTCATCACCTGTTTCTCCCCTATTAGGGACCGCCTTTGTCTTCTCACATGTTTGTAGGGAGAATGGGAAAGCACCTTCCCCCATGTCTGAACGCAGCATACAAAAGCACAAGCTAGAGAACAACCAGTGCAGTCCTTAGAAGTTATCTGTCCACAAAAACATATCTTGCAAAGACTCCTCACTCTGAAAATAGGGAGACCTTGAAGACGTGTAGAAACACTGCCCCTGCTTCTAGCTATGCCCTTCCCCCACTTGCCAATGTGGCAGGAATGGAGAACAAAGAACATTCTGTTTACACATTCCATAAGCAATTAACTGGAGCTCTGCTGTAGCTCAGTTAGTAGAGCATGGGACTCTTAACCTCAGAGACATGAGTTCAAGCCCAACTAAAGCAGCAGAGGCAAGCAGCTGGGCTGCAGGCTGGCAACATGTGGGTCTGACTCTATCTTTCTTTATTTTCTTTGCCCCCCTTCTGCACTTCAGGACCTGCTTGAATAGGCGCAGATAGACCGCGTCACTCCCCCACAGACAGAGCCAGAACCCTTCAGTCCCCCTCAGACTTGGTCCCGAGAGCCTCCCAAAATTATCGCCCCCCTCCTGGAGGTAGCAGGATCCAAAGGCATTTAGGAGATTTAGCCCAACTAGAGAAACGCCTAGGTTCCCTTTCCACTGATCCCACGACATACATCAGGGAGTTTCAATGGACCCTCCAGTCTTACAGCCTCACGCATCATGACATTTTCATGCTCCTGGCCAATACTCTTCTCCCTGAAGAGCGTAGATGAGTTTGGGACTTCGCCCAAACGCACGCTACTGAAACCCACAGGACTGACCCCACCTATCCCCCTGGCCCCACTGCTATCCCCGAACAAGACCCACACTGGGATTATAACACCGCCGTAGGTCTCCGCTCTCGAGATATTTTTGCCTCCTGCTTAATAGCAGGTCTGAAAAAGGCAGCTCGTAAAGTAGTCAATTTTCAAAAGCTCCAAGACATAATTCAAAAGAGAGATGAAATGCCCTCCGAGGTCTTAGACAGACTCACTCAAGCCCCATTACAGTATACCAGCCTAGACCCAGAAACACCTGAAGGAAAACATGTCCTTATGACATACTTCCTAGCTCAAAGCTACCCCGACATTAAAGCTAAACTCAAAAAGTTAGAACAGGGCCCCGCTACCCCACAGACTGAGATCCTAACAGTGGCCTTTAAAGTCTTCCATAAGTGGGAGGAGGAGAAAGAATGCTGTAAACAAAAGGCTGATCAGGCCAATTTCCAGATGTTGGCTCAGCTGATAAAACCACAACCTGGGCGCCCCTCTACAAACAAGCCCCCTCCCCAGGAGCTTGTTTCAAGTGCGGAAAAGAGGGACATTGGTCAAGGGTGTGCCCCTCCCCCAGATCTCCTACCACCCCATGCCCCAGATGCCACAAATAGGGCCACTGGGGGTCTGATTGCCCAAGCACCCGAAGGGGAGGCTGGACGAACAACCCCCATCCTAAGCCCGCCATAGTGGGGTTGGCAGAAGAAGATTGACGGGGCACGGGGGCTTCTTGCCCAACCATTTCCATCACCAAACAGGAGCCCAGGGTTACTTTAACAGTAGACGGTCGCCCCATCTCCTTCCTCCTAGATACAGGAGCCACCTTCTCAGTCTTGCGAGAATACCGGGGCCCTACCATGCCAACCATTACTCCTATAGTCGGGGTAGGAGGTAAACAGATTTTCCCATTAACCCCCCCCCCCACTTTTATGCACAATCCAAGACAATCCCATACCTTTCTCCCACTCCTTCCTGGTTATGCCCCAGTGTCCCATCCCTTTACTAGGACGGGACTTCCTTTCCCTCCTCCATGTATCCATAACTATATCCACTCCCACAGCCCCCAGTACTCCCTTTCTGATGGCCCTCATAGCCGACAAACCCCTTCTACCCAATGAAAGCTCTGGTTCCACCCTCATACACCCTGTAAATCCCAAAGTTTGGGACATTACAAGCCCCTCCATGGCCCTATGTCCCCCTGCCTCTATCAAATTATGTGACCCCTCTCAGTATATCTGTCAGGCCCAATACCCCCTAACCACTTCAGCCCTCATAGGCCTCCAACCCATCATTCAAGATCTCTTAAACAAAAATTACCTCAGACCCACTCACTCCCCATTTAATACCCCCATATTAGCTGTTAAAAAAACCAACGGATCTTTCCGCCTTGTCCAAGACCTTCACCTCATCAACATAGCCGTTGTCCCTATCCATCCCTTAGTTCCAAATCCTTACAGCCTTTTATCGCAGATCCCTGACTCAGCATCCCACTTCTCAGTCCTAGATCTCAAGGACCCATTTTTCTATCCCTCTAGACCCCTGCTCCCAAGATTTTTTCATCTTCACCTGGACGGACCCATACACAAGACATTCTGAACAACTCACTTGGACAGTTTTGCCACAAAGCTTCCGAGATAGTCCCCATATTTTTAGACAGGTCCTAGCTCAGGACCTCAAACAGTTTCATCATGATCACTCCAAGTCCACCTTATTATAATACATGGACAATCTTCTACTCTGCAGTCTCTCGTGGGAACGGTCTCAACTTGACACTGCCTCCCTACTTAACCTTCTAGCTTCCAGAAGTTACCGAGTATCCCCCGTCAAAGCTCAAATCTCTTCCCCTCCTGTCACTTACCTCAGATTCCTTCTATCTCAACAAAGAAAGTCCATTACCTTAGACAGAAAATGGCTCCTCTCTGACCTGCCCATTCCCAAAACCAAGACATAAATCCTTTCCTTTCTAGGCCTGCCTAGGTATTTTAGAGCATAGATCCCTAACTTCTCCCTGCTCCCTGTTGGCAAGACCCCTATATGACCTCAGTAAGAGCCCCCCTAAAAAACCATTATCCTCCTCACCCCGACACTCCTTCATTAAGCTCCGTCAAGCCCTTGTGGAAGCCCCAGCTCTCCACCTTCCTGATTTGTCGAAGGCCTTCTCATTATACATTCATGAGAGGTCCAGTCAAGCTCTAGGAGTCCTAAGCCAATATTATGGCCCATCCTTTGCCGCAGTAGCTTATCTCTCCAAGCAATTAGACCCCACAGTTCAGGGATGGGACCCCTGCCTATGAGCATTAGCCGCTAGACAGCTCTTGCAGAAAGAAGCTCATAAACTGACATTCAGGGCACCCCTTACCATTCTGTCCCCACATCACCTAAAAGATCTCTTAACCTACAAAAGTTTACAGACTCTCCCTCCCTCCAGACTCCTCACCTTACTGTCCTCTTTCCTCCAAAATCCCATTCACCCCATTTGCCATCCATACCCGAATCATGACTTTTTCCTCCTTTACTGCTCTCTCACTTTTTTTCCTCATTCCTATTGTCTTCCCCACCACCCCAGCCTCCTTTGTATGGCGATTCAAAGTCAGAGAGACTTACACACAGCATCAAACAAAAGTTACTGCCCTCATTGCCACACCAGTCTGCCCTCTGAAAAGCTGCTCTGAGCCTTTATACCTCCACTTTCCTCCCTCCACCGAAGTGTTCACTAGCAGCTACCCTTATTCTTCCTACCTCTGCTTCCTCTATGACCAAAAACAAGCCTATTGCAGGTGATGGCCAGACACCTACAGGAGATGTCCCTACTAGTCTTGCGCCATTCACTACATGGGTAACTTCCAGTACCCACAGTATTACTCTTCCAACCGTTTCATGAAATATCCCAACGGCTCATTCTCCTTATCAATCCCAGATCCCTGGGGCTCTCGATGAGCTGCCAGAGTTACAGCCTCAGTTTACTACGGGGGGTCCTCGACAACCCACGGTACCCTTCATATCTCTCAAAAGTATGTTCCCTCTCATTCCCAGATCTCTCAAGTTGCATCAGATATCAGACATTCCGAAAAAGTCATTATCCAAACTCTTGACGGCGCCTCTTCATCTTCTTATCCCTGCCCCTCTTCCCATTTCTCCTACTCTTCATTACAGCTCATTCAGGACACCACCATCTTTCCCTACCACACCCTTAACACCGCCAATTGTTTCTTGTGTGCATCACTACAGCACCCACTGCTGGCCGCCGTGCCCCTTAATATTTCCAACTACTCCTTCCATGCAGAAAGACAACCCCTCTGCCCCCTGGCAGGCATATCCCTATGGGAACCAGAATACGCAGATAATCTCACCATCCACCACTGTGTAGGCCCAACTCCACCCCCCTCCAGCGCACTTCACTGGCTCTCTATCTACACCCCTACCTCTGGCTCTAAGACTTTCACACAACCGGGACACTTCTTTTAGTGTAATGGCAGTCTTTTCAACTCACTGCCTCTTAACGCTGATACACCCTGCATTCTTGTCACCCTAATCCCACAGCTTACACTTGACAGCATGGCAGAATTTCTTGAGCTCCAACCTCCCTTGCCCTCACGCACAAAAAAGAGCTGCTTTCCTTCCCATCATGGTCGGTATCTCTTGGATCACCTCAGCCATTGGAGCAGGGTTTTCGGGAGAAGCCTTGGGTCACTCTCTATGGGCAGTTAGAGATCTCAACGCCAAACTTGAGGGAGCCCTGACATCCACTGCCGATTCCCCAGCCTCTCTCCAAAGACAGGTCACTTCGCTAGCTAAAGTCACCCTTCAAAACTGGTGGGCCCTAGATCTGCTTACAGCCGAGAAGGGCGGCACCTGCGTCTTCCTCCAGGAAGAGTGCTGCTATTACATCAACGAATCCGGCATTGTAGAAACTGACATTACCAAACTCACCCACCTTGCCTCCAGTCTCCACTCTGCTTCCAATTCCAACCCATTCTCGTCAATACTAACAAACCCCCTCCTCACCTGGCTCTGGCCCATCACAGACCTCATAATAATCATTCTTCTCGCCTGTCTCTTCTTACCCTGTATAATAAAGTTCATCAAATGCCAAGTCGGAAAAATCTCTAATCAAACTTTCAACCAGCTTTTACTCAGGAACTACCAGCTTCTGGCCACAGAAGATCCCTCACCCTCACGTGACCTCCTCACCACACACTGAGATGGACCCCTCTCTCCACTGGAAACTGTTCCTAGAAACAATGGCTGCAGACGCCTGACTCCTGACACCCATATCCTCTTAGCACCATTGGAATCAACAGGTCCTCGACCTATAGTTACAGGGAACCTTCATTGATTTCCAACCTGAAGAAGTCCACATCTACTCGTCCTTAATGTGGGGAGTCCTATCAACCCTTTCCTCCCAATCCTCAAGCCCTCACTCCCTTCTCCGCCCCTGTTCAGCAGGAAGCAGCCAAAGAGAAAGCAACGTCCACAACCCCATAGAGGAGAAAGTGGGGAATGAAGGGCCCCCACCAGTAAGATGGCAAACTTCCGGCTTCTCTTCGGGGTCCTCGGTTCCCGCCAGCGCCACCTGAAGCCCAATCACCTCTCGCTCCCCTCCCAATCCCAGCACCTAGCCAACAGCCACCAGCCCCATAGAAGTGACACCTCAATCAATTCATGCCCCTTCCTATATAACCCAGCACCTTTCCCTAATAAAGCGGAATTCTCCGGTGAATTGCTGCTATGTGTCGCTCCTTTCCTTTCAGGCTCCAAATTTTTGCTTCTGATGAATTATTTCTGTATAAGGATGCTATCTCTCTTCTCTAGAGCATAGTCCCCAATACTGGTCACAACTCCTTTTTCTTGACTTCCTTGTAAAGCATAAAATAATTCATTTACATGTGTTAAGGAAATAAAATTCCCACCAACAAAGAGAGACCCCTTCACATCAATGCAGAAAAGAAAGAAAACCAATTTAGTACTTGTGATATCGTGATTTGTGTCAAAAAACAGAATTCAACCAAGTAAATTTGAAGATCTAATTGGCTTATAAAGTGATTTATTAAATCAGGCAGCATCCCATCTAGCAAGTGGAGAGATGTTCTAAGAAGTTGTACAAATGGAAGGTTTTTATAGGAAGGAGGTGGGACAAGAAGTTATTAGCAAAAGAAAGAAGGGATTGTTTTAGGCCAAGTCACCTTCCCTTAAGGGAAAGAGCAAAAGGTCTTATCATGTATATTACTTAATCTTTTTTGCGGGGGGATGGATAGGGCTCATGTGACAGATCACTTCATTGGTGTTGACCAGAACATTTCTGACCAACTACATTCAATTTCTTCAGGGGAGGAGGTAGAAATTGCAATTATGTTAGGCATTAAGCCCCTGTTTGGTGACTTGGCCCAGCAGAAGTGACTCCATTTTGAGCCTGTGGTTTTCTTCTTAACATAAGAAATAATTATTTGGTCACTGAGATGACCAAAATATATTTCTCACATATTTGATCTTCATCAATAGTTCCTGGCTCATACCTCCCAAAAACCTTGGAATTTCCTAAGTATGGAGAGTGAAAGATGTCTTTTGTTAATGCTAATGGGGCAACTCTTGGAAAGTGCCTAAGGATGGAGGCTGGCCTGGCAATGGACCCAACCTGTGATTAGAGGGTTGGACTTTTAGTCCCACCTCCCTAGCCTCAAGAGAAGGGAGAGGGGATGGAATTGAATCAATCACTAATGGCCAAGGACTTAATCAAGTATGCCTACATAATGAAGCTTCCATAACAAACCAAAGGATAGGGATCAGAGAGCTTCCAGGTGAACACAGGAAAGGCCATGGAAGTGTTAGGTATAAAAATAGACATGAGCAGTCAGGAAAGGGAAGATAAGGTTCAAGGAAAAAAACACCCAAATTCTGCCCCATGTGAAGACAACAAAGGCTTTGCAGGGAGACAACTTTCTGCCTATCAGGACCAGGCCAAACTGGTCCCACCCAGGTCCCAACAGGGGCACAATTGAACAAAACTAATAACTGTCCAAACCACACCTCCCATAATCTCATTAAAACGAAATCGTGATTTTGCTTGCTCCCTCCCACTTCCACCCCCTGCCACACCCCATGAGCTTATCTGTGTGCATTTTGGGAAAAGACCTGTGCGCTAAGAGGAATGGGTGTATAACTAGAGGTGTCAACCAATGACCTCACCCTGTGGATCAAACAGGTGCCTCCCAGCGAGGTCATGATAAACAGACCCTCCCCTAAAGTCTGGTGCCTTTGTCTACCTTGACTCTGGCCCACTCCTCATTTGGAGTGTATTCAAATAAAACTTCCACTCTGCTTTGCTACTGTGTCTGCCTTTTGATTTTTTGTTGTGGTGGGGACAAGAAGAAAGGAGAACAAACTCAGCCCATAACAGAAGCTCTGTAGTACCTTACCACATACCTTGCCCTATGCATCTTTCCATCTGGCTGTTCTTGAGTTATATGGTTTTATAATAAACCAGTGCTCTAGTAAGCAGAAAGTTTCTCTGAGGTCTGTGAGCCACTCTAGCAAATTAATCAAAACCAAAGAGAAGGTCATTGGAACTTCTGATTTATAGCTGTTGATCAGAAGCACAGGTGGCAGACTGGACATGTGACTGGCTTCTGAAGGGGGTTGAGGACACCCTGCTGGTGTCTGAGAATGGCCTGGTATTATGTAGGAAACCCCCTGCCAGCCAACACACACATGCTGGCATTAGGCATAGGAACCTGTTAGTACTGAGTAAGCACAATGGAGTAGTATGTGCACACAGGTACCTTATGAGTAGCTATGAAATTTCATAATTAATTGAGTAAAGCAGAAAAAAGAATAATTAAACTTCTCTTACCTCCTCCAGAGACAAATAGTTACTCAAGATAGTCTACTAGGTTAGCTCCAGAGTGGTATAGACATTTCAAGGGTTTATGATGGCCAGACCTTGAAGACACCTCTCCATAGGAAACAGGAGATGGGACTTATCTAGCCCTGGAGAGATTTGTCTATATTCCACAAAGTTAGAGACTCAAAGACCATTCTGTTTCTAAAGAGATCCTTTTAGAAGTGAAGGAAGAGGGAACATACTTCTTACCCTTCACAGGCAGAGAAAAATCATCTTCATTTATTCTCACACAAGTGTGGTGGCAGCTGTTTAGACTTTGGTATGATGGGCAAAAGCATGAGACTACATGAAGCATGATGCTGCATAATGGTGGCTACTTCATGGAAGTTCATCAAGTTGAACTTTACACATCCTTATGGTTAAAGTCTTCTGACCATCCCAATGACTGCTGAGCACCTCTACCTCAGCAGGCCTCCTGCCATGTATTCTTATTTCTTTTCTGACTCCACACTCCCCGCATTTCCCTTTGGACACCTTCCTCTCCTTTATTTCTCCCAAACTCAATTTCCCTTGTATTATTATGCAAAGCAATTTGTTTTCTATTCACTACTAGGTCCTGGCACATCACAGACATTTGACTCCCAAATGCTTTAACAACTGCCAATATCCACTCCAGATCCCACACTATCTGCAGAGTAAAATGGGCAGACGCTTTGTAATTTCAGTCTTTTCTTCCTTTCCCACTAGGAGAAGGAAGAGAGAAGTAGAGATGTATTGTGCAAGGGCTGATATGAATTATTCTATCCTTCCCCTCCATACTCTCAGAAAGCAAGAATACCTATACACAGGTTTACTTTTAAATTATTATTTTTCTCTGATTTTTCATATTTCTTTCTTCTAAGAAATCTATTTTTATTCATGTCTTATCTGAAAATTGAGATACAGCTTACATTTGCCATCAAGTGATGACATGCCACTTTTACATATTAAACTAACAAAGATTTTTGGTATTGTGTGACCAGGAGTCAAAAATATATTGTCAGTAGCCAGCTAAATAGTAAGTTGACATTGATAACCACATTCAAGTTGAATTTTAACCTGTTTAGAGTCCTAATATTCTTAAATTCTCTTAAAAAATTGCACACCCAAAGAGCATAGAGCTAGAACTGTACCATGTGAAGTAAATATCAGCCACCGAGGAATGACCACATATAGATAAAGCTGTCTTTCTTATTGTCACTAATACAAGTACAAAATGACTGCCTGTCACTTGCCAGAAAATGCTGTCAAGAGGCTAGAGAAATTATCAGAGTTTTTGGAATAGATCATAGAATTTTCAAGGCTAGGAGAGGTTGGCATGACTCATCTGTGCTTCATGAAGGACTCTCACCAAGATGTTGACAATCAATCTGTCAAAACGCTCCTGTTGTCTTTCAGGAGAAGCTCTTTATCTTCCTTCAAAATAGAATTCAGTTAAGGAATGCAACAAAACTTATAAGTTTAACCAAGTAGGTAACACAGTCAAAACCTGACATGCCTTGATAAGCCTCAAATAAACCTATCTGCAACTGTCATCTGCTTGCTAAAGGAATCACAATCAGGAGTACATATTCTGGACATTACCATGTCTCCATGTTGATCTGTTATGGAAAAAACTGGAAAACTTGGACTGGATCACTGACGGAAGAACCAAGTGGCACTCGGAGGTCTTGGAGTGTTGAAGTTTTATTTTACACGGGCAGGCTCAGAGGGGAGTAACCTCCCAAGGTCTGAGCCTCAAATAAAGGCATGGGGAGCAATTTATATCCTTCTGCTTCCGTATCTGCAACATTTCTATGTGCACAGCAAGTAAGCAGCAAGCAAGGGAAAAGGGAGTTGGGAGAGTGAGTTCCTGGTGGAGCAAGGAGTAAAGGGGAGGAGGGAACTGGGAGTTTCTGCTGACTTTGCTAAAGAAGAGAAGCAGAAGGGAGCCACCTGGACTAGATTGCTGACCTTGTAGATATTTCCCTATCAGATCTACAGGGAATCTTCATTTTCAAAATGTGGGGAAGTCCTGGTCTCAGATTTCAATTGCAATACTAAAGAGAAAAAAGTAAGTATGTAGATGCATCATATTAGTCTGCTCAGACTGTCATAACAAAATTCCATAGACTGAGAGGTTTAAACAACAGAAATTAATTTTCTCACAGTTTTGGAGACTGGAAGTCCAAAATCAAGGTATCAGCAGGTTTGATTTCTTTTGTGGTCTCTCGGCTTGACTGTAGATGGCTGCCTTCTTGCTGTGTCCTCACACACCTTTACCCCATGTGCTCTCACCTCTGGTCTCTGTGTGTCCATATTCCATCTTCTTACAAGGACACCACCCTAATAACTCCTTTTTAACATAATCACCTCTTTAAAGGTCCTATCTCCAAATGCAGTTACATTCTGAGATACTGGGAGTTAGGGATTCAATACACAAATTTTGGGAGGACACGATTAAGCCCATAACATATAATGTATTGAAAGTTAGTGGGGAAAAGTGTAATGAACTATTACATAATAAACTATGTCCTTCATCCCATTTTACTCCAGTTTTATATAAACTGATTTTCCTAGAGTCTAAGCATCATCAAATGTAATGTCTCATGTCAAGTTAATTATTTGAACCCTACCCCATCTCCTCTAAGCGTTTCTCTATTTTCCAAAATTTCTCTCTGTGATATAATGAATCATAACAAATACATACTTGGTCACTCATAAGACCAAATATATATTACCCAGGTATATTTGGTCTTTATCCACAGTTCCTGAAAACACTGCAGTCTTAAAGGTGAAACAGGTGTTTTGTTACGTTAATGAGAGACTTTTAGATCCCCACCCAAGGGTTGGGGTGGAGGTTGAATCAGCCAATGGCCAATAATTTAGTCAATCATGACTATGCAATGAAGCCCTCACAAAACCCCAAAGAGTTTATCTCTTTCTGCTCTGCTCTCTCTGCTCTGCTCAGTTGGATCCTACTTCTTGTCTGGAGAGGCTTCTCTGCTTGGGGAACAGAACACCTCCATGTGCCATTGAACCAGGCCCCAAGTTCCACCAGAACAGAAGCTCTGATATTTGGGACTTTGCCCTGTGTATCTCTTCATCTGGCCGTTAACTTGTATCCTTTATGGTATCCTTTAAACTGGTAAACATGTTTTCCTGAGTTCTGTGAGCCACTTTAGCAAATTAATCGAACCTAAGGGGATCGTCATGGGGACCTCCAATCTGTAGTGGTAGGTCAGAAGCACAGGGAACTGCCTGGGGCTTGTGACTGGCATATGTAGTGGGGGTGGAGGGCAGTCTTGTAGGACAGAGCACTTGACCTGGGAATCTGGTGCTGTCTCCAGGCAGATAGTATCAGAATTGAGCTGAGTTCTCCAACACCCTGCTGGTGTTTGAGAACTGCTTGGTTTAAGTATGTGTGGGAAGACCCTCTCCCACATATTTACACATGTTGGAATTGGGTCCAGGTACCCGAATGAAGTTATACTACTATTACTGCAGTGTATAATATTGTTACTGTTGTACATATATGTAGGGAAAAAATACACCATTGCATTTGTTGTTGGATGAGTGGGAATCACACTCTTAGAAACATACATTGATTTTATAATTATTAAGTTATCTTTTTAAATAAATAAAATGAAATGTACTTAAGATCTGTTCTCTGAAAAAAATGTAGCTAAATTGACATACACAGTGTAGCTCAGGAAAAGAGCCAGGCCCTGGGCAAATCAAGAAAAGCTGGAAGCCGATTAGTATGGTCAGCTGGCAAAACGGGTTAAACAAAAACAAACCAGCTGAAGAGACTGAACATGCCAAGCTGTCACCTTCCTACCTCAGCTGCACTTTGGACAGGAATGTGGGACCCCATTCTGGTCCCATTCCTCTGGGAACAATTGGTTTTTGTTTTTGTTTTAGTAGGGGTTTATTTGGGTGGAGCCAAACTTCCTTGCAGTGGGTGTACGTCTGAATCATTATTCAGCTCTTTTGTCCTTAGCTGGGTTGCTTAGAAACCTCCCCATGCATGCATGCTTTAGGGCCCAACCAGAGAGTTTTGGACAGAGTATATGTGCAGAATGGGGTTCTCCTTTTCTGGAACTCTCCTTTTCAGGATATTCCCCTTTATTTTCCCTCTATTATAGTCCCTCCAAACTCTTCCTCTGGTTCTTTAAGCCAGTAGAATTGTAAATTTCTGTGCATAGGGTTTTTAACCACCCCTCCTAGGGCTTGTCCTCAAGCTAAAAATCTTTTAAAAATGGGAAGACTTACCCAGTGCAATTTCCCTCTTACAACTGTAGACCCAGTTTCCACCTGCAGTTAGTCTCCAACACCTTTAGGTAGTTTGTTTTTGCCCAGAGTTTATAGCTGTCACATGCAGGAAGATTGGACTAATAAAAGCTACTTCACACTTAATTTACAATTCTCTGTCAGAAGACAAAAGAAATGTGGACTCACTATTTTCAAGTATTCAGTGTTACTAAATACACAATGTGAAGAGGATCAAAATCTGTATAGAAATTGCTCAATCTTGCTTTTTTACAAAATATCCCAATTCTTTGAAGAATTGCTAATATTAAATGTGTTCATTTTTATTAATAGGCTAATGAAAAATGTCTATTGTCTTAATAGATTTAAAACAGTTAAGACGATTCATGTTTCTTGTATATATAAAAAGATATATTGTTAGTGATCAGTTATTTTCTACTTGGATTGACTTGACTAATTTAGGGTCTTAACATTTTATCATCAATAGCAGTCTGGGAAAGCATTACCACTGAAGTTTTTAAAATAAACATTATACAATGAGTAATATATACAACCATTGGAGCTATTTTCTTTGTTACTTTAATTGGAAAAGTATATTTAATTGGAAAAGGGTGTGATAAATCTTACCCAATAAACCTATCAGAAAAACAAAGCATTCTATATTATTCATTGCAATAGTCAGAATCAGTGGGGTCCAAAATAGTAGCTGTAAGAAGACAATACATATGGTAGAAATAGCAGAACGTGAACCAACCTTGAAGAGGCTAAGATGTCATCTCTCATTTTCCCGCAATTCAAAAACTTGCCTGCTATGTAATTATGCAAGTATAATATTACTAAGATTATGATTAAAGGACAACACTCATATTTTATATGAACAGTCATGCTGAATAAAGTAATGAACACTGCAGAAGTAAAAAGAGAAAGCTTAGTAGCAGAACACATTTCTTTTGAACACTCCACATTGCTGATGTAAGTGAGGTGATAGTGATTGAACCCCTTTTCCTGGCACTTATGATAATGACTCAGTGCTAGCCGACTGAGGGCCCTTTCTACAAAGGCTTCCATTTACTGGTTCTTGCAGCTTGTTAAATAATATTGTAATGTAGACTAGTGTGAATCTGCAGGAAAGTGATTACAGACTCAGGGGAAATGTCTTCCTTGGAAATTTTAACTAGTTGTCTGTATGAACAAGACCACATGACCAGCAGACTTTCAAACTACACTTGTCTGATTGTACAGTGTCAGTGCTGGGCTCTTTAAGGAAATGATGTGTTATTTGTCTAACACTTGGAAATATGCAAAACATGAGCTTCTGAAACTTTCTTCCTGTAGACACAGGCTTGGTCCACAAATTAATAACATTTTAGGAGAGACACTCAGCTTCTCTCTCATTTTCTGATACCTGGAAAATGACTCAAGTCCACAGATAATTTCTTTGATCTGCAAGTGGTTAAAAAAATGAAACAGTATTTATAAATACGGTGAGTTTTCTCTCAAAAATCTTTAAAGCATAAACAAAAACCCAGATTTCCATCTTCTCTTGAAATTTAGGGAATCTGGCAACCCAGCGTTCAAATTCCCACATTAAAACATTAGGGTGAACTGAGCATTTGCAGCTTAAAGGACCTGTGCTCCCCATCCAGCTCACTCCATCCATTTTCCTGACCTGCTCAGTCTTTAAAGGAATTGAGTTTGAGATCTGAGCATTATATAACTACACACATATTATCTTTCAATCATTATTCATCAGTGTATGTAAAAATGAAGTTACAGGTAAGGCCAAATGGTCTTTGAGAATCAGACCCAAATATAGGAGTTTATAGGAGTACCCACTTTGTAATCAAACCCCTACAGAGGATATGTAGGCTTTGCTAAAGTGACTTGTTAGCATACAAGCCCCAAACTATTTTTTTCCCGAATTCATCTATATACAGGTTCTTAGAGAGTAGTGAAATGCTTTTTCAATATAACTTATGTTTCTAAGATCTAGGAATCCACTATTTTTGCCAATGATATATTTCCCATATGAAGTGAAAATAGAAATGTCTGCAACCCCTAACTTAAGAGTGATGGGAAAATTTGGAGAAACTAAAAACAAGAACTAAAAGTTATCAGAACATCAATAAACTGAACTCATCAAGAGCATGAGTACAATCTGTATCAAAGTCATAACTTCCTGACCGACGTTGTGATGGAACAAACTACTAATGAGAATATGTATTTTTCACTTGCTCTCATTTAGTCATTAGGACAACCTTAGGACAGAGATTCTATTTGTTATCCATTACTGCATAAAAGATTACCCCCAAATTAGAAGCTTCAAACAACAGACTGATTAACCCTAAATAAGGCACAGGAACACCAATGTGATTACAAAACTAAAATGCTGATAGATACATTCCCTTACATTTATTCAGGTGGTAGCTTGTATAAAAATTCTCAATATATATATACACCCCTTTAAAAAATATATATATATGAGTTTTTGAATAGTAGCATTATACTACAAATAGAAATGTTTCCCACATTTTATTTCCTCTAGAAATAGACATGTTTCCCCACAACCACCACCACCCCCATTCTCAAAATGGCTGTGGATGCTCAACAAGCTGAAAGATTCATTGTTTGGTTTATTCCCTTCTTTCCCTTGCTTAATTTTTTCCTCAAATTCCCTCATTCCCTTTTCAAACAAAACTAATTTTAAAATATTGCTTGAATTTTATGAGCCCAGTTTTGCTGTTGGGATATTCTACATGAATGAGAAAATAAAATGTATTCTACTTTTACAGCAACACTTTGGAGGAAATTAAAACCACAGTATAACAATAAGCACAAACAACAAAAACCCTGATAAATTGCTATACAGGCTCTTCCATAATGCAAATTAAATAGTTTAGTGCAGGACACGTAGAACATCTGCTAACCCAAATTAAAATGAACAAGGAACTAAATTAGAATTGCTTTTTCCATCTAATCATATAGAGGACTAAATGTTCTGAGCCAGATATTTTCAATGTTTTAAGGCATGGCCTATTAGTGAGCTCAGTACAGTAAATTGAAGCAATAACTAAGTAGTATCCTGGGGACCTGAAGAAGTTAATGGCTGTGGCTACTTCAGTGTTTAATTAACAGCTGGGTAGAGTTCACCAGGCAACTCTAATTCAGTAATAACAACAAAAGGTACATATTTGCTCTAAATCCCAAGCCAGTATTGGCCATAGTTCTTTTTCTTGTGTTGAATTGTTTTATGCTTTCTTGCTGTAACTACTTGTTATCAAATTTATTGTCACAATATCCATAATGGAAAATAGAAAACAGAAAATAATTTTTTTAAACATCTCATTGTCAAAAATTTGTAAATGGTAACTTGAAAGCCTGGCAGAAAGAGACAGAATATAAAACCCATTTCTCTAAGGAGAACAGCCCATTGCTGGTCTGTCTCTTTTTGTGGGTCTCTCCACTGACTCATGTAATTATCACTGAGGATCACAAGATATGCTTGATCTTGGTGATCTGACTTTGAAACTTTTTTCACCATTAAAGTAAAAACAATATCCTGCATCTTTCAGTGCATGAAAACTGGAGAAAATCCTAAAAATGGGATTAGCATAACTCCAATTCAAAATTACATGAAAATGACTAAGTACTCATGTTTTTTACATTGCCAAAAATGAAATTAATGGTCTATAACAATAGGAATTTTTTTCAATTTTATGTAACAGGAAACTTAACTAAATAATTGTTTAAGCAAATTATGGTACCTATTTATTTTTGATTCTTCAAAGGAGCTGTCAAAGATCCCGTTCACTTTCTAGCATCTCTAGTGTGCAGTTGTCATCCTCATGAACACCTCTTGATATCAAGATAGCTCTTCTGTTCAAGTAGGTGGACAGCCAAATATGAGCAGGGAGGGGAAATGGGGACTTTAGCCAACTGTTTGTTTACATTCTACATATTCCATGTAACCTATTGTCTAGGGATGTGTGGAGTGAGAATGTAGATTATAGATCAGCTGAAACAGGCTACTTCCAATACGGAGGAAACGCTAATCCAAACTAGCCCCACAGCTCAATATGCTCTCATTACCATGATAATAACGACGTTTTGACCTGTCTTGCAGGGGACAACTTCCACCACAGTTCCAGTGAGAACCAAATATAGCCAAAAACTCCCCCTCTTGGTGTGAGGGTGGAGTAAACCTGAACTTGGAGAAGATACCACCTGTTCCCTTTGAAACTTATTCACACTTAGTGAACATTTATCTCCCTTTACATAAAAAAAGATCTCTGTTGTATCCTTGCTCAACTCTCTCAAGCCTGCCTGCAATCAGCTCTTGAACATGTACTTTTACTTCTCTTTAAACTCTTATTTCCAATAAATTGCTAAAGCTCAACTGCTTTTGTGTCCGTTCTTGAATTCTTTCTTGAAATAAGACCAAAAACCCAACTCTGGTAACACTCCTACCTTGCATCTAAACTCCAGGAAGGAATAATGAGAATGAAGACAGACAAGACATGTACCAGCTTAGTCAGACCTCCCTTGGAGAGCTTTCCTAAATATTCCACATGGTAGACATACAGTATCTGCTTGGCCAGAACTTTGTTGTATGTCATACATCCATCCCTAGCTTCAAGAGATCCCAATAAATCAAGTCTTAAAGCTATATACATTGCCATGAAAAATAAAATGGGGTTCTGTTAGTGAAGAAGAGAGAAACTTAAATCAGGCAGGCAACTACTATGATCTGCTAGATGGTCTGAAAGAAAGACTGGAGGATATCGTAATGAATGTAGAGGAGAAAGGCAAAGAGGTTAAAGCAATTGTAGAGAACATGATAAAGGAAGAACAGACAAAGGTGATCTGCCCAATAATTGATGTCTCTGAGGTAAAACTCAACAAATAGAAAAAGTCTTAAATAATAAAATACAGTAAAATTAAACGTAAGAACTGAATCTATAATTAGAACATATTGTTTACAGAAAAATTGATATGGGTCAAGATACAATATGGTTAAGTTATTGATCTTTAGGAATTAGAAATATTGTTCAGGCATTCAGGCAAAAAAAGTCATTTGTAAGAAAAAAAAAGTCAAGCTGGGCCTCAGACTTTGGTATAACAAACTTCAATGTCAGAAAGGAATGTTGTACAGTCTTCCAAGAGCTGAAAGAAAGAGGGACCCAATAATTATATCCAGACAAGATATCACTCAGTCACAAAGCAAAGCAACATTTTCAAAGACCAAAGAACTCAAAAGAATACAGCACCTATGAGCTCCTTATAAAAAAAATGTACTTGATCATGAAACCTAGCCAACCAAGAAATGACTCAAGATAAACAAGTAAAAACCCCTCAGGATTGGACAAGCCATGGTAAAAGAACTGGTAGTAATCACTGAATCTATTTAAGGATAAAATGAAGCATCAATAACCAGGGGAGTAAAAGAATATAAGCAACATAATCAAAAATGGGGAGTGGGGAGCCAGCAATAGCAGGTTGTCTATATTTTGTGCCTATTACTCTCGAGCTACTGCTGTAGGTGTTTCCCACTTAGTTTTCACAATATTCCTTTGGGATAGATAGTCACTGTTTTATCACACTTTTACAGAAGAGAAAATAGAAGCACAAAAATAAGCCATTTGCCCACGATAAACAGGTAGTAAATTGAAGAGCCGAGTCTCAGATTTAGGTATCAGAATCTAGTCTTAGAACTGATGCCACAATGCCTTCTTTTAGTGTGACCAAGGATCCTGGATTTAGCACTGACAGTCCTGAGTTCCAGTAAACCCTCAGTCCAAGGCAAACTGGGATGTTTCCTCACTCTATCAACCACCATTAAACCTCTTATCTTTCATAGTAGGAGAGCCTTTAATGCTAAAATGAAAACACAATTAAAAAAATAATGGTTTTCATAATCTTTTTATTTTGTTTTTATTTTTTATTTTGGTACCATTAATCTACAATTACATGAGGAACCTTATGTTTACTAGACTCCCCCATCACCAAGTCCCCTCCACATACCCCATTACAGTCACTGTCCATCAGTATAGTAAGATGCTATAGAATCACTACTTGTCTTCTCTGTGTTGTACAGCCCTCCCTGTGCCCCACCACCAATCTTTTGTCTTAATCTTATGGGATATAAGACACAATACATCTGAATGGTGAAGAAACATTTATCTAAAGTTGACAATTCAGTTTTTTTACTTGTATAAATATGTTTCTTTTTTTTTTTTAAAGAAAATGGAGCTTGGGTCTTTTTTTTAATTGAAGTATCATTGATATACAATCTTATCTTGGTTTCAAATACACAACACAGTGGTTCAACATTTATCCATGTTATCAAGTCATCACCCCCTCCAGTACAGTCACTGTCCATCAATGTAGTAAGATCTTGCAGAATCATTAACTGTATTCTCCATGCTGTACTACCATCCCCATTACCAACCTATATCGTGACTGCAAATTATGGTGCACCTTGATCCCCTTCCCCCTCTCCCATCTTCCAAACCCTCACCTTTGGTAGCCACTAGTCCCTTCTCAGTGCCTATTAGTCTACTGCTATTTTGCTCCTTCTGTTTTGCTTTGTTTTTATACTCCACAAATAAGTGAAATCATTTGGTATTTGTCATTTCTGTCTAGCTTATTTCACTGAACATAATACCCTCTAGATACATCCACATTGTTGCAAATGGGAGGACTTATTTTCTTTTTATGGCTGAATAATATTCCATTGTGTATATGGACCATATCTTCTTTATCCATTCATCTATTGATGACACTTAGGTTGCTTCCATATCTTGGCTATTGTAAATAGTACAGCAATAAACATAGGGGTGCAGATGTCTTTTTGAATCAGGGATCTTGTTTTCTTTGGGTAAATTCCTAGGAGTGGGATTCCTGGGTCAAATGGTATTTCTATTTTTAGTGTTTTGAGGAACCTCCATATTACTTTCCACAGCAGCTGAACCAATTTACATTCCTACTAACAGTGTAGAGGGGTTTCCATTTCTCCACATCCTTGCCAACACTTTTTATTTCTTGTCTTTTGGATAGTGGCCATCCTAACTGGCACCAAGTGATGTCTCATTGTGATTTTAATTTGCATTTCCCTCATGATTAGTGATGTGGATCTTTTCATGTGCCTATTGGCCATCTGTATTTCTTCTTTGAGGAAATGTCTGTTTAGATCCTCAGCCCATTTTTTAATTGGGTTTTTTGTTTTCTGGGTGTTGAGGCATATGAGTTCTCTGTATATTTTGGATGTTAACCCCTTATCAGATGAGTTGTTTACAAATACATTCTCCCATATTGTGGGATGCCTTTTTTTTCTGATGATGGTTTCCTTTGTTGTACAGAAGTATTTTAGTTTGATGCAGTCCCATTGTTCATTTTTTATTTTGTTTCCCTTGCCTAAAAGGGATGTGTTCAGGAAAAAGTTACTCATGTTTATGTTTAAGAGATTTTTGCCTGTTTTCTTATATGAGTTTTATGGTTTCATGACTTACATTCTGGTTTTTGATCCATTTCGAGTTTATTTTTGTGTATGGAGTTAGGCAATAATCCAGTTTCATTTCCTTACATATAGTTTTTCAGTTTTTCCAACACCAATTGTTTAAGAGGCTGTAATTTCCCCATTGTATATTCATAGCTCCTTTATTGTATGTTAATTGGCCATATATGCTTGGGTTTATATCTGGACTCTCTAGTCTGTTCTATTGATCTATGGGTCTGTTCTTGTGCCAATACCAAATTGTTTTGATTACTGTGGCTTTGTAGTAGAGCTTGAAGTCAGAGCTTGAAGTGATCACCCCAGCTTTGTTCTTCTTTCTCAGGATTGCTTTGGCTATTTGGGGTCTTTTGTGGTTCCATTCCATGTGAATTTTAGAACTAATTGTTCATTCATTGAAAATTGCTGCTGTTATTTTGATTGGGATTGCATTGAATCTGTAAATTGCTTTGGGCAGGATAGCCATTTTGACAATATTAATCCATGAGCATGGGATAGATTTCCACTTATTAGTGTCTTCTTTAATTTCTCTCATGAGTGTCTTGTAGTTTTCAGAGTACAGGTCTGTCACCTTTTTGGTTTATTCCCAGGTATTTTATTTTTCTTGATGCATTTGTAAATCGAGTTGTTTTTGTGATTTCTCTTTCTGTTAATTCATTGTTAGTATATAAGAATACAATAGATTTCTGTGTATTAATTTGGTTTCCTGCAACTTTGCTGAATCCAGTTATTAGTTCTAATAGCTTTTTGGAGGAGTCTTAGGTTTTTCTACATTTAGTATCATGACATATGCAAATAGTGAGAGTTTAACTTCTTTCTTACCAATTTGGATGCCTTTTATCTCTGTATGCTGTCTGATTGCTATGGCTAAGACCTCTAGCATATATTAAATAAAAGTGTTGAGAGTGGGGATCCTTGTCTTTTTCCCGATCTTAGAGGAAAAGCTTTCAGCTTTTTTTTATTAACAATGATTTTGGCTATGGGTTTGTCATATATGGCCTTTGTTATGTAGATGTATGTAACCTCTATACCCATTTTGTTAAGAGTTTTTATCATGAATGGATGTTGAATTTTGTTGAATGCTTTTTCAGCATCTATGGAGATGATCATGTGGTTTTTGTCCTTTTTGTTGATGTGATGTATGATATTGATTGATTTATGAATATTGTATCATCTTTGCATCCCTGGAATAAATGCTACTTGGTCATGATGGATGATATTTTTTATGTATTTTTTTATTCAGTTTGCTAAGATTTTGTTGAGGATTTTTGCATCTCTGTTCTTCAGGGACACTGGTCTATAATTTTCTTTTTTTGTGGTCTTTGGTTTTGGTATTAGAGTGATGTTGGCCTCATAATATGAGTTTGGAAGCATTCCCTCCCCTACAACTTTTTGGAAAACTTTAAGGGTATTAGCTTTTCTTCAAATGTTTGATAAAATTCAGCTGCAAAGCCATCTGGACCAGGGTTTTTGTTCTTAGGTAGTTTTTTGATTACCACTTCAATTTCATTGCTGGTAATTGGTCTGTTCAGATGCTCTGTTTCTTCCTGGGTCAGTCTTGGGAAGTTGTATTTTTCTAGAAAGTTGTCCATTTCTTCTAGGTTATCCAATTTATTGGCATATAATTTTTCATAGTATTATCTAATAATTCTTTGTATTTCTGAGGTATCCATTGTGATTATTCCTTGTTTCTGAATCTGTTTATGTGTGTACACTCTCTTATTTTCCTTGATAAGTCTGGCTAGGGATTTACCTATTTAGTTATTTTCTCAAAGAGCAAGCTCCTTATTTTATTGATTCTTTGTATTTTTTTATTCTTCTCAAGTTTATTTATTTCTGCTCTGATCTTTATTATGTCCCATCTTCTGCTGATTTTGAGCTTCATTTTTTTCTTCTTTTTCTATAATTGTGAGTTTAGATTGTTTCTTTGGGATTGTTCTTGTTTCTTGAGGTAAGCATGTATTGCTATGTACTTTCCTCTTAGAACTGCCTTTGTTGCATCCCACAGGATTTGGACTATTGAGTTGTTGTTTTCATTTGTCTCCATGTATTGCTTGATCTCTGTTTTAATTTGATCATTGGTCCACTGTTTATTTAGAAGCATGTTGTTTCGTCTACATGAGTTTGTAGGTTTTTTTTTGTTTTCTTCATGTAATTTATTTCTAGTTTCATACCACTGTGTTCTGAGAAGAAACTGCTTGATATAATTTCAATCTTTTTAAATTTATTGAGGCTCTTTTTGTGGCCTCTATAAATGTATCCTGTCTGGAAAACATACCATATACACTTGAGAAGAGCATATATCCTGCTGCTTTTGGGTGGAATGTTCTGTAGATATCGGTTCAGTCCATCTGATCTAATTATTGTTCAGTGCCCCTGTTACCTTACTTATTTTACATCTGGTTGATCTGTCTATTGATGTGAGTGGTGTATTAAAGTCTCCTAAAATGAATGTGTTGCAGTCTATTTCCCCCTTTAATTCTGTTAGTATTTGTTTTACATTTTAGGTGTTCCTATGTTGGGTTCATAGATGTTTATGTTTTTATACTGATCTCTTGTTAGACTGACTCTTTTATCATTATGTAATGTCCTTCTTTGTCTTTTGCTACTTTCTTTGTTTTGACATCTATTTTGTCTGATATAAGTTTTGCTCCTCCTGCTTTTTTCACCCTATGATTTGCATGAACTATTTCACTTTTAGTCTGAGTATGTCTTTGGTTCTGAAATGTTTCTTGTAGGCAGCATATAGTCTTATTTTTGTATCCATTCTGCCACTCTATGTCTTTCAGCTGGTGTATTCAGTCCATTTACATTTAAGGTGATTATTGATAGAGATGTACTTATTGTCATTTTATTAATTGTTTTCTGATTGTTTTTATATTTCCTATCTGTTCCTTGTTTTCCTCTCCTATACTCTTCTCTTATTATTTGATGTTTACTCTCTTTAGTGTTATGATTAGATTTTTCTTTCTCTTCCTTTCTCTCTCTCTCTCTCTCTCTGTTTCTTTGTCTTTCTTTCCCTTTCTTTCTTTTCTTCCCTTTATTCTTTCTTTCCTTCTTTCCTTTTCTCTCTCTCTGTATCCATTGTAGGCTTTAGATCTGTGGTTACCAAAACTTCAAGAATAGCTTCCTTGCCATATAACAGTCTATCTTAAATTGTTGATTATTCTATTCAAACACAATCTAGAAGTACTTCCCCCACCCCTTCTTCTTCTTCCTCCTCCAGTCTTTATGTATTAGGTGTCATATTCTGCACTTTTTATGTATCCCTTGACTGATTTTGCAAGAGTTGATTTAATTTCATACTTGTGTGGTAATTGGTCTACTATCTTTACTGTGGGTTTATTTTTACTAGTGAAAGCTATTTAGACTTAGGAACATTTCCATTTACAGCAGCCCCTTTAACATATCCTATAAGGCTGGTTTAGTGGTGGCAAATTCCTTCTGTTTCATTACATTAATTATATCATGCCACTACCTTCTGGCCTGTAAAGTTTCTGCTGAGATATCTGCTGATAGCCTGATAGGGTTTCCTTTATAAGTGATCTTTTTTCTCTCTCTGGCTGCTTTCAGTACTCTGTTTTTGTCCTTGATCTTTGCCATTTCAATTATATATCTTGGTGTTGTCTTCCTGGGGTTCCTTTTATTAGAGGCTCTCTGCATTTCCATGACCTGAGTGTCTATTTCCTTCCCCAGATTGAGCAACAATTATTTCTTCAAAGAGACTTTCTATCCCTTTGTCACCTTCTTCTCCTTCTGGTATCCCTATTATGTCAATATTGTTCTCTTTGGATTGGTCACACAGCTTTCTTATTATTCTTTCATTCCTAGAGATCCTTTTCTCTCTCTGTTTTTTAGCTTCATTGTTTTCTTGCTCCCTAGTTTCCAGATCATTTACAACTTCTTCAACCTGTGAAAGTCTATTAAATCCCTCCATTGTATGTTTCATTTCAGATTCTATATTCTTTAGCACTGAGTGGCTTTTTTGAAGGTCTTCTATTTTTTTTGTTGAGGTCCTTCCTGAGATCTTGAATAGTTTTCTGTAGATCCATGAGCAGGTTTATGACTATTACTTTGAAGTCTTTATCAAGAATATTGGTGATTTCAGTTTCCTTCAGCCCTCTTTCTGGTGTTTTGTCTTGCAGTTTCACTTGGAACAAATTCCTCTGCCTTCTCATTTTTTCAGTGTTTCCTATGGAGTAATCACTTTATGGAGGCAGCACCCTCTGATGCCCAGAAGCTCAAAACAGTTCACTTTTGAGTGTGGGAGCCCCAACTCTTGGTGTGCAGTAGGCAAGGCTCCTTTCTGTCTGGCTTGTAGTGATCTGTTTTCAGGCATGCTGTTGCTTCAGCTGCACCTTTGTGATAAGCGCAGAAGTCTCTGCTGGAGTTGCTGTGGGTGGGGCTGCCCTCTGCCTGGGCTGCAGCAGTGGCAAGGACTGCAGGGTTAATGGGGTGCACGTTGGTGTGTATGTCTGCCCAGGCCCATCGTGTGGGACTCAGCTCTCCTGGGGCTGGCTCTTGCAGGCAGTTTCCTGGCTAGGCAGAATTAGGGCCAAGAAAAGCTGGGAGGGTCTCCCTCTGTTTACCCAGCAGCAAAGTCTGACACCACTGCTGGGTCAAGTGGGCCACCCGCAGGATGCGTGTCACAGGGAGGGGCCTCCGGGCTGCATTGCCAGTGAGGGGGATGGAGAGCCTGGAGCTCCCAAGAGTTCCCAACCTGTTGGGCCCAGGGTGGGCTGGGTACGTATTGTCCACCTGCCCTGTCTCCTGAGCAGAGAGCTCTGTGTAACCCTTGCCCCTCTGGTCCCCTTCCCACTGCTGAGAACTTTCAAACTGCCCACTTTGCTTTTGACTCAGGGGGCCAGTAAAGCATGCCTGTTCTGCACAAGTGGCTGGGATCTCAGCCTCCCTGAGTGTTTTGCCTGTCTTTGTTGACCAGCCCCACTATTCACCAGGGCACCCACTAAACCCAGGTAATGTGGGTTTGTGTTCCTGGAGCAGACCTCCAGGACCAGGTGTTCAGCGTTCCTGGCTACCTCCCCATACCATTCCTCTTCCTCTTGCCTTTGGGCTGGGGTGGGAGAGGGCTTGGGTCCTACCAGATCACAGATTTGCCACTTTACCCTTTTCTGTGAGGTCTTCTCTTATTCCCCAGATGTAGGTAGTCAGATCTGCAGTCTTAAGGTCGTTTTCAGGTTTAGTTGTATATGCTGTATTGTGTATTATGTGTTTTGGGGGGGAGGTTTTCACCCTGACTTCTTTTGGGAGGTTTTCTACTCTGCCATCTTTTTCCCAGACTCTCAAATATGAGTTTCTGTATGATCACAGAGAAGGAAGTTTAAAGGTTACTCTGGTTTTAAATGTTAATCAATTTATTTATTTACAGAATCTAATTTAATTCTTCCTTAAGCATTTAAGTTCTGTTTGCAAATCTCATTATTCCACTATAAGTCTAGCAGATTTGAATTGTCACCTTATGGCTTTCAATTAATATTTGCTACATTTTCAAGCTTAGTTAATTAAACTCTTTTAAGTATTTTAAATTGGGTTTATAAATTTACTATATTGTCTTCAAGTCCTTCAATTGTCTGAATGACAAATCTTTCCAAGCAATTAAGTCATTCTTATGGATTAAATTACATAAAATTTAAAACATGGTGAAAATTAAGGTGTATTAGATGTTCTAATACTATTTAGAAACAGTAATATTTCTACTTAATTTGTATGTTTAAATCAACTATCTAAGTCTACATTATAAATTGTAATTACAAGCCTATCTTATTAATCTAAAAGGTCAAATTCTTGTTAATATTACAAATCTACAATTCTAAATATACGTAGATTCTTTAGCAAAAGAAGTTATTAATATGACATACTTTGGTGTCAACTTTTTATTAATTCTATAACTATGTGTATTAAAATGATATCTGGTTTGAATTTTGGGTATTCTGGTTTTCTGTAACAATTTTAGTCATAACACTTCAAAGATGTTCCATTTGATTCAACTAAAATTAACTCACTTTTTAATAGGTTCTGACTTTGTAAGTTACTTTTCTCTCTCTTCCTCTCATGAGATGTGTGTATTTGTGTGTATTTGTCTGACTGTATGTTGTGTGTGTACCTGGGTGTGTTTTTCCATGTGCTATGTGTGCACTTGTGTCTATGTACTTGTGTATGTGTGTGTGTGCACATGTATGACTGTGTACACATGTACTTTCAGGGGGTAGGGGGAAAGAATGACTCACAGTATTTTCAAAGAGAGCTGAAAAAAATGCTCACCAACAGTAACACCAGTTATTCTATGACAGTGAGATTTAGAGATTTATTGCTTTTTTGCTTTAAATTTTTCTGTATTGCTTGAGTAAGCAAGTGTCACTTTTAAGAGAAAAAATAAAATTTTTTTCTTTAAAATAATACTTTTTAAAAGGATAACTCTTGTCCTGATATGTAAAAATGTTTAGCCCACATTGTTAAATCAAAATTTAGGTTCAGAATAATACACATAGTGTTATCCCATTTTGGGGGAAAAAGTTGGATAAAAATTTGTGTGGTGTGACTATAGCTGGGTCTCAAAAGATAAACACTAAATATTAAGAATGTTTATCTCTGAGGTGGTGCTGGAATTGGGGTTGGAAGTACATAACATATAGCTGCCTAGAACAGTAACACTGACATATACAAAATAGTTTATTTTTGCTCATAAAAGTCCTGAGGTGGGCTGTCTAGGTTGGGTCACCATCAAGGCTCTGTATCCTTTCTAGCTTTGGTTCCACCATCTTTTGGGTGTGTCTTCCATACTACAGTCACAGGATTGTTGCTCTACCTCCAGGCATTGTCTCCAAATTCCAGCCAGGAAGAAGGTGGAAAGACAAAGAGAAAAAAATGTCAGATAAGTTTATCTCTTTTTCTCAGGGAGAAAACAGTTTTTCTAATAGTCTTTCTCAATAGACATAAATTTATATTTCATTGGCCAGAACTTTGTCATATGGCCATGTGGTTGCAAGGAAGTCAGGAAAACCTAGTTTTCAGTTGGCCTGTCGCTACCCCAAACATAATCAGAATTCTTTTACATTAAGGAAGAAAAGATATTTTCTATATATACTTTTGCACTATTTCCACTTTCATAGTAAGAATGTACTTATGTAGTATATGTGTGTGTGCTTAATTTAGAAAGAATTTATGCATACAATGAGTGGCAGAAGGGCATTCCAGTTAGAGAAAATAGTCTGATTGATGTAAAATATCTAAATATGTGGAAAATATTTCTAATATAATTGTATGTAATTATATACACTTTTCATTAAAAAGATGTATGGCTAAAGTGATCTAAACTATTATAATAAATTTCTTATGCAACATAATTCATTGCATTCAAGATTCAATGTTTAGAATAAGCTAACACAGAAATTCTTCATGTAGGGAAAAAAATCTGGGTTGATTGTTACTATGGCATTCACCACATCCAGGTAGATGGGAAACTAGTTGGAGAGAATCCTGCACCAGTGTGGGAAAAAAAAATTCTGACATCCACTTTATATTCAAATTACTTAAAAAAAACACATTTATTTGTAAATCCAAAA
Organism: Manis javanica; assembly: GCF_040802235.1. NCBI lineage: Eukaryota > Metazoa > Chordata > Mammalia > Pholidota > Manidae > Manis > Manis javanica. The sequence continues at coordinate 142,948,099 of NC_133158.1, forward strand.
TAGTAACATTAGATCAAACTTGAAAACAGCAAAAACTTACCCTCAAATCACTGCACAATTATTTTTAATTTTAAAAGATTCCCATCTTCCCAGTTGTTATCCTTCTGTGTACATGTTTCACCTATCTGTATTCTCAAATTACTTTCTACTTTGTAAATTGGAAACAATTATTACAGAGAGGAATTAATGCAAACATTTTTCCTAAATGCATAAACAAATAAAGAGATGAGATATAAAGCAGGAAGGTCTGAAAGAATAAATAGTACAATGTGTCACTTGTGAGCCTTTTTTGTTTTTCAAAATTCTGTTTGAGAATAGGTGACAGAGAATTTTTTGTGTTCTTAAAAAATATTCTCCTTTTGATGAAGAGTGTTTCCCATGCATTGGAAGGGGAGGTTTCAGAAGGCAAAGTTCTCCAAATAGATGGTGGGCTCTGATTAGAAGGAAGCAGCTGTAGGAGGAGAAGGAAGAGCAGCAGGTCCGGGTGAACCTCAGTGCCCTGGGGAAGGACTAGAGCCCAGAGCTGACAGGATGGCACTGAGGGTCTGAAGGATGAGTCAGAAGCCTGGGCTGGGTGCAACTCAGATGATGTGAGATGAAGGAAGGTCCTTATCTCAACTACTGACTTCTGGAGGGGAAGTAGTTCCCCTGTCTCTTGTGTTTGGGGAAAAGTAATCAATTGTAGAATATGGCACAAAGTAAGCAAGGATATTGGACAGAGAGAAAGTCCTATTCATTACAATAAATATTTTAAAGGTCTAGAAGTTAAAAGTGTAGAAAGCAATTAAACAGTATTTTCAACGTTTCTAGCAATGAACCTCGAATCCAGACATTTCAGCTCCTTTGTGGGCCCCTTGGTGCCTGCACAGAGCCCCTATTTGTTAAGTGTTCACTGAGCAGACACCACATGGCTGAGGAGGGGGCTGGTGGCCACAGCCTGATCGTCCTAGGAGATAACATTTGTATGAGACACCTTTCAGATCCAAAAGCTGGTTTTCTCTCTGTCATAATCTCCTTCCAGCATCCCAAGTCCAATTTCTCTGTCTTTACCATCTTCCAAACGGTTTTATGGAACTCTCCAACCTGCAACCCATGAGACCTCTTCTATTGCCAGCATTTTAATCCAGCATTTAAGATTTGTCTCTCCAGCATGGCACATCCCCTCTTCCTCACACCAATGATGTCACTAACTGTGCTGTTCCTTGCTCCTCACTGAGACACCTGCCATAACACTCGTCACACCAGGCTCTGACAGAATGGCACATCCAGCCTAACCACTGGCCTGGGTGCCAGCAGTCCTCCGGGCTGACAGCAAGCTTTTTTAAAAAACTAAAAATAACCAACTTCTCCAATTTCATTATTCTTCCTCTTTCCTAAACTTCAAAATAAACTATTAAAAAATAATGGCATATTTTACTAGGAGTATTCAACATATTGCCAGCATTTTGAATTCCAGTTATTATTTGTACATTCCACTGCAAAGTTACATCAATTCTGTTAAATATAATGGTTACTCAGGAGACTCTCTTCCATGGCTTTTCTCCTAATTCAGACCATTGATACGCCTCATGCAGGTTCACTGATCTGCCTTGCTCCTGAAGAGGACAGGAGCTCCAGGGCCTCTGTTATACCCAATGTGTCTGACTACCGTGCCCCAAGACATCTTCATGAAGCACAGATTAGATTATGAGAGTCTCATCATCAAAAACCTCTGATGAATTCCCATTGAAGAAGAATAAACAGCAGCTGCTTCTCAATTCCTGCCTCCCTCCACATGCCACATCTCCTTGGGCTTCTTTCGGCACTCATCTCCAGCCTGTTGTTCAAGGTATTCCTGATATACTGAGTGTTCACCAGCCACAGAAGTTTCCCTAGATACTCCTCCATACTCCAAGAAGTTTTTGAACCTCTTCACAATCTGTCTTGTGCTGACATGATACAAGTATTGGCCTCTTCCACAAGATGGAAACCTAGGGACCAGGTGCATTCATCCTCATTCATCCTCCTCACTCCCACTGCTTCTCGGATAATTAACCTGTATGGTCTCCAGTATAACAGGGGCATCACTAATTACACATGACCTTTGCACCCTCCTTCTTGTGGCAACAGTTAATTGGAACCAGTCCTCCAACATGAAGGAGAGAAGGCAGAACTTTCTCCACTGCTATAAACTGTCTCGTAAATTTTACATTAAAAAATCAAGGATCATTTCTCCAGAGCAATACATACTTATTACCTATGCTATTAAAAATGGATGATTCAATATTTTACATTTTATTCTAGATTTTCAGTAATCCTGGGGTTAATTTGATATCAATTGATAGAACGAGCACTATTACTGGAAGCTACGTATAAAATATTTATAAGTACAATCCTGTGGACTGAATTAGTCACAGGAGATTTGACTAAGATATATAGAATCTATCTTTACTGACCTTAGTAAGTAAGAGAGCCAAAGTACAGCTTCTCTTACAATTGGAACCTCTGTACTGAATCAGAATTGACCTATAGGAAAAATTGACCATTATTTAGACATTTCCATTCTGAAACCCCTTTCTGAATTAGAATAGATAAATTATATACTAGACAGTGCTAAAACAAGAAATACTTTAAACATGAAATTTAGCTTGCATACAACAGAGGATATGTTACTAGAAACAGATAAATGGAAGGGCAGTGTTTTGCATGTTCCTACTCTTTCCTCATCCAATTTTATTTTTTATAGGCACATTGTGTAGCTAGTTGTGCAGAGCAGAGTAAAATGCAGAATCCAATCACTTGGGCCAGAGAAATGGAAAATGTTAACTGTTTTTTCCACTTGGTTTCACTTCTGGTAGAGAAAAGGAATCAGCCAAGAAATCTAATACTAGTGCAGACTGAAGGGGATGCTGTTGAGAAAGGAATTAAGAAATGCCCTTCATGGAAAGCAATACGGATAGATTCCATGCTTTAAAATGGAAAAGAAAAAAGAAAATTTTAATACTCCAGCATTCTTCAATCTTTTCAAACCCTTTCTGTGAACTTGTTAGTCTAAAAGTCTATAGTACAGACCTGGACAGTTTTGCACAACCACAGCAAAGCAGACAGTGACCCATGGGGTGCCAACCGGGCATTGGTGGGAAGACCCAGGTGGGCGTGAGCTGCGAATAGACACAGCCCACATTGACCAGCTAATTCTCCCCTGCCTGTTTGCTCTGACTTTGTCAAAATAGGTCAGTATTGCAGCTGGATTCATTATAAACTAAGATGTAATTCAGAGAAAGGATCTGTACAGGATAAGAAGTAATTAAAGTCATTCTGTCCCTTTTATGTACATTTTACCATAGAAGTATTTTTTATTTTTTATTTTTTCCATCTTTTTTAAGGAATATGATTCAACATTAAAAGATCAGTTAAGTAAACTCTGGATATTATACAATGGAATGTTAATGGAGTAATTACAGTATATACTGGAATAATACACTATATATAGAGTATATACATATTAATATCAGTATATATAATGTTCACTATAATATAATTGAAATTTTATAAAGAGACAAAAATTCTTTGATATAATATAAATACAAAAGAAATAAGTACATACATAATATGATTTTGACTATGTAATAAAAAAACTCAGGAAAAAACAGTGGAAAGAAATACATAAAAATAGTTATAGTGATCATGTTTGGGTGACATTAAGAGTCATAGTTTTCTTCTATTTTCAAGCTGCAAATTCTCATTAATGAACACACATTATTTGTTAGTTGTAAAATGAGCTTAATAGTGTGGTCACAAATTCATTCATTGTATGATCAGATGTTTAGTGGAAATATGGCCTTTAAAAATTTCTTCGTAACTTCTTTGATCTCTTTAATAAGACCCCAACACAATGAATAAGAAGAAAAAGTTAAATTTTATTCCAATCTGATAAACATAGTCCAATCCAACTAATTAAACTACCTTTTTTATGTAACTTGGTTTTCTGCCTGAATGGCCAAAGTAAATGCTGTCTTTCAGAGCTCCATACCTTTCCTAGACTCTTCTCCAAGGCAGGCTGTGTGTCCACCAGCGAGATGTGTGGTTACATGAGCTTATAGCCAGGAGATGCAAACAAAGTTCTGGGAAATACATAGTGTCCTCTATATTCTCCATGGTTTAAGACTGAGTGGCTGGTTTCTACTGCTTTCTGCACTGACTCCCAGTGAGGTCCCACAGGGCATCCGGCTGCTGTCAGCCACCAGCATCTACTGCTAGTGTCACTTGATCTGTTCTCCTCAATTCAGTGAGGACAGTGGTGTCCCACACAGACTCGGCTCCTATTGACGTAGCCCAACAGTCAAACCAAGCCTTACAAAAAGCTAGCCCTAAGTCCAGATTTTTCAGTTACCGTTCAGAAACCATTGATTTCTCCTTACTGTTTATGTGCCTTGAAACAGAAAGACTGATGATTTCAATTTCTACGTTTTGTTCAACTTGCATCACTGTGACAGTCAGCATGTTAAAAAATGTTTTGCAAACTTATAAAAGAACAAAAAAGAAATGATTATACAGGAAATCAAAAAGCCATCAAATAACAAGATCTTGCTTCCAAAGGCTTTTTATTCTCTTCTGCAGGGCCCAAAAGAGGCAGTTAGCAGATCCTTCCTAGAAAATCAAGTACAGGCATTGATCTGGTGTTAGCTGTTAAACTTCTCCAGTGATTACCCTGTTTCAAACATGTTGCCCTAGAGATGCTCTGCTTTGAATCCTTGCTGGTGTATCTGTGCATAATGGGCATAAATGAGTGGTAGTGACATGGAGGATGTAAGGCAGCACCTTCCCGAGCCTGAGCACCAAACTAGGGGCTGTAGTCAGAGAGCAGGCAGCTCTGATATCTAAGGTGCAGATGAATTTATTGATCAGTCACAGTGTCTGCTCCAGGGGAGTGGGAATGGGAGGAGCAGGGCTGGCTAGCCCATTGTAGAGATGTTGGTCTGCATCAGTAGGACAGCACCAGTGCCTGGACTGTCTCCTGATGGTGTCCCAACAATCTGGGAACAGGTACATGTATATAGATTAACCATGTGCACGAGGGCATCATACTGAATGGCGATCCACCTAAAGTATTCACAGACCATGTGAAAAGTTTCAATTCAGCAGAACGGCCTGCCTGTTGGGAGTGCAGTTGGGACAGTAGCAAAGTTAGAGCACTGGCTGCCTGTTCGTCAGGCAGCAGGAACCTGCATCCTGGCAGATCAGCATCCTTTCCCAGAGATGCCTGTAAGTGGCTTTCGAGCACAGGTAAGCAGAGCTGTTGACAGGCATTTGTCTTCTGCCTGTGCAGGCTTGTTTCCATAAACTCTCTTCAAGAACAGTGTGCCAGGAAGGCCCCAGTAAGGGGGTGATACAGCTGTGCAGCCTTCAGCAACATGCAGGAGTGCCCCAGATGAGCAGGGAAGAAAAGAGAAAATGGATACACAAAGGAGATGTGAAAGAATGGCTTATCTGAGGAGTTGGTAGTGGCTGGGCACGGTGATATCGTGCACACGTGGGAGAGGTGAGAACATGAGACCAAGGACAGACAGCAAGCAGGGGCCTCTCGGTGAAAGGCCTTGCCTCACAGGCCTAGGATTTTTCATTGTATACTATGAATAATGAGGTATCATCAGAGAATTTTAAACAGAGAAATGACATTAACAGATTTGCATTTTCTGAAGATTACTCCAAGGCAAAAGGGAGAAGGACTGGAGAAGAAAGAGGCCAAAATGGCAAAGAAATAATCTAGAGAGGAAATGGTCAAGGCCTGAAAGGAGGCAGAGCTGAGATTGCAAGGGAAGAAGAAAGGGTGGGGAGGCGAGGTTAGCCAGAACTAGTGATGGATGAGATGTGGAGGCAAAGGAGGGTCCCAGACTTCTCCATTTTACAACTGATGAATAGGAACCAAGAAGACAGAGAAGGAATATGTTGTGGAGTGGGCAGGGGAGGAAGGCATTTCCATTTAGAGCTTATGAGACATTTAGGTGAACATCTCTAGTAGCCAGTAGTGCTCAGACATAGAAAAAATGAGAATTGGAGGACAGATTTTAAAGTCATAAACATATACAAGGTAGTTAAAGTCATGACCTTGCCTAGAGAGATGCAGAGGCTATGCCTGGAACCTAAGAATTTCCTCAAGTGACATGAGGAAATTAGGACTTTTACTGCAAATACATAGGTAGCACTTCCTTTATGACACCTTCACAGACTTCCCTAAATAAAAGTACAGCTTCCCACGTTATTAGTTTAGTAGGCGGTAACAAAATACCACAGTCTGCATGCTTAAAAACAGAAATTCATTTTATGACATTTATAAATTCTATTTTCTAATTCTGGAGACAAGAGGCCCAACTTGAAGGTGATGGCAGGTTTGGTGTCTTGAGGCCTCTCTCCTTGGCTTGCAGAGGGCTGCTGTGTTCTTGCTGTATCTTCACAGTCATGTCTGTGTGTGTCTGTGTCCTAAAATTGTCTTCTGATAAAGACACCGGTCATATTGGATTAGGGACCTCTCTAATGACCCCATCCCCACTTAATTCCCTCTTTAAAGCCCATATTTCTAAATATAGTCACATTCTAAGGTGCTGGGGGTTAGGACTACAACGTAAGAATTGGGGTGCGGCAGGAGGGGGACCTAATTTGGCTATATTAGGGTCAGGCTAACACTTCATCTCCCTGTTCCTCCCAGCACGCACTCAGGTTGTGAGCTAAGCCTCTGGCTACATGCCCTTTCCTGACAAGACTCAGAGCTCCATTCAGTCAGCAGCAATTCGTCATTCATCTGTGTCCCCAGGCACTGAACCATTACTGCTGGTTTCTAGAAGTTATCTGGAAGCTTGAACACACTCTAAATTCAAGGGGAAGCACCTCGTTAACAAAATACGTTTTTCCTGGAAGAGAAAGAGAGCACCCAAGGACAAATTCCAGCCCACAGATGTGTTTCGTTTGGTCACATTGTTTCATGAAATCAAGAGATTTTATTTTTTAAAAATTGGGCCATTGACTTCTCTTGAAAAATGTAGAGATCTGGCAATGTAAGGCTTTGTCCCTGTATAGTAATAATCCCTTTGGGCTTATTAGCAACTTCCCCTTTTATTTCTTTTTCTGATTTTTATTATGAATATTATGATGAGCCCTCATGTACCTATCACATAATGTCAGCAGTTATTAAAGTTTACCAGTCTTATTTCACCTATCCTTCTCCCTTTTTTTTCTGCTTTTTGGGGTATATACAATAAAATGTGCATATCAGTGTATAGCTTGATGAATTTTGACATGTGAATATTCTCATATAACCACACCCAGATCACGAGATGAAACATTCTTACTAATTCCCACTTTTTGCTTAAATATTTTAAAACAAATTTCAGACATTTTAGTATGCCTTTGTAACTGAAAGATTTTGCTTTTCACATAACCATTTTTCCATTATTACATCTTTAAAAATTAGCAACAATTCCTTAATAACATCTAAAACACAGTCTATATTCATATTTTCCTATCTCAAAACTGTCTCTCTATAGTTGGTTTATTTAAATCAATATTCAAAATTACTCTTTATATTTGATTATGTCCTTTAAAACCCTTTTTTAATATCATTTAATTGTTTAGTGAGCTGGGTCATTTGCCTATAGAATATCTCAGATTCAGAATTTGTTTGTTTCCTCATGGCATTATTTAATTAATTCTTCTAGCTTTCAGACTTCCTATAAACTGGTAGTTTGATCCAAAAAAAGCACTGTTCCTCCCTTTCCACAAAGGATGAGAATTTTCTATATCTGTGTAGAAACACAGTAGCCTGAACAGAGTAGCCCACATTTGATGGGTGAGCCCTTGACACAACTGAAGAACTGGATTTTCCAGCCTGCCTTGCAGCTACGTACAGTTCTGAAATAAGCTTTAGTGGATAGGAAGTAGAAGGAAGTGATGAAGTCAACTTATGGGCCATGTCCCTAAAGGGAAAGGAGTTCTCTCTCTCTCTCTCACTTAGTCAGACCTCAGACTCCTGCCTGGCAAGTGAATGCACCAATGAGTCTTTTCCACCATAAGCACGCAAGCAATATTCTAAACACAACAGAGCAAAAAAGATAGAATGAACCTGGATCCCCAATACCATATCAACCTCAGACTGCTTATGTTTAAACTAGCATGGAAGAGCTAAACTTCAGACTTAAGCCACTGTTAATTTGGGTCTTACGACAAAGCAAACAGATTCACCAACTAAGACATATCCCTTTTAACTCACCACACCAGCCAATGGGAGGAAAAGGATCCTAATAACCATATATACAGGAGAACTGTTTCTTTGAATGTCATTCTTCTTTAACCTGCTGAGTGTGTCTTCAATTATCTAATGAACAAAATACCAACAGCTGCTTGCAGGAATGGCATATGCATGAGCTCATGCTCAGGAATTTTCCTCACAAAGGCCAACCCTGCCACTGTTCAGTACCTACCTTTCCAACAGCATAGCAAACCCTAGCACCAGGATGATGCCATACCTCTGCTGGGGGGAAGTCAGTTTGGAGATGTAAAGAAGTCAGAGTACAAGGTAAGGAAGGAATTTATTAAAGCAAGAGTGTTAGGGAATGACAGGAAAGAATGATAAAGGAAGTTCATTGAACTGCTACTTAGCATGGGGCACATCCCCTGCTAACTCCTTAAGCTAGTGTCACCTGGCATTCAGTGTCCACTTGGATCTGCACAGTGTGGGAACTGAGCCCCTCTCACCCCAGGATTTGGGGGACCTGCAGAGCACTGGATGGACTGAGATTATGTTCTGTGAACTTCCTAGAGGCTAAGAAAGGAGACTTTCAGGCAGGCTACTAAAGAACATGACTGTAAGCTGCAGTTCCCTCTGGGCTACTGTCTTGCCAATGGGTTTGAGCCCGGGAAAGTCTGCTATGGATTCAATGTGACCAAAGAAATTGACAGCAAAACGTTCTTGACGTGAAAGGGATATACCCAACTTTACTTCCAGGTGGCAGGTCAGTTACTAAAATCCTGTTCACTCAGAGCACGTCTGTATGCAGCAAGCTGGTCTCTCCCCTTGCTTCTGGGCTCTTCTGTCTGCACAGCCATCCTCTGGGCCTCTGTCCTCAGCACTGCCACCACTCCAGCCTCTGCTCTGCTCTCCTGCAGCCTTGCAGCCCCACTACCGTGTTGCACCCAGAGCACTGGGTGGAGCTCTTTTTATAGAGTCAGTAGCCATATTCTATTGGAGAGGGGTAGCTGCAACTGGGTATGGGAAGAGGTGCACCACACAGAGATAGGAAACTGCAGACATATGAGATGGGTGAGTGGGCACAGTGAAGAAGACTGTTTTTGGAATGCTGTTCAGTTCACAATACTTTATATTTCTTTGGAAACTTTTGCTACATGGGGTTGGGCACCCAGCAGTCATGTCTATAGTACACAAACTTGTTCCCTTGAAATAGATTATGGGATTGATACCTAGCTCATGCTGAGCCAATAAGATCATTGGAAGAATCTGATTGGACTGAAAGTCACCCAGAATATGAATTGTTAGAGCTGAGTCACCTTAATGGCAGAATTCTAGAAAGAAGATCCCCTATATCTTAAAGCTTCCTGATTTCTGACATTCCAGAGGTTGAGGTTTTCACTAGCTCCTTTTATTTCATGTAATAACACAGCATCATCATAGTACCATTTTTAAAATGCAGTAATGCTACATAAATAAGTTGATCAATGAAACAATGAAATTCAGAAATAGACCCAAATGCATATGAAAATTTAATACATATGAGTATTTCAAAATTTGGTAGAGAAAAGAACTGTTCAATAGATGGAGTTGAGACAAATCATTCCTTTTACCAAAATAAATTTAAGAGAAATCAAATATATCAGTGAAAATAAATCTACAATTTATGCCAGGAGGATTTTCCTGGTTTATTTTCTTCCATGATTTCATTCAAGGTGTGATTTGGGAAGATGCCTTTCCTGGCAATGTACACATTTTGCAGCTGACTTCATGCTGGGTACAGATTTGAGGACTGGGATTATTTTAAGGGTTGAAGTTCTCAAACTGTTGCTCTGAAAAACTTAGAAATTTTTTAGCAATATGGTTACCCCCAAACTTAATTAACTTCTGATTTACTATGAGAATGCAGCCAGACTTTTTCCAGATACATTTTTTAATGTATACGCTTATCATTAACTTACTGGCCTCTCCATTCCTTTTCACCCACAGCTAGCTTCAGACCATTTGGAAGATGATACTCTTATTCTCATCTTTGCTGGTGAGTTTGCTCCTATTTTCTAGTTGTAGTTTCTTAGAAGAATGTACTGGGAAAAGGATTGGGGCACAGTCTTTGGTAAGGCTATTGTTTCACAGCCACCAAATATTTAAAACCCTATTAGTCTGGGGCACAGAAGCAGTTGGTTTTCTCATGCTTCAAAACAGAGTTGTCAGAACTTGGATTGCAGCCTACAACAGAAAGCACCTGTCTGTATCTCCAGACTGAGTCACATTCAGGTCAGATTATTATCATTAATTTTTGGAGGCAATACTACTTCACAGATGGTGGTATGTTCTTACAGGCACACAATATCTACTTGTCTTTTTGTGACACTAGCAGCCACTGAAGCTCAGTGCTTAGATTAAATAATTCATTAGGGATGTAAAAAATATTGATATTCAAATTCTATTCTTTCTTTAGTTATTTGATGGACTACTTCCATATAAAGCAACTTCACATCATTTACTATTTGGTTACCTAGTGTTAGTTTATATAGGAAAGCTAGGATTAATGCTTGTTTTCTTCTATTTATCAGTTTCCAAAATAGAGTTGGTTCCCTAGCATCCTCCAGTGATGACCAATTAGTTTTTCATATCAGAATGAAATCATGGATTTAAATATTTGTATGTTTTGATCCATTGCAGTTATTATTCTTAGTTATACTCAAATTATTCCATCTTTAGACAGTAGAAATCAATAACACCACCAATGTGATTACTGAAAAAAGTTACAAATTCTCTTGAATATGCTCTCTCCATTCTCACCCCACTTTGCAACTGTACTATATTTACATTGTCAGAGCATTCAGCTATTACATAATATTCTCTTCCTTACATCTGTCATTTAGTATTTGCTTCACATAGAAGTTATATGGACATCAGCAGTCATCTTGTCAATATCTCCTAAGTATTTTGCTTGTCTGAATTCCCTTCTCCAGTAAGCTCATAAAGAATACTATTCCCTGAGTTCTCACATGTTGATGACAGCTTGTATAGATATAAAATCCTTGCCTTGTAATTTCTTTCTTAAAGTATCCTAAATATGTTACTAAATTTTCTTCAAACATAAAGCATTGGTGTTGAAAAGTTTAAAGACAGTATTACTTTCTTCCTTGTAAAAATGACTTGGGCTTTTTCTTGTAAATGACTAAAGGATTTTTTATTTCCTCTTCTTTAAAGCCCAGTAATTTCACTAGAGTATATCTCAGTGATAGTCATTCTGGGTCATATTATCAGATAAACTGAGTGCCTTCTCAATATTTTATTTCATGTCTCATTTTATTTCAGTTTCTCAAGTTATAGATTTCAGGTTTTGTTACTTGGTTGGGGCATTTTTTGGCTATTCCTATTATATGGACATTGGATCTTCTCTGCCTGTCTTAACTGTTTCCCAAATACTTTTCATTTCCATCTTCTTTGTGATTTTTAAAATTCCCTTTCTCTTCATTGTTCTTTGAGATATTATTTTGTATTCTTTCTAGTTTTGCTTTGATTTCAGTTCTTCATTTCTTAATAACTTTCTTTTCTGAGTTTTATCACCTCAAGCAAATTCTGATTCATTTGTTATATCATTTTCTTGTGTTTTCTAGCTTGTTCAAAATATTATAATTCTTAATCTGCTCTATGAGAATGTCTTTTGGCATGTTTTCATCATCTATAGGAATATTGTTCTCTCTTTTCTTAACTTTGATGGAATTTGATCTCTACTTTTGTGTTGCTCAGTTTTTATGTCAAAGTCACTTTCCAGAGCATTTAGGAAGGGGATGTTGCTTTTAACAACTTTTTAGAGTTTAACTTTCTATCTAAACTTTGATCATTTTATATCCAAACCTTAAAATTCTAGAGTTATCCTGTTGTGTTTTTTCAAAGCATTCAAGAACATAACAGCTTATATATTGAAATCTCATGATTTTTTCCTCTTATTTCTATCCTACTATTAATATGAAAATTCTTTTCCTTTGGCCTTTGCTATCTGTGTCCTGCTAAACTTGGGTTCTATCCAAGATATTTCTGCTCTTTGGAGACTTTTGTCCTAGAAGGCAGTTTTACTTAAAGAATGTATGTGACCCAGATCATTCCAGCCTTTTCAGATTTTGACGCCCTCACAGAAAGACATGTAATATTGATACTAGACAAGAAAAAAAATAAAGGAAGATTAAGATACCAAAAATATTCATCTGAGGTAGAAAAAACATTAAGAAAAGTTCTCTGAGCAAAGTCCTTTCCTGGCTATTATAACAACTAACAAAAAAAGGTAAGAGAAATTCCCTAAAATTTCATGTGGAAAATATCATATTGGCTAATACTTTTCTTATGTTTTAAATAATAGAAACCATCTCTAGCTGAAACAAAGAAAGATAATTTATCACAAGGAAGAAGAGATGATTCAAATGGCCAAAGGGACGGATGGAGCCAGGCCAGGAATTCTTCCTATTCCAGCTTTCAACTCAGCTTCATTCTCTGAATCTGATTTTTTTCTCTTCTTTTACTACCAACCAGCTTGTGAACTTCCTGGTTCACAAGGTGGAAAGTGTCCACTGACATCTTCTGAATTTTCATCTCCTCTGCTACAGAGACAAGGCAGAATAAGCCTACATTTTCTTAGTCTTAACTTCAAGTGCCTGCAGAGGGAGTCTGATTGTCCCTACTTTGATTCAGGTTCCCTGAATTCATCACTGTGGCCGAGAGGGTGGGGCCAAGTAGTTAGAACGGGAAGGTACCACTATGATCAGATGACGGCATGGACTGAGCATGAGGATGAGCTGGGCGAGGCAGGCTAAGAGGGAAGAAGGGTCAGCTCCTGGAAAAGAGGGAGCCACACAGACAACGCAGGTATGAGACCCAGATTTCTATTTTCACCAATATCAGATACACATACTGTACACAAGACATCTGTGTAAGAAGAGTCAGGAGTAAGAAAAACTGGTTCAAAAACAAAGAAAATGAGTAATGACTAGATCTTGTCTAGTCTATCTCTAACATTATTTTCTGAAACAAAATCCAGATTGTGAGACATAAAATTGCTGCCTGGGAGATTAGAAGCAAGAAAAACAACATAAAAGAAAAACCTAAACTGAATGCTGAATTTTAAGGAGGATATATGTGTTTGCTGCTCACTATTTTGCTACTTTTTAAAGAAGTAAATTTAGACTCTCCAGGAAACTGAAGATGTGATAGCTGTATGCACTTCTGAACTACTTTGTTTAAAAGAACACAGGTTAGTTACTGAACTTAATAGAAGCAAAACAGACCAAATGAAAATGCATATTTTGGAAATGAATACCTTATAAACTAGGCTACTGGCTCCACTTGAGAAAGATTACCTGTTTGAAATAACTTTGGTCAGTGACAATATAACTGGCAGCAGTAGTGAGAAAGTTTGAATCCCTAACAGATTTTCAGAGGAATACAAGTTTCAGATCCTAGAATCAACTACTGTCAACTGTTACTGAGATTTTGTATTTATTGTTCTACTACTTTTTCATTTTTAAGATGAATAGAACAGTAAGTCCTCTTAGACTTTGGAAAGCAAAAATTTGAAGATAAAAAATCTCAGCTATTCTGTCATATTGTCGATAAAGTCTTCTTAGGAAAGATGCATATTACTCATACATGTAAATATCTATGGCACATAACATTTTAAAACAAAATGGGAGCTTAAAATACACACATCAATTTACATCATATAGAAATATATATAATTAATATAATTATACCTCAGATGGGCTTCTCTCATGCAAAAATTCCTCCAGAGAATGAATTGTATTTTCTTATTTTTGATGAAGAAAGTTGGCATTTGCTTCACCATTTTCAAAGGCAAGGAATCTTCCTGTACATGTACCTTTCTGGTGGGGGATGTTGAAAGTGGGGCAAGCTGTGTGTATTTGGGGGCAGGGAGGATATGGGAAATCTATGTACTGTCCTCTCAACTTTGCTGTGAACTTAAAAAACCAAAATCTTCCTGAAGCATATCTGGATCTTAAAATATCACTTGAGTCTTCTCTTAGATATGCAAGTTCCAGAATCTGTTATGCCTGATTGGCTGTCTGAATTGTCAAGGGAAAGCAGATGTCCTGTAGGTCCACCAGGGATAACACCCAAATTTACATCTGTATAAGCAATGACAACTGTATCATGCCTGCTTCCTAGTTATCACAATCAAGACACCAACAATTGTTAAATGCATCTCAGGTTCAGAGATATTTAAATGTTGGGGGGAACAGTTCAGCTTAGAAGCAACATAATTATATCAGATGTCTCTCTGATGAAAAAGATCATTTGAGCTGAAAGGTAAATGTTAGAAAGAACTGAGCCATATAAAAAGCTGGGATAAAAGCATTCTAGGCAGAGAGAACAGTAGCAAATTTCCAAAAGTAGAATAAACTTAGTGTGTTTAGCAGAAGGAAAGAAGATGAGCATGAGTGAGTCAAAAGGAGCCAGCAATTAGCAGTGTTGGGGCCGATGAAACCAAGTACTGAGTCCAGAACTGAGGCTGGTTTCAAACAGGGCAAAATGAGATTCTGTCCAAGAGTAAACACTACATATTGTATATTTATCTTTATGCAATTATTTTATTTGTCCTACACCTAAATATTGCTGAGGCAGCTACTTAACCAATGAGCTTTACTGAAACTGAATGTCACCTTATTTTTTAAAGTTTATTAAATAATTAGGCTCTACAAAAGTCTTAGGAAGGCCCAAGCAGCTTGAGAACATGAGACCTCTCACCCCTTGGATTTAGGTGGATGAGTATCATTTAGAACCATCATTTGTGGGGCAGCTTCATCCTAATTCCTTGCATGTATTTCTACTGAATGGATGTCAGAATTTGAGACTTCCTTGAACCTGAGGCCCAGAACAAATGGCCCTGACCACTGGGCCTGCCACATGCAGTCCTGCATAGTTTATGGCACATTGGCATGCAACTGAGGGGATAAGTTAGGGCTGAAATCCAGTCCAAATTCCACTGACCTGGCTGAGAGTCCTCACACTGGTGCCGATCAAAGTAGGATCTTTTTCTACTTTGTACAAAGTCCTCATATGACCTAGCTTTGGCCCATACCTTAATCCATCCCTTGCCTTTCTATATTTTATAAATATTATAATTTGTTGTTTTTATTAACACTTAATTTTCAGAGGGCTTTTGCCTTATCCTCTTGTCACATAAGACAATCTTATTGCTCTAATTTTATAGAGGAATGAACAAAGGATCAGTGAAACTAAAGGTTGGTCCAGGGTTCCTGAGGGTAGCAGAAGTGACTGTAGGTCACATCTTTAACTAGGATCTCACTCTACATCTCACTGCTTTGAATGTGATGAGTGAGGAGAACCACAGAGCTGGCTGAACTGATGCTCTGGGGACTTTTCTAATCAGAGAAAGTACTTCCCCTCCTTTTCTTTTTCATACCCACTTTCCTGTGGAGTCTGCATCTCTCCCTGTTTTTCAGCTTGTATTTATAAATAGAAGAACTGCATTAATACACAGGAATCTGTTGCATTCCTATACTAGCAACAAACTAGCAGAAAGATAAATCAGGAAAACAACTCCATTTATAATTGCATCAAAAAGAATAAAATACCTAGGAATAAACCTAACAAAGGAGGTAAAAGACCTAAACTCTGAAAACTATAAGACACTCATGAGAGAAATTAAAGAAGACACCAATAAAGGGAAATATATCTGCACTCATGGATAGGAAGATTAATATTGTCAAAATGGTCATCCTGCCCAAAGCAATTTACAGCTTCAATGCAATCCCTATCAAAATACCAATAGCATTCTTCAATGAGCTAGAACAAATAGTTCTAAAATTCATATGGAACCACAAAAAACCCCAAATAGCCAAAGCAATCCTGAGAAAGAAGAACAAAGGAGAACAATGTTATGTGCCCTGACTTCAAGCTCTGCTACAAAGCCACAGTAAGCAAAACAATTTGATACTGGCACAAGAAAAGACCCATATATCAATGGAACAGAATAGAGAGCCCAGACACAAATGCATGTATCTATGGTCAATTAATATATGATAAAGGAGCCACAAATACACAATGGGGGAAAAGACAGCCTCTTCAACAACTGGTGTTGGGAAAACTGGATGACTACATGTAAGAGAATGAAACTGGATCACTGCCTAACTCCATTCAGAAAAGTAAATTCAAGATGGATCAAAGACCCGAATGTAAGTCATGAAACCATAAAACTCTTAGAAGAAAACATAGGCAAAAATCTCTTGAATATAAACATGAGCAACTTTTTCCTAAACACATCTCCTCGGGCAAGGGAAACAAAAGCAAAAATGAATAAATGGGACTACATCAAACTAAAAACCTTCTGTACCCAAAGGACATCATCAGAACAAATAGACATCCTACAGTATGGGAGGATATATTTGTAAATGACATATCTGACAAGGGGTTAACATCCAAAATATAAAGGACTCACATACCTCAACAACCAAAAGCAAATAACCCAGTTAAAAAATGGACAGAGGACCTGAACAGACATTTCTCCAAAGATGAAATATAAATGGCCAACAGGCACATGAAAAGATGCTCCACATTAATCATCAAGGAAATGCAAATTAAAACCACAGTGAGGTTATCACCTCATGCCAGCTAGAATGGCCACTATCCAAAACACAAGAAATAACAATGCTGGCAAGGATGTGGAGAAAAGGGAACCCTCCTATACTGTTGGCAGGAACGTAAGTTGGTGCAACCACTGGGAAAGGTAGTATGGAAGTTCCTCAAAAAACTAAAAATAGAAATACCATTTGACCCAGGAATTCCACTCCTAGGAATTTACCCAAAGAAAACAAAATCCCTGATTCAAAGAGATTTATGCACCCCTATGTTTATTGTCACTCTATTTGCAATAGCCAAGATAAGGAAGCAACCTAAGTGCCCATCAATAGATGAATGGATAAAGAAAATGTGGTCAATATACACAAGGGAATATTATTCAGCCACATAAAGAAAATAAATTCTGCCATTTGCAACAATATGATGGATTTATGCTCAGTGAAATCAGCCAGGTGGAAAAAGACATATACCATATGATTACACTTATTTGTGAAATATAAAAACAAAGCAAAACAGAAGGAACAAAACAGTAGTAGACCCATAGACAGTAAGAAGTGATTAGTGGTTACTGAGGGGGAGGGGTTGGGACAGTGAGGGGAATAAAGGGGCACAAAAATTCTCAATCATAATATAAGTAGGTCATGGAAATGGTAGTACAGCATGGAGAATATAGTCCATGATTCTGTAACATCTTTCTACACTGCTAGATAGTAGTTACACTAGAGGGGGTGAGGATTTAATCATATGGGTAACTATTGAACCACTGTGCTGTACATTTGAAATCAATTAAGATTGTATATCAATGTTACTTTAATTTTAAAAAGAACAGCTGCTACAACCAATGAAGGTAGCTATTTTATTTCAAAAACAAATCACTAATTTCTTCCCTTCACATAAACTTTATATTTTTTCTCACAATTTTTTAAAGCCACAGAAGGGAAATGTGTTAAAGCAGAATAAAGATAATTTAATAGATTTGGATGTTTTTGTCTAAATAGGTCATTCTGGTATCTGTAATTGTTTTACAATATCTCTTTGGTTTCCATTGTGGAGCATCAGGAAGTCATTTCATCTCCAGTGGGTTTTCAATCTCTTCAGGCAACCCTGTGCCCAAATTATCCAGGCCTTTTTGGTTGAGAGCTGAAGACCTAAAGTTTGAATTCTCTCCAACTCATCCTAGAATCCTTTCCTAGGTGAAAGTTCAGAGAAATATCCTTAACCTCTTTTCTTAGATTGTTATCTCCTGCTTTGTCAGTAGGCAGGAACTCCCTCATTTTATCTTTCCTTTCAATTCTTTGTTAATTTAGGAGTCAGAATAGTATTAAGGCATTTGTTTCTAAAGCAGATGGAAATTCAACTATGATATAAAGTCAATACATCTTAAGGGGAATACGAGGGGGAAGAAAAATATTTGCTTTAAAACACTCACACGTACACACAAATATTTATAACAGATAAGGAGGAATACTCATTACAGTTACAGGCCCCATTTCTGTAACTGGTCATATGGTCATGACCAGTTTATAATTACCTTCTTCCACTACCCATTCTGTATTCCCTTTTGCCTTCAGCTAGCATCTCAGCTGGGTGTGGTTCTCTACTCATTGAAGTGACTCAAACCTTCATTCCTGAAGGATCTGGGCCATTGGTTGTCCTGCCTGGACAGGGCTGTTGTAGTTTTCCACTGACCTTAATCACAGGGTATGGGAATACTAAAAGCCTCCTAAAGGGACCGTATTCCAGACATACTCTTCTGTTGTCAAGTAGAAGAGCAGTTTCCCCTTGGTAATCAGGATCAATCACCCTACCCAGCATCAAAATACCCTCTTGCCTGTTGAGTCAGAGGCATGAGGAGTCCAAAGCAGCCCAGCACCAGTTATTGCAGCCCAGATTGAAGCACTTTCCCCTTTGGTCTAAGGTCTCTAAGCCAACAGAGCACAAGGTCATGGGAACAACAAAGCAAGAATTTTGCTAGTGAGTCACTAGGGATAATAGTAGGGTCATTCCCACTTCCACCCCTTGACTCATGAATCCTGGCTATGGGAGAAACAGCAACATATATTGGCTGCTGATTCAGCAGGTACATGGCCTGCTAAAGAAACTTGTCCCAATCCTGCAAGGAACTGCTCTCCAGCCGATGCTGTAACTGAGTCTTCAAAAGGCCATCCCCCGTTCTAGTAAGCCAGCTGCTTCCGGATGGTGAGGAACACGTAAGACCAGTGAATTCCCTGAGCCTGGTCCCATTGCTATACTTCTTTGCTGTGAATTGAGTTGCTTAATAAACAATATTGTATAGAATCCCATGATGGCACATAAGGCATTCTGTAAATCCACAGATGGTATTTTGGCAGACTGTGAGCATTGAAGGCAAGTCTCTATCCAGAGAAAGGATCTATTCCAGAAAGAACAAAATGCTGCCCCTTCCATGGTAGAAGTGGTCCAATAACCAACCTGCTTTGAGGTAGCTGGCTGGTCACTCTGGGGAATGGTGCCATATCTAGATCTCAGGGTTCGTCTCTGCTGCTGGCAGATTGAGAACTCAGCAGTGGCCACAGCCAGGTCAGCCTTGGTGAGCGAGGTCCTTGTTGCTGTTCCCAGATATTACCTCCCTCCCTACCGCCATGGCCACTTTGTTCATAAGCTCACTGGGTGATGACAGGCTGACTGGTATCTACGGAATGGATCATCCCATCTACTTGATTATTAAAATTCTCTTCGACTGAGGTTACCCTTTGGTGAGCATTCATATGGGACACAAATGTCTTTGTGCTTTTTGCCTATTCAGAGAGATCTATCCACTCAGCTTTTCCGAAAATTTCCTTGTCTCCAATAATGTTTCAATCATAGTCCTTCCAAGTCCCTGACCAGCTAGCCAAACCACTGGCCTCCTATTATGAATCAGTACACATTCACACATCTGGCCATTTCTCCTTCTAAGCAAAGTGAACAACCAGGTACAGTGCTTGAAATTCTGCTCTCAGAGAGATTTTCCTTCACCTTAAGGGATGTTCAAAAGGAGGCTGCAGTGTTATAGTTTCCACTTCCAGGCAGTGTCTGCATATTATGCAGAACCATCTGCAAACAAGACCCCGAGTCGGCTATTCCTCTTTTGACTAACCGAGTGTAGGGAACTCCCCCGGAGGCCACAAGTGCAGGCTAGGAGAGAGAAGGTAGTGTAGCAGAAGTGCGGACCATGGGTGTTTGGTCATGTAACTTATTTGTGTCTTCAGGGCCTATTTGGGTCTGATCATGTGTGTACCACTTCCATTTGATGACAGAGTGCTGCTGTGTACACCAACTTTATGGCTTGGTGGGTCAGATTACCCAGTTCATGATGGATGGTTCAGGTCACACAGTATTTGGGGGCTTACAGTCAAGCATTCATTCTCTACCAAGGCCCACTACCAGGCCAAGAGCTGTTTCTCAGAAGGAGAACAGTTATCTACAGAGGACGTCAGGGCTCTGCTCCAAAATCCTAAATGTCTGCCCTGCAAATCACCTACAGGGGTCTGTCAAAGACTCTAAACAGCACCCTTATCTGCGATTGACAGTTGAAGCAGCCTGGATCTGCTGCATCATATGGCCCAAGCAGCAGAGCAGCTTGCGCAGTGGCTTTGACCTGCTGCAGAACCATCTCTTTCCTAGGCACTACTCAAAACTAGCAGCTTTTTAGTCACTAGGTAAATGGGCCAAAGTAACTCACCTAAATGTGGAACATGTTGCCTCTAAAATCCAAAAAGGCCTACTAGGCATTGTGTCTCTTTCTTGGTTTTAGGAAGGGACAGATGCAGCAACTTATCCTTCACGTTAGAAGGGATATCTTGACATGCTCCACACCACTAGACCCCTACAAATTCCATAAAGGTTAGAAAAGGCCCCTGAATTTTTGTTGGACTTACGGCATGCAAATATCTTACTGATAAGTCTAGAGTACTTGCTATTTCTCACACACTAGATCCAATCAATATCACATCATTAATGTAATGAACCAGTGTGATATCTTGTGGAAGGGAAAGGTGATCTAGGTCTCTGCAAATTAAATTATGACAGAGGGCTGGAGAGAGCTGATCTACTCCAGAGGTAGGAAAATGAAGATATATTACTGGCTTTGCTAGCTGAAAGCAAGTTGCTCCTGATGATCTTTATTAACAGATATGGAGAAAAATGCATTTGCCAGATTGCTGCATACCAGGTAGTAGGGAATGTGTTAATTTGATCAAGCAAGGAAACCCCATCCTGTGAAGGAGCTGCAATTGGAGGCATCACCTGGTTAAACTTATGACAGTCCACAGTCATTCTCGAAGAACCACCTGTCTTCTGCACAGGACAAATAGGGGAGTTGAATGGGGACATGGTAGGAAGAATCACCACTTTTTTATCTTTCAAGATGTTGTTAGTGGCATTAATCTCTGCAGTCCCTCCAGGAATGTGGTATTGCTTTTGGTTTACTATTTTTCTACGTAAAGCCATTTCTAGTGGGTTCTACCTGGCCTTTCCCACCATAATAGCCCTCACTCCATAGCTCAGAGGACCACTGTGGGGGTTCTGCCAGCTGCTGAGTGTATCAAATACTTATGTACTCTAGAACTGGAGAAATACTGCAGGATAGGTTTGGACCCACTGGACCCACTGTGAGACAGACCTGAGCTAAGACTCCACCAATCACCTGACCTCTGTAAGCCCCTCCTCTGACTGATGAAACACAGTGACATCTTGGGTCTCCTGGACTAGTGTCAATTAAGAGCCAGTGTTCAATAGTCCCCAAAAGCTATGATTATTTCCTTTTTGCCCAGTACTGTGCTGCTCTGGCACAAACCACAGGTCCCTTTGGGGAAGGTTGGGAGAAAGATTAACAGCACAAAATTTCAGCAGTGTATGAGGGGCTGTCCTCAAGGGCACCTGGCTTCTCCTTAGTTCAGTGGGTCTGGGGCTGTAACTGGCTTAACCCTGCGAATTGGTTGAGGGGCCATGATTCTGTTTTATGATTCAAGTTAAACTTCTCTTCACTTGACCTAGAACTTTTGTGTTTATACAGCTAAAGTAAGAATTTAGGAGGCTTCCTATATTTCACTTCTGGGAGCACCATGGCTAACCATAGGTCTGCAGGAGAGAGACAATTCTGGCTGCTGATTGGCCCTCCTGGTACCCACCTTGCCTGGGTGATTAAGTGTTACCACTTGAACCTTGCCATCCATCATCCAGTTTTTCCCACAGCATTTAGGTTTCCCAATTCAGAGACCACAGATCCCCCTATAAGGTATGGTATAAAGAAAAAAACAATTACAGAGCTCTTCAAGGATGCTGAGGCTACCCTCAAAAGTTAATTCTGCACAATAGTGGTGAATGGTATGTCTTCTGGACCCTCCCAGTGTGGGTAAATAGGTCTTAAGCAACAAACCCACTCTTAACATTTCAGTCTCCCTAAGCCTGTGAATCCTCTCCTCTACATTAAACCAAGGCATTTCTGGCATTTCACCTTGCTTTGGGCTACATTTTGGTCCATGTTTCAGCCAACCAAACTGTTAGATCCCTTTCTAACTTTCCAAGATGCAACATTAAATGCTGAACCTCTGCTTAATAAGCCCATATCAATCAATCTGGCCCGATCCAACTTTATGTTCCTTCCACCATTAGCTCACACCTCAATATCCATTACCACAGATATTCCCTAGATTTCTGTCAGTATAGTTTCTGTCTTTCTAACCCACATCCATTTACCTCCATATAGAAATCCAGCTCTCAAATGCAGAAAAGGACCTAGAAAGCTACACAGCTAGGTGATAATAGTGGTTTATCCTGGAAGAGCAGTGGAATTTGTGTGTGGGGAGAAGGCCAGGTGGGGTGGGGATGCAAGGGAAGAAATGGTGTCAAGAAAGCCCTTCATACTTTCACTTTATTTGCATTGTTTGGATTGTTTTATCAGAATGTACTCAATACACTGTGTATTATGTGTGTAATTTAAAACAAATAAAAATTCAGCAAAATCCTCATTGGGGTAAATAAAATATTCCCATTTGTTGTACCAGAAAAAAAAATTCTTTTAAAAGAATGAAAACATCATGATAGCTGAAATGTCCTTCTTTTATTAAAAGAAGATCCTTAGGAGTATTTGTAGCTTACATTATAGACTACACGTTAAGGTAAAACACAGCAGCAGCCTTTTAGTTTAGAATTGATTATTCTACAGTTAATGTAGCTCTAGTAGTGGCTTTTAATTGTCCTTTGATTAGATACAGCTGGAAATACCTACTCATCTTGTCAGTAAGAACTAGGAGGGCAAAGGGCAGGAGTTTAATGGACAGCCTTCTTCATAAGCTAGTTTTTGAGAAAGGTTTTTTCTTTTTTGCATACTCCTGAGGTGGAATAAATTTTTCACAGACAGGCCTAGAGGCTCTTGGGAAATAAAGTATGCTATTTTGCTTATAAAGACAAAAATAATAAAGTTATATAACACTTTTTGGATACTTAATATGTGTCAGACTCTGTGTGAAGAGCTTTACATGCATTAGCTTATTTAATCCTGACACCACTTTCAAAAGGCAGTATAATTGCCCCTGTTTTCAGACTAGGAAGAGGTGAGCTAAATGGCTCAAGGTCACACAGCAGTAAGTGGTCAAGCTGCAATTCAGAAGTCTGATCCAAGGTCCTGGCTATTTCCCTTAACCCATGAGAAATGGGTCCTGCTAGCAGGAAGCCAGTCTCTAACCTCAAGAACAGGAGCACAATGCTGGGTGGGAGGGGTAGAGAGCAATGATGGAATTCAATTACATCTATTTCTATCTGTTGCTTTCCACATGGTGGATCTGGTCTTACTCAGGCCCTGTGTCAGCATCCAGGAGAAAGGCCAGCCCTCGAGTGCATTCTTTATGTTATTACAGTGAGAAATTCCTCAGGCACCAAACAAGATGAGCGTTTTCATCTATCAAGGTTCCCTAACCAAGACCAACAGGAAAAATGAGGTGCCTCACACAAAAAAATCAATTATGTTTTACCAATTGGGGGGTGCCTACTAAGCAGGATAAAAAGGATATTGAGTATATCTATAGTACTATAGCCTCATTTGATAATTGAGGGCCAAGAGAGGAAAGTGATTTATTTATGAACTTTCTACCAGTGAGGGTGTAGCTGGGAGTAGAGGCCTTATCTCCTGGCTTCTCACGCAGGGATCTTTTCCACCATGCGTCACAGTGAAGGCCTCCGGTCCTCTGGTAGAGATAATGCAGTGGGGTTAACAAAAGTGTGAGCTCCAGAGGAAATAAACTAGGTGGCCAGGCTGGTGGTGGAAACACAAAGAACAGGAAATCATGCAGGATCATGGAGGATCAAAACGCACCATGTCAAAGTCAGAAACACAGGATGGGGTCACTCATTCAGCAGCACACCCTGCCTGCCAGGGCGGGACCACCGTGTGAAAGAATGAAAACAGTACCAGCTGGCATAGCTGAAAAGCTACAAAACAGGTAGAAAGAAATGCACTTACTGGAAAAGGTTTAAATGAAGACAGGCAGTTCTTAGGAAGATTTCCCAGACCTGGAGAAAGGAATAGACAAGGAGGAGTGAGTTAGGAGAGGAGCATTAGAGGAGCCTAATGGAAAATGCCTTGGGCTCTGTCCAGAGCTGAAGTCAACCTAAGGTCATTGCTGGGCCAGGACTGCAGCTGGGATGGAAACACTACTGGGGTTTCCAGGGACTCTGAGGAAAACAGTTTTGACTTGGGGTTATAGGAGGAATCAAAAACTGAAATGCCTCCAGGGGCTAGAGGGACAAATAGATGAAGTGAGCTGGGTGAATAGAGGCCTTTGCCCACCACTCCTTTCCATCTACCCCTCCACCCAAAATAAAACACAACCAAAAACTACTTATTTTAAAGAAGACACATTTCTACGTTGTCACTAATTTTGAGCCTCATGTCCTCGTTGATAGCTCACTTGGGAGTGGTGGAAGCTGGGGCAAATAGAGGACAACTGTCCCACCTAAAGCAGCTGCTGTTCAGTTCCAGCAAGTTTCTGGTCTGCCAGAACGCTAACTCAATATTGCTAGCTTTCCAATTTCCCAAGAGACACTAGAAATTTAGACCTTTACATGTAACCTCCTGAGTTTTAACTGTTAGCAACACATTCCTATATTTTAAATCAGTGTGGACAAGGAAGGTCTGTGACCAAGTGGTGCACACCAGTCTGCAAGTTCTACTTAGATAGGAGGAGGATGGGGGTTTATCTAAGGATCAAAGGAAACAGGGCCTGCTTCCCTTCAGGGCCCTGAGACAGATCTCCAGCTTGGATAAAGATTAATATAGGTACAAATCCCTTATTGAGGTCTAAACCCCTTCCTTTGTTTCCAGAGACAGAGGCTTTCAGATATTTGATTTTTCAGATTTAGCCAGTCTAATGCAGTTTGCCAGAAGAACACTAAGGCAGTGCACCATTAACAAATACATTCATTTTTCTGCAGCAAAGCATATAATCAGAAATCAAATGAGATAAATAGAGCATATAAATAATGTCACATAAATTCTAGTCAAGTTTTGCCATCAAATGAAAAAAGTTGCAAACTTACAAAATACATTAAGTTTTCAAAGTCATTGGGATTTCAGAATTATTAATAGGTGATTTTGGACTTAATATGAGGGTAAGTCAGAATCCAAGAGTACTACATACACACTCAATTAATTGATTTATATCAAATTTGTGTCTTACAACTTCCATGCTTTGGAAAACATTTGTGTATCTTTGCTAACTGGGGACCCTGCTCTGTCCCCTTTGATTTGAGGGGAGAGTTAGTTGCCCTTTACCACTGTCCCCCTAGCTGGGGCAAGCCCTTTCCTTAATGCCCCGGCATAGCTGAGACAGGCTAGCTGCTCTTAGAACTGACTCCTCTCAGAGATGCCACCTCCATGCAAACCCCGCCTTGAATGCCTCCCTGTTCAGCTCCCATCTATCTTGGTCCATGCCAAACTCAAGATCCATGCAAAAGTCTGAACAAGGGCTCAAAGGGCTCAAAATTTTCTCCTTCCTCTCCAGTCCCTGCCCCTCCTCCATCCTGAAGTTTTGTACCCAAGTAATTTACAATAACTGCTCAGGGATTGCCAGTGGACTTTCCTTCTCAAAATATCCCCAGCCTAACCCTCAGGACTGTGGTTATTCTGAGCTCCACCCCTCCCACCCCTTACGACAATAACGACTTAACAGGATTCAACATCAGTACCTTCTGGGTTACTGAATTTCAGTGAGTGTATCCATAGTCCACTCTGTGCACACTGGATCAAGTCCAGGCCATCCTTCAGTGTCCTGGAGGAAGATCAAATGTGCCTATTTCCCCTGCAGCTTTAGGGGTTCTGCTCTTGATTCTCTGTGCATTACTCCACAAGAACATAAACACATCTCCAGCAATAAAAACCAAACAGAGCACAATCTAAAACCAAATATGGAAAATAACCCTTTTCCTGTGGAAGATACAAATTTGCAGGGTCTTGGCTTTGCTAAAGTACCACTCTGTGGCAAGACACACTGGATTCACATTACAAAAAAAAAAGCACCAGGCTTAGCTTCTCAACCTAAGCATCTCTACTCTGGTGACTTTGGTTTCTGCCAGCAACACTACTTTTGTGTCTCGAGGTAGGGGCATTCCAAAACAACATACGCAAGGCAAGCAGAAGTCTCTTCTTCCAGTGAGGATTACTGTTGAAGGTCTTTATCATAAAAGAGTTTCTCCCATTTCTGGGCTACCAAAGGTTTATAAAGTTTAGGGTACAATCTCAACACACAGTTGTGTGTGTGTGTGTGTGTGTGTGTGCACTATACTATAATTAGTAAGTACTCTGTGGGATGATACATGATAATGTGTGATTATCCTATTACCCAATAATCCTCAAAAATCTTTCACCCAATAATTTTAGTATCTGTTAATGATCCTGACTGAATTATCACAATGGTGGTTGCAAAATGGTGACATTTCTAATTCTATAACTTTTTCTACATTTATTAGCCAGCAGCCTTTGAAAGAAGAAAGCTTGTCTCCATCATCATCTTTATTTTTAGTGTTATTATAGACTCATGTGTTCTTTTCTGACTCAAGATAATATAATCCATTGCAATCATTATTATTTTTGTTCAATTTATCAAATTCGGCTAGCAGAAACAACTTTCACCTAGCTCCTGTATCCTTTTAACATATCCCCATTAATTCTGAGCATTATGTCACTTTTGTGCACAAGATGTTTCCAACTCACTATTTTTCCTGTATCCTAGACTTTTAATCAGTCATTTCTCCAAAAACCCTGGATTCTTTTCAGTGAAGAAGAGTAATAAGAAATCATCATTCATGTAAGGAAGTGCCCACTGTGATTGGAATATTATTGCTTCTAGACTTTTTCAGGAGATGGAGCTACAAAATAAAAGTTTTAAAGAACCATGAGTTAATAACAATACCTGCAATTGAAATCAAATCAAATTTTAGAAAACATGGTTCTTCCTACCCTCCTATCCAACTGGTATCTTCCTTCTCCTATAATGAGAAAAAAACCCTCTAGTTTCCAACGATTTTCTCTAACCTACCATACATACAAAATAATTTCAGAATTTTTTCACTGATAACATTTAAAGAAAAACGTATTAAGAAAACATGAATACTTTTTGCAATTCTTTCTGTAGTTAAAATGCATTCTATTAAGGTAATATTGTGCTCAACAGTTAGTTGAATGCATTCTTTCTTCTGACTGGTTATGGCATCAATTTGATAGTGACGTTAGTTTGGTGAATTTGTGGCAGTTTGTGTTCTACATTAGGGTTTATTTTTAATTTTTTTATTTAATATACAAACTGCATGGTTCAAAAGTCAAAACTGCATGAAGAGGTAAAACAGAAGTTGCACCTTTTTTATTTCAACATTTTCATTAGTTTCTGGTTTATCCTATGTAGTTCTTTTTTAAATAAATCAATTCTATATACATAGTCTTATTCCCCCTTTTAATAAAAATGCTTATATTATAAATATGTACTTTCACACCTTGTTTTTCTTCATGTAACAAAATAGTCCTTGAAAACACTCCATATGAGTTCAGAGAGATCTTTGCTGCACACCTTTATACTGTTTGGATACACCATCATTTTGAGGTAGAGCAGGAACACGGGACAAGCATCATGATTAATTTTTCCTGCCTATGATGAAAAACGCTGAGATACAAATAATATAGTAAGGACAGGAGGGACTCCATCTTAAGGCTAAGGCTCCATTTTAAAAACCAGGTTGTTAGGAGGTAAGAGTCTTAACATTTTATGGTAATTAGCCAACAAAGGACCCTATCTTAAGATATGGCAAGCAATCCTAAATGATATGTTTTCATTGCTTGAGGGCAACCATTATCTTGGAGAAGAAAAGGACTAATAAATTCCTTGTGTTATGTTTAGAGGACTGATCATGCTAATGTCTCTATAACCAGAGAAAGACATCATGAGACTACAGTTAGCTTTGCTCCCTTGGGCCTTTACCCCATTCTTGAAATTCTTAAAAACCCTATCTTAAGCCTTTAAGTGAACCTCTTCTCTGAGGTTGCCTGCACTTCGCTTACTTCAAGTATGTACTTTGCCTTAAATAAAGCCTTCTTGCTGTTCAACCACTGCCATTTTGTCTCCACACTCTTCCAAGCTTCTCGGGAGATTTTAATAAGAGACCCCTTTTCCCAGTGGTAAGCATCTTTGTTACTTCACTATTTCATTCACCTTTATAGACTTAAGCACAACTCTTCACTCTGTTCTACTTCAGACAAGTAGGGAAGGGCTACTAAGATCTCTGATTTGGGTTTGCAAGTTCCTGTTGCCTGGGCAACCCAGATGAGACTACCGTTGTATGATCATGCTCTTTAGTATCCTGCCTGAAAATTTTTCTTTGCTTTGGGGAAGTTCTCAGAACATAATCTCACTCCATCCAGTGCTCTGCAGCAATTGCAAATCTTGGGATAGGAAGGACTTAATTCCTATGCTGTGCAGATTCAAGCAGACACTGGACTCCAGGTGACCCTGGCTTCAGGAGTTGGCAAGGGATTTGCCCTATGCAAAGCGGAGTTCAGTGAAATTCCCTTTTCTCCCTTTGTTCTTCTTTGCGCTCTACTGCTTGGACAGCTGCTGCCATTCACTACCATTCTTGCTTTAATGAATTCCTTCCTTCTTTCCTTACCTACACTTAACAGAACTGTTCGTAAATTCTTTCTCAGAGTTAAGAATTCTCCCCAATTCGGGTTGAGGTTTCACCTAGTGTGCAGGGAGAGACCTCCCCAGATGCAGCTGCCTGGCAACAATTTCATCAACTAGTTTTGTATATCTACTACGGACAGTTTTGGAAATTTTGGTTTCATAGGGAATTATTTATTTCAGTTAGGTTTTCAAATGTATTTGCATGATGGGTAAATCTCTTTTGAAGTCTCTTAAACTTTTAAAAATTTCTTCTGTTTTAATGTTTGTTTCTCCTTTTCATTACTTTTTTTAAATCTTTTTTTTTTTCTTTTCTTGATTAGAGTAGCTGGCTGTTTGTCTATTTAGTTTAGTTTTTCCAAAGATTTATTTACAAATTCTTCCTTTTTTCCAATAATTAATTTCTGCTTTTTAACCTTTATTCATTTCTTCTTCCTGCTTTCTTTTGGTTTCTTTAACTGTTCTCTTTCTGGGTCTGGAGTTAAAATTTTAGTTAATTTATTTTCATTCCATTTTGCCTGATAAAATTATTTTAGGCTACTGATTTTCCTCCTATCAGTGCTTTAGTATTTCCTCTATCCCCTGATTTTCCTTTAAAATAGGTTAGATCTAGAAGCCTGGTTAGATTTGTATGCAAGAATACTTCACTGATGGTGCTATTTTCTTCAAATTACATCACACCCAAGGCTCACACATTATCAGTTGTCCCAGTTTATTGTTGTTAAAACTGATCACTGGGTTCCAGTGGTGTCAGCCAGTTTTCTCCATTTTAAAGTTCCCTATCAAGATTTTCCCTAATAGTTTTAGTAGCAGTAGCCTTAGGTAATAATTTCCTAGATAGTCTTTACTTCATTAGAGGATACAAAATGGTGACAGTCTATTCTATCATCGCTTCTTTATTCATTAGCTGCAATTCATCTGCAAAAAAGAACTTATCCTCATTAATTATTTTCTTTATACAGGAAAGGTAGGACACTTGATTTTTCACCCTTTATTATCAATGTTTAGTATGGTGACTTGGTAATTTAGCAATCTCCAATGGTAACCAAATATGTGTTTTAAAGCATCATCATGAACTCACAAATTTGTATATATATTTGATGTTTCAATTCATTGCAGTTATTATTGTTTTTACTTAACTCTTTTTATTTTGTACTTTATCTCTTTTCTCTTACTGTGAAAACCTCAATTTCTAATAGCATTAACATAATTATTTATTTGCTTTTTTCCACTACATCACGTTACTATTAGTACTACAATTAGACAACCGAATGTGGTGTAAAATTTCTTTATAGTTTTTTTTTCTCTAGAATATACCCTACTAGGGATGTACTATATTTTAAAATAAGGGAATTATTTTCTCTACAAAGTTATGGCACCAAACTGATAGATGGTTACTACATTCGTTTCCGATTTTAGGGATTTATTTTACCTGTTTTCTAATTACATAAACTGCGATATGGTTCTGAAGCCAAACTATATAAGATGCATCCACAGAATGTTTTCTTCTGTCCCCTTCATCCTGCACTCTCTCTCCCAGTACAGGAAACCATTTTTGTTAGTTTTTGATATATCATTTCATTGTTACTTTTTTTTTTTTTTGGTATCATTAACCTACACTTACATGAAGAACATTATGTTTACTAGGCTACCCCCTTCACCAAGTCCCCCCCCCTCCACAAACCCCTTCACAGTCACTGTCCATTTGTGTAGTAAGATGCTGTAAAATCACTACTTGTCTTCTCTGTGTAGCACAGCCCTCCCCGTGCCCTCCCCACACTATACATGCTAATCGTAATGCCCCCTTTCTTCTTCCCCGCCCTTATCCCTCCCTTCCCACCCATTCTCCCCAGTCCCTTTCCCTTTGGTAACTATTACTCCATTCTTGGGTTCTGTGATTCTGCTGCTGTTTTGTTCCTTCAGTTTCCTTTGTTCTTATACTCCACATATGAGTGAAAACATTTGGTACTTGTCTTTCCCTGCCTGGCTTATTTCACTGAGCATAATACCCTCTAGCTCCATCCATGTTGTTGCAAATGGTAGGATCTGTTTTTTTCTTATGGCTGAGTAATATTCCATTGTGTATATGTACCACATCTTCTTTATCCATTCATCTACTGATGAACATTTAGGTTGCTTCCATATCTTGGCTATTGTAAATAGGGCAGTGATAAACATAGGGGTGCATCTGTCTTTTTCAAACTGGAGTGCTGCATTCTTAGGGTAAATTCCTAGAAGTGGAATTCCTGGGTCAAATGGTATTTCTATTTTGAGCATTCTGAGGAACCTCCATACAGCTTTCCACAATGGTTGAACTAATTTACATTCCCACCAGCAGTGTAGGAGGGTTCCCCTTGCTCCACAACCTCGCCAACATTTGTTGTTGGTTGTCTTTTCGATAATGGTGATCCTTACTGGTGTGAGGTGATATCTCATTGTGGTTTTAATTTGCATTTCTCTGATGATTAGTGATGTGGACCATCTTTTCATGTGTCTGTTGGCCATCTGTATTTCTTTCTTAGAGAACTGTATGTTCAGTTCCTCTGCCCATTTTTTAATTGGGTTATTTGTTTTTTGTTTGTTGAGGCATGTGAGCTCTTTATATATTTTGGATGTCAATCCTTTATCAGATCTGTCATTTATGAACATATTCTCCCATACTGTAGGGTACCTTTTTGTTCCATTGATGGTATCCTTTGCTGTACAGAAGCTTTTCAGCTTGATTTAGTCCCACTTATTCATTTTTGCTTTTGTTTTCCTTGCCCGGGGAGATATATTCATGAAAAAGTCACTCATGTTTATGTCCATGAGATTTTTGCCTATGTTTTTTTCTATGAGTTTTATGGTTTCATGACTTACATTCAGGTCTTTGATCCACTTGGAGTTTACTTTTGTGTATGGGGTTAGACAGTGATCAAGTTTCATTCTCTTACATGTAGCTGTCCAGTTTTGCCAGCACCATCTGTTGAAGAGACTGTCATTTCCCCATTGTATGTCCATGGATACTTTATCATATATTAATTGGCATATATGTTTGGGTTAATTTCTGGAGTCTCTAATCTGTTCCACTGGTCTGTGGCTCTGTTTTTGTGCCAGTACCAAATTGTCTTGATTACTGTGGCTTTGTAGTAGAGCTTGAAGTTGGGGAGCAAGATCTCCCCCACTTTATTCTTCCTTCTCAGGATTGCTTTGGCTATTCGGGGTCTTTGGAAGTTCCATATGAATTTTTGAACTATTTGTTCCAGTTCATT
The DNA here is from genome assembly GCF_040802235.1 of Manis javanica. Taxonomy (NCBI): domain Eukaryota; kingdom Metazoa; phylum Chordata; class Mammalia; order Pholidota; family Manidae; genus Manis; species Manis javanica. The sequence continues at coordinate 142,980,372 of NC_133158.1, forward strand.
GAAGAATGCTGTTGGTAATTTGATAGGGATTGCATCAAATCTGTATATTGCTTTGGGCAGGATGTCCATTTTGACGATATTAATTCTTCCTAGCCAGGAGCATGGGAAGAATTTCCATTTGTTAGTGACCTCTTTAATTTCTCTTAAGAGTGTCTTCTAGTTTTCAGGGTATAAGTCTTTCACTTCCTTGGTTAGGTTTATTCCTAGGTATTTCATTCTTTTTGATGCTATTGTGAATGGAATTGTTTTCCTGATTTCTCTTTCTATTAGTTCATTTTTAGTGTATAGGAAAGCCACAGATTTCTGTGTATTAATTTTGTATCCTGCAACTTTGCTGAATTCCAATATTAGTTCTAGTAGTTTTGCAATGGAGTCTTTAGGGTTTTTTTATGTACAATATCATGTCATCTGCAAATAGTGACAGTTTGGCTTCTTCTTTACCAATCTGGATTCCTTGTATTTCTTTGTTGTGTCTGATTGCTGTGGCTAGGACCTCCAGTATTATGTTGAATAACAGTGGGGAGAGTGGGCATCCCTGTCTTGTTCCTGATCTCAGAGGAAAAGCTTTCAGCCTCTTGCTGTTCAGTATGATGTTAGCTGTTGGTTTATCATATACGGCCTTTATTATGTTGAGGTACTTGCCCTCTATACCCATATTGTTGAGAGTTTTTATCATGAATGGATGTTGAATTTTGTCAAATGCTTTTTCAGCATCTATAGAGATGATCATGTGGTTTTTGTCCTTTTTTTTTTGTTGATGTGGTGGATGATGTTGATGGATTTTCAAATGTTGTACCATCCTTGCATCCCTGGGATGAATTCCACTTGGTCATGGTGTATTATCCTTTTGATGTAGTTTTGAATTCAGTTTGCTAATATTTTGTTGAGTATTTTTCCATCTATGTTCATCAGGGATATTGGTCTGTAGTTTTATTTTTTGGTGGGGTCTTTGCCTGGTTTTGGTATTAGGGTGATGTTGGCTTCATAGAGTGAGTTTGGGAGTATTCCCTCCTCTTCTGTTTTTTTGGAGAACTTTAAGGAGAATGGGTGTTATGTCTTCTCTGTATGTCTGATAAAATTCCGAGGTAAATCCATCTGGCCCGGGGGTTTTGTTCTTTGGTAGTTTTTTTTTTTTTTGAGAGGGCATCTCTCATATTTATTGATCAAATGGTTGTTAACAACAATAAAATTCAGTATAGGGGGGTCAATGCTCAATGTACAATCATTAATCCATCTCAAGCCTAATTCTCGTCAGTCTCCAATCTTCTGAAGCATAACGAACAAGTTCTTACATGGTGAACGAATTCTTACAGAGTGAATAAATTCTTACATGGTGAACAGTACAAGGGCATTCATCACAGAAACTTTCGGTTTTGATCATGCAATATGACCTATAAACCATCAGGTCAAATATGAATATTCATTTGATTTTTGTACTTGATTTATATGTTGATCCCACATTTCTCCTATTATTATTATTATTTTTATTTTTAATAAAATGCTGAAGTGGTAGGTAGATGCAAGATAAAGGTAGAAAACATAGTTTAGTGCTGTAAGAAGGCAAATATAGATGATCAGATGATCAGGTGTGTGCCTATGGACTAAGTATTAATCCAGGCTAGACAAGGGCAGCAAGACATCCACGGATGCAGAAGATTTCTCTCAAAGCAGGGGGGGTGAGGTTCTGAGCCTCACCTCTGTTGATCCCCAAATTCTCACCTGATGGCCCCCCTGCGACTGTGCCTGTCTTAGGTTGTTCCTCCCTTGAGGAATCTTACCCGTCTCTGGCTAACCAGTCATCTTCCGGGGCCATACAGGGAAATGTAAAGTTGGTAAGTGAGAGAGAAGCCATATTGTTTGCAAAGGTTAGCTTTTTACTTCTTTGCAGATTTATGCCCTGTGGCTTCTATGCCCAGCACTTGTCTCGAGGTATCTTTACCACCTGGAGGAATTATGATACTCGGTAAATTCGATATGAGGCACGAATTCTATTTAAGGTTTGTAATTAGGAAGGAAGAAGAAAAGCTATAGATGTAGCATATGAAGGAAACTTGGGAGGATTGATTATTTCTTTGACATATCTTCTTGTATAGTACCTTAAGTATGTATAGGTTTTAAACTACTAACTAATTTGCACACACATATTAACATAATAGGAATACGGTGACCTAAACAAAGCAAATCTATAATTACCAGCCATCTCCAGTGAAGCCAAGAAAACCATTTAGGCACCCTAGGCATTTGTGAAAATTTATCTATGATATGATGGATATTGTCCAACTGTACTTGAACCATCAGACAAATTAAAGCAGCCCATTTCTGGGATCTGTTCACATCCCATATGTTCTTTTAACCATAGATAGTCTATAGTCATGAGATTTTGGGGTGCTACAACTTGCACCCCTCCCAACTCCTGGTTGAGTTCCAACAGTACAGATCCAGTCAAATTCGTTGTCTCACTGTATGCACATGCCAGCCTAGACATCTCCCTCCTCCTTCTTATGGCAAGTCCAGGAGACGGTGGGCTGGATGCAGCCACAACCGCAGCATCGTCCGGATCCCTGTGGAGGCTTTTTGATGATCATCCCCCGGCACGAGTCCTCCAGAGAGTGCTGATGCCGGAAGCTCCTCCTCATATCGTATCTTAGTTCATTTTCTGGGTATCCAAGCTAGGCCTTGATCTTCTGCATAGAAACAAACAGACCCTTTGCCCACACTTTGACATGCCCTCTATACCACTGTGCAGAACTCATTGGAGGTCAGCACACAGTAACTGCTTTTTTTTTTTTTTAATTAAGAGAAAGGAATATTATCAGAAAAGAGTACCTCCATAGCTGATCATCTGACACCCTTTAAGTGATCAACATTAAGGATATTTAAAGCATGCGTTGATCTTTGATTTACCAATAGTTTTATCCTGTTAAGGAGTAATCACCCTTTTCTTTCTTTCTTTCTTTTTTTTTTTTAAATTTTTAATCTACACTTACCTGAAGAATACTATGTTTACTATGCTCTCCCCTATATCAGGTCCCCCCTAACAACCACATTACGGTTACTGTCCATCAGCTTAGCAAAATGTGGTAGAGTCACTACTTGTCCTCTCTGTGTTGTGCAGCCCACCCTCCCCTTTCTCCCTCCCCCCCATGCATGCTAATCTTAATACCCCCCTTCTTCTTCCCCCCCCTTATCCCTCCCTGCCCACCCATCCTCCCCAGTTCCTTTCCCTTTGGTACCTGTTAGTCCATTTTTGGGTTCTGTAATTCTGCTGCTGTTTTGTTCCTTCAGTTTTTCCTTTGTTCCTATACTCCTCAGATGAGTGAAATCATTTGGTATTTCTCTTTCTCCGCTTGGCTTATTTCACTGAGCATAATACTCTCCAGCTCCATCCATGTTGCTGCAAATGGTTGGATTTTTCCACTTCTTATGGCTGAGTAGTATTCCATTGTGTATATGTACCACATCTTCTTTATCCATTCATCTACAGATGGACATTTAGGTTGCTTCCAATTCTTGGCTATTGTAAATAGTGCTGCGATAAACATAGGAGTGCATCTGTCTTTCTCAAACTTGATTGCTGCGTTCTTAGGGTAAATTCCTAGGAGTGGAATTCCTGGGTCAAATGGTAGGTCTGTTTTGAGCATTTTGATGCACCTCCATACTGCTTTCCACAATGGTTGAACTAATTTACATTCCCACCAGCAGTGTAGGAGGGTTCCCCTTTCTCCACAGCCTCGCCAACATTTGTTGTTGTTTGTCTTTTGGATGGCAGCTATCCTTACTGGTGTGAGGTGATACCTCATTGTAGTTTTAATTTGCATTTCTCTGATAATTAGCGATGTGGAGCATCTTTTCATGTGTCTCTTGGCCATCTGTATTTCTTTTTTGGAGAACTGTCTGTTCAGTTCCTCTGCCCATTTTTTAATTGGGTTATTTGTTTTTTGTTTGTTGAGGCGTGTGAGCTCTTTATATATTCTGGACGTCAAGCCTTTATCAGATCTGTCATTTTCAAATATATTCTCCCATACTGTAGGGTTCCTTTTTGTTCTATTGATGGTGTCTTTCGCTGTACAGAAGCTTTTCAGCTTAATGTAGTCCCACTTGCTCATTTTTGCTGTTGTTTTCCTTGCCCGGGGAGATATGTTCAAGAAGAGATCACTCATGTTTATATCTAAGAGGTTTTTGCCTATGTTTTTTTCCAAGAGTTTAATGGTTTCGTGACTTACATTCAGGTCTTTGATCCATTTTGAGTTTACCTTTGTGTATGGGGTTAGACAATGGTCCAGTTTCATTCTCCTACATGTAGCTGTCCAGTTTTGCCAGCACCATCTGTTGAAGAGACTGTCATTTTGCCATTGTATGTCCATGGCTCCTTTATCAAATATTAATTGTCCATATATGTTTGGGTTAATTTCTGGGGTCTCTAATCTGTTCCATTGGTCTGTGGCTCTGTTCTTGTGCCAGTACCAAATTGTCTTGATTACTATGGCTTTGTAGTAGAGCTTGAAGTTGGGGAGTGAGATCCCCCCTACTTTATTCTTCTTTTTCAGGATTGCTTTGGCTATTCGGGGTCTTTGGTGTTTCCATATGAATTTTTGAATTATTTGTTCCAATTCATTGAAGAATGTTGCTGGTAATTTGAGAGGGATTGCATCAAATTTGTATATTGCTTTCGGCAGGATGGCCATTTTGACGATATTAATTCTTCCTAGCCATGAGCATGGGATGAGTTTCCATTTATTAGTGTCCCCTTTAATTTCTCTTAAGAGTGACTTGTAGTTTTCAGAGTATAAGTCTTTCACTTCCCTGGTTAGGTTTATTCCTAGGTATTTTATTCTTTTTGATGCAATGGTGAATGGAATTGTTTTCCTGATTTCTCTTTCTATTGATTCGTTGTTAGTGTATAGGAAAGCTACAGATTTCTGTGTGTTGATTTTGTATCCTGCAACTTTGCTGTATTCCGATATCAGTTCTAGTAGTTTTGGAGTGGAGTCTTTAGGGTTTTTTATGTACAGTATCATATCATCTGCAAATAGTGACAGTTTAACTTCTTCTTTACCAATCTGGATTCCTTGTATTTCTTTGTTTTGTCTGATTGCCGTGGCTAGGACCTCCAGTACTATGTTAAATAACAGTGGGGAGAGTGGGCATCCCTGTCTGGTTCCCGATCTCAGTGGAAATGCTTTCAGCTTCTCGCTGTTCAGTATAATGCTGGCTGTGGGTTTATCATATATGGCCTTTATTATGTTGAGGTACTTGCCCTCTATTCCCATTTTGCTGAGAGTTTTTATCATGAATGGATGTTGAATTTTGTCAAATGCTTTTTCAGCATCTATGGAGATGATCATGTGGTTTTTGTCTTTCTTTTTGTTGATGTGGTGGATGATGTTGATGGATTTTCGAATGTTGTACCATCCTTGCATCCCTGGGATGAACCCCACTTGGTCATGGTGTATGATCCTTTTGATATACTGTTGAATTCTGTTTGCTAATATTTTATTGAGTATTTTTGCATCTACATTCATCAGGGATATTGGTCTGTAATTTTCTTTTTTGGTGGGGTCTTTTCCTGGTTTTGGTATTAGGGTGATGTTGGCTTCATAGAATGAGTTTGGGAGTATTCCCTCTTCTTCTATTTTGTGGAACACTTTAAGGAGAATGGGTATTATGTCTTCTCTGTGTGTCTGATAAAATTCCGAGGTAAATCCGTCCGGCCCCGGGGTTTTGTTCTTGGGTAGTTTTTTGATTACTGTTTCAATTTCTTTGCTTGTAATTGGTTTGTTTAACTTTTGTGTTTCTTCCTTGGTCAGTCTTGGGAGGTTGTATTTTTCTAGGAAGTTGTCCATTTCTTCTAGGTTTTCCAGCTTGTTGGCATATAGGTTTTCATAGTAGTCTTTAATAATTCTTTGTATTTCTGTGGAGTCTGTGGTGATTTTTCCATTCTCATTTCTGATTATGTTGATTTGTGTTGACTCTCTTTTTCTCTTAATAAGTTGGGCTAGAGGCTTATCTATTTTGTTTATTTTCTCAAAGAACCAGCTCTTGGTTTCGTTGATTTTTGCTATTGTTTTATTCTTCTCAATTTTGTTTATTTCTTCTCTGATCTTTATTATGTCCCTCCTTCTGCTGACTTTAGGCCTCATTTGTTCTTCTTTTTCCAGTTTTAATAGTTGTGATGTTAGACTATTCATTTGGGATTGTTCTTCCTTCTTCAAGTGTGCCTGGATTGCTATATACTTTCCTCTTAAGACTGCTTTCGCTGCATCCCACAGAAGTTGGGGCTTAGTGTTGTTGTTGTCATTTGTTTCTATATATTCCTTGATCTCTATTTTGATTTGTTCATTGATCCATTGATTATTTAGTAGCATGTTGTTAAGCCTCCATGTGTTTGTGAGCCTTTTTGTTTTCTTTGTAGAATTTATTTCTACTTTCATACCTTTGTGGTCTGAAAAATTGGTTGGTAGAATTTCAATATTGTGGAATTTACTGAGGCTCTTTTTGTGAGCTAGTATGTGGTCTATTCTGGAGAATGTTCCATGTGCACTTGAGAAGAATGTATATCCTGTTGCTTTTGGATGTAAAGTTCTATAGATGTCTATTAGGTCCATCTGTTCTAGTGTGTTGTTCAGTGCCTGTGTGTCTTTACTTATTTTCTGCCCGGTGGATCTATCCTTTGGGGTGAGTGGTGTGTTGAAGTCTCCTACAATGAATGCATTGCAGTCTATTTCCCTCTTTAGTTCTGTTAGTATTTGCTTCACATATGCTGGTGCTCCTGTATTGGGTGCATATATATTTAGAATGGTTATATCCTCTTGTTGGACTAAGCCCTTTATCATTATGTAGTGGCCTTCTTTATCTCTTGTTACTTTCTTTGTTTTGAAGTCTATTTTGTCTGATATTAGTACTGCAACCCCTGCTTTCTTCTCACTGTTGTTTGCCTGAAATATGTTTTTCCATCCCTTGACTTTTAGTCTATGCTTATCTTTGGGTTTAAGGTGAGTTTCTTGTAAGCAGCATATAGATGGGTCTTGCTTTTTTATCCATTCTATTACTCTATGTCTTTTGATTGGTGCATTAAGTCCATTTACATTTAGGGTGACTATTGAAAGATATGTACTTATTGCCATTGCAGGCTTTAGATTCGTGGTTACCAAAGGTTCAAGGTTAGCTTCTTTAGTATCTTACTGCCTAACTTAGCTCGCTTATTGAGCTGTTATATACACTGTCTGGAGAGTCTTTTCTTCTCTCCCTTCTTATTCCTCCTCCTCCATTCTTCATATGTTGTGTGTTTTGTTCTGTGCTCTTTTTAGGGGTGCTCCCATCTAGAGCAGTCCCTGTAGGATGCCCTGTAGAGGTGGTTTGTGGGAAGCAAATTCCCTCAGCTTTTGCTTGTCTGGGAATTGTTTGATCCCACCATCATATTTAAATGATAGTCGTGCTGGATACAGTATCCTTGGTTCAAGGCCCTTCTGTTTCATTGCATTAAGTATATCATGCCATTCTCTTCTGGCCTGTAGGGTTTCTGTTGAGAAGTCTGATGTTAGCCTGATTGGTTTTCCTTTATAGGTGACCTTTTTCTCTCTAGCTGCCTTTAAAACTCTTTCCTTGTCCTTGATCCTTGCCATTTTAATTATTATGTGTCTTGGTGTTGTCCTCCTTGGATCCTTTCTGTTGGGGGTTCTGTATAATTCCATGGTCTGTTCGATTATTTCCTCCCCCAGTTTGGGGAAGTTTTCAGCAATTATTTCTTCAAAGACCCTTTCTATCCCTTTTCCTCTTTCTTCCTCTTCTGGTATCCCTATAATACGAATGTTTTTCCTTTTGTATTGGTCACATATTTCTCTTAGTGTTGTTTCATTCTTGGAGATCCTTTTATCTCTCTCTATGTCAGCTTCTATACGTTCCTGTTCTCTGGCTTCTATTCCTTCAATGGCCTCTTGCATCTTATCCATTCTGCTTATAAATCCTTCCAGGGATTGTTTCACTTCTGTGATCTCTTTCCTGACATCTGTGATCTCCTTCCGGACTTCATCCCACTGCTCTTGCATTTTTCTCTGCATCTCATCCCATTGCTCTTGCATTTTTTTCTGCATCTCTGTCAGCATGTTCATGATTTTTATTTTGAATTCTTTTTCAGGAAGACTAGTTAGGTCTGTCTCCTTCTCAGGTGTTGTCTCTGTGATCTTTGTCTGCCTGTAGTTTTGCCTTTTCATGGTGATAGAGATAGTTTGCAGAGCTGGTACACGTGACCGCTGGAAGAGCTTCCCTTCTTGTTGGTTTGTAGCCTTTTCCTGGGAGAATAGCGACCTCTAGTGGCTTGTGCTGGGCAGCTGTGCGCAGACAGGGCTTCTGCTTCCTGCCCAGTTGCTTTGGGGTTTATCTCCGCTGTTGCTGTGGGCTTGGCCTGGCTGGGGCTGTTCCTCCAAAATGGTGGAGCCCCGTTGGAGGGGGAGCAGCCAGGAGACTATTTATCTCCGTAAGGGGCCTCTGTGCTCCCTGCTGCCCAGGGGGTTAGAGTGCCCAGAGATCCCCAGATTCCCTGCCTCTGGTCTAAGTGACCTGTCCTGCCCCTTTAAGATTTCCAAAAAGCACTCTCCAAACCAAAACAACAGCAGCAACAATGAGAGAGGGAACAGAAACAAAGAGAAAAAAAAAAGGAAAAAAAAGGAAAAAACAAGCGATTTTTTTTTGTCCTCAGGTGCCGGTCCCAGGCACCCGCTCACTGGTCCTGCCGCCCCGTCTCCCTAGCACCAGGGTCCCTGTCCTTTCAAGGCTTCCAAAAAGCACCCACCCACCGGTCCCGCAGGGAAGGAACGCTCAATATTCTTTGTCCTCAGGCACTGGTCCCACGCACCCGCTCACCAGTCCCGCCGCCCTGCCTCCCTAGCACCGGGGTCCCTGTCCCTTCAAGGCTTCCAAAAAGCACTCGGCAAAAAGAGAGAAAAAAAAAGGGGAAAAACGCGCGATTTCTTCCGTCCTCAGGTGCTGGTCTCAGGCACCCACCCACCGGTCCCACAGGGAAAAATGCGGGATATTCTTTGTCCTCAGGTGCCGGTCCCAGGCACCCGCTCACCAGTCCCGCCGCCCTGCCTCCCTAGCACCGGGGTCCCTGTCCCTTTTAGGCTTCCAAAAAGCACTCGCAGAAAAGAGAAAAAAAAAAGGGGAAAACGCACGATTTCCTCTGTCCTCAAGTGCCGGTCTCAGGCACCCGCCCACCGGTCCCACAGGGAAAAACGGGGGATATTCTTTGTCCTCAGGCGCCGGTCCCAGCCACCCGCTCACCAGTCCCGCCACCGTGCCTCCCTAGCACTGGGGTCCCCGTCCCTTCAAGGCTTCCAAAAAGCGCTCGCCAAAAAGAGAAAAAAAAAAAAAAGGGGAAAAACGCGCGACCTCCTCCGTCCTCAGGCACCGGTCTCAGGCACCCGCCCCCAGGTCTCGCAGGGAGAAACGCGGGATATTCTTTGTCCTCCAGCGCCGCTCCCAGGCACCTCCTCACCGGTCCCGCCACCCTGCCTCCCCGGCAACGGGGGCCCGTCCCTCTAAGGCTTCCAAAAAGCGCTCGCCAAAAAAAAAAAAAAACCGCTCCGGTTTCTCTCCACCCGCCGGGAGCCGGGGGGAGGGGCGCTCGGGTCCCGCCGGGCCGGGGCTTGTATCTTACCCCCTTCACAAGGCGCTGGGTTCTTGCAGGTGTGGATGTGGTCTGGATGTTGTCCTGTGTCCTGTGGTCTCTATTTTAGGAAGATTTTTCTTTGTTATATTTTCATAGCTCTATGTGTTTTTGGGAGGAGATTTCCACTGCTCTACTCACGCCGCCATCTTGGCTCCGCCCCCTCTTTGGTAGTTTTTTGATTACCAATTCAATTTCATTGCTCGTAATTGGTCTGTTTAGATTTTCTGTTTCTTTCTGGGTCAGTCTTGGAAGGTTGTATTTTTCTAGGAAGTTGTCCATTTCTCCTAGGTTTTCTAGCTTGTTAGCATATAGGTTTTCATAGTACTCACTAATAATTCTTTGTATTTCTGTGGGGTCTGTCGTGATTTTTCCTTTCTCATTTCTAATTCTGTTGATGTGTGTTGATTCTCTTTTTCTCTTAATAAGTCTGCCTAGAGGCTTATCTATTTTGTTTATTTTCTTGAAGAACCAGCTCTTGGTTTCACTGATTTTTTCTATTGTTTTATTCTTCTCAATTTTTTTTATTTCTTCTCTGATCTTTATTATGTCCCTCCATCTGCTGACCTTAGGCCTCATTTGTTCTTCATTTTCCAATTTTAATCATTGTGACATTAGACTATTCATTTGGGATTGTTCTTCCTTCTTTAAATATGCCTGGATTGCTATGTACTTTCCTCTTAAGAATGCTTTTGCTGCGTCCCACAGAAGTTGGGGCTTTGTGTTGTTGTTTTCATTTGTTTCCGTATATTGCTGGATCTCCATTTTGATTTGGTCATTGATCCATTGATTATTCAGGAGCATGTTGTTAAGCCTTCATGTGTTTTTGAGCCTTTTTGCTTTCTTTGTACAGTTTATTTCAGTTTTATGCCTTTGTGGTCTGAAAAGTTGGTTGGTAGGATTTCAATCTTTTGGAATTTACTGAGGCTCTTTTTGTGGCCTAGTATGTGGTCTATTCTGGAGAATGTTCCATGTGGACTTGAGAAGAATGTGTATTCTGTTGCTTTTGGATGTAGAGTTCTGTAAATGTCTATTAGGTCCATCTGTTCTAGTGTGTTGTTCAGTGCCTCTGTGTCCTTCTTATTTTCTGTCTGGTGGATCTGTTCTTTGGAGTGAGTGGTGTGTTAAAGTCTCCCAAAATGAATGCATTGCATTCCATTTCCTCCTTTAATTCTGTTAGAATTTGTTTCACATATATTGGTGCTCCTGTATTGGGTGCATATATATTTCGAATGGTTATATCCTCTTGTTTGACTGAGCCCATTATAATTATGTAATGTCCTTCTTTATCTCTTATTACTTTCTTTATTTTGAAGTCTATTTTGTCTGATACTAGTATTGCAACACCTGCTTTTTTCTCTCTGTTGTTTGCATGAAATATCTTTCTCTATCCCTTGACTTTTTTTTTTTTTTTTGAGATGGCGTCTCTCATATTTATTGATCAAATGGTTGTTAACAACAATGAAATTCTGTATAGGGGGGGTCAATGCTCAATGCACAATCATTAATCCATCTCAAGCCTAATTCTCGTCAGTCTCCAATCTTCTGAAGCATAACGAACAAGTTCTTACATGGTGAACGAATTCTTACATAGTGAATAAATTCTTACATGGTGAACAGTACAAGGGCATTCATCACAGAAACTTTCGGTTTTGATCACGCATTATGAACTATAAACAATCAGGTCAAATATGAGTATTTGTTTGATTTTTATACTTGATTTATATGTGGATCCGACATTTCTCCCTTTATTATTATTATTTTTTTATTTTTAATAAATGCTGAGGTGGTAGGTAGATGCAAGATAAAGGTAGAAAACATAGTTTGGTGCTGTAAGAGGGCAAATGTAGATGATCAGGTGTGTGCCTATGGACTAAGTATTAATCCAAGCTAGACAAGGGCAGCAAAACATCCACGGATGCAGAAGATTTCTCTCAAAGCAGGGGGGGTGAGGTTCTGAGCCTCACCTCTGTTGATCCCCAATTTCTCACCTGATGGCCCCCTGCGACTGTGCCTATCTTAGGTTGTTCCTCCCTTGAGGAATCTTACCCGTCTCTGGCTAACCAGTCATCTTCCGGGGCCATACAGGGAAATGTAAAGTTGGTAAGTGAGAGAGAAGCCATATTGCTTGAAAAGGTTAGCTTTTTACTTCTTTGCAGATTTATGCCCTGTGGCTTCTATGCCCAGCACTTGTCTCGAGGTATCTTTACCACCTGGAGGAATTATGATACTCGGTAAATTCGATATGAGGCACGAATTCTATTTAAGGGTTGTAATTAGGAAGGAAGAAGAAAAGCTATAGAGGTAGCATATGGAAGAAAACATGGGAGGATTGATTATTTCTTTGACAGATCTTCTTGTAGAGTACCTTAAGCATGTATAGGTTTTAAACTACTAACTAACTTGTGCTCACATATTAACATAATAGGAATACGGTGACACAAACAAAGCAAATCTATAATTACCATCAATCTCCAGTGAAGCCAAGAAAACCATTTAGGCACCCTAGGCATTTGTGAAAATTTGTCTATGATATGATGGATATTGTCCAACTGTACTTGAACAGTCTGAGAGAAATCAGACAAATTAAAGAAACTCATTTCTGGGATCTGTTCACATCCCATATGTTCTTTTAACCGTAGATAGTCTATAGTCATAAGAATTTGGAGCGCTACAACTTGCACCCCTCCCAACTCCTGGTTGAGTTCCAACAGTACAGATCCGGTCAAATTCATTGTCTCACTATATGAAAATGCCAGCCTAGACATCTCCCTCCTCATTCCAATGGCAAGTCCAGGAAATGGTGGGGTGGATGCAGCCACAACTGCAGCATCGTCCAGATCCCTGTGGAGGCTTTTTGATGATCATCCTTTAGGACAAGTCCTCCAGAGAGTGCTGATGCTGGAAGCTTCCCCTCATATCGTATCTTAGTTTATTTTCTGGGTAGCCAAGTTAGGCCTTGATCTTCTGCATAGAAACAGAGACCCTTTGCCCACACTTTGACATGCCTTCTATAGCACTGTGTAGAACTCATTGGACGTCAGCACACAGGAACTGCTTTTTTTTTATTATTATTAAGAGAAAGGAATATTATCAGAAAACAGTACGTCCATAGCTGATCATCTGACACCCTTTAAGTGATCAACATTAAGGATATTTAAAGCATGCATTGATCTCTGATTTACCAATAGTTTTATCTTATCAAGGAGTAATCCCCCTTTTCTTTCTTTCTTTCTTTTTTTTTTTAATCTTTAATCTACACTTACATGAAGAATACTATGTTTACTATGCTCTCCCCTATATCAGGTCCCCCCTAACAACCACATTACAGTTCCTGTCCATCAGCTTAGCAAAATGTTGTAGAATCACTACTTGTCCTCTCTGTGTTGTACAGCACACACACCTTCTTATCTTAATACCCACCTTCTTCTTCCCCCTCTTTATCCCTCCCTGCCCACCCATCCTCCACACTTCCTTTCCCTTTGGTACCTGTTACTCCATTTTTGGGTTCTGTATTTCTGCTGCTGTTTTGTTCCTTCAGTTTTTCCTTTGTTCTTATACTCCTCAGATGAGTGAAATCATTTGGTATTTCTCTTTCTCTGCTTGGCTTATTTCACTGAGCATAATACTCTCCAGCTCCATCCATGTTGCTGCAAATGGTTGGATTTTTCCACTTCTTATGGCTGAGTATTATTCCATTGTGTATATGTACCACATCTTCTTTATCCATTCATCTACCGATGGACATTTAGGTTGCTTCCAATTCTTGGCTCTTGTAAATAGTGCTGCAATAAACATAGGGGTGCATCTGTCTTTCTCAAACTTGATTGCTGCATTCTTAGGGTAAATTCCTAGGAGTGGAATTCCTGGGTCAAATGGTAGGTCTGTTTTGAGCATTTTGATGAACCTCCATATTGCTTTCCACAATGGTTAAACTAATTTACATTCCCACCAGCAGTGTAGGAGGGTTCCCCTTTCTCCACAGCTTCACCAACATTTGTTGTTGTTTGTCTTTTGGATGGCAGCTATCCTTACTGGTGTGAGCTGATACCTCATTGTAGTTTTAATTTGCATTTCTCTGATAATTAGCAATGTGGACCATCTTTTCATGTGTCTGTTGGCCATCTGTATTTCCTTCTTAGAGAACTGTCTGTTCAGTTCCTCTGCCCATTTTTTAATTGGGTTATTTGTTTTTTGTTTGTTGAGGCGTGTGAGATCTTTATATAATCTGGACGTCAAGCCTTTATCGGATCTGTCATTTTCAAATATATTCTCCCATACTGTAGGGTTCCTTTTTGTTCTATTGATGGTGTCTTTCACTGTACAGAAGCTTTTCAGTTTAATGTGGTCCCACTTGCTCATTTTTGCTGTTGTTTTCCTTGCCCTGGGAGATATGTTCAAGAAGAGGTCACTCATGTTTATGTCTAAGAGGTTTTGCCTATGTTTTTTTCCAAGAGTTTAATGGTTTCATGACTTACATTCAGGTCTTTGATCCATTTTGAGTTTACCTTTGTATATGGGGTTTGACAGTGGTCCAGTTTTGCCAGCACCATCTGTTGAGGAGACTGTCATTTTGCCATTGTATGTCCATGGCTCCTTTATCAAATATTAATTGACCATATATGTTTGGGTTAATTTCTGGAGTCTCCAATCTGTTCCACTGGTCTGTGGCTCTGTTCTTGTGCCAGTACCAGATTGTCTTGATTACTATGGCTTTGTAGTAGAGCTTGAAGTTGGGGAGTGAGATCCCCCCTACTTTATTCTTCTTTTTCAGGATTGCTTTGGCTATTCGGGGTCTTTGGTGTTTCCATATGAATTTTTGAATTATTTGTTCCAATTCATTGAAGAATGTTGCTGGTAATTTGAGAGGGATTGCATCAATTCTGTATATTGCTTTGGGCAGGATGGCTGTTTTGACGATATTAATTTTTCCTAGCGATGAGCATGGGATGAGTTTCCATTTATTAGTGTCCCCTTTAATTTCTCTTAAGAGTGACTTGTAGTTTTCAGAGTATAAGTCTTTCACTTCTTTGGTTAGGTTTATTCCGAGGTATATTATTCTTTTTGATGCAATGGTGAATGGAATTGTTTTCCTGATTTCTCTTTCTATTGGTTCATTGTTAGTGTATAGGAAAGCTACAGATTTCTGTGTGTTAATTTTGTATCCTGCAACTTTGCTGTATTCCGATATCAGTTCTAGTAGTTTTGGAGTGGAGTCTTTAGGGTTTTTTATGTACAGTATCATATCATCTGCAAATAGTGACAGTTTAACTTCTTCTTTACCAATCTGGATTCCTTGTATTTCTTTGTTTTGTCTGATTGCTGTGGCTAGGACCTCCAGTACTATGTTAAATAACAGTGGGGAGAGTGGGCATCCCTGTCTGGTTACCGATCTCAGAAGAAATGCTTTCAGCTTCTCGCTGTTCAGTATAATGCTGGCTGTGGGTTTATCATATATGGCCTTTATTATGTTGAGGTACTTGCCATCTATTCCCATTTTACTGAGAGTTTTTATCATGAATGGATGTTGAATTTTGTCAAATGCTTTTTCAGCATCTATGGAGATTATCATGTGGTTTTTGTCCTTCTTTTTATTGATGTGGTGGATGATGTTGATGGATTTTCGAGTGTTGTACCATCCTTGCATCCCTGGGATGAATCCCACTTGGTCATGGTGTATGATCCTCTTGAGATACTGTTGAATTCTGTTTGCTAATATTGTATTGACTATTTTTGCATCTACATTCATCAGGGATATTGGTCTGTAATTTTCTTTTCTCGTGGGGTCTTTGCCTGGTTTTGGTATTAGGGTGATGTTGGCTTCATAGAGTGAGTTTGGGAGTATTCCCTCTTCTTCTATTTTTTGGAACACTTTAAGGAGAATGGGTATTATGTCTTCTCTGTGTGTCTGATGAAATTCTGAGGTAAATCCGTACGGCCCCGGGGTTTTGTTCTTGGGTAGTTTTTTGATTACTGTTTCAATTTCTTTGCTCATAATTTGTTTGTTTAACTTTTGTGTTTCTTCCTTGGTCAGTCTTGGGAGGTTGTATTTTTCTAGGAAGTTGTCCATTTCTTCTAGGTTTTCCAGCTTGTTGGCATATAGGTTTTCATAGTAGTCTTTAATAATTCTTTGTATTTCTGTGGAGTCTGTCGTGATTTTTTTATTCTCACTTCTGATTCTGTTGATTTGTGTTGATTCTCTTTTTCTCTTAATAAGTTTGGCTAGAGGCTTATCTATTTTGTTCATTTTCTCAAAGAACCAGCTCTTGGTTTCATTGATTTCTGCTATTGTTTTATTCTTCTCAATTTTGTTTATTTCTTCTCTGATCTTTATTATGTCCCTCCTTCTGCTGACTTTAGGCCTCATTTGTTCTTCTTTTTCCAGTTTTGATAGTTGTGATGTTAGACTATTCATTTGGGATTGTTCTTCCTTCTTCAAGTGTGCCTGGATTGCTATATACTTTCCTCTTAAGACTGCTTGCGCTGCATCCCACAGTAGTTGGGACTTTGTGTTGTTGTTGTCATTTGTTTCTATATATTCCTTGATCTCTATTTTGATTTGTTCATTGCTCCATTGATTATTTAGTAGCATGTTGTTAAGTCTCCATGTGTTTGTGAGCCTTTTTGTTTTCTTTGTAGAATTTATTTCTACTTTTATACCTTTGTGGTTTGAAAAATTTGTTGGTAGAATTTCATTATTTTGGAATTTACTGAGGCTCTTTTTGTGAGCTAGTATGTGGTCTATTCTGGAGAATGTTCCATGTGCACTTGAGAAGAATGTATATCTTGTTGCTTTTGGATGTAGAGTTTTATAGATGTCTATTAGGTCCATCTGTTCTAGTGTGTTGTTCAGTGCCTGTGTGTCCTTACTTATTTTCTGCCTGGTGGATCTATCCTTTGGGGTGAGTGGTGTGTTGAAGTCTCCTAAAATGAATGCATTGCAGTCTATTTCCCTCTTTAGTTCTGTTAGTATTTGTTTCACATATGCTGGTGCTCCTGTATTGGGTGCATATATATTTAGAATGGTCATATCCTCTTGTTTGACTGGGCCCTTTATCATTATGTAGTGTCCTTCTTTATCTCTTGTTACTTTCTTTGTTTTGAAGTCTATTTTGTCTTATATTATTACTGCAATCCCTGCTTTCTTCTCACTGTTTTTTGCCTGAAATATGTTTTTCCATCCCTTGACTTTTAGTCTGTACTTGTCTTTGGGTTTAAGGTGAGTTTCTTGTAAGCAGCATATAGATGGGTCTTGCTTTTTTATCCATTCTATTACTCTGTGTCTTTTGATTGGTGCATTAAGTCCATTTACATTTAGGGTGACTATTGAGAGATATGTACTTATTGCCATTGCAGGCTTTAGATTCGTGGTTACCAAAGGTTCAAGGTTAGCTTCTTTAGTATCTTACTGCCTAACTTAGCTCGCTATTGAGCTGTTATATACACTGTCTGGAGATTCTTTTCTTCTCTCTCTTCTTATTCCTCCTCCTCCATTCTTCATATGTTGTGTGTTTTGTTCTGTGCTCTTTTTAGGAGTGCTCCCATCTAGAGCAGTCCCTGTAGGATGCCCTGTAGAGGTGGTTTGTGGGAAGCAAATTCCCTCAGCTTTTGCTTGTCTGGGAATTGTTTAATCCCACCATATTTAAATGATAGTAGTGCTGGATACAGTATCCTTGGTTCAAGGCCCTTCTGTTTCATTGTATTAAATATATCATGCCATTCTCTTCTGGCCTGTAGGGTTTCTGTCGAGAAGTCTGATGTTAGCCTGATGGGTTTTCCTTTATAGGTGACCTTTTTCTCTCTAGCTGCCTTTAAAACTCTTTCCTTGTCCTTGATCCTTGCCATTTTAATTATTATGTGTCTTGGTGTTGTCCTGCTTGGATCCTTTCTGTTGGGGGTTCTGTGTAATTCCATGGTCTGTTTGATTATTTCCTCCCCCAGTTTGGGGAAGTTTTCAGCAATTATTTCTTCAAAGACACTTTCTATCCCTTTTCCTCTTTCTTCCTCATCTGGTATCCCTATAATACAAATATTACTCCTTTTGGATTGGTCACATAGTTCTCTTAGTGTTGTTTCATTCCTGGAGAACCTTTTATCTCTCTCTATGTCACCTTCTATACGTTCCTGTTCTCTGGTTTCTATTCCTTCAATGGTCTCTTGCATCTTATCCATTCTGCTTATAAATCCTTCCAGGGATTGTTTCACTTCTGTGATCTCCTTCCTGACATCTGTGATCTCCCTCTGGACTTCATCCCATTGCTCTTGCATTTTTCTCTGCATCTCATCCCATTGCTCTTGCATTTTTCTCTGCATCTCTGTCAGCATGTTCATGATTTTTATTTTGAATTCTTTTTCAGGAGGACTGGTTAGGTCTGCCTCCTTCTCAGGTGTTGTCTCTGTCATCTTTGTCTGCCTGTAGTTTTGTCTTTTCATGGTGATAGAGATAGTGTGCAGAGCTGGTACATGTGACCGCTGGAAGAGCTTCCCTTCTTGTTGGTTTGTGGCCTTCCTCTCCTGGGAGAATAGCGACCTCTAGTGGCTTATGCTTATCAGCTGTGCGCAGACAGGGCTTCTGCTACCTGCCCGTTTGCTATGGGGTTTATCTCCGCTGTTGCTGTGGGCGTGGCCTGGCTGGGGCTGCTCCTCCAAAATGGTGGAGCCCCATTGGAGGGGGAGTGGCCGGGAGGCTATTTATCTCCGTAAGGGGCCTCTGTGCTCCCTCCTGCCCAGGGGGTTAGAGTGCCCAGAGATCCTCAGATTCCCTGCCTCTGGTCTAAGTGACCTGTCCTACCCCTTTAAGACTTCCAAAAAGCACTCTCCAAACCAAAACAACAACAGCAACAATGAGAGAGGGAACAGAAAAAAAAAAAAAAAAAGGAAAAAATGCACGATTTTCTTTGTCCTCAGTCGCCGGTTCCAGGCACCCGCTCACTGGTCCTGCTGCCCTGTCTCCCTAGCACCAGGGTCCCTGTCCCTTCAAGGCTTCCGAAAAGCACCCGCAAAAAAAAAAAAAAAAAAGGGAAAAACGCACGATATTGTTTGTCCTCAGGCGCCGGTCCCAGGCACCCGCCCACTGGTCCTGCCACCCTGCCTCCCTAGCACTGGGGTCCCCATCCCTCCAAGGCCTCCAAAAAACACTCACCAAAAAAAATAAGGGAAAAATGCACGACCCTCTCTGTCCCCAGGCACCGGTCCCAGGCACCCGTTCACCAGCCCTGCCGCCCTGCCTCCCTGGCACTGGAGTCCCTGTCCCCCTAAAGCCTCCAAAAAGCACTCACCAAAAAGAGAAAAAAAGGGAGAAATGCGCGATTTTCTTTGTCCTCATGCACCTGTCCCAGGCACCCGCCCACCGGTCTTACTGCCCTGCCTCCCTGGTATTGGGGTCCCCGTCCCTCCAAGGCTTCCAAAAGCACTCGCCAAAAAAAAAAGGTAAAAACGCGCGATTTTCTTTGTCCTCAGGCACCGGCCCCAGGCCCCCGCCCACCGGTCCCGCCACCCTGCCTCCCTAGTATTGGGAAAAACGCGCAATTTTCTTTGTCCCCTGGTGCCGGTCTCAGGCACCCGCTCACCAGTCTTGCTGCCCTGTTTCACTGGTATTGGGGTCCCTGTCCCTTTAAGGCTTCCAAAAAGCACTCGCCAAAAAGAAAAAAAAAGGGGAAAAATGCGCGATTTTCTCCGTCCTCAGGCGCCGGTCTCAGGCACCCGCCCACTGGTCCCGCCACCCTGCCTCCCTAGTACTGGGGTCCCCATCCCTTTAAGGCTTCCAAAAAGCACTTGCAAAAAAAAAAAAAAAAGGGAAAAATGCGTGATATTCTTTGTCCTCAGGCGCTGGTCCCAGGCACCTGCTCACTGGTCCTGCTGCCCTGCCTCCCTAGCACCGGGGTCCCTGTCCTTTTAAGGCTTCCAAAAAGCACTCACCAAAAAAAAAACCACTCCGGTTTCTTTCCACCCACCGGGAGCCGGGGGGAGGGGCGTTCGTGTCCCGCCGGGCCGGGGCTTGTATCTTACCTCCTTCACAAGGCGCTGTGTTCTTGCATGTGTGGATGTGGTCTGGATGTTTTCCTGTGTCCTCTGGTCTCTATTTTAGGAAGGTTTTCTTTGTTATATTTTCATAGATCTATGTGTTTTTGGGAGGAGATTTCCACTTCTCTACTCACACCACCATCTTGGTTCCGCCTCCCTTCATCCCTTGACTTTTAATCTGTGCATGTCTTTGGGTTTGAGGTGAGTCTCTTGTAAGCAGCATATAGATGGGTCTTGCTTTTTTATCCATTCTATTGCTCTGCGTCTTTTGATTGGTGCATCCAGTCCATTTACATTTAGGGTGATTATTGAAAGATATGTACTTTTTTTTTGCAGACTTTTTTTTTGCAAACTTTAGATTCGTGGTTACCAAAGGTTCAAGTTTAGCTTGTTTACTACCTTACTGTCTGACTTAACTCACTTATTGAGCTGTTATAAACACAGTCTGATGATTATTTCTTTCCCTTATTTTTCCTCCTCCTCCATTCTTCATATGTTGGGTGTTTTGTTCTGTGGTCTTCTTAGGAGTGCTCCCATCTAGAGCAGTCCCTCTAAGATGCCCTGTAGAGGTGGTTTGTGAGAGGCAAATTCCCTCAACTTTTGCTTGTCTGGGGATTGTTTAATCCCTCCTTCATATTTAAATGATAATCGTGCGGGATACAGTATCCTTGGTTCAAGGCCCTTCTGTTTCATTGCATTAAATACATCATGCCATTCTCTTCTGGCCTGTAAAGTTTCTGTTGAGAAGTCTTATGATAGCCTGATGGGTTTTCCTTTGTAGGTGACCTTTTTTCTCTCTCTGGCTGCCTTTAATACTCTTTCCTTGTCCTTGATCTTTGTCATTTTAATTATTATGTGTCTTGGTGTTGTCCTCTTTGGGTCCCATCTCTTGGGAGTTCTGTGTGCCTCTGTAGTCTGAGCAACTATTTCCTCCCCCAGTTTGGGGAAGTTCTCAGCAATTATTTCTTCAAGGACACTTTCTATCCCTTTCTCTCTCTCTTCTTCCTCTGGTACCACTATAATGCGGATATTGTTCCTTTTGGATTGGTCACACAGTTCTCTTAATATTGTTTCATTCCTGGAGATCCTTTTATCTCTCTCTGTGTCAGCTTCTATGCGTTCCTGTTCTCTGGTTTCTATTCCATCAGTGGCCTCTTGCATCTTATCCATTCTGCTTATAAATCCTTCCAGAGTTTGTTTCACTTCTGTAATCTCCCTCCAGAGTTCCTCCCTTAGCTCTTGCATATTTCTCTGCAGCTCTGTCAGCATATTTATGATTTTTATTTTGAATTCTTTTTCAGGGAGACTGGTTAGGTCTGCCTCTGCAAATCCTTTCTCAGGTGTTGTTTGAACTATCTTGGACTGAACTAAATATTTTTGCCTTTTCATGGTGATAGCAGTGGCTGTAGGCAGGTTGCAGGTGTGTCAGCTGGGAGAAGAAAGTCCTTTCCTGCTTGCTGGATGCCTTGCCCTTCTCCGTGCTCTTTGATGGTTACCTGCACTCCTGGAGCAGCCACCAGGTTCGTCCCCTAAGCTGCTGTGGGCGGGGTCTTCTTCAGAGCAGTACAGAGCCCTGCAGGGAGTGGCAGGCATGCCAGGTGTGCTCCTCTGTGCTAGCAGCACCCCTGCCAGGCAGCTGTGTGGCAGCAGCAGCCTTTGGGTCTGGCTCAGGCAGCTGTGCATTGGGCTGGGATTCCGGTCGGCTGCTGGGAGCACACCTGCTCCCTCTGGCTCCACTGCAGGTGCATGCGGGGCTCTCCTGCGTGGGCCTCTACCGGGCTCCTCTGGCTCCACTGCCACTGGTGTGCGCAAGCCGAGCCCAGGCTGTTCAGTTGCACTGCTGTGGGCTCGCACAAGCCTCTCCTGGTCCCCTCCTGTGCCATTGGCGCACGGATCTGCTCCTGGTCCCTTCCGGTGCTGCCATCCCCGGCATGCGATGCTACACTCCCACTACTGGGCTGCTGTGTTGGGGTCTGTGCCAGTTGAAGGAATGACTGGCAGGCTGCTTAGTGCTGTGAGGGGCTCCAGAGCTGCACTGCCTCCCCAGAGGGTTAGGGCACCTAAGGTTCCCCGGGACACTGCTGGCTAAGTGTGCCGGGACAACTTCGTCCAGCTATGCGGTCCCTGTCTCTTTAAGACTTGCAGAAAGCACTCGCTTTTCTTTTGTCTCAGGGGCACCAGTTGCGGGGACCTGCCCACAGGTTTTGCTTTTCCGTTTCTCTAATATCCAGCACCCCATGCGTCTTGTGTCTGCATTCCGGGTGCGGATTTCTAGAGCTGGTTGTTTAGCAGTCCTGGGCTTTCACTCCCTCCCTGTTCTGACTCCTTTCTTCCCACCGGGTTTTGGGGTGGGGGAGCATTTGGGTCCCACCTGGCCCCAGCTTGTATCTTACTCCCTTCATGTGATGTTGAGTTCTCACAGATGTAGATGTATCCCAACTGTTGTACCGCATCCACTGGTGTCTCTTTTAGGAATAGTTGTATTTATTGTATTTTCATAAATATATGTTTTGGGGAGATTTCCTCTGAACTATTCATGCCGCCATCTTCCCATGATCCTCCTCATTGTTACTTTTGAAAAATATAAAAAAATGTTTTCCCACCATAAAAATATGTTCCTACCATTTCTCACACAAAAGATAGAGTATCATAAACATTATCCTGTATCTTGATTTATTTCACTTAACAATATAGCCTGGAGAGAGTATTCCATACCATAAGTAGCTTTATACCTGTAATTTCATATTTTTCCAAGTATATCTTTGGGATACATTACTAGAAGTGAGATTGTTGAGTCAAAGAGTAAAATGCATCATTTTTCTAGACATTGCCAAATTCCCTGTTATAGTAGTTATATATCTTGCCTTTCTACAAGTAGTGAGAAGAATCCAAAGTCATGAAGACTTTCCCCTCTATTTTCTTCTATGAGTTTTATAGTTTTAATTTTAATGTATGGGTCTGTTATCCATTTTGAGTTAATTTTTATATGTGATATTAGGTAGGAATCCAACTTCATTCTTTTGGACATGGATATCCAAGTTTTCTAGCACTATTTGTTGAAAAGACTATACATTTACCATGAGTGGTATTGGCATCCTTGTTGAAAATCATCTGAACATATATATAAGGGCTTATTTCTGGGCTTTCCATTCTGTTCCATTGATCTATATCACTGCTTTTATGCCAGTACCACACTGTTTTAATTTCTATAGCTTTGTAAGGAATTTTGAAGTTGGGAAGTGTGAGACTGATGACTTTTTTTTTTTCAGGATTGTTTTGGCTATTTGGGGTCCCTTGAGATTCCCTTAAATTCATCTTATAATTTTCAGATGAATTTTTCTATTTCTGCAAAAGATTCTATTGGGATTCTGATATGGATTTTATTGAATCTGTAGACCACTTTGGGTAGTACTGACATCTTAACATTAAGTGTTTCAGTCCATCAATACTGGATGTCTTTCCATTTGTTTAGGTCTTCTTTCATTTCTTCGTGTGATGTTTTATAGTTTTCAGTGTATGAGCCTTTCACTTCCTTAGTTAATTCCTAAGGTTTTTGTAATGCTATTGTGAATGGTACTCTTTCCTTAATTTCCTTTCTATTATTCTTTGTTAAATATTTCTATCCTATGGGCAGGGAAATATCTTTTCATATGTTTAAGGGCCATCTGTATTTCTTTGTGGAACTGTCTGTTCATATCTTTTACTCATTTTTCTATTGTGTTGGTATTTTTCTTTTCCATTTTTAAGAGCTCTTTATATATCACTAATATTTGCCCTCTGGAAAGGAGTTTGAGTTACACAGCTGTATTTATTTGTCAAAAATCAGTGAATGTAAACTTAAGATTTGTGTATCTCATTGTATTTAAATTTTATATCAGAAGAAACACCTATAAACAAATATTGAAATCTGATTAATGATATTTATACAGAAGTATTTAAAGAACAGTATACTGTTTTTGCAGAATGTATCATAAAACAACATGGATTGATGAATGGATAGAGAGAGGAAATATATACATGAAAAAGCAAGTACAGTAAAATGTTAACGGTAGGATCTAGGCAGTAGATATATAGACATTCCCTATAAAATTTCTTCAAACTTGCAATCTGTTTGAAAATGTTCATAATGCAATATTTGGGAAAAATATGAGCCCTCTAATGATATAATTATAAATGTTTTCTAAAAGTTGTTATGAGTTTATTCTTAGTAAACATAGGTAGAATAAAGGTATACTTAATGTTGATAACTCTGAAAGACATCTCTATTTTTATTAAACCAACAAATTTAAGCTGGCTTTCATATTTGTCTTTACTAGCAATCTTATAGAAGCTGTGGGCTAGATTTTGGGCAAATATGTTTTATAGTCATTTGTATTTTTCAAAGTCCTCTTTTTTTCTTTTTTCTTCCCTCAGTCTTAGGAATCAAGGATGATCTAGATAAGAATTCCCAGAGGGGTTACAAGCCCTTTCAGATAAATAGGGAAGGTTTGGGACTGGTGAAAAGGAATGGGTAGAATAGTTGCTTTCATTCCTCAAAGAATTAGGTTGTAACTTAAATGACATCATAGGCTGATCTGCCTATCAAACTACAATATTCTTAATTTGCTATTTTTTAAAAAAATCTGGGTGCATAGGTTTAATTTTAACTTAGAGGAGGGGGCCCTTAAATTTCTATCTAGCTCTGAATATTAGCTTCAATCAGGCCAACTTTTTGACTACAGGGTTACTTTAAAATTCTTTTAATATCTTATCAGTTTTCAACCAGGGCAAACACTAAATATTTTTGGCAGTATTGAATAATACCCCTTGGGTATAAAAGGTATCTCAAAAGATGGGGCAAAGGACACCACCTTCCCAAGATCCACAGCCACTTTCAAAAATAGCCAAAAGAATCAATAACCTGAATGGCCCAGACAGGCAGAAAGCAAAGCCCAGTTGTTAGGATGTAAAACAAGATGAGCAAAAAGGCAATAGTTATCACAGGGAGAGAAAGGATCAATAAGCAATGGGTCTGGATTTGGAAATGATGACATTGCATGAAATTTCATTTTCCTCTCTTGACTGAGCACTACAGACAGAGATTCAGAAGAACTTCTTTCAGAAAGAATTTTTGCCCTTTGCTGGCTTCTGCCAGTTTTTCCAAGCCCCCCTCTGCATGCCCTGGTACCTATGAAAGCTTCCCTTTGGCTGCTTAAGGGAAAAATATAGTAGTTTACTAGAAAATTCCATAGTTTCATCAACTCTAGGAGGAGCCCATATGGGGCTGTCTGTAAGGCCATTAACTTGGTGGACTCCTGTTTATGGTCATGTAGTCTGAATTGGAAAAACAGTTCAGACACAGGATTACCAAAATGAGTATTCAGAGGAGGAGGGGAGTATTTGGAGTAATGTCAGTTTTATATCTTGTTTTAGGTACCTCGTATCTTTAATTTCTTATTAACTTTTTGCAATGAAACATTTAATGAAGTTACTCTGGAATTCTGAAAACTTTAAGTGCACTTTTTAAATGATTTTATCTAACTGGAATGCTCCTCATACTAACCATAGTTATTCTAGATTATAATGCCTCTGGAGGCTGGCAGCAGTTTGGTAGAACCCTAGCAAATGGAGTTTGATCCATATTTCTGTTCAGCTATCTCTGTTGCAAATGGGGTATAACTCACATTTCTGTCCAGTCATAGGGCCTCCAACCTGATGGCTATTAAACCAAGTTCTCAGGACACAAAACAAACTTAGTAACATTTTGTCATTTTTACTAGTCATACCTTCTGGGAACATAGTTTTTAGTGTCAGAAAGTGGCATGCCTGACTCTTTAGAAATTAAAGGATCCCATTAGCTAAAGCCTTTGGGATTCTCATAGCCAGATCTAATACCTAAAAGGGATGTGCCACAGAGTTGGGAACTGGATGTATTTCAGTGTACCTTGTTGCAAGGATATTTTCTTGAAGTTGGCAGGTAATGTAATGTCAATCTAACCTGTTCTGTGACTAATTTATCCTATCACAAGAGTGTTCTTGAGGTGGCATACACTCTAACAGCCTTTAAATGCTCAAACCATGCCCCCCATTTTTGTGGCTTTTGGCTTCTGAGATTCCCCTTAACAATGCTTTTATTTATATAAACATGACAGACAAACATGTACACCTCAACACACCAGCAGAGACCATAAGATGTCTCTGTGGACTGGCCGATAGAAGGTCCTGTGCATGTCGCCAGCATTTTCCAGTTTGGACTAAATCAGCAGACTCCAGTATATGAGACTGTGGACTAGATTTGGGGAAGGGATTAAACCAGCAAACCTCAGTGAACAGAGACTGTGGACTGACCTGGGAAAGGGATTCCACTGTGGAACTGTGGATAAACCAAGGACTAAACTCTGGATCTCTGGTAAAGCCTCCTGTCAGTCTAGACTGACCTGTTAACCCTGGACTGTAAAGCTAATCATATCAGGAACTCAATGCAAAAAGAGCAGAGTTCAACTAAGAGCAATTCACCAATGGCCCTCAGACATGGCAAGAGAACTCAGAAGTGTTCGTGAGCACCACAACTGTGTTCCTCACTGTCCTTGAATTCCATAGATGTGTTTCTCGTTGTGCCTGAGCGCTTTGGACCCCATAGCTGCCATCAAATCTGTTAAAAATCATGTAAATTTGAAGATATAATCAGCTTTATTAAGCAATTCATAAATTGGTCAGCATCCCATCTAGCAGTAGAGAGATGCTCTGAAGGGAGAGGTTTTTAAAGGTAGGACAAGGAAGTCATAAACAGAAAAGGATTATTTTGGAATCCTTGTCTTTCTCGCCATCTCTGAGGGCCATTGGTGAGTGGTTCTCAGTTGTACTCTGCTCTTTTTGCATTGAGTTCCTGCTCTACTTGGCTTTACAGTCCAGGGTTAACAGCTCAGTCTAGACTGACAGGAGACTTGGGGACAAAAGGGTCCTATTAGGTGGATACCTTTGTGGGATGGAAAGGGCACACGTGATAGATTATCTTATTGATGTTGACCAGACAGGTGTTTGACCAGATAAATACATTTCTGGAAGAGGTTGAAACTGCAATTGGGTTAAGTAATCAGCCCCAGTTTGGTGGCTTTGCCTAGCAGGAGTGATACCATGTTGGGCCCATTTTTTTCTTTTTAACAGAACTGAGTTTTGAAGGATCAAAAGGGTCACATGCACATCTGTATTGTTCAGTATGGTGGTTACATAGTCACATGTAGCTATTTAAATTTAAATAGTAAAGTGAAAAATCCAGCTCCTCAGTTTTATTAGCTCCATTTCAAGTGCTCAATAGCTACAAGTGACTAGTACCAATGCTATTAGAAAACAGAGAGCATTTTTATCATCATAGAAAGTTCTATTGGACCGTGCAGTTCTCGACTCTTCTGCTCAAGTGTGGTCCACCAACCAGGTATATCCTATCACCAATCAGTTTGTTAAAATGTAGAATCTCGTGCCCCATCCAGGACCTACTGAATCAGAATCTGTTTTTAACAAGACTCTCCATGCCAGCCCCCATGATTCTCTTGTACATTTAGGTTTGAGAAGCACTCCTATAGAAAACATAGGCCTTGCATGAGTCAGGTGGAATTCCAGCATATGGTTCTAGGGTGGAGGTAACCAAACAGTGAAATTGCATTCTGAGGGGACAGTGGGTGCAAAGTAAAGCTCATGAAACTGAACCCAAACAGGAACTGGAAAAGCAGAAGCTGGTAGGCTGCGGCAGATTTGTAAAGAGCTTTGTAGTCACTTGGATTATGCTCTGTGGGGAACCATTAACCAATTTAAAACAAGAGTTCATGAAAAGATCTGGGTTTGAGAAAGACAGCCCTCATCTAATATGAAGCACCAGACAGGCAGCTTGGAAGATAGAGCAGCAGACAGAAAGACCACGTGACAGGTGAGGCTTTCTGGGGAGGAGGGGAAGCATCAGAAGGACAGGGGTCTGAAAAAGAGAGAATCCAGTCTTGGTGGTCGACTGGATGTGTGGAATAAGGGGAAGGAAGAACTGAGGGTGCAATGCAGATGACTGATAAATGGGGCTACTTTTAACCAACTCAGAAATTCAGGCAAATAAACAAATTTTATGAGGCTGACTTGAATACATTAAATTTGAGGTATTCTCGGATTTTTGTTCACCAGTTTCCCTACCTGCCAAATGAAAGCAGTGATAATATCCATCCCACCAGACTGTTGTAATATAATCAACTGATAGAGCTTACGTGACTACACTGTGTCAATGTTTAAGTGCCATGTACACGTTATCTAGTATCAGCGCTGCATATGCATCCAAGCAGGATGGAAGGAAGCAGCCGGGAGGCGGAAATACTGCCTGCGTTTGCACAAAAGCAGCAGCATCTGTCTAGTTCAGGAAGACAGGAGATGCTGGAGGAAAATACTGAAGAGAAATGAAAAATGTGGACAGTCAAGTATAAAATATAGGATAACAAATCATCAACTAGAAATACACCCCCACTGCTTCTAAACATAATAAATTGTCAAAGCTTTCCATCAAGTGAAAGAAGACAGAGTTACAATGAGATTTGGGAGGAAACATAATAAAAAAATTCAACTAAGCAATTAGCAGCAGCATTTATTGTAGATTAGAAGCCCTCTTCATTTGCAAGAAACCTTTCCAAATCCTTAGAACATACACAGCATATATTATAAACTGTTGTTTCATTTTGACTTTTCATGTGCAAATTTAGAGTTACAATGTAATATGGCCTTAAAGGTGATTGCTAGTTCAAATTTATCATTAAGCATACTGCTGCTCCCTGACTCTGATTATATATTTGGAAAACTGGTAGGAAGTTTAACCATCTGATTGATTGGGTAGTATCTGGGTATGAAATGTAGTTCTTTGACACATGCTGCTATTTCAGAATTTATAGGCAATGCTGGATTCTGAAATTTGTTTTTCTTTTGTGAAGTAAGCAAACAAACTGACTTTCAGCCTCAGTAAGGCTATTCAATTAAATTCCGTATGTATCACTGAAGATACATCGTAGCAAAGCAGAGTGGTTGGACACTGTCTCTTCTCTCAGGTTGCTAATAATCTCATGGCAGAGATACTTACATGCAAGTACTGAGTAAGTGAGTGAGTGCTCACTAGTTGCCATCTAATCAAAACTCCCAACCTTCCTTCTAGTTTACAGGAAATGCAGGAGCTGGAGAAAGGCAATTTAGGCAAAGGAGAGAGTAAGAATGGTAGTTGCCACTGGAGGCTCTAAGTTCAAAGTTTTATTATTCAGTTTGAAGTTACCTGAATAAGGCTCTGAGAGCCAACCTAATGTGAAGGTCAGTGTCAGCACACCGTCTCCCTTGGGAGGGCTCACAATAGAAATCTGCCACTTCACTCAGCTGACTGTGGCCTCAAATCTGCAGCAATGGGAGAGTTTCTTTGTTCAACTTTTGAATCTGGGCTGGCCTCTTGGTTTCCTCTGACTCACAGAAAGCAGCCTTGTCTGACTCCCCAGGTTATGCCTTAACCAGTCTGACATTTGCTTCCACTTCCTTGGATGCTGCCCACAGAGCAACAATGTAGCCTGTGAAGCAGGAGAGGCCACATCGTCCTCCTTATGAGAGGATCCTCATGGAGAATTGGGGCCCTCAGGGGACAGTAGTGTCACTAACTGCCAGATATGTGAGGGCACTTTGCACCTTCAGCTCAGCTGACTCTCCAAACTATAGCCTGCAGGCCAAATCTGGCCCTCATCCAGGCCCCTGAGCTAAGAATAGCTTTTGATTTTAAAGGTTTGTAAAAAGTAGAATAAATATATGACATAGAAAAATATGCAATTGAAACAAAACCTAAGTATTATCTGGCCCTTTACATAAAATTTTGCTGACCCCTGCTACAAGTGAATATAACTTTGTAAGTCCAGACAAAACCACAGAGGACCATTCAACCAACCCCTAGTATTGTTGAAAATTTTAAATGGATATTTTTAATATATGGGATGGTTTGTTTTCAGCAATACATAACTGAATTACAAGGTACTAAATGCTACACAAAGAACAAGAAGACTGCCTCAAAGGAAATAATCATTGAAGGTTTGGACCTTTTCTTCTCACTCATTTCATTTGGGAGGATTTCTTACCCAGTCTGTTGTCCAGGGCTCTGTTTTGCATTCTACAAAGGTTGGGCAGCTATGAGCACACAGATTCACTACTTATTCGTGAGACATTCAAAGCCTTTTAAAAACAAGTATTGGAATACAACTTTTCTAAAGTGAAATACAGAATTTGAAAAATACAAGACCAGTGTCCTAAAGCATCTTTCCAAATACAGAGAGGTTTATTTTTCCCATATTAATCTATTTGCAATGGAGCCTGCCTATTTTGTTTTTTATCAGTGGACTTCCTTTACTTAGTGAGGTGAAGGTGTGACCTCAAGGTGACAGCCAAGGTGGGGTGAAGAAAGGCTGTGATAAGACATCAGCAGATAACAATCGTTTTACCATTTGCAAAAGGGTACAACTACCTGCCAGGGCTGGAATCAGGAAAAGAATCACAACCATCATTTAGGTTTGAAGAGTTGTACAGGGCCAACTGAATCCAATGCCGGGGCTTACACTGCTACTACCCAATGTAGTTTTGTTGTAGGTACAATTTAACTCCTATATTTACCTGTTATTTTCAGAGAAACTTCAAATAATCATAAATGGTTTTTAAATGCATATTTTACTCCCCTATTCTTTTCTATTCTGCAGAAAAAAGGAAGATAAGGAAGAGGTAGTTGACCAATGAATCTGTAAACAAAGAGAAATGGTGGGACTAATTTATAGTTGATGCAAATATGTGGGTCACAATTAGGGATGGGTAGTTATGGGCAGGCCTAAAGTTAAATAAATGATCCAGATCCACCTAATTTTGAGCAAAGAACCAGTATGATTGATACTACACATCTGAGTTTGCATTTGGCCCACATCAGTGTGGCAGCTCCTTTCCAAATATGTCTCCTCTCCCCACCAGTGTGCCTCATATCCTGGGGATCTTGTCCTTACCTGAGACCCTCCCCTTGAATTCTGAATAGTCCTTTGCTTGCTTTTGACCAGTAGAATGTGGCAAAAATGATGCCATGTCACTTTCAAGGCTAGCTTCTGCCTTGCAGTTTCTGTCTAGGACTAAGAATGTTGACTGATAGGAAATTCAGATCAACTAGCAGGGACAACAGTAGATGCTCATTCGCTGATACAAATGAAAACCATGATACAACCCACTAACTTTGATTTACTAAAGACTGTCCTCCTTTGAGAAGTGGTTGTTCTCTTTTGAGAAGTAGGGATACAGGCTTTCTAGAACTCTCTATTTGTCTGGAATAGATGATACCCTTTGAGAATTCTCTTGTGGAAGTTGAGGTGGTCATTGTTATATAGAGCAAATGACATAGCTCTTGCATGGCAGAGCTTATTAGCTTAAATAGATGAGCTCACACCCACAGATACTTATGATAGAGCCAGAGACCAGACCACAGGCACAGATGACACACAGTATTACATAGTCTTAATTTGTTTCTGTTATTAGAATGGAGCTGGGAGTTTAAATAAGGTATGCCTAGCTAACTTTAGGAAACTACCTGGATTTTATCAAATCTGCTAAAAATGTACATCATAAGACCTTGTCGAAAGTATCACTGTTTTTACCAGAGTTATCCACAAGAACTAAGTAGTCCAAATCCAAATTTAATTCTTTGAATGAAGCTAGTATTTAAATTCAATGAAGCATCTACCACTAGGCAATCTGAAGTTGTAAGTACCAGAATGATCCTGATGATACGCTACCCACCTATGTGGAAGGATCTGGAACCTGTGTTCTCCTTGCAAGGATCTAAGACTTTCTCCTCCAAAGAGGTAGAAAGTCTCTACCCACAGATTATCTACAAGCCACAGAAGAGAAAATGGACTTTATAATAGAGGATACTGAAGGACTCTTCAGATTTCAGTGACCATTGACACTGGTGTTACAGTAGGTACATAGGCAGACATGAGCAGGCAGGGGGTTAGGGACTTTGGCCAGTGTTTACATTCAGTTAGATGCTTGTTTACATCCTAAACATTCCACTCAAACTGTTCTTTCAGGATGTGGGGAGTGAGGTTATAGATAACAGACCTACCATAACTGGTTCCAACACGGAGAAGTTGACCCTGACTTCACCTCAAAATACCATTATATACTCATTATCACACTAAAAATCACACCCCTTGGTGCCATGACAGTTCCAAGGCAGACCATCTAAAGACTAAAAAGGCTACCCTACTTCTTGGAAATCCTCTCCCTATTCTGAGAAAACCCCACCTATCCCAGTGAATATTCCAATCTCTGATTAAACTCCAGCTATAAGACCACCCAACCGGAGCCCCACCAGGCTGCTCATCTCTGCAGCAGGCCTGCACTCTCTTCTTAAGGGTGTACTTTTTCTTTATGAAACTACTGTGTTTATACCTGCTTGATCTGCTTGTGAGTTCCTTCTCCACCAGAGTGAAGAACCCTCTCCTAAGGTCTCACCTAGAACACAGGGAGATCTCCTCAGACTGGATTTCCCAACAACCTAATATTATGTATTTAAGAATTAATATTATCTGTTAATATTTAATGTTATGTTCTCCCTGATGGGACATATGAAGATCACCTCTATAGGAAAAATGGAGTTCCTATGGCCAGGATCCTCAGCTTCACCTGACCCTAATCTACTTGCCCACTGTGCATGTACAGTGAGGTAATTGGCCTACTTCATAGGCAGGTGCTTACACAAGTGTTGGCAATGAGCCATAATTAGAACTCCGCCCAGTTCTCTCCTCAGCAGAGACAGAGGCAGATTGAAGACTTGGATGCAGATGTGATTATAGGGCTCCACGCTGAGAATAAAGCTCAGTATAAACCCTTTTTTTCACAGTGTTCCATTATCATGACTCAGTCTCACTGAATCCAGAATAAACTTACCCAGACTCAAATCTCCCACTTGTGCAACAAACTCATAAAGTAGGAAGGATCCTTGCTATCTGATCAACTTTCCTTCTAGCTTATAGGAAATGTGAGAGCTAGAGAAAAGTTAAATGACATCAGGAGGAAAAAAAGACAAATCAAGAAAGTAGAACCCTCTGTCAGATAACTAGCCTAAAGTCTCCAAAAAGTCAATGCCATGAAACAAAATTGGTGGAGGATTGCTCTGCATTAAAATAGATAAACATAACCACTGTGGGTAAAACTGTAATATTTCCAGAATACCTCACCTGGCTTTAGTGCATCTGCATATCAACAGGCATTCCTCAGGGGTGGAGAACATAGTCCATCTCCATATCAATGGGTAATTACCTGGGCAAGGGAGGGCTGATCTGAACGGGAGAGGTTAGGGGGGAGTGCTGGCTTGCTTCTGCTGGTGCAGGAAAGAGAAACGGCCCTGGAACACAGTTTGTAAGCAACAAACAGGTTTTAAACGTTATTTCTCCTTTTGACTGATTTCAGTTTTAGAGGTATTCTGTCTCAGGATTTCCTCTCCCCAGAGTTACAGCACAAATGCAAAACATGAAACTTCACTGGACTATTTACCTACAAAACCAATACGTTTTTTTCTGTCAATTGGAGAAATTTGCATATGGGCTTGATATTAGGTGATATCAAATTACTACACTTCTTAGATGTGATTTTCTTATGCGTTTGCTTAAAAGAATATCTTTATTCTTAGGAAATGAAGGCTCAAGCAGGAGACAGAGAGAAAGAAGTTATGGCAAATGTTAGGAGTTACTTCAGCAGAATGTATATGGGCACTCAGTGAACTACTCTTTGAGCCTTCCACGTGATAATGGTGGAGTCAAGTTGTTCACAGTCCCACAGCCAAGTGGCCAGAATGGGGAACTGTTTTATTACAGGGATGCTGAAAGAGAAGAGGGAGTATTACATCTGGATTAGTTCAACCACCTATACTCTAAGACCGGTATGATCAGAATCCATACAAAAACACCCAGACCTGTGCCCCAAAACCTTTCCACTCCTTCTGCGGAGCACAGGGTGAGACTGACCTCTGAACACTCCAAACCAAAGGGGAGTTTTGAAATTTCCCCAGTGAAGGGCCCCCACCCATAAGATGGCAAACTCACCCCTCGCACCCCCTAATCTCAGCACCTAGCCAATAGCCACCAGCCCCGTAGAAGTGACACCTCCATCAGCTCATGCCCCTTCCTATATAACCCAGCACCTTTCCCTAATAAAGCGGAATTCTCCGGTGAATTGCTGCTGTGTGTTGCTCCTTTCCTTTCATTGGTGCCGAAACCCGGGAGACGGGACACCCCAACTGGGCCCCGTCTTTCCCCAACACCAGCAGCAGCTTGCCCTCATCCTCTTTTTCCAGCGCTGGCTCATCACACTCACCACTCCTCTCTGGCCTTTGGGTAAGTTTTCCCCCAGAGTGGGCCGCTCTTCCCCAAGCTATCGCAGCGTCATTGACAGTGATCGTCTGGCAAGGCCCTGACACTCGGGGACGAGGAGGGAACTCTCCCCACCTCAGGCCTTCATGGCTGCAGCGGACCCTCAGGCCCCTCCTCCAACAGTCATAAACGCACTTACCGCTCCTTCCATTAGTGCTGAAACTTTTTAAGCAAAATTTCTCTGGGGTGGGCCACTCTCCCCCGAGCTATCGCAGCGCCATTGACCGTGATCGTCCAGCAAGGCCCTGATGCTCGGGGATGAGGAGAGAACTCTCCCCGCCTCAGGCCTTCACGGCTGTGGCAGACCCTCAGGCCCCTCCTCCAACAGCCACAAACGAGGTGACTCCTTTGCGGATGAGAACGCTCGCTTTCCCCCCCCCCTCCTCTTTCCGTTCCTTCCGCCGAAAATTCCTTCCACCGAAAATTCCTAGTACTAGGTTCCTCATGACTCTGGCACTCTGCCTTCTTAGGGAAGTCTGGGTGACGACCCACACTTCCTAAGAAATTCCAACTCGTATACAAGTTTCCGCAGACCACCAAGGATCATCGGGGACGCCCTTTGTCTCCTTGCAGTCTGCTCCCAGTCCGAGGATCTCCGTTCATCTTCCCCTGTTTGTCTCCTTCTCTGTCCTTTAGCCATGGGAGCCTCCTTATCCCTCCTTGAAAGTTCACCTCTTGAATGCCTGCTCAAGTATCTAGACACCCTCTCCCTGACACCTGATATAAAACCAAACTTCTCTGTAAATACTGCTCCCAAGATTGGCCGACATACCCCCTAGACAATAACAAACAATGGCCCACAGGGGGAACTCTTGATCCTAACATCACTCGTGATCTTTTTAACTACTGCTAGCGCCTGAAAAAATGGAAGGAGATTCCCTATATCGAAGCTTTCCGCCTCCTCCTCCCCCCTGCCTCCCCACAAGTTCTCCTAGCCTGCAAGCCATCTCTCCTGCAGAAGCCTCCTGCCCACCCCCTTCCCCCTCCTCTCCTACAACAGCCCCTCCCCTTCCTCCACCACAGCCGCCATCGCCACTGCCTCCACCCCCGCAGAAGCCTCCCTTTCACTCCCTTCCCCTTCTTCTCCTTAAACGCCCTTCTCCCTTCCTCCCCCATCATCTCCTCCCCCATCTCACCTCCTCCGCCTTCGTTCCCCTCACCTGCCCCTCCCCCATGGATTGAGCCTGAGCCTTTCAGCCCCCCTTTAACTAGGTCCCGGGGGCCTCCTCCATCTTTGCCCTGATCACCTCTTTCTCCCCCACAGACTGAGCCAGAACCCTTCAGTCCCCCTCAGACTTGGTCCCAAGGGTCTCCCAAAATTATTGCCCCCCTCTGGGAGGTAGCAGGATCCGAAGGCATGGTGCGCGTTCACATCCCTTTCTCCTTAGGAGATTTAGCCCAACTTGAGAAACGCCTAGGTTCCTTTTCCACTGATCCCACAACATATATCAGGGAGTTTCAATTGACCCTCCAGTCATACAGCCTCACACATCATGACATTTTCATGCTCCTGGCCAATACCCTCCTTCCTGAAGAGCATAGACGAGTTTGGGACTTTGCCCAAATGCACGCTACCGAAACCCACAGGACTGACCCCACCTACCCCCCTGGTCCCACCGCTGCCCCTGAACAAGACCCACACTGAGATTATAACACCGCCGTGGGTCTCCGCTCTCGAGATATTTTCGCCTCCTGCCTAATAGCAGTCTGAAAAAGGCAGCTCGTAAAGTAGTCAATTTTCAAAAGCTCCAAAACATAATTCAAAGGAGGGAGGAAACTCCCTCCGAGTTCTTAGACAGACTCACTCAAGCCCTATTACAACAGTATACCAGCCTGGACCCAGAAATGCCTGATGGAAGACATGTCCTTATGACATACTTCCTAGCTCAAAGCTACCCAGACATTAAAGCTAAACTCAAAAAGTTAGAACAGGGCCTCACTACCCCACAGACTGAGATCCTAACAGTGGCCTTTAAAGTCTTCCATAACCGGGAGGAGGAGAAAGAATGCCGTAAAGAAAAGGCTGATCAGGCCAATTTCCAAATGTTAGCCCAGCTGATAAAACCACAACCTGGGTGCCCTTCTACAAACAAGCCCCAGCCAGGAGCTTGTTTCAAGTGTGGACAAGAACAACATTGGTCAAGGGTGTGCCCCTCCCCCAGATACCACCCCATGCCCCAGATGCCACAAAAAGGGCCACTGGGGGTCTGATTGCCCAGCCACCCGAAGGGGAGGCTGGACGAACAACCCCCATCCTAAGCCCGCCATAGTGAGACTGGCAGAAGAAGACTGACGGAGCCCGGG
Source organism: Manis javanica (assembly GCF_040802235.1). Classification (NCBI taxonomy): domain Eukaryota; kingdom Metazoa; phylum Chordata; class Mammalia; order Pholidota; family Manidae; genus Manis; species Manis javanica. The sequence continues at coordinate 143,016,789 of NC_133158.1, forward strand.
GGCTTCTCGCCCGACCATTTCCATCACCAAACAGGAGCCCAGAGTTACTTTAATAGTAGACGGTCACCCCATCTCCTTCCTCCTAGATACAGGAGCCACCTTCTCAGTCTTGCAAGAATACGGGGCCCTACCACTCCAGCCATTACTCCTATAGTCAGGGTACGAAGTAAACAGATTTTCCCATTAAATCCCCCCCCACCGCTTTTATGCACAATTCAAGACAATCCCATACCTTTCTCCCACTCCTTCCTAGTTATGCCCCAGTGTCCCATCCCTTGACTAGGTACAGCCCCCAGTACTCCCTTTCTGATGGCCCTCATAGCCGACGACCCCCCTCTACCCAATGAAAGCTCCAGTTCCGCCCTCATACACCCTGTAAATCCCAAAATTTGGGACATTACAAGCCCCTCCATGGCTCTATGTTCTCCTGCCTCTATCAAATTATGCGACCCCTCTCAGTATATCTGTCAGGCCCAATACCCCCTAACCACTTCAGCCCTCATAGGCTTCCAACCCATCATTCAAGATCTCTTAAACAACTCCAAATACGTATTCCACATGCTCTTGTCTCACGCAGTATGGAAAGAACGAGGCCTCCTCACCACAAAAGGAAATTCCATAACTAATTCAGCCTTAATTACTAAACTTCTAGAAGCTTCACAACTCCCACACTGACTAGGCATAGGCCACTGCAAATCACATCAAAAGGATGACTCCCCCATTGCAAGAGGTAACAACAAAGCCGACAGAGTAGCCCAGTCAGTTGCCCTATCAGAAGACACACCAGACAACAATCTGTCTGCCCTTGCAGTTTTAGCCTATCACAAGACACCCTCTGTTCCCAGGACAAAGAGTCTCTCTTCCACTTCTTACACGATCTGTTCCATCCCAGCCCCCAATCCTTGATCCATTTTTTACAATCCTTTTTTTCTCTCTCTCTCCTGAAGACAAAACCCTACTTAACCAAATCACCCGCAGGTGCACCATCTGCCAATGCACTAACCCCAATACCCCACTCAAGGCTCAACCCTTCCTGGCTCATCAAGCAAGGGGTAATGTCCCCGCCGCAGATTAGCAAATAGACTTCACTAACATGCCCCCTGTACGGCGTACCAAATACCTACTCGTGTTAGTAGATACATTTTCAAGATGGATAGAAGCTTTCCCCATCACTAACAAATGAGCATCTGCGGTTGCCTCTATCCTCCTCACCCAGATCTTTCCTAGGTTTGGGATGCCCACTTCCCTCCAATCAGATAACGGCCTTGAGTTCACTGCCCAAATTATCCAGAACCTCTCCAAGTCGCTCTCACTCCCCTGGCATTTACATTGTCCTTATCGACCACAGGCTTTGGGAAAAGTAGAAAGAACCAATAGGACTCTAAAGGACATCCTGACCAAACTATCTCAAGAACTACACCTTGACTGGATTCACTTACTTCCCTTAGCTCTACTCCACATTCGGGCCCTCCCAAAGAAACCTTCCTTCTTGTCGCCCTTTGAGATCATGTACGGTCGCCCGATTCTACCCCTGGGGCTCCCTTCTCACAAAGGACCAATTCCTCCCAATATGGCCCTTCCGCTACTCTCTCTCCTCTGCACTGAATTGTGGAAATATCAGGATTGGCTCCTTCCTGATCCATCCGCCTCCCAAAATCCTCCTGTCTTACAGCCTGGCCAACTGGTGTTTTATAAGCCACCAGAGGATCGGCCCTCTCACCCCGAAATGGGAAGGTCTACACCCAGTTATTCTCTGCACCCCCTCAGCCACCAAGCTCTTACTGCCTGATAACTCTGTCACCCCTTGGATTCATATCTCCAGGTTGAAACCAAATACCCAGGACCCACCTTCTCTGGACACCCAAGACCCATCAGTCACAATCCAGAGTCCTTCAGATACAGCCCAAGATGCTGTCTACTCTACCACGCCTCATCCCTCTGATCCCTTGAAACTCCGCATCTTCCATTCACCCCCTTTGCCATCCATACCCAAATCATGACTTTTCCTCCTTTACTGCTCTCTTGCTTTTTTTCCTCATTCCTATTGTCTTCCCCGCCACCCCAGCCTCCTTTGTATGGTGATTCAAAGTCAGACAGACTTACACACAGCATCAAACAAAAGTTACTGCCATCATTGCCACATCAGACTGCCCTCTGAAAGGCTGCTCTGAGCCTTTAAACCTCCACTTTCCTCCCTCCTCCGAAGTGTTCACTAGCAGCTACCTTTATTCTCCCTACCTCTGCATCCTCTATGACCAAAAATAAGCCTATTGCAAGCGATGGCAAGACACCTACGGGGGATGTCCCTACTGGTCTTGCGCCATTCACTACATGGGTAACTCCCAGTACCCACAGTATTACTCCTCCAACCATTTCATAAAATATCCCAACAGCTCATTCTCCTTATCAATCGCAGATCCCTGGGACTCTCAATGGGCCACTGGGGTCACAGCCTCAGTTTACTATGGGGGGTCCTTGACCCCCCACGGTACCCTTCATATCTCTCGAGAGTATGTTTCCTCTCACTCCCAGATCTCTCAAGTTGCATCAGATATCGGACATCCCGAAAAAGTCATTATCCAAACTCTTGACGGCGCCTCTTCATCTTCTTATTCCTCCTACTCTTGGTTACAGCTCATTCAAGACACCACCATCTTTCTCAACCACACCCTCAACACCGCCAATTGTTTCTTGTGCGCATCACTACAGTGCCCACTGCTGGCCGCCGTGCCCCTTAATATTTCCATGCAGAAGGACAACCCCTCCGCCCCCTGGCAGACATACCCCTGTGGGAACCAGAATACGCAGATAATCTCACCATCCACCACTGTGTAGGCCCAGCTCCACCCCCCTCCAGCGCACTTCACTGCCTCTCTATCTATACCCCTACCTCTGGCTCTAAGACTTTTACGCAACCAGGACACTTCTTTTGGTGTAATGGCAGTCTTTTCAACTCACTGCCTCCCAACTCCAATACACCCTGCATTCTCATCACCCTAATCCCACAGCTTACACTTTACAGCATGGCAGAATTTCTTGAGCTCCAACCTCCTTGCCCTCGAGCACAAAAAGGGCTGCTTTCCTTTCCATCATGGTCGGTATCTCTTTGACCACCTCAGCCATTGGGGCAGGGTTTTCGGGAGGAGCCTTGGGTCACTCTCTATGGGCAATTAGCCATCTCAACACCAAACTTGAGGGGGCCCTGACATCCACTGCCGATTCCCTGGCCTCTCTCCAAAGACAGGTCACTTCGCTAGCTAAGGTCACCCTTCAAAACCGGCGGGCCTTAGATCTGCTTACAGTCGAAAAGCGCAGCACCTGCATCTTCCTTCGAGAAGAGTGCTGCTATTACATCAACGAATCTGGCATTGTAGAAACTGACATTACCAAACTCACTGACGTTGCCTCCAGCCTCCACTCTGCTTCCAATTCCAACCCATTCTCTTCAATACTAGCAAACCCCCTCCTCTCCTAGCTCTGGCCCATTGCAGGCCCTATAATAATCATTCTTCTCACCTGTCTCTTCTTACCCTGTATAATAAAGTTCATCAAATCCCAAGTCGGAAAAATCTCTAATCAAACTTTCAACCAGCTTTTACTCAGGAACTACCAGCTTTTAGCCATATAAGATCCCTCACCCTCATGTAACCTCCTCACCACACGCTGAGATGGACCCCTCTCTCCCCTGAAAATTGTTCCTGGAAACAATGGCCGCAGACACCTGGCTTCTGGCACCCATATCCTCTTGGCACCATTAGAATCAACAAGTCCTCGACCTCTGGTTACAGGGAACCTTCATTGATTTCCAACCTGAAGAAGTCCGCATCTACTCGTCCTTACTGTGGGGAGTCCTATCAACCCTTTCCTCCCAGTCCTCAAGCCCTCACTCCCTTCTCTGCCCCCATACAGCAGGAAGCAGTCAGAGAGAAAGCAACGTCCACAACCCCATAGAGGAGAAAGGGGGGAATAAAGGGACCCCACCCATAAGATGGCGAACTCACCCCTCGCCCCACCTAATCGCAGCACCTAGCCAATAGCCACCAGCCCCGTAGAAGTGACACCTCAATCAGCTCATTCCCCTTTCTATATAACCCAGCACCTTTCCCTAATAAAGCGGAATTCTCCGGTGAATTGCTCCTGTGTGTCGCTCCTTTCCTTTCACCCAGAGCATGAGACTTGCTCGGACTCCCGTTCAAAATAACTCTGTGCAGATTTTAATAGGTGAATCCCTCCAGGCCCACCTCAAGGCAGTTGCACTTACACAGCTTGGAAACACTGCAAGCAGGTAAAGCTGGGTGCGTCTTAAAAAATCTTTTCGCGAAGTCTAACATTAAGTCGCCTAACCCTGACAGCCTTAAATGTAAAAAGCATACCAAATACTATATGGCTGCCAATGCAAGGTGATGGCGAGGCTGGGGGGAGTGCGCCCACGCCCACGAGAAAGGCCGTGCCGGGCGTACCCGCCAGGGCTCAGAGCCCGCGCGCCTGCGTGCAAGCGAGTGAGCGAGGGGGCTCGTGGGTGCCGGCGCGTGGTCTGCGCGTGCCCGGCCTTGCGTGCGGTGCAGGAGGCTGCGTGTGCGCGCTGGGCGGGAGCGTCCGCCTGCCGCCCTCCCGCATCGGAGCCGAGTAGGGCGCCCCGCGGAGCAGGTGAGTGTGAGGCGGGGCGCTGGGGCGGCCCGGGAGGCCTTGGAGAACCCTGGCTGGGGGCGGGCGGAGCCCTAGGACCAGTTCCCCGGGCTCCGCCCACTCTTTCGGCCGTGTCCCGGGGCGCGGTCCGCGTTGCAGCGAGAGCCGCCGCGCTCCGCGGCTCTAACCTCCGCGTGGAACCCTCGCCCGGCGTCGGCACGCGAGGGAGCGCGGGGCCAGCGGGGCCGTGGGCGTCGCTGACCAATACCGGGGCGCCTGGCGGGCCCGGGCCGCGGCTGCGAGGAGCACTCTGTCGCCCTGCTCGGCCCCCGGGCACAGCCCCGTCTTCCCGTCGCCAGGGTCCCTTCCGCCGCAAACTCCGGGAGCGGCCCGGGGCGCCGTGGTCCCGGCGGCGGGGGAGAAGCCGGGTTAGGTTTTTCGATGTTGGTGGATTGGCCGTAAAGCCCGGGCGAACGCATTCCTAAAGCGTTGGTGAAGGCCCGGAAACCAAACAGTGGGAGGGTTCTTCTGCGGAGGGATTAGGAGAAGAACCGTAGAACACTGGGCCAATTGGGCAGAGAGAGGAGGAAACCCCAAGGGCCAGGGCTGTATGATTGGGATTTGTGAGAGGGTTCTTAACGACCATACAAGGCTTTTTAAAAGAAATCCGAAAGGTGCAATGGAGTCTCATTTTTTCAAGCAGTGAGGAATGATACCAGCAGCAAGTATGGGTTGCATTCCATATTCCTTTCCACTCCTCACTACTAGACCAGGAGGGAAATATGCAAGGCAAAGATGGTTTTTTTTTTCCCTCTGTGTAGTTTTGTACATAGTACCAGCGTTTAGGAGGTGGCTGCTTTGTCAGGAAGAGCTGCTACCAAGGAACAAATGACCAAACCATGCCTTTTTTTTCTTCCTGTTCTCATGTCCTCTTTCAAATCTTCTCATGAAGATGTGAGTTTGCAGTCTTACCCGCAACAAGCTTGTGTTTTACCTTGCCTTCCCTCGACAGCTTTAGACAGAGGTAGGGAGTGGATTTTGTGCCCTCAGAATGTGTTGATGCCTGATAAAAGCACATCGTAACTTGTATCAGTCTAGAGAAGGGATCTATTCAATATTAAGGCAGAGGAATCTAGGACAATCTAGACTAGACGGTTCATTCAAATGAATGGTCGTTGGGTAATTGCAGCTCTGAAAATAAAGCCTGTTATTGAAACAGTACCCAATATAATTCCAGATTAGATGCATGAGAAAGTTTTAGAGCAAGGAGGAGGAAGAGAGAGAGGATCAGAACTTTTCCAAAAATGAAGAGTGTTACTATATGGTAATTTGCTCTTATAGCAGCATGCTGGTTATAGAACATTGATTTTAGATGTAATAGTGCCAGCACATTGTTATGACTCAGATACTGTTCAGTACCTCACAGCAAAACTTTAAATTAAAGCATGCAATACGGCAAACAAAAGCTTCAGCTAGTACTTTAGTCTCTTCTGAAATTCTGCAGGTAAGTTCATTTTATGTCAATTTAGAAATGATCCTATTGGTTAAAATTAACCATAATAGTCTCCTTTACAAGACTTTAAAGATCATTCCACAGCTGCAAATCTTGTATATTCTAGTATTTTTCTTTCCCCAAAGGATTTGAGGAGTTGAAAGAGTTAAGCTCTACTAAACCATTTTGGATAATGTATGTATACTTTTAAAAATTAGATTACTGTTAAAATACCATGGTCTCTTAGGAAAACTTAACTATATAAACTTAATTTGGTGGTCATATTCAACTTCAGCTGTCTTTAACCCTGAGAAGATTCTCCAGTGGATACATTCCCTCTTTGCTTTCCTTCAAGTGATTTGTCTTTTTCTGTGTGCCCAGTCTCCGGCTCTGTTCTGTCCACCACTGGATGATAGAGGTAGAATTCCATTTTAGGAAATGCCTTTATCCCATTCACAGCTATATAATGTCCAGGCCAAATATGCTTTCCTGTTGCAGCTTTAACGGCTGTCGTGGCTCATCCCTGCTCACTGTGTAGTAGGTAACCAAACTGAATAGCTTCATGAATGAAATCAAATGTGTGGGGTCAAACAGGATACCCTTACATGACATTGCACTACGTTCAAAAATTGCAGTTCATTTAACAACAGGCTTTTTCTGGCAAATATCTTTTTGGGGACTATGTTAATAGTTTTGTTTTAGTAAAAAGTTGTATATTATAAATTTTGATTTTGCTTTTGGCACATTGTGAATTAGAGGAGAAGGTGAGTGTGTGATCTAGAAACATGGTGATTTGTAGGGGATACATCACAGTGAGAGGAGCATGAAGCCACAAAACATGTAGGGTGGGGCCCTGAGGTTGCAGAATGGAAGATTTGACTAGGTAAATAAATTGCACCCCTTGAAGCTCTGAGAAATTATTAAATAAAAACCAGAAAGCTAAAGAGCAGTATCAGTTTCCCATTTTATGTATGTCTGACCCTGAATATTTTCCAGGAAGTCAAAGTCTTTTGTTGTCCTCACAGCATCCATAGCCTAGATTAACACTTACCAGCTCTGCCTACCCTCTAGGAGCTATTTCATGTAGAGTTCATGTTACCAGCTCTAGCTCTAGGATGCCCTTCTCAGTAGCATGGCCCTGTGGGGGTTATGAGGAAACATTGAGAAGAGAGATCTTAGGAGATTTTGTTGATGTTCTAAGGTGTGCTGTTTCATGGGACTGGAACAAAACTTGCAGACTAGCAGCCTGTTTTGTAAATAAAGTTTTATTGGAGTACAGTCACACCTGTATGTTTAATGTTGTCTATAGCTCATTTTTGCTGCAAAGACAGAAATTGAGTAGCTGGGATAGAGATATATGGCCCAAGTATTTGCTCTCTGGCTTTTTATTAAAAAAAAAAAAGTTGCCCACTTCTGGGCTAGAATGTAGATTTCTAGTAAACCCCTGATCTGTGCACCTTGAACAAGCTCTCTCCCGTCAGAACAAAAAAGCAACACTCACTGCTCCTACTGAAACATGTCGTTAAGTCTGCAGCCACTTACCACCAGCGCGACAGGGCTCAAACTGCCTCTTATCCAGAACTATGTTTGCTTACTATATTGGTAATAGATTTTGTTTTCAAAGATGGAGTTTGTCACTTTCTAAGAGGAAAAATTATTATCAACTCTTATCTCTTTGTATTAAATAGTCCTTTCTCTAAACTGACAGAAGTTCTATAATTTATGCTTTTATTGAGCACCCTGCATGGATGCTGACCACAAGTTTGGAGACGTTTGAGCTCGAAGGTCTCCCTTCATCCCCTCCAGGTGGGCTTTATGCATAACTTGGAGTCATGAACCTTCATCCATGCTTTGCCTGTGACACCAGCTTGCAGGTGAGGCTTGTGTCTCCTTCCCCATTGCAGCCCCAGCCTGTCAAATGAATTAGGCTCAATTAACAGAAATGACAAAAGTCTGTAATATTCCTAATCTAGGGCAACAATGGAAGAAATACTAACTAGAGCAGTTTCCCCTGTTCTCTTCCTCCAGTGGGTAAAACTGTTTATAACAAAACAGAGACCAGAAGCCCAGCTTTCAAGTCAGCCTTCCTGCTGTTTCTACCTGTTAGGATCTTTGCTGTGCTCCGGTTTCCTAGCTTCTCTGGACCTGGCCATCCTGTTGCCTCTTCCCACAGGCTGTTCTGTCACGTTATTCTCGCCGACTGCCTGCCCCTGAAAGCAGAGGTGCGTCCATTTTTGCTTTACTCTTGGCTTCCTGCCCAGGAATCTCAAGGGACGGTGGGATTGGCTGTGACGTTGGGTTCTTCTGCGGACACAGTGCTCTAGGAGCACAGCATTTGGAATTGGGCCTGAGTTTGGGTTTCAGGTGTGCCTGTAGCTGGTCTCTGAAAAGTGGGATGGTAACACCCATCTTACTGAGTTTGTGAAAAATGCTTTGCAAATTGCTATAAAAGTGATATAAACTTAAGCCCAAAAGTGCACTTTCCCTTAAAAAAAAAATACCCTGCTTAAAATTCTAGCATGTATTACAAACTACAAAGAGTGGGTTTTTGTTGTTATTGTTGGATGCTAGTATGAAAAGAGCAGGAACAAAAAGAAAATGGGAACTGAATTTTCCTCCTCAGGTCTTGTTGCTTTTGGATGCTCCTCGTTTTTCCTTAACTCAAAAACCCTGTACGTTTCAAACCCAGAAACCTGTAAAACATTTCTGTACGTTATTCTTACAAGAAAGTACTTTGTTTGCAAAAAGTATAATAATAATGTATTTTTAAAATATGTTTTGAAAAAGCCAGTTGTCTTCTACCCCAACACACTGAGGGAAGAGGCTTCCATTTTAATGAGACTAGGGTGTAAAGCATCCTCCCAAGTGTCTGAGCAGAGCCAGCAGTGGGGCTCGGGCAGAACTGGGAATAAATGGTAAGAGTGTTAGGTATATACACATTGCCTACTTAAAACTGTATAAGAGAGTTGTGGTTAATTTGGAATTTTTCTTAAATTCAGTGAATGCTTCCAATTCATTCTTAAAAATTGAACAATTTAAAAATGCAAAATGAAACCTTTTCTGTATACTACATTTTAAACATATGAATAACAGTCATGGAGTCTTGGAGTTGGAAGGGACCTTAGAAGTTACCTAGAATAACTTCAAACTGTAAGGGTTTAAGCTCCATAATCTTCCTGCCATCCACTTGAATATTTCCTTTGATGAAGAGCAGCCCATTCTGTATTGAACCTTTGTACTAATTTTTATCTTTGGGCTTCCATTTGCCTCAGGAGTTACACTAATACATTGTTCAAAATATTTGAAAATATCTGTCTAGTTCTTCTAAGCTTTTTTTTTCCTAGAACAGAACGTTCCCAGTTCCTTCAACCACTACTTCATGTAATCCTTATAGGAGATGATAAACTGAACTGTTAACCAACTGGGTTATCCTTCTCTGAATTCAATCTTAACTTGTTGATGATCCTTTTAAAATGGAACATGTATGGGCTGTGGGATTATGACCCCTTTTGCCAGCCTTTTTTTTTTCTTAAACCCATGAGTGTATTAGAGTTTGTAGTGTATGTGTATTGGGGAGTGGGAGCACATTATACAGTTGACTCTTGAACAACACAGGTTTGAACTGTGTGGGTCCACTTACCTGTGGTTTTTTTTTTTCCAATAAATATATTAGAAAATTTTTTTTTCTAGATAATTATTTTTTATGGAAGGGTAGTTGACACACAGTATTACATTAGTTTCAAGTATACAACATAGTGATTCAACATTTATATACATGATAATTCTAGGTACCAGCTATCACCATACCAAGTTGTTACAATATTTTGACTATATTCCTTATGCTATACATTACATCCCGGTTACTTATTTATTTTACAATTGGAAGTGTGTACTTTTTTTTTTAGGGCATTTCTCCTATTTATTGATCAAATGGTTGTTAACAACAATAAAATTCTGTATAGGGTAGTCAATGCTCAATGCACAATCATTAATCCACCCCAAGCCTAATTTTCGTCAGTCTCCAATCTTCTGAAGCATAACGAACAAGTTCTTACATGGAGAACAAATTCTTACATAGTGAATAAGTTACATGGTGAACAGTACAAGGGCAGTCATCACAGAAACTTTCGGTTTTGATCATGCATTATGAACTATAAACAATCAGTCCAAATATGAATATTCGTTTGATTTTTATACTTGATTTATATGTGGATACCACATTTCTCTCTTTATTATTATCATTTTTAATAAAATGCTGAAGTGGTAGGTAGATGCAAGATAAAGATAGAAGACATAGTTTAGTGTTGTAAGAGAGCAAATGTAGATGATCAGGTGTCTGCCTGTAGACTATGTGTTAATCCAAGCTAGACAAGAGCAATAAAACATCCACGGATGCAGCAGATTTCTCTCAAAACAGCGGGGGAGAGGTTCTAAGCCTCACCTCTGTTGATCCCCAATTTCTCACCTGATGGCCCCCTGCGACTGTGCCTGTCTTAGGTTGTTCCTCCCTTGAGGAATCTTACCCATCTCTGGCTAACCAGTCATCTTCCGGGGCCATACAGGGAAATGTAAAGTTGGTAAGTGACAGAGAAGCCTTATTGTTTGAAAAGGTTAGTTTTTTACTTCTTTGCATATTTATGCCCTGTGGCTTCTATGCCCAGCATTTGGCTTGAGGTATCTTTACCACTTGGAAGAATTATGATACACGGTAAATTCGATATGAGGGATGAATTCTATTTAAGGGTTGTAATTAGGAAGGAAGAAGAAAAGCTATAGAAGTAGCAGGCGGAAGAAAACATGGGAAGATTGATTATTTCTTTGACATATCTTCTTGTAGGGTAACTTAAGCATGTATAGGTTTTAAACTAGTAATTAAAGTGCACAAACCCATTAACATAATAGGAGTACAGTTACATAACCAAAGCATACCTATAATTACCAGCCATCTCCAGTGAAACCAAGAAAACCAGTTAGGCACCTTAGGCATTTGTGAAAACTTATCTATGATATGGTGGATATTGTCCAACTGAACTTGAACAGTCTGAGAGAAATCAGACAAATTGAAACAGCCCATTCCTGGGGACTGTTCACATCCCATATGTTCTTTTAACAGTAAATAGTCTGTAGTTGTAAGATTTTGGAGCGCTACAATTTGCACTTCTCCTAATTCTTGGTTGAGTTCCAACAGTTTAGATCCAGTCAAATTTGTTGTTTTGCTGTATGCACAGGCCAGCTTAGATATCTCCTTCTTCATTCCCATGGCAAGACCAGGAACTGGTGGGATGAGTGCATCTACACCTGTAGCAGTGGGTGGATCTTTGCTGGGGTTTTTTGATGATCATCTTCTGGCATGAGTCTTCCAGAGAGTGCTGATGTTGGAAGTTCTTTTTCATATCATATCTTAGTTTATTTTCGGGGTGCCAACTTGGGCTTTGATCCTCTGTATAACCAGGTCCCCCCTATAAACCCCTTTACAGTCACTGTCCATCAGCATAGCAAAAATGTTGTAGAATCACTACTTGTCTACTCTCTGTTGTAGAGCCCTCCCCTTTCTCCCACCCCCCATGCATGCTAATCTTAATACCCCCCTTCTTCCCCCCACTTATCCCTCCTTACCCACCCATCCTCTCCAGTCCCTTTCCCTTTGGTACCTGTTAGTCCATTCTTGAGTTCTGTGATTCTGCTGCTGTTTTGTTCCTTCAGTTTTTCCTTTGTTCTTATACTCCACAGATGAGTGAAATCATTTGGTATTTCTTTCTCCGCTTGGCTTATTTCGCTGAGCATAATACCCTGCAGCTCCATCCATGTTGCTGCAAATGGTAGGATTTGCCCTTTTCTTATGGCTGAGTAGTATTCCATTGTGTATATGTACCACATCTTCTTTATCCATTCATCTATCGATGGACATTTAGGTTGCTTCCAATTCTTGGCTCTTGTAAATAGTGCTGCAATAAACATAGGGGTGCATTGGTCTTTCTCATACTTGATTGCTGCATTCTTAGGGTAAATTCCTAGGAGTGGAATTCCTGGGTCAAATGGTAAGTCTCTTTTGAGCATTTTGATGTACCTCCATACTGCTTTCCACAATGGTTAAACTAATTTACATTCCCACCAGCAGTGTAGGAGGGTTCCCCTTTCTCCACAGCCTCGCCAACATTTGTTGTTGTTTGTCTTTTGGATGGCAGCTATCCTTACTGGTGTGAGGTGATACCTCATTGTAGTTTTAATTTGCATTTCTCTGATAATTAGCGATGTGGAGCATCTTTTCATGTGTCTCTTGGCCATCTGTATTTCTTTTTTGGAGAACTGTCTGTTCAGTTCCTCTGCCCATTTTTTAATTGGGTTATTTGTTTTTTGTTTGTTGAGGCGTGTGAGCTCTCTATATATTCTGGACGTCAAGCCTTTATCGGATCTGTCATTTTCAAATATATTCTCCCATACTGTAGGGTTCCTTTTTGTTCTCTTGATGGTGTCTTTTGCTGTACAGAAGCTTTTCAGCTTAATATAGTCCCACTTGTTCATTTTTGCTGTTGTTTTCCTTGCCCGGGGAGATATGTTCAAGAAGAGGTCACTCATGTTAATGTGTAAGAAGTTTTTGCCTATGTTTTTTTCCAAGAGTTTAATGATTTCATGACTTACATTCAGGTCTTTGATCCATTTGAGTTTACTTTTGTATATTGGGTTAGACAATGGTCCAGTTTCATTCTCCTACACATAGCTGTCCAGTTTTGCCAGCACCATCTTTTGAAGAGACTGTCATTTTGCCATTGTATATCCATGGCTCCTTTATCAAATATTAATTGACCATATATGTCTGGGTTAATGTCTGGATTCTCTAGTCTGTTCCATTGGTCTGTGACTCTGTTCTTGTGCCAGTACCAGACTGTCTTGATTACTATGGCTTTGTAGTAGAGCTTGAAGTTGGGGAGTGAGATCCCCCCTACTTTATTCTTCTTTCTCAGGATTGCTTTTGCTCTTCGGGGTCTTTGGTGTTTCCATATGAATTTTTGATTTGTTCCAGTTCATTGAAGAATGTTGCTGGTAGTTTCATAGGGATTGCATCAAATCTGTATATTGCTTTGGGCAGGATGGCCATTTTGATGATATTAATTCTTCCTAGCCACAAGCATGGGATGTTTCCATCTGTTAGTGTCCCCTTTAATTTCTCTTAAAAGTGACTTGTAGTTTTCAGAGTATAAGTCTTTCACTTTTTTGGTTAGGTTTATTCCTAGGTATTTTATTTTTTTTGATACAATTGTGAATGGAGTTGTTTTCCTGATTTCTCTTTCTGTTGGTTCATTGTTAGTGTATAGGAAAGCCACAGATTTCTGTGTGTTAATTTTGTATCCTGCAACTTTGCTCTATTCCGATATCAGTTCTAGTAGTTTTGGGGTGGAGTCTTTAGGGTTTTTTATGTATAGTATCATGTCATCTGCAAATAATGACAGTTTAACTTCTTTACCAATCTGGATTCCTTGTATTTCTTTGTTTTGTCTAATTGCCGTGGCTAGGACCTCCAGTACTATGTTAAATAACAGTGGGGAGAGTGGGCATCCCTGTCTAGTTCCTGATCTCAGAGGAAAAGCTTTCAGCTTCTCGCTGTTCAGTATAATGTTGGCTGTAGGTTTATCATAGATGGCCTTTATTATGTTGAGGTACTTGCCCTCTATTCCCATTTTGCTCAGAGTTTTTATCATGAATGGATGTTGAACTTTGTCAAATGCTTTCTCAGCATCTATGGAGATGATCATGTGGTTTTTGTCTTTCTTTTTGTTGATGTGGTGGATGATGTTGATGGACTTTCGTATGTTGTACCATCCTTGTATCCCTAGAATGAATCCCGCTTGGTCATGGTGTACGATCCTTTTGATGTATTTTTGAATTCGGTTTGCTAATATTTTGTTGAGTATTTTTGCATCTATGTTCATCAGAGATATTGGTCTGTAGTTTTCTTTTTTGGTGGGGTCTTTGCCTGGTTTTGGTATTAGGGTGATGTTAGCTTCATAGAATGATTTTGGGAGCATCCCCTCCTCTTCTATTTTTTGGAAAACTTTAAGGAGAATGGGTATTATGTCTTCCCTGTATGTCTGATAAAATTCCGAGGTGAATCCATCTGGCCCGGGGGTTTTGTTCTTTGGTAGTTTTTTGATTACCAATTCAATTTCATTGCTGGTAACTGGTCTGTTTAGATTCTCTGTTTTTTTCTGGGTCAGTCTTGGAAGGTTGTATTTTTCTAGGAAGTTGTCCATTTCTCCTAGGTTTCCCAGCTTGTTAGCATATAGGTTTTCATAGTACTCACTAATAATTCTTTGTATGTCTGTGGGGTCCGTCGTGATTTTTCCTTTCTCGTTTCTGATACTGTTGATTTGTGTTGACTCTCTTTTCCTCTTAATAAGTCTGGCTAGAGGCTTATCTATTTTGTTTATTTTCTCGAAGAACCAGCTCTTGGTTTCATTGATTTTTGCTATTGTTTTATTCTTCTCAATTTTATTTATTTCTTCTCTGATCTTTATTATGCCCCTCCATCTGCTGACCTTAGGCCTCATTTGTTCTCCTTTTTCCAATTTCGATAATTGGGGCATTAGACCATTTATTTGGGATTGTTCTTCCTTTTTTAAATATGCCTGGATTGCTATATACTTTCCTCTTAAGACTGCTATTGCTGTGTCCCACAGTAGTTGGGGCTTAGTGTTGTCATTGTCGTTTGTTTCCATATATTGCTGGATCTCCATTTTGATTTGGTCATTGATCCATTGATTATTTAGGAGCGTGTTGTTAAGCCTCCATGTGTTTGTGCGCCTTTTTGCTTTCTTTGTACAGTTTATTTCTAGTTTTATACCTTTGTAGTCTGAAAAGTTGGTTGGTAGGATTTCAATCTTTTGGAATTTACTGAGGCTCTTTTTGTGGCCTAGTATGTGGTCTATTCTGGAGAATGTTCCATGTGCACTTGAGAAGAATGTGTATCCTGTTGCTTTTGGATGTAGAGTTCTATAGATGTCTATTAGGTCCATCTGTTCTAGTGTGTCGTTCAGTGCCTCTGTGTCCTTACTTATTTTCTCTCTGGTGTATCTGTCCTTTGAAGTGAGTGGTGTGTTGAAGTCTCCTAGAATGAATGCATTGCAATCTATTTCATCCTTTAGTTCTGTTAGTATTTGTTTCAGGTATGTTGGTGCTCCTGCATTGGGTGCATATATGTTTATAATGGTTATATCCTCTTGTTGGGCTGAGCCCTTTATCATTATGTAATGTCCTTCTTTGTCTTTTGTTACTTTCTTTATTTTGAAGTCTGTCTTGTCTGATACCAGAATTGCAACACCTGCTTTCTTCTCTCTGTTGTTTGCATGAAATATCTTTTTCCATCCCTTGACTTTAAGTCTGTGCATGTCTTTGGGTTTGAGGTGAGTCTCTTGTAAGCAGCATATGGATGGATCTTGCTTTTTTATCCATTCTATTACTCTGTGTCTTTTGATTGGTGCATTTAGTCCATTTACATTTAGGGTGATTATTGAAAGATATGTACTTATTGCCATTGCAGGCTTTAAGTTTGTGGTTACCAAAGGTTCCGGGTTCGCTTCTTTACTATCTTACTGTCTAACTTAACTCGCTTGTTGAGCTATTATACATGCGGTCTGATGATTCTTTATTTCTCTCCTTATTCCTCCTCCTCCCTTCTTCATATGTTGGGTGTTTTGTTCTGTGCTATTTTTAGGAGTGCTCCCATCTAGAGCAGTCCCTGTAAGATGCCCTGAAGAGGTGGTTTGTGGGAGGCAAATTCCCTCAAGTTTTGCTTGTCTGGGAATTGTTTAATCCCTCCTTCATATTTAAATGATATTCGTGCTGGATACAATAGTCTTGGTTCGAGGAACTTCTGCTTCATTGCATTAAATATATCATGCCATTCTCTTCTGGCCTGTAGGATTTCTGTTGAGAAGTCTGTTGATAGCCTGATGGGTTTTCTTTTGTAGGTAACCTTTTTTTTCTCTCTGGCTGCCTTTAATACTTTGTCCTTGTCTTTGATCTTTGCCATTTTAATTATTATGTGTCTTGGTGTTGCCCTCCTTGGATCCCTTGTCCTGGGAGTTCTGTGTACCTCTGTGGTCTGAGAGGCCATTTCTTCCCCTAGTTTGGGGAAGTTTTTGGCAATTATTTCTTCAAAGACACTTTCTATCCCTTTTTCTCTCTCTTCTTCTTCTGGTACCCCTATAATGTGGATATTGTTCGATTTCAATTGGTCACTCAGCTCTCTTAGAATTCTTTGATTCCTGGAGATCCTTTTATCTCTCTCCGCATCAGCTCCTCTGCGTTCGTGTTCTCTGTTTTCTAGTCCATTTATGGTCTCTTGCATCTCGTCCATTCTGTTTTGAAGTCCTTCCAGAGCTTGTTTTATTTCTGTATTCTCCTTCCTTAGTTCTTGCATATTTCTCTGCAAGTCCATCAGCATGTTTATGACTTTTGTTTTGAATTCTTTTTCAGGAAGACTGGTTAAATCTATCTCCCCAGGTTCCTTCTCAGGGGAAGATGTAGCAGATGCTGAAGCTGTCTGGGTTAGTCGTGTCTGGATCATATTTTTTTGCCTTTTCATGTTGAGTGCTATTGACTGTCAGCTGTGAGGGCCAAACTTTTCACTTGCTACTGGCCTTTCTTTACTGGGACAACTGCGACCCCTAGTGGCTTGTGTTGGGTAATTGCGTGTAGACTGGGTCTTTGTGTCTTGCCTGGCCGATATGGAGGAATTTCCCTTTCTGTGGGTGTGGTCTGCCTTAGGCTGTTTCTCTGCTTTCGTAGCATCCGGAGGGGTAATGGATGGGGGGCTGTTTGGCTGTTTCCCTCCGTGAGGGGTCTCAGAGCTGTTGCCCAGGGGGTTAGTGCGCCTGGTTTTCCCTGTAATTTCCAGCCACTGGGCTGTGACCTGTGTTGTATCCATCCAGCTGTTATGTCCCTGTCCCTTTAAGACTTTCAAAAAGCACTCTCTTTTCTTTGTCACAGGGACATCAGCTTCGGAACCCGCTGAGAGGTCCTGCTGCCCTATATCCCTAGTTTCCAGCCCTCCACGCATGCACTGTGTCTGCGCTCTGGTGCGGGTGGCTGGGGCTGGGTGTTTAGCAGTCTTGGGCTCCCTCTCCCTCCTGCCGGGAGCTGGGGGGAGGTGTGCTCGGGTCCCGCCCGGCCAGGGGTTGTATCTTACCCCTTTCACAAGGCACTGGACTCTTGGACGTGTGGATGTAATCTGGCTGTTGTCCTGTGTCTTCTGGTCTCTCTTTTAGGATTAGTTGTATTTGTTGTATTTTCAAAAACATATATGTTTTTGGGAGGAGATTCCCACTGTCCTACTCATGCCGCTATGTTGGCTCCGCCCCTCTGGAAAATTTTTTAATGTTTGCAACATTTTGAAAAATATTTTCTCAAGCTTTGTTATGAGAATACAGTATATAATATGTTTACAAAATGCGTGTTAATTGACTGTTTTGTGTTCATTGACAATGCTTCTGGTCAACAGGTAAGTTTTTGGGGAGCCACAAGTTTATACACAGCTTTTCAACTACGTGGGGGGGTCAGCACCCCCACAAGGGTCAACTGTAGTATTAACTTGTAGAATTTCTGTTACCACTGTCATTCATTCACAAGTACTTGGTGATACTTTCTATGTGATAGTCCCTGCTAGATGCTGGGGATACAGCAGTGTGCAAAAATGAGTATTGTCTCTGCCCTGGTGGAGCTTGATAGAGCCTGAGAGGTACCCTGGCCCAATCCCCAATGTTCTGATGAGAAAAGCAGCTCCCCAGATTCAATAACTTGCCCCCGCCCTCCTGCTGTTAGAGCTAGAGTCCTTGTCTCCTGGCTCTCCAGCTGTCTTTTTACATCACTACCTTTCTTCATACTGAGCTCATATTCAACTAAAACCTTAAGGTCTTTTTAACTTAGGCTGCTGTTAAAATGGTCTTCCATCCTGCTCTTATGCAGTTGGTTTTTTGAACTCTGATATAGGACAGTAAATCTTCCCATCAGATTTCATCTTGCTTTAGTCATGTTCTAACCTGCTGAAAGCTTTTTAGATTGTAATTACATCTTCTAGCCAATGTACTATTTTTTTCCTGCTTTTTTCTTGACTACAAAATTGAATAAGCTTAACTTCATTTGTCTTTGATAAGAAATATTAAACAGGAAAAGGCTAAAGATAAGCCTGTGATTAAACCCTAGTGATTCTCTCCCAGGATGGCAAAGCTGCGCTAATCTTAGAACATAAGTGGGAGAGCAGGTCCATAGCTCTTGCAGTCAGTACTATATTCTCAGAGTACAGCACAAGCCCAAGAAATACATGTTAAACAAATGACCAGCTATGAAAAATAAACTGTCTCTGATGGATCAGCCAATTTTGAAACCATCTAGGCACTGTCATTGGACTCACATTTTCCATTTTGTACAGAACTGCCTGCTTCAGAGAAGCTTAATTCTTGAGTGTTATCTTAAACTTCCCTAGATCTTTGTGCCAAAGTATCTCTTTGAATATGGGGATGGGGTTAGATGAAATATTCTTAGTGAATCTCTGCTGGCTCCTGATGTCATTGTATTTGTGTATAAGTATTCACTGATGTTTATAGAAGCTCAGCAACATATTCAGGGTTATTTAGAATATAAACTCATTCACATTATTCCCCTCAGTAATTCCTCTATTTCTGAAAAGTATACATGGGAGAGAAGACTAGTTGAAAATTGGATGAGAATCACAAAAAAGCTGGGCATGATTTGCTTGGAGAGTGAATGGTGTTTGCATGTAGGATTTCCTTCCTTTTTTTTTAAGCTTCTGGTGTAGCTTTGACAGCTCTTCATCCCTGAAGAAGATCAAAGGTGCTCCACTACATGGAGAAAAGTATGAAGATGCCAGGCCAGTGAGATAACAAGTTAGGAAGAGTGTGTGTAGTGCAGTGGTTACAGACCCCACTTAGGGGCTGAGGACAACTGGATTCCCAGCCCTGCTCTACTGGCTGTGAGACCCTGACTAAGGAGTGGGTTTCCAAATCTCAGTCTCCTAAGCTGGGAGATAAATGTTGTAGTAATGATGCCTACCTCATAGGTTGCTTTAATCATCAAACAATGGAAATAAGAAAAGTACCTATGACAGTGCCAGGACCAAGCTATTACTAAATGGGCTATTACTATGGGCTATTACTAAAATGATAGAGGGGAATGTGAAGAAGTTGGGTAAGGTAGAAAGCAAGTTCGTTCTTTTTTTTTTTTAATTTTGGTATCATTAATGTACAATTACTTGAACAACATTATGGTTACTAGACTTCCCCTATTATCAAGTCCCCCCTACATACCCCATTACAGTCACTGTCCATCAGCATAGTAAGATGCTATAGAATCATTACTTGTCTTCTCTGTATATACTGAAAGTAAGTTCTTTCTAATGTAAACTTTGCTTTGACAAAACAAAGCATATTTCATTTTTAAGCATTATTAAATTAGGCAAATATAGCAGTTACAGTTCATTCAGTAAATAAATTTGATGTCCTGTTGTGCATCCAGCTATGTGCTTCAAAGTAAGAAGTTAAGTCTTATCAAATCTTCACAATTCTTAAAGTACCTTGATGCCTCACACCTCCATTTGAAATATCTCACCTCAGTTTGAAAAGGTTAATGTATTTTCTTGTACTCCAGTTTCTAGAAGTACCTAGTGTAGGACTTCTGACAGTGCACATCATTCCTGATTGTGTAACAACTGGGGGGCAGAAGAGACGATCATGGGAGGGGGAGCATGTGTGTGGAGGAGGAAACAAAAAGGTCTGCATTTGACATTGTAGACCTCTTACCAGTAGTCCCTGTGGGCTTATGTGTGCAGGGTAATAGAACGTAGGAACTTTGAGATGCTCGAGGAAGCAGTCCTTGGACTATAACGAAAGCTTCCTGATTTGGAGGGAGAAGGTAGATCAACTGGGATTTGTTATAGAGCGTAAGGTGTCAGACACAGAGAGCTAGTAACAGGCTTTGTAAATGGAATGAGTGTAAGCAAATAAGAGTGAAAGGGAGCATATAGTGGACTTGAATAGTAGTAATGGTACCATCTACTTAGCTTTTAAGCGTGCCAGCCCCATTCTAAATGTTTACTGTGTTATTTCATGAAACGTAGTTTCTGACTGACTAGAATCAGATGGGGTGGCCTGAGGCTCTGCATTTCTAACAAACTCCTGGGTGGTGTCCCTGCCGTGCACTATGATCAGTGAGGGTCTAGAGCAGCACATTGGAATCACCTAGAGAGCTTTAAAGATATTGTCCCCTGAATGAGCCTCACCATCCTTTGAAACTCTCAGTCTTGAGTACAAGCTGGCATCCAGCGTGTTTTGAGTTCTCCAAGAAATCATAATGTGCAGCAAAGTTTGAGAATGACTGGGTTAAGAAAAAAAAGGGAGGTGTGAAGTTGTGGCCAGACATGACTGGATGTGTTTGTTTCTAATAATCAGAAGAGGTTGGAATGGTAGTTTTGTATTGCCTTGTTTATGAGTTAATGTGTTTGGTTTAAGAGGGTGCTACTAGGGAAATTCTCTTCAAGGACGTGAATTGATACATGACTCTCCTCCCCGCTTTATAAGGAATAGGACATTATTAATGTGGGTAATTATTATTTGCATGAAACTCAATGTGCACAGGACCTATTTTAGGTGATTAGCATTTCCACCCCTTTGTAGTATTGTTTTTTTATGTAGAGGAAAAGTCGGAATGTGGCCCAACTGGAAGTAACTTATAAATATCTTTAATAGTTAGCACATGTTTTCTCCTTCTGTGACCCTGAATTTAGCATGTTCAGGCTTAGAATTTCATTGATTTTTTTTTTTTTTGCTTTTTCCTGTCTGATCCTTTTAAAATGAATATGATCAGAATCACTGTAGCCTATTATAGTGAGGCTTTGAATTGGAAGATAGCTGGAGGAAAATAAACAGAATCTAACAGAAATTCAGTTTACTTCAGGATTCAGTTTATTCTTGGGAATATTTCTTAACATATTCAGTGGATAAAAGCACATTACCACACCATTTGCCCAGTATTCAGATACCCATCAAGCACCTGCTGTGTGCTAGGCTCCAGGATGTGGCTGTGAACAAGACAGGCAAGATCTCTCTCACAAATCTCACATTTCTATCACGGGAACAGACGATAGACCAAAAAAAAAGGAAAAAAAATCCTGGTACGGTTAAATGCTTAGATGAGAGTAACAAGGGCTATGGTAGAAAATGGGGTCGGGAACCACCTGAGATGAGGGTCAGTCAGGGAAGGACTCTCCTAAATGACATTTCGCTGAGACCGAAAGCATGAGGAGGAGTCCCCTTTCCCAGAACCAGCTTTTGAGTTTGAGGGAGACCAAGTGCAGGAAGAGTCGGACACATCCACAGATCAGAAAGGAAGCCACTGTGGCTAAAACAGGGATGGGAGGAGTCAGTGGCCACAGAGGAAGTGGGGGATTGTCTATTCCTGAGGAGAGCAACTTGAAATTCATCAGAAATGTTAGATTATCTTTGAGCTCTTAACTGTCTTCTTGCTTTGTTTTTGCTTTCACAGTTCTCTACTGAACATATATTACATTTGCAATTGAAAAACTTTTGTATTTTTAAAAATAATTGTTTGATTTCCCTTTTCAGAAAATTACTAACATTTTCACACCTCTGGAAAGAAATTTCAGGTTATTTTGGCTTAAATAATTATGCCATTGTAATACCTCTTTTTTCTGTTTCTTTGAGCCCTTGCATGTGAAACTGATTCCTTCAAACCACCCAACCACCACTTTATTTTTTAGTGCCCAGCATGTTTTTGATGCAAAATAAAAAGGTCTCCATTTGCATGAATTATTAGTTATTATTTATTACTGTTGTTAATAACTCCAGTTTTAGGTTTTGAGAGTGGAAATCTTGAGTCTTTCTGTGTAAAGATAGTTAAGGCTGTGATGCTTCTCTGTTTCTGTCGAGATTCAGTGGTTGCAAGAAATTAAAACCTACTTAGAGCAGCTCTGGTCAAGAGGGATGAAGGTAGACTCCCTATGATAGGAAGGGTGGTGGCCAAGAATGTGAGATCTGGACTCTGGTTTCGTTTTGTCTCTACCCCTTACAAGCCTGTGACTTTGAGCAAGTTATTGACTGTCCATAAGCCCTTTTGAGGTCTCTGTAACACCTGTAGATAAGACAGATGCAGTCATAAAGTTGCGGTGCTTACTGACT